>NC_064618.1:111137346-112387346 GCF_023898315.1 Schistocerca nitens | reverse complement strand
ATGACAGAAGACCTCATTACCTTGGGAAATAGATTAGATAGAATTGCCAAGCAAGGTAATTTTTATTTGTTATTCATTTTTATGTCCACGTTTGACGTCAATATTCCCTGTAATTACATTCCTAATTGATCTCCATTGTTTACACCACGCAGCTTTCTCGATTTCTAGAATTTGAGGCCACATTTGTGAATTTTACGTATTTAATCAGAAAAAGCACGAGTTCTGTACTATCATTAAAAGTTAGTAAACAAATCCGTACTGTAATTAATTACTTAACTAAAATAATACGAAAGACGTTATTCTAAAGCTCAGATTGATTTTCATATTTAAAACCACACATGATACTACAAAAATTATGTCATGCGGTTTTGTATTTTATACCTTATTCGGCTGTAATATCAGTTTGCTTACGTTTTGTAAATTTTATTTGTAACATCGAAATTGTATTAAATTAATAATGGGTTATTTTGAAATTTATTGTTAAAAATCTATACAGAGCTGCTTTGTGTCAGTCTTTTGTGTCAGTCTTTTGTCTCAGTCTCAGTGTTTTATCTCAGTGTGTACTGATGTGCTTTGGACGCTCGGTCTTATGGAAAAGCATTTTATATCACGTGGGGAACAAATAAACGATGATGAAATTGAAAATACACTGAATCTTTTATTTACATTGTTTCTACATATAAATACAGAACCAGGCCAATTTCAAAACAAGAATTCGACAAATTGGAGGCAGCACCAAAAAAATCAGGTTATGTATCATTTTGGTGTAACCTCCACTCATCTCGATGAGGCTCAGAGTGTTAAAAACTGTGTTTATTACCGTATCAGTTTGACATTTGGATATTTATTGTTAGACTGAAGGTGGTAAAGTTACAAGCATTTACATCTATACTGAAACTCCTACAAGATAAAAATAATAATGAGTTAAAAAAATGGCCAAATTCGGTTACGACACGTGCTCTGAGGATTCTGAACAAACTCCATTATGTATACAAATCGTTCATCAACGTCGGGAACCGAGAATCTCAACCATATTTGCTTGTTATCGATAATGATGCCGGCAAGATATTAGGTCTGGGAATACCAAGGCTTTAGAGATTGTTATAATTTAAACTTTTAAGCTTAAATTTTTTGTATAATATCGCATTTCCTATTGTAATTTTACATTTGTTTTATTAATTCTGGTGTTATATTGAAAGACCGTGCTAAATAAAAACACCAGTTATATTAAAACTCTTAAAATTATGGATCATCGTGAAGTACCCTACAGGTTTTGATTGGTGATTTTGCGAGTATCAAACCATATGAGTTAAACGGCCATATCTTTTGACTGCGTTTAATAAGAAACTTAATACTTTACACTGCTAAGGAATCATTGACCTCTGTGTGTGACATAAATTTCAGCTTGATATGTTTACCTGTTCCTGAGAAAAGGGGCATCAACAGATACACATTTAGGTAACAAATGACATAAATAGTTTTTACTGTGATATAATTACAAATTAACAGTTTTCTTTTTTTCCCTTACTTGTACTATAAAGCCATGCCTCATTCCAAATTTTGTGATTCTAGGTCAACGGGAAGTAAACCATAGGTTTTGATGTGTGAATTTGCGAGTGTCAAAATACGAGGGTTGCCCAGAAAGTAACGCATCGTACGTTTTTTCTCAGCCGAAGACAATGCTACAAATACGAAACTTTGTATATGTATTCTTTGAAATCTTCTCACTAAGCTTGGCAGGTTTTCGTCACTTCCGATAAACAGCGCAGCTGTAGGACAGTTTCAAAATGCCGTCTTTATGTGATGTATGTTGCAAGGAACGTGCCGTCATTGAATTTCTCACTGCAGAACTAAGAAACCGAGGAGTATTCAGAGTGAACAGTCTATGGAGTACCTGCTGTCGACAGAAGTACAGTGAGTAGCTGGGCACGGAGGGTGAGGTCATCAGAAGGCCGTTCGGCGGAGCTCCACGATTTGCAGCGGATGGGGAGATCATCCACGGCTGTCACACCTGACACATCTGACCTAGCCGCCTCAGACTTCCACTCGTTTGGGCCATTAAAGGACGCCATTCAGGGAAGACATTTTGAGGACGATGAGGAGATGATTCACACAGTGAAACACTGGCTCCGCCACCAGGACAAGGATTGGTACCGACAGGGCATACACGCCACTGGGGGAAGGGCATAGAAAGGGGTGGAGATTACGTGGAAATATAGGGTGTGTAGGTAAAACACCATTCTTTCGTGTGTGTAATTCGTGTTATGTTCAATAAAAATTGTTGGAAAAAGACTGCGGTGAACTACTTTCTGGGCAACACTTGTACATGGCGTAAACGGCCGTATCCCCTGATTGTTATGACATAGAATCTTAAATTTTCTATGCCGTCAAGGGATCATAAACCTTACAATGTGGTATAAATTTTAAGTTGCACCTTCTTTACCGTTTCTGAGATAAAGCGTTCTTAACAGTCGGACAGACACACAAAGAGATCCTATATGGGTTCGTTTTATACAGAATGATGTACGAAAAGCTAAAAAGGCACTCAAATATGTGGCGAAAGTGCCTGGATAGAAGATAGTGATTCCATAAGCGACAGATTACGCTCAGCCAGTAAACAAAAACTGCGTACACATATTCTCAGAGAACACAGAAGAAAAAATGAAACACACAACTGAGGGCGAGCAAAACAGTTCGGTTTAATGGTGACACACGGCAGTAGAACGGGACAGATGTCCTTGGAGGCATCGTTGGTCCACCTGCGATCGTATTTACAAGTGGACACTGTGCTTTCAGAGGGTCTGATTGTCGCAACTTTCACTCAACAAGATCGTGTACTGATTCGCTGTCTGAGCGGTGGTATTAGATCAACTTCCTGGTGTCTGTAGCACACAGTTAACGGCAGGACCATATGATCTGTAGGCTGTCAGTGAGTTAGTTACTTAGTTTCACGTTCCGTGGATCACTGACACGATAAGTCCTAATGATGTGGAACGAGCTATTTTACATTCATATCACAAATTAATCTGTAAATATGAGTTTTTCTTAAATGTGCAGATGTGAGTCAGTAATTCCACCCACCACCTTTTACACAATACAGTAATAGGTATTATTTTATGGGACACAGAGAGTTATCAAGGAGAAACTTTTTCAGTTTGTTTTCAAATTTTGCTTTGCTGTTCGTCAGACATTTTATATCACCGGATAAGTCATCATAAATTTTGGTTGCAGCACTGTGCACCTCTCTTTGTGCTGGAGGCAACCTTAATGTGGAATATTGTACGTTATTTCTCCTTCTGATATTGTAAATACATACGTCGTTATTTCTTTTGAACTGCAATGAATTATTTACAATAAAATTCGTGAAGAAATAAATAAACTAGAACGTGCAACTCCTTAAACAGATGTCTACAATGTGATCCTGTGTGAGCACTACAAATTATTCTTGCAGCACGTTTCTGAGTAATGAAGAATTTCTTCCTTAAAAATGAGTTACTCGGAACATAATTGCATATTATATTAATCAATGAAGATATGCAAAATATGTCAACTTACACATTTGTCTTTTCTTGAGATCTATAATGATTCTAAGTGCAAATGTGGCTGTACTTAATTTTTTAGGAGTTCCAAAATCTGCCTTTTCCAGCTTATGTTCTCTTCAAAATGGTAATCTAAGAATTTTGAAGTTTCCATCCTATTTCTCACTTCATCACCATGTGTTACAGCTATCATTGAGGTAATACCACCAGATGTGCCGAAGTCAGTGTGTTATGACCTTTTAAACCTGGGGGTGAGAGCAGTCGAAGAATACAAGTCAATGGTACTTTAATGAACGTTGTTTCCCATTTCTTCTGTTTCTGTATACATACTTGCATTAATTACAATACTAGCGTCCTCCGCTTTGCCTCCGTTACAAAGAAAGACAAACTTTTACCACTCACCAAAGAGTCACCGTGTCATATGTAAGCACTACAAAGCATGACGACCAACCACCTGTTGCGTCGTTGAAAAGGGAAGCGCTATCAACACCAAAAATTTCCACGTATCTGCAACGTGATGCACAGTTATGTAATAGCCATACAAACATATGGGTCAATCGTGGTGGACGCCACGATCATCTCACCTGTCCAAACTGCCAGTTGAGCTACCCACTGTAGTTAGTCCACGCCCTTGGAATACCGGAATAACGTGCTTCCTGTGATGGTATAAATGTCAGCAATCCATTTTAATGGATACTTATAAATTAACATGGAGAGACTGTACAGTACCAGAATGTCGTGAACCTGGATGCATTTTGCAAGGTGGTGTATTCTCCACCTGTCTCTCAATTTGCAAGCTACAGTGCACAAACACAGTGATGACACTACATTTATTGATGGGTATCACATAACACATGTGGGTGGCATGCATCTTGATGCAGTACACTCTCATTCCATTTTAGCAATATGCAAATCACATCAGCTACATGGATCAGGGTATTCATATGAGAACTAAAATCTATTGCTCGAAAAGTTAAGCCTTTGATATGCATACAAAGTGTAGAATAATAGCTCATAGTATGCTTTTCTGATGGTGCTGCACCAAAATCCACATAAAATACGATGAATCAGCCACATGAGTGCAGAATTAACAAGTATTTCAGTCTCATTGTTGTTTGGACTTACATATATGTAAACACTGGACTGTACTGGGATTAGTGTAGATCGGGAAAGGACTACGGACTTACTGAAATTCCCTCCACCCAAGATTCAGAAAGGTGTGGCCTGATTTATCGGAATAGCGAATTTCTTCCGAATTTTCCCTAATTTTGTCCAGATATCGGCCACTTCGCATCAACTAAATAGAAAGAATCAGGCATTCGAGTGGGCAGAATCCATTTAAATGGTCTTGGATAATCCTCCAGTGCTCGGTATTTCCGACTTTGTTCGTTCTTTTGTTGTACAGACAGATGCATAAAATTCGGGTTCTGTCGCAGCCCTCTTATTTGGATACCAGAGAAAACGTAGGCTAGTTTCGTACCTTTTGAGGTCTCTTTTGCCGGCAGAACTGTTCTATTTATGAGTGGGAGATTCTGGCAGTGATGTTCGCGATCGATTTAAGCTCTAGCTGGTGCACCGTGTATTTTGTCTTAAAATGGACAATCGTGGCCTAAGATTCACCCTGATCACACCAGGAAGACGTGGTGAACTGCTTGATGGGCTGTGCGCTTTTCTGCGTTTTTCTTTACCGTCAAGGATATTTGGGAAACCGAAAATACTGTGGATGACGCACTGAGTCTAATGTTGCAGCAAGAAGGATGCGACGACAATGAGCAGCAGCAAGTAGGTTGGGTTTCTTGGTTATTAACCGAGGTACCCGAGTTATTAAGTAATTTGGAGCACAAACAGGACAAAGGCTCTGCTCTGTATCAGATTAAGTATGATCTATTAAGAGGTAAATCAGTGCTGGGAAGTAACATTATAGAAAGAGTAGAAAGTTATCAGGGCAAGGGAGATAATAAGACCAATATTTGTGTTCCAGGAGACATGGATTCCACTATTTTTCATTGTTTTCATAAGTCTGCGGTCAGAAGGCATTTAAGAATCGTTCTAACCCTTAGCAAGTTAGCGAATTTCGTGCTTCACCTACCTTATAGAAGGATGCCTGGTATTTGGTGGGCGAGCGCCAGGAATGTGCCGTTGCTAAGCCCAATTTTAATACTCGCAGAACCTTGAAGGGAGCACCTCCGCTCTTCCAAGTTCTTTACCGACTATGTCAGGCCGCCACAGCACACTTGTAACGGCAACCGGTACACCCTAATTGTGATCGATGCCTTCTCCGGATATGTCTGGCTACTAACCAGTAGTGGAGCTACTATAACGTTAACCATTCGTCATATGTCGGACACATTTTCGATATTTGAACACCCCCCCCCCCCCTCAATCATACTGCCACACTCTCACAAAAGCTTAAAAGATTATGTTTCTACAACGCAACTACTCACTCCATAGTTAATTATATTATCATCAACTTTTGTTCGCTGAGAGACTGAATTGCAGTCTGAAGGCAGCGATAATTAATTTTCATTCTCATTCACGCCACATGTGGGACTCTTCAGTACAGTGGCATAATGCTCGTCGTCTCAGTTCCCCTAGGGCAAGCAGTGGTCAGTTAACGACCTGCTCCCTGTGAAGATGGCACGTGACCTGGTTCAGGAGAATTAGAGACGAGTGCGGTGAAGTATAAAGATCTTACACCAGAGGCAGGCGCGCTATTACAATTAGGGGCGACTCGAGTTTCAGGTGAAGGTTGGTGATAAGGCTTTTGTCCACAGTTTTTCTGCTCGAGGTCAAGGCAACGTCCCAATTTTTGATAAATTGGCTCCCTGCTATGTGGGGCCTTGTGAAGTTGTCGAGTTTCTCAACCCAGTCGCCTTATTGGTATATAGCATTGGCACTGGGAAGATTTTTAAAAAAGTTGTTTCCCTGGTCTAGTGACGAAGCTAAACTCTCGGATCTCTGTTTGGACAAAAGTTAGCGGTCTGGTTCAAAAATGGTTAAAATGGCTCTGAACACTATGTGACTTAACATCTGAGGTCATCAGTCCCCTAGAACTACTTAAACCTAACTGACCTAAGGACATCACACACATCCATGACCGAGGCAGGATTCGAACCTGCGACCGTAGCAGTCGCGTGGTTCCGAACTGAAGTGCCTAGAACCTCTCGGCCACCGCGGCCGGCTTAGATGTCTGGCCATATTGAGATTTTTGTGGGAGAGGATCAGCCATAGAGCTGACCATGATGGGGAAGTAATTCAAGAGAGGGCACTAGAGGTTCAATTGGTAGGGATGCTAGTGAGGTCGTGGGTGGTTGAGGGAGCTGCGCGCCGTGAAAGGAGGCCACTTCTGGACTGCCAGCTGAAGCTGCGGTCTGCGGGCACTGCGCTGAAGAAAAGCGTTGAGTCAGTTCGTTGCGTACTTCGTGTTGTCGTGTGTGGTGTTGGGACGACGATATTACCGCTGGGAAGTTTTGGGTCTTGCCCACTCGTCTCGTATAGAGGGTGCCTAAGGGATGCTGCATTCTCGGATTGCTATACAACAATTCAAGCAGATGACTTCAGTAGTTTTATTCCTATAAAGCAAATTGAACCTGTATCTACATAGGTGCCGCAGACGATGGACGACATACAACGTAAGTCCGACTTCTTGCTATACACAATTTTTCTGCATGTTGACACGTGTCACTGATAACTGATCTGCGGGTGCCGGTCTATAACTGTGCCTGTACCGTCCACTAATGTCCGTATACAGAGACGATCTGAGCGGCCGAGGATGGCAGGAGCAGGATTCATATTCACTTCGGTTTGAGGGCGCTCCTGTCATGGTGCAGTCCTATTCTGCGCACCATTGAATGACGTAGTTTCACAGCCTTCTCTGGTCTTGCGTTCTGCATATTCGTTCCGGCGCTTGTGGAGGAGGAGCGACCGCCTTCTGGTTCTGTCTTTCCATCGAGAACTTCTCTGCATCACATATGACCGATCGAGTTTCTGAGTCTGCTGAGGCATTTGGTCCGATGAGAGCAAGTTTATTTGTGAGGGAGAACGTCCTGTACTCTTTGAAGTTCTAGTGGAGCTTGGAGAGGGGCACATCAAGTTTTTAGCAGTGATGTAATAAACCACCTTTTGAGACAAGCCATGTTCCAAAACAGCATTATACTTGTAGTGACAATGTTGTATGACCAAGGGGGTTAGCCTGCTTGGAATAACTGCATAAGCCTGTTACTCGATTACTAAGTTTTGTGACCTTTATTTATTAACATTAGGGAAAGAATTTATTGCCTGATTTGTTGTTTGAAGTTTTTCATCGTTTTAATTTTAAAGATTGCTAATTTGTATAGGGACTATTCGCAGAGACTATTATAGGAAAGTAAGTGTGATTCCCTTTGAAATGAGTTGATCTTCATTCCGCACTGAATCTTAGACTGTTGCAGTTCAATCCAATCTGTTGGTCTGTGTCACTTCCGCCCTCGCCTGCCCCCTCCTCGCCTACACACACCAGGAATTTTCTGCTGGCCTGGTTGGCCACGAGTGTAGCTGCGCTGCCTTTGTCACCACTGAACCTGTTCCAGCGTAACGACAAGGGCCGGCACGAAAATGAAAAACACAAGAGCAGAGGAGGCTGTGAGATGACGACAGCCAATAGAACGCTGACTAGGAATGCACCACAACAGGAGCGACCTCTAGACGAAGAGAATATAAGCGCCGCTCCTCCCAGCCTTGGCTGAACAGTAGAAGGCGGACACTAGTTGACCCAGCGTAGAAGAGACCACGACGATAGCAGTTATTAATCGTCATATGAACTGTGTGACAAAGTTGCATGGACATTGTATATAGTGAAGGAAATCGCTTAGTTGCAGGTCGCCCATCTCTTGCGACACCATTGTAAAGCAAAGTTAAGTATTGTCAATCTACTCTATTGTAATAAAAGCCGTTAATGTGCTTTGCTTCAAAACTGGTTCAAATGGCTCTGAGCACTATGGGGCTTAACATCTGTGGTCATCAGTCCCCTAGAACTTAGAACTACTTAAACCTAACTAACCTAAGGACATCACACACATCTATGCCCGAGGCAGGATTCGAACCTGCGACCGTAGCAATCGCGCGGATGTGCTTTGCTTGAAATGTTGTATAGTTTTATAGCTACCCAAGTAAGCAACATCTCTTAGGCGCCCTATAGGAGACAAATGGGCAGAACTAAACAGTGTCTGTGTTTGAAATAGTCAAGAGATCTCATGTCGGTCTGCTAACTGCTCAATGCCAGAGTCATAGAACTGTACCTAATACTTTTGTTGAATGGTGCATCGTGTTTGTTATACGAATGGCGTTATTTATATGGCTGTTAACACAGAACATTGAGATTTATTTAACTTTGGCGAGGTCATTGTTTTATTAACAATCTAATGAGAGCTGTTGCGTATTTCCCTTAAATACAAATATCGATGAAATTGTTATGAACAGACTACTCTAGTTAATACCGTAGTGAGTTTTTCTTTCATATAATTTTCATTTAGATCGTTATGAGCAGTAATGCATGTTTCTTAAACAGTATTTTCATCTAAATTGTTATGAACAAACTATTCCAGTCAGTCCTGTGGCACATTTTTCTTTGTATGGCTATTAGCACAGAACTCTGAGATTTATTTAACATTGGCCAGATCATGTTTTATTAACAATCAAACGAGAACTGTCGTGTGTTTCCTTTAAATACAAATATTGATGAAATTGTTGTGAACAAACTACTCTAGTGAATACTGTAGTGAGTTTTTCTTTCATATAGTTTTTATTCAGATCGTTATGAGCAGTAGCGCATGTTTCTTAAACAGCATTTTCATCTAAATTATTCTGAACAAACTATTCCAGTCAGTGTTGCGGCACATTTTTCTTTAAATACCAGTTTCATTGAAGTAGTTATGAGTAGATTTCTACGCTGGGCAAGTACGCTTAGTAGTTAATGACATAATGAGTGCAGTGGATCTATATCTTGGGCAAGTTGCCTTTCGTAATTAATAACTGTAATGGATACTATGGCGCATCTCTACAGGGAACACAAATTTTATTAAAATTGCTGTGTCTCCATTCATGTTGATAAGCTAAGCTTTGTAATTAATAATCTAATTAGTGCTGTGGTGCATTTCTGTTAAATACAGATACATTTGAATAATTCTGGAGATATTTAATGTGGATAAGTTTATGATGAATAGTTAGCAATTGGATGAATGTTTTAGCATTTTGGAAATATTTTATTTTATTTGGCACATGTGTTAATACTGAAACTGTGGTCAATCTTCATGCTTAATAATCAGTATTTTAACTGAATATCGTGGACCATGCCCTAAATTGTGTAATGTAATTCAGAACGACTCTTGTTCTTTCTTAGCCATTTTAAAAGAAAGAAATTTGCTTTATTCATGTCCATTTGGTAACTGATGAAAGTTGTGTAAATAAATTTGTGTCATAACGCAAACTGTGTGTGATGCTGCTGTTATAGGGCTAGTTCTTCCCACATCACAGCCTTGTGTACTGACCCTTGTGACCTCCCCTTGTTAGCGTCATTTCAGGTGGATGTGTTTACAGAGTAGGCACATACACATCCACATAAAGTGTTCAATTTTTCTTGGTATATACTATCGCTTTTACCAATTTTCAGATTTGTTGTCCAACCAAGTAGTAAGTTTACAAATTTCCTGACCTAGTGCCCCTCTATTAACATTTTAGGGACGATGCTATGACGTCATTATTTTAAATTGTCGAGGTATCTTACCACAGCACATGTACGACATGTGTATGGTACTTATTGTGGTGTACGCATGGTGTATGCACAGTGGAAACATGGCGTATTTGTTGCTTAACTAACGAGTGTGCATCGTGTATTTGTAGCTATTACATCTTGCTTCCGTTCTTTGCAGAGTTAGGCACACACGTTAATGGCAACGCACGTCTGAGGCAAAGGCCACGCCTCGTACATGTTGTACAAAACATCCCCCAGCATATGCTGATGAAAGTCCAGGGCACGAGGGCCACCCACGCCATATAATGTGCATCTAATGCGTTACAGACAACTGTCCTCCTCTCTCACACTGACTCTAAATTCAATAGACCGTTGTGAAACTACCAATTCCATATCTGGCTCCGTAACAATAGCAACAACATCTAACTCTAAACATACTACGTAATAGAACGTCGTAGTGTAGTTAATTTTTTCAGTAGGTCGGCACATCTGTACAGTAACCACAGAGTAGTTTGTTCTTAGAAGCGGTAGTATGTGACCTGTTGACCTTGCACTGTGCTGATGTGTTCTAATGCACACACTCCAATTGGTGGGTTTTGCTAATATTAACCATGTTGTTATAACAAAAACAATCGACAGATACTTAAGGCTAGGCTTCTCCTTCTGGCTGACTGCCAGTCCTGGGGTGCTTCATACTGGGCCTGCATAGATATGCCGAAGAAATGATGGCGCCCACACAATCGAATTATAAAACCTTACTGAACTCAACATCTCGCCTTTAAGATTAGGAAGAAGAAGCAAAAATATCTAAATAAACTGTCTTGAACTTTCAGATGATTTTGCTATATTTTCCAAAACTGTGACATCTGATATAACACAAACAAGTCTCTTGGAGAAACAGCCGGCAGAAGTTGCTTAAGAATTTCTGCAGAAAAGACGAAATTTGTAACAAACGTTAAGGATGGTCCAAAATTCCTGTAAACATATATTTGCCAAATAGAGAGGGATAGTAGAAACTGGAAAACATTGTGGGTGGAATATATCAGGCCATAATTGCATTTCATCTGAGGAGAAATTTACTCAACAGCAAGAACAGCTGTCTGAAAATAAGGAAACATATCATGAAAGCTTTCCTTTGGTGTGTGGCCCTATACGGATGCGAAACATTGACAATGGGAAGAGAAGAGAGAAGGTGACTTGAGGCCCTGGAGATGTGGTGCAATTGAAGGTGATGAAGATCACCTGGACAGGCAAAGTAACAAATGAAGAGGTGCTTAGAAGAGTACAGAAAACCAGATCTCTGTGGAGGCACATCCAAACAAGGAGAGACAGACTTTTAGGGCACATTCTACGATACAACATCACTGGAACAATAGCAGAAGGAGCTACTGAGGGTAGAAATCGGTAGGGCGACCAAGGGTATCATACATGCCACAGATCATGAATGACGTTAGATGTAACATATACGTGGAAATGAAAGGGAAGGCAGACAGAAGAGAGGAATGACGCTCTGCTGCGAACCAATCTCATGGTTGAACACTAAAAGAAGAAGAGGGGGTAAAAAAATTCAAATATCTAGGGGAGATATCCCAAGAAAGTGCTTTGGAAAAACCAGCAGTAGAGAAAAGGTTGCATAAAATAGGGAGAACATACGGCATAACCAAAGACCTCTACAATAAAAGTGCCTATCTGGAACTGCAAAAATTAGGCATTAAAACACAGTAGCGAAGCCAGAACGCCTATATGTAGGAGAATGCCTGGCATTAAACTATCATTTAAATACATTAGAAGTACTGCAAAGGCGAATTGTAAGGAAAATATTAGGACACAGCAGAAGGTTGGAAATTACGAAGTAATGCTGAAATATACCAAAATATAGAAAATAGTTAAATCGTAATGAGAAATTGAAGACTCGTGGATTTGGACATTTATTTTGAAAGCAATACAGTAGATTAACTAATAATATGTTCAAATATTTGTGGGGTAACAAATCTACAAAGAGCTGGGTCAACGAAGGGAAAAAGGATGTAGAAAGAAACAATACAAAAACACAAGATATAAACAACAGGAAAACTTTCGGGAAAAAGTACTGAAAATTGAAGTATTCCAAGGTAGGGTAGCTAAAAAGACTAGTTAAAAATATTCTTGAGCCGTGGCGGGTGGCGCTAGGGTGTTCTACTTCCATCGGCTTTCTTGCTATCTTTGACTGTTCCCCTCGGCGGTTTTCCGAGTGAACGTGTGACGAGAGAGTCTCCAGTCGGCGTTCAACGAGCCAACTTACCGTGGTGCATGGGCCTCGCCGTGCTCGCCGCACTTGTCCTTTGTCGCGCCGGATGTACGGTGCCGATCATTGGGCGCCTTGACGTGCAAAAGTGTGGTGGGTTTGTCGTCTCACGCCGAGCAGCTTCCCAGCTCGTAATTTGCAAGCTCCAAGCTATGTATGACTTTTATTCTATGTTTAACTAAGAAGATTGTTGAAACTTATTGTTGCATGTGTAGCTGCCGGAGATGGTTCTGAACTTGGTTCCACATTGGCTATTTTAAGGAGGCTGATGTTCCTCGTTTTGTTTCTCATCATCTGTGGAGTGTGTGTTTTAAGTGGTTTTCATGCAAATTTTAACTTGTTTTATAACATATTGACCGCTTGGGGACTGGCTGCCTTTGTGTACACGCCCGGCAGCCGTAGAGTTAATGGTTTAATCACTTGTCACGGAGGGATTTGGTATGTTTATTTAATGTTGAAAGTGCCTTAAGGCAACTGGAAGTGATGTCGAAGTTTCATGCTAATTTACTGCGAGACGGGTAATGTTAGAGTATTGCTCCATAAGAATTTGGGGGCATTCTTATTATATATTCCAGTGTGGCTGTGATTTGACCTTGTTTTCATTGCAATATATTTGTGCTGCAGGCCATTTAAGTCTGCTCGTTTCCTGGCGTCGGTGCGGTTATGGATTCTTGTCAGGACGGCTCATTGGGAGGCCGGTCGGACTATATATAAATATATAGCCCCTGGTAGTAAGCCTGTGCACAAGCCGTAGAGAGTGAACGCTCGTATTGTCTGCCGGCCGTAGCGTTATTGCTTGCAAATACTGCTGTGGGCCTTAACGCTGTTCTCTAAGTTAAGCGCAATTTGGGGATCATTCCGAGTCATTATGTCTGTTAGTCAAGTGAGGTCACTTTGTTAGTATTAGCGTTTCTGTAAGTTATTTTACTGGTTGAGTTATTATTAGCCATTCTTATTTAACACTTACGTTAACCATTTGTGTATCTTTAATGAATGTGCACCTTGTTTTTCTTCCTGTCTGAAGTTGTGCAAGCCCGGTTGGCCCACTTTGCTTTTTTAGTATAAGCATGTTTTACTGTGGACCTTAATGTGGGCAGTTCAGTTTTATTAAGCTTTAAGATCATTGTTTTTTTTAATGAAGTTGTGGTATTATGTGGCTGTGTAAATTTGGGTTGGAAGTATATAGTGTTACGAGTCTTTTGAGATATGGTTAAACAAGAACGATTGTTTATGACTGATTTTTCACCGTGCCTACTATCTATGATTTTGGTTTAGTGCGCAAAATATGATTCTTATTCGTGTTTATGTAATTCAATTAAAGTAAAGGTTTGTATATTGCATCAGTAAGAGGGCAAATGTCCGACTTGAAGTTTATAATAAAGTCTGTTCTGAGGCAAATTAAAATTGTAAAAAAATATCACAAGCTTGTCCATTGCCAGTGATTCCGGGCTTCCTATTTCCTTTAATAACTGTGGTGAAATTGTAATCTTTGATCTTCTAAAGAACTGAGTAGTACCACGGTTCAAGTCTGAAGACAGAAAGAAGAAACACAGAAATAAAGCAAATTGGAAGAAAAGAACAAAGAATGTGGTCTTCAGATGCTCTATTCGCAATAGGGAAAAAAAAGGTCCTCGATGGTTTGGGGGCCAAGCTTTCAAACCAGTGGTGTACTAGGGACCCTCGGGATGTCGCAAAACTCGGAATGCCTTTCGTGGCTACAGGGGTGTGGGAGGTGGGGAGGGGGGAGGGGGTCGGAAGAGAATTCAGGAAACGTTGATGTTTGCGAAATATAAGAGTTTCAAGTGCGTGAGCACACGTGGCGTCAGTGATTCTGCTGCATCTTATATCAGCATTACTGGAATAATCTATAAGTCGGAGTTATCCAGAACCTGCAATGATCCTTTACTAGCGTTACCACATTCGGAAACCGATTACGTTGATACAGTCATTTGAAATGCATCTGTAATGAAGTACTGATCGGAGTGACTTAGACGTGATATTTGCGACTTCTCTAACATGAAGCCGCTTATTCTTCCTTCTTTTTTTTTTTTGTTTACGGAAGTTTCATATTTTCACGTTTCAGCTGAGGACGGCGCTTTTTGCACATATCAGCGACTGTTATGTAATCACACATTTGCCACAATGCCATAACGAGGTTGGATCTAGGAAATTTAAAGGCGACGGGGAACCAGAAATGATGTTGTGGACCAGCAAAAGCATTCGATATCTAAAAATGGTGCGAGAAATTCTTAGTAAGCTGTATATAAGCTATAGGGATACATGCGCAATATTCAATATGGAAAAGTACCAAGAAACTACAGTTTCATTGGAAAAACATAACAGAACCCATCCAATTGAAAAGGATGATGTGCAGCCTTATCATCCACTGTTCAACTGTTCATCAAAGAACGATGACCGAAATAAGAGGAAGCTTTACGATTGGTATTAAAATTCAAGGTGAAAGGATATCGAAGATAAGAATCGCTTATGACACTGCTCCCTTCAGTGAAAGTAAGGAAGATTTATTAGAAAACCTGTTGATTGGAATGGTGTGATGAGCACTTTCTGTGGATTCTGAGACAAACGAAAAATGGAAGTAACGTGAAATAGCATAAACGAGATAAAGGTACTGGTGGAATTAAAGCTGTGAGGACGGGGCGTGAGTCGTGCTTGGGTAGCTCAGTGGTAGAGCACTTGTCCGCAAAGGGCAAAGGTCCCGAGTTCGAGTCTCGGTCCGGCACACAGTTTTAATCTGCCAGGAAGTTTCATATCAGCCGCACACTCCACTGTAGAGTGAAAATTTCATTCCAGAAACAATCCCCAGGCTGTGGCTAAGCCATGTCTCCGCAATATCCTTTCTTCCAGAAGTGCTAGTTCTGCAAGGTTCGCAGGAGAGCTTCTGTAAAGTTTGCATGGTAGGAGACGATGTACTGACGGAATTAAGGCTGTGAGGACGGGGAGTGAGTCGTGCTTGGGTAGCTCAGTGGTAGAGCACTTGCCCGCGAAAGGCAAAGGTCCCGAGTTCGAGTCTCAGCGCGGCACACAGTTTTAATCTGCCAGGAAGTTTCATAAACGAGATAAAGTTCAAATCTGGGAACCACGTACTAGTGGAAGAGAATCAGTTCTGCTACCTTGGAAACAAAACAACGCGTGACCGATGAAGCAAGCCATTTCTCGCTAGAAGAATATAGAACATAGGCCTTAATTTATTTGAACACAGCACTGTATGGAAGTATGGGAGTGCATTACAGGATATGGGAAAACCGGAAAAGAAGAGAACGGAAGCGTTTGAAATGTAGTTTTACAAAAGGACATTGAAACTTCAGTGTATTGATAAGGTAAGAGCCGATTAGCTGCACCAAAGGACTGATTATGGCTGGAGAATGTGGTAACACCAACTGGGAGACAGGACAGGATGAACGGGCGCAAGTAAAGACACCATGAAATAACTCCCACCGTACTAGAGGGATCCGTAAAGGCAAAAAAAAATATAGAGAAAGGCAAAGACCACACTATATCCAACAAATAATCAAAGATATTAAATATATGTGTTACTCTTTGATGAAGTCCACTGCTGAGGAGGGAAATTCGTGGCTGGTCGTATCAAATAGAACACGAATGAATGGGTAACCAAGTGTCTGTCCACATGTCTTTTTTGTTTTCATCTGTTTGTAGATGTAGATATTTCCGTCACATAAACTCAGTTACTGTGGATGTTCATGTACGATTAAAAGTGTATTATGTAGTCTACCAGTAATGGCTAGTAACCAGGAAAACTTCCGGATCACACACGAGACAGTTTGCGCTATGTAATTAAATATCATCATTTTAACTGCGAAGACAACGAATTACTGGAGCCTGAACAGGCATACATATGGCGTGGAAAGTCACTGTAGGATGAAGAACGAACAGTTTCCAAAGGAAAATGGCGTAGTTCCACTTTTACCGCAGAATCGTACTGTCAGGAAGTTCCTTGTGGTTTTGGACGATTTTTCTTAAGTTTGTGTTACCGCAAGGTGCAAGACTTTAGACTGCCAGGAGGTAAACTACATATCCGGCACCGTCAGTGAAACCGTTTAAATTTGTACTTATATTTATCAAAGTGCGTATTACGCATCTGAGTTGCATAGAGAAGCAGCTTAGCATTCATCTCAGTTGTCCATAACTAACTGAAAATTTCAACACGCATAGCTGGCGGACGCTCCCCTGTGTTCGTCTGCTCGGCACTCTGATTTGATCGGAGTAGTTGCGGCGTTGCCAGTTACTGTGTCAGCGGATGAATTTGCCATGGAGTTTCTTGTGAATACTTTCTTTTTGCCTCAGCAGGATTTGATTCTTACGATTTTTCCTTCTGCGACGAACACACATATTAGAAATTTGGAACAATCTTTTGCGCTATGTTTGTTGCTAGAAGATGGCATCTGAAAAATTGTTGTCAATTATGTAATTTTCGGAAGTGATTAAGGCAGACAGGAGACACCGAGGACGAATAGCTCCTATATAGAATATACTGTCTACAATATCCTCAGTACATTACGTCCGTGTGTCATTCAACAGCTGCCTCAGAATATGGTAGCATGACTCAAAAAATGTTTCTGGGCGCTATGGAACTTAACATCTGAGGTCATCAGTCCCCTAGAACTTAGAACTACTTAAACCTAACTAACCCAAGAACAACACACACATCCATGCCCGTGGCAGGTTTCGACCGTAGCAGTCACGCGGTTCCGGACTGAAGCACCTAGAACCGCTCGGCCACAGCGGCCGGCGGTAGGATGACTGATATCGTCTATAAATATTTAGCGAATTGTGCTTTGATCAAGTTGCATAAACTCCCTGTTTGGGTACTCTGCAATGTCACTTGCTTCTTCGTAATTGCTACTTCAGCACCTGGTGACCAAATTTTAAACTTAATTTCTTACAGTACTATTTTTTTCTTTCGTAATATTCCATCATTTAATCATGTTGACCATTCTCTATCACTTTCTTTTAACATTCCTCCTAATATAAACCTCCTATTAATTTCCTAGTTCGTAATATGTTCTTTCCTACATTTTGGGCATGTGTTTACGTGAGAGTTGATGAGACAATGTTCTCCTGTTAGCAGTGTAGGACTGCTTGTGGCTTTTACTTTTCCTTATCATTTCTACTTACATTGATATAATGTGTCAGTCAGGAAATCCTTACTCTGTCGAAGTATATTCCATTTCCTATAAGTAAACGAATGGTTCCATAAAGGCGGACAAATCATTACATTTATTACATAAAGTGTGTTCGTTATTTTTAGGTCGCTGCAAGTGAAAAAAGTGATTAATGAACCATCCGTTTGTGTTGCAGATATTTCCTCTAAAAATCATAACTACTGTACGCAAGAAGTAGGGGCATTTACAGCTCTTTAGGTTGAAGTGTTACTTTTGTTTCGCTTCATTTCATTACTTTCAAGTAATAACAGTTTTGATGTCGACAACTGTGGTATTAATAACGATATCGTACTTTTCATTGATCGTCTGGTGAGGGAACAGGTGGACCCCAATATTTATTTTGTGTTACGTGTCACATTCTCTTTTCTCCTTCTCCAGCCTTGTATGACTCATCATATGGGAGTGTGTACAGGTTGAATTTAGCAGAATAGGAGCGGACCAGATGTAGACAAAGTGGTGTATAGGCAATACCAATTAAACCTGGTGAGCAAGTTCAGCAACGGGAAGGCAGCACCAAAGATAACATAGCTGGCAGTGTGAAAATCGTCGGGTTGGTCACAGGGGTGGTCGTCGCACCCGCACCACCGAAGTTTGAGCTGGAGAGCCGTTGTCGGGGAGCGCGCTACGTTCTGGGTCTAGCGGGACCTTCAAAGATGAGTGGACGTAGCCGGGTGAAGCTCCACATATTTGGGTAACAAAGGAAGGTCTCAGAATGAATTATTTCACTGTGGAGAACGCGAGTGATGTTGGTTTTAAACTTAATTTTGTCAGTGGAAGTTTTAATTTCGGGTTATTATCGTGATTTTTCTGGAATAAGTGACAGAAAGTAGATACTTAGTCCTTAGTGGATGTGGAGTGTGGACCTTCAGTTCATGCCCTTACTTCGTTTGCAACAAGCTTTTATTTGTTGTTCATTTATGCAAAATGTTTTCCTGTTGCTGTTACAGTATAATTTTGGTATATCAGTTAAATAATTTTAGGCCTTCTCTTTGGACGATGCCAATAGTCACAACTACAGTAATTTTGGGGGTAGTTACATTCAATTTTCAGTGTTTCTTTCATGATTTGTGACTGAACTCACATTCACGCCTTTTGGCTCACGTAAGCCTATTTTGTCTCGTACTATGTTCTGTTGTTACCACACTTCATTCACAGTAAAGTAAATTAAAATCTTTCACGGAGCAATAATTTTGTGGGGGAATGTTAATTTAATTGTGCACTTTTCTTTGTGTCTTCTGTTCAACCATACAGGACGTTGGTGGCTGCTCTTAGATTATACAGTGTCAATTGCTATCTCATTTTGATGTTAAGACCCCTGTAAACTTAATTATGAGAACACGAGCTATGACAGAGAGCTTTCTTGTGAGAATTTTAATTGTATTTATAGCGTTATTTATGACTAGTGTATGATTACATGTCGTTCTACTTAGGTTATACGAAAGCTGAGGCCCCCTTCTGCTATCACATGTAAAGAACTGTAGTGGCGACCCACATTAACAGAGATACAACTACAATCACTGATTCTTTCTAGCGAGAAAGCTGAGTAATTATAGAGGTTGTTTGGAAATGAACCGAGTGTGTTCAAACATTCCACCCATATCATAGCTTCCGGAATTTTCTAGTGTGTTCATAATTTTTCTTCATTAATGTAAGCTTTTGTATAGATCTTGCCCGGATTTTCGTGGTAAAGCCGACAGTAATAGTTGTTCCTCTTCTAAGATCTTGCTATGTACTCACATGTTGCATCAGAATTAGTAAATAAGTATCGCATTGTTCACTTCACAAACTAAATTCCGTATATGTTGCTTAATTAGAGGTTTCCCTATACTGGTAATGAACTACACAATTAATATACGTGCAACTGATAACTTACATAAATTTGTTCACCACTTTCAAGTAGATCTCAGACCACGCCCTATTATGTTTTAACTGTATGTGCAAGTAGTTGAATTGGTGTGTGCGGTTTAGTTGAGTGAATCGTTCGTTTTCGTTTCCATTAGTTAAGAAAAGGAAAGTGTGATCATAACCATGGTCTGAGTGAGATCATTGCTGGCAAATTCTGCAGTTGTAGGATCAAGATAATTCAAAATGTGTAGAACATGTAGCATAGAAAGCATTATAAATTGTGCACCTACTGTTTCGCCAGTTTTAGGATAAATAAATGCAAATTGTCAGCAAAATAAATTTCGTCAATTGCTCATCACAATGAGACTGCCACGCCAGAAGAACAAAGTGAGTGACTGGTACAAAACATTTTCATGCAAACATCAGTCCAGCTTCCAAAGTGACATCGCCCCTCACTAAGTTTCCTCTTCTTCCACAGGATAACCACAGCATTTACGAAAAGACTATGTAACATCAGTATAATCTTATCGTGAAATTATTTTCTGTAATGCCATTTAGCCTGAAGATGAGGTATTCCCTAGAAACAGGTAATAAAATAAATAAATAATACAATAGTTGCCCTGACGACGACCATGGAAGTAGTGGTCGAAAGCTTGGAGTTTTATCCTGAATTGACGCGGCATGGACACCGAGAGCTTTTTATTCAAGAAATACGTCGCAAAAGACTTCGTAGCCATAGTAGTTGACAAAAGTTGTGACTGGTAGCGATAATTAAAAAAATCCTTACATATTAGAGTAATTTTCTCGTACTCAGGCACCTTTTTGTCAGGAAGTGATTTTGATTTTGCATAGTCCTAAGACAGGTCGCTATAAGTAGAGCTGTCGTTCTGTTGGAGTGTTATTGCTATTTTGGTTAATATACTGTGTGATACAACCACGAATGAAATAACTTTTGTCTCAGGAATATGTAATCACTCCATCTCTTTAGAAAGCTTTAGCAGATACACTTTTCTCTTTACTCGTTTTGGTACTGGATTATCTTTTTTCCAAAATATAAAAACATAAACTAATATTAAAAAGCTTTCATACTGGCTGTAATCACTAAGTCCAAGTTTACTATAACCGCGTTATAATTATATGGTCTGTGCTAACAATGTGTGTGTTAATTATCTTTGCCTTTAATACGCCTACTGATAAATGAAAATCGCGATATATTTCGCTAATGTTTAGGCTTCTCGTGTTAAAAAGTACTTTTAAAATTAGTGTCAAAATACAAGTGGAATACACCTTTAATAATGAGGGGCATTCGCGCGGCAAATCCGCATTGTGTTACTGTAATATAACCATTTGAATTGCGGATGGTAAAAGGAGATTACGCACCACCTGTGACTACATACAGCGCACGGACATTAAATGTTCTGAAATTTAACGCGCAGACAGTTATTCCGTGAGCTCGTGTGTCATGCGATAAACACGAAACTTGCTGCCCGACTTCTCTCGTGATACTTTTGCGCGGCTGCATTATTAATTTTGCCGTATTTTAACAGTTTGACTGGGAAACCAACGACGGACGGCTGCCGGGATTTTCGATGCAGACCTTTATGTGTTTAGCGTTTGTCGGTACGAAACTTTATCTGCTCTGAAAACAGGAAAAGCCATCAAAATGAGATTTAAAATATTCATTCCGATAGAGATCTCATCACTGACACGTCCATGAGAAAAGTTATGCTGTGCAGATAACAGCCTTAGAAGTAACTGACCACCCTTTCACGTTACATGCGGTTTTCATTTTGCGAACGAGGTTACGATAAAGACCGCAAACGCTAAACTGGACGAGACAGTGGGATATTGCAGTTGTGGTATATCAAACAACTTTTACCGGTCTGCCATTGCAGCTTAAAATTTACCACTCTGTGACTGTCGGTCAGTTGTTTCCGTCGCACTACTCAGCCAGAATATTTCCTGAAAGACATTAACCGAAAGACACACGCTACTGATTTTCATATTCACCCAATTTTACCCTATTTTGCCATGTGTGTAATTATAGACTTCGGCGAAGTCTAGTCAAATGTGTGATGTGGAATAATATGACGTCACAGTGTACGCTTTCATACCAATTATTCTTTGCGTAAAAACTTGCATTTAGGATTATGTGAACATTTCTCACAAAATGTTCCTGTAGGAAACTATGCAAGCACTATGTGGCAACTACCTTATTATACATTCAATCAGATGTGTTACGAAATTGTCGGTGACAATCACTATCTGTAATCGCCGAACCAATTTATGTAGAAGCCGTTTTACAAGTTGTATTACACGTTAAAAGAGGTCACACACTGTCCCTATTCCTCCCGTGCGAATTTTATCGTGGATTCGTAATTTATAGTATGTGCACTATTTTGCGCTGTCTGTATTTTACTGTGTAGTGTGCGATATCCCTCAGACACGCATGCATTTGTGAAGGAAAAGACGTTTTTAGGATCTACAGCAGCGTGAGAAAGAAGAGATGTATTCGCAGTTGCGAATACCATTAGAATTCAGCTGCACCATTCATTGTTGAGATATGAGAATTTGTGCCGGACCAGGACTCGAACACGAATTTCTCGCTATATGGAATAGATCACCTTAACCACTTTTTTAAAAATCTTCTTTTGTTCGGTATTGTTCATTGGGTTTGTTCGGGGTGAATATCCCATGACAGTCGCTGAAGTTCATCGTTGATCCCTTTACTCAATTTCTCGCTATACGGGATAGATCACCTTAACCACTTTTTTAAAAATCTTCTTTTGTTCGGTATTGTTCGTTGGGTTTGTTCGGGGTGAATATCCCATGACAGTCGCTGAAGTTCATCGTTGATCCCTTTACTCAATTTCTCGCTATACAGGATAGATCACCTTAACCACTTTTTTAAAAATCGTCTTTTGTTCGGTATTGTTCGTTGGGTTTGTTCGGGGTGAATATCCCATGACAGTCGCTGAAGTTCATCGTTTATCCCTTTACTCAATTTCTCGCTATACGGGATAGATCACCTTAACCACTTTTTTAAAAATCTTCTTTTGTTCGGTATTGTTCGTTGGGTTTGTTCGGGGTGAATATCCCATGACAGTCGCTGAAGTTCATCGTTGATCCCTTTACTCAATTTCTCGCTATACGGGATAGATCACCTTAACCACATTTTTAAAAATCTTCTTTTCTTCGTTATTGTTCGTTGGGTTTGTTCGGGGTGAATATCCCATGACAGTCGCTGAAGTTCATCGTTGATCCCTTTTGCTCAATTTCTCGCTATACGGGATAGATCACCTTAACCACTTTTTTAAAAATCTTCTTTTGTTCAGTATTGTTCGTTGGGTTTGTTCGGGGTGAATATCCCATGACAGTCGCTGAAGTTCATTGTTGATCCCTTTACTCAATTTTTTCATTATAGAGGGCAGCTAAACCTCTGACCGAACACACTGAGCTGCCGGTGTTCTATGCATGTCCTTCAGACATGCCTTCATGTCTGACGGAATGCACACTGGTCCTATCTACTGCTCTATGAAACGGAAGAAACGTTTTCACAACTGCAGTTCGCTATTCCAAATACATTTCTACTGTTATTGTCGAGATGACAGAATATAACAGAATATAACTTAAAGTTGAGTGAGGACTGGTGATGTATATTCGACTCATGTTATACTTACATTATTCAATTTCTTATGTGTTGAGGATTATTTTTATAAACTGATCGAATTTAGTTTTATTAGTTGAGGGGAGAGAGTAGTTACAGAGTATTTTAAAAATTAGTAATTGTTTTGGAAGAGTTTAAGGATCTTGTACATTACAGAAGAATTTCACGTATTATTTTTCTACAGTTCGCATACAATTTGTGTCGCCCAGCTGTGATTTACTGAACACTACTAACGACAGACAGGTTCCAAGTTGATGATCGTCATTATCACTGCTCTAGCTTGCTGTCACCTTTTATTTCTCAACCTCTAGAAAGCTGACTCGGCAAACGAATTTAATTTAATAGTATTAGTTAATGAAGAATTCTGGGACACACCAGACAAAATACGAGAGCTTCGATTTTGCTGTCTGAATTGTTATGTGGTGTTCAACACAACTGGAGAATTCAGAATGTTTTTTTTCGTATAAGAGACATATCATTTGGCATTCCTCAACCCCTTACCCTTTCTCAGACATTAACTGCCTTTCCTTGGGCTCTTGGTGGACCTTTGAAAGTAAACATAAATATAGTGTACTAGGGAACGACACTTTTTAAAAATAAGCAAAACATAGAACTCTGTGATGAAAATAAATTTCTGTATACTGTTCCAGTGCTAAATATTACAAGAATAAACAGTTTTCATTTAAGAAGATTCTTGAGATCTCTAAAAGTTTTTCGTAAAAGCTGAAAGAACTGGAGGTATTTTATTGTTCTAGCTTCATTAAAAATGTGACGTCCACTAAAATTAAATGGAAAGGATGAAAATATAAATTTACCAATCTTTGAAACTTCTGGTTACCATTCTTTATTCGTTTGGTAATGGAAATTTTTAATTTTGTATAATACAAATTATTTCGCTTTCCATCAGAAAAAGTAGGTCAGAAATACAAAATGTATCACACAAAACTATATTTACGTGTTAAACAGAAGACACTTCTTAGCTATGTGAGATGTACGTTCATGCGAAGTAAACTGAGCACTAAGTAATTAAATTACGGAACATTTGGCTTGAAAGTAGCTGAAAATTGACCAGTAAGGCCAAAATTTTTGTTCACATAACTGAAATGAAAATACAAATTATTATGCGGAAGAAATATAATATTAACAGAGTTATGGTAAGACGAATCGTGCAACACAAATTAACATTTAATGTGCAGAAGTGGTATTTTACTTCTTGTTAAGATAGGCCTGTGGTGAAATTTGAGCCCAGTTTGTTGGGCACTTATTCGAAACGTTTACATGTCATTTACTTTTGTACTGAGACAAATTTTGATGCTGACATCAGCGTAGGCTCATAATCTCACATTCACTGTTATCTCGCAAACGGATCATCAGCGGACTCGTATTTTCCAGAAATTTTCACTCCTATTAACGTATACACTTACCCACGTCTCTTTTCAGTACATGATACGACACACCCTGATACAGGTTTAGCGCCATCCATATCGGCTTGCCACCCCAAGCAGCCTCTTGTGTCTCTTGAGAACTAAAACAGTACTTCAAATGAAAGCAATAGTGTCGCACGTCAATATAAATATCACAATGCAAGTGAGATCTGTCATTCAATAATAACGTGGATATGACATAAAAAGACCGAAATATGAAACCGTAAAAATTAAGTCAGCTATAAAGTTAATTACACGAGTCACAGACAGCAGAAACGTAATGAAACTACTTTTTGACAACTTCTTGAATACACTGACCAGTCAGAACATTGTGACCATCTACCTAATACTAAAATGTAGACATGATATTTCCGGCCGTGAAAGTCTACATTTTAGTATCAGACGCCTCTACGGGGGGCGGTGTGGGGGTGGGGGGGGGGGGGGAGGTTGTCAAGAGAAGTGCGACGCCAGAAGAAGAGAGTGCACCTTTTGTGGTCCCTCACATTCCTGTCTCGTTACAGAGCCGTCGGCGTTATACCGAAGTTTCTGAAGATAAAGCGACTGTTCTATTCGGGAAAGGCACAACGCATTTTCAAACGGACTGAGGAGGCCTTACTACGAGAGCGCATTCAGCAGACCCAACAGGACTTGGCAAGCACAAACTATAAGTTAATGTCTCTCCATATTACTATCAGTAATAAACTGTGCAGCGGTGACTGGGATAAAATTGATAGACTACTGCATGATACCATGGGGAAGCGTATGTTGACAACGTCTAGTGGACAGAAGAACAAGTTTGATAATTTGCCACCTAATCAGACTGTTAGGCATTTAGACGTTTCCCGGACCGTTATTAATTTATCCAAACGTTCGTTATCTGACGATGAGACATCTGTGCTGGCCAAGGGAGGAAGTTTTGCTGTTAGTTCGCGTTTTGTGCCCACGGAAGAAATTATAGCCAGTGTAGAAGCAGGAATTCGCAGTGTGGATTCTGTAACAGCTGAAGAAATCCGTATAGAAACAGTGAGAATATTAGCCAATGCATAACCGCCGAAGACTAATATAACTGTGGGTGAGAGAAGAGCTTTAAAACTCCTGAATGACGACGATAGTATTTTGATTCTCCCAGCTGACAAAGGAAGCGCAACGGTGGTTATGGATGTGGCCGACTATCAGAGTAAAATTACTGATCTACTGGATCCGCAAGCATATAGAAGCTGATTAAGGACCCCACTAACAACGTTCTCAGAACTGTGTCGCGGTTAATAAAAAAGTCCTCTATTGAAGAGAGTGTACACAAAGGTCTCTGCAATTCGGTTGCGCTACCACCGAGGCTTTATGGATTGCCCAAAATTCATAAAGAAAACGTGCCGTTAAGACCGATACTAAGTGCCATTGGTTCGCCCACCTACTCGTTAGCCAAGTTTTTGACTACGCTGTTAAAACCACATGTGGGCCTTTCGGGCTCTTATTTACTGAATTCGACACATTTCATCAGCAGATTGAATGGCATAGTGGTCCAGCCGGAGGACATATTGGTCAGCTTCGATGTGGTATCGCTGTTTACCATGGTTCCACTTAATGATGTATTGGAACAGCTGGATCGAATTTTTCCTGCCGATATTTCAGAACTGTTTAAGTGTTGTTTGACGGCCACATACTTCAAGTGGAATCAACAGTTTTATGAGCAAACGGATGGCGTGGCTATGGGAAGCCCCCTAAGTCCCGTAATTGCAAACTTCTTTATGGAGAAATTCGAAGAACAGGCCTTAGGTACTACCAGCAAAAAGCCAAATGTATGGTTCCGATACGTGGATGACACGTTTGTGCTGTGGAGACATGGTAGGGAGGAACTAAGCCGGTTCCACGAACATCTGAACAGTATAAACACGAGAATTCAGTTTCCAATGGAGGAGGAGGTAGACGGCAAATTACATTTCCTCGATGTGCTTGTTTTTAGAAACGAAAATGGTAGTTTGGGCCACTCAGCATACCGCAACCCCACGCACACGGACCGTTAATTGCACCGGGATTCGAACCACCACCCATAACAGAAGCGGGGTGTTATCAAGACGTTAGCGGACAGAGCTAGAAATATTTGTGAACCTGAGTTGCTCGACGCTGAGATTGAACATATCTACAATGCACTAATGAAGAACGGATTTCCGTCCGCCGAAATAAGACGTGCGTTGAAGCAGCCACGCAGAAATCATAGTGACGTACAGGCTGCTGCAAAATCTAAGGTTTTCCTGCCGTTTGTTAAAAATATAACGGAAAGAATAGGGAGGATCTTGACGAAGCGGAATATTACCGTAATTTACAACACTACCAGAAAGATACAGGAATACCTTAAGCCTGCCAAGGGCGCTCGCAAACCATTGGAAAAAGCTGGAGTGTATAGGATCCCATGCAGCTGTGGCGATGTTTATGTGGGTACCACTGAAAGAACTGTATCTAAACGTCTGGAAGAGCACAAGGGCAATTGTAGAAGAGGGGAAACGGAACGATCAGCTGTTGCGGAGCATGCTTTCCAGCCAGGGAACCACAATATTCGTTTCGAGGAGACGCAAGTACCAGCGGCCACAAGCGGATATTGCGAAAGTCTCTACAGGGAGGCAATCGAAATCGCTAAACACCCTAATCATTTCAATCGAAAGGAGGAGGGCGTGAAATTAAACGGTATATGGATGCCGGTGTTAAAGAAGATGTGTACCACCCGTCCACTACTGGGTGATGGCAACGGCGATCGACGGCGACGGACAGCGGCCAATTGCACTGACGTTTTCAAAACACGTGACGTCACGTCGCGGCGCGGGAGCGCGCGCGCACGGAATTTAGCGGCAGTCAGTAGCGAGCCAGTGGGCGTGTTGGACCTTCCATCGAGCTACGGACCCCCTTGAAGATGTCTCCCGCAGTCCGAGACGAAACGTTGGGAATTGACACAGAATTCATCAACCGACCAAGGCATAACAGCCCGGATAATTATAATGGACATCTACCTAATACCCACTATTTCCACGATCGGCACGCATAAAAACTGCGACGCGTTGGGGAATTGAAGCAGTTAGGACTTGGTAGGTCGCTGGAGGGAGTTGGCACCACATCTGCACACGCAAGTCACATAATTCCGGTAAATCCTGGGGAGGGGACGATGAGCTCTGACGCTATGTTCGATCACATCACCGATGTGTTCGATCGGTTTCAGATTTGGCGAGTTGGGGGATCACTACATCAATCAGAACTCACCACTGTTCCTCGAGGCACTCCATCACACTCCTGCCCTTGTGACACTGCGTGTTATCTTGTAGAAAAATGTCATTACCCTAGGGGACATGATGGTCACGAAGGGGTGTAGGTGGTCTCCAGTAACTCTTGGCCGTCGTGGTATCTTGCACGAGCTCCAATGGACGCGTGGATGGCCACGCGAATATCTCCCAGAGCATAATGGAGCCGCCGCCAGCTTGTCTCTGTTCTGCAGCACAGGTGTCAAGGAACTGTTCACCTGGAAGAGGACGGATTCGCGCTCTCCCATCGGCATGATGAAGAACGTTTCGGGATTCATCAGTCCACTGCTCCAACGTCCAGTGCCGATGGTCACGTGCTCATTTCGGTCGTTGTTGCCGATGTCGTGATGTTAACATTGGCACATGCATGGGCCTTCAGCTGCGGATGTCCATTCAAATGGTTCAAATGGTTCTGAGACACACACCCATGCCCGAGGCAGGATTCGAACCTGCGGCCGTAGCGGTCGCGCGGTTCCAAACTGAAGCACCTAGAACCGCTCGGCCACCAGCGGCCGGCGGAGGTCCATTGGTAGGAGTGTTGGACGCACTTGATTTTCAGACACTGTAATCTGCCAAGCATTCAAATCTGATATTAGTTCTCTCACAGTCTGACGTATGTCCTGTTTTACCAGTTTTCCCAGCCTATGACATCCGACATCTGTAATGAGGGGTAGCCGTCCAACCCCACGACGTCTGGCCGTGGTTTCACCTTGTTTTCGCCACGTGTTGAAGACATTCATCACAGCACTCCTCGAACACCCGCCAAGTCGTGCATTTACCGAAATTTTCGTGCTGAGCCTCCAGGCCACCACAATATGGCATCAATGTATGAATATATACAGGGTGAACATCAATAAAACCGACAAACTGCAGGAACGGATTCCGGACTGGAAACAGTGGAAAAAAGTCCTATGAACATGCTTCTGGAAATGCATCGTTGCCACAGCAGATGACGCTGACGAATGGAGCTCCTCCGACCAGGTACCTTGTGTTCCGTGTGTGTAGCAAGCTGTACGATCGATGCAGCGTACTATAAGCAGAAGAATGGTTAGATATTCATGTTGGAACTAGCCGAGATGGTGTTTTTGTACAGCCAAGCAGATGGGAACGGTCGAGAGGAAACATGGCTACACCAAAACAAGTAAACTCTCAGAAATAAACCACATCACACAAAATTTCAAACCCTTTTTGGACTTTTGTGTGATCATATGTCCTTTCAGACAGACGAAAGAGCCGGGAGGCAGTGCACTGTGAGTACACCACATTTGGACGATCGGGTTCTGCAGGATATTTAGACGAATCCTAGAACAATCCATGTAAGTGGCTCACAGACGTGGTGTAAGCTAAAGGCAGAAGGGATAGATAACATTCCATCAGAATTTCTAAAATCATTGGGGGAAGTGGCAACAAAACGACTATTCACGTTGGTGTGTAGAATATATGAGTCTGGCGATATGCCATCTGACTTTCGGAAAAGCATCATCCACACAATTCCGAAGACGGCAACATCTGACAAGTGCGAGAATTATCGCACAATCAGCTTAACAGCTCATGCATCGAAGCTGCTTACAAGAATAATATACAGAAGAATGGAAAAGAAAATGGAGAATGCGCTAGGTGACGATCAGTTTGGCTTTAGGAAAAGTAAAGGGACGGGAGAGGCAATTCTAACGTTACGGCTAATAATGGAAGCAAGGCTAAAGAAAAATCAAAACACTTTCATAGGATTTGTCGACCTGGAAAAAGCGTTCGACAATATAAAATGGTGCAATCTGTTCGAGATTCTGAAAAAGTAGGGCTAAACTATAGGGAGAGACGGGTCATATACAATATGTACAACAACCAAGAGGGAATAATAAGAGTGGACGATCAAGAAAGAAGTGCTCGTATTAACAAGGGTGTAAGACAAGGCTGTAGCCTTTCGCCCCTACTCTTCAATCTGTACATCGAGGAAGCAATGATGGAAATAAAAGGAAGTTGAAAAAAAAAGGTGAAGTACGATTATGTGTAACATGCATGACAGCCGCTACTAGCCCCATCTCCAACGACGAGTGCAAGGATTGTCAGCCGTGGAATTCCCTCCACGGAAAAGATTTTGTCAATGGTTTTTGCACTAGACCATCAGAATTATGGGATCTATGTCATCAGTCCTCTTTACTAACAAGGCAACTGTGGTGTCACCGCCAGACACCCCACTTGCTAGGTGGTAGCTTTAAATCGGCCGCGGTCCATTAGTACACGTCGGACCCGCGTGTCGCCTCTGTCAGTGATCGCAGACCGAGCGCCGCCACACGGCAGGTCTAGAGAGACTTACTAGCACTCGCCCCAGTTGTACAGCCGACGTTGCTAGGAAAGGTTCACTGAGAATTACGCTCTCATTTGCCGAGACGATAGTTAGCATAGCCTTCAGCTAAGTCAATTGCTACGACCTAGCAAGGCGCCATTTCTCCTTTGCTATGTATCTAATGAAGCATGTACAGTAACAAGACCAATGTTCACCAATTATGGATTAAAGTTAAGTATTCCAGCTGCTACGTACTTTTCTTTATAGCATTCATTACGTATCCTGTTTCAGACCTCACGCCAGCCTGCGTGAGTTTATAGCGTGCATTTCGGCTTCGTCAAACAACACGGTGTTGGCACTTCTGCCGACACTTCAGCAACCATTACCAGATATGGTGTTACCAGTCCGCATAGTCATCATCAGTGAGCTACACACACGACACGAGCTCAGAGGAACAGTCTTTCGTCAGCGCCATCTACCATGTCTTTTCCCGACACATGTTCATGGGACCTTTTTCCTCCAAATACCAGTCACAAATCCGTCCCCGAAATTCGGCGGTTTTGTTAATTACTTTAAATTACATTAAATATAGTATAAGTACTATGCTGTCCATCTCCTTAGTTGAGTAGTTGGCTTGTCTTACTGCATTGCGGAAGAGTAGCAGCATTCAGTTCCTGGTTCATCTAGGGATTTTTCTTAGTTGAAGGACTCGGTCGGGCAGCTCAAGACCTCATGAGGCCATTTGAGGAGCAACTTCAATAACACCTGGGAAGCTTATCGTCTCTCTACAGAAACGTTAAACAGTCGGAAGTCAACGAGTGTGTCCGACCATCAACTCCAAAGAAACAGCGTTAACAGAACTTGAAGATACATGTCGCTAGAGATATAAACCACGGCAACACTGTCTGTTTCAACGCATGTTATGCGTACGCTAACGGCTGATCAAAATGATGAAGTTCTCTTAGCAGACGTTCCATAAAATGGTTTCGCTGTAACTCGATTGTCAATACTACAATATACACGGAAGCACCAAAGAAACTGGTACAGGCATGCGTATGAAAATACAGAGATATGCAAACAGGCAGAATACGGCACTGCGGTCGGCGACGCCTATATAACACAACCAGTGTCTGGTGCACTTGTTTTATCGGTTATGGTGCTACGATGGCAGCTTATCAAGATTTAAATAAGTTTGGACTTGGTGCTATAGTCGCTCCATGAAAGATGGGACACAGAAACACCGAGGTAGCGATGAAGTGGGGATTTTCCCGTACGACAATTTCAAGAGTGTACCGTGAATATCACGAATCCGGTAAAACATCAAATCTCCGACACCGCTGCTGCCGGAAAAAGATCATGTAAGAACGGGACCAACGACGACTAAAGAGAATCGTTCAACGTGACAGAAGTGCTACACTTCCTCAAATTGCTGCAGATTTCAACGCCGGGTCATCTACATCTACATCAATACTCCGCAAGCCACCTGACGGTGTGTGGCGGAGGGTAACTTGAGTACCTCTATCGGTTCTATCTTCTATTCCAGTCTCGTATTGTTCGTGGAAAGAAAGACTGTCGGTATGCCTCTGTGTGGGCTTTAATCTCTCTGAGTTTATCCTCATGGTCTCTTCGCGAGATATACGTAGGACGGATCAATATACTGCTTGACTCCTCGGTGAAGGTATGTTCTCGAAACTTCAACAAAAGCCCGTACCGAGCAACTGATCGTCTCTCTTGCAGAGTCTTCCACTGGAGTGTATCTGTCAACTCCGTAACGCTTTCGCGATTACTAAATGATCCTGTGACGAAGCGCGCAGCTCCCCGCTGGATCTTCTCTATCTCTTCTATCAACCCTATATGGTACGGATCCCACACCGGTGAGCAGTATTCAAGCAGTCGGCGAAAAAGTGTACTGTAACCGACTTCCTTTGTTTTCGGATTGCATTTCCTTAGGATTCTTCCAATGAATCTCAGTCTGGCATCTGCTTTACCGACGATTAATTTTATATGGTCATTCCATTTTAAATCACTCCTAATGCCTACTACCAGATAATTTATGGAATTAACTGCTTCCAGCTGCTGACCTGCTATATTTTAGCTAAATGGTAAAGGATCTTTCTTTCTATGTATTCGCAGCACATTACACTTGTCTACATTGAGATTCAATAGCAATTCCCTGCACCATGCGTCAATTCGTTGCAGATCCTCCTGCATTTCAGTACAATTTTCCATTGGCACAACTTCTCGATATACTACAGCATCATCCGCAAAAAGCCTCAGTGAATTTCCGATGTTATCCACAAGGTCATTTATTTATAATGCGAATAGCAACGGTCCTACGACACTCTCCTGCGGCAAACCCGAAATCCTCTTACTTCGGAAGACTTCTCTCCATTGAGAATGACGTGCTGCGTTCTGTTATCTAGGAATTCTTTTATCTAGGAACTATTGAATCCAATCACACAATTGGTCTCATAGCCCATATGCTCATACTTTGTTCGTTAAACGACTGTGGGGAACTGTATCAGACGCCTAGCGGAAGTCAGGAAACACGGCATCTACCTGGAACCCGTGTCTATGGCCTCTGAGTCTCGTGGACTTAAGTGTCAGCGTGCGAACCATTCTACGAAACATAACCGACATGGGCTTTCAGAGTCGAGGGCTCACTCTTGTATCCTTGAAGGCTGCACGACACAAACCTTCACACCTCGCCTTGCGGCGTCAACACCGACATTTGTCTGTTGATGACTGATATCATGTTGCCCGGTCGGACGAGTCTCGTTTCAAATTGTATCGAGAGGATGGACGTGTATGGGTAGTGAGACACCTTATGAACCCTTGGACCCTGCATGTCAGCAGGGGACTCTTCAAGCTTGTTAAGGCCCTACAATGGTGTGGGGTGTGTGCATTTGGTGTGGTACGGGACGCCCGATACGTGTGGATGCGACTCTGACTGGTAAAACGTACGTAAGCATCCTGTCTGATCACCTACATCCATCCATGTCCACTGTGCAGCCCGACGGGCTTGGGCGACTCCAACAGGACGTTGCGACAACCCAAACGTCCAGAATTGCCGCGGACCGGCTCCGCGAACACCAAACTCCGTAGTCATGAACATTATTAAGCATATCTGGGATGCCTCGCAACGTGCTTCTCAGAAGAGACCTTCACCCCCTCATACTCGTAAGGATTTATGGACAGTCGTGCAGGATTCATGTTACCAATTTCCTCTAGCAGTAGTCCCGAGATTAGTCGAGTCCATGCCATGTGGTATTGGGGCACTTCTGTTTGATCACAGGGCTCTACATGGTATTAGGCAGGTGTACCAGTTTCTTTGGCCCTTCATTGTAATATATATTCATCTTGCTTCTCACATCATGAAAAATCTTACCGTCAGTGAGTCTTTCGGCAAACAAAACACAGAAAATTACTGTCAGCCTATCCTATTGGAGCTGCTAAATTCCTTGACAAACTGTCAGAAAATTTCTATTTTTAAAAGTGATAATAGCACTATGGATATCCACGTTATGTACTGTTAGCACAACCGCCCACGATACGCTGTTTAGTCACATTGCCATGATCCCCTGTCAAAAGCCTGTAAGGTGTCAAGCAAATCCAACATCTTCCACGAAAACCTGACATGATAGCAAATCTGGCAGTATGTCACATAGCTCCGAATAAATCCTGACATTAAATTAACCAAAGTAACACGATCAATGAGTGAGCAAATGGAATACCACAGACTAACACAAGAACGCCTAAATGCATGTCATACCTTCCCACCGTGAAACAGACGCAGTTCAGAGGGGAGAAACGAGAACAGAAGCCGAGAGCAGAATCGTGTAGGCTAGGAGGCCCTACGATAAGGGACGGACACCCACGTCGCCAGCTGACCGCCAAAACCACCCCCCAGCCCATGTTAAAAGATAGAGCCCTCCAGAAGAACAGTATAGATCTTACAATAACGCTAAAAGGGCCACACCAGCTGCAAGTTTTAGCGTGAGACTTTTTCGCGTCTCTGTTACGTTGCAAACGTTAAAAACGTTGCCCCACCACGAAAAGTATAGCGTTTCTCTTTGGATAGACAGAATTTTGTAGGCAGAGCTTAAGGTTAACACTGAGACCCTGATTGCTCAGTTGAAAATACAGCCAGATAGCTTTTTTTAAACTAACTTCGGAAAATTGTAGTAAGGAGAAGTTAGGAGAGAGTTGCTTCCGAGATAGCGAGGTGTGGAGCTGCGCCACCCGCCGCACCCTGACGCTGCCTAAACACCGACAAGGTAATGAACGCACGCGATGCCGCATTTTTAGCGCATAAGGCTTCACTCAGAACTGCAGAAGTCTCATCTGTTACATCCCCTTTTTACGTAATACTAGTGTCGATCGTCAATTAAATCTCATGGTGTTCACATTTGCTACTTGAAGTAAAAATCTGAAACGTGATGATTTTTCTGATATATAATTATTGAGAAGCCACATCAGCCACTGTAATTTACGACAAGTTAAATAAGTAATTAAAGATAATTAAGGGTCACTATAGACCATTTTGATAGTTTTCTCTTTTTATGAAACTTAAACTTAGATTATAGATGTGATATGGCATAGGTCATCCTTCGATCCGTTGTAGAACTTGGAAACCCATTCAAGAAATATTCGTTTACATTTTTGTTGAACGCAGTTGGTTTTTATCATCCTGTATTAAAACATTTCCTTTTATCAATAGTGCAATTTATAAACAATGTTTTGTGAGTAGAATAAAATTTCCAATGGTAAACTTAACTGCTTTTTCGACGTTATTTTACCAGCTAACTTAAAATAGGAAAGTCTTGAACCCCTTCCACTAAATTTAGTTAGTATTAAGATTATTTTACAGGGAGTGCAGTGGAGCTGACGCTGAAAACATTAAGTATTTGATTATATCATCGCTAGTCTCACTGAACTCTTCTGAACTCTCATGTGTGGTCTGGCGTCTCCTTACCAGCAACAGGTCCCAGGTTCAAACTACTCAATTCCCTAAAAAACACGCTCAGAGCGTCGTTGCGCGAAAGTGGTAGGGAGACACGACATAGAACAAACAGACACCACGCAGACTGTTAGAAGCCTGAATAGCCACTTTTTACAGCATGGGCTGCTGCGAGAGTTACAGGAAGAGAGACAGCGAGGATCTGGAAGGTACCGAGAGGGATGTGAAGGCATGCCTACTCCCATGCCGAGGCCAGTTGCACTAGGTTTCTCGGTTGAGGACCAGTGTCGTGAACAGCCCGATCTAGATAGGCCCACAGATTCAAGATTGAGTTTATACCAGGGGTGTAGCCGGCCGGTGTGGCCGTGCGGTTCTAAGCGCTTCAGTTTGGAACCGCGTGACCGCTACGGTCGCAGGTTCGAATCCTGCCTCGGACATGGATGTGTGTGATGTCCTTAGGTTAGTTAGGTTTAAGTAGTTCTAGGGGACTGATGACCTCAGTAGTTAAGTCCCATAGTGCTCAGAGCCATTTGAACCATATACCAGGAGTGTTTGTTGGCACGGGAGAACGCTAAACTCTTCCTGGTGCTCTACAACCCATGCACATACACTGCGAGCAGTGTGACATGTTGCATTGTCCCGCTGGTAGATGCCACCGTACCGAGGACAAACGAACTGCATGTGAAAATGGACATGGTTCCCAAGGGGAGATGGGTCTTGTGTCGATCAGTGTGCCTTCGAGAATGATGAGGTTCCCCAGGGAGTAGTCATCCATTCAGGCAGAATAAACCATCCGAAATAGAAGCAGGAACAGGGAAGTGACCGATTTTTTTACTTTTACGAGCTCCTAACCAGGAACGAATTTTATAATTTCATCTGTGTGCTTTGATGGCTCAGTTTCCTGAGTTTCTGCGTGTTAATTTAATATCTAAAAGACACAGTTCTCATTTGCGTCGGAAAGTAAACAGATTTGGTGACACATTTCAAGATCCTAACCAGTGGCCCATTATTTAATCTCACCTGAGCGCTTCGGTAGCACAGTTTCTGGATCTCTGCGTGTTAATCTATCAGACTCAGTTCTTGCGTTTCCGTCAGAGTCTGCAGGAGAGATAGGCAGCACGTGTCGATAGTCGGTTTGTCTGCATAGTTTAGTTTTCCACTGTCTTTAGTATGGATAGGGACTGTGACTGTTGTGTGCGGATGTGAACCGCGTTGGTGACAATTCACATTCAGCTCGAGGATGCGATGGTTTCGGTTACGCAGCTCGAAGTTGCACTAGATGAGCATCATTGTCGTGGGCCGGTTGTGGGGATCCAACTGACGTCCAGCAGGCCCTTTGCTGTTTCTTATCTGTATAAACTACATTGTAGGAGACAATCTGAGTACCCGTCTTAGGCTGTTGTCGTTTATCGACTTGTAGGTTCTTTAGAAGACCAAAATAAATTGCATAGCAATTGCCCCTAAATAACGAAAAGTGTGAGGTCATCCACATGGATGCTTAAAAGGAATCCGTTAAATTTCGATTACATGCTAAATCAGTCAAACCTGAAGGTCGTAAACTCAACCAAATGCCTAGGAATTACAATTACGAACAATTTACATTGGAAAGAACACATGGAAATGTTGTGGGGAAGGATAAACAATGACTGGGTTTAGTTGGCAAAACACTTATAAAATACAGCAGATGTACTAAAGAGACTGCCTACACTACGCTTGTCCGTCATCTTTTAGAATATTGCTGCGCGGTGTGGACTCCTTTACTAGATGGGATTAATGGAGTACAACGACCGAGTTCAAAGAAAGGTAGCACGATTTGTATTATCGCGAAATAGAGGAGAGAGAATTACTGAAATGGTAGAGGATTTGGGATGGATATCATTAAAAGAAAGGTATTTCTCGTTGCGGTGGAATCTTATCACGGAATTTCGATCACCAAGTTTCTCCTCCGATTGCGAAAATATTTTGTTAATGGCGACCTACATAGGGAGAAACGATCATCATAATGAAATTAGGGGAAATCAGAGCTAGCACGGAAAGATATAGGTGTTCGTTTTTTCCGCGTGGTTTACGAGATTGGAATAATGGAGAAGTATTGTGAAGGTGGCTCGATGAACCCTCTGCCAGGCACTTAAATGTCATTTGTAGGGTACCCACGTACATGTAGATATAGAGGAATGTCGTCCGGCCTGGAGCCTTGCTGGGTGTTCGCTTCCAGACGTTCAGGCCGCGCACGCAAGGGGCCATCTGTCCAAAGAAGTATAAGGCGTCATTCAGCTGCAAGGATCACCTGTCGCCATTCAGTCGACGTCCAGTCGAGCTATTGGCGTGAAAATTCCCGCCTTCGTCGTCGCTCCTGCTGCGGGGGTCCGTACGCAGCGACGTTCGCTGAGTGGTCGTTGAGGAGACGGTGTTTGTAGCCCCTTGGCTCCTATGAGCGGTCAGTAGCTCAACTCTCTTCGCCCATTCACCTCCACATTCGTTCCGTGGTGCACGAGAGCTCGGCGACAGTTTTGCCGTCCACTGTATACCTTAACCGCCGCTGCACTCGAACAGTTTACGAATTTAGGCATTTCGGAAGCCAATAACCATGCGCTTTCGGGTTTCTCATAAATCACGACGGTTCCGCATTACGACAACGACTGCAACGTTTCCCGCCTCCCCCCAAAAGGCTTTATATACAATCCACTGCTAGTGCTGTCACGTGCCATCTATGAATGGTTGTTGCACTTTGACGTCGGACATAGACGGTGGTCACAGTAATGTGACTGGACCGTCTATATAGAATTCTGTGCAAAGTTTTGAAGTTTTTTCCGAAAGAGAGTCGTAAGTTACTGCAACTTATTATCTTCTGTGCAGCTCTGTAGCAGCAGCATTCTGTACAGATTTGTTTTGTACATGTCCTGACTCGAAACTTTGACAGTATTTAAACGTACGATGCCGGGTCTAAATATTATTGACCACGTGCTTAATACCGTGTTAGTCAACCTCTGCAACGCATAATTTTTCCGAGAGTGTACCACACATGACGTCTACGCACAGGTCACGCAATGTTTGCAATTTCGAACCGGGGGTTTGTTCACGCTAGTCTGGTGCAATATAGCGCCTCCGATGTGCTCCTCCACGTTCGTATCAGGCTGATTTGTTAGGCACGATACATACGCGAGGTTACTTTCACCACTGCAGCACTACTCTAGCCTTGTGACACGGTCAATTATCCTGCTGCACGATACCATCGCAGTTTGAGACGACATCGAGCTTGAGTTAGTGCGCAATGATGTTCATGTTGTCCACAACTGCCATGTTGTTCTCGATTACGATCTCAGGTCCGTAGCGTAATTCTGCAACCACAACCTCTGACGGCAGTAGTAATTGGTGATGTTGTTAGGTCGAGATGGGAACGCATAGGGATTGTCTGTGACAGAGTCTCATGTTCTGCAGTGTATTGTGTATGGAGTGCTCGGAAACACTTGTGTCTCACCGGCACTGTACTCTTTCGTCAGATCTGTCACAGATCGCCGCCTGTTCTGTGTTACTGAGCAGGCAAACAACCGACCTGCACTTTCTGTGAAGAAACATGAACTTGCTAGACTTTTTTTGCTACACACGGTTTCACCGCCATTGAACTACTGCAGTTCCCACAACCGTTCGCGCCAGCTACTTGTGGACAACCGACCAGTTTCGCCGTTTCCGATATGTTAATACCCAGGCTCCGGGCGATAACAAACTGCCCTTCGTCAGAGTTGCTTGCGTTACTGTAATCCCCGTTTAAAGCACATATCTTTACTAGAATAATTTCCCCCCTCGCCACTCCTCCGCTCAAATACTGGGTGGTTATAATTAAACTGGCTCTGTTCCGCGTGGTACAGGGCGTTTTGTAGTGGGTGTTTCCGTAAGAGCGTGCAAAATCGTAACAGGCCATAGGGAATGCTCCACTGAACAACTTGAGGTAGGAAACCTGGGCTGGTAGAAGCCAGCTTAAGGAGATACGGAAGCAAACTTGTCTACTGCTTTGTCTACCGTTACTGTTTTTCAGCTTATTTACAACTAACGTACTTACAAGTTTACACGTACTGTGCTGTTTATTTACATGTACGTTCTCTATTTCCTGCAAGGAAACGAGGAGGACGAGCCAGATTACTAGGACCTATTTCCCGGTCGCTGGATTGTAAGGGGAGGTTCAGAAATGGTTCAAATGGCTCTAAGCACTATGGGACTTAACATCTGAGGTCATCAGTCCCCTAGACTTTTTTTGTTTGTCGTCAACAGTCTACTGACTGGTTTGATGCGGCCCGCCACGAATTCCTTTCCTGTGCTAACCTTTTCATCTCAGAGTAGCACTTGCAACCTACGTCCTCAATTATTTGCTGGATGTATTCCAATCTCTGTCTTCCTCTACAGTTTTTTACCTCTACATCTCCCTCTAGTACCATGGAAGTCATTCCCTCATGTCTTAGCAGATGTCCCATCATCCTGTCCCTTCTCTTTATCAGTGTTTTCCACATATTCCTTTCCTCTCCGATTCTGCGTAGAACCTCCTCATTCCTTACCTTATCAGTCCACCTAATTTTCAACATTCGTCTATAGCACCACATCTCAAATGCTTCGATTCTCTTCTGTTCCGGTTTTCCCACAGTCCATGTTTCACTACCATAAAATGCTGTACTCCAGACGTACACCCTTAGAAATTTCTTCCTCAAATTAAGGCCGGTATTTGATATTAGTAGACTTCTCTTGGCCAGAAATGCCTTTTTTGCCATAGCGAGTCTGCTTTTGATGTCCTCCTGGCTCCGTCCGTCATTGGTTATTTTACTGCCTAGGTAGCAGAATTCCGTAACTTCATTGACTTCGTGACCATCAATCCTGATGTTAAGTTTCTCTCCGTTCTCAGTTCTACTACTTCTCATTACCTTCGTCTTTCTCCGCTGTACTCTCAAACCATACTGTGTACTCATTAGACCATTCCGTTCAGCAGATCATTTAATTCTTCTTCACTTTCACTCAGGATAGCAATGTCATCAACGAATCGTATCATTGATATCCCCTAGACTTAAAACTACTTAAACCTAACTGACCCAAGGACATCACACACATCCATGCCCGTGGCTGGATTCTAACCTGAAACCATCGCAGCAACGCGGTTCTGGACTGAAGCGCCTAGAACCGCTTGGCCACAGCGGCCAGAGGAGGGGGATTTCCTATTCCAAGCCCTGCGAGGTCATCTTGATTATTTCCTGTGGTTATATCAAAAGACACTTGTTTATGATACCCCAGTGGATACGGAGCTGGAATTGGTTGCCAGAACTGTAGCTGCGTGTGATGTGTTTCGAAACACACCAGGGGTATTTGTCAGTGTGCGTCAGAATCTTGTTCGCCGATGTCTTGCTTGCACTGAGGTTGATGGCGATCAGTTTCAGCACATTTTGTAAGGTACAGTACAAATGGCACTATCGTTGTGTCACTGACAGTATTTGCACTTACCAAATATAGATGTATGAAACCGGAATTCGGTTGTAATAATTACACGTCTGTTTTTAGAAACTGATAAACAATATTTTTTTTTCAAAATAAACTCTATTTCTGTTTATCCATTTCTCCCGCCTCTCCGGCAGGCTATGAATGCCACGCCAGAAAACCAGTTCTTGTTTTGAAGCGAACCAGTCGGCGAGCCATTTTCGTATATTTTCATACGAACTGAAGCGCTATTCAGCGAGGGCGTGTCCCAGTGATGCAAATAGATGATAATCGGAACAGAGCCAAGTCTGGAGAGTAATGTTACATAAAATGCTTCTTGATTGCAAATTTTTTATTCATATGACCGGTTTGCTGGATTTGGACGGGTTACTCCTGTAACTGAAATATCAGATCTGAAGATGGTTCTGAATGAACCGAAACCGTTTATATGAATAAAAAATTTGCAATCAAGACGGATTTTAAGTAACATTATAAAATCACTGATTGCTGTTATCCCATAAGACATTATGTCTGTTTTTGCAAAATCTGGAGAGTAAGCCGCATGCCCAAGAATTTCCCAACTGAAGGCCTCAATCGTTTCCCTGACCCGTTTTGCTGTGTGTGATGGGGTGCTGTCATGGAGCAACATGATTTTGTGTTGCCTTTTTCTGTATCCCGGTCGTTTTTCACGTAATGCTCGAGTAAATCGATCATTTGCTGTTGTTAGCGATCAGTGTTAACGGTTTCACCAGGTCTTAGCAGCTCGTAATATATGACACCCTTCTTATCCCACCAAACACAGAGCATTGTCTTCTTTCCAAAGCGATTTGGGCTTGCAGTGGATATCGGTGGTTTGTCTGAATTCACCCGTGATTTACGTTGCTTAAGATCCAGTTTTCATCACCTATCACTACTCAATGGAGAAACAACGATTTTTTTTTTCCCTGGCGAGCAGCATTTCAGGAGTGGTCGTTCTTCGAGTTGTTTACTTGTTTGCTGTCTTTCATTCAGTCCATGCGGAACCCATTTTCCATTTTCTGCACCTTTCCCATTTCTCTTTCAAGCGAAGAGAAACGGCTTTCTGCGTCACATTCAATTGTTTCCCAACTTCGTGTTGAGTCTGAGTGTCATCGTCATCCAACAAGGCTTGCAATTCGTTGTCTTCGAACTTTTCCTGTAGTGTGCCGCGTTCGTCGTTTCCCATGTCAAAATCACCACTTTTGAATTTTTTGAACCACTCGAAACGTTGTGTTTTCCCAAGAGAATGTTCTCTGAAAGCTTCGACAACTATTCGATGCGATTCTGCAGCGGTTTTCTCCAAATGATAACAGCAAGCCAATGCTGTCCTCAAATTGTAGTTCGTAGGCACGAAACTCGACATGTTTGCAAGTCTGAAACAGATACCGATGTATGGAACTTGGGTTACTGTGTTTTCACATTCGTCGTCAGCCATTACAGGAAGCAGATAGCGCTGCAGACGCGGTCCCATGGGCCCTACACTGACCGCTAGCACCATCTATATGGAAATTTCGGTTTCATACTTCTACAGTTGGTAACTGTAACTAGTGTAAATAAAAAGGTACACATTAATGTGATTTTACTCCTATTATCTCCACAAGTTGGCTTCTCCGACCTCATGTTCCCTACCTCAAATTGTTCAGTGGAGTGTCTTCTATGTCCTGCTAAATTTTTGCACGCTCTTACAGAAACACCCTGTGTACATCTAAGACGCTGAGATGTAGTATGTTCATTAATCGGTGCGCTCGTGGAGCATTCTGTAAAAATATAAGTTCAACTTTCTGTCGCCAGGTGAAAGTATAGCTCTGTAAGCGGTCAGAATACAACATGTTGCCGCTTTTGACGGGTTCTAGGCGCGCAGTCCGGAACCGCGCGACTGCTACGGTCGCAGGTTCGAATCCTGCCTCGGGCATGGATGTGTGTGATGTCCTTAGGTTCGTTAGGTTTAAGTAGTTCTAAGTTCTAGGGGACTGATGACCACAGATGTTAAGTCCCATGGTGCTCAGAACCATTTGAACCATTTGAACCACTTTTGACGTCAGTGGAGTGACTGCTGGTGTAAAGGATTAAGATAAAATGGCTCTGAGCACTATGGGACTTAACATCTCAGGTCATCAGTCCCCTAGAACTTAGAACTACTTAAACCTAACTAACTTAAGGACCTCACACACATCGATGCCCGAGGCAGGATTCGAACCTGCGACCGTAGCGGTCGCGCGGTTCCAGACTGAAGCGCCTAGAACCGCTTGGCCACCAGCGGCCGGCAAAGGATTAAGAAGGTAAAAGTTTCCCATACGAAACGCAATGGCAATTCAGAAGAAAGACTGAGCACTGCCGGTACTGTTGCTTTTTTCTTCGTAACGACAGCAATAGGAACGCTGGATTGCGACAATATCGCAGACAGAAGCAGCTGCGATGAAGCCCAATGTCAGTAAATGGGCAAAGAATATTATCGAGAAATTTGGAGAAACAAGAGAGTTAGGTGGTGTAGCAGGGAGGCTGAAGCGGATATTCCCACGGCAATTGTTGATAAAGTTGCTGCAGCTATAGCCGACCGCGCAGCACAAGCTAAAGTTCTGCTACCAGCGACTGAACTGTGTCACAGGAATTGTCATTCTCAGGCGCAACAGTTAAACAGATTATTCGGCGAATTTTAGGCTGTGATCCCTGCAAGTTGCAGAATGTGCGCCAAACAAAGCTCCGAGATAGGCAAAAACGTCGTGAATTCGTACGCCGTTTTCTGGCATGCACGGAAATAAATGACATGCGACCGGGGAATATTCTTTGGATGGACGAGGTACAGTTTATACTGTGCCATCCATACACAGAAGTGTCGTATATGCGGTTCTTTTGTGCCACATGTTTCCATTCACTGCACTCTGCTTATGTGACTCTGTGGAGTGGTTTCACAAGCTCCTTCGTTCCTGGTCCATTTCTCTTCCAGAAGACACCTCGCTGGACTGTTAGGTCTACAGTGACATCTGCGCATTATAAGGGCCTCCCTGTGCAACACATGAATCAAGCACAGTAAGAATACAACAGTGTCCACACCACTGTTTTCGGCAGGACGGGCGATACCAAACGTTGCTTGCCAAGTAAATGATTTGCTTCAAGAAATGTTCGGTAACTACCGTTTCATGTGCAGGCAGTTTCCAGATGCGTGGCATTTCAGTTCCCAAGACGTAAATTCAGGTGACGTCGCGTTGTGGGGATATCTGAAACACTGTGCCTATCAGGGATATATCTGGACTCTTCCTGATCTGGAGGAAGCTTACGACGACGTATCGCTGTGACTGATGCCGGATACACTACAAGCAACTGTCGACCACGCCGTGTTACAGATGCAGCATCTTGCTGAGTCGGGGACCATAGATGTTGTGTCTCGTGACCATATACTAATAAACATAGACGAATTTCCGTTATCATCTGTTTGAGATTTCCTCCCCTTTTCAGGCACACACACCACGTTATGACTGCTTACAGCGCCATATTTTCGGCTTGTAGCAGAATGGAACTATTATTTTTTTAGAGTACTCCTTAAGCTCACCCATTAAATAACATACGTGCGAGGATTTAGTGTCCTGCGATGTGTACAGAACGCTCTGCAGCATTGAGAACACCATCAGTTTCATTATAACCACCCACAGTACGAGCGGGCAACCATATTCTTGCTAAGTACTTCTTTTTAATTATTTAAAATCAAATATATTTTTATAGCTCTATCTAGGCTAATATTACGCTGAAGAGCCAAAGATACTTGTACTCCGGCCTAATAACGTGTATGGCCCCCGCGGGTCCGCAGAAGTGCAGCAACACAACATGGCACGGACTCGAGTAATGTCTGAAGTAGTGCTAGAGGGAAGTGATGCCATGAATTCTGCAGGACTGCCCGTAGAGGCAAGGCATTCCAGATATGCTCAATAATATTCCTGTTTGGGAAGTCTCGTGGCGAGTAGAAGTGTTGAAATTCAGAAGAGTGTTCCTGGAGCTACTCTCTACCAAATTTGGACGAGTGGGGTGTCGCATTGTCCTGCTGGAATTGCCCAGGTCCGTCGGAATCTACACTGGACGTGAATGGATGCAGGCGATCAGACAGGATGCTTAAGTACGTGTCACCTGTCACTAGTCGTATCTATACGTACGAGGAGTCCCGTACTATTCCAGCTGCACACGCCCCAGAACAATTTCAGAGCCTCCACCAGCTTTAACAGTTGCCTGCTGACATGCAGAGTCCATGGATTCATTAGGTTTTCTCCATACCCGTACACTTCCATCAGTTCTGTACAATTTGAAAGGAGACTCGTCCGACCACGCAACATGTTTCCAGTCATCCACAGTCGAATGTCGGTGCTGACGGATCGAGGTGAGGCGTATAGCTATGTGTCGTGTGGTCATAAATAGTACACGATTGAGTCTTCGTCTCCGAAAGCCCATATCGATTATCTTTTGTTGAATGATTCGCACGCTGTCTCTTGTTAATGGCCCAACATTGAAAGCTGCAGCAGTCTGCGGAGGAGTTGCACTTCTGCTACGTTAAACGATTCTATTAAGTTGTCGTTGGTCTCGTTCATGCAGGATCTTTTTCCGGCAGCAGCGATGTCGGAGATTTGATGTTTTAGTGCATTCCTGATATTAACGGTACGTTCGTGCATGGTCGTACGGGAAAATCCCCACTTCATCGCTACCTCGGAGATGCTCTATCCCATCGCCCGTGCACCGACTAACATCACGTTCAAAGTCACTAAAATCTTGATAACCTCCCATTGTAGAATTAGAAGTAGTAACCGATCTAACAACTGCGCCAGACACGTGTCTTATATAGGCGTTGCCAACTTCAGCGCTGTATTCCGCCTGTTTACATACCTCTGTATTTGAGTACGCATGCCTATACCAGTTTCTTTGGCCTTCAGTGTAGTTCTCTGTTTTACTTAGAGACATAAATTTCACATAGCTTGTGTTTCACCTCAGGCAAGGCGTTTTTCAAATCGTTTTGTCCTTGTATAAGTGAATCCTTGTTAGTTGAGTCATAGTCAACAGTAGAATTTTGTTCAATCGTTCCCTTGATTTAAGATCAATTTTAACTCAATTATTTGGTTTACAGATCACATAGCTAAGAAAGTGTTCCTCTTTCCTTTAGACTGTAAAAATATGGTTGCTTATTTCATTTTACGAAATGTGTTAGAATGGTTTTTTATGTACACTCCTGGAAATGGAAAAAAGAACACATTGACACCGGTGTGTCAGACCCACCATACTTGCTCCGGACACTGCGAAAGGGCTGTACAAGCAATGATCACACGCACGGCACAGCGGACACACCAGGAACCGCGGTGTTGGCCGTCGAATGGCGCTAGCTGCGCAGCATTTGTGCACCGCCGCCGTCAGTGTCAGCCAGTTTGCCGTGGCATACGGAGCTCCATCGCAGTCTTTAACACTGGTAGCATGCCGCGACAGCGTGGACGTGAACCGTATGTGCAGTTGACGGACTTTGAGCGAGGGCGTATAGTGGGCATGCGGGAGGCCGGGTGGACGTACCGCCGAATTGCTCAACACGTGGGGTGTGAGGTCTCCACAGTACATCGATGTTGTCGCCAGTGGTCGGCGGAAGGTGCACGTGCCCGTCGACCTGGGACCGGACCGCAGCGACGCACGGATGCACGCCAAGACCGTAGGATCCTACGCAGTGCCGTAGGGGACCGCACCGCCACTTCCCAGCAAATTAGGGACACTGTTGCTCCTGGGGTATCGGCGAGGACCATTCGCAACCGTCTCCATGAAGCTGGGCTACGGTCCCGCACACCGTTAGGCCGTCTTCCGCTCACGCCCCAACATCGTGCAGCCCGCCTCCAGTGGTGTCGCGACAGGCGTGAATGGAGGGACGAATGGAGACGTGTCGTCTTCAGCGATGAGAGTCGCTTCTGCCTTGGTGCCAATGATGGTCGTATGCGTGTTTGGCGCCGTGCAGGTGAGCGCCACAATCAGGACTGCATACGTCCGAGGCACACAGGGCCAACACCCGGCATCATGGTGTGGGGAGCGATCTCCTACACTGGCCGTACACCACTGGTGATCGTCGAGGGGACACTGAATAGTGCACGGTACATCCAAACCGTCATCGAACCCATCGTTCTACCATTCCTAGACCGGCAAGTGAACTTGCTGTTCCAACAGGACAATGCACGTCCGCATGTATCCCGTGCCACCCAACGTGCTCTAGAAGGTGTAAGTCAACTACCCTGGCCAGCAAGATCTCCGGATCTGTCCCCCATTGAGCATGTTTGGGACTGGATGAAGCGTCGTCTCACGCGGTCTGCACGTCCAGCACGAACGCTGGTCCAACTGAGGCGCCAGGTGGAAATGGCATGGCAAGCCGTTCCACAGGACTACATCCAGCATCTCTACGATCGTCTCCATGGGAGAATAGCAGCCTGCATTGCTGCGAAAGGTGGATATACACTGTACTAGTGCCGACATTGTGTATGTTCTGTTGCCTGTGTCTATGTGCCTGTGGTTCTGTCAGTGTGATCATGTGATGTATCTGACCCCAGGAATGTGTCAATAAAGTTTCCCCTTCCTGGGACAATTAATTCACGGTGTTCTTATTTCAATTTCCAAGAGTGTATATTTTAGATCACTGATTAGCGTGATCCCCTCTGTATTGTAAATAATATGTTTAAGAACGGAAAATTTTGAAAGCCGGGACACAGCAGTTATTATTTGAAGCTTTTGCGAGATGTACTCCAGAAAGGGATTGTATCTAAGCCGGCCGATGTGGCCGAGCGGTTCTAGGCGCTACAGTCTGGAAATGCGCGACCGCTACGGTCGCAGGTTCGAATCCTGCGTCGGGCATGGACGTGTGTGATGTCCTTAGGTTAGTTACGTTAAAGTAGTTCGAAGTTCTATGGGACTGATGACCTAAGCAGTTAAGTTCCATAGTGCTAAGAGCCATTTGTACCATTTTGATTGTATTTAATTTAATGTTTAAACTGTACATGTCGTAAAGAAACGTTGTTGTTCCCATTGGTGGCTTTTCTTGGGCTTTTCAAGTTCTTTTGCTGGTCGTTTTTACTAGTGTTACTTGATAAAATGAAACTGAATACGTGTTACTCTCCATATGTGAGTTTGTTACCTTCCACTAATGAACTGAGTGTAGTACCTTCTGATAAATTTCAGACAGCTCGATGGCAGAAGACAAAATCAGTGGAAACGTATGAGCAAACGCTCAGACGCATGAAAAAGAACACTTTGTTCTGGGTACTCTTTGTCTCGTTTTAGGGTGGCATCTGGCCCATGTGCTGTACTGACTGCGTCGTATTTGAAAAAAGTCCGGTTTGTTGTACGCCCCTGGGTTTCGTGGAACGCTAGTATAAAGGACAATGCCTGAACTTTTACAAAGGTCGTGGGGTCTCTTAGGCAAGAGCGTCCACATCTGCGTAAGCACCATAGCAGAGGTGAGTACCGCCTGCATTGCTTGTGCTAAGCTGTGAGATGATGAGCGTCAGAGTGTTGAAATTTTGAACAAGTAGAGCCATTGTGATCCCATCTTTTGCATATTTAGTTGTACGTTAAACATCTGTATAACAGAATTTTGGATTTAAACGTTTGAATGCTGAAATAGTCTCTCATCCTCAGATTCTACAATTTGTAGGGTGATTTATTTTCATTACAGCAAATATTAAGTTTGCTAAACTGGGTTGCGGCTATGGAGTCGGATATTCCGTAACTAAGTCAGGACGACGTTCCAAAAGGTGATATCCAGCTAATCAAATTCTGACGAAGTTGTTATAAACTAGTGAACAGCTTAGTATCAATAAATGGCAGTTATCTAAATCTTTCTTTACATAATAGTGAAGAAATTAGAAATGTACTATGGTTAATGATCAACATTATAGGAACAGGCTGCTCTTTTGCAGCTATCGTTTCAATTCATGTTACAAATTATACACCCATCAACTGTGGGAGTCTAGAGTAAATCAGTGGCCTAAGCCTTTGAAACTACTATTTCTCGAGGTCATTTTCGGAGTAATGCGTACTGGAAGAAGTGATTGGGGACATGGCCAGTGAATAAATCTATAGGATAAAAGGTGCTCAAGAGTATTTAGAAAATATGTAGAACGTATACCTGTAGGTAGAACAGTATTATGTGCCGATTTATCAGAGAGTGAACAGAGCGTATTATTCTTGAAGGAATGTGCCCACAAGATCGGTCACGTATTACACTTCCTGCTACGCTAAATATTATGCTGATTTACGTGGGATTATTTCGGCATACTGAGTTTGTTGTGAACTGACAAGACAGCCAGTCCACAGTGACGGGTAACCGAAAGGCACGCGCTTAAACTCACGCAGGCTAGAGAGGTCTGAAACAGGATACGTAATGAATGCTATAAAGAAAAGTACGTAGCTTCTGGAATACTTAACTTTAATCCATCCTTGTTGTACATCGCTCTTGACAATACAAGTGAGACTCTGTAGATACATGCTAATTGCGCCTTGCTAGGTCGTAGCCATGGACTTAGCTGAAGGCTATTCTAACTATCTGCTCTGCAAATGAGCGAGGCTTAGACAGTGTGCATCGCTAGCTACGTCGTCCGTACAACTGGGGCGAGTGCTAGTCCGTCTCTCGAGACCGGCCGTGTGGTGGCGCTCGGTCTGCGATCACAGTGGCGACACGCGGGTCCGACATGTACTAATGGACCGTGGCCGATTTAAAGCTACCACCTAGCAAGTGTGGTGTCTGGCGGTGACACCACATTCCTCCCCCGCAAATCGGCGGACGGTCCTGTTATAAGGCTTCCGCCCGCCGTGGGGAGGACCCCATGTTGACGTATGCGACGAGGTGGAGAGCCTAACAACAGGCGAGGCTGTGCCACCCGCACCCTGCCATTCGGTCCGAGGGGAGCTAGGAAACGCCTGAAGACCTAGTCCAGGGTGCACGTCAACATGCGGTGTATGCGCCCGTAGAGAAACAGGAGGGGCCGAAGGGTCGACCTCCATCGAGTCGGAGCGCCCGACTGGCGAAGACGACAGATGGTCCGGAGCGGGCAAGAGTTCCATGCCGGAGGACAGCTGGTCACGGGAAGCGATCGGCGGCGCGTGACCCAGGGAGGCACATGGTGGCGCCGGCGGGAGAACAGGCGGCGGCGGCGCGTCGCCATGGGGCAAAAGGGAAGGCAGCGTCGGTAACACCTGGGGATGAGGCGAGCCAGTAGATGGGTCCCCAGGGCGCAGACCGGACGGCACCGTCGCTGAAAGCAGACGGGGAGCGGCAGAACCCGTGCGACGAAAGTGGCGCAGCTGATTGAGATGCCGACGCACCTCACCAGAGGCCCCCAAAACCAAATACATAGCGCGGCCGAGGCAGCGAAGAATGCGCCCCGTGAGCCAACGCTGTGAACCGCGATAGCTGCGATAATAGACAACGTCGCCTGGAGCAAAAGCAGGTGTCTGCCGCTGCACAAGAACCTGATGCGGCGGATGCAGCAAAGACATCAAGGTTCGATGAGGACGACCATGCAACAACTCAGCCGGCGAGCGACCATCTCGGGGCTGAGAGCGATACGAAGACAAAAAGAGCAACAACGCGTCCTCCCGAGAATGCGACTCTTTCAACTTCAACATCTGTGACTTGAAAGTCCGGACCAGTCGTTCAGCGGCACCGTTTGACTGAGGCGAAAACGGCGCGGATGTCAGATGTTGAATACCATTGGCCTTGCAGAATGACTGAAATTCTGCGGACATGAATTGTGGGCCATTGTCGGAAACAATAGTCCGTGGAAGACCTTCAATGCAAAAGATAGCAGACATCGCTTGGATTGTGGCAGAAGATGTCGCGGAAGACATCCGGACAACAAAAGGAAAATTACTGAAGGAATCCACCACAACCAACCATCGAGCATTCCAGAACGGACCAGCAAAATCGATGTGCAAGCGTTGCCAAGGGGAAGTGGCTTTTGGCCATGCAAAGAATTTCCGCGGCGGTGCGGATTGTTGTTCGGCACACGCCATGCAAGAAGAGCACATATTCGGAGTCGCAGCATCGCTTCCGAACCAAGTACAGTGCTGACGAGCAAGTTGTTTCGTTCGCACTATACCCCAATGTCCTTGGTGAAGAAGCCGTAAGACAGAGGACTGTAACGAACGTGGGACCACGACTCTGGACTGATCATTATCAGAACGCAACAGCAAAACACCACGTCGTACAAAAAGTCTCGCCTTGTGAGCAAATAATCGGCGAACCAGCGGATCCTCGATCTGCGACTTTGACAAGGGCCATTGCGTAGCAACAAAACGCAAAACGGTAGCAAGGACAGGGTCAGCAGCTGTGGCTGTAGCTACACGACGAAAATCAATCGGAAACGATTCGACCACGTTATCGGTTTCCGCATCAATGAACATGCAAGCAAGTTCGGAAGAATCGAATGCTTTATCCTCAGCAACAGGCAAACGGGACAACGCATCAGCGTTTCCGTGCTTAGCAGTGGACCGATACAAGATATCGTAGCGGTACTGCGAGAGGAAAATTGACCAGCGAATGAATTTCTACTCTGTACGTGGAGGTACAGGCTTGTTCGGATGAAAAAGCGATGTCAAAGGTTTGTGGTCTGTGATGATGGTAAAGTGAAGACCATACAAGAAATCGTGAAACTTGGTAACACCAAATACGAGAGCCAAAGCTTCTTTCTCGATCTGTGAATAGTTTCTTTGCGCAGACGACAGCAATTTTGACGCAAAGGCAATAGGGCGATCCTGCGAGCCATCTTTGTGCGCAAGCACAGCACCGATCCCGAAATCCGATGCATCCACCATCAACAAAAGGGGTTTCTGGGGATCGAATGGCGTAAGGCAAGTATTTGAAAGCAACGCCGATTTAAACTGGCGAAAGGCGCGTTCGCATTCCGTCGTCCAGACGGCGTAAGCGATGAAGCGAAGCTGAAATGGAAGAAGCGCGCGGGAGAAAGGTATGATAATAGTTAATTTTTCCCAACACACTCTGTAGCTGCTTCAAATTCTGCGGCGAGGGCAAGTCTTGTATGGCACGGAGGTGCTCTGGACTGGGATGTATGCCTTGGGCATTGATTACATGTCCCAGATATGGTAAGTCACGAGCAAAAAACACACATTTGTCCTTTCGCAAGCGAAGACCATTTTGTCGCAAGATCTGAAATAATGTTCGTAGATTTGCTAAATGTTCGTCTGCCGTCTTTCCGGAGATCACAATATCGTCCAGATAGTTCGCAGCAGTAGGGACCGACGCACAAACAGTTTGTAAATATTGCTGAAACAATGCAGGGGCGGATGCGTACCCGAATGGCAGTCTTTTGAAGCGATACAATCCAAGATGCGTGTTAACCACCAAGACGCGCTGGGATTCTTCGTCCGCTGCAAGTACGCATCTGCGAGGTCCAACTTCGAAAAGTATTTACCCGGGCACAGTTTATCGAAATGATCTTCCGGGCGGGGTAAAGGAAAAGTTGCAATCACTAGTTGTGGATTCACAGTGGCCTTGAAGTCCACACAAAGTCTCAATTTTCCGGAAGGTTTTGGCAAAATCACTAAGGGTGAGGCCCAGAGAGAAGCCTGCACACGTTCAATTACACCTTGTGATTCTAAATCGTGTAACGTTCTTGCGACCTCATCACGCAATGCGTGGGGAACATTGCGCGCTCTGAAAAATTTCGGCTGCGCGTTTACTTTCAGTTCCAAATGTGCTTCATAGTTCTTAGCGCAACCAAGGCCCGGTGCAAAAATGTCTGCAAATTCTTCACATAGACTAGAAACACTGGCGGAAGGCACAGTCTGAGTCACTGATAGGACCTGATTGACTATAGACAAGTTAAACAACTGAAATAAATCTAAACCAAACAAGTTCACTGCAGTAGAAGAACGAAGAACGTAAAATGACACAAGTTTTGTTTGTCCCTTGTATGTTGCAAGAAGAGTGCACTGTCCTAACACAGGGATCTGCTGTCCTGAATAACTATGTAACTTAACAGTTGCGGCACGCAACGGAGGTTGGCCCAGTTGTTTGTACGTGTCGTGATTGATCAATGAAACTGCAGCTCCGGTATCGAGCTGGAATGATATCACTTTGCCTTCAAAGTCCAAGTCTACAAAAAGTTTATTGTCCTGCTGACGACAAGAGCGACTTTCTCGCGCAATTTGAACTGATACCGGTACAGAAGCACCTGCGACCGGACGAGCTTACATTGGCCGTTCGATTCGCACAGTGCATGACAAGTGTGCGGAACATCGCCGTCATACGAGGCTACAACAGCCGGAAAAATTGGCAGAAGTAGAACACTGCTTAAATGAGGGAAACAGTATGAAATTTAATGAAACTGTTGTAGTTGCCAACATTTCCGGTTTTTGGCCCAGTGTCTATAAAGAGGCGACTGAAATTAGGTTTGCTGATAATTTAATCAACAGAGACAATGGGTTTCCTCTTAGCAAGACGTGGAATCCTGTATTATCTGGCATCAAAACTGAACGTTCTTCGGTGCGGCCCTGAGTGCGATATATCGTTGCCAGCAGTGTTCCACTAAGGGCGGCGCCACCTCCCTGTCTTGGAGAGCAGCAACCGTGATGGGCGGCGCATGCGCCGCGTACTGAACGGTGGCCTCTATAGGACGTCGATTTGCAGCCTGGCGTCAGTTCTCAGCGAGACTGAACAGCAGAAGCAGCATTTCCTGAAGATGACGACCAGTTGGATCGCCGAATATCAAGTTGATTTTAGTATCCGGCAGCAAACCCAAAGAGATTTTCAAGACGTAATGACAATGTCATATCATTTCTCTAGGTACCTTCTCATGACACCAATACCTGATCAGAGCGCTGAGACTATAGCTAAAGCTTTTGTAAAAGAATGGGTTCTTAAGTTTGGATCACCATTCAGTATAATTAGTGATCAAGGAACGAATTTTATGAGTGAATTACTTAAAAAGACTTGTAAGCTCATTTAAATAACTCAGTTAAAGACTACACCAGCATAAGCTGAAGGAAATGGAAGAGTCGACGGAGTCCACAGAACAATTATTAAAATGGTTAGCCATTATATGAGCAGCAAACACGACAATTTGGATGTCTGTTTACCATACTTGGTAAGTTGTTACAATGACAAAATGCACAAGTCCATACGAGATCGTGTACGGAAGAAGAATGCATTCACTCTTGGAGTTTGCACGATCGACTGCCGGAATCAGATATGAACACGCAAGCTAAAGGAAGCATGGAGGGGAGTGAAACAGGGAAATCATCAATCCTTTCTTCACCAAGCAAGACAACATGACCGCCAAGCAGCAGTGCCACAGTCTCGAGTTGGAGATCTTGTGTATCTGAACAACGTGGTGTTAAAGAAGGGTCAAGTCAAAAAGTTAAAGAAGTTTAGGAAAGGATCATATCCAACCTTGGAGGTGTTGTCTCCAGTCTCTCTTAAGCTCCAACTGCCCTTTCGTTTTATTGTCGTTCATGTCAATCGTCTAAAGCCATTTCTGGGTAGACTCCCTGTACTATCGCAAGACGACGAGGACCGACCGAGAGGCAGACCTGCTGTTCTTAACCCCAAAAGCGAGAATCGCGATGTCGCCGTCCAGACTTCAAGGCCGAGGCATTGGTACATTCTGAGGGATCCTGTTCCAGACACCCCTACAATCTGCATAAACGTGTAGTGTGTGAGAGTGCAAAATGGTTCAAATGGCTCTGAGCACTATGGGACTCAACTGCTGAGGTCATAAGTCCCATAGAACTTAGAACTACTTAAACCTAACTAACCTAAGGGCAACACACACATCCATGCCCGAGGCAGGATTCGAACCTGCGACCGTAGCGGTCGCGCGGTTCCAGACTGTAGCGCCAGAACCGCTCGGCCACCAGCGGCCGGCTGTGAGAGTGCAACGCGTGTGTTTCTTTCAGAGATGTGCTTATGTGAATATGTTGTGAAAATTTATTATTGAAGCTATTGCGCGAGTGCACAAGTGAAACTAAACCTTTTGTTCCAAGAAACTCATTTATTTTAAAATCATTGTTAACTCTAGTATTTAGAACTAATTAACCATGTTCATTTTTCTTCTAATGCTTGCGATGATAGCGTATTCTAGTAAAGCTGTAGTAATAGTACCACAGAGTACAGGTGTTTTGTTTGAACTACGATCAGACATGGTAGATTCAACAAGTAATACAAAACTTGTCCTCAAGTACAATCTGAGTCAAATCCAGCAACCTTACTAACCTAAGGACATCACACAAATCCATACCCGAGGCAGGATTCGAACCTGCTACCGTAGCAGTCGTGCGTTTCCGGACTGCGCCTACAACCGCTCGGCCACCGCGGCCGGCAGGCTGTAAAGAACAAAGAACACTCACTAAATGCGTGCTGTGCATTTCCGTTTCCACTTCCAGTGTGGAGAGATCATTCAGAACAATGAATAGGTTGATGACAAAATTTTAAGAAACATGGTGAATCGGGATACATTTCAAGCTTGTGCGAAGGTGTCAACAGAAGGGGACGAGGAATCAACAAATATGTCATTAATGATGCCGTCAACAAATCTGCTGTAAAAAAGCATTGCCCAGTTAGTTTGCTCTAAATGTAAGCTACTGTACGCAGTAATATTATTTTGTTGATTATCATCATCTGATAATTTATTGAGGTTGTTACTACTTAATTCTTTTAAATAATTTAATTAAATACGAGGGCAGGTCAATAAGTAATGCAACACATGTTTTTTTCTGAAACAGGGGTTGTTTTATTCAGCATTGAAATACACCAGGTTATTCCCCAATCTTTTAGCTACACAACACTATTTTTCAACGTAATCTCCATTCAATGCTACGGCCTTAAGCCACCTTGAAATGAGGGCCTGTATGCCTGCACGGTACCATTCCACTGCTCGATGTCGGATCCAACGTCGTACTGCATCAATAACTTCTTCATCATCCGCGTAGTGCGTCCCACGGATTGCGTCCTTCATTGGGCCAAACATATGGAAATCCGACGGTGCGAGATCGTGGCTGTAGTGTGCATGAGGAAGAACAGTCCACTGAAGTTTTGTGAGCTCCTCTCGGGTGCGAAGACTTGTGTGAGGTCTTGCGTTGTCATGAAGAAGGAGAAGTTCGTTCAGATTTTTGTGCCTACGAACACGCTGAAGTCGTTTCTTCAATTTCTGAAGAGTAGCACAATACACTTCAGAGTTGATCGTTTGACCATGGGGAAGGACATCGAACAGAATAACCCCTTCAGCGTCCCAGAAGACTGTAACCATGACTTTACCGGCTGAGGGTATGGCTTTAAACTTTTTCTTGGTAGGGGAGTGTGTGTGGCGCCACTCCATTGATTGCCGTTTTGTTTCAGGTTCGAAGTGATGAACCCATGTTTCATCTCCCGTAACAATCTTTGACAAGAAATCGTCACCCTCAGCCACATGACGAGCAAGCAATTCCGCACAGATGGTTCTCCTTTGCTCTTTATGGTGTTCGGTCAGACAACGAGGGACCCAGCGGGAACAAACCTTTGAATATCCCAACTGGTGAACAATTGTGACAGCACTACCAACAGAGATGTCAAGTTGAGCACTGAGTTGTTTGATGGTGATCCGTCGATCATCTCCAACGAGTGTGTTCGCACGCTCCGCCATTGCAGGAGTCACAGCTGTGCACGGCCGGCCCGCACGCGGGAGATCAGACAGTCTTGCTTGACCTTGCGGCGATGATGACACACGCTTTTCCCAACGATACACCGTGCTTTTGTCCACTGCCAGATCACCGTAGACATTCTGCAAGCGCCTATGAATATCTGAGATGCCCTGGTTTTCCGCCAAAAGAAACTCGATCACTGCCCGTTGTTTGCAACGCACATCCGTTACAGACGCCATTTTAACAGCTCCGTACAGAGCTGCCACCTGTCGGAAGTCAATGAAACTATACGAGACGAAGCGGGAATGTTTGAAAATGTTCCACAATAAATTTCCGGTTTTTTCAACCAAAATTGGCCGAGAAAAAAAATGTGTTGCATTACTTATTGAACTGCCCTCGTATGAGAGATGAAGGGAAATTTTAAAACATTAGTAGCATTGCTATTTTCCTGCCATCATATCACTACAATCTGAAGCCTATGATATTCGCTCCCCATGCCCTCTGAAGCTTAGTGTCCCACACCCACCCCCACCCCCCAGGAGAAGTTAGCTGTATTTGTCACTGGCCGAGGGGATTTTGAGAAGTCCTGCTGCTTTGCTTCTTTACCTGGTGCCGCGGCATTCTCAGCATACTTTATCACTTGATTACACAGTGGTGATCTGCATCATGGTGATCGATCAGAAACCTCACCACTTGGACAAGCAAGGAGGCAACACAGCAACTCCGTTAGGGAGCAGCCAGCTGAACGAGGCAAAGCAGGATGACCTGGAGCAAAGTAGCAGGGCGGCCTGGTGGATGTGTGCCGTCTGGCCTTGCGTGGGCTCGCTGTCAAAAAATGGTTCAAATGGCTCTGAGCACTGTAGGACTTAACATCTCAGGTCATTTGTCCCCTAGAACTTAGAACTACTTAAACCTAAATAACCTAAGGACATCACACACATCCATGCCCCAGGCAGGATTCGAACCGGCGACCGTAACGGTCGCGCGGTTCCAGACTGTTGCGCCTAGAACCGCTCGGCCACTGTGGCCGGCGGCTCGCTGTCAACACAGCAGTTGGTGCTGGGATTCGTGGCTTCAGAGAATGTGGTTCTGCCAGGATTCAAGTTGTTATTCACTGTGGTGTGTATTCGGCTGTGACACTTAAAGGAGTTTGAGCTGGATGTGATGAATGCAAGACGACTGTGCAAGAGGTCTCGTTGCAGCTGAACCGAGGCCGTTGTAGGGAATAGTGCGTTAGACGTGACAATTTGTATCTCCTTGTTTATTGTGTTCAGTGAGATTTTAAACTGTTGTTACTGCTGATGTACACGTTTGTTGTTTCCATTTGTTGTGGTTGTGTTGAGCAGCGGGTTTCCATTAATTCTATTCTGTTTTCTTGTTAATTGACTGTATAGTATTAGTTAAGGAGTCGGCTCTCGCAGTGGCGTTTCTAGGAATTTTGCGTTGTGGTTTAAGATTTGATTATTGAATATTTGTCTTTCCATCTTTTTGCTATTGTGTTGTAATTTGTGGAATACTATTTTGTGCCCTCCACTGTAAGGTTGACGAAATTTAAAGGAACAGATAAATTTGCCATGTCCTCTATTGTTTCCACGTTTTACGTTTCGTACTTTTGATAACCAGAGCACTGAACTCCTTGTTGTACATAGTGTGCGCAGTAACTGTGTCCAGCATCGTGCTACATCTAACAATGGTGGGGCAGCCTCCAACAGCCGTGTTAACTGCACCCTGATCTTCGGATTCGGCAAGTAATGTGTCAGTTTAACCTGGACTAAGATGTGTTTTTGGACAAATAATACAGGCAGTTCAGATGAGGATGTAATTTTTGGCATTTAATTTGAGGGTCCATTGTGCCTTGCACCAAGTGGATACAAAGCACAGTCGGGTTTTGGCATCATGTGTATCTTGACTGATATGCTGTAATGGTAATGGCTGAACTACATATGTTTTGTACCGAAGTAGAACAAATCGACTTCCGTAAATAGTACAGACCACTTCTGGTTTCTTTAATCCTAGTAATACCAATGGGTCCACTGTTTTTAATACTATAATGTAGTCATGTAGTTCGTATTTTAAAATTTTGAAAAGTATTTATTGTTTATAATGACTTCTATTATTAACTGTGCAACTGTTTTCAACTTTTGAAATAAACGTAATCAAAAAATTTAATTCTAATTGAGTTTTAATAATGAACGTCGTATTTAGAAAATTACATCGCTAAAAAATGGTTTCAGCTTCTTGAACTCAGTTACACAACTGTATCTCTTTAAAAAGTATGTTGGTAACAAAAGTCAAACGAAATTTACAACGTTCGTTGTAGTGGTCGTAAGAACTCCACTCCTTCCCCAGTGGTACTATAAGTTACTGAAATGGTACCGGCATTGCCAAGACAGTAATATTTTCAGGTACCGGACCTACTTACACATCAGCATCTCTTGAAAAAGTATGTTGTTAATAAAAGTTTACAATTAAAGAAACTGGTAGTATACAATGTTGAATATGCATTGGTACTGCCAGGGTTGAGATGCTGTTTTACTTTTAGTACAAAAATTGAATGTTCGTCAGTGTTCAGATGCCGAACTTGGACCGGTGTGGAACCTTGCCCTACTCCCTAATCCGGCGATTATAGTAGTACAGCAAGCCTTTCACCTGCTGACTCCGTTTTTTCCCTACAATCTGTAATGCACATTATTATTCATAGTCTATCACTCTCTCTCTCTCTCTCTCTCTCTCTCTCTCTCTCTCTCTGTGTGTGTGTGTGTGTGTGTGTGTGTGTGTGTCTGAATCAGAGAGAGAGAGAGAAAAAAAATGGTTCAAATGGCTCTGAGCACTATGGAACTTAACATCTATGGTCATCAGTCCCCTAGAACTTAGAACTACTTAAACCTAACTGACCTAAGGACATCACACAACACCCAGTCATCACGAGGCAGAGAGAATCCCTGACCCCGCCGGGAATCGAACGCGGGAACCCGGGCGTGGGAAGCGAGAACGCTACCGCACGACCACGAGCTGCGGACAGAGAGAGAGAGAAAGAGAGGAATGTAGGTTTGGCACTGTGTCGCTTAATATGAGTGTTCATTGTACCTGTCACCAACTGGTACAAAGACCGAATCACAGGCATGTGTTCACATAGGACAGAGGATAAATTTTCATGTATTTTTGATAAATACTACACACAGTATAAATGTGGGAATAATACAGTGGCACTTAAGTTAAGAGTCAAAAGTGATTTGTCCAATTGAGTATAAAGGTCGAACTTCAGTCAGTTTTGGTGCCACATAGGATACAAAGAACAAGATTGTGGCTCTAGGTTACGTACTGATTGGTTATTTAGCTTTAAATAAGGTGAAATACTAAGTAATGACTGGTAGAACGAAATGTTTGAGTGTGTTGGCTTAAAAACTCTATGACTGTCCTGTTTCCAAGAAAGTGGACTGTGTTAGGAGAAGGTTGGAGGAGGAGGAGGAGGAGAGGGGGCGGGGGTTGTTGGGTCGCGATTACATCGTTCGTTTAGCCCTGTCCCTGCAAGCGAGCAACCCATAGGTCATAGGTCAATTTGTATCTCAAGTCGCCAAAGCATTTCTACTCCCGCACCAAATCGCTTCGTGAAATGTGTCACTTCTGCTAATGAAACGATTTTAAATACTATAGTCTACGATATTACGAGCATTTGCTGTCCCGTGACCGCCACGGCTTCATCTGGTACGTCAAAAACTTTCACTGCGTATCTTTAAACTTACGAGTATGTGCAGTTTCGCCTCAACTGAGGGGTAATATGGAAAAAAAAGGATAATTATTCCAGGAACTCTCAGAAAATTAGTGGTTGCTTTTCTTACTTGCTGAGACAACACTCGATGTTGTTTAAAGTTGCATTCAATAAAACTGGTTTCTGCGTCTGCAGATCCATTTGGAATTAATATTTCCCTACATTATAAATCTTAGGATAATTTCTTACGTAAACGGGCTGTGTGCTTCTCATTGACACACTGTTTAAATCTCTTTTCGATCCCTGAAACCCATAAATATTCTTTTGTAAACACTCGGAGTGGAAGTATTATAAAATTAGAAGTATGCTTCTGTCTTTTAGCACTTCTCAAATTAGGTACTTTAATACATATTCAACAAGCTGATGAAAAATCCATGCTAGCCAAAAACCGAAATAAACCTCTTACTAGATACAAGGTGGCAGTAATTATTGAACTATATGAAAAAACAACGTAAATTAGTTACAAATTACACACACTTTATTCAACAAGTAAACGTCACTGCAGATATTCAGATTTAGGTTATGACATGTTCCATACGCCTGCCATCATCGACGATGACGTGGCGCAGACGAACAGCGAAATTCTGCATGACCCGCTGAAATGTCGGAACATCGATGCTATCGACAACTTCCTTAACGGTTATTTTCAACTCAGCAATGGTTTTGGAGTTATTGCTGTACACCTTGTCCTTAATATAGCCCCACAAAAAGGAATCGCATGTGTTCAGATCCGGAGAATATGGCGGTCAATCGAAGTCCATGCCAGTGGCCTCTGGGTACCACAGACCCAGAACGCGGTTCTCAAAGTGCTGCTCCAGGACATGTAACACTTTCCTGCCTCGATGGGGCGAGCTCTGTTTTGCATGAACCACATCCAGGCGGGAAGCCTCAAGGCACAAGTGGATAGAACGAACATATAGAAGGTGCAATACAAACGGCTAAAGGCTGCCATTAAATTTAAAATATATTACCATAATCTTTCAAGGCAGAAGGCCATAATGTTTTCACTTAAGGGGAAATTTTGAGAATAAGACTTCAAGCAGCTGAAGACACACAGCTGATTTTCCAAAAATTCAAAAGTACATAGACCTTTAAGTTTTCAATGGTCGAACGCACACTAAATGAAAGAGCAAAGCAACAACAATAACTGAATTTAAGAATAAGTTTTTAGGCGGCTGAGGGCCCACAATTGATTTACATAAATTGATTTACATCAAACACAATAAAAAATCTTTTCTTTTAAATCATTGGCTATAATAGATTACCAACAGACCATTAAAGATCCATGAAAAGGACAGTATAGGCAATGGCACTTAGACACCTCCAGGGGGGGGGGGGGGGGAAGGGAGGGGGCTGCACTCGAAACATTAACATTCACTTAGGTGAGACAGGTGGTGGGCCTAACTACGCTTCATCTGTTGGTAACCCAAACAAAAGACTGTCACAGACTGACCGACCAAACGACTTGCTTGCCACCAATCGGTACATGAGAACTCAAACACAAAATGTTACGGTCGTGATTATCCACTATGAAATATGTATTAATCTGTCAAAACTACACAACATGTTGGACAGCGACAACAGGTGAAGAAAGGACGCTGCCTTGAAATTACGTTAGTGGCCAGGGTAGGTAACCGGAACACTAATGGCCACAAGGCAGAAAATTCCGCTGGTGCACTTGAATTGTAGTGAACGAATATAGTTAATTCCACCTCACGGAGGCTCGATTTCACCACTACAAACACTTGGTGTTGCTCACAGGAAAAGCTCCTAAACAGCGAACCACCGGACACAACACGAAGAGACGTGGCTTGGGTAGTTAACACACCACTCAACTTTGACGTCCTGGGTCGGTGTGTCACGAAGCTCGTACCGATCGGACAGCTCCACACAGGCTCCTACACTGCGCAGGGACCGCCAGCGGACCCAGCCGATAGCACTGCACGGAAATATCCTGCCTGGTCCGCACCAACCGACCCACTGCCCTCAGAATAGTCGTCAGTGGAAATAACTCCAACTACACACACAACCTGGCAAACACTTGCACGAAGACCTGAACGATACCCAATAGTAGCTAAGCACGCACGAAGACAAATCGGGAGTCGATGCACACACACGCACGCACACACACACACACACACACACACACACACACAAACACACACACACACAGTCGACTGATGTAGGATCGGCGAGCCAAAACGCGCCGTCCGGTAGGACGACCGACCGACGATCCACCAAGACCTGCTCAACTGATGAGTAGCGGCAATGGTCGGGCGAGCCATGTCGACGCAGACCTCACAGCTTCAACCCTACTGCACCAGTGCCGCATCGAAACTCCCTGACTGGCAGGTCCGGACTGCGCTCCAGACGCGTTCCAACTGACTGGCAGCCCGAACTCGCGACCCGAACTGGCTTATGACAGACAACGACTGGGAAGTAATAGCAGCAAAGATACTACGAGAGATGATATATTGATACGCACTGCTAGCGCCGTTCACGGTCAGGCAAAGCAGTGGCACCAGGAATTTAAATAAACGTAGGGAGGTGGAGGTACGTTAAAGACAGGCTGTAAAATACATGATGGAGGGAACATGAGCCACGCACGGCTCAGAGCTATCAAGTAATATCGCACTGATAATTCCGTGACTAGACAATGCACACCACACAGTCATCCGTTGAGGGTGAAGAGACTTCACGGTCGTGAAATGCGGATTCTGAGTCCCCCAAAGGCGCCAATATTGCGTCTTGACGAACCCATCCGAACGAAAATGGGTTCGCCGGCCGCGGTGGTCTCGCGGTTCTAGGCGCGCAGTCCGGAACCGTGCGACTGCTACGGTCGCAGGTTCGAATCCTGCCTCGGGCATGGCTGTGTGTGATGTCCTTAGGTTAGTTAGGTTTAAGTAGTTCTAAGTTCTAGGGGACTGATGACCACAGCAGTTGAGTCCCACAGTGCTCAGAGCCATTTGAACCATTTGGAAATGGGTTCCGCCGCTAAACCAAACCATACCATTTCTCATGATGCCCCGCGGCCAACCGTGCGGTTTGAACGTCCTAACGCAAACAATTCAGAAGTTATGACAATTTTATTTCATACAGTTCAATAATTGTCACCCTGTGCAGAAGTTAGTATTGATCATTCAATAAGTGTTTGTTATTGTTCAGAAAACAATTTAACTCGTTTCACAGTAAGCAACAGTATGCAGTTGTAGGCCACGGAATAAAAAGTCTTAACGCATTCCATAAAAATGATCTAGATTATGGAGTGACCAAGAAGAGACTGAATTCATTTTTAAGGAAATACGTACCAGGGTCACTCAGTAATTAAGGAGACAAATTGGTTTGGAGAAAAAACCGTTTATCTTTACAAAACAATACTTTTTCTACTTCTCAGCCCAATCCCGTTAAACATATATGCACTTGTTCCAACGCACTACAAGCGTTTTTATTCCGGCTGCAAAGAATTCTTTATCTTGATGTTTCAACCTATTTCCCACAACTTTTCACGTCCTCATTGTCCTGGAACCCCTTTCCACGTAATGCTTCCTTCAGTGTACCAAACAAATGGAAATCACTAGGTGCTAAATCAGGACTGTGAGGGGTATGTGGCAGTACTTCCCTGCCCATTTTGTTGTTTGAGCAGTATAAGGACGTGCGTTGTCTTGCTGAATCACACCTCCCCTCTCAGATCCATGACGTCTCTCTCTCTCTCATGGCTTGCTTGGCCTTGTTTAAAACCAAATCCGAGTAGTATTGGCTGTTCATTGTACGCTGCTCTTCGAGTTAATCACAAAAAACTTGACCTTCAGCATCCCAAAACACCGTCAACATTACTTTTCCTGCTGAAGCTTGGGTTCTGAACTTTTTCTTGCCAGGTGAGTTGGTGTGCTTCCACTCCATGCTTTGTCTTTTTGATTCTGGCTCATAATAGTGAACCCAAGTTTCATTACAGTTTAATATTTTCTTGAGGAAGTGTTCATCTTCTCTTTCATAACGTTTCTTGAGCTCTGGTCACACTCTCAACCTTGTTTCTATGTGTATCCGCGTCAACCCCTTTGGGACCCATCTTGCACCTGTTTCGCAGTACTACACATTGTTATGAGCTGCACCAGTACTAACGTGAACCTCATCGGCTATCATTTCCACAGTCACGCTGCGGTCGGCACGAATAATGTCATCGCCGGCCGGAGTGGCCGAGCGGTTGTAGGCGCTACAGTCTACGGTCGCAGGTTCGAATCCTGCCTCGGGCATGGACGTGTGATATGTCCATAGGTTACTTATGTTTAAGTAGTTCTAATTTGAAGGGGACTGATGACCTCAGATGTTGAGTCCCTTCGTGCTTAGAGCCATTTTGAGGGGGTTGAAACTGCAACTGGTCGGCCAGAACGGTGTTCTTCAGTCACTAAGTCTCTACCATTTTTGAACTGCTCTACTTGCAAAAATTTACACGATTCATAAAACCTTCATCATAAACTTTAGGCATTCTACAGAGTATATCCGCAGGTTTTTCGCCTTCATTGAAGTGTATTTTTGACGATATAAAACTAACAGTGTTGATACATCAGCTGATCAGGGCTCGTTGCAGTGATGCCAACTTAAAACCATAGAAGTACCAAACTTTCCCTGTTAACAGTTTTTTTCCCCAGATCAATTTGTCTCTTTAATTATTGAATGACTCTCGTATTCATAAATTAATTATTCATTCATTTATTTCATTACAGGATGAAAATAGCTGCAGGAGATGCGGTACTGCTTGTGGGTCCTTGTTGTCTTGAACGCCCGTCTACCGTCTGGTTAATGTATCGGGCGACGTGTTAACTCGAACCGGCGATGTGTAACCGCCAGCACACGCTGGACATCCGCGACGTACACTGTCTGGTCAAAAGTATCCGCACACCTAGTAATGGACGTTAATGTTGTGTGTGTATGTGTGTGTGTGTGTGTGTGTGTGTGTGTGTCCGACCATTGGCTCCATGACAGCTAGAACTCTGTTGGGGATAGTTTCAGTGAGGTGTCTTAATGTGGACGAATGTCAAAAGCGTTCATTTTGGTTCTCATCGTGGCTGTGGGCAGGCAAGTCCATTTCAGGGGTATTAGTTACCACAAACAATTTTCTGACAGATTTTGCTTTATGGCAGGGCACACTATCAGGCTGATAGGAACAGTTACCGTCTCCGATCTGTTCCATATTCTTAATTGTGGCGTTTTCTTAAGAACAATAAGGGGACCATACACTAAAGTTGAAAAACGCGCCAGTGCGTTACACCACCTCCGTCGTAATTCCCCTGTTGGTACTCCGCATGATGGCAGGTAACCTTCGCAAAATCGAAACATTGCATCAAAATGTCAAAGGCTGTAGCTTGATTCTACACTACAAGCCATCCACTGTCCTGTGGCGTTGATCTTTACTTCATTCAAACGGCGTTCAGAACTGACGATAGAAATTTGTGTCTTAAGAGAGGCTACTCGACCGCTGTACCCTGTCCGTCTTTAACTCCCCCCCCCCCTTTCCCTCTCCTAAGCACAGTCATTATACTATCTAGACTACTGCTAGCACTTTGTAACTTACGAATGTCTCCTACCACTGATTTTATGCGACTTTTTACAAGCACCTTCCGTAGTGTTCCCGTACATGAACTCCCTGGTCTTTCTCGCTTTGAAATCATTATCGCAGCGCCAACATTCGACTACGGCAGGATTAGAAGGGTTGAAATGTCCCTGAAGGATTTGTTGCTCATTTGACCTCCAGTGACCAATCCTCGTTCGAAGTCGCCGATCTCTCATGAGGAAACACTTCTGCTGTTACTGCTTCTCTGTCGACACCACACACAGTACACCCCCTCCTTTTATACCGTCGGGTATCGCGTCTTGTGGTCTACTAGTAGTCAGTTCCACTTTACATACGTGTATCCACATACTTCTCATCAGATGGTGTAAGTGAAACAAGTAAAACAGACAACAAACATTTTACGTTGGATTAATCAAAGATATTATAACAAAGTGATTATGTACAGGGGGACCATCAGCGTACGCGGAAAACTCCGCAGCTTATGTACCACTACAATCACAGTAGTCTCTCGATAGTTCGAGGTGAACGGGACCGGAACCACCTCGAACTATCGAAAACTCGGGCTATCGAAATTTAAATGGGAAAAAGAAATGTTGTGATATTGTAAGTAATACAGGTTAAAATGTGATCTTTATTAAAATAAAAGTATTTACACATGCATTTTCATTGGCAGAATAGACAAGTAATACTGAAGTGTCTTTTGTTTGCCGAAGCTGCAACGTTTCCTCGCGGCAATCTCACGCCACCGTATCAGGAGCAGTAGGTCAGTTGGTGTCGCCTCAGGCTGTTGCTCCACGTAGCATACGGCGACCTCGAGAGCAGCGTAGCCATCGGTGTGACTCATCATCGGTGCAGCCTCTGCCTCGTCATCCTCGTCACTCTCACACTGCGATGGAATGTTAACCGTGTCAATTATAGAAGAATTGTCACTTACAACTGTTCGTCTGAATTTAACCACACGCCTACTTCCACCTCTTCTGTCTCTTCACACCTGGCAATTTTCTGATTAAATTACACAATGGTTGATCGTCCTCATCTGCTAAATCTTCAGTTTCTTTGTCTGGCATACTTTCCTATAGAATTTTCCTCCATGACCTACAAATTGTGTCTGACTTTATTTCGCTCCAAGATTCGCTAATCCAGTACACGACGACCTTCAAAGTCACTTTCTTCAGAGCTCCTACAATGCTTTCGTTGTCTTCGGAATGCAGGATTGTCTGCAGCAATCGCCGTCGATACTTTTTTTTAGACATTCCAGAACGCCCTGATCCATGGGCTGAATGAGACATTTAACGTTTGGGGGGGAAAACAAGGCGCGGATACCGTCGCACTGCAGTTCTCCTGCACTTGGATGTGAGGACGCATTATACATGAGCAAAATTGCTTTCCATGGCAGTCCCCTTTCACTTAAAAAATTCTTGCAGTCAGGTACAAATGAGTTAAAAAAACCAGTTCTTGAAGATTTCCTGATTGATCCAGGCATTATTCTGATGTATATAGACAACCGGAAGAGCTGAGATGGATACATTCCTGAATGCTCTTGGCTTGGCAGACTTCCTAATCACAACTAGTTTTAGTTTGTGGTTTCCAGTTGCATTTGAAGCTGCCATTACTGTGAGCCGCTCTATGCTTTTTTGTGCCCTGAAGCACTTTTTTCTTCACAAGAAGCAAGTGTTCTCGCTGGTAACATTTTAAAATTTAGCCCAGTTTCGTCACAGTTATATATTTGTTCATTAGACAAATTGTCGTCAGTTATGATTTTTTTAAACTCAACGATAAATTTTGAAACGACCTGAGCGTCACCAGAGAATTTTTCTCCACATACTAGTTGACGCACTCCATACCTCTTCTTCCACTTGTCGAGCCAGGCCACACTAGCGGCGACATTGTCATCTCCTTCCTGCATCTGGTTTCGGAAAAACAAAGCTGCTTCTTGCAAGATTGGGCCAGAAATCGGAGCACCATTCTGCCTCTGTTGGATAACCACATGAACAATGCCTCACTTGTTTTTTCGAAGACTGACTTCTTTATACTTCTTCGACTGAGAGATTCGTGTGAGCATTTCTGTGAAGAAAACTGTTCCAATTTAAGTCGGTTTCTTCGCCAGTCACCAACAGTAACTTCACCGACACCATATTCGAGAGCAAGTTTTTTTATTGTTTCTCCTTTGTCAAGTCGTCTTAGTGCTTCTAATTTCAGATGAAAAGGCACAAATTTCCTCTTTTTTGTTACAGCACGCATCTTTGTAAGCTGTACAACGAAACACTCAGTCAACAAATAAAACGACACACAACACTGCACAGTACTGGTACTGGGAACTACAGCAGCGAATGAACTCCACAGTTTTGATGGGTAACAGCTGACAGCAGTCGGGGTATTTCGTGTCATATTGACAATAGATGTTCGTGCAACAGGTCAGCGAGCTAATTTTTTTTAAAAAAAAAAAGGCTCGGATTATTGGAAACTCGAACTATCGAGACTCTACTGTATTATAACAGTGTTGCTGTCTTCTTTTGGAAACCTTTTATTTGCCAAGACAGCTATGAAGGATACAATGATTACTAGTTTCGACCAGTTACATAACCATCTTCGGATGTGAAAGCACACAGAAGGCGTCAGGCAAATATTCGTTATACAAAGAATAGACGAAATTAGTGGTACCATAATGGTTGTAACGCTGTACACCACGTGACAGATAACAGTGTCTGCATCAGTTATTAAAGCGAGACGCTGTGTGACAATCATGCTTACTATTCAAAACAGTAAGTTAAAACTGAGTAAAATAATCCACTGTCATTCATAAAATGTTAAGTACAAAAATTGCAGTTACAATATATCCATATGCTACGCATCATTACGTCGTGTGGTACATCAGATACATCATAATGATATGAGACAACATAAGGAGGCATCTTGTCCGTTGACATTATCGGAAGAAGCTATCCAGTTTCAACATCAGGCGGAATTATCGTTATTGTGCGTTTCACTGACATTATTTTTTCTGCGTAATTTGCATCACTACTGTGTCGACGGTCTTCTACTTAAGTAGTGACTGTCCACGATAAAATATATTTGAAAATTTTATGTCAATTGTGTTATTTTAAACTTACTATTCTACGCCAATTTGCGTTACATCGTTTACGTAGTCTTCCGAGACTGATGTCTAAAATACTTGTCTGTGATTCAGACCAGGGGGATATTGAGTCAATGATTAAATCACTGAAGACTAAGGGCCCTCATAGACATGATGGAGTGTCTAGTAGAACTGTGCTGCACATGTTAGCCCTGTATTTAGCCATATTTGTAATTTTTCCTTTAGAAATGGTCAGTTTCCTGAACGATTAAAGTGTTCAATAGTAAAGCCGCTTTATAAAAAGGGAGAAAGGGATAATGTAGACAGTTTTAGACCTATTTCTGTGCCATCAGTGTTTGCTAAAGTTATTGTAAGAGCTGTGTATGTAAGGACAATTGACCATTTTATATCATACTATTTGGTATGAAATGTACAGTTCGGCTTTAGAAGTCGTTAACAGCGGAAAATGCTTTTCTCTGTGAGGTACTTGATGGATTAAACAAAAGGTTTCTAACGTTAGGCATATTTTTTTTTATTTAACTAAGGCGTTTGATTGCGTTGATCACAAAATATTGCGCCAGAAGTTGGACCATTATGGAATATGGAGAACAGCTCATAATTGGTTCACTTCTTACTTGAGCAACAGACAGCGAAAGTTCACTGTTGAGAATGGCTGTGATGTGGAGTGTGAGTGGGGTACAGTCAAATGAGGGGGGGGGGGGGGGGGGTCTGCCCCAGGGATCAGTGTTGGGGCCACTCATGTTCCTTATTTATATAAATGATATGCCCTCTAGTATTACAGGTAAACAGGTAACACTAAAATATTTCTGTTTGCTGATGACACTCGCTTGGTAGTAATGGATGTTGTGTGCAACACTGGCTCTGTTTCAAACAGTGCAGTTTATGACATAAGTTCATGGCTAGTAGAAAATATACTAACGCTAAATCACAATAGGACTCAGAAGAAAATTAGTCTACTTTGTTTATTTTCATTCACTTATGTCGTATGGTACTACATTTTGGGTTCACTCTTCGCAATCTAAAAGGATATTTTTGGCTCAGAAACTGGAGGTGTGGGCAAAAAGTGGTGTAAGTTCACGAACCTGTTGTCCACCCCTGTTCACGTGTCTGGGTATTTTGACGTTGGCTTCTCAATATATATATTCCTTACTGTCATTTCTTATTAATAATACTAGATTATTCGCAAGAATCAACTTTCACTCAGTTAATACTCGGCAGAAATCAAACCTGAATTTGGATCGGACTTCTTTCACTCTTGTGTAGAAAGGTGTGCAGTATAGTGCTATATCCATTTTCAATAAGCTACCACAAGCGTTCAGAAATCTTAGAAGTAATCCACGCGCTTTCAAGTCGAAACTGAAGAGTTTCTCATGGGATCACTCCTATTCTGTCGAGGAGTTCCTTGAAAAATTAAGCTAATTCTTGTTGTATTGTTGATTGCGTTTACTTATACTTATGGCTTGACTTTGTTCGGGATCATAAACATTTTATTTTTGTCTGTTATTACTTTTATGTTGTAATTTCATGTACTGACACGTTCCATGACCTTGGAGATTTCCTCCTCAATTTGGTCCTACGGAATAAATAAACAAAGTGTCTTTAATAGCCGGCTGGGGTGGCCGAGCGGTTCTAGGCGCTACAGTCTGGAACCGCGCGTCCGTTACGGTCGCAGGTTCGAATCCTGCCTCGGGCATGGATATGTGTGATGTCCTTAGGTCAGTTAGATTTAAGTAGTTCTAAGTTCTAGAGGACTGATGACCTCAGAAGTTAGGTCTCATAGTGCTCAGAGTCATTTGAACTATTTTTTTGTCTTTAATAACCAATTTAGACACTGCTTTCTGTTGTACGGTATGTGCTCTTTTATCTATTATGGATCGTTATTTTCGTCTACCCTTTATTCAGTGTGTAACGGGTATAGGAGTAGATATATCTGATGATGACTGGGAATAGTATACTGAACAGCATCAGATCAGTATTTACGTAATTTGCAGACTAATAATTACAGCTTTTAAGAGTCGTATATAAGGTTGGAAGGTACCTCCACGTAGGTGTGGCATAAGCCTGACATAAAGGCATATTTTCTCCCAGGGGAGCAAGTCAGGTGTTGAAGTCCGGATGCGTGGACACAAAACGGGGAGTCTGTACTGACAAGTGTAGTCCACTTAAAGATGCAGTTACGATCATGCAAAAAACATATGGTCGTAAAGTTTGTGACATGTTTGTGGGAAGACTACTCGAAACAGAGAAAAAAAAATCGACATTCTTATGTGTGCACATATTAAGGTACCACATACAAAAATATATGCACCTGTATCCGTTGCACACTTCAGATATGAAGATGTCGATTTAACTGGTCAAAAAGTAGTAATCGTCATATCTTTCCTTGAGATCTTGACAAATAAAATGTTCACCGAAAGAAGACTGCAAAATTATCTGTACAGATCGCCTCCTGCAAAGCTGACAATGCCAGGCACTCATTTTAGAACAAACAATTTTTATTTTACTTTAAACATTTGCAGTGCGGGGCCCCGCTGTAGTTCAGGAATCCTACAATAGCGTCCAAAATTAAAGCAACAAATCGCTTTTTCCCCGTCTTGTGTCTAATTCACGATACAATCACACAGACGGTGTACGGAAGTCCGTATGGTCGTGTTTTGCATGGAAGACGGCATTTCGGTCAACGGACAACCACATCAACAATGGCAACAGGGCATCTACCAAACGGAATAGTGTTTGTCGGTTAGTCTCACATCCACAATCGCTGAGTAAACATTCACAGACGATGCATTGTGGTACAGAGAAGACGCCTACCAGACTATCAACGGTGCAGGACCACAGGAAGATTGAAAGCAGGACACTCGCAAGCTGATGTGGCCCGACGGCTTAATGTGAATCTTTCACAGATGTGGAGACAGTTTATAGACACTGACCTGAACTGTATCCCGGAGGCCAGACAGGGCCGATCATATCTGACTTCAGAAGAGAGAGCCGGTATTTGACTGCAAAGGCACTACGGAACCGCCTTATTACTGCACGGCAACTGGCATCTGACCTTGCAGCATCCACTGGGGGTGTTGTGTCGAGGCAAGCGGTGCGCAAAAGGCTTCAGTAGAGCGGATGTTATTGCCGGAGATCTGCTGTATGAGTACCTCTGACGCGTGTTCGCAAAAGGGAACGTCTAAAGTGGAGTCGTCAACTTGCCATCTGGACGGTCGAACAGTGGGGCAACGTTCTTTTCACAGGTGAGTCCCGATTTGGTCTGGAGACCGACTCTCGACAGATTAGCAGCTGGAGGGAATGTGGAAGATGATTTCTGGACACAAATCTTGTGGAAAAAGACCGATATCGAGGAGCATATTGCGTTGACCACTCGAACAGCTCTTCGTGAAATAATATGAGCGAGTCGGCAAGGCTTAACTGGCATCAGGTAACGTGACGAGATCTTGAGACCTCATATGCGGTTGTTACGAGACTCTGAAGGCCCAGACTTCGTAATGATTGACGATAATGCTCGACCTCATAGAGCACTGATTGTTGGTGTTTTCTTGGAAACGGAAGATGCTGCATGCATGGCTTGGCCTGCTCGCTCTCCCGATTTGAATACCATAGAGCAGGGGTTCCCAACAAAATTTTCTCGAGGACCCCTCATCGAGCATGATTGGTACCTTGTCATATCACTGTATCAAGTACCTAAAAAAGCCAAGTTAAGAGTCTTTTTTATAAGTTTTATATTTTTGTACTTAGAAAAAACATTGACATACTCATTTTTGAAAAAATATTGTGCTTAAAACTGCTCATGCAGGAAGCGGCCAAAACAAAAAATCTGTTATCATACGAAATATATATAGCATCTTGCGGACCCACTTGGCATAGCTAGCGGACCCGTGGGGTTCCGCGGACCACGTGTTGGGAACCACTGCCATAGAGCATGCCTGGGATGCACTAGGAACTCGAGTTGCATCACGTCAGCATCCAACAAGCAATCTCCAAGACTTTCGAGCAGCTCTGTAGGAAGAATGGGCGTCATAGCCTCAACTTGAGACTAGCGACATCATTCATAGCATGCCGTGACGTATTGCAGCCAGAAGTGGTCACGCCCCGAACTGAGCACATTAACCAATTGTTGGAAAGTGTGTGCATATCCTTTAAGTTGGAAAAACGATGAACATTTTTGTCTACCGTGATGCATGGTGCAGTTGTTGACGTTTTGTATTCTTTGCACTGGTTATACATACTATCACCTGTTTATACTGTTCTGTGGCAGAGTAAAGGTAATATTGCAGAATTCCCGTTTGTTGGTTTAATTTTGGACACCAGTGTAGGTAGCCCTTGCGAGAAATAAGCTTGCGGTGTGATGCGCCGTGTGATGGAGAGGCTGTATGAACTCTGCACCGACGCCGCACGCCTGCATAGGTCTGCCTGCGGTAGGTCCGCCTGCGCCCACGTAGAGCTGAGAATGGCGCAGTGGAGGCGCAGCAGGAGAGTCAGTCGGGCCTGTTGACTGCCCAGCGCCGCCGGCCGGCCGGCAGGGAAAAGTTTAAACTTCCCAATCCAAAGTTGGGCCATTTCGCACGCAGCGCGGCCGCAGCAAGTTTCGCGCGCGAATGCCGGCCCGCGCCGAGTTCAGCTGAGCGAGTTACACGTGCTACAATTTAATCCCGACACCTCGCTCCACCTCCCCCACCCCACTGCGCTACCCACTGGTACTCTGCTGCGCTCCGGCTGCTTCTCCAGCTGTATGAAGTCCTAGCCTCGTTCCCTCGCAGAGAGAGACAGAAGCTACGTAGAGAGGATGTGGCATGTCGCTCAGCGATGCCGTGCCATACTGGTATACTCCGTTCATCTTAAGAATAAACCTCATGTAAACATTGCACTATGTGAAACTTCCTAGCAGATTAAAATTGTGTGCCGGACCGAGACTCGAACTCGGAACCTTTGCCTTTCGCGGACAAGTGCTCTACCAACTGAGTTGCTGCGCAGGAGAGCTTCTGTAAAGTTTGGAAGGTAGGAGACGAGATACTGGCAGAAGTAAAGCTGTGAGGACGGGGCGTGAGTCGTGCTTGGGTAGCTCAGTTTGTAGAGCACTTGCCCGCGAAAGGCAAAGGTCCCGAGTTCGAGTCTCGGTCCAGCACGCAGTTTTAATCTGCCATGTATTCTTTCGCGTTAGCTGGAATCTCATTGGTTTTCGTTTCACGTGAGGACTGGAGCCAGGCTGGCTTGTGTACAGTCAAGTACGATAAGAGGGATACTTTTCATGCTGTGCGTTACGCGCTCATAGGCTCAGCGATAGTACGGGACGACAGCTACACCGGCAGCACTGGCTCTTACAGCTAAACTGCAGTGACGTGGCTGGCCATAAAAAAGGGACCAACAGGGGAACATTACAGCTCCGAATGTCACTTCATTTTGAAGCAGAGTGAAATAATACACTGCAGAATTCCTGCATTACGCTTCTTAGATGATTAGACGGAAAATGTAACATACCGTCGTTGTTAGCTCTTGTAATTCAAAAGAAGAGTGATGAATATTCCTAAATTATCCACAGTTCTCTGCAATGGAACTCTTTTCTCTGTCCTCACAGAATTATTAGGTAACACCAACCTGTAAGGACACCCCATTACCCTATACACACACACACACACACACACATACACACACAGTCACACAAATGGCACATACACCTCCTGAAGATTCGAAACAAACGCCAGGTACACCTTCAACTGTTCCAATGTCCGCCAGCTTGTATTTACACCGTTAAGTATTCTGCTATCCGCCATGTTGTTTTTACAGCTGGTAAACAGTGAAAGAGTTACAGTGATAGCTCAATACACAGAACTTCAGACTGAAGAAGATGAGGGAGAAAGAAAAGGTAAGTGAAGCATAATGTAAATAGACACACACACACACACACACACACACAACCTACCATACAGAATTAATTAATTTCAGGCATAGTCACAACAGTTCCCAGATCGTAACATTTGCTTAAATAATTTGTTTACATGAAGTTGTATATGGTTGCAGATGACAAACTGTAAAAAAAAACACCCCCTATAAAAGCATTATACCTTAGGAAAACCACACCGTGTAGTAGAAAGGTATGATTACATAATTTTATGCGCCCTTCAAAAATTTTTGATTGCAACTTAAAAACTAATATTTGCATGTGTACAAACAATAAAGAACATTATGTTTAACTGCCATAAAATAAAACCCCATTGATGAAGCTGCAATCGGAATGAAACATGTTTGGGATAGGAAACAAAATTGTGTTTTGTTAAAGGCGGACTCCCATCCAGAAATACATGTATTGTTAAAGCAATCACGGACAAAAGAACTTCAACCTCAGAATGATTATAACCACAGCGTAATTTTTATACATAATCTGTGTGTAACGTAAGAGAGTATTGAAGAGACTACGCCATTTAGTTAATTATTGAATGCACACTCATTCGTCTGGTAGTGCCTGTACTCCTTCCATATCCGAATCCGAGGAATACATTTCCGTCCTAGAACTGTCATCTGCTACGTTGATGCCGAGGCGATCAACAACAGCGTCCACGAATCCATCCAGTCGTCATATTTTCTCCTGTTCTTTAAAGACGTATTGTTCTGCATGCCGACAGCGTTCGGTGGTGACATGTGACAAAGCTTCGTGCATTACGCCTCGCATTTTAAATGTCTTATTATTTCTGGCGACAAACCCCTTAACCTTGCTGCAGATCAGTTCTATTGGGTTCAGATTGCAGTGGCATAGTGGTAACCTAACGACAATGTGATCTGCAGAGTTAGCAGCTTCGTCCACAATATATTGGTCTACAGTACAACGTTCAGCCTGTTGCTGCAATTCAACCTTAATTGCGGTGGGATCGACATTGGCTCCCTTTTCTACCGACCAGTTTACATTGTCTTACTTTTTCCAAGATTTCCGCGGCCTGTGCTGAGTGTGATAAGTTTCATGCTGTGATAAGATGCGTTGTCCATTACAACAATGCTGGAGGTCTGTAATGTGGGTAGAAAATCTCTAAACCACTTGAGAACACTTCCCCATTCATTTCTCCGTGATAATCTCCTGTTTTCTTAGTCTCAAGAGTTATATCACCAGGTTCCACAAAACCGCAGTTGCTACCTATATACACAATAATTAACCTCTTTCCTTTTCCCAACGAGTTTGTTTATTCCTTGTGATAGACCTGCAACAAAAGCTTGCCTGTTGTCAGTAACTGTTCTATCAGTCCATTCTTTTTTGTGTGACATGTCACGCATTAACAAAAGTCTTATAAAGGTAATAAATATTAGGTTTCTCACTCCTAAATTCGCGAATCTGACGAAAATAACGCCTCCTCCACACAAAAATATCATCTCAGTCTGTTACTATATTACTTCGTTTCCTTTTTTCGAACTGGAAACCAATGCCTAGCATTAGTTTGTAAAATGATGGCCTTTTCAAACATGGCAAGTTGCCATGGTCATTTACTGTTTTAAGTACTTTGTCTATTGTGGGTGCCTCGTTTCTGAAGAGAAATGCGTGTACGTTTGACCGCACAGCACTTTTCGAAAAATCGTCACACTTTAGAAAGACACACAATTGACGTCTCCGTATCTTTCCTGGTGTGGAAAGTTTACCGGTATTCTATTTTTCTTTCCGCGCTCTCAGAACACTTGACAGAGAAATACCAGTAAATTCAGCTGTCATTTCTGCCATCTGCCGAAACGCTAGCGACGGATATTTTTCTCTATTAACTTATAAAAAACATTCAGAACAATCCGTTTATCGCCACTTTTTAATGGTGTTCGACGCTCGAGTTTCACGACGGACCAGGAAGCAGCCTCAGCCATTTTCACACTACGTATTTACAGCGTGACAATCAGAGCTCAACAGTAAGCACACTGCGATTGTGCACGATTTTTGAAATAAAAACTACATAGCTAGTGCATGACTAAGAAAAACGTCGATGGCTGTTAATACATTAGAACATTTTGAATTATCATTTACATTAACACAGTAATAAGATAGGACTACTTCCAAAAGCGTAACAGCACAGGAGTTTGTGTGCTACGATTGCTGACCAATCATCGCGTTTGTAATTGTTTACATCAGGTTTATTCTTACGATGAGCGAAATATAGCAGCCATACACATTGATGGCAAAAAATAACAACACCAAAAAACAGTTAATGTTGACTAAAGAAATGTCGGGAAAATATTTGTCTACGTAACATACCTGAGTGATTAACATTTCAAGATCACAGGTTAATGTGAGAGCGAGATAATCCACTCCAAATGTGAAATAGTTGTACATTAATAACCGCTGTTAACGCCACAATGTTCAATACAAGTGCGCAAACGTGCATGCATTGTGCAGTGCAGGCGGCGGATGTCGGTTTGCGGGATGGAGTTCCGTGACTGCTGACTTGGTCGGTTAATACAGAGACGGTAACTGTTATTTGTGGATGACGGTAGAGTTGTGGTCCGATGATGTCCAATATTGTTTGAAGGACATCATCTTTACGCCAGGGACTCTTATAAGTTTTTATTACACTATTGCAATTTCGGCCTTAGGCCATTATCAGGTACTGCTGAAAAATACAGAATGTTTAAAAAAATATTTTACAGATTCATTATGTATCTCGGTGCTGTGCTGATTATGCATTTTAACTATGTAGCCATGTTACTTACATATTATGGCTTTAAGCCATGTCAACATAATGTACGCTGACACATCCGTATGTCGTTGTCGGTACTGTTCAATGCACTCGTGACGTTGTTACACAGTGGTACAAGGGAAGGCACTGTTTGAACCTGTCTCGCGGTTCTAAGCGATGGTGGCGACCGTTATTTGATTTTATAGCGTAGGTGTAGCAGGGCCTAGAAACTATCCAGGTCCGCAAGCAGATGTTTGGGAGTACATATCGCATGATTGGTCTCGCGCACCACCCAGCCGTGAAACCATCGGCACATGGACCGTGCATTCTAACGTTGAACGATAGGCGTCCACTGTTTCCAACGTGATACCGTGGGGAAAGCACGTTGGGGACTGTTTCGGAACGTGTAGAGCAGGGCTTAACAACTGGCCGGTTTTGAGCGCGAGTACTCGCGTCTGCTCAGGCACGTGCTCGCGAGCAGCTGCAAGGTCACGGAGTAGGGAGGGAGGGGAAATGCGCGCGCACGTTTGAATAGGGCCGCAGGGTGCCAATTGAATTCGCGCCGACTGTGTAACGTTTAAAGTACTACGATCAGCTCTTAACAGTCACTTCGCTGGTTAACAATCATGTGAAGTCGCCGTTGTGTAACCCCAACCATGCTTTCGCAGTTCAACCCGCATTGGGAGGAATTGTATCTGTTTACAGAAAAAGATGGTGTTGCAAAATGTTTAGTATGTCACAAAACGCTGAATTCTTTTACGAAATTTAATTTGCAGCGACATTATATGTCGTACCACGCGAAAGACTACAGACGTGGAAAATGTGATTGACCAGATCGTGCACAGGAAGTTATTAAACTTAAAAGGAAGCTATCCGAAGAAGATCTGGACGACGAAGAAAAATCAACTGAGGCAGCTCTCAGAGTGGGTTACAAAATTGCTTTGCTTTTAGCAAAATCCCTGCGCCCCTTAACTGATGACGATTTAATAAAAGAATGTTTGGTAGTTGCAGCGGAGCATTTGTGTCCATCTCAAGTTGAACAATTTCGGATTGTGCCATTATCTAACATGACCATTATGCGTCACATACAGGACATGGCAGACGAAGTCCAGAGCCAGCTTGCAAATATCTGTAAAGATTTTATGACGTATTCTCTAGCTCTGGACGAAAGTGTTGATATCACTGGAACAGCGCACTTGCCATATTTATTAGAGGTGTTAATAGAGATCTTCAGGTGAGGGAGGAGCTCCTCGATGTAGTAGCCATGAAGAACACTACAACCAGAGGAGATAAAAAAGTGGCGTTGAAGAAAGTGTTGAAAATATAGGATTTTCGTGGAATTCTTTAGTTTCAGTGTCTACAGATGGTAGAGGCATACACTAAGCTAGTAAAATTATGTGGCACGTCTACATTCTCCTTTATTTGTTTTATTTGTCGCAGTAATAATTCGTGAGTGATATCCCTGCCGGTGGCCGCGGATTTACGTCGACTGGCGGCAGCTGTTGTGTACCCTACGTGACTCTCCCCACTCTCCACTCTGGTCCGGTAGTGGGGGTAGCGTGCTCGCGCTGCTCCGTGCTCGCACCTTGCTGCACACAGCTTGTTCCGAGAGCACGTATGTTGTGAAGCCCTGGTGTAGAGCAATACCTAGCGTGACAGATATTCTGAATGTGCGTTTGAACGCTGACCAATGAGATGGCAGAGTGCCACCTACGCCACATGCACGCCATCTCTCTTTATTACAAAGTCACGAGATGCCATATTTGCTGTGTCGTCAGAACAAGACACAGCCAGGGCAAAACCACCACAGGCGCAACGATGCGAGCTGGCGCTAGTGCCATAGAGGCTCGGCACATGCGCGAATTCCACGGTCGGATCTGAGGATGAAGGTATCGATTTCGCCTCGGCCAATAACCGAAGTAGTACAATCCGACAACGACCGGGCGACAACGGACAGAAGCCTACTCGGAAGATAGAAGAGCAGCTCTCGCTCACTTGGTTACAGATCATCCTCCAGAACTGACTTAGATGGCGAACGTCGTTTAGTCAACTCTTAGAAGTGAACAGACACTTGTTGTAAATTGCATTTGCTATGCACTGTGAAATTTACCTACGATTATTTGCGCTTAGTCATTGAGGGCTTTTTTTGCGTTATATTACACGCAGTGTTGCTGAGTTCATTAGTCGACAAGTCACGAAGGTATGTAAATCTTTTAGCTCATTTGTGGGGCTTCGTTACTAATTTGTTGAGGCGTTGTAGAACCTTCGTTTTGATATTCTGTTATCTGACCCTGGAGCACTGCTGTGTAATAGTGGCAGGGGGAAACTGTCTTACTGGTGTGCTGCACCACAAGCCGTTTCACCAACTGACAAACATGGCCTACCGTAACAAAGGTTGCAACTCGGTCTCCAAAGCAGTAGCGACGAGGCCTTTACAAAACTGGCGACGAGGGTCTACAAAATATTGGTTTTCAGCTGCACCCCGTATTTGTACATACCGTTACTAAGTATCAGAAAATTAAATATATCTCGAAAACTCATGGTTCATTGTATGAATTGTTGTAATAAAATGAAGGGAAACGCCATATTGGTGGTTAAAGAATATCGTATATTGTGAGAGTATGCCGTTTCAAAGCAGAGGATCTGTAAGAAATCCAATGTTGTTGATACAATCTGATATAATTAAATGTCAGTTAGTAACATATCTATGTCAAATGTTCCAGGATTTGAGATGCAAAGTTTGGTCGTTCGTCACTCGTTGTTGTTATAGTGTAGTGAGTAGCGGAGCGGAATGGTTGCCGGCACGGTATGTCAGCGTGTTCGGTCAGAGAGCTTGCTGGTCTCTGTTAAAAAAAATGGGCGAAAGAATCAACAACGAACTTCAACGGATGTCAAGTGACCAAAATGCAGAAACAAGAAGAAATGGTAATGTCACGATGATGTGTTGCTGATTCGCGCCCCATTAGGCTAAAAATTTTAATTGCTATCGTTCGTGCTTTCTAATAGGTTCAATTATCTTCTTATTAGTTTCCTAAAAAATATTCTATGATATTCAATCTTATGTAAATATAAGTGAACTCTTTTTGAAGAGTGAGTTTGTTCGATTGCCTTAATCTACAAGGCAGCTTAGACTGCTTGCTACAATGTAGTTTGCACTTGCTTTTTTTTAAGTATTGTGTTCCATATGTTGTAAGGATTCTGCTCCTGTATAGTAACAGCGATCAAGTACGAATTTGTATCGCAATACTTATAACTTTTCCAAGCCGATGTCATTACTGACAGGAGATGGTACTTTCCCTAGTTACGTATACCACAGACAGCACAATGTTACCATCATATGGACAAAGGAGAAAATGTATGTTTTATTGGAGGCAGTATTAGAATTTCATGACCATTTCCTAGCCGCGCGTGATTAGCCGAGCGGTCTGGGGCGCTGCAGTCATGGACTGTGCGGTGATCCCGGCGGAGGTTCGACTCCTTCCTCGGGCATGGGTGTGTGTGTGTTTGTTCTCAGGATAATTTAGGTTAAGCAGTGTGTTAGCATTGAGACTGATGACCTTAGCAGTTAAGTCCCATAAGATTTCACACACATTTGAACATTTTGAACCATTTCCTAAACAGTGCGATTTTAGAGCCAGATACCGCCAACTGCCGCTGCCATCGCGTAAACCACGTTGGGACCCACGTATCGTGTGCACACGTCGCATCGTTTCTGAGCATTCACCATTACGTTGAATTCGGCACGCTCAGCGTCGACGTTCTACAGCTCGGTTCCTGTGAGCAGGTGGTGGACCGTGGCCTCGGGTGCGGCTAGACTTCACCAGACGCTACAGAAGCTGTGAGACGACGGACAAGGAGGAACATTTCAAATGAATCTCGCCTTGAAAGGCTCAGCTGTGCAAGGATCTTTTCCTCTTTCCAAGAGAAAAAATTCGTGATACATTCTAAGCTGGTGGACAAAAACTGAACCGGAGTAGAGGTAGCTGACAAGCACAACGGCCGAGTTCCCCCTTTGGGCACGGGCAGCCAAATCCCCCCCTCCAGTTTTAAAACTGGAACGACGCTCTAAAATGCCACATGAACCCGGCGGCATAAAAGTGTCCGCCTCGCTTGATTCTGTCTTTCATTTCGCATGCCGTGTATTTCAAACACCTGTCAGCGGTATTGGTGTGCGCCTGCAGCTGTATTTATTTTTCGATGCCGAAATCAAAATGACGTGCACCGCTGCGGCTCGGCAAAATGGCATCGCCATAACACAGCTGACAGCGCGATAAATCAGACCGCCATAATATCGGCGCATTCACGTCGGCAGCAAAGCAGTTACACAAAAGCCGACATAATTTAATTATCACCATTGTTCTCGCAATTACTCACACGTGTCGGCGGCTCGTTTGTGTAGGGGCGAAGGCGTAGTCGGAAATGCGGCCCCGGTATTCATTCTTATTATCTAATAATTAAAAGCCGTTTATCCAGGCGGCGTATTTATCCTGCCTCGACATGGGACTTGAGTATATTATTGCAGACCCAGCTAGCACGCAGTTAAAACCACTAGCTCTAACGCTATTAACCATTGTGTGGAACTGCTAGGTGGTCCTATTACGCGATTACTTCTAAGACGGTAGTTCTCGAGCTATGTGATCAAAAATATCTGGACACACCTCTGTGATGTGGAATTGACCTCTAGACGGCACCAGAGCCGGACCCACCAGTATAAGTGAAGCGGATTCTGTGTGACAGTAGACACACAGTGACAGCAGAACGCATTAATAGTAAATCACCCCAATCTGAAGGCTGTAAATTCAGCTACATACTTAGCGATTACAATTACGAATAACTTTAACTGGAACGACTACACATGTAATGTTGTGGGGAAAGAAAACCAAAGACTACGATTTATTGGCAGAACACTTAGAAAATGTAACATGTCTGCTGAAGACACTGCTTGTTTGTCCTCTTCTGGAGTATTGCTGGACGGTGTGGGATCCGCATCAGACAGGATTCACGGAAGACATCGCAAAAGTTCAAAGCAGGGCTATCGCGGAATAGGGGACAGCCGCTGATATGATACGCCAGTTCTGTTGTAATCGTTAAAAAAACTGTTTTTTCGTTGCAGCAGGATCTTCTCACGAGATTTCAATCACTGTCTCCTCCTCAGAGTGTGAAAATATTTTGTTGGCGGCCACCTACATAGGAGAATTGATCGTCATAAGAAACTAAGAGATATCACAGCTCGCACGAAAATATTTGTGCGTTCGTATTTCCCGCGCTGTTTGCGAATGGAACGGTAGAGAAATAACTTTAGGGTGGTTCCATGAACGCTCTGCCAGTCACTTAATAGTGAAGTGCAGTGTAATCATGTAAATGTAGATGTAAACGTCAGGAGAGCTCATTGATTTCGATCATGGACTAGTGACTACATGTCACTTGAGTAACAAGTCCTTCAGAGACATTTCAACCCATGCTCTGCCCACGTTCATATTCAAATGACTCTCAGCACTATGGAACTTAACTTCTGAGGTCATCAGTCTCCTAGAACTTAGAACTACTTAAACCTAACTAACCTATGGACATCACACACACCCATGCCCGAGGCAGGATTGGAATCTGCGACCGTAGCGGTCGTGCGCTTCCAGACTGTAGCGTCTAGAACTGCTCGGCCATACCGGCCGGCATTTGCCCACGTTGACGGTGGTTGATTTGGTTTTGACGTGAGAACGCAAAGGAACAACCGAAGGTAAACCTATACCAGGCAGGGCCCACTTACTGACGGGCGTGAGCTGTTGAACGTAGCACAGAGTGGATGTAAACAAAACGTATGAAATCACCGGAAGGAACTATTAGCTGGTTCCAAAACTCTTCCAGCAGTCTAGCTAGCACACTGATTCTGCGTAGGGAGTTAAAAAGAATCTGTACAATAGCAAAGAAGCTGCTCATAAGCCACATGTTTCTGCCTCCATTCACTATTCAGGTGGTCTAAAGGGCGTGCTACTGGACAGACGATGACCGAAAACGTGTGATCGTGGCAGTCCAATGGAAGGGTTTAAGTCTTCAGAATGCCAGTAGAATTCTGCCTGTCGTCTTGCCTAGTGAAAACAGAGTGCGGAAGAGGTAGTGTTAGTGTACGGATGTGATTTTCGTGGTCCGAATATGGTCCCCTTACTCCGCTAATGAAACCGCTAAATGAACAAAGATATGAACACATTTTACATTGTTGTGTATCGTATGAGGCAGAGAAGGAGAGTATTATTGTTTATATCAGCATGACGATGCACCCTGTCACAAAGCAGCTTCTGGAATGTGGACAGTAAAACTTCTGAAATGGACTGGCCCGTCCATAACATCGACCTGTATCCAACGGAACATCTTTGGGATGTGTCAGAACGGCGACTTCGCTCTAGACCGCACCATCACATGTCACTACCTTCCCTGCTTTCGGCTCTTGAGGAGGAATGGACTGTCATTCCTCGACAAACATTCGGACAGCCCACCTCCCGTGCGCTTCCCTAACTGTACTCCGCCCACACCCACTAACTCAACCGCAGCCATCCGCTACCACTCGACTCATCGTCATTCACTCATACGTTCGTATCTCTTTCTGTCTCTCTGACTGTAACTCCCGTCTCACAGCCAGTCTCCTTTGTCCTTTACTACTACCACTGTCTCCATCCACTGTCACCTTCTCCCTCTTCTTGTCTCTTACTGAAACTACTGCATTAATCCCTTACCACTATTGCTGTCTCTTCTCAACATCACTATCTCTCTTCCTTGTTGTCATTGTCATAGATACTGTCTCTCGTTATCACTGGCTCTAACCCACTTCCATTTTCTCCATCCCGCTATTCCTCTCACACTTGCACTGTCACCTTAACTCTTTTCCTAAAGCTGTTCTATCTCTTTCAGTTATGTCCAACTGCCATTACATCCCTCTCTTCCTCCCACACTGCCCTTGTCTCCTTCGCTCTTCCTATACTGCAACCACCTCTACTATCTTCCAGCATTTGTTACTTTTCCGTCTCTTTCCCAGTGCCAATGCCTCCGTCTCTCACAGCACAAATAAACGCGATTATGTTCTTATGCCAACATTTCGCAAAAACATTTAAACATGTTGAGGAAGGTGTTTTACACAGGAGCATATTCGCCTTTCTTCTTCTTTCATAGGAGGACTTTTCCGCTGGTGCCATTCTTTTTCCTGCTACATCGCGGAATGTCACTCATTTGAAACGAAATTTATTAGTCATTAAAATTACTTAGGTGAAAGCGAAATAACTGAGAACAATTTTTACACCTGAGACTAAATTTTACGTGCACAAATACGTTGCATGTTCTCCAGTACTACAGCATGGTGTTCTCAGGATCCTTCTGATGATAACGGAGACACATTACGGCATAATTCTGCATGCTGCGTCACTTCATGAACAACGTTTTTACCTCACACCGCAATTTACGTGCGTATTTTACGTGCACAAGTAGGGTACCTTTGAGCTTCCGTATCTCAGAAAAAGGTATGACAAAAGTTTTCAAGGTTTTTCGAGATCGGGATCTTAGTAATATATCGAAAAAATTTCATCCAAGATCTCTACATATTCACGTTGGAATCTGAGGCTCGGTTTTCGTATCCAAGAATCATTTTCTGGGGTGTTTCTCGACCACGAATAAAGGTTTTTGAAAACGCGAAAATGGCACTTCTACATATATGCCTAGATAATATACGGTTAAAATTTGAACAATTTTCTGCGGTTAGTTATTTGAATATTCGCTGCTTATGGCAAAAAAATGGTGAAAAATTTCATCCGGTTTTCTTAGGAACCGCCGATGAACTATATAGATCACTTCTAATGCAAAAAAGACCAACCGATATGCTCTGCTTGCGTAAGCTGGAGGTGGTGTATACTATTCAAAATTTGATCCTGTACTATAGGACAGTTACAGTAAAACGATTCTGCTTTTGGGTACAAAAATTGTCCCTAGCCCAAGGACTATCCAAAATATTTTCTGTCACTAATAGATCCCGACATTTGAGTCCAGAAGAATTCCGTTTTTATGCACGGCGTTTTGGGAGGTATCGACCGTGTGAGCTGTCGCATGTGTACCGATTAGTTAGTACCACAAGAGAGATAAGTGAAACCATGGAAGTACATGTATTATGAACCCTTAGTCTCATGTAGATCGTCCGTGCAGTGCACCTGTTTGTTGAGTTTGTACAACTTGAAACAACTCTAAAGCTTACTTTGACACCAAAATATTGATCTCTGAGTACATAATGAGCTTTTAGCAGAGCATTAGGTGAAAGGTGTGCTGTAGCATGTATTGGCTATTGTGCTGTATTTACCATCAGTGTGCTTTACGAGACGGCCGTTGTGGCCGAGCGGTTCTAGGCGCTTCAGTCCGGAACAGCCTTGCCGCTACTGTCGCAGGTTCGAATAATGCTTCGGGCATGGATATGTGTGGTGTCCTTAGGTTAGTTCTAAGTCAAGGGGACTGATGACATCAGATGTTAAGTCCCATAGTGCTCAGAGCCATCTGAATTTTGAAAATTTTCGAAGACATCGTATGAAATACCTCTCTCTATAGAACAAAAATAAGTAGTGGAAATATTTTTTACATCGCAATAAATTATTCCTGAATTTTCACGGAAAAAATAGTGACAACACTACAGCTAGTCACAGCTGCACTTAGCGCTAGCATCTATCTGCCGTGTACCTGTCACGCAACCCCGTAGTTTCTGATAAAGGAGTCACTGGAATGAAGTGAGGTCATTTTCAAACTTGCAAAGAACTGCAGGTAACTGAAACATTATCAACTGAGTCGAGACATTGACTTTGAACCAAGAGTAATAGGATCAAATAAATAAATAAAATGCTCAGCATATGTGTGTAAGGTGTAAGCAATATGAATCAATACGTCAGTTGTATAATTTATAATTTTACACTGTATATCTTCTTTCAAGGTTTTGTGTTTCGGATTTGGTAAGGAATGCATCCTTTCCCCACTATTAGTGCGTTGGAAGAAATCCGTTATCCTAGACAGACAGAATTTAAGGGATGTTGAGCGTGGTTATATATTTTCCAAATCGAATGGTAATTGCTCAATAAGATTATTGAGTAATATGACAATCCCTAAACCTTAAGCGTCGCCTCATATTCCTGTTTCTGTAAGTATTTGGCATTGAAGTACTAATGACCTTCTTTTCCGGTTATTCCTGGAGAGTTTGACGTAAAAGATCAAGTTTTGCTTTCTAGCTTTCTAACAAGTTCCGCGTCTTTAAATTAAACTTCGAAAATGGCCATGTAAGTGTTGTCCATTTTTCGCTATGCACTCTTCAAGTCTCGTGCATATGCAGTCAAAAACACGACCCAGCACTCCAGTGGAACGGCTTCTTTATTTCGTCCAGCGTATGTGATTTCTATACATACGCCTTCGATTTAAGGAAATCCTACACGTATGCTGAGACCTGAGGAAGGTGCGGACCAAGCAGTATTACCATTGCCAGAAAAGTGGCGTCGAGAGAATTGCATTCTCGAAGAATTCTTCCCAGTATAAGCTTTGTCAACAGTTCCCAAACTTACTGTAAACACATTTGGTTGTGATTTAGGCGTCTTCAGGACGCAGCCCACGGCCGGGCCGCAGTGGTAGCACCGGTTCTCATCAGACCACAGAAAATAAGCACTTTCCTGCTTGACTAGCACTTCGATGGGTCACCGTCTGTGTCTGCGGAGTGCTGTTGGCAAGTGGGGTGCACCAAGCTCTTGTGAGGCCAGTTCAGGAGCTACTTGATTGATGAGTAGCAGCACTGATCACGAAAACCGACAACGGCCAGGAGAGACATACCCCTCGTTATCTGCTTTCGGTGAAGCCTAAGGGATGAGGATTATATGGCGGCCGGTCGGTATCGTTGGTCCTTCCAGGCCTGTTCGGATCTTTTTATTTTATCAGAAAGTATTCGAGCACTGAGAGATAACACTTGGTTATCACCGTAACTGTCTCTCTACCATTTGCCGCCAGGAAATATGGCCGAAATTACACACTTTTTCATATCTTCAGATTACACATTCACTATATCACATGTCTTTATGGTATTTATCGAACCAAGAGTTGCCGGCCGTGGTGGCCGTGCGGTTCTAGGCGCTGCAGTCCGGAACCGCGGGACTGCTACGGTCGCAGGTTCGAATCCTGCCTCGGGCATGGATGTGTGTGATGTCCTTAGGTTAGTTAGGTTTAAGTAGTTCTAAGTTCTAGGGGACTGATGACCTAAGCTGTTAAGTCCCATAGTGCTCAGAGCCATTTGAACCATTTGAACCAAGAGTTAAAGCTCTCGTTGTAAACGAGGCCAGATCCATGGAAAATTTCTTTGTTCTTGAACTGATACACGGTTAGCGTACCCTTGGGCCGTTTGTTGATGTGTCACGGCTATTTCTTGAAGGTAAAAGTGAAAACGGCCGCGAAGCACTCGCCTTCCTCTGCGATAAGACAGGCGCACAGCGGGAACCTGTTTACGATTCGCCCGTTAAGTACGAGTCTCCGCAGTATGTCTCACTGGAAGTTTTTTGATAACTTGGATCTGCTTGCGCATTAGGTACAACCCGTACGTTACACCCAGCTGACGACGGGAATCACTCTCTGATATACTAGGTGCGCGCTGTAGTGAGATCATATTACCAAGCTGTTGTTGGTACGCGACATAATTGTAGCTAGCATTTCGCCATTCGAACTGAGAGTGTGGTGAGTTGTACCTGATGTATAACATGAAAATAAAGTTTGTCGATATTTTTAAGACGGCCGCTGTGGCCGAGTGGTTCTAGGCGAGAACCGCGCTGCTGCAACAGTCGCAGGTTCGAATCCTGCCTCGGGCATGGATGTGTGTGATGTACTTAGGTTAGTTAGGTTTAAGTAGTTCTAAGTTCTAGGGGACTAATGACCTCAGATGTTAAGTCCAATAGTGCTCGGAGCCATTTTTTTCATATTTTTAATACATGTGATATGATCGTAGGATTTCGTACTAGACGCGGGATACTACAAGTTAGTTACAGTTCAAAGCATTTCTACCCTTCGAGTAAGTTTCCTCCATTAGTATTCATTACTGGCGAACAGAAAACCGAGTACTTCGCACTGACAATAAGAGACGTTATATGTTGCAGAAGACTTGAAATAAAAGTACTAACGAGACAAAAGACGGTATAGCATATGTCGTCACAATAAAAATGTCTAAAATGTCTACAGAGCTCGGATATCAGTCACAACACTTTATTTGCTTTAATTTCACAGCTAAGTTACAGATTTCTTCTGCCCTTTACTTATGCTTAAATATACATGAAAACTGCCATGTAAATAAATAACACATACGTATTTCATGATTGTCTGCTTCGTGTATGTCCTCAAATCTGCCAAAGTTCTTTTAATTAGGACTTCACTATTCCGTTACGTTTTAATGTTTATGAAATAACAGATCACGAGAGAAGTTCCGTTTCAATACAACTTATAACCATAAATGTATACCTGTTATCTGGAAATTCTAAACGCGGAGCATATAATCTACAATCCTTATAACACTCAATGCTTTTTGTACATACGGTAGCTGAAAGATGTGGTTACCATATATGAAAAACCAAAACAGGATGTTGAAAACATAATTAAATGTGAGGACATGAAGTAAAACAAAATATAACGAAAGCTGTAAGAAGTTGTCAGTGTCTAACTTTCAACTTATATCACTGCATCTAATACTGGCTGCCTCGAAAGAAGTCGAGATTAAACGGGTAAACACAATGGTACTTACATCTAGACATATTACACTAACCAACAGTGAAAATGTGACTGGAGTTAAATAAATGTTTGTAAACTATGTTCATCACGCTGATAACGAAAAAGACAATGAAATTCTCTGTGTAGTTCTCGTTTTGAAGTTAAAAATTGGTGCATTTAATTATAATTGTACACTGTATACCCAAAAAACTGGTACACCTGCCGCTTAATACCGCGTAGGGCCCCCCGAGCACTCAGAAGTGATGCAACACGTGGTGTGATGGACTCGGCTAATGTCTGAAGTAGTGCTGGAGACAGTTGGCACCATGAAACGTTCAGATCTGTCCATAAATCCGTAAGAGTACGAGGGGATTGAGATTTCTGAACAGCACGTTCCAAGGCATCCCATATATGTCCAATAATGTTGGAGAGTATGGTGGCTAGCGGACGTGTTTAAATTCAGAAGAGTGCTTCTGGAGCCATTCCGTAGCAATTCTGGACGTGTGGCGTGTCACATTGTTCTTCCGGAGTTAACCAAGTCCGTCGGAATGCGCATGGACGTGAATGGGTGCAGGTGATCAGACAAGATGCTTACGTACGTGTCACCTATCAGAGTAGTATCTAGACGTGTAAGGGGTCCCATATTACTCCAACAGAACACACCCCAGGCCACTACAGAGCTGCCACCTATGTGAACGACCCCTGCTGATATGCAGGGTCCATGGATTCATGAGATTGTCTCCGTACCCGCACACGACTATCTGCTCGATTCAATTTGAAACGAGACTCGTCCGACCAGGCAACATGTTTCCAGTCATCAACAGTCCAATGTTGGTGTTGACTGGCCCAGCCGAGGCATAAAGCTTTTTGTCGTGCAGTCATCAAGGGTACATGAGTGGGCCTTCGGCTCCAAAAGCCCATATCGATGATGTTTCGTTGAATGGTTCGCACGCTGACACTTGTTGATGGCCCAGCATTAAAATCTGCAGCAATTTGCGGAAGGGTTGCACTTCTGTCACGTTGAACGGTTCCCTTCAGTCGTCGTTGTTCCATTCCCTTCAGTCGTCGTTGTTCCCGTTCTTACAGGATCTTTTTTCGGCCTCAGCGATGTCGGAGATTAGACGTTTTACCTGACCGCTGATATTTACGGTACCCTCATGAAATGGTCGTACGGGAAAGGCCCCACTTCATAGCTACCTCGGGGACGCTGTGTCCCATCTCTCGACTGGTACACCACGTTCGTACTCACTTAAATCTTGATAACTTGTCATTGTAGCAGTAATAACCGATCTAGCAACTGCGTCACACACTTGTCTTACGTAGGCGTTTGCGACCGCAGCGCCGTATTCTGCCTGTTTAAGTATCTGTATTGAATACGTATGCCTATACAAGTTTCTTTGGCGCTTCAGTGTATTTTGTTAGCATTCGTTGTCAGTACATTCCCATATAGGCTTCGAAATCCCTAAGATGGAACGCTGAGTGGTGTAGTTTCAGGCAACAATAGCTGTGTGCATTCAGTCGCTATTTTTAGCCCGGGCTAGTAGTAACAAGAGGAAGGTGAGGACGAGACAAGCGGAGCATGTCTCGTTAACACGTAGTACAGTCTTTTACAAGTAGTTTTCTGTTCGAATGGTGGAAGAATGTTTAACTGAAGTGTAGCTAGTGCGTGCGGTCATTGCAGTTCCTGTGATTCAATATACTTCTCAAATGCGTAAACAGTGCTAATAATTATTGCTATATTTACTGATAGGCTACATTGAAATCCCAAAATGCCACTCATTAGGAAGGCGTACAGACTGAACTTTGACTGTGAAACCGGGGACCAATACAAGGACTACGCTCCTCATGTTTCATATATATCTTGTGTATCGAGTGTTAGCACGAAAGCGGCTGCGAAACTAGTGCTGCATCATCGCCTTCAAACCCCACTTCTTCGAAAGATCCTGATTGTGTACGTAACGATGAGTATACAGAGACTCGCAAAACAATACAATGTGAACTCATTCACTTACTGAGATAACTGCAACTTCAGAAAGGTAAATCTGAACTGTTGGCGTCAAGGACTACAACGGTGGATTCGTCTTGATAAGACGGTAAATGTGACTGCGTTCCGTAACCGTCGTATGCCATTTCTTCCTTTTTCCGAAAGTGAAAAGAACTTGGTATGTTGTAATCATCCACGGGGACTAATGGCAAATACGAGCATTGGATTTAACACTGAACAGTGGAGGTTGTTCATCGGCTCCTCTCAACTGTGTGCTATCGCGTAATGGTAGCGTGTTACCATCGTTTCCGATTGGGTATTCACTTTATATGAAAGAAGCATACGATAACGTGAAATAGTTTTTATTGTGGCTGAACTGTGACAAACTTTAAAGGTAGATTTCTTTGGATAGGATGTCAGAAGCATATTACTTGGGCTACAGCACGGCTACACCAAATTCTGTTGCTTCTTGTGACTGCGAGAGCCGCGCCAAAGCACATTATAAAAAGAAAGATTGGAGTAAGGATCAGTTACTCGGAACAGGAGCTCACAATGTTACGCACGAAGTACTTGTTCAATCCAAGAACATAATTCTTTCCCCTTTTGATATAATATTGGACCTAATAAAAGATTTCGTTATGGCCATAGGCAGCACTGGGACAGCATTTCTCCATCTGGGCGAGAAATTCCCATGTTTTAGCAAGGCAAAAATAAAAGAGGGGATTTTAATGGGTTCACATATACGGAAACTGTATAGAGATGAGCATTTAATTCATCCTGACGGGTGATGGAAAATTATCTTGCAATACCTTTGTTCACATGTCAATAAACCAAGGAAATAAGAGGGCAGAAAACTATAAGGATCTTGTGGCGAAACTTCTGCACCGCCACAGTAGACTGTGGTGCAATATGTAAAAGTTACGTTTCCTAGAGTCGCAATTGGACTTCTTTCCTGACAACCATGCTACCGACGAGTACGGAGAACGGTTCCACCAGCAAATTTCAGACATGGGAATGAGATACCAAGGAAAGGTGGGTGCATCAACACAATCCGATTACTGCTGGACAATAATCAGGCAATCACCTGCAGAAAGCTGAAAACACCAGACAAAGTGACTGCACGGTCAGTGACCCTCCTCTGAGAGGTAACATCAAGGTAAATACATGCATCAGCTTATATAGGCAACAACGTAACGTTATAACTTGAAAAAGAGAGCTAACCTTGCATTTTATTAGCATTTTAGTTATTAGCACACACGATTAGCTATTTTCATGCCAGTTACAGAAAAAAGTTGGCTAGAGTTGATATTCTATATCGGTGTATGCATAACTTGGAAATCCTTGAGTCGACACATACCATGTGAGTGGTGAGATGTTGGAGTTTGTACCCCAGTTCTGATTTCAAATTAATTATGCAAATCAATTAAATCAATCAAGTAATTACCCCACCCACAGAAGACGTCATGGGTTTTCCCCAGCTAGCAGATGAGTCCCCACCGACTATCTGTCCATAATCCCCTCCCCTCCCCGCCTCCTGCCCCTCCTCCACCTCTCCTATTGGCGGCAATTAAGAATTCTGGCACGAGGTAGAATGTTCCTAAACATTGGTTACGGGTCTCAAGGTGACGTATCGAAGCGCTGAAACTGATGGCCAAATAAAATAATGTTGGAAAGTAGATGGCAGAAAGGTGTTACATTTAAAGATGGACATACAGAGAAATTCTAAAACGGTCGAAATTTAAAAAAAAGGCGGGAACTTCTTTGTCCCAAGTCTTTCCTGGCACCACACGCCATCCCCACCGTTATTAATGGGAAATTCAAAACGATGGGTGCCCTTTCTGGGTCTCGAATCTCAGTCCTTCTGGGCAGAGAGCCGAAGTGCACTCCACCAGGCAAGAAAACTGTACAGCTACAGGAGAGGAAGGTTATGCTAGTGTGTAATGTGTATCATGTATTAAACTGGGAACCTAGAAACCACGGAAAGGCTTCATCCCACCGTAGCCCTCAGTGGTTCACAACGACACAACAGGCCACAGCAGTCCACCCACCCCACCGCGGACCCACACCTAATCCTGATTTATTATGATGTTCAGCCCCCAGTGGACTCACCCCGGGAACGTCTCATACCAGACGAGCATAACCCCAAATGTTTGCATGGCAGAGTAATTATGATGCACGCATATACGGAGACAGTGTTTGTGCAGCAATCACCGACATAGTGTAACTGAGGCGTAATAAGGGAACCCAGCCCGCATTCACCGAGGCAGATGGAAAACCGCCTTAAAAATCACCCACAGGCTGCCCAGCACACCAAATGTCGACATTAATCCGCTGGGTGGATTTGTGCTGGGGACCGGCACACCTTCCCACTTGGGAAGCAGTGCACTAGACAGTGGGGCTAGCCAAGTGGGCTAGGTTAGTGTACATTATTTGTTTTGGATGGGAAACTGAAGTAAATATCGGTCCTAATTACATAGTTAATCATAAATATCCGGCATAATTACACATATATATGCATATCATTACATAACGATCGCCTAAAATCGTAAAACAGCTCAAAAATTGACGATGTTATACAACTTGTGTTATCCCGCTGGAGGAAAAATTCGCAATACCACTCTGAACTAGTGGCAGACTTACTCAAAATAAACTCTACATAGGTTGATCCCTTTACCTACAAGCTGGCGTGAAAAAGACTGAAGTGGCAGGTACTAACTCCATTTTTGGCAGGAAATGTGTTCAATTGACAAGATGGTGGTGTAGAAAAGAGAGGAGTTAACAAATGACACCTAAGCACACAACTGAGGTGTCTGTTGCTGTTTGACATGAGAGTTCGCTACAGACTCCTCCCACTGTATTGCTAGACAAACAACCTGGTGCAACGAAATTCAATTAAATTTCTCGACAACTTCATCCTATTCCACTGCCCCTGAGAGGTCACCTTGGTATGGATGATGTGAAACTTGTACATAGTAAGAAGGCATAAGTCAGCAAACCATCACTGGAGTGTAGGAAGGCCGATACATGATAACACAACTGATGGAACATGTTTCACTGTTCTGATTACACATTTAAATGGCCATAAAAAAGTCAGCACTCTTAAGGAACTGGTCATAATGCCATACATGTACAGGGAATTAAGAAAAATCATGTATAGCACAAATACTGCAAAAACTGATCGTAAAATATCGCACCAGGGGAGAGGGGTGCAGCTACACTTGTATACCTCTCGATGTGTGGTCACGAACTAACAAACTTTTTCTCTCCTCACTGTAGGTAGGGATACATATCTGGTCTATCTTGTCGCTGGTTCTCTACAAAGAGATCCAACTGGTGCAAGTGATATACCGTCTCCAGATTGTGGAAATCATTCACAGATGGACAAAAGGCTGAAGAACAGGACGCTTCTTGCACATTGTCTCAGAACGCTGTTTCCTAATATTCGTTGGCTGTGAAACATGTAGCTGCCACCGTCATTGCTGGACATAGTCCCTGCCATATCTGGGAGCTGAGTCAGCAGTCCAATGCATCCCTGGCCGATGACTTGGCTGTGTGGTTGATCCCATCAGTGCTGACAAAAGCTACACGTAGACAATAGGCCACGACGCCAGTGGGGCACAGAACAAAGCGAGATAAATGACGCCTATGCCGACGACAAGTTGTGGCTTTCTGTGAGACACGCCGGCAGCACATGCCCCCACAAGTTCTCGACATTCTGCGAGAAAAAAATTCACTGTAAAAATTGTATTTCATGTCACACCACTTTAAAGTGAACATCTATTAAAAACAACACAATCGCAATGACGATAAAAGTCCTATTTCCACGAAAATTGGTGCAGTCCATTTTCTTTTAGTTTTATGATCAAAATCGGTATAATTTGAGAACATTCATCACGTTCAAATTATGAATTGTCATGCACATTCTTTTCAGACAACTGAATTATCAATATAGAACAGAATCTATATATTCATTCTTTAACGTTAGACTGCAGGATACAGTTCACGTCTCTCTCTTCCTCCACCTCCTGTTACTTTCTGACATCCAACGAAGCGAAAAAACAGCTCCAGCACTGCCATCGATTACCCATGACCAGACTACGTAGGTCACAGCTCTATAGCAATACTTCTGACCGATGTATTATTACCTTACCTCAAATCTCCTATACTGTGTAAAATCGAAAAAACGTCCACTATTTTGCTGCAAGGACTAACGATCACTGTAGAGTGTCCTTATTTCGATGCTTTCATTGTAATAAAGAAAAAGGGAAAGTTTAAACTGAGAAGAAATTTAAAAAATTATATTGTAACGAAATGTCTATGTTGAGCGATTTCTTTCAGATCACTGCACAAAATTACATGGTTTTGGGAGCAACCCTGGCCTTTACAGTGTCTATAAATAAATTTCATGCGTTTGGTGTTACAAACATTTGAAACATGTGAAATAACATTACAGAATATAACCTCTGAGGCTAGCTGCTCACATGTCGTAAAAACACAATTATTTTACACCTACCAACAACAAGCAATAATTCAAGCGGACGTTGTTGTTTCGCACAGTATGGCAGGTCCTGCTTTACCAGTGCAATCGTGTATCATGCTGGCGTTTATGAAACACACAAAAAAAAAATATCATGACACCATGTCTTGTAATAGAACCTCCTAACATCACCCAGTGGAGAACGCTATAAGATTCCAATGATACATGGAAAACAAATACCATTTGCATGCTGCTGAAATCTAACATTTTTGCTCCATAACTCGCCTCAGCCTGCTTTTGTGTAATGTTTCTGTCAGCCAACAGACCATCGTTCGCAACAGCAGCAGATTCTTGTGTTGTATTTTAGCAAACGATTTAGTCATCACAGAACAACCTCTTTCACGCAAGTTAATCACATGTTACAAAAGCACTATAGTTTCTAGGTTCAACAGTGACCTATAATTCAAGTAGTGACTACTTTATATTTAGAGGTTACATATGAAATAATGCAGAACTTGCAGTAATATATATTTTGAGATACACAATCACGATGACGATAGTAAAAGCAATCTTCATTAACGATATTATATACAGTCGATTTATATTAGTTTTATGATTAAAATCAGTGTACTTTGAGAGCATCCCACATGTTCAAATTACAAATTGCCGTGCATGAGGGGCTACATTCATTTCAGACATATCAAATATTGATACAGACCAGCATCTAAACAGTCATTTATGACATTCAGGTGCAGTCCTTATCGTTATTTTGTATCATTCAGAGTAGGTATACGAAAAAAGTACATACCATCTGCATTCATACTTTAACCAATCATTCCATTCCATGTAAGAGAACTACATAACATCACCCTATAATTTAACCGCATGTCTCTCCTCAGATATACCAAAAATCAAATACTGTTTGATGTTGACGTCTGCCATATTACATATACACTTATCACTCCATTGGAGCAGGTGACAGGTGTCAATGTCGCTTGCACAGATCTGGGTAAAGTTTTTTCGCCTGTTCTGGATGAAGACCAGGTCCCACAGAGCAACAATTACAAGAGAATGTTCTCTTTCATAATTAGTTTCATACAATATTTTTCTGTTGTGACACATCCAAGCACCAAATGGCTGCAGCTTTGTACACCACCACATATTTTGTTTTTCTACTATAATTTGTGGTCTGTGTCACATGATAAACTGACATATTTAATGAGTTAATGTCAGTTTATCATGTGACATATTTAATATATCCAAAAGAGCAGATACCATCTTCATACAGTTAAGGCTAACTGGCCATTGACCGTAATCTTCTGTGCAGATGCACAAGCATTGCCTGAACTCTTACAAGACTCTGTAAGATTGTCTGCCGCTAGTAATGAATGTAATGGGCAGGGGCAGTTAGATCGTAGAGTGTGGACATTACATTGGGAATGTGGATCTCACGGGGAGCGTGAAAGGGATAAATTTCTGCAGTTGCACTATCGTCTAAGCCCTCGGTCGCTCAGATGGACAGAGTATCTTCCATGTAAGCAGGAGATCCCGAATTCGAGTCCCAATCGGGGCACACAATTTCAGCTGCACCGTTGATGTACATCAATGCCTGTCGACAGCTTAGGGTCTTGATTTAATTATCATTTCATTCTAGAGAGCTGCATGCTCACCAATAGCATCTGTTCTTCTGGACATGTCCGGAAGAACAGATATCATCTTCATATAATTTTTTATCAAATTATCATATTTATTTCCTTTACTTGACTTTATTTTATTTGGATTACTTTCATTATATGTAGACTTTAACTCAAATAAAACCCTAACATCATTTTGTAAATCAGCAGAATCAAATTTGACACCTAAATCATCCATAGTAATTTTCTTTTCATTTAATACATTCAGTAATCAATCGTTATCTTCATGTTCTTTGACAGCAATTTTTAATTTATCTCCATTTAAATCAACTGCATATTTAGCAATACACTTACAAGTACTAACAGATCGTAATGGAAAAATAATATCCTTATTATGACTGATAAATTCCAAAGTTCTTTTACTTATATTTATTTATTTACATCTTTGTCTTCTAATGTTTATCTTTTTTTCATAGTTCTTTAACAAATCATTATTTTTGATTCACTTTATGAATAATCCCATTTGTTACCATCATATTGTTTAATTGTTGTAATATTGTTAAATTCACCAAAATAAAGTTGATAATAAGGTACCACTGTTTTTCAGCTTTTCTATTTTACTCAAGAGCTATTAAAACATTATCACCTAGTCCTTTGATTCGTTGTTTAATTGGTTCTATACTGTCAATATCTGGTTGATCTTTTTTGAATTTTCCACATTGTTTTATTTGTATTTTACCCTCCACGCTGCCCTCCAATACCAAATTGGCGATCCCTTTATGCTTCAGAATATGCCCTACCAACCGATCCCTTCATCTAGACTAGTTGTGCCACAAATTTCTCTTCTCTACAATTCTATTCCTCATTAGTTATGTGATCTAGCCATCTAACTTCCAGCATTCTTCTGTAGCACCACATTTCGAAAGCTTCTATTCTCATCTTGTCTAAACTATTTATCGTCCACATTTCACATCCATACATGGGTACACTCCATAGAAATACTTCCAGAAACGACTTCCTGACACTTAAATCTATACTCGATGTTAACAAATTACTCTCGTTCTCTACATGCATATTGATTTTCCAGAATGGAATCATCAAGAACTACTAAACTGTTTTCACTTTCAGGTCATAGGAGAATTTCATCATTATTTTCAATAAAATTAGTAAATATTTCATTAATTTCATCTTTAGTTTTGTACCAACTTTGAATAGTTTCTAGACATATATGTTGATCTAAATTTTAGAATAAATGTACAAATGATTAATTTTATTCCAATTTAACCATCCTGCAGCTATAATATAATTATCAGTCATTAGTCTTGTTATTTCATAATCGCTTGGTTCTGTTACTGAACATTAAATAGAATTTCGTAACAGTACACCATGTTCTTTTTTTAATTCTAAGTTTTGGTACGCAATCTACCATTTAATTACATAAATTTTATTAATGCAAATGTGTACATTATTTCAAAAGAATAATAATTCATCCATTCTGAAAAAAACGTTATCTGCCACAATTAGGGATATTTATAAAAACGTTTCAGCAGCTGGATTTTACACAAGTTTTTAACTCCAAATATTACATCAAGAAATTATAAATCATACACTAACAAAGAAACAGTAGAAAATCCTTTTGGTCCATACACTTTCAAAAGTTAGGAAAAACTTATTGAATCGTAAACACCTATTATACACATTAAAGAATATAAAATGTTTAATTAAGTTACTACTGAAAGTGACATTAATTATTTTTGGATAAAGAAGGTTACATTGAACATATTTTTGGTTTCATGGATCAAATTAATGAAGCTAATGGAAAAACAATTGCTAACAGTGTTCCTAAACTTATTCCTCTTCAATTACTAAGTATAATTTCTAATCTGGCTGATGGAATATTTGTTGAATGTACTGATAAGTTGCATCAAGAAACTAATATTATTTCTTCATTTAAACCAAATACTGGATCTTGGGACCAATAATTTATGTACCAAATTATCCTGTAAATATTCCAATTTGTGAACTCTTCAAAATTTACTAAGAAGTGTAACTGATGAAAATTATAATTTGATTGACTTCAATTATGCTTGTTAATTAATTAATTTTTTCCTTACTAAACCACGAACAAAATCGAAAGCTGTCAGTTTTACTCATTTTATATTAATGAGAAATGTAAATAGCCCAAACAAGGAAACAGGAATTAATATTGGTAATGGTTTGATCCATACAAGATGTAACAGATTTTTAGTGCTTGATGGTAAATCATATACAAAGCTAAGAGGTAATTATGTGTCAGAGCTCTTATTTGTTATTACAAAACAAACAGGAAACAAGATTTGGTCCAGAATGGAACATTAATTAATAACTTCATCAACTCTTATTCAGTTAACTTTATCTCTACCAAATAAGTTAAGTATAGAACAACATATTCTTAACAGTGGTAAAATTGAAATAAAGAGAATGAAGTACTTTATCCATTACAATTTGTGGGGGATTTTTTTTAAGGATTTTAAAGAAATAATTTGTGAACAAACAGCAATTTTCACTTTGATTTCAAGAAAATATCAAGAAGATTCTATTCTTAATTGAGATACTAATAATGATAATAGTACATTTCCAAAACAAGGTAAAGTTGTTGTTAAAAGCATGGAGATTCATATTCCTGTTGTCAATATTCTGTTGAACTACAACAAGAAAGAACTAAAAATTAAAATTTCCAATTTCCTTCTTGAGCCACAAACAAAGTTCTGGAGTTAAAGGAAAGAGAAATTTTGAACTAGGAATTACTAATTATTACTATTCTGCTGGATGTGATATGGCTTACTGTATTTTCGTTTTTTTTTTCAGACAAACCCAAAAAATAACTTAAATGATCACTCTTTATTCAAGTTTTAAAAAAGTGTACCATGTGTGTTAGAGATCTAAAATGAGCAGCACAATTAAATAACGATGTAAATGTAAGTCCATTAATTTTTATTCAGAACTGACCAGTCTATGTAATAAGGGTTTCTACAAGAATGAATGTCTTAACACAGATAACACTAATGAAATTATGTCCCTTTTTATTGAAAACATACCAAACAATAATATTACATACATGATTATATATGGTTACATAAATTTTGCATATGATTCACAATATACAATATTTATTGAAAAATTTTAAGTACATAAATGAATACAAAATTAGAAAAAGTTATAGGAGTGTTTATTTCATGTACAAATTAGTTTATGTATTTTGAGAAAGGTAGTGGATACAAAAGCTGAAAATTTAGATTTTAAAATATTAATATGTTTCATAAACTTTTTAATATTTTGAAAATCAAATTTTTTCTATATTAATAAATCAAAACAAAATAACATGAATGATAGCATTGAAAATCTACTAAGTGAACTTAACAGTTATGGCAGTGGCATTGCAGAAGTGTTTACTAAATTAACAGATCTTGAAAAATAATTGTTACAGAATTTCAGCAGCTGAAACCTTTATAACTAAATATGGTCAAAATGTTTTATTACTTTTACAGGATAACATAAAATTACTCTTCCAGATATACTGAAATCCTTTCAGGTGATGATGATAAATTCGATAAAATCGTTAGATTGAATTTTATACGTAGAGCCAAGATATAAATTAAAGATCGTTAGATTCATTTTTGAATTTGAATAAATTTTAGAATGTTTAACTAATAAAATTTAATGTGCTGAATATTATGTTTTATCTGAATAAATTTATTCTTTTAACTATATAAAAATTTCATTTGTTGGTATACATGAATTATTGATTTGCGATACAGCAAAACTAAAATCTTGGTTTATACCAAGAAATTTATAAAAAAGATGCTCTTTGGCCAAGAATAGACATATAATACCATCTTTCTTGGGATCCTGTTTGTTGATGTGAAGTGTGGTATAAGAGTCTAGGGCGCCAGCTGGTCCTCTTTATCAGAATAAATACACCATATGTTCACATTGATAGTTTTTTCCCTCTTTTCCTTTGTGTGTAAACTCATAATTAGAATTTATTCTATCATCTCAAGTTTTACTTATGTGCTCTGTGGTATTGTCCTTAATCTTTTATTAATTGAATGAATTTTAAATTTATTGAATATCAATAGGATTTGATTATATTAGGTAAATCTGCATACAGTAAAATTGTATGTTTGCACTCTATAATCTTTTATGACAAATGTTTCACAGCTGGTGAATGATGTTTACCCAATTGCTGATCCAGTACCTTGTCTTAATATATTCTGAGCGCCTGGGCACCATTTGACTGTTGTGTATGATATTCCTAAATGTTGATTGAATGTTGTCATCTGACTAGCCTTTCATTATGATTTAACATTTGGTATATGACCGTTCCTGGAAGAAAACAGACGTGTAACATTCGTTAAGCAGTGGGTGTATTGTGTATGAATTCATGTGTGATGACTGTGTTTTCGTACGTTTGTATAACTTTATTCGTCTTCTTACATCTACGTCGACTACTACATCTATATCTATATTGTGCTTGGTATTTCACAGTATGTCGTGGAGGTTACTTTGTGTCCGACCTCAACTTCCCCCTTTTACTGTTTAAGTCGCTAATGGTTCACTGACAAGCCTCTGTGTTTGCTCAAATATCTCTATTATATTTTCATGATATTTTTGCGGGCTGTTTGTCGGCTGACAATTCTCTTTGGTATCGACCACAGACTGATGGCCATTATTGAAGTATTGCTTGATGAGCGTTTTGTAAGCTTCATCCTTTGTTGATGACTACATTTTCTCAGGTTTCATCCAGTGACTCCCACTCTAGCGTCCACTTTACCCATTATTAGTTTTATGTCGTTGTTCCATTTCGTGTCCCTCCCTGTGTGTATTCCTAGATATTTTATATTTTGTGGGGGGTAACTGCTTCCAGTGGTTATTCTGCAGTCATATAATCATACAATAAAGAGTCTTTCTGTCTATGTAATCACAGTATGTTCCTTTTTTTATGTGTAGGGTCAGTTGTCACTCGCTCCACCTAGCATCGATTCTCTGCAGGTCTTTCCACATTGCAGCTTCTCTCAACGCAACAGCACCATCCAGCAAATGTTTTATGTAACTTAAGACGTTATATACAGTGTCATTTACACACACACACAGAGGTTTAGCATATTTCCAACTTACCCAACAAGAGCCACTACCAATGTTCCTTTTGTTTTTATGCAGGATGTGTTATGTGCATAATTGCCACTCTGCCATGTAATCATGGCTTCTAAACAAATGCAGTAAACTAGAGCTGATTTCTTGTAATGCACAGTTGTCCATAACAGTATGGCAAACTGTGATCTGGCACATTTTGTTAGTGCAAGCTATGTATATTCTTTGATGAATTTTGCACAGCATACAAACCATACTTACAGGTGTATGAAACTCTAGAATTTTCCAAATCTGTTAAAAACTGTGGTAAAAATTGTGATAATTAACTACAAAATTGGATTTTTTTTTCTAAACATAAAGTTTAAAACGTAACAGCTCATTCATTTTTTCATAACTTAAATAGTTTCTAGAGTTTCAGACACCTGTAAATATGGTTTGTATGCTCTGCAAAATTCATCGAACAGTCTCTCTCACTTATGAAGAAAAGTGTACCTATGGCAACAAATGCAGTCAATAATAAGTGAAAAAATGATGAAATTTCACATGTAAAAAATTATTTTGTTATGTTTTTGAACTCCCTCTGCTATGAGTGTGAATCCTAAATCCTTCCTGGTCATGCTGACAAAGTTTTATGAATTTACTTGTAAAAGTATAGACAGTGGTGCCTCTCCTGCTCCACGTCGGCCCATTTGACGTCCTACACCCCTTAACTGCTAAGGTCATCTGCTCCTAAGCTTACACTCTACTTAACCTAAATTATACTAAGGACAAACACACACACCCATGCCCGAGGAAGGGCTCGAACCTCCACCAGGATGAGCTGCACAGTCCATGACTGCAGCGCCTGAGACCGCTCGGCTAATCCCGCGCGTCAATGGTTCAAATGGCTCTGAGCACTATGGGACTTAACTTCTGAGGTCATCAGTCCCCTATAATTTAGAACTACTTAAACCTAACCTAAGGACATCACACACATCCATGCCAGAGGCAGGATTCGAACCTGCGACCGTAGCGGGCGCGCGGTTCCAGACTGTAGCGCGTAGAACCGCTCGGCTACCCCGGCCGGCAAAATCAGGATGACTTCGCATCACATGGGAACTGGCAGAATGACGAGAATTTTGCTACTGTCTTGTGGTGCGTCTCCAACCACATACAGGTATTGCAATCACAAGGAGATCTGTATCTGTCAGAGCGCATTCATGTCCATCACCCAAACACTCTCTCCTTCCTCGTTTTTTTGTCTCGTCCAGCAGAGAAAAACAAGGAATTATAAAAACTTCACTAATATCACTCAGTAAAGAACTCGTTAAGATATTACCACAACCCTCTCTTCCGAAATATGGGAAACATATACCGTCTGCAGGCTGACATCGAGCAAATGTGGGTTGACATGGAAGTGCAGGAAACCTGGGACAGCGATAAGACGGCTGGAATAGATTATTTAACGCTGAAGACCGCCAGATGTAGAGCATAATTTTATATAGGTCGGATCATAGACCCAGGTGTGATTCCAAAGTTATTTGAAACTACATTATAGTTTTTTTGTAAAGTGTTCTTAGAGTGGTGTATTACGCGCTGGGGGGACTGTAATAGACTACTACAGAATGGTTCATGTGTTGACCCTGTGGAAGATTGTTTAGTTGTTTCAGAACCTACCGAACACTATTTAGAATGTGCTCCTCTGTGCTCTCTACCAATCACAAACATGCAGTGTCGGCTACCAGATACCTTAAAGAAGAGTTTCTGCATGGTTTTAGCAGTATTCAGCTGTTTGTCTACGGAGGTAATACGAATTCATGGAAGTTGACTGCTGTCTTTGATGCTTTGCTGGAAAAGAGAACCATCTGGCTCTAAATTGACATTGGTCTGCGTTAAAGATGATAGAAAGTAAATGGAGTGATCGGTTAAGAGGGGTTGGAATGAGGTATGATGTAATTGTGGACTGATGACGCATTCTAGAGAGAGGGAGATGTTGCGGCAGGTCATTTATCACGCATTTAATCATTTTTTCCGTTGTTCTCTCGGGAACATCATTTGTGTGGTGTAACTTGCGTTAGACTTGCATACAATTGCGCATTATGTGTGTGGCTTAGGGCGCTAACTGCCTACAATCGTTAATATCAGACCTCTCCATACCATAGTCAGCAGAAGACTTGCAATGCATGTGCGATGAATCATGTCTATCGAAAGAAAACGTATTTCAACAACATCTAAATCAGTGCAGATGCATGCGAAGTACTGCATTTGTTTGCCATATCTTGGACATAAATCGCGTATTCAATTTGATAACTAATTTAGTGACAGGGGTTTGTGATCTAATGCAAACTGGTGTATACATTTACCTAACAACTGTCCTGTTTAAGGAGTTAGCATAGTAACAACTGTCCTGTTTAAGGAGTTAGCATAGCATGGCGTGTAATTTCACATGTAAACAACACTGCTATGTATGTGTCTGCTCCCTTGTAAGATGCATTTACCAATGCTTATGTTCATTTTATAGGACTGATGCGATTATAGCGTAATTTCTGATCCATAAATACGAGGGTTGGAACTTAAATAGTGACAACAATTTATTCACAATCGATACAAAAGAGTTACATGTTTGCACCTGTTACTGTCCTTCAAAGTAGTCAGTAGCGTTGTGTAGAACCCGTTGCAAGCGACATGGAAGGCGTAGTATACCGTTAGCAGAGCCTGTTCTGTTGATGGTGCAAATGGAGCACTCTGAAGTTATGGTGATTCTCGTGTACGACTGTGATGGTGTTCCAGAATGAGATTTTCACTCTGCAGCGGAGTGTGCGCTGATATCAATCTTCCTGGCAGATTAAAACTGTGTGCCGGACGGTGACTCGAACTCGGGACCTTTGCCTTGTGATGGTGTTATCCTAACGCATTACGTTCCTCCACAGCAGACCGTCAATGCACGGTATTACTATTCGTCTTTGGAGTATCACCTGCGACCACCATTGCGAAAGAAGCGGCGACACTTTCTGCACGATCCACCTAACATTTTGCACGACAATGCACAGGCACATACAGTGCAAGCTGTTGCTGCTCTGTTCGATCGATGGGACTGGGAAGTACTGTACCATCCACCATACTCCCCGGACGTAAGTCCTTGTGACTTTGATTTGACTCTGAAGATGAAGGAACCACTTCGTGGCATTCGCTTCAGAACTGTTCCAGAGATTCGACAGGCAGTAGACCACTCCATTCGCACCATCAACACAACACGCTCTGCTAATAGTATACTACGCCTTCCACATCGCTGGTAACGGGTTCTGTACAACGCTGGTAACTACTCTGAAGGACAGTAACAAGTGCAAACGTGTAACTCTTTTGTGCTGGTTGTGAATAAATAGCTGCCACTATTTAAATTCCAAACCTCGTAGATGCTATACATCTCCAGAAAGCTACGTCTTGCATGTACCACAAATAATCTTTGTTTTTCTTCGGTCTAAGGAAGAAGTTTTATCATCTTAAAGTTTGTCAACATAGTAAGTCAGACAGAAAACTGGCAGGGTGGATGTATGTCAGATGCTGGAAACATTAGAGTATTAATAGCACTAATACTATCGAAACCACCTGGCTAAAGCCTTAGGAGTGGATGTGTTTATGTTCTATGATCATTTCACTATTGCCAAGGTCTTCTTGGTACTTACCCCAGACACTAGAACAATAGAATTGGTAGCACAGTTGATTGACATTATGCTTCAAAATCCACCCATCTGTAGCTCCACCATGCATTAACCACACATTTATTCTGAACCACCTGTTATATCACCACAGCACTCTCCTGTCTACTACACTCCAATAATGGACACTAACCTGCTCGACTTGCATGTATCAGGAGAGATCTTGTGCACTTGGATGGGTGCCATGAGTAAAATTGTTGTTGAACAGTCTTCGCTGAAAAGAAGTTACAGACTCAGCTCACTCTGTTCCTTCACCCTTATCCACATATAAAAAATGTTTTGCATCACATTGGTTTGAAGAGTTACGGGACATATACAGAAAATTGGAATAGAGATCAACATAAACATCAATTCTGCCCTTTTTATAGCCCATGAAAACCACACATTGCATGTTGTACAACCATACTGTGAGACTTTCAGAAATGGTGGTCCAAATTGCTGTGCACACTGTTACCTGTATTACCCTCTAGCACGTCCTGTAGCATTGATGTATGCCTGTATTCGTCGTGGTATACTATCCACAATTTCATCAAGGCACAGTTGCTCTATATTGTCCCAATCCTCAACGGCGATCCGACTTAGATCCCTCAGAGTGCTTGGTGGGTCACGTCATCCATAAACAGCCCTTTTCAATCCATCCCTGGCATGTGCGATAGGGTTCATGTCTGGAGAGCATGTTGGCCATTCTAGTAGAGCGATGTCATTATCCTGAAGGAAGTGATTCACAAAATGTGCACGATGGGGGGGCAAATTGCCATCCATGAAGATGAACTCCTCGTCAATATGTTGCCGATATGGTTGCCCTATTGGTCGTATGGTGACATTAACATATGGCATAGCCGTTACGCTTCCTTCCATGACCACCGGCACTGTACGTCGACCCCACATAATGCCACCCCAAAACAGCACGGTAGCTCCACCTCCCTGCACTCGCAGGACAGAGTGTCTAAGGCGTTCAGCGTGACCGGGTTGCCTCCAAATATGTCTCCAACGATTGTCTGGTGGAAGGCATATGCGACACCCATCGGTGAAGAGAACATGATGCCAATCCTGAGCGGTCGATGCGGCATGTTGTTGAACCCATCTGTACCACGCCGTATGGTGTCGTCGTTGCAAAGATGGACCTCGCCATGGACGTCGGGAGTGAAGTTGCACATCATGCATCCTATGACGCACAGTTTGAGTCGTGACACGACGACCTGTGGCTGCACAAACAGCATTATTCAACAAGCGGCGTTACAGTCATCCACTGCTGTAGTAGCCCTTGGATGGCCTGAGCGAGGCATGTCATCGACAGTTCCTGTCTCTCTGTATCTCCTCCATGTCCAAACAAAATTGCTTTCGTTCACTCCGAGACGCCTGGACACTTCCCTTGTTGAAAGCCCTTCGTGGCACCAAGTAACAATTCGGACGCGATCGAACAGCGGTATGGACCGTCTTGGCATGGTTGAACTACAGACAACACAAGCTGTGTATCTCCATTCTAGTGGAATAACTGGAACTGATCGGCTGTCGGACTCTGTCCGTCTAATATGCGCTACTCATGCATGGGTGTTTACATCTTTCGGTGGGTTTAGTGACATCTCCGAACAGTCAAAGGGACTGTGTCTGTGATACAGGTCCACAGCGACATCGATACCATTAAAGTTATAACATCCTAGAATGTTAAGATCCATTCTGTATCGAGATGTGCACTCTGAATGCCTTTTAATTTTTCTTTCATAAGCCAGGACTGGCCATGCAAAACAAGCGTCGTCCGTTTCATTTTGGACTTTAATACAGGCTTGCTTGTCCTTAATACCCTCAGGGAGATCGATATAACTGGAGCCTCCATTTAGTGGATCATAGCGTTGAATATAGATGTCGAGGTGTGGTATTTGCTGAGTGCTTTAGCTCTCTTACCTCCATCTCAGAAAACAGGGCCGGTACAGCAACCAAGGCTGATTCCGATGCGACTCGGCGATTGATGTATTCCGAGATATAACGCCATTATCACTCCAGATGTAGTGTAAGGTTTACTCATGAGCAGCACACCCATGTTTGGGTGGGTGAGTCAAATCGCACCAGAGTACTGCATTACATTTAATGGCATCGTATCTCCGATCGTCTAGGGATTTCAGGAGCTCTTTCTCCAGCACCGAGAGGTATGCTTCACGACCCCCCCCCCTCCAGGCCCATTCTCAATTCCAGTAAACGGGATACGCCCCGCCAGTAACAGCCGAGTATTCTAGACCGGTCATGACGCCGCTAATTTGATGTCCTTCACTCACAGGACGGGACAGAGCAATACCGCTAGCCACAGGTTCATTATCATTAATACTACAGCTAGGAGACGACTGCGTCCACCTGTTGGATGAGGGCGCTGGGGACGAGGCACCTTTTGGTGGCGCTCCTTGATATTCCTGCATATTTGAGCGTTCACCATCGCCAACCTGGGTGGTGGGAGGTCGTTGCTCTGACTGAACCATCCACCGAGCGAGGTGGCGCAGTGGCTAGCACATTGGACTCGCATTCGGGAGGACGACGGTTCAATCTCGCGTCCAGCCATCCTGATTTAGGTTTTCCGTGATTTCCCTAAATCACTTCAGGCAAATGCCGGGATGGTTCCTTAAAAAGGGCACGGCTGACATCCTTCCCTAATCCGCTGCGACCGATGACCTCGCTGGTCTCCTCCCCCAAACAACGCAACCCAACCTTGAACCACGCACGGACGCCAGAGGGTATGCAGTGGTTCGGGACAGGCACTGCAGGAGGCGCGGCTGCTTGTCACGTAGCAACGAGCGGCACTTTGCACGGCGGTGCACGCTGCTCGTGCGTGTGCCACTACAAGCTGTTGTCGTGACAGTGTTGGTGCCATCTCTGTAACAAACGAATAATAGAAAAAAATTAAGCACTATGGTCAAGATTTTTTAAATATATGCTGTAAACAAACAACGTCTAACAAGTATGTCAGCATTCCTGAATAATAATTATATGTTGTAACGACGATGGTCACTTTATAATCACCTTTTACATTCGGGGTTCCAGGATTGAGCAGTTTATTCGATCTTCCTGGTAGTTCTCCCACACGGTCAAATATTTCCATCTCCTGTTCCAGAAGGAAGAGGTTACACTGCCTTTCATCAGCCACCATCTCACGCTCCCACTCAGGTATCTCACCCTCACCGGAATTGTTGTTGTTGCTGAGCCATCGATCCACTGATCCTTCTCACGGAAGTTGTCTACAACAAGATAATGATTATTAGAAACAACAACAAAATATTTGTACTGAATTTGACTACAGCGCAATACTGATTGATTATACATAACTAAGATAAATTTAATAAATAAGTAAAAAGTGCGTACCGGATGCAAGTGATGACACCTGGTCATCATTCCCCTTCGAAAATTTCGTTTTCCTCTTGAACTATAGCAACATCTACAACAATGAATAATATATACCTCACATGACTGAATAAGATGAAAAAAAAATCGTCTAATGGCGATATATTGCGACTATACTTTCTTTCTTGGTGCATTTCAGACTCCAGCAGCAGCTCAATGTCCATCAGATGCTGCTCTAATGTTGCAATAGTGAGATCAGAAGTTTTATAAACACTTGTTACGATCTGAATACGTCAATAGGTGTTTTCTGAACATGCAGACTATCACACAGTATTTGGAGGTGTACTTACGTGATGGTAGCACAAGCTCTTCCACTTGATGGGGACTCTCAGCTTCCAGCTACTGCTGCTCTAATGCTAGAGCAAGAGTAGAAATATTACAAGCACTTATTACGATTTTAATACCTTACGAGATGCTTTCTGAACGTATAAACAATCACATACCGAATTCTGAGAAGTACTTACTTGAAGGTAGCACAACGTCTTCCGCTTGCTGGAGACTTTGATTCCAGCTGGCTTTCTAATTCTATCAACATTTCAGGAATGAATGCTGTAATAGTAAGAAAAAAGAGCTTATATATCCACTTCTTACAAATGGTTCAAATGGCTCTAAGCACTGTGGGCCTAAACATCTGAGGTCGTCATTCCCCTAGACTTAAAACTACTTAAACGTAACTAACCTAAGGACACCACACACACAACCATGCCCGTCGCAGGATTCGAACCTGCGACCGAAGCAGCAGCGTGGTTCCAGACTGAAGCACCTGGGACCGCTAGGCCACAGCGGCCGGTCCACTTCTTACAAAAATGTATCACAATCTCGAATAATTTAAATACTTTGGTATGAAATTTAATATCTGTCGCAATTAGAACTCATAATTTGTTTACACGCACTTATATGACAATTAACGCAAGTTTGGGCGTTTGCCAACACCACTACCACTGGCATCACTGCTGACTGACCGTTTATGTTGCAAGAATCCCACTGACACAACTAGGCACTGTCAAAGGTTGATGATAATTGTAGCTCAGAGTGCCATACCAGCAAGTTGTAACTTGCTCTATTTTTTCTTGAAGCAGGCTCGGTACATCTGTTTGAGGAAAATGTCACATCTGTGGGGGAAGGAAAAAAAGATATGAGACAAACATCCTTTTTTTGCTGGCAAGTGGCTGCAATATTGGACGCAGAGGCTAGCTTTAGAAAAACACTTTTTGTTCATTGTTAAGGAAACAGATAGCTGTTAAGTTCTAGACTCCAATTTTTGTTGTTTTATAAATTGTCTTGTCATAATCTATATACGTACATCTACTCGTATAAGACCGCATTTCATACTTACGTCCTTGACAGAGGGTTCATAGAATCACTCTCAGTCTATTACTCGAGCGCTACACTATCGAATAGCATGTGGGAAAACTGAAAGACGAAACCTTGGACTAAAATCATAAAGTTGTCTCCAAAGTGTAATGAGAACAATATAACATAATTTTTTGGATCCCCAATTTTTGTGTCCTTTCCATTGTTGTAGAGCATCTTTTATGTATATTTTGTAAAAAGGAGAATCAATCAGCCGCAGCCACTCGTGTGAGAGTAGTATAAATATCATCAACTACAGACACACTCAGTAGCTCAATGCAGACCGTAATTAGGATTCGCTCGACTCTACTACTGACGAGAGTCCTCGTGCAACTGAAGGCACGCATCAACCAGACGCCCTCCATTAAGCGGCACTTAACCGCCACGTACTCGCTGCTGGTATGTACAACGGACAGCTCTCGACCGCACCGTTGGCCGTCCTGCATTCCACTGTTAACGCACTCGATTTGCGTCTGTAGTCTGTGTAGAGGGTTCTGCGTAAAGTGCCTTTGGTACGTGTGCTGCAGTGCTGCCTCGACGCCTTAACTAATATATTCACACGGTCAAGGGCTGCATTAGCATGGAATGCTCTAGAATTCTAATTGTGCCAGGACATAAATTGTCTAAAGCACTGTTTAATTAGAAAGTCGATTTCAAACATTCTCTTCCGCTGTCTGGACGCGTAACTCTTATTACCGCACAATTTAACGCCGCACCCTCTTGATTGCAGTACAGGAACGCGTAACCAATTTTTTAAGTTTATCTGTTATGAATTTTTGAGAACTCGTGACATTTTATTCAATGTAAATACAGTAAACAGCAAACAGTCAGTTTTTTATAGTATTCTTATATTTCACAAACTCTATAACACACAGGGCCACACCATTTGCCTGGCTCCCCGTCCCAGCAAATACAGAGCAGATAAGACGATCATAGTTAGTCACAACATCATACACAAAATTTCTAAGCAAAGCACAACACCCTGTACACCAAGTCCTAGCATCAACAAACAGACTTAAGGGGACCACACCCTGCCTATCCAACCCACGTTAATTTAGGCAAGCACTTGACCCATTTCTGAAGAAAAAACTATTTGATGCAGGACCTTAATACTTTTACTGTATATTTCATGATGGTAACAGAGTACTAAAATCCACTTCACCTATTTTATAGTTTTTAAGATATACTTTTAAATTTATTAACAAAAAATATTAAGTTTTTTCTGCAGAAAATATTTTTTGTGATCTTCCTAATGGGGGAATATTAATGAATGTAGTAACAGAGGTGTCTTTTTATGTTATGCAGAGTCTCTTAAAATTTCATTCATTCATCTATGAGAGTTTCTGATATAATGTGGCATATGTACTGAAAATTTTAGTTTGTGGGAAATTGAGTTTAAAGAAAAATCTTTAGAACTTTGTTACTTACAGTTACTTAAAACTGTCCTGCTGCATATAATGGCCCTTCTTTGGCCTCTAGCAGGTCTTCCAGCTTCTTTTTCACTTTCCTGGATGTTTGTCTTGCTTTCTTGGCCATATTAGATGCAGGCCTGTCTGCATCGACTATCCTCATTTTATCGCAATGTTGCAGCCCAGTGACCATATTTTTACCAGGATTTATTTCCGCCGGCCGGGGTGGCCGAGCGGTTCTAGACGCTTCAGTCTCGAGCCGCGTGACCGCAACGGTCGCAGGTTCGAATCCTGCCTCGGGCATGGATGTGTGTGATGTCCTTAGGTTAGTTAGGTTTAAATAGTTCTTAGTTCCAGGGGACTGATGACCTCAGAAGTTAAATCCCATAGTGCTCAGAGCAATTTGAACCATTTGATTTAATTAATTCAAAAAATGGTTCAAATGGCTCTGAGCACTATGGGACTCAACTGCTGAGGTCATTAGTCCCCTAGAACTTAGAACTAGTTAAACCTAACTAACCTAAGGACATCACAAACATCCATGCCCGAGGCAGGATTCGAACCTGCGACCGTAGCGGTCTTGCGGTTCCAGACTGCAGCGCCTTTAACCGCACGGCCACTTCGGTCGGCTTTAATTAATTCCCAGCTTTTGCAGTACCCAACAATTTCCAACATTACCACAACTGAATGTAACAACACCATCATGAACTCCTAGTTTCATTGTATGCAACCCTACAAATACAGTTTTAGGAATGCGGGTCCAAATTATGCTGTTGAAACATTCATTTGGCTTCTGTGTCTGCCCATGCAGACATTTCCTAATAATGTCAGGATGAGCCAAGTCTCTGAAAATAGGTTTAAGTGCTGTAATAACAGCAGCAGGAAGAGAATGCTGGTGAGAATAAGATTGTATAGTTGTGTCAGCCCTGTTGTATTTGCACCACGAATTTTCTCCCGATGGACGCAATCCATGACATGGCTTATCATCAGTAGAGGACGTATGGAAGAATATGGCCCAAACATCTCGCTTCATTGCATCCAGATTTTCTTTATTTCCACTAATTGCCTGCCCATAGTATACCTGCAAGTTTTCTATTTCAGTTTTAGTTAACCGACACTGTGGCACATAAACACACGTGGTAAGAAAATTGTCTTTAAATGCTCGAACAAAATTTTTTTGAGCAAAGTCCTTTTCTGAGTACTTAAGTAAAACCTTAATCGAAATATGGCGAAAACCGAAAATCGATTTTTTTCGACCTGAACCACGGTGTGGTCCCCTTAAGCCCAGGTCATCTTTATAGAAAATCGGCGAAGAACTTCAAGGCTTTGTGTCGTAGACAGCATGGAAGGTGCTGTATAGGCTGTAAGTGGACATCAGAAGCGAAATTTGGTGCATCTCCCCAACAAGAAGGCTGATGACTTAACTCTCCCGAAGACACTGTGGACAACTTTGAACCGCATCAGGATGAGTGTTTGTAGAAGAAAGCTACTGTTGCATATATCGGACCTATAGAACAGCCCTGAATGTTATTACGGGAAAATCTATTCAGTGGACCATTTAGTTCTGCGTGAAGTACATGGCTATGAGAGTCATCTGAAGCACATACACTCCAGCTCAGCCACAGACTGGCTTAAGTACATTTGTAATAACGTATACTATTATAAGAACATATGTAAATATTGTTTTAATTCAATATCGAGCTATCAGTGTATTTTAGTTAATACATGATGTGATGCACGAAATTGTAAACGCCGACAACTTGATACATTCAGTTAACTATGTTTGGAACCTATTCAGTTCCCTTTTCAGATGATACACGCGGGAATTATATGACTGTTTCATAGCACGTTACTTAATGCTTGCTGCTGGTTTGTGACAGTATATGAGGCTTTTGTAAATTGTGAGGCTACCGAACACTTTCTTTCCACATTATATACAGCGATGGGCCAAAGCATTATGTCCACCTACTTAATAGCTTGTTTGGCTGCCGTTCATCACTGATTCTGCATATCAGGGGGACAGTTCGTTGGTAGGTTTTTTGAGGTATGTGGTATTACATGTCCACGCCCAGGTCAAGTACTTCGCGTAAATAACAGGCCGCTGATATGCGTACTCAGTGATGGCACCCGATAACGACCCGAGTTGGTTGCATAGAATTTACATCAAGTGAATCGGAAGTCATAATTAACTATTTTGAAAGAGCTTTATGTGTTACTTGGGTCCTTTCGTTTAGAAGGAACCAGAGCAACAACGCTACGACGAAACCGCTAGTCGCCGCTCACATATCTCTTGTCATACCAGCAATATCTATTGTCAATTCGAGTCTTATTAATGTTTTAGTACGGCCATTCACTGCAGTTGTTATAATCGAGCTGCCGAGGTATATCCCATCTCAATTAAGTTACGATCGACACAAATTTAATAACATGTCGTATCACTACCCAAACGAAACAAGGCTAGTGTCAGTTGTTCAGAACAATGCTGCTCGTTTAAAGATGTGAATGCTGATATGAATACAAATCTTTACTCGCAGATTCAGATCTACACGAACATTGCACAAAATTTTCAAGCGATTAGGAAGTGTTAATGTCATGGCAGTTTTCTCAGAGCGCCATTCTCAAGAAGTGGTAGTGAACTAGCGGCTGGTAAGTGGCGCCGTTCTACCAGAGCTTTTGTTTTTTCGAAAGCCTGCGTTCCGTTAGACAACTTTGAGGGACCAGTTGGCCTGAATTTTCTTTGGCCACTACACATTCATTTCAACGAAGTTGAGCAATTCTGTGAGTTCAAGAATTAAATACGTCAAATACAAACACTTCATTATATTTCCGTTCACAGATAAACCAGTGATACAAGTTAGTCAATGTTTAGCAGTACGTCAGCTAAGCCAAACCTGTACAAAATAGTTTTAAATGTCATTGCGCAAGATTAAAGTTACGGCCCTTCAATATAAGTTACCAATACGTTCGAAAATAGTAATAATAACAGTTAACAACGAAATTATTGAGAATGTGTTGTACGAGGTGGCTATAATTTCGCACCTTACAAGAACTCATCCACAACTTTTCCGTGATCTACAACCCCATTACGTATTATTTGATAGATAGTACATCGTATATATGAATATTTAAAGAAGACTGACATTGTCATGTGCGGCTTGTAAATAATTGATAACGCTTCTTGCACGAAAGGCGACAGAGTGTCTTTATTATCAGACTAGTAGAGGTTTGAATGACAGTGGAAATGAAATGGCAGATGGATGTCAAGCCATGGGTGGAAGGCACACAGGTGTGTTGGTCCTGCTTAAACACAGGAAATAGCAAGACAGACGTCGTAACACCTAAGTGCTGGAGCACAATAGAGTCGCGACCGGCCGCTATTTTAGCCGAACCGGAAGCACTATACTTCGGAAACTTTGAAAATCTTGGACGCAGGTGAGAGGAACGAAGAAGCGGCATCTCGGAAACCACGAAGGCTGGGTTATTTCCAAGGATTTTTACTCAGAAGCGTACCATTGTACAAGTATAGTTTTTTCCTTGTAAACTTTCCACGCTGGACGACAAGAGACTAAAATATTGTTGCGTGGCTTTCGGAAGAGTTTGTAGAGAAGGAGAATATTCCGTGGTTTCGGGAATATGATTCGTTTTCGGAATTACGATGGTGGGGAGCCAAGCCTTGCTGGGAAGCCAGCACTGGAGGGACAAGGTGTTCCATTGAGAGCGCCCATGTGTGATGGTCGCTCGAACACAGCTTTGTTGAGACAGACGGACAGTTAGTCACAGTACTGTTGCGAACTTATACGATTCTGGACTTCACCTCTGGGTTGGAAGTCGTCATTGAGTAGGCTGCGTTCAGTGACTGAGAGGAATTCCTCTGCCTGTACTTGAGACGTTATTAGAACTCTGTCCTTGTTGCTGGGCGTTCGCGTTTGTCATGTGTAGAACACAGAGAGGAGAAGACATTATTAGAGTGTATTAGTCAGAGGACCACCTTCTGCCAGGCTAGTGTATGAAAGAGTTTTATTTTGTGGCTCGAGTTCTTCCATAGATGCAGACATATACGAGAACTAGCACAACGACACACCAGATGCAGTACATATGGTGATATTTCAAACTGCTTTGGCTTATTAGGGCTATAAAGCTAAACAACTGTGATCATGTTAATTTATTTTCACTGAGGTTCCACACCACTGTAGATCATCTTTGAAAGTACTGTCTTCTAGTGTCTGATACGTAGATAATGTCAGTCATTTCACATTATTTATGTTAGATCACATGGCCATAAAAGGGGGCATAGTTGGGCAATAGATTAACAATTTGGAAATATAGATATTTGTCAGAAATGGTTATTTTTTTAATCTTCAATAAACATATAATATGGAACAACATTTATCATTCAGTAGTATTAGTTGCCTTCGTCATACATTTATGGTTATGTTGTAATTTATGAAATTAAGAGATAATAAGATCTGCTTCAGGGGGTAACCAGACAGGGCCAAGTCAGCATTTTAGCGTTTATTAGTTTCCATTGTGCACATTCATTTTACACCTGCCTGGAGTAGCATCTTGGATATGGTGACCCTGTCAGGATCCTACTTAGAGTCTTCTGATACTAGTCATAAAGTGGTTTGAAACCTCCGAAATTTGAAAAAAGTCCCATTTAATGTTTATCTTATATTGATAGTGATCACAGCATGCATGTGTAGTTTGTAGTGGTAAAGTCACATGATAACATTAAAAATAGTGTTGTTTATTTTAATATACTTCTTTTCAGAGGCGATGCGCTCCAGCCCACTGGCTGCAATTTATTGATTTACGTTACGTAATGTGTCAGGGTATTTTGTTGTATTGTAACGAAACTGCTCGTACACGATGTTTCCATTAGTTTAGCTTCTTTGTTGTAGATATTTATCTTACATGCCATTAAATAATAAATGTGGATATTGTAAATGGAGCGTATTTTAAGAGAGATTTGTTATCAGGGATCAGTTAATGTTAACTAGGGCGAAAGCACGCTTAGTAGCACAACAGAGCATGAGTTGTAACAAATTGGAAATGGCAGATACACGGGATAGTCAAGAGAGCCTATGGGATGAGAAAGAGCTATGTTAGCAGCACAAGGCACAGGTGAGGGGAACACCGATCCAAGGGAATTTTTTGAGGATGATCGACACAGTCAAGCCCATGGTGGACAATGTGATGGCGAAGATGAGGAACAGCGACACACTGAGGCAATCATAAAGATACAGGAATATAATGTAGGGAGTCCAAGTGAATGCGGAACAACTAATAACTGTGGCAGATCGCCATTAGTGGTATTGTCGTGAGGCAGAATGTCAGGGGCGCGCGGTGATGACTTTATTGGATACAAAGAAATGGAATGGGAAAATGGGAGAAGATCACCTAAGAGTAGAGGAACGAAAAGTCACAATAGGAGAGGAGATTAGATAACACCGGTATGTTGGACATCCTTGCACACCCTAAGGAAATAGGAAGTAAAATTCAAAATGTTAGTGCAGAAATGGGAAGTAAAATTCAAAACGTTAGTCCCAAAATGGGAATTAAAATTGAAAACGTTAGTGCTGAAATGCAGAAGGTCGGCTCAGAAATGGGAAATAAAGTTTAAAACGTTAGTGCCGAAATGGGAAGTAAAATTCAAAACGTTAGTGTCGAAATTCAGTCAAAAACATGAGACAATGGAAGTGAAAAATGAGGTAGTGACGCTCCGAACAAAACTAGAACGCGAGATTTCGGAGGTCAGAAGAACCGCGAGCGAGGCGTGATTACTAGCGAAGGGTGCAAGGAGGATTGCTATTGAAACATCAGAGAAAACATAAAATACGACAATGATAGGTAGATGTGTATTAACGAATTTGCAGAGACGAGTGAAACAAGCAGAAATAATACAGCTGCAAAAGACGGAAATTGCACAAAATAAGGCATTGACCGAGGAGCTCCCCAACTTTAAACAGAACATAGAGAGCAAAATTAAGCTATTATCTCAGGAAGTCAGGTCTCAACCAAGGCAAAAATCAACTCTCTGAAAAGAAGTAGTAGGCGATTTGGAAACAACAGAAACCGAAAGAGCCAGTTCCCTCTACACTATTATATTCAAGCCCAGATGATATTAGAATGTGCTCGAATGCAAGAGTTGCTCGTCAAGTACAGAGTGAAAGTGTATCTGCAGATCAACGAAATATCGCTAGAGTTAGGATCCCCGCATCTGTTACACAAGGCACGACTGGATCGCAAATTGCGAATACGAAGAACAGCAATGAAATATTTCGTATGCATAATTTTTATCCGATAAGGCGCACCACGAAACATTATTCCAGTGAGGAAAACGTGATTGGGAGTAGAAGAGGGGATGCCATGTTCAAGTATTTAGGGAACAATGGCCGAGTGCATACGGAACATTGCCAAAACGTGCACGTCATAGGAAGAGTTTCGTGACGCAGTTTTAAACAAATACTGGTCCAAGGAGACACGGAACAGGATCAAACAGGAAATAATGATGAGTAGAAACTTCAAGGTTCCATAGTCCGGTAAAGTTTCTCGAAAACTTGACCAGGAAGAATCAGTATTTGGACGACCCATGCACATCGGCTGAGATCATAAGATTGTGTTACATGAAGTTGCCAATTTCCCACCAGCGTAAGCTCGTCGGCCGATGTGGAAGTGAAGTAGAAGGATTCAAGAGTATCCTAAGAGAGTTACAGTTCGCTCTCAATGAGCAGCAGGCGCGAGAAAAACGTACGCAGAGAGACGTGCAAGGTGAAAGAATGGAGAACAACGTAGGGTATAATATAGGCCATACTTGGCAAAACAATGTAAATCGTCAGCCTCCCCAAAACATGGACTAGAGAGATCGTAGAGGGGATAATAGACAATGGAGGAACTATGGCAGAGAATATAGGCAACGAAATGACCGGAGATGGGACCCAAAAAATAATGGCGCATCATGGGACGACGGTAGAGAAACCCGTCAACGGTCTAACCGAGGCTGGTGAGGAACGAACAACAACAGTAATCGGGAACAATAGATTGAAATTAGACCGCCTAACCCTGGGAGAGTACGCCAAGATAACATGGAAAATGAACAATGACAAGGCCAGACGACGGGCACTAGAGAAAATGCGCCCGTAAACTGTCTCGGAAGTAATAATATAAATATTATAGAATCTGAGGACATCACTGAGACATTACTTGAAGAAAAAGAAACGTTACCGAAACACAGCATCGATCTGGTGGTAGAAATACAAATTAGAGGAATTTTGTGTACTGCTGTAATAGATAGTGGAAGTGAACTCTCAGCTATTTCAGATAGGCTGTTCGCTAAATGCAAAGAGTCAGTGAATACACTGGTGCGCACAGTACAAGAAACATAGGTAGGAGGTGCGTTAGATGGAAAGGGTATGGAAATATCGCAAAAAACACGTCTAGACTTTGATTTCCAAGGACACCACATGACTGCAAATCTGTTCATAATACCGAAACTTAAAGCTGACATAATAATCGGTGTAGATTTTCTTTCAGCGCGGAAAGCTATCATCGATTTAGGAAGAGGGGAGTTAACATTTGGGAAAGAGAATAAAGTAAAAATCAGACTTCATGAGAAGGCAATAAAAGCTCAAATTCCGGCGAGCTGTTTAAAACTACAATTCACGGGCCAACATGCAGTTCAGAAGGAAGAGTGTAAAAATAGATAATGCGAATAGAGCAGAGTTCAAGTCAGAACCTGAGCTTATTCATGAAATTAACAGTAAGATTGATGCGAAACTCGAGAACCTGGATAACATAGATAATAAAGATAGAAAAGGGTAGGTGCTTGCAGTCAAAAATAACGCAGAGATCTTCGTACCTAAAACCGGATGCATTAAGGGGTATCAATATAAATTTCAGGTAAAGAAACATAGAGCATTTCGGGCACGCCCTTACGCCATCCCATGGTCATACCGGGAAAGGGTTCTAAGTGAACTACGAAGACTGGAGGACGAAGGTGTAATTGAGGCCGCGAGATCTGGGTATAATAGTCCACTACGCATAGTAAACAAAAAGAACGGTGGAATTCGACTGGTGTTTGACTCACGGCAAATAAATACCATTATTGTGTCATAGATGGATTGCCCTGAAAGACTTGAGGGGCTGCTTCCAATATTTCGCGGGGTTTCGGTGTTTTCCTCACTTGATTCGCGCTCGAGGTTTTGGCAGATTGAGCTCGATCCTGAATGCCGAAAATACACACCTTTTATTGTCTTCTGAAGGTGTTTTCAATTCTAAAGGCTCCCTTTTGGATTGACTATATCTTCTGCTGCATTTATCAGGGGTTTTAGCAAAATATTGAGTGAAAAGTTAAAAGAGAAGCTCACGTGTTATGTAGACGATATACTGATAGCAGAAAAGACCTGAGAGAGACATAACAAACTCTTAGAGGAAATGTTAAGCAGTTTGAAAAGATATGGGGTGACCGCAAACATTGGGAAGTCTTGTTTTGGGAGCAGTAGAGTCAGCTTTCCGGTACACGTGATAACAGGAGAAGAAGGGATTAATCCTGACCGACAGATGATGGCAGCAACTGCAAAGTTTACCACTCCTACAACCAGAAAAACAACTGAGAGGGTTTCTAGGAATCATAAATTTCTATAAGAAGTATATTTATGTGGAAACATTAACAAGTCCCCGACTCTTCCAACTGACAGGAAAAGGAATTCCATGGATGTGGGGTGAGTGTGCAGACCGAGAATTCAATAATTTGAAGGCGGCACTCGTCAGTGCTGCTATTTTATCACATCCTGACTCACGAAAGGATTTTTGTATGGCCACTGACAGCGCAAAAACCGGTCTGGGAGTCATGGTGTTTTAGGAGTTTGAACAAGATGGCAAATTAGTACACAGAACAACCGCCCTTGGTAGCAGCGTACTATCTAAAAGTGAATGAAATTATTCTGTTACCGAACTTGAAGCCCTTGCAATAGTATGGGGATTTAAAAAGTTCAGGTACTTTTTGTTAGGTAGAAAAACAAAAGTCTTTACGGACCATAGGGCCCTAGAGTTTCTCCTAACCTCCAAATTTCCGCATGGAAGACTAGCTAGATGGGTAGCGGTGCTTCAGGAATACCAGTTTTCAACCTGGTCCGACAAACGTCATCGCTGACACCCTGCCCCGCTCACCTATTGGCATAACAGAAGAGACGGCTGAAGCATTAGAGCAAGAGCACACAAATATTATTTTTGAGGGACATGACATTAAAGTGCAATAAGGGGATATAGACACGTAAAAATGTAATAACGGAAAAGTTCGAAGCTTTGAATAGTGGGGTAGTTAGACTTATATAAACATCCTACTGGCCAGTAGTTAACAGTAGTGTAACAAATAGTTAACAAGTAGTATTCAATTATTAACATTGGGTCTGGTAATGAGTATAATGCTACGGTTTTATGGACAACTAATGAACATGTATTTTTTTATAGGTATACAGGTGCCGACAAATATTTAATAATTAGAGTACATAGGTTCTTTTATTAGTAACATTAACTTCGTACATGAAAAAAAATTATCAAACTAATAATAGTAAATACGTGAGTGTCTTGGCTAATAATACAAATAGAACAATAATAAATGGAAAAGTAAATGACCTCACTAGTGACGGCATCTTAAAATTTTATATTTCATAAATGTCAATAAATTGTGTTATGTATAGCATAGTATCTGTTGTAAATCGGAAACTAATTGTGGGAATTAGTGAGCACAGGATGCGCAAAATAATTTGCGAGACACACAGGCAACAACATAATGTGCGGATGGAATGGGAGGCTAACGGGACTCCGCCTGTAAACCAATGCCCGGTCGCGGACGTGGGCAAACACCTAGGCTATTCATCGGCGACCTGAAGATCTCGGGCGGCGGACAATGAGAGCGCAGGTAACAGCCAGCAGCCGCAACAGCCCTACACATTTGGGGGAACATGGGTATTTAAACGGCCACTGATGACTTGTCTCCACTGTTGTACTACATGATGGAGACGAGATAAACCAATTGTACACATAATACAGTCAAGTAAGCCTACAGCAACTGCTAATAGCTGTACGGAACTGTCAACTGTATTTGCTTTCTTCTGCAGTCCTCCACCGTCTTTTGCAGTCACTTGGCATTAACTTCTGAGGAATCTGAGCCACACACAACGACTCAAGTTCCATGTATAGTGTCACCAAACAGATAACCTACCTGTCCACAATTACCGATATTCTTATCCAAAATACAATAGATATATCAAGAGAAAGAAGTGACATGAAGAAGAGAAGAGTAGGAACACAAACATAGTAAAGGAAGAAACACGAAGAACTAAACACTAGGCACAATTGCACGTCTCATACCCGACGCAGAAGAATTCTAGGTGACCTATAACGATCTTACTTGACTATACCTCCCTCATACTGCTTGCAAATTCGACGAAAACCTTTTTTTTTTTTGTGGAAATCATACACCCACTTAACTGGCTGTATAATCCGAGGATCCTTCCACATCATCAATTCTGCGAGAAACTGGTAACCTGACGACATCAAAAATCGGCTGAGGGTCCGAAGACTGACTTGTAAAGGCAGCATTTCAGATCTCGAACAATCTTCGCGTCCTAAACTTCACAAAAACTGTAGTTTCCATCCCCATACACAATTGAAGACGAAAGTGTGTTGTGAAATCCGAATCAGTGTGTGACTCTTGATAAAAAGGTGCATAATGTAGTGAACACTGAACAGTTACACCCACAAACTAACAGTTTCCGATATCTGTAATTTGCATAAACATTTAGTAATTGTTTTTCAGGATAGTCTTAAGTAAATATTTGTTTATGTATTCGTGTAAAATATTGTTTCACATTCTCTTTCATAATTATGCGATGCCCTTCACTGTTTTTATATATTTGCGTATTTCCAGAATTTTATTTGTGTATGTATTTATGTAAAATATTTTTAATGATGTTTTGGGTTGTTAATGTTTTTATGTATTACATTTAACACACTGTGAACAACCACATTAGTTAAAATTGGCCGTCGATCCGAACTCTCATTACAAATACTGTCACAGTAAATGTAAATGCAGTTCGTCAAAGAACGCTTAAGAACATAATATTTTGGAAATGTTTAAAGAGTATACACGTTAGGGTAACACTAGATGTGGTCAATCAGTTTGTGCAATGATGTTTTTTTTTTGTGACGTAGGAGAAGAGCATGAATATGATCAAGTAAAAAATGACGCAGAGTGTTTCATAGAATTTTATATATTTGTATAATGAAAAATAGATAACCTCTTGAACAATTGACGTAACTGCTTGTCTTGCACATTAATGGCTAAATGAAGCACATGTAATTGAAAAAATCAGGATACTTTACTTTAATATTTCTTGCCTCAACCTATGCCTTAGGGATGGATGAATGATAGAGAGCGTGGGCCTTAAGTCTAAAGAAAGATAAGAACTGCCTTTTTTGAAAGAGCCTAAAAATGCTTTGTAATGTTAATTAAATTTCTTTTGATACTGTATATTCCAATTGTCACGTCTCGGAAAAATTTTCCAAAAATAAAGGATAGACAGAAAACAATAAACATGTAATAAGTAAATTTATGGCAGTAAACCCATGAATGAATGCAGAATGACTGTAGAAGAAAATATCATAATTCAAATGTTCCTCTGCCATCATATTCTTATTAGTTCAATTGTACTAACAATTGATGGATATAAGAATTACCCCATCCTAGTACAAAATAGGTGGCTTTAATTTTGCACCTTACAAGGACTCATCCACATACTTTGCCGTGATCTACAACCCCATTACGTATTATTTCATAGATAGTTCACTGTATATATGAATATTTAAAGGAGACTGACATTGTCACGTACGCCTTGTAAATAATTATTAACGCTTATTGCATGAAAGATGAGGGAGTGTCTCTACTATCATACTAGTAGAGGGTGGAATGACAGTGGAAATGAAATAGCAAACGGAACTCAAGTCCTGGATGGAAGGTACACAGGTGTGTTGGTCCTGCTTAAACACAGGAAATAGCAAGACAGACGTCGTAACACCTAAGTGCTGGAGCACAATAGAGTCGCGACCAGCCGCTATTGTAGCCGAACCGGAAGCATTATACTTCGTAAACTATGAAAAACTTGGACGCAGGAGAGAATAACGAAGAAGCGGCACCTCTGAAACCACGCAGGCTGGGTTATTCCCAAGGATTTTTACTCAGAAGCGTACCATTGTACGAGTATAGGTTTTTCCTCGCAAACTTTCCGCGCTGGACGACAAAAGACTAAAATATTGTTGGTCGGCGTTCGGAATAATCTGTAGAGAGGGAGAATATTCCGTGGTGTCGGGGATATGATTCGTTTTAGGAATTACGATGGTGGGGAGCCTTGCTCGGAAGCCAGCACTGGGGAGACAAGGTCTTCACGTTGTGAGTGCCCATGTATGACGGTCGCTGGGACAGAGCTTTGTTGAGACAGACGGACTTGCTGTCTTTGCTCTCAGGAGAATTTATAGTTAGAACAGTTGGGCACTGTACTGTTGCGAACTTATACGATTCTGGACTTCGCCTCCAGGTTGGAAGTCGTCGTTGAGTACGCAGTGTTCAGTGATCGAGAGCACTTATTCTGCCTGTATTTACGTTGAGACGTTATTAGAACTCCGTCCTTGTGGCTGGGAGTTCGCGTTTCTCGTCTTTAGAACACAGAGAGGAGAAGACAGTGTTAGAGTGTATTAGTCAAAGTACCACCTTCTGCCGTCCTAGTGTTTGAAAGGGTTTTATTTTGTGGCTGGAGTTCTCCCATCGACGCAGACTTGTACGAGAACCAGCACACCGACGCACCAGACGCAATACATACGGTGATGTCGCAAATTGGTTTGGCTTATTAGTGCTATAAACCTAAACTGCTGTGATTACGTTAGTTTATTTTCACTGATGTTCCACATTACTGTTGATCATCTTTGAAAGTACTGTCTTCTAGTGTCTGGTATGTAGATAATGTCAGTCATTTCACTTTATTTATGTTAGATCGCGTGGTCATAAAAGGGGCAGAGGTGGGCAATTGAGTAATAATTTTACTTATGAAATATAGACATTTGTCAGAAAGTTTTTTTAAAATATGCAATAAACGTATAATAAGAAACAACGTTTATCATTTAGTAGTATTAGTTGCCTTCATCATTCATTTATGTTTAGATTGTAATTTATGGAATTAAGAGATCCTAAGATATGCTTCATGGGGTAGTCAGACAGGGCCAAATCAGCCTTTTAGCGTTTATTATTTTCCGTTGTGCACATTCATTTTACACCAGCCTATAATAGCATCTTGGTATCTCGTCTGCCTGTAATGATAATGATGTAGATGAAAATCTGCACAAATTTGCGTGGACGAATAAACTGGACACTTATCTAGAAACCCCAAAAATCCTAAAAAATTAAATCTTAGAAAACTACGGCGATACTGCTACTGTCGTATCGGAATGATAGTTGATCAATAGAGAGGAACCAGCAAATCTCCCTAGATACTGTATTTTGTGTCATTTTGTTCCTAAGCCTTCTGACGTGGAAAGAAAAAAAAACATAAAAATGGCTGTGAGCACAATGGGGGTTAAGATCTGAGGTCATCAGTCTCCTAGAACTACTTAAACCTAACTAACGTAACGACATCACACACATCCATGTCCGAGTCAGGGTTCGAACCTGCGCCCGTAGAGCCTCGACCGCTCGGCCACAACGGCCGGCTATAACATAAAATTTATACAGTTTTCTTGTTTGCGTCGCGAGCCTCAACTTTTGTATTGCTTTGCTATAACTGCTGCATACATTTTGTTGATAAGCCTTTAAGCAAATTTTTGAAGCTAGGCCCAATATTTACTTACATACCACAGTTGTATGAAATACTGAAAATTAATCTTTTTTCCCTCTCGAAACCGTTAGAATGGCAACCTGCAACTGGGATCTGGTGATTTTAACCGTTTAGTAATACAGATATAAAAACAGAATATAAGCAGCTAAGGTGAGAGTGAATGAAAGCTTGAGCTAGAAGAAATTTAATGGAAAGTGAAAACACTTGAAAAGAGTTGAATTTAAATGAAGAAAACTAAAGTCAATGATAGGTCAGATAAGGCGTGAACACCATGTGAGGCGAAAGATTACCGTAAAAGATCCTGAACTACAAGGCGAACGGAACGAGAGACACGGATAGTCCAAGGATACGATATACATAAACTTTATAAAGACGGAAGAGGTGGATGCTTAAAACTTGCATGTAAGACGACGATAATGGCGATAGTGGATATATCTACCGTCTTCAACCCATAAAACTAGCTCGTATTCTCAATTTAACCATCACACTTCTCTGTTTGGTGCTGATAATGAATCGGCAGACGAATTACACTGAGGTGAACAATGTTATGGGATACCACCTAACATCGTGCCGGACCTCCTTTCGCTGGCGTAGTGCAGAAACTCGACGTGGCATGGACTAAACAAGCCTTTCGATGTCACCTGCTGCCTCTATAGCCGTCCATAGTTCAAAAATGTTCAAATGTGTGTGAAATCTTATGGGAATTAACTGCTAAGGTCATCAGTCCCTAATTTTACACACTACTCAACTTAAATTATCCTAACACACACACCCATGCCCGAGAGAGGACTCGAACCTCTACCGGGACCAGCCGCACAGTCCATGAATGCAGCGCCCCTGACCGCTCGGCTAATCCCGCGCGGCCCGTCGATAGTTGCGAAAGTGTTCTGGGTCCTAGATTTTGTGCACGAACTGACCTCTCGATTACACCCTTTGAATGTTCGATAGGATTCATGTCTGACGGTGTGTTGCCAAACCATTCGCTAGAACTGCCCAGAATGTTCTTCAAACCCATCGCGAACAATTCTGGCACTCTGACACGGTGCATTGTCATCCATAAAAATTACATCGTTGTTTGGGAGCATGAAGTCCACGAATCGCTAGAAATGGTCTCCAGATAGCCGAACATAATCGTTTCTAGACAATGATCGGTTCAGTTGGATGAAAGGACCGAGTTCATTCCACGTAAACACAGCCCACACCATTGTGGAGCTACCACCAACTTACACAGAGCGTTGTTGAGAACTTGGGTCCATGACTACGTGGGAAGCCGGCCGCTGTGGCCGAGCGGTTCTGGGTGCTTCATTCCACAACCGCACGATTGCTACGGTCGCACTACGGTCGCAGGCTCGAATCCTGTCTCGGGAATGGATTGTGTGATGACCTTAGGTTAGTTAGGTTTAAGTAGTTCTAAGTCTAGGGGACTGATGACCTCAGATGTTAAGTCTCATAGTGCTTAGAGCCATTTGAACAATTTGCTCCCGTGCCTCCTCCAATTCCATCCACTCACCGTGTATCCTTATTTATCTGCAGTCGCAATGTGAAATGACTCCGTTACTTTCAAGAAATTCTCTCCCTAGTAGACCAACAAACGACAAGTCATTAAGACCATCTATGTCTTGAAATTAAGTGACCCATTCATTATGAATCCTTGTCTTCAGTCTTACTTGTACCGAGTCTTCAATCTGAATTCCCTCTTTTCCAATGCTTTTTATCATTACTGCTTTATTGGTATTCTGATGTAGCCAATCGTTTAACACACTGGTTTTGACTAAACTGATATGGGCTCCACTATCAGTTAATAGGATTACCTTGTTCCTTTTCACATCAGTGCTCAATGACTGAATGTAATCTTTCATCCCAGTGTAGTCAGTGGTTCATACAATACTAGATGCAGCACAATAGGTATGCAACATTACACTCATCTCTCATTTTCTGGTGTAGTTTTCTTCCGTATGTTGGCCCACTTACTCCACAAATACTCTTGGGCGTAATGACCTGTTCGGTGAAGTGTAGCAAGGCAATGGCTTGACGCTGTTGCATGGGGGAGTGTGTCTGGTTAAACAGCATTTTGTGCACCAAAAGGGTGGCCGACATTAGGATTATGACGAGGTTCTCTATTATCGATTTCCTTGATGGGAATTCGCGCCTGCATGGGTTGAGCTGGAGCACCCGTCTGTCCACACTTTCATCCTTGCCCTGTTGGCTACCGAACATTTTACATGAGTAATAGCCAAGGCAAAGGTCGTCTGCTGCGTTAGCTCATTAACGCCTAATATCGCAGTTGTTTCGTAACGGATATGTTCGCCGTACGTCCCAGATTGTCTTCATTTCACGCACTGTTGTTTGTCTGTTATCACTGACAACTCTACGCAAATGCTGCTGTTCTCTGTCGTTAAGTGTAGGCCGTCAGCCACTGCATTGTCCGTGACGAGAAGTAATGCCTGAAACGTGGTATTCTCGGCGCGCTCTTGATGCTGTGGATCACAGAATACTGAATTCGCTAACGATTTCCAAAATGGAACTTCCCATGAGTCTAGCTCCAACTACCATTCCGCGTTCAGAGTGAGCCGTTGCGCTCGTTACTGGCGCGTCAGTCTCTTGGATGTCCATTATCGATCTTTCGATGTTTCTTATCTTTGCTTTCCGTGTTGTTTTCCGCATTCGCGGGGCGAGTGGCAGTTGATGTTTGCTCGGGCGACCTGCTGAGAAGCCGCGAGGTACGAGGTGGGAAGCAACCACGTATATGTGGAGTTAGTTGTACGCGGTCTGTCGGTTCAGGATGGAGGATATGTGTTGGCTGCCTGCCTGTCTGCACTCCTGATTTTGCTCGTCGTGCCTTGCAACCGCCTAGCTTGGGTTGCTGCCTGGTGTATCCTACACGAGCCACAATGGACGTCCAGCACAAGTTAAGCAGCCTTGTGTTTCTTTTAAAGAAAAGGAGCAAATGTATAAGACTTTTTGTAACCAATTTTGGTGGCTTCTTAAGTGTGGCCTTAGTGTTTAACTGCCTTTGGGGCGAGCTAATTCTTTTAAATTTAAGTAGTTGGGGTTCCCTGTCCTTTATAATTTTTGGGGGTTTTATTTGAATTTTCTCTTTGGGGTTCCTTTCTTGTGCTTGGTTAAATGTTTAATTGTATAGCGGGAAGTGACTCCTGGTTAAAATTCGGAGAAGGTGTTTGATATTACTGCCGCCTCCGGCATTCATCTTTTCAATTAAGTGTTGTCATCCCTTCGAGCGACCTGGTGTCGCTCCTCGTTAATTAATGCTGGTTTAAGTGTACTTAATTTTGAATTGGCCATTTGAATTAATATTTTGGAGTGCAGTATAGCACTAAGGCAACCTCATTGTATAACACCTTGTGCCCTGGTCTAGTAACTTAATTTTCAGTCGCACGAGTTAGCTCCACTACCGGTTTTACTGATGTGCTCCCTTCAAAACCTTGTATAAGTTTGCCCCATGTGTGTCTGGGAACTCAGAGATGAGCTTCAGTGATAGTCAGTTAATGGAATCTTCATTTTGGCTTGGCTTCCACTGAAGAGTATGAGTGGAGCGTAGTTTGTTTGATTTGTTATTCATTTAATTACTGTAAGTTTGTTTATTTAATTGGGAGCAAGTCATTTAAAGACTGTTGGTATTAACTCCCCTAGTTGCTGAGTATTGCTAATTAGTTCCAAATGGCCTGCTACTTATTCAGTGGCAATGCTGTTGATAAGTTGGTTACTGTGAGATCAAATTCACGCTATGTATTTGTTGCCGAAATTGTTAAAGCGTTTGTGTGGTGATTCAGTCACTAGCTACGTGTTTGAGCTAAATTGATATAAACCTTACATTGCCTCCTTAAAATTTGTTGCCAGCAGAAACCCTTAAGAGAACTGAATTTTGTCGCTGCTTACTTTAACCTTTGCTGGGAGCAATATTTCATGTACTTAAATTTTGGCTGATGAGAAACGAGTGATACAGGATAAAGGAGAAAGATCAAGGGGGTCTGCACCTTGCAATTCAGTCCGATTTGTTACACAAATCACAGTGTCCATTTAACCACCCGAGTACAAATTACAACTGCGAGAATTCACTGCATTCTTATACCATGCGTAAGCGATTCTACCTGCCATCTGTATACGTGCATATCGCTGTCGCATGATATTTCTCACCTCAGCCTATGACATCACGTTGCAGTTGTACGAGCTGGCTGTGCTACGCCTGAAGTTCCACAGCGCCACACAGAAGCGTGTGGGTTCGGTGGCTGGCGCGGGGCGCTTCCAGCGTCGCTCGCCGAGTCGTCCGCTTACCCGCCCCTGCCCACCCTTTCCCGCCCCCCAGAGGCGTCCGTCAGGCTGGGCGACGCCTCCCGCCCGTCGGCAGTCTTCTTACCCGAACTTGGCTTCCGCCCGCGCCTGGATTACTTCTAAGCGGCTTTATTCATCTCGTCACGCCCATCCTGTTCCCTCCCGTACCCTACCCGCCTCTCGACCCCCTACCCCAGCGACTCCTGCACCGCTCCCGGCGACGGCCGGATTTTCCATATGCTCCTATCTTCTTTCTGTTGTGAGAACTTCTGGCTGTTGTCCTCTGCACACAGACCGTCTTCCGCGGCTTCGCTATGAAGCGCAGGAGACGCACTAAAGAGGGAGCTAGGCAGTACTCATTGTCTGCCTGTCAGATATGAATGTGTTTCCACCCAGTCCACTGCCGCTAGGCGCATGTTGTCCCAGCTATCGCGATACGCCTCTTGTCAGCTTGTAATATCCCCACAGCAAATACCCTCTACCACGCACCAATTAATCATTTTCAGTCAAACCATCCACATTCATTCACTTTGGAAAAGTTATCTGATCTGATTTTCTCGTAATATATGCGGCGACAGCTCGTCGACGCCAAAGTATTTTCTAGTGCGTTTATTCTTTGAAATAACAGATGTATATATGCATTCTCCTTGGTTGTTAGAGGGGTAACGAGGACAGCTTCAGGAGTATCTGTTGAAGGATTGACGTGTTTCTGAGAGATACATATTCTGCTTTTCTTCTCGCTAAAGCGAGCCAATTAACATTTGTGCCGCTAGCAGTGTGTTTTGAAGAGAAATAGATTGTAAAAGGAAAATAATTAAGGCGTGGAATCACCGGAGATCTGGACATGTAATGGAGATGGATTTAATACACGATTACGTCCATAAATAAGGTTTGTGACTTTTTTGTTCTGGAGTGAATGAACGAATGAGTTTTTTTTCTGAATCATTTGTTGATCACATTGGCCCTGTAATTCGTGGGGAAGTTTCAGCTGTGTCGAAGAGAGCCTGCAATCACTGAGTCTGTGTTAAATCGTCCAAAAGGGCTTCGTACACATCTGGAATTCGCAACCTTTCTTAAAAGGAACAAATTGTCCAAACGACTGATTCTCCCGACTGACTGCAGTGTTTAACAGTAATAATAAATGTAAAGATCTCTTACAGCAAGCCAGCCGCTGATTACCAAGACGAAGGACTCCACCAAAGATTCTATTTGGCTGATTTCACGTAATGAAATATTATATTAATAAATGTACATAGATAAAGGAGATAAAGAGAAAGAGCGAATGAAAATAGAGATAATACTAATAATCCTCCATTAGTCAAATTTTTCGCCTGTCTTATCACGGATCAGCCGAGAACTGGGAGGGCCTTACTTTACTGTATTGACGCCTATACGGACAAGACATTACACAGAGATAGCGGCTAGCTGCATTGATCATCTATTCTTAGATAAAGAGACGGCAAGTTATTATCCGAACATTAAAAACTTTAAAAGCTCTAGCTTCCCACGAATCGTCATGAGAGCTACTCGGAAATTCCTTTACATTAGTTCCCTGTCTCCACTTTCTTTCTGCGGGACAAATAAGGGTAGTTTCGCAAGCATAGACCTAGTTGCGATAGAAAAAGAAATCAGTGACATAGGAGGAGTAGAATTTGTTTATTTTTTCCACTCTACATTCACAAATCAATTTCGGTCATTGATGTCCAACTTCAGATTTACAGAGAAAGGGGAAAAACCAGATACAGCTGACAGTCTACGTCTTGTAAACAATACATTACGGCTTAATGAAAATTTTTACAACATGCGCCTAAAATGTGACTCGGTGTATTCGTTTAAAATTTATCATAATATAATAAATCGAGAGCGTCATCGTAAAGAGATGCAAACAAAATCAGCTAGGCATCGTCGCATGTAATCAACAATACGGTGCGACACTACAGCACTAGTGTTTGGAAGCACATGTTCTCAGTTACCCATTCCCTTTCGAATAATTTTATAGCTTGGTTTCATTTATGTTTTTAATGTATTTAATTTTATTGCTACGGAAAAACTAAAACTTTTTGTAATCCCAGAACAATGTTTCATGTTTTTACTTCAATGCGCTTTGTGTAACCGTATAGTGGTCAAATGTACTGAGTATATGAAGTTCAAAAATGTGTGTGAAATCTTATGGGACTCAACTTCTAAGGTCATCAGTCCCTAAACTTACACACTGCTTAATCTAAATTATCCTAACGACAAACACACACCCATGCCCGAGGGAGGACAGTATATGAAGAAAAGACCACACATTTTTTGTGGCAACTGAACCCCATTTTGATGTGGACGCTAGTGCCGTTCACATGAAGATGGCACTTGCTTTAAAATCAAATCAGTACTGCATATGTGCTAACTCAGAGACTTTCGGGAAGGAAATTTAGAACTGCTTAAACGAGCACAGATAAGGATTACCGGACGCTTAGTTAAACAAAGACACCTCAGAAACTGAAACAGATGACTGTTATTTCCTAGAAACGTGAAACAGTCAACGTACTTTGGTCGCTCGGATCAACTAAGCAGACGACGCTAACGTAAAATATGGAAGAGTATAATAAGGAATTTGTGACACAGCATCGCTGAGGAATTTATAGAAACCAAACCCATTCATTAATACGAAATAAATTAGTATATAGAAAAAATATACACTCCAGCGTTTCATGGGATAACGTACGAAATAATTTTTGAAAATAACTAATGGAAAGGAATGTGGAATCATTATCTGAATTACCTAATGTTGTCATGAATGGCATTTCGTGTACATCATAAAAGCTTAGATTTATAGTACTGAGTTTTGTTGTTCTCTTAGTTTATGTATATAACCCGTAAACCACTCTACAGAGTGTCAATTTTCGTACCAGTATTAATTACTCTCTCATTCATTGACAAATTGAGCGAGGGTAAAGTCACAAGTCGTGTGACGAGGGCCTCCCGTCGAGTGGACCGGTCGCCTGGTGCAAGTGTTTCGATTTGACACCACATCGGCAACTTGAGTGTCGATGGGGACCCAGCCGGGAATCGAACTCGGACCCTTAGGATTGACAGTCTGTCGCGCTGACCACTCAGCTACCGGGGGCGGACGAGGCTCAAGTCCACCGTCTGCACAATCCCTATTGATTTATCGGATCGCCAACGTGCTTAATTTGAGATCGGTGAGTACTGACTATTAGGAAAATAACTTCTGATTCACTTAATACGTCTTGCCACTATTTATCTCTCCTGTGCTGATCTCTGTGTCTCAGAAGAGCACTTACACCCACTTTATAAGGCCTGTAAAATCTTTACTCTTGCTGCAGAAATATGTGGTATTTAAAACTTCCGCTGCGTACAGAGAGTGCAACGAAATTTCGGGGGAAGCACACACATCAAAAAAAGTTTTGCATCTCCTCGGTTCCGAGAGTTCCGGAACCTGTACAGAAAATTGGAATATAGGTCAACATATATATCATTTCCGCCCTTTTTACTGCTCATGAAAACCACCCATTGCATGTTGTACCACCATACAGTGAGACCCCAATGCAATCAACACGTGCTCGATGGGACTTAATCGGGGGAACAATCAGAGCAATCCGTTCTCCGAATATCTTTTCGGTACAAGAGACCAGCCATCTGCGCTCTAGGGTAAGACCGCGCATAGTCATCCCCAAAAATGAAGGCCGATAGAATGGATTCTTGAACAGACAGACATGGGGAAGCAGTACATTGTCACAATAATGTTGACTAGTATAGTATAAGGTATTCAAATATTTGGAGGGCAATACGCTCATGCGATTTTATGAGTCCCCACACGACAAAACCTGGATCACCAAAACGACGATGTCCGACTATGTTCCATGGTACATTATGTGTTCGCACCTCTCACAAGATAAGGGTACGTCCAGCATTGTCGAACATGTTCGTTTTGATGGTCCACGTCTTGTGGTGTGGGGAGTCATACAGTTGCATATGTGTAATGACCTCCGAATCTTTGATCGCGGTTCATCAGCTGTCAATGTCAATGTGATACTGTACTAGTTATATGTGTTCTTTCTTCGGGGGTGGATATGTGTGGACTGGTAGAAGCCGATCTAAGGGAAGATCAGTTTGGATTCCGCAGTAATTTTGGAACAGCTGAGGCAATACTGACCCTACGACTTAGATTAAGGAAAGGCAAACCTACGTTTCTAGCATTTGTAGTATTAGAGAAAGCTTTTGACAATGTTGATTGCAATACTCTCTTTCAAATTCTGAATGTGGCAAGGGGTCAGATACGGGGACCGAAAGGCTGTTTACAGTTTCTACGGAACCCAGTTGGCAGTTATAAGAGTCGATGGACATGAAAGGGAAGCAGTGTTCGAGAAGGGAGTGAAACAGGGTCGTACCCTATCTCCGACGTTATTCAATCTGTATATTGAGCAAGCAGTAAAGGCCACAAAAGAAAAATTGGGAGTAAGAATTAATATCCATGGAGAAGGAATAAAAACTCTGACGTTTGGCAACTACATTGTAATTCTGTCAGAGACGGCAAAGGACCTGAATGAGCTGTTGAACGGAATGGATACTCTTTTGAGAGGAGGATGTAAGATAAACATCAATAAAAGCAGAACGAGGATAATGGAATGTAGTCGAATTAAATCATGTGATGCTGACGGAATTAGGTTCGGAAATGAGACACTTGTAGTAGTTGATGAGTCTTGATGTTTGGAGAGCAAAAAAAGTGATAATGGTTTGAAGCAGAGAAGATATAAAATGTTGACTAACTGTGGCGTCACCGCCAGACACCAGACTTGCTAGGTGGTAGCCTTTAAATCGACCGCGGTCCGCTAGTATACGTCAGACCCGCGTGTCGCCACTGTCAGTGATTGCAGACCGAGCGTCACCACACGGCAGGTCTAGAGAGACTTCCTAGCATTCGCCCCAGTTGTACAGCCGACTTTGCTAGCGATGCTACACTGACAAATACGCTCTCATTTGCCGAGACGATAGTTAGCATAGCCTTCAGCTACGTCATTTGCTACGACCTAGCAAGGCGCCGTATTCAACTGATATTTATTATGTGAAGAATGTACCGTCAAGAGCGATGTACTCCAATTATGAATTAAAGTTAAGTGTTACAGCAACTGCGTCCGTTTTTCTAAGTTCTCATTTCTCTGACCTGTTCCAGACCTCACGCCAGTCTGCGTGTAATTAAACGCGTGCATTTCGGCCTCCTCTAGCAACACGGTGTTGGTTGGCTCTTCTGCCAACACAGCACATGGCGACGAGTCTACAAAAGGTCTTCTTCTTTATACTTGCTTAAATTAGTTGTGTCATGGCTTCGCCACAATCTCCAGCTGTACTGTCCGAATTTTATCGCTTGCAGAATCAGCAGACGCAGGCCCTATTGGATGCCCTTGGACAGCTCGTCCAGGGTCAAAAAAATGGTTCAAATGGCTCTGAGCACTATGGGACTCAACTGCTGTGGTCATAAGTCCCCTAGAACTAAGAACTACTTAAACCTAACTAACCTAAGGACAGCACACAACACCCAGCCATCACGAGGCAGAGAAAATCCCTGACCCCGCCGGGAATCGAACCCGGGAACCCGGGCGTGGGAAGCGAGAACGCTACCGCACGACCACGAGATGCGGGCTCGTCCAGGGTCAACGTGCACTGCAAAATGATGCGGCACCCGCCGCTCCACCGCTACCGCAGCCACAACACGCAGTTTCACCACCTTTTCGTCCTTTTGTTGCGGCACTGGAAAGCTAGACGGAGTGGTCACGCCAATTTGGATTCCATCTCGCCGCCTACAGAATTCAAGGTAATGAGCGGCAGCCTTTTTTGCTTTCGTGCGTCGGCGTGTCCACGTACCGAGTGATAGTGAAATTGTTTCCCCAACGCGACGTAGCAACTCTGTCCTACGAAGAAATTTTGTCTGCATTACATGCCTACTTCAAAGAAACAGTCAATGTAGTTGCGAAAAGGTATACCTTCTTTCGTACAACACGTACGGCCGGTCAGACTAATCAGGAGTGGGTTGCCACTTTGCAAGGCCTTACTGGGGATTGTGCTTTTGAGTGTGAATGTGGACTCCCTTCTTCAGATACTATGGTGCGTGATGCAATTGCACAGAACGTTTCTGATGTTCGTATCAGGGAACAGATTTTGAAACTATTCAATCCCTCCCTTCAACAAGTGATGGACATATTGGGTCGGCAAGACACACTTGACTTTGCTCAGGAATCATTTGAAACTTCGCCAGCCGTGTGTCACGTTAACCAGCCCGCCGGGCGAGCTGCACGGAACATTAAACAGCCCTCTCGCTCGTCCGCGCAGCTGCCGCCAAGCTCTCCACTACGTTTGCCGCGCAAGCAAGCAAATGCAGTGCTAAAGTCATGCCCGCGGTGTGCTACTAGACATTCGCGTGAGAATTGCCCGTCCCGCCAAGCTATTTGCTTTTTCTGTAATAAAAAAGGACATGTTCAGAGTGTTTGCCAGAAAAAGCTTCGATCGGACACTAACAACCATTCCAGGACCTTTGCTTCGCGCCGGAATCGGAATCGAACCGAGAATACTCAGGCTCGTGAACCTTCGCCCATGGAAATTCATGTAGTTAATTCCACTCCGCCCAGTGCCACTCTCTCTAACAGTGACGGTGTTCGTCCCACAAATGGTGTGCGTCGTCATCGACGGAAATCACGTCAAGTCGCAAGTGATTCTGTACCAGTGTCAGTTCACGTTGCACGAGACAGTCGCTCTTGTCGTCAGCAGGACAATAAACTTTTTGTAGATTTGGACATTCATGGCCACGTGATACCATTCCAGCTCGATACCGGAGCTGCTGTTTCACTAATCAATCACGACACGTACCAACAGCTGGGCAAACCTCCGATGCGTGCTGCAAATGTTAAGCTAACTACATATTCAGGACAAGCTATCCCTGTGTTAGGACAGTGCAGCCTTCTTGCAACATACAAGGGACAAACAAAACTTGTGTCTTTTTACGTCCTTCGTTCTTCTTCTGCTGTGAACTTGTTTCGTTTAGATTTATTTCAGCTGTTTAACTTGTCTATAGTCAATCAGGTCCTATCAGTGAACCGGACTGTGCCTTCAGCCAGTGTTTCTCGTCTATGTGAAGAATTTGCAGACATTTTTGCACCGGGCCTAGGTTGTGCTAAGAACTATGAAGCACATTTGGAACTGAAAGTAAACGCGCAACCGAAATTTTACAGAGCGCGCAATGTTCCCCACGCATTGCGTGATGAGGTCACAAGAACATTACACGAATTGGAATCACAAGGTGTAATTGAACGTGTGCAGGCTTCTCTCTGGGCCTCAGCCTTAGTAATTTTGCCAAAACCTTCTGGCAAATTGAGACTTTGTGTGGACTTCAAAGCTACAGTGAATCCACAACTAGTGATTGCAACTTTTCCTTTACCCCGCCCGGAAGATCTACTTGACAAACTGTGCCCGGGTAAATATTTTTCGAAGTTGGACCTAGCAGATGCGTACTTCAAAATAGCAGTGGACGACGAATCCCAGCGCGTCTTGGTGGTTAACACGCATCTTGGTTTGTACCGATTCAAAAGACTGCCATTCGGGTGTGCATCCGCCACTGCATTGCTTCAGCAGTATCTGCAAACTGTTTGTGCGTCGGTCTCTACTGCAGCAAACTATCTGGACGATATTGTGATCTCCGGAAAGACGGAAGAAGAACATTTAGCCAATCTCAGAACATTATTTCAGGTCTTGCGACAAAATGGTCTTCGCTTGCGGAAGGACAAATGCGTGTGTTTTGCTCGTGACTTGCCCTACCTGGGACATGTACTCAATGCCCAAGGCATACATCCTAGTCCCGAGCACCTCCGTGCCATACAAGACTTGCCTTCGCCGCAGAATTTGAAGCAGCTACAGAGTGTGCTGGGAAAAATCTACTATTATCATAAATATGTGCCGCATGCCTCTTCCATTTCAGCTCCGCTGCATCGCTTACGCCGTAAATGTGTTCCGTTCGTCTGGACGAGACGACGGACTGCGAATGCGCCTTTCGCCAGTTTAAATCGGCGTTGCTTTCAAATACTTGCCTTACGCCATTCGATCCCCAGAAACCCCTTTTGTTGATGGTGGATGCATCGGATTTCGGGATCGGTGCTGTGCTTGCGCACAAAAATGGATCGCATGATCGCCCTATTGCCTTTGCGTCCAAATTGCTCTCGTCTGCGCAAAGACACTATTCACAGATTGAGAAAGAAGCATTGGCTCTCGTATTTGGTGTTACAAAGTTACATGATTTCTTGTGTGGTCGTCACTTTACCATCATCACAGACCACAAACCTTTGACATCGCTTTTTCATCCGAACAAGCCTGAAATCCACGTACAGCCCAGAAATTCATTCGCTTGTCTATTTTCCTCTCGCAGTACCGCTACGATATCTTGTATCTGTCCACTGCTAAGCACGGAAACGCCGATGCGTTGTCCCGTTTGCCTGTTGCTGAGGATAGAGCATTCGATTCCTCCGAACTTGCTTGCATGTTCATTGATTCGGAAACCGATGACGTGGTCGAATCGTTTCCGATTGATTTTCGTCGTGTAGCTACAGCCACAGCTGCTGACCCTGTCCTTGCTACCGTTTTGCGTTTTGTTGCTACGCAATGGCCCTTGTCAAAGTCACGGATCGAGAATCCGTTGGTTAGTGAATTTTTTTCTCACAAGGAGAGACTTTTTGTACAACGTGGTGTTTTTCTGTTGCGTTCTGATAATGATCAGTCCAGGGTCGTGGTCCCACGTTCGTTACAGTCCTCTGTCTTACGGCTTCTCCACCAAGGACATTGGGGTATAGTGCGAACGAAACAACTTGCTCGTCAGCACTGTACTTGGTTCGGAATCGATGCTGCGATTACGAATAGGTGCTCTTCTTGCATGGCGTGTGCCGAACAACAATCCGCACCACCGCGGAAATTCTTTGCATGGCCGAAAGCCACTTCCCCTTGGCAACGCTTGCACATCGATTTTGCTGGTCCATTCTGGAATGCTCGATGGTTGGTTGTGGTCGATTCCTTCAGTAATTTTCCTTTTGTTGTCCGGATGTCTTCCACGACGTCATCTGCCACCATCCAAGCGTTATCCGCTATCTTTTGCATTGAAGGTCTTCCGCAGACTATTTTTTCCGAAAATGGCCCACAATTCATGTCCGCAGAATTTCAGTCATTCTGCAAGGCCAATGGTATTCAACATCTGACATCCGCGCCGTTTTCGCCTCACTCAAACGGTGCCGCTGAACGATTGGTCCGGACGTTCAAGTCACAGATGTTGAAGTTGAAAGAGTCTCATTCTCGGGAGGACGCGTTATTGCTCTTCTTGTCTTCGTACCGCTCTCGGCCCCGAGATGGTCGCTCGCCGGCTGAGTTGCTCCACGGTCGTCCTCATCGAACCTTGATGTTTTTGCTACATCCGCCGCATCAGGTTCCTGTGCAGCGGCAGCCACCTGTTTTTGCTCCAGGCGACGTTGTATACTATCGCAACTTTCGAGGTTCACGGCGTTGGCTCGCAGGGCGCATTCTTCGCTGCCTCGGCCGCGCTATGTATCTGGTTTTGGGGGCCTCTGGTGAGGTGCGTTGGCATCTCAATCAGCTGCGCCTCTGTCGTCGCCTGGGTTCTGCCGCTCCCCGTCTGCTTTCAGCGACGGTGCCGTCGGGTCAGCGCCCTTGGGACCCACCTACTGGTTCGCCTCATCCCCAGGTGTTACCGACGCTGCCTTCCATTTTGCCCCATGGCGACGCCCCGCCGCCGCCGCCGCCTGTTATCCCGCCGGCGCCGCCCGCAGTGGACGCATCGCTGCAACCACTGGGCGCCTCCCTGGGTCACGCGCCGCCTATCGCTTCCCGTGACCAGCTGTCCTCCGACATGGACCTGTTGCCCGCTCCGGACCACATGGCGTCTTCGCCCGTCGGGTACCCTGACGCGATGGAGGTCGACCCTTCGGCCCCTCCTGTCTATCTACGGGCGCATACACCGCATGTTGGCGTGCACCCTGGACTAGGTTTTCAGGCGTTTCCTAGCTCCCCTCGGACCGAATGGCCGGGTGCGGGTGGCACAGCCTCGCCTGTTGTTAGGCTCCCCACCTCGTCGCATACGTCAACACGGGGTCCTCCCCACGGCGGGCGGAAGCCTTATAACACAACCGTTCGCCGATTTGCGGGGGAGGAATGTGATGTCACCGCCAGACACCACACTTGCTAGGTGGTAGCCTTTAAATCGGCCGCGGTCTGGTAGTATACGTCGGACCCGCGTGTCGCCCCTGTCAGTGATTGCAGACCGAGCGCCACCACACGGCAGGTCTAGAGAGACTTCCTAGCATTCGCCCCAGTTGTACAGCCGACTTTGCTAGCGATGCTACACTGACAAATACGCTCTCATTTGCCGAGACGATAGTTAGCATAGCCTTCAGCTACGTCATTTGCTACGACCTAGCAAGGCGCCGTATTCAATTGATATTTATTATGTGAAGCATGTACCGTCAAGAGCGATGTACTCCAATTATGGATTAAAGTTAAGTATTAGAGCAACTGCGTCCGTTTTTCTAAGTTCTCATTTCTCTGACCTGTTCCAGACCTCACGCCAGTCTGCGTGTAATTAAACGCGTGCATTTCGGCCTCCTCTAGCAACACGGTGTTGGCTCTTCTGCCAACACAGCACTAACAGTGGCAAGGCAATAGCACGGAAAGCGTTTCTGACGACGATAAATTTGTTAACATACAGTATAAAATTTAATGTCAGGAAGCCTTTTCTGATCACAAGCGTGTTCCGCGGAGTGCGAATTCCCAGACTTCATCATTCGGTATTGGAGAATGAGACCAATTAGTGACTTGCAACAAACTGTACACATAATTTCGAATCTTTGCGAAACCTTTTGTCGCTGACAGCGCCTACAAAATCACGAAATTGAAAATGTTTATCGCTTACTACATTCTCGCCGTTCATTTAGTAAACCTGCCCCATGAAGCATGATTTATTACTTCGTACTGTTAACCGTATTCGTAACACATTTTACAGACAGTGTGGACATTTACCACTGAATATAAGCGCAAAATTACATCTCTGTACGCCGCGTAGTTCAGGAAACCGTTGTCACAAACATGAAGCACAGGGCCACACGCTACATGGTACATGCGTGGACGCACAGCTGTAAATAAATACCTGACCAACTCCGGGTCTCACCGCTATTAGTTTATTGAAACTACTTCGGATGACGTTCTTGTGAGAGCTTCTGTTAACCTCATATGGATTCTAATTCTGTGGAGGCTTTTGTTGTGACTTTTTCGGTGGTCTACAAGTAATTATGATCCAGAAATTTTGCCATGAATGATTTCAGTAGATTGGATCTCAAATTCCCTTTCCTGAAGTTTTGCTTCTATACATAGAAATAACACCAAGTAGTGTCCCAATATTCTGTAATTTTAAGTTTTAATAGCACTGAACTTTTCCCTTTTTGCCACTTCGTTATGCACTGTTTGCTGCACGCACATTACAGACAGCGGTAAACGGAGAAGAAAGCACACGGGACGACGGCTACAAGACATCTTTAAAAGATAAAAGCCAAGCAAACTGCCTCCGACTATGCTACGGATAGTGAATGAGACTGAAATACACTGTGTTTGTTGACTCTGCCACATCTTCTTTGGTGAGAGCTCGTTACGGAGCATGCATTGGCTCCCGCGGTGATCACACATCCTGTTAACAACCATGTCCCATCTTTTGTGATGTCCAGGGAACCATAATATATCGCGGTGAAATCAGAATAATTATGATTCTCGAATAAAAGTGTCATTTCTGTTCGACACGTTGCGCACTTCTTTCAGTTACCTTATGTATCGCCGCGCGGCCTAGCCGCACGGTCTCAGGCACCTTGTCACGTTCCGCGTGGCTCTCCCCGTCGGAGGTTCGAGTCCTCCCTCGGGCAAGGGGCTATGTGTTGTCCTTAGCGTAAGTTAGTTTAAGTTAGATTAAGTAGTGCGTAAGCCTAGGGACCGGTGACCTCAGCAGTTTGGTCAAGTAAGACCTTACCACAAATTTCCAAAGAAATTTCCTTATGTACTATTCTGTAGCAGTTGATACTACGTAAGTTCCAAGTTTCATCGAGCTGTGTCACTTGGAAACGACGCATCGTGTGACAGTTACTTTCGACCTTGCATTTTACACACCAGTTATGATCCTGGAACATGTCATCAGAATGTCGCCAGTTCCTTCCATACGTCGTTGCCCGATCGTGATTCCTTATGGTGATGCTGCTTCCATATAAGAACAGCTCCTCTTCTGGCATCACGAAGCTGAGTGGCACCCACTCTGCAACACCCTATCTCAGAAGAAACCTTGAACCCACCTTCGTGTGCACCGTAGGAAGGAACACCAATCACTTCTTTTACAAAATTTCACTTTACATTTAACACTTTCACATAATCGTTTAGCGTAACTTCACAAACTCATTTTATCAGTAATTATTTACTCCACAATACATTCAAATTTCACTCTTCAATTGAGCAATTTCCTGTGTGACTGCATTGTAGAAGGCAGTTTTTTAGGGGAAGAATACATATTCCGCATCATGACAATTTTGTTTAAATGGCTCAAATGGCTCAAAGTACTATGGGACTTAACATCTGAGGACATCACACACATCCATACCATAGGCAGGATTCGAACCTACGACCATAGCAGCAGCGCGGTTCCGGACTGAAGCGCCTGGAACCGCTTGTTAACTTTGTTACAGTTTTAAATATCGTATGTCCGCTTAATCAGATGACAGCATTTTTCTTCTTGTTCGAGTATGGTTTTTCTTCCCGGTGTAGAAGTCTCGTTAGTGTTATTGTGTTGGTCTACATTCTTTGGATACTTATTAATGTTTCTCTACTGGACAACCATACTAAAAGCTAAAACTACACTCCACACGAACAGGCCATGAAGGTCCAACGGTACCGACCGGCCGCCGTATCATCCTCATTGACAGGCGTTACTGGATGTGGATACGGATGAGCAGTATGTCAGTTTACGAGACCAGAGTGCAGCCCGCTTGCCAACAGCGCTCGGCAGGCCGGATGGTCACCAATCCATGGTCTAGGTCAGCACGACAGCGCTGAACTTGGGTGATCTGACTGGGAACGGTGTTACCACTGCGCAAAAGGCCGTTGGCTGGTCAGCCATACGCTGTTTTGCATTACCGCTTAGAAATCGCTGATCTTCGGTATCGGTGAGACTCCGGAGAATCTGCAGAAAGAATGGACAGTCGTCTTGACTTTGTTGGGATTTTTCAATTAACAGCACAGTGTCACCTTGCAATTACGTTGGCAGATAATACCACGTTGTGGCTATTCTTCCAGATTTTGTGCCAGTTAAAGCCTTTGTACTTTTGTCCGATGGCATTCCTACTTATAAAAATTCGGAAAAAATATTTAGCTGTTACCAGAATGTATGCAGTGATGTTCACAAATGTTTGCCTTGGTTACTAGTGTAACACACATAAAAAATGTGGTATTATTCGGGTAACTTTCATCAACCTTAGGATCCGCCATCGCTATTTTGATGTCCTATCTATGTATCATGTGTAGGTGGCTATTGTACATTGTCACTGTTTCAATGCAGTGATCGTGAAAATACTTTTGTGTTGCCTTCCACGCCCAAGGTGGCAAAAAGTACAAATTCTGACTTCTTAGACAAGTAATACAAGGGTTCGACTTTGTACGTTCACAATGGTGACACGACACGACGCGATAAGCTATCGGCCACTTCCAAGCAATGTGTGCACAATCCTGATACACAGACCTGAAATACTGAAACTCAGAAACCAGTTTACTGTGTGTCATCCTAAAGGATTCTACAAATGACTGCAGGGATATTAGTAAGAAAACTAACTGATTATTTAATAATAGTAATAAATTCCACAGAGCAGTCACACTAACGAAACATAAGAAGTAGTGAAGTGAACGTCGGAAGAGGAAGTCCTCGATTCCCTACTTTTGTTTTTAGAACGGAATAACATTCAGAGATTATCTTTGGTGGTTTACGGTATACGCAATCGGTCAAATTACATTTTGAGGCATGGCTCTCATATAGCGTGATAATTTCATCTCAACATATATAATAAATTAAATTTAGTAATTTTTTGCATTTACAACATTCATTTCAACTTCTTTATTCATGTAGCTCCTCACATGACGTGGACCTCGTTCCACTCCTCCCTACCTCAGAAAAAACTGAGCGGGTACCGGGAAGTGAACCCCGGTTCTTACCCACTGGAGGTAGCGACAATAACCCCTTTTTCCAAAATGTTATATTAGATATAAAACTTTCATATAATCGCATCACATAACGTAAAACAAACTAATCTTAGTAAACTGATTGAAAGAAGCAAGCCAGTTGCAACAAAATGCAATTTCATGCAAACCTTGATCATGGTGTCGACGGATGTAAACCAGTCTTCTTCAAAAAATGGCTCTGAGCACTATGGGACTTAACATCTATGGTCATCAGTCCCCTAGAACTTAGAACTACTTAAACCTAACTAACCTAAGGACATCACACAACACCCAGCCATCACGAGGCAGAGAAAATCCCTGCCCCGCCGGGAATCGAACCCGGGAACCCGGGCGCGGGAAGCGAGAACGCTACCGCACGACCACGAGATGCGGTCAGTCTTCTTCAAAAGTACGCGTAAGCTGAAGACAGTGTAATAGTAATATCTACGAACCCGGAAACAAATATAACAACATTACGCGTCATACAGACACTAAATGCGCGCAAATTCATGGAAATATGAAATATAAAATATAACAAGAAAGAATAAAAACTAGTACTTGCTAAAATTTCACATTGGAAAAACACCAAATAATGAAGCACTCTGACATTGTCCAATCAATATATGTTATCAGTGCACGTCACTCTACACATTATGAAATATGCTGGTCTTTATGATCAGGACTGGTCAAGCAAGAATAGTTGTTATTGTTGTGGTTTTCAGTCGTGAGACTGGTTTGATGCAGCTCTCCATGCTACTCCATCCTGTGCAAGCTTCTTCATCTCCCAGTACCTACGGCAACCTACATCCTTCTGAATCTGCTTAGTGTATTCATCTCTTGGTCTCCCTCAGCGATTTTTACCCTTCACGCTGCCCTCCAATACTAAATTGGTGATCCCTTGATGCCTCAGAACGTGTCCTACCAACCGAGCGAGGTGGCGCAGTGGTTAGACACTGGACTCGCATTCGGAAGGACGACGGTTCAATCCCGCGTCCGGCCATCCTGATTTAGGTTTTCCGTGATTTCCCTAAATCGCTCCAGGCAAATGCCGGGATGGTTCCTTTGAAAGGGCACGGCCGACTTCCTTCCCCGTCCTTCTCTAATCCAATGAGACCGATGACCTCGCTGTCTGGTCTCCTTCCCCGAAACAACCAACCAACCAACGTGTCCTACCAACCGATCCCTTCTTCTAGTCAAGTTGTGCCATAAACTCCTCTTCTCCCCAATCCTATTCAGTACCTCCTCATTAGTTATGTGATCTACCCACCTAATCTTCAGCATTCTTCTGTAGCACCACATTTTGAAAGCTTCTATTCTCTTCTTGTCCAAACTATAGTAAAAACACAAAAATAAAACCTATCAGGTAAAATGTCAGGTCAGGAGAGCGTAAATCCCCAGGAAAACAAAGCAGGTGGCCGGTGCACCGAATCGAAGTACGCTTGCGGCATAAACGGCCAGTAAGGGAAATGCGTTAGGGGAAGCGGGGTAGTGAGAGAGCAGTTAGAAATAAAGAACACCTTTTTGTGAATCTAGTCTCTGTATGACGTGTAATTTTAACATTTTCGTTTCCGGAATTGTAGTTATTACTATTATATTGTTTACTGGTTATTCTGTCTCTCAAGAAGACATATTTCCATCCGTCAAAACCGTTTCCATAGGTTGAACAAAACTACTTGTTGTTGCAACCAGTTGGCTGCTTTGGATTCGTTTACCGATCTCTGGCAGTTGCTGAAGCACAGCCATGTTCAAAATATTGAAACTCATTTTATCAGTAATTATGTACTCTACCGTACATTTATATTTTAATCTGAAATAGGAAAATCTGTAAACAATTTTTCATTGTGCAGCTTCTTAGGTGACAGCTTTGTAGCATGCACGTTAGTTACTTTGAGTAATACATACTTCGCATATTAGTTAATAATTTTTTATTGTTCGTGTTATTTATTGTCACGTACAATCATAAACTTACTTCATTCCTCTCCCCTTCGGGGAATATGTAAAAGGTAGCGTCTCCGTTTCACCTATTGACCGCATTTTTATTCGTTTTCGAGTATGGGCTCCCATCGACATGTAGAAGCCCCCTTGGTGTTATCGTCTTGGGCGATGTGATTTGGATACTTGTTAACCACATTCTGCTGGACAACCATACATTCTCTGCCTTACCGATTACGAATTGGTAACCAACGGCGTCAGTGCGACTGCTGATAAGACATACTGGCGAATAGGCAATATGAATATGTTGTGATATTTCTATTGACAGCGTAGTAACACTTTGTGATAATGTTGGTGGATAATAGCTGATCGTGGATGTTATTCCAGATTTTCTGCCTGTTAAAGTCTTTATACGAGGGTGAGTCAAATGAAAACCTTAAATTTGTAATAACAAATCGAAATTTCGCGCCGTTGTCCTGTAAGCTGGTAAGCATACTACAAACAGCGTACAGAATGGCCTGTAGGTGGCAGCACAGTGCAGATGCACACATACCGTCGCAGTATCAGTATAAAGGTGACCGCCCCACTTACAACTTGCAGCAGGGAAGAGCAGCGTTCTGTTATTCGGTTTTTGCGTAGTGAAGGTGTGAAATCTATTGAAATTCGACAAACGAAGGTTCGGGACGGTGATGCATGTTTGTCACAGCAGCAAGTCTACGAATGTAGAAAGTTCGCAAATTGTGTGACTTCAATGGAAGATTCTCCTCGTCCAGGTCCTCGTCCAGGTCAGGCAAAACGAGTTGTGACTCCACACAACATTGCAGCAGTTGAAGCCATAGCGAAGGAAAACTGCCGAGTGACACTGAATGACATTGCAGCATGTTTACAGATGAGTCATGGATCAGCACACCACATTATGCATGATGTGCTCCTAAGTGTCTGCAAGATCGGTGCCACCGCAGCTGACTCCGGAAATGAGAGAACGACGTGTTGATGCTTGTGAAGAACTTCTTCGGCGCTTTGAACGAGAAGGTGATGGCTTGCTTGGAAGAATCGTTACTGGGGACGAAACCTGGGTCCACTTCCACCAACCGGCAACGAAGAGAGCGAGCAAGGAATGGCGCCAATCCTCATCACCAAAACCAAAGAAGTTTTGAACAGAACCATCAGCGGGGAAAATTATGCTGACTCTCTTTTGGGATGAAAAAGGCGTCATTTTGGAGCATTACATGCCTAGAGGGACCACTGTCACCACTGTATCATACATAGATCTCCTAAGAAATCATCTACGGCCTGCAAGCAAATCAAAGCGACGCGGATTGCTGTCAGCAGCTGTCTTTGTGCAACATGACAATGCAAGGCCCCACACTGCCCGTACAACAGTTGCAACAATGACACACCTGCATTTTGAGTGTCTTCCTCATCCACCATAGTCACCAGACCTTGCCCCAAGCGATTTCCATACGTTTGGACCTCTCAAAGACGCAATGGGAGGGAAGAAGCTCCGTTCTGATGAAGAGGTACGCCACGCGGTGCATGAGTGGTTACTCGGACTACCAAAAGAATTTTTTTCTAAAGGAGTTTATGCACTTTGTAAACGGTGGAGCACCTGCATTGAGCGTGAGGCAGATTATGTTGAAAAGTGATACAGCTTTATACCACTTCTGCACAATAAATAATATTTAAAAAAATATTTAAGGTTTTCATTTGATTCACCTTCGTACTTGTGCCCTATGACATTTCTACTTTTTCTCTGCGTCAAGTTGTTGTACACATCTTTCACTATGACAATACGGTTTTCTGGAGTTCTCACTTCAGTATAATCATATTCTATGAGGAAATGTTTCAGATTATATAATTAATTCGGTATTTGTTGGACGTCTGCTGGAGGGCACAAGATCGTCTGTGCTATTTGTTGTTGTTCAACGATTTCTTCCACTGTTCGTTCATTTTATATACGTACAACACTTCCGCTTTATTGTACATACCCGTAAGGTTTAAACTGCCAGTGTCTTTCGTTAATGTCAGCGTTTCACATTTAATCCTAAAAATATGTCGACCCCTGAAGAAGTGGTCGAAAGCGAATTAAATGCTTTTGGTCAGATCTTTCAGCAGTGCCAGGATTTGTGCCACGTAACTTACATTGAACATTTTTGGATGTGCACCAAATCAATACTCCGTATTTTGTAGAGTCCTTTGACTGTGCTGATACAGTCAAGCACAGCTACTCAGAACCTCAATATTTACAGGGAAGGGATGAAAATTCATCGAAGCCTAACAAACAAACAAGTAAATGAAAGTACCCAGTGTTTAGTGCATAGGAAGATGAAGTAAAAGAAGAAAATGAAACTGTAGATATAGGAAAATAGCTTCATGTTTAATTATGTCACAGATTACTGCATTTGAACTGTAATTTTTGAGCAGATAAAACAGTAGACTTTACAGAACTCGTAAAATAGGCTTTTGAAAATGCAGTTTGACAGCCGAAAGATAAGAATTTATCTCAGTTACAGTGTTTCACTACCAACAGTAAAATAAAAAATAAGCGAAAGTAATGTAATAGGGAAAAGCTAAATATTATTTCTGAGTGTAGATGTCACCTTCCATAAACTCAAAAGCATTAAGAGGAAGTGGGTAGAAGCGTAAAACACAACATCCTTTATTTTAAAGCTGTTCTGAAAGTTCAGAAACTATTATGCAGGGTTTCACGGAGAAATCATCTGTCTCGTTGTTGAGTAGCCCACACACGGCGACACTCGTGAACATCAGCTATAGCTGCGTTAACACGAATTAATGAATGACCTCTCTCGTAATTCCCATTCACTTATTACTAGTTACTGTAATGAGCGGAAAAAGAAGTAAGAAATGCTAGCCAAACATTAACTTAACATAGTAACACCTGAGAATGTATATACATTCACAAACACCATTCCTAAATATTGAAAAAAAAAAAAAAGATCCGAAGGTTTATAACGTCTACAATATCGAATGTGGTACTTTCTCACTTTGGATCAACTATCAAGAATATTAATCCATTTCTCTCTCCATTTATGCGAGGATGTCCATACCTTCGCTTTTCCACCCAATTTTCAAACAACTCATAAATACAGCTCTGACAGCAAAAGGCTAAGTGTTGGTTACTAGCGTCGGTTGTGCTTCAGAACACGTCGCCCCATCTTAAAAGAACAGCAGTAGGTTCAAAACCCCATTACCGGAAGTGACTGTCTTTCGGGTCGACTGCACAAATCACTCCACGGCCCTTCTCTGCTCGTTTTTATTCATGAGCAGGTGCCTGCCGTATATTGGATGAATTTTTATGGTCACGTTTCCACTTATCCCGCGTTGCTCTTGATCTCTCTTGTTCTTGTAATACTAATATTAGCTACCATATTTCTTTTGCTTTCCGCTGAAGAATGAAAGCACACGGTGAAATTTTGTGACTGCTCAGCGTATACTCAGATTGTGCCCAAGACGTAGAGTTAATGACAGCAAGGTGCTTATTATCATAATTGAACCGCTCTTTTTCTTCATCTTCCTGATGAACGATACACATTGCCAACAATCAACATATTTAAAATATCCAGTGCAATGCATTACACTGTAATTTAATCTTAAATTATTTTCCCTTTTTAGCTGATTTGTACCAGAGTAAACGACACCTCTTATGATCATTTATTTGTAATTTCTGCTACCAGTCACATGTTTACTTGTTTTATGTTTAATCTAACATAATACAACGCGTTTCAGACATGTTCTGTTCATCATCAGGGGTTTATGCATACATACAGATAAATGTTACGTTTGTACATACATGCATACATACAGACAAGTGTTACTTAAAATGTGTGAATGAACGCCTGATGACGAACAGAACATATTCGAAACAAATTGTATTATGTTACATTAAACATAAAACAAATAAAAATGTGATTGGTAGTAGAAATTACAAATAGATAATTATCCTACACAGTCACGATTCACAAACGTAGCCATTATGGCCGAAAATGACGTCTTATCATCATTGAACTGACTGATTGTGCTGTCAGAACCTGATTTCTCTATTTTAAGTGCGTCACATGCATCGAATTTTTAAATCCCACTTTGCACAGACTCCAAAACTGTACGTTTATCTGTTGTGCTCTTTACATGTACTCGAATTTCATTGTATATCGAAAATATTTTAAGATATTTTTAAGCATGTAATACACTGAGATTGTAATACTTTTTCAGATGAACAGGAAACCTAGCTAGAAAAGTCAATCTTCTTCTTCTGATAACACTGGTAGTACAAGTAATAAAGGTTCCCATAACAAAAATTCTTAAAAAGTACACATGGAGCGAATAAATTGTGATCAGCAGATGTAAACTACTATAAAATGGTTAGGATATTGAAGTTATGTGACCAAACAGTAAAGAGAACTGGAATAACGTTGAGCGTAGGTCGATGTTGTATGGTAGCCACAGAAGAATGAAAGAGGCTGCATAGTTCAGGCGATTTACAAGGGCACTTCAATACCTATATCTACATAAGCAGGTGACGAGAATAAGCTACATGCGAAACACTAATAAGGAAGAAATGAAAGATGAAAATCCGTGAGTATCAATGAAAGAGAGAATATGTATTAATAAAAATCAGCAAGAAATTATGCAATTGTATTAATCAATACACAAAGATTTTGTATAACAAACTTCAAAATAGAAACTTCAGAATACGATCAGTAGCTTTTTTATAACATATTGCATATATTCACATAGGCAGGAGCTATGTCCGAGCATGTAGCTGTCCTTTGTAGATAACAGATGTTGACTTCCATCGATGACGCAAGGGTACTCAGAAACCACCATTACCTTCGATTACGTAACTGTAATAATTTAATAATGTGCAATTCGTTAGATAAGTCAACTGTTACCCAACAAAAGGATTATAAACTGTGCATTTGCAGAAATTTTATGAGTCACTGCTTTTTGTGTCATACACATTTGCACCGATGTTTCATCAAACAGAAGTAACTGTTGCATATATGCGGTGTCTGTGACAGGGACAAATAAAAGAGCTCGTTAGAGAACGATCAAACAAGCAAATAATCCTAATAAACTTAAGTCCGTGCGGCACTGGTTCGCCAGTATGCCGTATGCGCAGGTGCACTCATTCCAGTATTAGAACAATGTTAACGTCCAAGGATACATTTATTTCGGTATTCTACAAGTGAGGTTTGAATTACAACGCTGCAAAAGGGCCTTTTGTATTTCAAAATCATTCTATGTACCTAAATAATGGCACATAGATTTTCGAGAAGGTGTATCGGCAGTGGCTCGTCAATAAAATGCCCTTCCAGGTCTGCTGACTTGAACCCACTGGATATTTGAAAGCTTTGTTGTATTCTAGCCCTATTGACTTCATCGAACAACGGGAACGCATTGTGGATGGTTTTCAATGCATTTGAAACACGCTTGAAATTTTCGGAACTGTATAGGCGTCAGTGAGGAGCCCCCCTTCTCCATGCAAGGTAGCCGTCTGGCGCAACAGTAATAATGCATTTGTCCACAAGTCCATGTCAGCAGTTTGAATCTTACGGGAGTCTGTTTTAAGGTGTTTCATGCAATCAGTCGTAATACGTCGTATTGCGGACACCATTGGTTGCAGGACCCACACTGAGGTGACGAAAGTCATGGGATACCTCCAAGTATCGTGTCGGAGCTCCTTTTTCCCGGCGTAGTGCGGCAGCTCGACGTGGCATGGACTCCGGACTCATCAAGTCGTTGAACGTCCGCTGCAGCAACAAGCCATGTTGGCTCCACAGCCCCCGTAACTGTGAAATTGATGCTGGTTCAGGATTTTGTGCACGAACTGACCTCTCGATTATGTCTTATAAATGTTAGATGGGACCCACGTCGGGTGATCTGCGAAGCCAAATCAGTCACTCGAATCGTCCAGAACCTTCTTCAAGCCAAACGCGAACGATTGTGGCCCGGTGACATGGCACATTGTCACAAAAAAATTCAGTATTGATTGGGAACATGAAGTGCGTGAATGGCTGCAAATGGTCTCCAGGCAGCCAGGCATAACCATCTGCAGTCAACTATCAGTTCAGCTGGACCAGAGGATCTAGTCCAACCCATATAAACACAGCCCACACCATTATGGAGCCACCACCAGCTTGCACAGTGCCTCGTTGACAATTCGGCTCAGCGGCCCCATCACCTCTTACCAACTGAAACTGGGTCTCATCCGACCATGCCACGGTTTTCCAGTCGTCTAGGGTCCATCGATATGGTCACGGGTCAGCAGGTGACGCCGCGCAATTAACAAAGGCACTCGCGTCGTCCTCTGCTGCCATAGCCCATTATCGACACATATTGCCGCACTGTCTTAACGAATACGTTCGTCGTACTCACGTGTTGCTTGTCTGATAGCACTGACAACTCTATGCAAATGCCACTGTTCTTGGTCGCTAAGTGAAGGTCGCACGCAGTTGTGTAGACCGTGGTGAGAGGTAATGCCTAAAAAAATGTCTCTGAGCACTATGGGACTTAACTTCCGAGGTCATCAGTCCCCTTGAACATAGAACTACTTAAACTTAACTAACCTAAGGACATCACACACATCCATGCCCGAGGCAGGATTCGAACCTGCGAACATAACCGTCGCGTGGTTCCAGACTGTAGCGCCTAGAACCGGTCGGCCACTCCGCACTCGGTAATGCCTAAAATGTCATATTCTCGGCACACTGTTGACACTGTAGATCTTGGAGTACTGACTTATCTAATGACTCCGGAAATTTAATGTCCCAAGAGTCTAGCTGCGACTACTATTCCGCGTTCTAAGTTTGTTAATTCCCGTCGTGCGGCCAAAATCTCTTTGGAATCTATTTCACATTAATCACTTGAGAACGAATGACAGCTCCGCCAGCACGCTGCCCTTTTAAACCTTGTGTACGCGATACTACCACCATCTGTACGAGGTACATTCAAGTTCTAAGGCCTCCCAATTTTTTTTTCTCCGGACTGGAAAGAGGTAGAAACATGCGCATTGTTTTAAAATGAGGCCGCATTCATTGTCAATACGTGCCAGAGATGGCAGCACCGTACGGCAGATGCAATTTTACCGCCAGCGGCGAGAATGAGAACTGTTTTAAATACTTAAAATGGCGACGTTTTCCTTACTTGAACAGCGTGCAATCATTCGTTTTCTGAAATTGCGTGGTGTGAAACCAATTGGAATTCATCGACAGTTGAAGGAGACATGTGGTGATGGAGTTATGGATGTGTCTAAAGTGCGTTCGTGGGTGCGACAGTTTAATGAAGGCAGAACATCATGTGACAACAACCGAAACATCCTCGGGCTCGCACAAGCCGGTCTGACGATATGATCGAGAAAGTGGAGAGAATTGTTTTGGGGGATCGCCGAATGACTGTTGAACAGATCGCCTCCAGAGTTGGCATTTCTGTGGGTTATGTGCACACAATCCTGCATGACGACCTGAAAATGCGAAAAGTGTCATCCAGGTGGGTGCCACGAATGCTGACAGACGACCGCACGGCTGCCCGTGTGGCATGTTGCCAAGCAATGTTGACGCACAACGACAGCATGAAAGGGACTTCCTTTTCGTCGGTTGTGACAATGGATGAGATGTGGATGCCATTTTTCAATCCAGAAAGAAAGCGCCAGTCAGCTCAATGGAAGCACACAGATTCACCGCCACGAAAAAAATTTCGGGTAACTGCCAGTGCTGAAAAAATGACGGTGTCCATGTTCTGGGACAGTGATGGCGTAATCCTTACCCATTGCGTTCCAAAGGGCACTACGGTAGCAGGTGCATCCTACGAAAATGTTTTGAAGAACAAATTCCTTCCTGCACTGCAACAAAAACGTCAGGGAAGGGCTGCACGTGTGCTGTTTCACCAAGACAACGCACCCGCACATCGAGCTAACGTTACGCAACAGTTTCTTCGTGATAACAACTTTGAAGTGATTCTTCATGCTCCCTACTCACCTGACCTGGCTCCTAGTGACTTTTGGCTTTTTCCAACAATGAAAGACACTCTCTGTGGCCGCACATTCACCAGCCGTGCTGCTATTGCCTCAGCGATTTTCCAGTGGTCAAAACAGACTCATAAAGAAGCCTTCGCCGCTGCCATGGAATCATGGCGTCAGCGTTGTGAAAAATGTGTACGTCTGCAGGGCGATTACGTCGAGAAGTAACGCCAGTTTCATCGATTTCGGGTGAGTAGTTAATTAGAAAAAAAAATCGGAGGCCTTAGAACTTGAATGCACCTCGTATATTTGCATATCGCTATCCCATGACTTCTGACGCTTCAATGTATGTTGGTTAGGATTGTTTGCTTGTTTCACTTTCTTCTGATCATCCCTCTCGTGTGTACATGAAATAATTGTGGAACACCATGTATGTATAGGGATATGTGTCTGGGATAGTCACACTGACATGAAAACTGAGGAAAATAGGAATATTTGGTATAAAGAGAGTAGACAATTTCAAATATAAAACTGCCAATCGACTTATAGATAATAAACACTATTCAAACTATTTGTACAATTTGGAAATACAAATGTAGTTCTTAAGAATAAACTGTGGGCCAAGCACATTAGTGACATTTGAACGACCCAAACGAACATCATAAAGAAGGAGACCTTTTATTAATACATAGGAAAAAGATGGAACTTTTACAGGAACAACTGTTTATCTGTGCTTTTGGTTATAATTTGTCTATTACAGAGAAGAGCCTGACAAGTTTGCATTTTTTATGTCCTGTATCGACCCTATCTTCTAAAGTATATTATTATAGTATTGTTTTAGCCTCTGGGGTTTTTCTTTGAAATATATCATGTAAACAAGTTACTTTGATGTTATCTTTCATAGATTTAACAATTTGTACTGAAACTCCAAGTACCCTTCACTTCTTTGCTCTTCAATCTGTTATTACTTTAGTTTTCAACTAACAGTCTCCTGGTTGTTTTCATTACTTTCAAAAATGTTTCAAAACAATACTGAAACTTTGAAGAATGTCCCATCTCGATTGTTACCCATTTTGTCATAGTATTTACTAGTGCAGGTTTCTATGTTACTTTCTTCATGGTTAAATTGTTTTGAGAGATCTCTTTTACAAAATTTAAATTTTATCCTCTGACGTCCTCTTGAAGACATTTACAAACAGTTTCGTTTATTCTACTACATTTCTCTTATTGACTGATTGAGTAAACGTCTGACCTTACATTTAATAGTTACCTTGATTCATTTTATTTTGCCTGGGTACTATTGTCAAGTATATGGCATGTTCGTTTAGGTATAATCTCTGTTTTCTGAGATATTGAAGTTACTGCTTAATACAATCTGGAATACCTCCCCATTCATAAAATCTCGTAATCTGAATTTCTGACCTCCTGCCTCAAGAGTTTGCTTCTTTCTCAAGTTATATAACTCTTTTTACTCAGGATCTTATCAGTCTGTGGTCATTTACCATTCAGTTAGTACCATCAAATGCTTTGTAGTTTTTGTTCTTTTACAACATAAAAAATAGTTTTTGATGTATGGCGCAGAGTGGTCAAAAATAAATGTTTCGTGGTTAGTATTTACTGAAAATAAAACTCGTAGACTCAAGAAAATTTACTAGGTAACGAATTTTTCATATTTCACTCCTTATGTTTATGCACAGAAACCAACGCAGAAATAATACTGACTCAGATTCATAGTTTCATAAATTTACTGGGAATCCATCGCAAATTTTTTCACCAGAAGGCGGACTATTGACTACACAGCAGGGACTACGATTTCAGGTTCCACGGAGGAAGAGGAAGTTTGTGCTATAACGTCTCTGATAATAAAAGCTAAGGAGTATCCAAAATGAAACTGAGGATAACTCTCAGAGGAAAAGTGTGTCTCAATGCTCAGGAACAAAGGAAGTACAGCAGTGCAACAGAAAAGATGTTAATTGGTAAGATTGTTTTGACAGAAACCGAAATGTTATTAATGATCTTATTATGAAAGGAGCGGTAAACTCTATGCTCTCTATGCAATGGGATCTGCGTAGGCCCATAGGAACTACTGAGAAGCCGCTCAAGGGACAAAAAGTATTTACAGTAACAGATTCACACTGAATAACCCAGTAATAAATACTGTCGTCCTTACTACTGTCCATTAATTTTTTACATACTGAATGTAGCTTCTGTTGGTCTGTAGTACAATGTTCGCTGAACCGATAGTGTAAAAGAATTTTATCTTAATTTACTTTGTCTAGACGTATGGAACGGTACTAGTAGGACTCATCTGGTCAAACAGTCGATAAAGCAAAGAGGAATTCGGTACCTCGTTTGGTCATCCAGAACTTAGGTTCCCGGAGGTGACTGAAGTTCACTGAGCGAACAACGGGCTAACTGCATCCTCATTCTCATCCATGTGACACAGAGCTCTATTATTGTCTAAAGTCACGTCAGTTCGGTGCACTCTCTGTTAAAGGCATTTTATAGAAGGCTCTCACGCACACTCAGCGGACCTTCTAATTTTGTGGAATTCACACAGCATGTTTACCTTGAACTCTATGATGCTATCGGATCCTAATTTGCTAAGGACGCAGTTAACAAAATTTCCCAGCAACCAGTACACAGCGTAATTTTTGCTTCTGGGAAATAGCGTGCCTCAGGCCTGTGTATCAATGACAGCGATATACACTCAAGGGATGTTCTTGTAACCAAGCTATTTGCTCTCGGGTCCACTTCCAACTATTCATGTGACCACTGCAAGTATATCTATGAATTATTGTGTCAACTAGATGGCATTGTTGACATAAATTTGTTTCACAGAGTCCGATTGCGTTCAGTCTTTCATTGGTGCTAACTATGTTGTTAACTGTCTTGTATCATGACGTTTTTATATTAGACGTGAGCACATTAGAACTAATATTTTTCCAAATCTCAGTCCACTCAATGTTTGGAAACTGTCGTTCTATTTTGTTCCTTCCTTCGCGTTACTTTCGTTCCCGCATTGTGGCTCTCGATGTTAAGTGTCGTGACTGCCTGAGATCGACACTGGCATAACTAAACTCAACATAGAAAATCCTCACATGCTGTAAGCGACTGTTGATATTCTGCACGTCAATCGGGGGAAGCAGGCTTCGAGGTTTAATGATCTCGAAAAGTTGGCTGGTTATGCTTTCTCGTGTGTGTCTAATTAAATTAACTTGCCTTTTGATAAAAAGTGCAGATACTTTATCCGTTATATCAGTTAATCCTAGTCCACCATTTTTAGGATCTAAAGTGGCTACTTTAGCAGGTACTCTGAACACTTCGCCTCTCCACGAAAAGTTGGTGATTTTGGATATAATACTCTCCTCGCTATCACTCTTGGTATTGGAAGCAGCTGGGCAGTATAATAAGCTTTATCAAGGATGCATGAGTTTATGTACTGTGTTCTTTGAACTTGGTTCATACATCGAGTTAAATTCTCTATAATGGCTCCTTGCACTTTATCTGCTGCAACTTTGCAATTTAAAACCGTCATTTTCATAGGGAATGCTGTCAGGGTGATCCCAAGTGTTATATGTTGTCGGACTAATTTTGCCCACTCGACGTTGATATTATCGAAACCTCTGAGATTTAAGATCTTACTTTTTTTTCGTTAGCATTGGCCCCAGATGCTCAACAGTGCAAATCAGTCACTGTTGCTAGCGTGGTTACCTCGTCATTATTCCTTATAATGACTCCTATATCGTCAGCATAGGCTCTTACAACTGTTATATTTCCTGATAATGTTAAGCCTTTTAATCTAGCATGGACATGTCAAAGGAAAGGTTCCAGCGAAATGGCGAAGAGCGAAATGGACAAAGGACTTCCTTGAGGAAACCTCGTTGTATTTGCATCGGCCTGGATTGTTGACAATTCACCGCTATTTTAGCATTTATTCCAGTTGCTATGTTCTTAATTAACTGTATGACCCTATCGTTGAAACCTATTTTCTTCAATGTCTGTAGAAGGTATTCATGATTTACTACATCGAACGCTTTATAAAAATCAAAAACAATAAAGCACACTTTATGTTTGTTACAGAAGTTATTGCAATGATATCCCTGCATTCTGATAGATTTTGAAAAATGGTTCTGCCTTACGCACAGTTCTAATGTTGACTAATAATTTTATCTGTAAGGCATGAAATTCTCCTGTTTACTATTCTAGCTATTAATTTCAGCCGTGAAACTGGACGAAAATTATTTAAATCTTTGTTTCCATTATTTTTTGGCACCAGGACAATTTTACTCTCCTTAAACTCAGCCGGAATCATTTTATCCTGAATAACCTCATTTACAGTGTCCGTGATTTTCGCACCTACTATTGGCCAGTAACGGATGTAAAACTCTGCTAGCAGACCATTCGGTCCTGGGGATTTTTTTGCTGGTGAAGCGCACAGAGTCACATACACATCTTCACTGACAATCGCGAGAAAATTTTCGTTGTCATCTTCTGTCAGCTGTGGGGCTAGGATGTCAAGGAATTCTTCCAAAGAAGCATCACTACATTGATGTATAGAATATAGCTCGCAATAACAGCGATAAATCTCGTCCATGATATCCTTCTGGGTTCTGAGAATCGTACCGTGTTTTGTTCGAATTTCATCAATAAAAGTCCTTCTCCCGTATACTTCACTAAATGATATAGGGAAGTACTTTCATCTTCTTACACCCAATTTGCCTTCGATTTTATTTTCCACCCTTCCATTTGACTTCTCTTGATAATAAGTCACTTGGCTTTCACTTTTTTTATGTCTGCTATCCGAAGTGAGGAACCTGCTGAGACCTGATCATATAGATTTCTCAAAACGGAATAGTAATATTCTATAGTGCATTTTATTTCCCTGGCGCTCTGGGCACTGTATTGAATAAGAACCTTCCTCTGGCTTTGCCATTTTAACCCACCAGTCAATAGCAGTGGCATATCTACTACGAGCACGCAGGCATATTGCCCATGTTTCTTTAAACAGGTCTTCTAAATCATGATTTACTAACAAGGAAGTGTTCAAATTCCCCTGATTCTTGAACCGGCGAACCGGCTGTCTTGTTATATTTATGCAAGCTAAAACACTCGAATGGTCTGGAAAGTACGTAGGAATCGTTTCTACTTTTATCACGGAAGTTTCAAAATTTTTTGAAATATGTAGTCTATCAATCCTGCTACGTGATGTTGCCGTGACATAAGTGAACTCAACAATGGAGGTATATTTGATTTCCCATGTTTTAATTCTAAACCAGTAACTAGTTTTTTTAGTTCACTTGAGAAATGAAAATTAGGTAACTGATCTTTTCGATTTAGTAATAACTGTCTTGGAGTTTTCCTTAACAAGTATATCAGGTCATCTTTGAAGAAACGTGCCCTGTCAGCTTGGCGAAAACTTCCTGAAGGGGGGCGTAAAAGTTGATGACAGTCACATCATAGATTTTTAGTCCTATTCCCCTTCCGGAATCCAGTCGTTCCACCTCGCTTACTGTAATCTCTTCCCTCACCAAAACAGCTGTTCCAACACTTGTTTCGGGAGATGCATTTATGTAACTGACAAAACCGGGAATTACTCAATCCGAAATTAGGACTTCTTGTAATAGGGCAATATCAGTCGCGGATTCGTAAAAAAAATTCACTAAGGGCCGATAATTTCAAACCGGTCGTAATTTTCGTTGTTTATAGTGGTGACAGAATAAAATTGCGTCATTGTACTGTCACTATGTAGTTCTTTTGATGAACTAATTTAGTTTCCTATGGTTCAGGACTCAGTTAAGCTGTTAAAGACTTCTCGGAAGGCTGAACATGGAATAACTTCAATCAGTTTATTAGTTACTGTCCCGTTTTTTTCTACTTCTGATGTTTTCTCTTGTACCGCAAGCAGACTGATTTCCTGGTGAACTTTCTGATTTTTACTCCAGTGATTCGTGTAAGACCGTTTCGGACCGAACATTCTTTGGGCTTGGGTCGCCCCTACCGGATTTTCCCTTCCCTTGGTTACGAGCTACATTCTCATTTGGTTGCGTCGGTATTTTACTTCGCGGTTTATCTCGAGCAGCAGCAGACGCTTTCGCAATTTCTGTTGCTGGCACCTGCCCTGAGGTGTTGACCGTGATCTCAGTTTAGCCACCACTTCCTCGTTCTTTATTAATTTCACTCACTTCCTGATCGAGGGAAACAAATGGAGACTGCAGTTTTGAAACGTCTCCCTGAATTTGTTTATTAACAGATAGCTGCTGATCTTTGCAATCGGCTACTTCATCTGTTGTTTCTTGCAAATTAATGCTGATTACACCCCTTTCATTTTCTGGTACCGTATGTGTATTATCTAACTGTTCATCAGTTGCTATTCGGATTTTGCCTTCAGGTTCCTCTGCCTCCTCATCGCACTGTTTTTGCTTGCGAAGTGAGGGAATGAGAGAAGACAGCTCGTCCTCTGAACAACTATCAGTTTTCTCCAGAGGTCGTTTTTTCGGTTGCATTTCAGTTTCACGAGTAGTGGTAACAGGGTTTCCCTTTGTTGTTAACGGGGGAAATTGACTGTTATCGTGAAAGGAGACTTCAGCTTGGCCCGCTGCGTTAACATCCACAATCAGTTGATCCGGGCTATTCTTTGGTAACAGATCATTTAATATATGCTTCTGGCGCTGTATCAAATTACTTTTAACAACAACAGTTCGCCGCGGACATTCCTATCTGAAGTGGCCGGTTTCGTTACATATGACATGTAGCTTCCTGACCCGTATAAACGATTTGTGCCTTATACCCACAAACAGTTATGTGAGACGGAATGTTCGTCTTAACGTCCATCTCTACACAGCGGACCCCGTTTAAACACTGCAGTTTAAAGCGAGGCGACCATCTTTCATTTGCAATTGATTTAACGTCTCCGTAGTTTGAAAGAGCTTCCTTAATCTTATCATTTTCAGTTTCAATGGGAATATTCAAGACACGAACGGTTTTGTAGTGAATGTCCGCTCTATAGATGGAAACCTTACTTTTATAACCATTTCTATGCACAAAATCTGCTTCACAGCCCCACTTTCGTAACACTTTATCAACAGTCGCAGCACTGATTAACTTGACAAAAACACAGTATTTTTCCTGATCCAGTTGCCAGGTATGAACGGTTTCAGAAATGAGACCAATTACCTGTGTAATCCAGTCATCTATTTCCAGGGATGTCGGCTGAACAGGGCGGGATTCCTTGTCAAAAGCAAATACCAGAGTATTCTTCCTGAGGTTTGTAGCTGTGGTTAATCCAGCGACGAAATTTCGTTAAACAACCGAAATTCCAAGTAGCAGCAGCAAGACCGGAAAGAGGGATCAGATCACAAGGAACGGGAACGAACACGGAGATTAACGGACGGACAGCACTCGGCGAAGCACAAGTACAGAGATGTAAACACTGAAGTGCAGCGCAACAGTTAACAGCGGCCACTCGCGAGCGCGGCTGAAACGGAACTGAGCTAAAAGAATAAAAAGATAAACAGAATGTGGTTATAACTCGCTCCTAGAGATCCAAATGATTAAGTAGCTCATTTCCCTATATGATACGTCAACGATTTCCGTATTCAAAATAAAATTGAAAAAACGCGGTTTCGAGAGCTCCTGCAGTTCGTCGAAGTTTATAACATTCATCTCATGAATGAAAATGTTTCGTATATGGTGCTACAGGCTAAAAATATTACGGCGGAGGTCTTTCATCTCTATCTAATGTTGTTGAGGATTCGATTGCAGATAAAGATTTGTGGCAAGCACGATTATGAAGATGACTGCTGCTAGTTACATTCCCAGTAATTTAAGCTGTGCGCTTAGATTCCTGACTAACCGCATACTCGGAAATCACTACATATTTGGAAAAAATGGTGAATTATTTCTGACAAGAAAAAATGTAAAGGTCACTGTCGGTTGTTTCACTCACAGTAATTTCATCTCCAACAATTTCATATTTCGTATTTTAAACACACATAAAGCACTAAACCATTACTGAGGAAGTGCGCTCTTACTTCTAAGTAATATTGCAGAAAAATCTTCACTTACACGAATAACAATGTCTCAGAACGTGTTGCATACATATGAAGAGTGAAAAAATTTTTGCACCCATTTGTGCGCTAACCTATGACCTTACGTGTAGTAATCCCGCGCGCTAACCACTTTTTTTTTCCCCAGCGACCCAACGATTACGGGACCTCAACGCTAACCACTTTTTTTTAAATAATCTTTATTGAAGAAACTGAGAGTACATATATATACACAAAGCAACAATTCTTCAAGGTACCTTTTAAACATATACAAATGAGTGTTAGTTAAACAAAAAATATTAGAAAAACATTAAATACAACAAAATACACTCCTGGAAATGGAAAAAAGAACACATTGACACCGGTGTGTCAGACCCACCATACTTGCTCCGGACACTGCGAGAGGGCTGTACAAGCAATGATCACACGCACGGCACAGCGGACACACCAGGAACCGCGGTGTTGGCCGTCGAATGGCGCTAGCTGCGCAGCATTTGTGCACCGCCGCCGTCAGTGTCAGCCAGTTTGCCGTGGCATACGGAGCTCCATCGCAGTCTTTAACACTGGTAGCATGCCGCGACAGCGTGGACGTGAACCGTATGTGCAGTTGACGGACTTTGAGCGAGGGCGTATAGTGGGCATGCGGGAGGCCGGGTGGACGTACCGCCGAATTGCTCAACACGTGGGGCGTGAGGTCTCCACAGTACATCGATGTTGTCGCCAGTGGTCGGCGGAAGGTGCACGTGTCCGTCGACCTGGGACCGGACCGCAGTGACGCACGGATGCACGCCAAGACCGTAGGATCCTACGCAGTGCCGTAGGGGACCGCACCGGCACTTCCCAGCAAATTAGGGACACTGTTGCTCCTGGGGTATCGGCGAGGACCATTCGCAACCGTCTCCATGAAGCTGGGCTACGGTCCCGCACACCGTTAGGCCGTCTTCCGCTCACGCCCCAACATCGTGCAGCCCGCCTCCAGTGGTGTCGCGACAGGCGTGAATGGAGGGACGAATGGAGACGTGTCGTCTTCAGCGATGAGAGTCGCTTCTGCCTTGGTGCCAATGATGGTCGTATGCGTGTTTGGCGCCGTGCAGGTGAGCGCCACAATCAGGACTGCATACGACCGAGGCACACAGGGCCAACACCCGGCATCATGGTGTGGGGAGCGATCTCCTACACTGACCGTACACCACTGGTGATCGTTGAGGGGACACTGAATAGTGCACGGTACATCCAAACCGTCATCGAACCCATCGTTCTACCATTCCTAGACCGGCAAGGGAACTTGCTGTTCCAACAGGACAATGCACGTCCGCATGTATCCCGTGCCACCCAACGTGCTCTAGAAGGTTTAAGTCAACTACCCTGGCCAGCAAGATCTCCGGATCTGTCCCCCATTGAGCATGTTTGGGACTGGATGAAGCGTCGTCTCACGCGGTCTGCACGTCCAGCACGAACGCTGGTCCAACTGAGGCGCCAGGTGGAAATGGCATGGCAAGCCGTTCCACAGGACTACATCCAGCATCTCTACGATCGTCTCCATGGGAGAATAGCAGCCTGCATTGCTGCGAAAGGTGGATATACACTGTACTAGTGCCGACATTGTGCATGCTCTGTTGCCTGTGTCTATGTGCCTGTGGTTCTGTCAGTGTGATCATGTGATGTATCTGACCCCAGGAATGTGTCAATAAAGTTTCCCCTTCCTGGGACAATGAATTCACGGTGTTCTTATTTCAATTTCCAGGAGTGTATAACGTATTCTGTCTTCTTCCTTTTTTTTTGTTTTGATAATTTTTTTTTTGGTCGATGCATGAGAACGTGGATAAGGGTGTTGCATCATGTGACAGGTAGGCATGGTACACCCCAACTTTGAGGGGGGTCAAGGAAGACGCTGCGGAGATAACCGGTAAAAGTTTGTCGGTAAGATGGTTTTCGGGTGAGGGTGCTATGCACGGTCACAACTTTGTACCAGAAGTCAAGGACTGTATGCGGGCCACTGTGAAAGAGGTAGTCTAAAGCCTGTCCTCGAAACCAGGTTAGTATATGGTGCTAGCAAGACGGTATTGAAATGTCTGGGGCAACAACAAGAAATCCGGGGTTATCGTCGTTGGCGGGGCACGGAGGTAAAAGCCCACGATTCGTTGGATGAGGAGCCATACGTTTTGTTTCAGGGGGCACGTAAGACGGTGCTCGTCGGTGTCTTAGAGCTGACTATCAGGGCAGAGTGGGGACGTGGCCAGTCCTATGCGATAAAGTCGACTATTAGTCGGGAATTTGCCATAGACTAAAACATACCAGAGTGCAGACACAGGCGACGGTGAAAGGGTGCATGCTCACACCCCCAAACCGTTTGCCAGTTAATGTCATGGTGCTGTAGCACCATGGGGTGCAAGGGTTGGACAGCATAAAGAAAAGATAATAATCTTTTGTCCGGGGAGGACGGGTGACTGGTAGATCGGCCCGAACGTATCTGAGTTCTATGAAACAATTGGCGACGCGGGGTACAATAATGGACATATAGGTGCCACATTGATCGGTGGATCGAGAGAAGCTGGTCGGAGGACATCTAAGAGACTGCGTGTTAAGGACGGGACCGGCCCCTGCCAGTGCCGCAACATAGTGAGGACAAAGAGTGCAGAAGATCGTGCCCGCACGTTGACGAGTCGGAGGCCACCTTTTGCAGGAGGCAGTGTTAGAGTGTTGTAGCGGACTTTGAAAAGTGCCCCTGCTGACACGAAATATCCAAAGGCTGTTTGGATGCTGCGGCCAAGGAGTAACGGCATTGGGAGGATTTGGGCGACGTGTACTAGTTTAGGGACAACATACATATTGACATAGGACACACGTTGGAGTTGGTGTAAATTACGGTGCACTTGACCGCGGACGTGGTGCCGAATCGACTGCAAAAGACGCTGGTAAGCGAGGGCCATTGTGCGGTGTGTGGAGCTCGTAAATTCGATACACAAGTAGCGAAGGGTGTTACTGAATAGGAGTGGGTTCGGCACCATAGCCGGGAGGCCGCGCCCAATGTGCATCATAGTCGATTTATGGACATTAAGAATGCTACCAGAAAGACGTCCATGCTGGTGGATCCAGTGGATGGCGTCATTGAGTTCCGTGGAGGAGCAGGTGAGAAAGAGGCAGTCGTCCGCATAAGCCCTGCAGTGAAAGGTGTAGTCTCGTAAAGTGAGACCCTGCAGGTCTAGAGGTAAGACCAGTGATGAGGTGCTCAAGTGCTATGGCATATAGTAAAGTAGGCATAGATCATCCTTGACGCACAGAGCGACGTATGGGAGTCGGTCCTACGAGCCTCCCATTGACTTTTACCATCGAGACCGCGGGAAGAAGTAACCGGCGAATGGCATCGACAAAAAGTAATGGGAACCTCATACGTGTCGCCACCATGAGGAGGAATAAGTGTCGAACGCGATCAAAGGCACTCGTGAAATCGACGGATACCAGTGCTGCACGAAGGCGACAAACCGACGCCAGCGCGATGAGGTCACGACATTCTCCTAGGGCCGTTTGTAAGGTGGCCCCACAAACAAGAGCAGTGTGCTCCGGTGAAAGGACCATAGACAGGACGGTGCGTATGCGCGCTGCTAATAGGCGTACATAGATTTTATAGTCTGCATTCATCAGTGTAAGGGGGCGATATGCAGAGACATGAACCTCTTCCTTCGGCTTAGGCACAGGTAGAAGAATGCCACTGACGAATTCAGGTGGAATTGGGAAGGACGGAGTAAAGAGTTCCTGAATCATTTTCGTCCAGCGGGGAAGCATTAACGTGAACGCCCGGTAAAACTCCCCGGAGAGACCATCTGGTTCTGATGATTTGTTCTTGGCCCCCTTATTGATCTCATCTACCACCTCTCCTGCGGTGATTGCAGACATCACGGACGTTGACTCCGCTACGGCGAGGGTCCGATCAGAGGAAGGACGGAGATCATCAGGAATTGGCGTTGCCATCGGTTCATCATCGTCGGTTCATTCATGGCTGTCTACTGTTACGCTGTGTAAGTCGGGTGACCTTGAACGAGCTTCGCCTGGCTGCCGCCAGGGCACGAGGGATCTCGCTCTAGTTCTAACAGAGCGCGATCCGCTGAGAAAAATTACTTCCGGCGCCGCCATTGTAGTTATCTGGGCGCTTACTTCCTGCCGCGCCCATATTATCAGTAGCTACGTCACTGCATATGAGGCAGCTGCACGTCATTCGACTCGAGGCACCCGCACAGTAGAGACAGCCGTGCCGTACCGCAGGAGAAGATATGCAAGAAGAGCCAGATTGCCAGTGTACAAGAATACATTTAATCTTACACAAAAGAATACAGCACAACAGCAGCTATTGGAAGGGCCTATTGTTTTTGTAGGCTGCAAGATCAATTTTTCTTGTACTACTACAGAAGTAGTTGCTGGTAATTCTTGGTTTACTGTTGCAATAATTCGAGGAGGTGATTCTGCGCTTGGAGGGGAAGAGGGGAGGGGAAGAAAACCAATATGCACTCCGTGTGCATACCGGGGGGAGTAATTCCAGATGTGGAAAGGGTCCTTCTGGATGCCATGAAGGGTACAGGGTGCACCCATCTGCAGGTGGTCGCTCATGTCGGCACCAATGATGTGTGTCGCTATGGATCGGAGGAAATCTTCTCTGGCTTCCGACGGCTAACTGATTTGGTGAAGACTGCCAGTCTCGCTAGCGGGATGAAAGCAGAGCTCACCATCTGCAGCATCGTCGACAGGACTGACTGCGGACCTTTGGTACAGAGCCGAGTGGAGGGTCTGAATCAGAGGCTGAGACGGTTCTGCGACCGTGTGGGCTGCAGATTCCTCGACTTGCGCCATAGGGTGGTGGGGTTTCGGGTTCCGCTGGATAGGTCAGGAGTCCACTACACGCAACAAGCGGCTACACGGGTAGCAGGGGTTGTGTGGCGTGGGATGGGCGGTTTTTCAGGTTAGATGGCCTTGGGAAAGTACAGAAAGGGCAACAGCCTCAACGGGTGCGGGGCAAAGTCAGGACATGCGGGGAACAAGCAGCAAACGGTATTGTAATTGTCCACTGTCGAAGCTGCGTTGGTAAAGTACCGGAACTTCAAGCGCTGATAGAAAGCACCGAAGCTGAAATCGTTATAGGTACAGAAAGCTGGCTGAAGCCAGAGATGAATTCTGCCGAAATTTTTATGAAGGCACAGATGGTGTTTAGAAAGGATAGATTGCATGGTGGCGTGTTTGTCGCTGTTAGTAGTAGTTTATCCTGTAGAGAAGTAGAAGTGGATAGTTCCTGTGAATTATTATGGGTGGAGGTTACACTCAACGACCGAGCTAGGTTAATAATTGGCTCCTTTTACCGACCTCCCGACTCAGCAGCATTAGTGGCAGAACAACTGAGAGAAAATTTGGAATACATTTCACATAAATTTTCTCAGCATGTTATAGTCTTATGTGGAGATTTCAATTTACCAGATATACACTGGGACACTCAGATGTTTAGGACGGGTGTGTGGGGCGGCGGTGGAATTTATTTTGTTAATATATAATGTAGAATGTAAAACCAGTTCCTATTACTTATGCTGTCTTTTGCCGTTCTCGACACTGGATCTCTAACTACAATATTGGCAACCAGAAAGTGATTAGCAAAACGTGAAGCCTGTAATTATAATTCCTAGTGCCCACTTCATCTGAGAAACACACTTATAGCTGCAGCTTATAACTCTGAAAAATTAGGAGATTGTCTGGGATTCATAATCAAAAAACGATTTTCTAAAAATTGTTCAGTATATTCTGAAAGTCACAGATTAAAAAAAAGGAATCCACACAATCCAACTACCAGAGCAGTTCAGAGTTTCATGCGCTGATGCAACTATAACTGTCCAAATTAAATGTTTAAGTGAATGCTCGCCATAATTTGATGATAATGTTCATCAAACGCCACGCTAAATAATGGTAGAATGTCTGCCCCGCGGCGGCACGTGAAAATACGACATACGCAAACTGAAGATATATCATTAAAGTCATCCCAGAATTAACACTTCTCTCGAAAATGATTTCATGGTTACGCGTATCCCGAGTAACTTAATACGGCATCCGAGGCGGTTTATAGCGATGATACCGACGCGGCGCGACTCCCGACACAGATGGTGTTCTATTCAGAGTCTGGAGAGGACTGGGGCGTTGCTTCCTTGCGCAGCGTTCTTATATACGTATAAAGCAGCGGTGCGGACGGCTAAGGGAACGCCTGATCAAATCGGCTCTCCCGACTAGCCGCTGGGCTAGTAATGCACCACATTAAGTTACCGAATAAATCATAGCTTCTTTTGCTGATTGCCGATGAAGCTCTCAATTTAAATGTGCATTCAGCACACTGGTAAGTAATCATAATAAAAGTTTGACGTGGCTAAGTTAAATATTTTGGGCGAGAGAATTAATTTAATTACACTACACGCAGTAGACGAGCTCTGAACTTGCCCTTTGGAGATACGCTATCGCTATAGTTTTATTGTTATTCAGTTGAAACTTCTCACATCTTTATGATTATAGCGGATCTCCCTTCTACCTAAATTTAAACATCCTAGCTTTATTTATTCGCCTACTTACTCTATCTTGCTTCCTTAATTTTTAAGACAAAAACCAGAAAATTATGAATTTCAACAAAAATTTTAATTTGTGAGATCCTAAGTACCGTTTCTATTAAATTATTATGCAAAAGGAATCTAAATATAAATTTTTTAGTCTCCAGCTCTTTCCTGTTGCACCAATGATTTTTACAGATAAACGTCCAAATTTCGAAAATGGTTAAAGTTATCGAACTGATATTCAACACATATTAATGTAGTATTACTCCTGACATGCTAGAACCGTTTCAGGTTATTTACTTGATTTTAAAACTATTGCGCAACATTTATGACGACAGAGCTAGTTACAGCGGACTAGGCTAGCACACAATGGAAAGACTGATGTGAATTTACTACAGCGTGAGTAGGCTGCTTCCCTACAGGTGGTAGGGACAGAGCATCGAGTGACATTATACTGAGTGCACTATCCGAAAATTACCTCGAGCAATTAAACAGAGAACCGCTCGTGGAGATAACATCTTGGACCTACTGATAACAAACAGACCCGAACTTTTCGACTCTGTATGTGCAGAACAGGGAATCAGTGATCATAAGGCTGTTGCACCATCCCTGAATATGGAAGTTAATAGGAATATAAAAAAAGGGAGGAAGGTTTATCTGTTTAGCAAGAGTAATAGAAGGCAGATTTCAGACTACCTAACAGATCAAAACGAAAATTTCTGTTCCGACACTGACAATGTTGAGTGTTTATGGAAAAAGTTCAAGGCAATCGTAAAATGCGTTTTAGACAGATACGTGCCGAGTAAAACTGTGAGGGACGGGAAAAACCCACCGTGGTACAACAACAAAGTTACGAAACTACTGCGAAAGCAAAGAGAGCTTCACTGCAAGTTTAAACGCAGCCAAAACCTCTCAGACAAACAGAAGCTAAACGATGTCAAAGTCAGCGTAAGGAGGGCTATGCGTGAAGCGTTCAGTGAATTCGAAAGTAAAATTCTATGTACCGACTTGACAGAAAATCCTAGGAAGTTCTGGTCTTACGTTAAATCAGTAAGTGGCTCGAAACAGCATATCCAGACACTCCGGGATGATGATGGCATTGAAACAGAGGATGACACGCGTAAAGCTGAAATATTAAGCACCTTTTTCCAAAGCTGTTTCACAGAGGAAGACTGCACTGCAGTTCCTTCTCTAAATCCTCGCACAGACGAAAAAATGGCTGACATCGAAATAAGTGTCCAAGGAATAAGAAAGCAACTGGAATCACTCAACAGAGGAAAGTCCACTGGACCTGACGGGATACCAATTCGATTCTACAGAGAGTACGCGAATGAACTTGCCCCCCTTCTAACAGCCGTGTACCGCAAGTCTCTAGAGGAACGGAAGGTTCCAAATGATTGGAAAAGAGCACAGGTAGTCCCAGTCTTCAAGAAGAGTCGTCGAGCAGATGCGCAAATCTATAGACCTATATCTCTGACGTCGATCTGTTGTAAAATTTTAGAATATGTTTTTTGCTCGAGTATCATGTCGTTTTTGGAAACCCAGAATCTACTATGTAGGAATCAACATGGATTCCGGAAACAGCGAATGTGTGAGACCCAACTCGCTTTAGTTGTTCATGAGACCCAGAAAATATTAGATACAGACTCCCAGGCTATTTTTCTTGACTTCCGGAAGGCGTTCGATACAGTTCCACACTGTCGCCTGATAAACAAAGTAAGAGCCTACGGAATATCAGACCAGCTGTGTGGCCGGATTGAAGAGTTTTTAGCAAACAGAACACAGCATGTTGTTATCAAGGTAGAGACGTCTACAGACGTTAAAGTAACCTCTGGCATGCCACAGGGGAGTGTTATGGGACCATTGCTTTTCACAATATATATAAATGACCTAGTAGATAGTGTCGGAAGTTCCATGCGGCTTTTCGCGGATGATGCTGTAGTATACAGAGAAGTTGCAGCATTTGAAAATTGTAGCGAAATGCAGGAAGATCTACAGCGGATAGACACTTGGTGCCGGGAGTAGCAATTGACCCTTAACATAGACAAATGTAATGTATTGCGAATACATAGAAAGAAGGATCCTTTATTGTATGATTATATGATAGCGGAACAAACACTGGTAGCAGTTACTTCTGTAAAATATCTGGGAGTATGCATGCGGAACGATTTGAAGTGGAATGATCATATAAAATTAATTGTTGGTAAGGCGGGTGCCAGGTTGAGATTCATTGGGCGGCTGCTTAGAAAATGTAGTCCATCAACAAAGGAGGTGGCTTACAAAACACTCGTTCGACCTATACTTGAGTATTGCTCATCAGTGTGGGATCCGTACCAGATCGGGTTGACGGAGGAGATAGAGAAGATCCAAAGAAGACCGGCGCGTTTCGTCACAGGGTTATTTGGTAACCGTGATAGCGTTACGGAGATGTTTAATAAACTCAAGTGGCGGACTCTTCAAGAGAGGCCCTCTGCATCGCGGTGTAGCTTGCTCGCCAGGTTTCGAGAGGGTGCGTTTCTGGATGAGGTATCGAATATATTGCTTCCCCCTACTTATACCTCCCGAGGAGATCACGAATGTAAAATTAGAGAGATTAGAGCGCGCACGGAGGCCTTCAGACAGTCGTTCTTCCCGCGAACCATACGCGACTGGAACAGGAAAGGGAGGTAATGACAGTGGCACGTAAAGTGCCCTACGTCACACACCGTTGGTTGGCTTGCGGAGTATAAATGTAGATGTAGATGTAGAAATTGGCGATAATTTTCAGCAAAGGCAGACACCACTGCCGCCTGTGTTGTGTGGTGAACACCATCAGAGGTCGTGGTGTTGGGGGCAAAAAGTCGACGTCGACGACTATGATCGGATGCCGCGTCGATTGTGAATGGTGCTTCGTGGTGGAGGAGGTCCTGTCGTCGGGAACGCACCAAGACGCCATGCAGTCGTGCACGTTACAGAGAGAGGAGACGAGCTTTAGTACGCAGTCGTCCCCTATGGGTGTCAGGCGATGGAGGGAGCGCATCGCGCTCACGGAGGACGGCGTAGTGAAAATTTGTGGTGTTTCGATGCCATGCTGCTGCTTCCTTGCCACATTGCATGAAGACCTTTCTGATCGCATGTTTGGCACATTTGAGCCACCATGGGACGTGGATGTTTTCGCAAGACGCCCATGTAGTGGCAATACATTGTCGGCAGCGTGGATCATTAAGGAGGGAGGTATTAAGCTTCCAGTAACCTCTGCTGCGCCACACTGACTGAGGTGGCAGAGCCAGGGAGCAAATGACGGCGCAGTGGTCCGAAAATGCAAGGGGCCATGGTTCAGATAGGGCGACCTCGTTGCCAAGGTGGGCAGAGACATAAAACCGCTCGGAGAATGTGCTGTATAATGGGTAAAACCGGGGGTATTGCCATGAATTTTCTCCCATACGTCCACTAGATTAAAATCTTCGATTAAGGTGAGCAGCGCCGGGCATGGCGAATAACCAGGCATTTGGTCCTGCGGACGGAGGGCGCAGTTGAAATCGCCTCCCATGATAAGGCGATCATAGCGTCCAGAAAACGGGGGCGCCACGTCATGTCCGGATAAAGTGGACCGCTGCCGACGGTTCGTGGAGCCAGACGGAGCGTAGAAATTGATGACGCACGTGTCGAAGATGGTAACAGCCATGCCCCTTCCACAGGGAAGGACTGTCGTGTCCTTGAGCGGGACCCCTTCGCGTATGTAGAAAGCCACTCCACGCCCTGATTGATCACATGTGGGCGTGTATGAGACGTAGCCGTAGACCGGTGATAGTGTGGCAAAGCGTACTTCCTGAAGAAGGGCGACGTCGACGTCAGAGGCCCGAAGCATTTCACATAGGAGCTGCAGCTTGGGTGCAGTGCCAATCATGTTGATGTTCAGTGTGACGAACCGGTACGTTTGTTTCAGTGGTGTTGGACGCGCATCTACCATCACCAAGGGAAGTATGAGGGGGACACTGGCAGGAAGTCCCGTCCCATCAGCTGCAGTGTCTCGCCCTTGATGTTAACAGGCAGCCTCGTCCGGCGGAGGCAACTCATCCGGAGGAGGGGGCGTATCTTCCTCAATGTCGTCGGCCCATGCTCCTGTGCCGTGCGTCTGCCCAATGTCCATGGGAATTGCGTCGTGGTGAGAGAGATCTAGAGTTGTTGGTGGGGAGACAGGAGTCTCAACCTGCGCGCCGATCGTTACATTGTGCGTGGCGACCTCCAAGGTGGTCCCGTCCTGCGAAACGTCTTGTTCATCGTGAAAGCTGTCCGCCGACCTCTGCGTGGAAATGTCGGCTGGTTGGGTGTCGTCTTCGTCGTCGCGGGTGGCGACGCTTTGAGAGCTCACGGGTGAATAGCGGCGGCGTTTGCGCCTACGTGGCGAGCGTTGTTTGCGCACGTGTTCCTCAGTGTCGGACGACGGCAAGAAGGACCTGGTTCGAAGGCGTCGGTGGGTAAAATGAAATTGTCAAACAGGTGTTGTAAAGAAGTACTGGTCTCCTCAGCGTCTGGTGCGGGAGCCTTTTCGGCGGCAAGGTTGTCAGGTTGGACGTCCGCACCGTCCGTAGGTGACTGGGACGGTGGGACGTGCCGATCGGAAGGACCGGGCGACGGACTGGACGAAATTGTTGACGTGGCAAGAGCCGCTGCGTAAGTCACCGGTAGGGTGTGACGGACGGTTTCGACAAAGGGAGCTGCGCGACAAGTCGTTGACTGCATTCAGACCGTAGATGACCTTTCCCGAAACCGGAACAGGTCCGAAGTTGGCCGTCGTACATTATAATAGCACGGCAGCCTCCGATACGTAGGTAGGAAGGCACGTGTTTCTACATCACGATGCGGACCTGTCGAACATCGTTTAATACGGGATAGGTTTTAAATTGTACCCATCGTTCGGCAACTTGTTCCAGAACGTTGCCATAGGGACGGAGCGCCTCGATGACGGCGTCTGCAGGTAGTTCGAACGGCAGTTCGAAGATGCTTATCGTTCGTGTGCCGAGACCTCCGTGATCGACGGTAACGGATCCCACGTTGCCGTCGGAATGACAGAAGCGCAGTCCACGAAGTACCTCGTCGCACGCCGCATCGTTGATCATTTTGACGTAGATCCGTTGGTGGTATTTTAACTTCATCGCTAATAAATCGTTCTACCTCCAGAGCCTTGGGTCGGGCGAAGTCGGAACAAAAGTTGAAACGTAATGTCTTCTTCCGATAGTTGTGCGCCATGGTGGTCTAGAAGGAAAAACGGCACTTACAGCGGCCGAAGTAAACACTAACACACGGTGCGCGCCTCGCCTGCAGCGCTCTGGCGCGTGACAGCCTCGCAGCACTGCCGGCGGCAGCCTAACCACTTGGCTACGCTAAACAACAACTACACGTGGCTGAATTCTTGTACTATTGCGCAAGAACGTAGGCTGACCTCATTGCCAAACGATGCTGCGTAAGTCAGAAATTCGTAATAGTTTGGAAGGTTTCTAGTATCAGGCTTCACATAATTGCTTTCCATTGTTACTTGAATGTTATAGAAACGTTTCGATAGTTACTAACTAAACCATTTCTGGGAAAAAGTACACAAAGTCACTAGTAACGTCAGTTCACACTCATGTAATATACGTAAGCAGAGCCGATGTCTTGCTATTTAATGATCTTTAAACTCTTATTTGCATTAAAATAACACGTATTTTGAGAGAATATTTACCGAAAACGTCTTCTATTTGGATGTAATCATTCGCAGTAACAAACTAACTACAGTGCTCAGAGCCATTTGAACAACCTAACCTAACCAGATTTCTAACAAAGGAAAATAGTCTATTATGAACCCACTCTCCAACTGGATGCGTACTCTGGTGATTCTTTAGTAACGCAATTACTAAATCCAAAGCTAAAACCGCTAAATATGTTTAAAATAACAAATTACAGGTGTACATAAACCACAGCACCCCGATCAACAGGGCCAGACCGAAATCCAAAACCTCTCGGTACAATTGTCGTAAAATGGTTCAAATGGCTCTGAGCACTATGGGACTTAACATCTATGGTCATCAGTCCCCTAGAACTTGGAACTACTTAAACCTAACTAACCTAAGGACAGCACACAACACCCAGCCATCACGAGGCAGAGAAAATCCCTGACCCCGTCGGGAATCGAACCCGGGAACCCGGACGTGGGAAGCGAGAACGCTACCGCACGACCACGAGATGCGGGCCACAATTGTCGTAAAATCGGTGGGACGACCGTTCGTTAACAAGTCCCAGAAGCTTACGGAATAGGGTATTTCGATAAAGAACCGAAAATGACGTCACTACCGAGCCTAACCTACTACACCGATCGGTATGAACGATAGAGAATAGGGCCCCTGGTGACGCTGCTATAGCCTGGACGGTTTTATAGCGACAGCAGGTCGGTGGTCACAATGTGCTAGCTGATCAGTGCACGATAAAACGCTGTCTTTCTCGCCATCTTAAAGCTTGACAGGATTTGTGTCTGTGGATGACGTAGCGCTGTAAGTCGTCCTGGTACGGGACATGGTTTTCATTGTGAAGCCCGCCAGATGTGCCGTCCGTTGATGATGCTGCACGCTCTGAAACGACCTGCCTACATCTCACGAAACGTGCTTCTCATCGTCATTTGCGACCTCAGCGCTCTCCAGCGGCACTCTGTAGCTCACACAGTTTCTTGAGGAAAATGGATGCGTGTAAAATAGCTGCGTTTACTCTGTTAGCGATTGTCGAAGAAAGGTGAAGGAAATCTCGAGGTTGATTATGGACTTGGCGAAGGCTCGAACAACGGATAATACTGTATAACGATCTTACCTATGGTAGAAACTGAATTTAGTTATGGTGTCTGATTTCAGTTGATTACGCATAATATCCATGTACGTGGTGTTGCATTGACTACCATCACTCTTTAACTTACGTACTTCATCATTCAGACTTCAAGATCTAGGTTTGTCTTTCATAATTTCATTTGAATGGGAGAGTTGATTTTTTTCGAATCTGCTCACCATAAATAAAAAGAAATTTCTGACAAGATACAAAGATGGGACAGTTCAGAAAACCAAGAGAAACACATTACACAGTGTTTCATAAGGGAAGAAGGTTCTGGTTTCCGCTACTGGAAAAACATTCCAGTCGTTGGTCTCTGTAACTACAATTGCAGCAAATTATTTATAATAAATAACATCGACTATTATTTTTTTTAGTCATCAGTTTTCTGACTGGTTTGATGAGGCCCGCCATGAATTCCTCTCCTGTGTCAACCTCTTCATCTCAGAGTATAGCACTTACAACCTATGTCTTCAACTATTTGCTGGACGTATTCCAATCTCTGTCTTCCTCTACAGTTCTTGCCCTCTAAAGTTCCCTCCAGTGCCATGGGAGTTATTCCTTAACGTCTTAACAGATTTCTTTCATCCTGTCCTTACTCCCTGTTAGTTTTCCACGTATTTCTTTCCTCTCCGATTCTGCGCAGAACCTCCTCATTCCTTACCTTAGCAGTCCACCTAATTTTCAATATTCGACTGTAGCACCATATTTCAAATGCTTCGACTCCCTTCTGTTCCGGTTTTCCCACAGTGCGCGTCTCACTGCTAAACAATGCTGTGCTCCATAAACATTCTCAGAAACTTCTGTCTCGTATTATGGCCTATGTTTGATACTAGTAGGCTTCTCTTGTCGAGATATGTCGTTTCTGCCAGTGCTAGCCTGTTACTGATGTACTCCTTGTACTTAATAAAAAAACATCGAGAATGTTTTAGAAAACAATAGCCGAAAAAATGTTTGTTTGGAAGGAATCGGACGCTGCCTTGCCACCCTGCACTTCACAGGTCACCACGCCATCAACATGTCATACGTGGTACATGCTGTGCAAAAACTATAGATACAGACCAGTTGCGTCTGTGAACAAATCTGATGAGCTTACTGTGTTCTTGAAGAGCGGGTTATGGGTTTAGTGGGGTTGGGGGGGGGGGGGGAGGGAGGAGGTATTGTAACAAACAGTCTGCAAATGTTATACTGAGCTCCCCTCGGTACTGTTCGGGGATGAGGAGAAGAAGCGCATATACGACCGCGGGAGGGGGGGCATTCTGTACGTACTTCTACGGTAAAAGAAAAACTCACGCAAAATTATGATCATACTTCGCTCAATAACCATCTTCCATTAAGAGTAGAATAAATTGTAAAAAACTAGGCCGTATGAATAAAGCGAATAAAACGCTTTTCCTTCGAATTCCGAAGCGTAAGCTTGGGGATTTATGAATAAAATGTGAATCAAGAGCTTTGGCTTGTGGGGACAAAACGGAGAAAAAAGCTCTTGCTTCGCCTTGACCTCTGGCTTCGGCATTAGATAAAACTGCACGAACGAAGAGAAGCAATAGCTTCTGAAATGTGAAGGTTGGTCAGTAGTAGACTCACGTTTGCTGAGTGCAGATATGGCTCAATGAGCAGCATCTGTACCCCGAGAAAATGCTACAGAATCCGTCGATGTTCATTTGGAGAGCGTTAGAGCGTTATGGAACTGTATTTATCGTTTCAACGATGAAAATGTTACTGGAATTTCGAATCATTTTATGCCGGACACAGGGGAAAGAAGAGGCAGAGAACTATCGTCAGAACGGGGGAGAAAGACTTGCCTTCAGTATTCATCTGAAATAGGATTCCAGTCCGACAAAGCAGAAGAAATGCGGATTCATTAAACTACAGAGAGCAAAAAAGTGAGCTAAATTTCTAAGAAGATAATGATAAAAGCTGACATGGGATTCAAACATCCATGGTCGCCACATGATGCGTGATTATGGTAAAAAATGAGTAGCTAGAGGAATGTAAATTTCCAAGTGGTATAGGTGCAATTAACTGTATGTAATTGACTGTACGTACATCCGAATTCCGAAACCTTATGCAGTGGTGAGACGAATGTGTAAACTGGCAGGGTTACGCTAGTACAAGTGTGCAGGGTGCGTGCAGCGTAAAGGAACAGTTCACTAGCGTTGCCGCTAGCCGGCCACGGTCAGTGTATGACAGCTGATTGTGGAGAAATTCAAGAGTCGGGGAAGTGTTAAGCGAATTTAAGAACACAGCTCTTTTATGTGATGGAGGCTGTGGCCTAGAACCCTGGTTGACGACCCCCCGATCATTATCCAACAGAGGACAATTAAGTCATTCGACAAGATTTATAGAAAAAGGGAGAGTCACGATAGAGCGTCATTATCAGCTGAAGAAGCTCTGCGTAGAGTTTCCTTGTCAGACTATCCAATAACTTGCTACTTTGTAGTGCATAATGTTGCGAAACCTCTACAGAATGAAGATTTTGAAGACCACAGTATTACCATGATGATAGCAATAATGAAGAGGAGACTGTAACAGAGAAGGGAATGCTTAGGAGAGGACATGAGAAAAAGACAACAAATTGCAGCTCTAATATAGAATGCAGGATTTTAATTATTTTTGTAAACTGATTGTATTCTGCAAAAAGCTATCGGTAAGAGGGTCTAAAGAACAGTGTATATATTGAAATATTTTCATTTTCCACCTCTTGAGCACTGTTTTCGTTGTTCCTTTTTGCATCAGGAAAATTTATAATCAAAGCTTCTTTTTCCATTTTCATCCTTCTCAGCTACAGTTACTCCAGCTTGTGTAATTCGAAGGTACTGAACATCTCCGTCCCATCTGTTTATGGCAAACATTTTGCTTTCTTCAAACATTTCCGCGCGGAGTGATCACGAGGTTAGAGGTGCCATGTCACGGATTGCGCGGCGCCTCTCGCCGGAGGTTCGAGTCCTCCCTCGGGCATCTCTGTGTGTCTTGTTCTTAGCATAAGTTAGCTTAAGTAGTGTGTAATTCTAGCGACCGATGAACTCAGCAGTTTGGTCCCTTAGGAATTCACACATACATCTTCAAACATGGTGGCCTGTCACTTGAAATTACTATAGACAAGGAGGTGCTTCCCATTTCTTTATTTGTGCTACCGAAAGTTTAGATTTCTCTAATAGTTCAGGATAAGTTTCTAGAGCAATGGTTAAAAATACTATTGTAGTTTCTGCAGATTCCGAGCTATCATCTGAAGCGGATGAGGACATCTCTGGTTGACAAGTCAGATGTACCCACTAAGTATAAATAAAGTGAAAGGAAGTCTTACGGCCAGCAAAACGGTGAAAGCAGATGCCCACACTTGCTATGTGGACGAAGCAGGTCGCTGGAAGCTTTTGCTTCTGTGTTAAATGCTAAAGTCAGGAGGAAAACGTAAGGGTTATTTATGCAGTCTGATGCAAAGGCTTCGCTTCTTTGTTTCTTTTGTAAATAAATGGTCTTTCTGGCTTTATCAAACAAGCTTGTGATTCAGTAATACTCATACAGCCCACTTACTTGCTTAACGATCAATGTTCCGGATACTGCGTTGTTTTGTGGTTCTTTTCAGTTATTACTAACCATTTCAGAAACGACCTTCTCATCTGGCTCCGCTTCTTTGCCGTCTTCGAATGGACAATAAATCACACCCTCTATGATCTACTGCTTTGTGAAGTAGGATCTCCGACAATACCGTTTTCAGCTGTACCGGTCGCGACACACCTCGCTCCTAAATTGTCTCCGGTACCACCATTGCAGCCCCCGCGAAGCGGTTGCGTTTCTTCGAGAAGAATTGCCCCACGCTTCAACTGTTAAGGTTTTCCTATAAACATAAAATGAAGGCTTTCACCACCGGATGTTTCAGCTGCCGAGAATTCTGCCGGGTTGTATGTCCATGGTCCACGGAACTCTTCTATCCCTGACGTTTCACCCAAGGCTTCGTTGGACACCTTCGGAGTTGCTCCTGGTTGTGCTGAGTCTTGCCGACTCAGCACAACCAGGAGCACCTCCGAAGATGTCCAACATAGCCTTGGACAAAACGTCAGGGATAGAAGAGTTCCGTGGACCACGGACATACACCCCGGTGAATTCTCGGCAAGGTTTTTGTGGTGTCACCGCCAGACACCACACTTCCTAGGTGGTAGCCTTTAAATCGGCCGCGGTCCGTTAGTATACGTCGGACCCGCGTGTCGCCACTATCAGTGATTGCAGACCAAGCGCCGCCACACGGGAGGTCTAGAGAGACTTCCTAGCACTCGCCCCAGTTGTACAACCGTCTTTGCTAGCGATGGTTCACTGACAAAATACGCTCTCATTTACCGAGATGATAGTTTAGCATAACCTTCAGCTACGTCATTTGCTACGACCTAGCAAGGCGCCATTATCAGTTACTATTGATATTGATTCATGTACCGTCAAGACCGACGTTCTTCATTAATGGATTAAAGTATTCCACCAGCTACGTCCTTTTTTCTAAATTCTACTTTTCTTGACCTGTTCCAGACCTCACACTAGCCTGTGTGAGCTAAAACGCGTGCATTTCGGTCTCCTTCTAGTAACACGGTGTTGGCTCTCCTGCCAACCAAAACATTGGCTACGAGGCACAACCGCGTTCTTATCGATATTGCCATGATATACTTGTGTAATGGCTTCGCCACAATCTCCAGATGTACTGTCCGAATTTTATCGCTTACAGAATCGGCAGACGCAGGCCTTACTGGATGCCCTTGGACAGCTCGTCCAGGGTCAATGGGCAATGTAAAACGATGCGGCAGACGCCGCTCCACCGCTAACGCAGCCAAAACACGCTGTTGCACCAACTTTTCGACCTTTTGATGCTGCACTGGAAAGCTGGACGGAGTGGTCACGCCAATTTGGATTCCATCTCGCCACCTACAGAATTCAAGGTAACGAGCGGCTGCCTTTTTTGTTATCATCAGTCGGGCTGACCACGTACCGTGTGATAGTCACATTATTTACCCAACGCGACGTAGCAATTCTGTCCTACGATGAAATTTTGTCTGCATTTGATGCATATTTCAAAGAACCAGTCAATGTAGTTGCGAAAAGGTATACCTTCTTTCATACAAAACGTACGGCCGGTCAAACTAATCGGGAGTGGGTTGCCACTTTGCAAGGCCTTACTAGGGGTTGTACTTTTGAGTGTCAATGTGGACTCCCTTATTCAGTTACTATGGTACGTGATGCAATTGCACAGAACGTTTATGATGTTCGTATAAGGGAACAGATTTTGAAACTAGTCAATCCCTCCCTTCAACAAATGATGGACATATTGGATCGGCAGGACACACTTGACTTTGCTCAAGAATCATTTGAAACTTCACCAGCCGTGTGTCAGGTTAACCGGCCCGCCGGGCGAGCTGCACGGAGCAGTAAACAGCCCTCGCGCCCGGCCGCGCAGTTGCCGCCAGGCTGTCAGCCACGTGTGCCGCGCAGGCAAGCAAATGCAGTGCTAAAATCATGCCCGCAGTGTGCTACTAGACATTCGCGTGAGAATTGCCCGTCACGCCAGGCTATTTGCTTTTTCTGTAATAAAAATGGACATGTTCAGAGTGTTTGCCAGAAGAAGCTCAGATCGGAAACTCACAACCATTCCAGGCCCTTTCCTTTGCGCCGAATTCGAACCAAGGATACTCAGGCTCGTGAAACTTCGCCCATGGAAATTCATGTCGTTCATTCCACTCCGCCCAGTGCCGCTCTCTCTAACAGTGACTGTGTTCGTCCCACAAATAATGTCCGTCGACATCGCCAGAAATCCCGTCAATTCGCAAGTGATTATGTACCAGAGTCAGTTCACGTTCCACGAGACAGTCGCTCTTGTCGTCAGCAGTACAATAAACTTTTTGTAGACTTGGACATTGAAGGCAAAGTGATACCATTCCAGCTCGATACCGGAGCTGCAGTTTCACTGATCAATCAAGACACGTACAAACAGCTGGGCACACCTTCATTGCTTGTCGCAAATGTTAAGCTAACTTGGACATTGAAGGCAAAGTGATACCATTCCAGCTCGATACCGGAGCTGCAGTTTCACTGATCAATCAAGACACGTACAAACAGCTGGGCACACCTCCATTGCTTGCCGCAAATGTTAAGCTAACTAGCTATTCAGGTCAAAAGATCCCTGTGTTAGGACAGTGCAGCCTTCTTGAAAGATACAAAGGACACACCAAACTTGTGTAAATTTACGTCCTACGTTCTTCTTCTGCAGTGAATTTGTTTGGTTTGGATTTATTTCAGTTGTTTAACTTGTCTATAGTAAATCAGGTCCTATCAGTGAACCAGACTGTGCCTTCAGACAGTGTTTCTCGTCTATGTGAAGAATTTGCTGACATTTTTGCACCGGGCCTTGGTTGTGCTAAGAACTATAAAGCACATTTGGAACTGAAAGTAAACGCGCAACCGAAATTTTTCAGAGCGTGCAATGTTCCCCACGCATTGCGTGATAAGGTCGCAAAAACATTACACGATTTGGAATCACAAGGTGTGATTGAACGTGTGCAGGCTTCTCTCTGGGCATCACCCTTAGTAATTTTGCCAAAACCTTCCGGAAAATTGAGACTTCGTGTGGACTTCCAGGCAACACTGAATCCACAACTAGTGATTGCAACTTTTCCTTTACCCCACCCGGAAGATCTACTTGACAAACTGTGCCCGGGTAAATATTTTTCGAAGTTGGACCTAGCAGATGCGTACTTGCAAATACCGGTGGACGAAGACTCCCAGCGCATTTTGGCGGTTAACACGCATCTTGGTTTGTATCGATTCAAACGATTGCCATTCGGGTGTGCATCCGCCCCTGCATTGTTTCAGCAATATCTACAAACTGTTTGTGCGTCGGTCCCTACTACAGCTATCTGGACGATATTGTGATCTCCGGAAAGACGGAAGAAGAACATTTAGCCAATCTCAGAACATTATTTCAGGTCTTGCGACAAAATGGTCTTCGCTTGCGGAAGGACAAATGTGTGTGTTTTGCTCGTGACTTGCCCTACCTGGGACATGTACTCAATGCCCAAGGCATACATCCTAGTCCCGAGCACCTCCGTGCCATACAAGACTTGCCTTAGCCGCAGAATTTGAAGCAGCTACAGAGTGTGCTGGGAAAAATCAACTATTATCATAAATATGTGCCGCATGCCTCTTCCATTTCAGCTCCGCTTCATCGCTTACGCCGTAAAGGTGTTCCGTTCGTCTGGACGACGGAATGCGAACGCGCCTTTCGCCAGTTGAAATCGGCGTTGCTTTCCAATACTTGCCTTACGCCATTCGATCCCCAGAAGCCCCTTTTGTTGATGGTGGATGCATCGGATTTCGGGATCGGTGCTGTGCTTGCGCACGAAGATGGATCGCACGATCGCCCTATTGCCTTTGCGTCCAAATTGCTCTCGTCTGCGCAAAGAAGTTATTCACAGATCGAGAAAGAAGCATTGGCTCTCGTATTTGTTGTTACAAAGTTTCATGATTCCTTGTATGGTCGTCACTTTACCATCATCACAGACCACAAACCTTTGACATCGCTTTTTCATCCGAACAAGCCTGAAATCCACGAACAGCGCAGAAATTCATTCGCTGGTCTATTTTCCTCTCGCAGTACCGCTACGATATCTTGTATCGGTCCACTGCTAAGCACGGAAACGCCGATGCGTTGTCCCGTTTGCCTGTTGCTGAGGAAGAGCTTTCAATTCCTCCGAACTTGCTTGCATGTTCATTGATTCGGAAACCGACGACGTAGTCGAATCCTTTCCGATTGATTTTCGTCGTGTAGCTACTGCCACGGCTTCCGACCCTGTCCTTACTACCGTACTGCGTTTTGTTGCTACGCAATGGCCCTTGTCAAAGTCACGGATCGGGGATCCGTTGATTAGCCGATTTTTTGCTCACAACGAGAGACTTTTTGTACGACGTGGTGTTTTGCTGTTGCGTTCTGATAATGATCAGTCCAGGGTCGTGGTACCACGTTCGTTACAGTCCTCTGTCTCACAGCTTCTCCACCAAGGACATTAGGATATAGTGTGATCGAAACAACTTGCTCGTCAGCACTGTACTTGGTTCGGAATCGATGCCGCGGTTACGAATATGTGCTCTTCTTGCATAGTGTGTGCCGAACAACAATCAGCCCCAACGCGGAAATTATTTGCATGGCCAAAAGCCACTTCTCCTTGGCAACGCTTACACATCCATTTCGCTGGTCCATTCTGGAATGCTCGATGGTTGCTTGTGGTCGATTCCTTCAGTAATTTTCCTTTTGTTGACCGGATGTCTTCCACGACGTCGTCTGCCACCATCCAAGCGTTATCCGCCATCTTTTGCATTGAAGGTCTTCCGCAGACTATTGTTTCCGACAATGGCCCACAATTCATGTCCGCAAAATTTCAGTCATTCTGCAAGCCAATGGTATTCAACATCTGACATCCGCGCCGTTTTCGCCTCACTCAAACGGTGCCGCTGAACGATTGGTCCGGACTTTCAGGTCACAGATGTTGAAGTTGAAAGAGTCGCATTCTCGGGAGGACGCGTTATTGCTCTTTTTGTCCTCGTATCGCTCTCAGCCCCTAGATGGTCGCTCGCCGGCTGAGTTGTTCCACGGTCGTCCTCATCGCACCTTGATGTCTTTGCTACATCCGCCGCATCAGGTTCCTGTGCAGCGGCAGCTACCTGCTTTTGCTCCAGGCGACGTTGTATACTATCGCAACTATCGAGGTTCACGGCGTTGGCTCGCAGGGCGCATTCTTCGCTGCCTCGGCCGCGCTATGTATCTGGTTTTGGGGGCCTCTGGTGAGGTGCGTCGGCATCTCAATCCTGCGCCTCTGTCGTCGCCCGGGTTCTGCCGCTCCCCGTCTGCTTTCAGCGACGGTGCCGTCATGTCAGCGCCCTGGGGACCCATCTACTGGCTCGCCTCATCCACAGGTGTTACCGACGCTGCCTTCCATTTTGCCCCATGGCGACGCGCCGCCGCCACCGCTGCCGCCACCGCCGCCGCCGCCTGTTCTCCCGCCGGCGACGCCCACAGTAGACGCGTCGCTACAACCGCCGTGCGCCTCCCTGTGTCACGCGCTGCCGATCTCTTCCCGGGACCAGTTGTCCTCCGACATGGAAATCTTGCCCGCTCCGGACCATATGTCGTCTTCGCCCGTCGGGTGCCCCAACCCGATGGAGGTCGACCCTTCGGCCCCTCCTGTCTCTCTGGGGGCGCATACACCGCATGTTGGCGTGCACCCTGGAGCAGGTTTTCAGGCGTTTCCTAGCTCCCCGCGGTCCGAATGGCAGGGTGCGAGAGGCACAGCCTCGCCTGTTGTTAGGCTCCCCACCTCGTCGCATACGTCAACACGGGGTCCTCCCAACGGCGGGCGGAAGCCTTATGCCACAACCGTACGCCGATTTGCGGGGGAGGAATGTGGTGTTACCGCCAGACACCACACTTGCTAGGTGGTAGCCTTTAAATCGGCCGCGGTCCGTTAGTATACGTCGGACCCGCGTGTCGCCACTGTCAGTGATTGCAGACCGAGCGCCACCACACGGCAGGTCTAGAGAGACTTCCTAGCACTCGCCTCAGTTGTACAACCGACTTTGCTAGCGATGGTTCACTGACAAAATACGCTCTCATTTGCCGAGACGACAGTTTAACATAGCCTTCAGCTACGTCATTTGCTACGACCTAGCAAGGCGCCATTATCAGTTACTACTGATATTGATTCATGTACCGTCCAGACCGACGTTCTTCATTAATGGATTAAAGTTAAGTATTCCACCAGCTACGTCCTTTTTTCTAAATTCTACTTTCCTTGTCCTGTTCCAGACCCTACGCCAGCCTGCGTGAGCTAAAACGCGTGCTTTTCGGCCGACTTCTAGTAACAGGGTGTTGGCTCTCCTGCCAACCAAAACAGTTTTCGTATGTTTCTGCGATTTTAAATAATTCGCCTTTCTGTACAGGGACAAATATGGATGAGCGTGCTGCACGGGCAGTGGGTTAAGATCCTTGACTCTGTGTACCGTGGTTCCCTCCCTCACCTCGCAGCCGTGCAGCGCTGGTCCATTCGTTTGAGGCGTAGCAGCGAGCAGTTGCGTGTTTTTACAAAAGAGGATTTGATATTCGTGAAACTGAGAGAAATTAGCTGGAAAACGTTAGTGTGAAAATGAAAATTTTTGTAAATATATTAATTCTTTTGATGAAGGTTTCTTTTGGAGGTATTTTTCATCGTAAACAATGCAGGCACAAGAATGAAATGTTTGCTTGTCAGAACTATTAACTGTAGGAAATCTTCGTCCCTCAGATAATTAACAGCATTCACGATTAGCGCTAATTTGATCTCTTTGTTTTCATTATGTCAGAAATAACGCAATTTATCGGAATGTCGTTAATTTTGTGTACTAAGATAATTTCGTAATTGTTAGTGTCTTTAACGCTATACAGCCTTTTTTGGCAATAATCGGATTTCAACTGTTCAAGAACGACCTTATCTAAGGGCACATTGTATGTCTTACGCAGCCAATGTTAAATTAACGAATTTTGTGAGCCATTAGCTTGGAAACTTTTTAAGACACCAACTTACAATTTTCCATAATTATTGAATGCATCTTTCTAGATACACTGAACTAGAATTATTGCTAAAATTGTATTGTGGGACATGCATTTTTTTTCAAATACTCACTTTTTTGCCAGGGTTTTGTAAATAAATTAACATAAAAAGAAAACAACTCAGGCTATTTTAATTATTCTAGTTCCTTACGTGTTGAATCTCACACTTGGCATTCTGATTTACCTAGCTTGGTGTTTAGGTTACGCAGATGTATTCCAATCTTTTTCTTGACATGTCCTACACACTCAAGTTTTTGTATAGGAACAGCATATGGCTTACTGTTTTCTACTGCAATGAAAGCCTTGCTGTCTCTATCAACTAAGTAATTACATATCTTACACCTCTCGCCTTCTTCGAATGCTGGAATGTGTTAACTGCGCCGTTTACCTCCATTCCTCCAGTTATGCCATCATAATATTTTATACACTGCTGCTTGTGAAGTAATCTCTTCTCCTGTTTCACTGCACAGCCTCGGCAGTACTTACTGAGAATTTCAAAATCGAAAACATTTCAAGTTTCGGAACTTATTGCAGATGTAAAACAATTTTTAGAACGAAACCCACGCTTTTGACAGGATCCATCTACAGCAATGCTGATGTCTGTGTAAACCCTCATTTTGTTCAACAGCTTCTGATGTAGCAGCAACCATTGAATCTTCTGCCACAGCATTTACAGAGTCCCCAATTGCTGTTGCATATTTTGTATACCTAGCAGATGGTTTTGGCAAATTCAACGCAGTGCAGAGAACATTACGAGCCCTTGCGCCATTATCAATTCATCTAAGGCCATGGAACAGTCCCACATTAGTTTCATACAATTCATTACCTGAACACTTCGATGAAGTATGAAAAACTTTATCATTTTTGCACTTCTGACATTTAAAAGTTAATTTAGCTCCCATATCCTCATGGAGTTTAACTTCACCATTACACAGACAGCAAGAGGCAGTTTCAGGAAGAGCTTGTGCCAGGATTTGCAAATCAATAATGACATTGTCCATCATATCATTACTTTTACCACTGTCACCCGTTTTTAAAGTTACTTTCCTTTTCAATGCACTAGGAGACGTGGTCATTTCAGAAAAATTATCGTGGTTTCCTTCACTGCTAGCACACGTGTATTCGAAGTACTTCAGAAGAAAATGCAGGTCTCACATATGTGTTACCCGCAAATTTGCGTTACTTGGAGTTGCTTTTACACTCAGTCATTTTATTTACGCATAAAAAGCAATAGAAGTTTGCTTATTACAAAAATACCCGATAATCACACTACTTTCAACGAAAACTAGTATCAGAAACAAAGGACTGATTTGTTTATTCGTAATGCCAACTTCTGAGACGTAGCAGTAGGTACAAAATAAAGCAATTTTCAGCCTTCCAGGCTTTGTAGTTACCAAGATATGACTGCTCAACTGTGGCAGTATATGCGTAGCCGCGAAATTTGACAGTCACACGTCAAAATTCAAAATATTATTTTGAAGCTCTCACAACAATTATTTGCAATACATTAAATATAGTTCTACTTGTTTTATGTTTAATAAATATAGTAATGCCATTAAATATTAAAATTGTAGAATATATAAAAAAATCATATTAATAAATGATTTCATATAGAATATGGTAAGAGACTTCAACTGATATGAGGTTGCAGGCTGGTTAAGAAAAACAGTTCCTGAAATTAGTTATTGATTACGCTTCATAATAAGAAAAACTATTGTTAAAGGTTGTTGTTGTGATCTTCAGTCCTGAGACTGGTTTGATGCAGCTCTCCATGCTACTCTATCTGTGAAAGCTTCTTCATCTCCCAGTACCTACTGCAACCTACATCCTTCTGAATCTGCTTAGTGTATTGATCTCTTGGTCTCCCTCTACGATTTTTACCCTCCACGCTGCCCTCCAATGCTAAATTTGTGATCCCTTGATGCCTCAAAACATGTCCTACCAACCGATCCCTTCTTCTAGTCAAGTTGTGCCACAAACTTCTCTTCTCCCCAATCCTATTCAATACCTCATTAGTTACGTGATCTACCCACCTTATCTTCAGCATTCTTCTGTAGCACCACATTTCGAAAGCTTCTATTCTCTTCTTGTCCAAACTGGTTATCGTCCATGTTTCACTTCCATACATGGCTACACTCCATACAATTACTTTGTTAAAGATGAAAAGTGGAAAAACACGTAGGCACACAGACATTAACATTTGACTAGGGTCATTTGCCTCCTCAAAAACTCTGTAATTTCCGATGTAGAGACCGTTGCCCCATCACTTAGCGCCTCGAGTTCTGTAATTTTTGTCGAACCACATATGTAGTTAAGGTCTTCAACGTCCGGTTCGTCAATTTCATTTCATTGGAGGAAGTTAGCACTGGAGTTCCCATTGTAGTTGGCACAAATCATTGAGCATCTAATGCCAGTATTCTGATACCCACAACCACCTTGACTTTCCTTGTTCCATTTGCAAAACATGCTATAGAGAAGAGGCTGTGGAGCTGTTTCCATGGAGGTCGGAATGGGTTCACGCCCAAACTTCGAAATCTGCCATCCCCAGAAGAGCAGAATCATCTGGTGACCTAACTTGTAGGTAAGTTCTCAAGCAATGTTGGAGGTCTGCTTTGAACGTTGGTAGTAGGAACTCTTGGTTGAATTTGGATTTCACCAGGGCTTAGAAAAATAGGTCGAATCACAATTTATCTAAATAATCTCCAGCAGAGGGTTGTAGAGGGTTGTTATAAGTCGTAGGCCAGCTTTGGCAAGAGCTTAAGCTTCAGTGTAATGCTCGAATAAACATTTGATTTCTTATAGATAACAGCTTAACTACCTTCTTCTTGCCCTGCTTGAGGTGTACTGAAGTTATCTTACATCCACTTATAGTGTGGGAAATATGTTTTGCCTTCTGATGTTCTCTGCCAGTTTGAAGCTGCAGGACCAATTACGTTTGGTGGGGGTCTTCCCTCTTCCAGGTTTTGAGTGTACCTAGTGCCCTGAACATAATAACAACTTCCACATCCTCACAAACTGCCACAACTTCCTCACGGTCCTGTAATACCTCAAGGGCCATGACAATAGTCAGGTGGTCTGCATCTTCATTAGCTTGCTTTACTGAGAAGTCTTCATTTTCAAGCCTCTTGGTATGCTTGCTAATGACACATTACATTTCTGTTGTTGGAAAGGAATTGCTCCTCAGTCATGGTCACCACCTTTAACTCAATAAAGATAACCTCACGGGTAGTGTGTCTTTTGCTTTGGAGGAGATGTTCAGCATAGTATATGCTCATGATGAGCAGGTCTTCTGGATAGCCACAAACACCATACTTTTTGCAATTCAGTCATAGTGCCTTTTCAGGTAGACAACATATTTGGTTCGGACTAACTGGATTGTTGCATCACTCTTCCACACAGCCAGATGGAGAAGAAATCCACCATTGAAAACAAAATCTGCTTCTTCCACATTTACCTCATTCAGTGATGTGAAGAAGCCATATAACACCCACTTGGGAGTCTTCCTCATTCCAGCTGCATCGAACCGAGACAGTGCATAGGGCACTAGCTCATAGTGGAAGAATTCTTTAAGAAGAAGTGCTGTCTGACAGAATATTGTTTCAGGGTTCACTGGTACATCCTCCCCATCAATGGCCACCTTAGATCTGAAGTCTTGTATATTCATTATTCTTTTGTTCGGACAAACTTGACTTTGTCAAAGGTTTGAGCAACCAGGCAGTCACCCGCCCAGTTAGCCATGTAGCTGTGCGGTCTAACACACAGCTTTCCAGGTGGGAAGGCATGCCGGTCCCCGGCACAAATCTTCTTGGTGGATTAGTGTCATGGTCCGGTATGCCATCCAGTCAGTGGAAGGCTTTTCATGCGGTTTTCCATCTGCCTCAGCGAATGCAGGCTGGTTCTCCTTATTCTGCCTCAGTTTCATTGTTGGTGAGTGCTGCGCAAACACTTTCTCCACGTACGTGCACACCGTCATTACTCTACCACGCAAACATTGGGGTTACACTCGTCTGGAGTAAGACGTCCCCTGGGCAGGGAGTCGAGGGTGGGGCTGCACTGGGGGCCGAACCACACAATAAGCATGGGTTCGTTATGGTGTGGGGGTGGGGTGAGCGGACTGCTGCAGCTTGCTGTGTGGTTGTGAACCACTTAGGGCGTCGGCGGGTAGAGGCCTCTCTGTCATTTCTAGGTCCCCAGTTCCATGTAATACAATATAATCAGGCAGTCACTGAGGAGCTGCCTATTTAAGAGTCTCAGTGGCAGTTGAGTCTGAGGATTCCTGTGCTGATGGACATAACAAAATTTGAAACATGGAATCCACTCAATAAAATTCTGAAGGTGTCCATTGTTAGGTTGCAAACTAGCATTCCTTGCATCGACGTGTTGCTCTGATGTAGTGAGTGATACCCCCAAAACTATTCAGTGTGCTGGGTCGCTGTAATGATAGTTGGCATGTAAGAGTCCATCTACTCAGACCACAGTCTGAAGTGCTGTGACCATGACTGAACCCTGTGGTACTTTTCAGCAAGCACACCAGTGTCTGCTCAATCGTCGTGTCATACCCTAACCCACCTCAACATTTATCAGACTTTCTGATATTAAACCACCCACTGAGTGCAAATTGTGTACAGTCATCTTGGAATATTTTCATTTCAAGGCCCATCATGTCTTGTTGTAAACAGAGCTGTGCTGATTCAGTATACACAGGTGCTCACTGACATGAAAATACAGTAGCACTTTCTTAACAGTAGTGAAGTGCAGTTCCCAGTCGGCACTCCTCTCAGCCTGGATGAATTGTTTCATCAGAGTACTCATGTCGAAGTACATAATCCGTAACTTGTCAGTAGGACCATTTAGCTCCTGCTCTTCAACTTTCTGTGCAAATATCTGCTTCAAAGCTTCATAATCATGGGCTTCCAAAGGACCTTGTTGAGACAGACGCCTCTTCTAGGTGCTTGCCTGTTCTCTCATTGTCACTCATTATTGTGAGGATGACATGTGCAAGATCCAAACTGTAAAAGATATGAGCACGAACTGCCCTTGAATAACCTCCACCAACCTTCTTTTGATACCTACATGTAAGCAACGCAGAATAGCTCTTGCAGCCTACTTCCACTCATAATTTAGCCTATGGTTCACAAGAATGATATGAAAAGATGTAACGTTCCCAGTCGTACCATGATCACTCCCGAATCAGAGTCTGGAGGCAAACGTATCATTATCTTACGTGGCTTAAAATACAGAGGCTGGTCAAATGTAAGAAAACAGACATTTTGTTTGATTCTTTTGCATTTGTTTATAGCAGTGTGAAGTGTACACAGTGTTGTAGATACTGGGAGGTGCTTTGATTAATGAAAGGAACAGTCTGAAGTATGGTTCAGAGCACAATATTTGCTCCATGAAACCACTCCAACCTGGAAGATCATGTACTTTCCATGTACCAAAAATCCACTTGAAATCAGCCACTTAGCCCGCATCTCGTGGTCGTGCGGTAGCGTTCTCGCTTCCCACGCCCGGGTTCCCGGGTTCGATTCCCGGCGGGGTCAGGGATTTTCTCTGCCTCGTGATGGCTGGGTGTTGTGTGCTGTCCTTAGGTTAGTTAGGTTTAAGTAGTTCTAAGTTCTAGGGGACTTATGACCACAGCAGTTGAGTCCCATAGTGCTCAGAGCCATTTGAACCATTTTTTTTCAGCCACTTAAATGTTCTCTCTTGAACAATGTTATGTGAAGTCCTCAAATTGGTGCTCTTGAAAGATGCTCCAGTATGTTCAGATGTTGTTACTGGAGCTAGACAGAATCCTCCTACTGTGCTGGCTTTTGGAACAGCACTTGTTCTACTAAATACCGTACCACATAAAGAGGCAGAAATTGCTAGCATTACACATTGGATACCACCCACAGCATGGAAAATATTACGGGCTCAGTTGTCAGCACTGACATGGCACTGTCACATGACCATTGAGAAAGAGAATATGGGTGGTTAGAACTCTCAGGGTGTTTCATATAAGACACCTCAAACATCCTGGCCACATAGTAGGAACAGCAGAAACCAAGTCCACTTGCCATTTGTATTATCTCCGTTGAGTCATATTTCCTGAACAGCTGGTCTCCAACCCCAACTTCGAGGGATGAATGAGAGTTCCTAGATCTGGTGGAAGATATTACTGCATGAGCAATAGAAATAACTTTGGTTCTGTCTTTCTGCCATTGACTTGATTTGCCTGTGTTTGTGATTGAATCAAGCAAAATTTGTAGGGTTTGTGAAATATCCTCCTCGCAGTTTTTCAGAAAGACTTGGGGATCTGGATAACTGTCAAGGTGAACATGTCTGAATGGATATCATCCCAGATTGTTAGCTGCTGTTCTAAAAACCTGGAGGCATTCTTCCTCCTCATTTGTCTGTTTGGATTTATACCATTGTTGGTGCTATGACATTCTTTGCAAAAATGGTTCAAATGGCTCTGAGCACTATGGGACTCAACTGCTGTGGTTATCAGTCCCCTAGAACTTAGAACTACTTAAACCTAACTAACCTAAGGACATCACACACATCCATGCCCGAGGCAGGATTCGAACCTGCGACCGTAGCAGTCCCACGGTTCCGGACTGCGCGCCTAGAACCGCGAGACCACCGCGGCCGGACATTCTTTGCATGCTGTTCTGTAGTAGATACACAAGCGAGCAGCAGATACCCTTCGTGAACAGGGGATTCAGGTACTAATTTGTTCTACACCTAATGTCAAATAATAAAAAAATACATAACTTCTTTGCCATATTTGCCGTGTTAGTTGCTAACAGTAGATCTGAATGCAGAAACATACACACATACAAAAGATTTATAAATCGGTCACTCTTCAATAAAAGGGCAATTCGAACGATGTTGAGCCCTGGCCACTATGAAAGTCCGTAAACGTTATTCAATTGGCAGACACATAAATGGGAGGGGCAATGCTTCCATCCCAGTGGCAGCAACATAATCGTTCATGGCAGCACCCTCATGCTGTGGTAATGCCTACAGAAAGTGAGGAGACGTAACTGGCGGCGAGCATGTTTGAAATTATGGCCAATGGGATAGCGGCCGATACCGCGGCTGGGACAAGATATTTTAACCAGTATTGCGAAATCAGGGTGCTGTCTCTAAGTCTTGACCAACTTATGTGATGATGTCACTCCCATAATGGTGTGGCAACCTTTCCTTCAGAGATATCTCACTTACTTTTGGGCCAGGGAATTCTTTCAAGACCTCTTTCTAAGAAAACGGGCACTCATCTTCCAGACTCTCAATGGAGTTGCAAACATACCGTAAAGCAGTAGTGGTTTCTTTATCCTGAGGTTTACCTTCGATGTTTGTTGAATGTACATGGAAGAAAAATTTTCTGCTGTAGTTCTGATGGCATCTCCACTCATTGGCAAACAAATCATTCCCCCAGTCAGTATGTGACTTCTTCCATCCACTGATCTTCCCAGACAGATGCAGTTTCCAAGACACCATCCTCAAATTCTGAAGTGATTACAGTATTGACAGCAACCAAAGAATGGACATACAGTATTAGCTGTTTGGAAATGAAATCATCACTGGCATTTATGGTACAAAAAAAAACAGCATGTTGTTTTAAAACTGATCACTGGCTGGCCTGGTCGGATTCCACATGCAGCTCCACTTGCACTAGCTTTCTCTGCAACAGGCACAATTTTCTCCTTGGTGTAAGCGTTATGACACGAGAAATGAAGTTTTACAACATCAAATGTGTTTAAAATAGCATACTTTCCATGACGTCTCCTCTTACTGCACTCCAAGAAACTTCTGATTCCTCTTGTTTTCACAGTCACCGCCTCTTTCTCCTCTATTGTCTTTTCACAGAGGACACACATCTGTCGTTTTTACATCTGGTTGTTTCAAACCTGCAACAAAATTAATTGTGAATTCCAAATTTTAGTTTTGTAACTTGTTACTATATTTAGTACATACAAGACTAGTAGCGTGGTGTTATTGTACAACATTTTACCCTTTACCTAACTTCTGTATGAACAAGCTGCACCAAAAACGTTCCCTATTATTGCCCGTAATCTAGAAAATCAAAGTGATTTGATCCAATTTGAAGGGTGAGTTGTATAGAAACAGGTGGTCCTAAAAATTCACTTTTGGTCTCAGCAAATGCAAGATTCATTTCTGTATAATTTTTGTATACACCACTTCATTAATATGTGTGTTACTTTAGATGTCATTAAATAAAAGCAGAAGTTAAAACAGAAATTTTTCATAAAAATGTAAAATTTTCCCAACTATGATCATCAAGAGTTTGGGAACAGATAGTCCGAAAAATATGCATCTAGTCTCATTGATACAGAATTTAATACCCTGCAACTTTTAATAGTAACATGTTTTCGATGTTGTGGGTCATTTACGAGATATAACCGTAAAAACGCAAAAATACCCCGTGTGAGGATACATTTTTAGCCCCCACCACTTAAGCACACAACTCCACCTGTGCAGAAAACGTGGGATATATTGTGCCCGTTGGACACTATGGACTGACAGTACACCCGTGGACTGTTCGAGCAAGAAATACGCCGGGAGAAACTGAAGTATCACATGACTAACACTAATGGCATATGATATCAAGCTACGATATATTGTACGAAAACGACTTACTTTTGATAGCTAACCATTGTGCTGTAGCACTGAAACGGTGTACCGTACTTTCATAGCAACATGCTTCAACACTGCAGACATCAAATACAGGAAGCCTTTATCTACCGAGACGTACTTCCCTGACGTTTTACTATAACAAATCGCAGCTAAAATGACGCATTTTCGATAAATCCTGAATTTGCTTATGCTTTGCAATAGCTTATATGCATATCACATATTCTATGAGAAAGAAGACCCACCAGATACGTAGTTTAACTCAATACAATATGGCGGTTCTTAGTGTCTGTTAGTAATGTTAAAAATGATGTCGCATCTCATTGGCCGCGTCCATCTCCACGTGGCAAAAATCTAACGCGCCAGATTCTTCATTCCACACTGTGCCGGCACCAACTATTCGTCCGCGTGTGTTTTTGCGTCCCGTGAGAGGAGCAAATGCCCAGCGCGCGATGTGCACTCGCCGAATAATAACGGGCGGCAGACAGCACCACGGCGTTTCAACCATCACGCGCGTGCGCAGTCGCCGCCACCGAACGGGCCGTGGAGGCAGCGCGGCGGCAACGACCGGCGGCGCACAGTGGTCTCGCGTTTCAAAGAGCGACTGCCCTTTGTGGCGCGGCGCCACCATCGCCCTGCCGACGATCCAGGGACCCCTGAACAAAAGCCGCGCGATAGCGCCCGTCTGCACACCGGAGCACCCGTCACTGCGCTCCCACGTTTATTTCTGTGCAGTGCTCCTGGCAGCGGGCGAGAGGACTCGACATCACAGAAAAAAGAAAAAAAATAGCACCTGACGGGAAATAGAGGCGGAAAGGTGACATTAGGTGTCGCTTTCATCACCCTCTCACCATTAATCTGTAGCGGATCTTTCAACTCCGCATCACTTTGCAGTGGTCTCTGTGCGCCGATTACAGTAGTATTTGCACAAGTAAATTCGATGTTTCGAAATTCAATCAAGGGTCAATACTCTAAAACGCAATTTTTGATATATATAAATGATATTAAGAAATTTATTCTCCATTGCAAATTCTTCTGTTTTGGGTACGAAAATATTACCTACGGTTGCCTGATGAAGCTTTATATGAATGTTCCATAAAAACACGTGAGAACTGCCGGATGTCAGTAACGTCCTGCCACGATATTTCGGCGCAGAGTCTTCTGACCAGGTGAGTACCACAGTAGTAGTACTGGCGAGTACGCTCTTTTTTTTTTCTTTATTGTAATTTTAAACACCTTATACAAAGGCGGGCTGTCAGCAGCATAGTACGCCGCTCTTCAGTCTTGAGTTTGATAATAAGTATTACATAGAGGTGGCACAGAGAATACAGTCAAAACGGCGGGCAAAAAATGTAGACACTAAAAAACAAAAAAACATGGAGCCGTTCACGCTGGACGAGAAACATCACTAACACTAGTTGACACGGCGCACATAACATGGATGATGGCGACGGCACACGTGAAAGGTGGTGGCGTGACGGCGAACAAACACTAAACACAAACGAAGGCACACACACGAGACACTGATGGCGATGATCTCCGGCGCGCGAATGTTCACTGAGCGTGTGCGAGTCCGGGGGCCTGCCAAGAGAGGAGGAGGAGGAAGGGGAGTGGCGAGTAAGCGCTTAGCTCTGCTATTTAAAGCCATACTGAGGTGATATTGCGCATGCGCTGCTCAGTGTGCGCGTTCATAGCAACTCCGTGCGCTGCGCCTCTCGCCCTCCACGGTGAAAGCTTGGCGTATCGACATCAGGTGGATTTTCATCTTTATGCAGATAACTACGTCGACTACGAAGTTCCTCTACAACAGGATTCCAAGCAGAGTTTAACTGATAACCGCTATCTCGATTGATGAGTCTCGTTGTCAGACAATCTTATTTCCACAGATTCATTAATAATCGAGCTCCAAAAGTTTGACGTATGGGCCAAAATTTTTGTGTCGTTGTAATTCAGGGAATGGTCTGTGGAAATACAATGTTCGGCGATTGCTGACTTGGTGGGTTGGAGATGGCGAGTATGCCGTTGGTGTTCCACTATGCATTCCTGCACAGTTCGTGTTGTTTGCCCTATATATGATTTGCCGCATTCACACGGAATTTTGTAAACACCTGATTTACGCAGGCCCAGGTCGTCTTTAACGGATCCCACCAGTGATGAAACTTTGGAAGGAGGGCGAAAGACGACTCTCACATGATACTTTCTCAATATTCTGCCTATCTGTGAAGAAATATTCCCAATAAATGGTAAATAAGCAGTCGACCTGAAGGCCTCTTCCTCTTCCTTGTTCCGTCGTTTGTAGGTCTGCATCACTCTGTTCACTTGCCTAGTTGAAAAGCCATTCTTCAGAAATACGTTTTGCAGGTGTTCCAGTTCCGCTTGAAGACTGTCGGCGTCTGAGATGGTTAGGGCACGATTGAACAAGGTTTTGAGAACGCCCATTGTTTGTGATGGATGGTGGCAACTAGTAGCTTATAGATACAGGTCTGTATGAGTGGGCTTTCTGTACACCCAATGACCAAGTGCGCCATCACTCTTACGTCTCACCAAGACGTCTAAAAATGGCAAACAACCATCTCTATCTCCATGGTAACCTTTATGTTTTCATGTATGGAGTTCATGTGACGTAAAACATGTCCGAAAGAGCAGAAACCACGCATTCATGTAATTCTTTCGTCTAGACGGGCAATGGACACACCTTCTGCAGTGCAGATGCACAAGTACGTCCGGCCTACTCGCTGTTTGGTCCCCTATCCCAAAATCAACGTACCAGCCAACATCCGACCTCCTGTGGGAATCTCAGAGCAGCGAACGTGGAGGAAACAGATGGAGACTGTGGATGGATGGTGCTCGGTGGGAATGAGGGTCGGCCGTGAGGTGTGCAGGGATAGTCTGCGCAGCTGCGATAACACTGTGTCCCAGGTGGCGCATGGTTATCACACCTGCCTAGTAAGCAGGAATCCTGGGTTCGAATCCTGGTCCAGTACACATTTTCGCTCGCCATCGCTGATCCTGCGTAACGTCCAGATGCAGCTGACAACAGTAATCTCCTTCCCTTTGCTTTCCTTTCTCCCCTTCCCCTCCACCATCAATTTACATATCATGAATATTTGTTCCGGACCATGACTCGAACCCGAATTTCCCAGTCATCGTGAATTGTCTCCTTAAACATATCAGCTATCAGTTCACACTCCCCATATCGATCCAAACTTCCATATACAACAGTATCTACATCCCTATTGCTCGCAACATTACTTGGATTACCACAAGATAAGACAAACGTGTTCAACGTTGATATTATTATCGTCGTTTTGCCCATCTAGGCTTGTAACACTTACTTTACAATATTTGTTCATTCAGACATGTATGGATGTCTAAAAAAATGGTTCAAATGGCTCTGAGCACTATGGGACTTAACTTCTGAGGTCATCAGTCCCCTAGAAATTAGTACTTAAACCTAACCTAACGTAAGGACATCACACACATCCATGCCCGAGGCAGGATTCGAACCTGCGACCGTAGCGGACGCGCAGTTCCGGACTGTAGCGCCTAGAACCGCTCGGCCACTCCGGCCGGTGGATGTATAAAGCTACAGACACTGTAAAATAAATATAAGAGTGCAAATGAGTTGGTCAGTTTCGAGACGTATCATGCCACAATTACTTAATTTTATACGTGACACAAAAATTTATTATATCTCCAGGAACCTGGGGAGGTGGATGGGACGCCGGCCGGTGTGGCCGTGCGGTTCTAGACGCTTCAGTCTGGAACCGTGTGACCGCTACGGTCGCAGGTTCGAATCCTGCCTCGGGCATTGATGTGTGTGATGTCCTTAGGTTAGTTAGGTTTAAGTAGTTCTAAGTTCTAGGGGACTGATGACCTCAGATGTTAAGTCCCATAGTGCTCAGAGCCATTTGAACCAAGCCATAGGTGGATGGGGCCGAAGGGCGCCCTCTTGCACCTCTGAGTTAACTGATCTACACCGCTGGAAAAATAATTTAGTACGCCTGGAAATACGACGTCGATTTTGATCCGATGATGACGTATATCACCCAGGGAATAGTAGATGTTCTGATGATGGTTTCAACGTTGTTTACCAACAGAGTGTGTAGAGGAATAACTACCAGAGCACCATCCTTGTTTAGAATTTAATAGAGAATACTCATAGCCAGAAGGCCAGATGGCTCAGTGTGGCGTAAATGAGCGAAGCACGCAGGCAACCATGCCACGGAGACTCACTCTTGCGTCCTACAGCCAACTGAAGTAGCCTGAAAGGGGTCACATTGTGGTCTTCTGAGTGAGGGGATATTCCTTTGGGAATACTGCCACACAAGTTCGACGTGCTGCATCAGTTGTGCAGCGATGCTGATATCAGTGATCACGTGAACATTCCCACACCCATAGATCCGATTCTGAGCATCGGCGCGGCACACACGTCCGCCAGGATCGTCGTATTAAAGTGTTAGATCGTACAGCTACGACAGCACCGATAATTGGGCTTGTGAGACCAGACATGTCAACATGAACTGTTGCGAACCGGTTATTAGCAGTGGGACGAAGAGCACGCACACCTCTAATCCGACTTCCACTCTTGCAACAGCATCAAAATGATGCCGTCATGGAAGGTAGAATGGCGCACCGTGGTCTTCAGCAATGGAAGTAGATTCTCTTGCACGCAAGTTATGTTCGTTTACACGTGTGACGTAGACCTGGTGAGTGCTGTCTCTTAGACTGCATTCGTCCAAGACACACTGGCTCCACGCCACGCCTTATGATGTAGGGTGCAACAGGCTAGAATTCTCGTTGACGTTTGATGTTTCTGGAGGGGACTCTGACCAGTGCTCGGTATGAGTAAAATGTTTCAGAGAAATTCTTTTGCCTTCCTTGGAACAGAAAGGCGATGTGTTGTTCGAAGAGGATAATGCTCGGCCACACACTGCCCGTGAAACTCAACGCGCTCTGCAAGGCGTGAAACGACTTCCATTGCCAGCACGATCTCTGGACGCGTCCCCAATTGTGCGCATGTGAGATATAATGGGACGAGAAGTGACTAATGCAACTTGTCGGAGAAAGACTTTTACAGGAGTAATTGAACAGGCCGAGCAGGCGTGGCATGGCGTATGGCGTATGGCAGGATAGTATACGTCATCTGTACGATGAACTGGATGCCAGTCAGCGCCTGCTTTGGCGCCTGTGGAGGCTACATTATGTACTTATATGGGTTTTTCAGCATGGGTACCAGAGAACCGGTTGTGATATTGATGTCGAAATGTGTATATGCATTGTTCCAACAATAAGTCTTGAGTGAACTGGAAACCTCTAAATCGATGCACAATTTAATTTCCTGGCTGTGTACTTCCTGGTTGCCTGGTTGTGATGCCTTCTATATTCTGTTTCTTCTACACACATTCTCATAAAATAAGGATAATGCTGGCACATGGTGAAACGCTTTGGTGGGCGGTTTGCGGGTTCAAATCACCTCGGCGTATGACCATGCTGTGCATTTGACCTGCAGTCGTCGCACGGTGGCGCTGGCAGCAGTCGACATACGCAGAGGTGTGATGGTGCATGTCAGAGTACGGTGTAGCGAGTAAGTGTCAGGAAGTTTTCAGACGTGCTAATGGTGACTGTGTGTTGAAAATGACTCAAAGAACACAGATTGATGACGTTATGAGGGGTAGAAAACTGGAGCGACTGGAGAGTGGTCAAACACAGCAGGCTGTAGCACGGACCCTCCGTGTGCCACAGAGTGTGATCTCAAGATATGGCAACGATTTCAGCAGACAGGAAACGTATCCAGGCGCTACAGTACGGGACGTCCACAGTGTACAACACCACAAGAAGACCGATATCTCACCATCAGCGCCCGCAGACGGCCACGGAGTACTGCAGATAGCCTTGCTCTGGACCTTACCGCAGCCACTGGGACAGTTGTCTCCGGACACACAGTCTACAGACGACTGAACAGACATGGTTTATTCGCCCGGAGACATGGAAGGCGCATTCCACTGACCCCTGGTCATAGGAGAGCCGGTGAAGCCTGGTTTCAAGAACACAGTACATGGTCATTGGAACAGTGGTCCCAGGTTATGTTAAGGGACGAGTCCAGGTAAACTCTGAACAGTGATTCTCGCCGGTTTTTAATCTGGCGTGAACGAGGAACCATACCAATCCCTTAATGTCCTTGAAAGGGACCTGTGTGGAGGTCGTGGTTTGATGGTGTGGGGTGGGATTATGATTGGTATCCACATCCAAATGTTGCTGCATTTATCATACCATAGTCTGAGATACCTCCTTCGCCTTTATAATCGAATTTGGACCGACAATACTTTTGCCAGAAGATGGCGGGAAGCTACCGTCGTTCCTGTTCCGAAACCTGGAAAGGACAAAGGTCTCCCCACTAGCTATCGCGCCATTTCTCTCAAAGTGTATGTAAGGTTTTGGAGCGTATGGTGAATTGCCGTTTAACCTGTGGCTGGAGTCCTGAACTCTTTTAACACCTGCCCAACGTGGTTTTCCGAAAGCATCGCTCTGCCGTTGACCATCGTGTTGCTCTCTCCATTTATATCATGAACAATTTTCTCAGGAAATGCCAAGCAGTAGCAATTATTTTTATCTGTAGAGAGCATAGATATCTGTTGGACGACGGGCATCCTCCGCACACTATTCTCTTGGTGATTTCGAGGACGGCTGCCCCTTTTTCTTCGTGAATTTATGACAGAGCTCACATTTAAAGCGCGGGTGAACACTACTTTCTCCCGTACTTTCTCCCAAGAAAACGGGGTACCCCAGGGCTCCGTGTTTGCTATTGCTATAAATCCAATTATGGATTGTCTCCTTTCCGATATCTCGGGCTCCCTCTTTATGGTCGATTTTGCGATTTACTACAGCTCTCAACGGACCGGCCTTCTTGAACGACGTCTTCAAGAATGTCTCGATCGTCTCCACGTTGGAGCATCGAAACCGACTTCCACTTTTCTCCCAGTAAGACCGTTTGTGCCACTTTTTACCGTCGTACGGAGTTTCTTCCGCCTTCCTTACATGTAGATCCTGTCAACCTTCCGTTCGTGGGTCTTATGTTTGACAGAAATGTGCTGGTATTCCCACGTTTCCTATCTTTCGGCTCGCTGTCTGCGATCCCTCAACACCCTCCGTGTTCTGAATGGTACCTCCTGGGGAGCGGACCGAGTGGTCCTTCTCCGCCTCTACTCTATCGCACCTTAGTGCGCTCGAAATTGGACTATGGAAGCATAGTTTACTCCTCTGCTCGGCCGTCTATTCTTCGGCGTCTCGACTCTGCCCACCACCGCGGATTACGTTTAGCGACTGGAGCATTTTACACCAGCCCTGTGGAAATCCTTTATGCTGAGACTGCTAAACCTCCGCTGTCCAGTCGGCGAGCTGCCCTGAATCGTTATGCTAGCCATCTGTCTTCCATGCCTGCTAATCCAGCCCATGACATTTTTTTCGACGCCTCCTTGGATTTAGGGTATGCAGACCGACCTTCCTCTCTACTACCACCGGGAGTCCGCTTCCGTCAACTGCTACGTTCTCTTTCCTTCCACTTTCCTAAAATTTTATTGACAACTTGGGGTACAGCACCGCCTTGGCTCCGGCCCCGGACCTGCCTGCTCCTTGACCTTTGTCAGTTTCCCAAGGATGGTGCCCCTTCTTTTGTTTATCGTCGGGCATTTGCTGCTCTATGCGCACAAATGGATGCCACATTTATTTACACTGATGGCTCAAAAGCATCATTTGGTGTTGGGAGTGCCTTTATTGTTGGCGACACCCCTAATCGATTTCGGCTTCCCGACCAGTGTTCGGGTTTTAGAGCTTTACGCTGTTCTCCAGGCTGTCCAACACACCCGTCGCCATCAGCGGATACAGTATATTATATGCTCAGGTTCACTCAGCTCTCTCCTCAGTCTCCAAGCTCTCTACCTTGTCCACCCTCTAGTCTACCGGATTCAGGACTGCCTCTACTTGCTCCACTTGGGGTGTCTCTGTGGCGTTCCTCTGGATCCCAGGACACGTTGGTATCTGTGGCAATGAGGCGGCCGATATAGCGGCCAAGGCTGCAGTCTCTCTTCTTCAGCCTGCTGTTAGCATGATGCCCTTCGCCGATCTGCGGAGTGTTTTATGTCGTCGTGTTGCTCTTTTATGGCATGCACATTGGTCGACACTTCCCAATAATAAATTGCGGGACGTGAAAGCTCTTCCCCGTGCTTGGACCTCTTCCGAACCCGTCGTCGGGAGGAGGTGATTTTAACTAGAATCCGGATAGGGCACTGTCTTTTCAACCAACGACATCTTTTAAGTGGTGATCCTCTCCTGCTTTGTCCCCACTGCTCTCAACTGTCGACGGTGAGACACCTTTTACTTGAGTGCCCCTATTCTCCTCCGTTACGCGCCCATCTACAGCTGTCGCCTGATGTATCTTCCATTTTAGCAGATGTCTCACTCTCAGCCGATCGCGTTCTCGGGTTTATTAGTGTCAGTAATATGACGTCAGTCATTTGAAGCTCTTTTTGGGGACAAACAACCCCATTCTATAGTGGTTTTTTAAGCTTTCCTTCTGTTTTTAGTTTCCCCACTTTTTTTTAGTTTCGCTCCCATTGCTACTGGTTTCCAGTTTGAATTTTTACCTTTTCCTAAGTCACAGACCAGGTGCTAATGACCGTAGCAGTTTTGCACCCTAAAACCATAAAAAGAAGCCTACATCTGCTATCGATCGTCGAAGGTAGAGAATCTGTGATAATCTGACATCATGATAGGCTATTACAATTAACATGAATGAACAAATAAATTTTTTGAACAACCTGACAGGACAAAAACGTGTCACATCAACATACAACCGCTTATGCTCGTTGTGAATGTGCATTAACCACTTACAGATGGCAGGTGGCAACACCCGCTGTGGACATTATATGAAATGGATCAGGGACATGCGCAATGCAGTGTAGTCATTGTCGTAATGCAGAAATGGAGCTATTTATATTACATCCAAATGGACTTGGTCATTGATTTCAGAGCAAGGGTGGAAGCGTTTCCAAAATGCCTAAGTTTGTGAACTGTTTGTGTGCCACTGTCATTGAGGTACACCCCGCATAGCGAAATGGCACTATCCAAAATTGGCGCTGGGCAAACTTGGGTACACCACAAGCCATATATCCACGGGGGAGAATGGCCGTTGCAAGGATGTTTATGGGCTAATATACAGGCAACTTTGGAGTGACTGACCGCCCTCATGAATGAAGTGCTAGCAACAGTGTCTCCTAAACGACCGTTCAGTAAACGTCACTGCGTATGAGCCTCTGCGACAGGCACCTGGTTCATGTATCCTCACTTACTGCTGTTCGTCAGTGACGTAGGCTGGAACTTGCACGCCTGTACCGAAATTGGATATCTGCTGAGCAGCAACACATTAATGACATGTTATGCTCCATAGAACAGATGGCCGTTGGCGTGCACAGCATGAAACGTCTGAAAACAAACGCCGTTCAACAACCATCAGAACGGTCCGGCTCGGAGGAAGGAGCCGTATGGTCTGGGGAATGTTTTTGAGATATCCCGTCCTTGACTGCGTCATTCTGGAAGGCAGAATGGATCAGCACAAGTATGAAAATGTCCTTGGCGACCATGAGCACCCCTGAATGCAGTTCGCATTTCCTCGGCATGATGGCATCTACCAACAGAACATTGAAACGTGTTACACAGCTCACACTATACGTGTTTGGTTCGAAGAGCACAAAAATGAGTTTACCATGCTCCTCTCGCCACCAAACTCTCTGTATTTAAACCCAGTCGAAAATTTGTGAGAATACCTCAACTGGGCTGTCCACGCCATGTCCTCAACCGAGAAACCGTGTGCAGATAGCCACGGCACTGGAGCCAGAATGCCTGAAAGTATCTACTTGGCTCTTCAATCATTCGGCAGATCGTCACATGAATGTGACTGGACAGAGTAAATGCACTGGCCCGAACCTCTTGAGGCAGTTACTCCAATATGATATCAGATATCAGCCAATAAGACTCACTCAATCAGAGCTAAACTTTTTAACGTAGAGAAAGGTTTTTTATCAAACCAAGAAACAATGGGCCTTTAAAAAGGTAGGTACAGTTGTTTCTGTGTGCTTCTCATTCGTATTGGTGCCTACAAATTCACACAGTAAGCAATGTCTGAACTTCATTTAGTTCCTCGCTTTTCGTTTCATTGCTGCCATAGTTGGAAATATTCTTCACAGATGCAAGTTTTAGCAAATGGATTCCGTAATCTGCTGCCACTTTCCGGTAGTAACGGATACACCCTAGTTATGTTTCACCAAGGTGTTCCGCTTGAAATAAATCTATTTTCAGTGTTTGATCTTGGGGTTCAAGAGCCCATGATTTACTTACTTTTTACCTTACACATGGCAAGTGCCTTATCGACGAAACTGCTGCTTTCATTTCTTTCTATCGTATGCTTTGTTTGTCTATTTGTTGTTGATCTTCATCGCCACCTAATTCCGGATCTTCCTTTTCTTCGGGTTCCAACTGTTAGCCTGCAGAATGCTGCTCTAAGTAGTTCAGAATGCTGTTCTAAGTAGTCTATTCTCTGCCATTCTTGATATATGGCCGAACTAGTTCAACCTTCTCTTCCCTGGCACTCCGACGACCCCATGGTTTTTGTTCACGTCTCGTAATTCTTCATTTTTTTGTCCTTCATCCTACGTTACTTTCGTCGCACTCAGGGTGATCCAAAAGTCCATTAACATTCAACCTTCACGGAATAATGTAGGTAGAGATGTAATAATTGACACACACGGCTGAAATGACATAGGATTTTATTGAAACCGAGAAAGCGCACAAAATGACCAATAGATTGCGCTTCGTACGATAAAAAAACAATAATTAGGATAACAACTGATTTTTAGCAAAGACGATGTTCTTCATAAGGAATACACAATATGCCGGCTGTCGTTCACAACAATACTTGTAGTCGAGGGACAGTGATGTTCAGCGCTGTTCAATATGTCAGTAGATATGGTGAGAAACAGCCGCCGGATGTTGACTTCTAGCATCCCTACTGAGGTCGGACGTTCGCCCTCGACTTACGACTGCAGACAGCCGCACAACCAATAATCACACGAAGTGATGTCTGGAGACCTGGGCCAAGTACGAAGGAAGATGAAGGAAGATGCGACCCAGCGCGCGATCCTCACCAAACGATGTGCGGAAGAGAGATTTTACACGTGTAGCAATATGGGTTTGAGCTCCATCCTTTATAAAATTCGAACTTCCCAGAAGACGTTTATCAGCTAGACCAATGATGACGCTGTTCTGTAACATATCGACGTACTCCGCAAAGTCAAGCTGCGACACTAACTTACTGCTATCCAGCGCCGTCCGTTGGCCGTTTTTTGCATTCTTTTTTGGTTTCATTAGAACACCATCTCGTTTCAGGCATGTGTGTCAAGATTTACCTTTTTAGTTCCGGAAAATTAGTGCATTTTCTAATGTTAATGGACCCTGATGTCACCCTTTACAGGTCGCAAAGTTTTCCGTAGTATATCTCATTCGAAATTTGTTAACATCGAGTATAGATTTAAGTGTCAGGAAGTCGTTTCTGAAAGTATTTGTATGGAGTGTAGCCATGTATGGAAGTGAAACATGGACGATAACCAGTTTGGACAAGAAGAGAATGGAAGCTTTCGAAATGTGGTGCTACAGAAGAATGCTGAAGATAAGGTGGGTAGATCACGTAACTAATGAGGAGGTATTGAATAGGATTGGGGAGAAGAGAAGTTTGTGGCACAACTTGACTAGAAGAAGGGATCGGTTGGTAGGACATGTTTTGAGGCATCAAGGGATCACAAATTTAGCATTGGAGGGCAGCGTGGAGGGTAAAAATCGTAGAGGGAGACCAAGAGATCAATTCACTAAGCAGATTCAGAAGGATGTAGGTTGCAGTAGGTACTGGGAGATGAAGAAGCTTGCACAGGATAGAGTAGCATGGAGAGCTGCATCAAACCAGTCTCAGGACTGAAGACCACAACAACAGCAACATCTCATTCGAATAAGAACAGTTTTTTGTCTAAGTATGCTAGCTTTCGTGACCGTTGTCTCTGCTGGGATCTTCTTCAGGATCTTCCGGTGTGCACTACTGCTAGAACACTAGCAGTAGTGGACACCGGAAGATCCTGAAGAAGATCCCAACAGAGGAGTCGAAACGTCGATTACTTTATGGGAAGTACTACCTGGCCGAATAACCCAGAATATTTTAACTTGAGTTCTTTGTCACCTTTCTTTTTCTTCACATCCCTATAATGTTACCGTTATAACTGTCGATTGACACAAGCGAAGTGTTCTTTTCTTAAAAATTTTACTAAAACTAACTGTTTTGTTCACTGTTGCTACAGTGGCTTCTATTTCTAACAGCGCAAAAATGCTTCAAACGGAGCACAAAAAAGAAAAAAAAAAAGACTGACTGAAAACAGGGGTGCCAACCGTCCCATTCTATCTTCCTTAAACAAGTTTAAACATTTTTCCAAAAATTTTGGCATACGAACATATTCGTATTCTTTTCAACTGACAATTCACATCTCACTCCTACAGTCTCCCCTCACTGTAACTCGCTCGCATCCATTTATCAACCGCTGTTAAGTCGCTCATACCCATACACTCTCACTTGCCCATTCCCAAACTCTCATTTAGCCATCTCACTGTCATCAGCTTTCTGTGTTTCTCTGTCACTGTCCCCAGACTCATAGAAACAGTCTCCTTTGTTCTGTCCTACTACTACAGTCTCCTCGCACTTTCCTACTGGCGTTGCTCAGCAGCGATCACTCGGAGAACAGACATGGGGCCACGTTCTCACTCACAGTAAAATGTATGCTCCTAGGCTGCACATATTTAGCTAAATGGAAGCTGATTATAGCGCTGTAAATTACGTTTCTTCTGCCTTCGTGACGTTAAAAATTCAAGATTGCTACCATCTCCAGAAGTAAAAAATCCTCTACTATGTTTTAATGAATTAAACGTGACGTTTTCTTTGTTTGTAGAGATAAATAATGTTTAAGGCGGTATGAAAGTTTACATAATTGTGCGTTTGAGATAATGTAATTATTCAATGCTCTAAGTATTTCCAGTTCATTTCAAAATGCCTATTCATTACTTTGTATTATTGAATGCTTGAAATCTGTTTTGTGTTTTATATGAGCTAAATACACGACTCATTAGCACGCTGATGGATAGGCCATTACTTGTTGAGCTACCACTAAGAATGCCAGCGACACTCCTTGCCTTCGCATAAGTATCTACGAGTGGCCGAACTGTCTGATGATGCGCACCATTGCGTAGAGTTATGATCAAAGATCAGAGACCGACATTAGGGAACTGGATATTCGCTCCAGGTTCTGACAATGATTTGCATAGAAACTCGCACAAAATTTGTTGCATTTAGCCTCCAGAAGAAGCCCCTGAAAGCTTATTGTGTAATAACTAAGACGCCAAGGAATTACATACATTGGGTGCGAGTGGGCATTGATTCAAATAGTGATGAAAGCTGTAAATTTATGCCGGACAAGGATTCGCACCCTGGACTCCTGCTTTCTAGGCAGATGCTCTGACCGCTACGCCATCCGGACACAGTCGTCATTGCGGCTGCTCGGACTACTCTAGCACGCCTCCCGTCAGACCTAAAATCCCAAATTCTCCGCGCAATACCAGTATAGTGCCCGTACCTCATTACTCGCGGCATTACGCAGATGTCCGTAAGAATTCGAGCCTGGTGTATACCTACACTGAAGAGATCATTGACCGTATCGCCTTCATCACATGTCAGACAGAACAGACACTACATATATACTTATTGTTTATGTTTTAACTGTGGTCCAGCAACGCTTCCATTGTATACAACATTGATAACATCTATCGGATATGTTGCAAAAATAGACATATTACGTTTTCATGTCATATGTGACAGGGCTATGTACAACTGATCAGGTGAAAAGTGCATGCTTTGGTCATTTCCAGCAACGTTCAGTGTCTGGCCTTGTGCTATGTTAATTGTCATACCAAAGGCGTGTTTATTGGGGAACTGGAGACTTTCGAACTGGAACGGGAAGTATTTGCATATCACTGGTGTCTTAACTCGTGAGTCGCAACATTCTTACTAAGAAACTCACTCTCAGATCAGAGGTGGTGCAGGATTTCGGGTCCTCAGTTTCTTGATGCATGAGCGGCTGCGTGCAGGCGTGGAACGGCGAGCAGTCAGGCTGAGATTTTTCAGTTCTCTGTTGCCGCAGGCAGTGCAGAATGACAGTGCAGAATGTTAGGCTGAGAAGGTAGATATGGTAGTGATCGCGAAATGAGACTCTGGGTTGACTTACAGGTCTGCTTTTTATTGCTTCTTCATGTGTTTGTAATGAACATGCGGAAGAGAACACATGCTAGTTTATAGAAACGTAGTTGCGGCTACTAGATTCTTCAGTCAGTTGCCTGGACAAATGGACACCCTGGTCAGTAACTTTATAACATTCGGGCATACACAGTAATGTATGGTGCTACAGACCACGAACCATGGAAATGCCAGATGCTGTAGCTCTAATCGAACCCTTGGATTAGAGTACTCATTAGTATGAAAGTAATGATAATGAGCGTATGGCATTGTCGGCTGGGAGGCCCCATACGGGGTAGTTCAACCGCCGGATTGCAAGTTCTTTTTAGTTGACGCCACTTCGGCGACTTTACGCGTCAATGATGATGAAATGATGATGAATAATACACAACACCCAGTCATCACGAGGCAGAGAAAATCCCTGACCCCGGCGGGTATCGAACCCGGGACCCCGTGCGCGCGAAGCGAGAACGCTACCACAAGACCACGAGCTGCGGACGGTATGAAAGTAATCTACAGTCATAGGTACAGGCAGATAAATGTACGATGGAAACCAATAACCTCAATCCGGAGGCACAGTACGGGTATACTTTGACAGTCCTCCTTGGCGTACAACCTCGATATGGAACTTTTGTCGGTCTGATCGCTGGGCTCTTCTACAAGCTGGAAATGTGCCATTCCTGACAACTGAGAACATCGGTGTACGGCGTTTGGGGCTGCTTGCTTACAGATGGTACCTGACTACAATTCGCAGTCAGTGGACTTGAAATCAGCTGTCTCACAATGCGTGGCCGGCCAGAGTGGCCGAGCGGTTGTAGGCGCTTCAGTCTGGAACCGCGCGACCGCTACTGTCGCAGGTTCGAATCCTGCCTCGGGCATCGATGTGTGTGATGTCCTTAGGTTAGTTAGGTTTAAGTAGTTCTAAGTTCTAGGGGACTGATGACCACAGAAGTTAAGTCCCATAGTGCTCAGAGCCATTTGAATCCATTTGAACAATGCGTGTCACCTCTTAATAGACTGACGAAACCGGCTTCTACTGTACGTTTCGACGTAAGTTATAAGACTTACAGCTAACATTCATGCTTAGATGACTGCCCTTCTTTTTTCTGTCAACTCATCATTCTGTCATTACAGTGATATGCGTACTATCAAAGCCGGCCGCGGTGGTCTAGCGGTTCTAGGCGCGCAGTCCGGAACCGCGCGACTGCTACGGTCGCAGGTTCGAATCCTGCCTCGGGCATGGATGTGTGTGATGTCCTTAGGTTAGTTAGGTTTAAGTAGTTCTAAGTTCTAGGGGACTGATGACCACAGATGTTGAGTCCCATAGTGCTCAGAACCATTTGAACCATTTTTTCGTACTATCAAAACATTTTGTTGGTTTCCACAGCCGGTTAATATTGTGCACTCGATCAAAACATTTTTGACCTTAGTCATTCTAAGTCTTGTACCGTTACAAAGTCGGGGAATGTACAAAGTTCCCAATGAAATAATAAATATAGCTGCATTTAGTATTAATTTATGCGGTTGAGTGCCAGGAGGCATCAACGAGTTTAAAAAATAGTGTAAGTCACTGTTTTTCTGTATGTAACACCGTGTCAGCATAGTAATATATCTGTGATCGTGTCTCTAACTTGGACAGTACATGTCAAGGTGACAATATATGCAATTTCCTGAAACCAGTAAGGTGTCTTAGTTGACATGTTGTGAATATACGGTGACGTTTGGTACTGAAATGAAGCACCTGTTAATGTGTACTTTAATGTTTGTTGCCTGAAATTAGTCATTTTCAGGAAGTTGTTAGCAAAATGTACGAATAGAGATCAAAAATTTAGCAGGCACATACGATGTTCAAATCTGTTATCGTGTTGGTACACACATTACTGATGTACGTTTACATATTGAGCTGTTTTGTACATTTCGTTTGTTATTGACGAATTCTTACTTTCGAAAAAAATGGATCAAAGAATTTGCGATAATTTTTTGCTTCAAAAATGGAGTAAAGTGCAGCAATGCATTTGAAATGTTGACTGGGCTTTTCGCGAATCTACTATGAGCAAGGCAAGAGTTCACGAGTGGTAAACGTTTCATAGAGGGTCGAGGGGGAGGAGATTTGTGTTTCATATCCCATCGACAACGAGGTCATTTGAGACGAAGCACAAGCTCCGATTACGGATGGATGAGGAGGGCAACCGGCCCTGCCCTTTCGAAGGTGCGGTCCCGATATTTGCATTAATCCATTTGGGGAAATCACGGAAAACCTAAATCAGGATGCCCGGACGTCACATCCCGAATACTACTCCTATGCCCTAACCACTGCCCTCCCTTGCTCGGTCATAGAAGGTCGAGAAGACTCTGAAGACTGGAAAATCGACTGATAAATCGCCGGTCATCATCAGAGAGTCTGGCGTCGGTAGATCCTTCGGCTCACGCCAAGCACTTTTTTCGGATATTTTGGACATGAAATGTGTAGCTGTAAATGTTGTTCAGAAACTGTTGACTTTTCAACCAAAAACAACGTCACGTAGAAACCACTCAGGATTGCTGAAAAAAGTCGACAACGATCAAGAACTTTTGATGAAGGTTATAGGTGGTGACGAAACGTGGGTATACGTGTCTGAGCGAAGACAGCAAGAAATTCGACAAGTTCGATCACATGTGAAGGTTCTTCTCACTGTTTTCTTCGATTAAAATAGGATAACACATCTTGAGTTCCTGCCTTATAGTCGTGCGATCAATAACCTGGTAGTTATGCGCCGTTTGCATAAAGTAATTGGAAGAAAGCGACAAGAAATGTTGCAAAATAATTCGTGGATACTTCATCACGATAAAGCTCCCGCTCACATCTCAATACTTGTTCATGATTTTTTGGGAAAAATTTCTTTTTTTGTGTGCGTCAATCTTCTGACTGGTTTGATGCAGCCCGCCACGAATTCCTCTCCTGTGCTACCCAGGAAGTCATTCCCTCATGTCTTAGCAGATGTCCTATCATCCTGTCCCTTCTCCTTATCAGTGTTTCACACATATTCCTTTCCTCTCCAATTCTGTGTAGAAACTCTTCATTCCTTGCCCTATCAGTCGTCAGCGCCCGGTAGCTGAGTGGTCGGCACGACAGAATGTCAATCGCAAGGGACCGGGTCCGATTCTCGGCAGGTCGGAGATTTTCTCCGCTCAGAGACTGGGTGTTGTGTTGTCCTAATCTTCATTATTTCATCCCCATCGACGCGCAAGTAGCCGAAGTGGCGTGCAATCGAAAGGCTTGCACCTGCCGAACGGTCTACCAAACGGGAGGCCCTAGTCACACGACCCTATCAGTCCACCTAATTTCAAAATGCAAAACCGTTATGTTGCCTCAAGCACCATATACGCCGAAACATGGGCTCCTACGATTGAAGAGAAACATGAAAGGAAGTCTTTTGCCACAACTGATGAAATAGTAACAGAATTTCTGAAGGAACCGAACACCATGACGAAAAGTGAGTTGCTGAACAGTTTCCAAGATTGGAGAAAACTCTGGCACAAGTGTGCTATTTCAGAGGGGGATTACTGTAAAGAGAACAAAGTTGATGTTGATGTAAATAAAGATTCCTTATCAAAAGAAAAATTCCCATTACTTTTGGATCATACCTTGCGTACTATCTACTCCGGAAGACAGAAGTCTCACATCAGTTTTATGTCCCAGTTTTATTAAAGTGGTGATAGGTACGACCTTTTCAAAGATTCCTTGACTTCGTCTCCTTACGTCCCTCTCGAGATTACTGGTAAGATCCGACAGAGGTCTTTAGGGACCAAAATGCTTCTGCCGCGCATACGGCTACTTTCGTTACGCAAATCTCACATTGTTTTGTCCAACGATTCAGCTGATACTGTACTGGGCGTCGAAACCTCGTCCCAAATAATGAATTTGCAGTCATGCGTAAATGTATGAGTACTACTTTGTTGGAAACATTACAGTCGCTGTAAGTGTGCTCAGCATTTCAGGGGAAGTATGAATAAAGAGACGGTTCACAAAGTCCCTTTTACCTCTGTCACGTGACCACATAATCACAGATGGTCACACTATACCAATGCTGGATCACGGTGGAGGACAACTCTCAGGTAGTGTGACTGTACTCTATTATTTAATAGCTTACAAACACATAATTGCTCGGGTACTCATTTTTCCAATTTTCTATTAGAAACAAATACAAAACAAAAATGAACTGTTCTGTAATTCCATCACTTCTCGTCCGGCCATCCTGATTTAGGTTTTCCGTGATTTCCCTAAATCACTCCAGGCAAATGCCGGGATGGTTCCTCTGAAAGGGCATGGCCGAATTCCTTCCCCATCCTTCCCTAATCCGATGAGACCGATGACCTCGCTGTCTGGTCTCCTTCCCCGAAACCAACCAACCACCACTCCATCACTTCTAAATGGAACAATGGGACTTCATCTGGTTGATGACTTGCAGAAGAAAGATATCAAACAGCAACAAATTTATGGAATAATTTTATTACGTTATCAATATCGGTGTCTAATTAGCGACATCTTCATGCAACTGTACAAATCAACAAAATCATCAGGCTTACAATAAAATCTGTTACGCAAAATCAGTTTTCATTATTTAAATGTGTTTAGGATACATATGCATTAGTAGAACGTATAGAAAGGGATGTGTATAGTACAGATACGGTCAAAAAACATGCATGACATACACTCACTGGTCAATGTAAACTGTCGCGTAGGCCTACCTATTAACTGCATTAATAAAAACTTATTATACAAAATACAATACTAACGTAACATTACGAAGTACAATATGATTACTACGATGTTTAAACTACGAGAGCCATTACTGAAAAGTACGCTGAATCATGTTGCGCAAACGATAGCATCCTATACAGTGGTCATTCTGTAATGAAACGTCATGCACACAGAAAATCTGTCTTGAAATGTTAATATGGAAACGTAAGAAAACGATTGATTACTCTATTATATTTACACTTTCATTATTTCGTTATCTTACTTTCTTAAGAAAACGATTACTTCATTTATTTACATTTTTATTATCCCGTTTTCTTACTTTAAGGCAACTGCCTTGCCGCAGTGGATACACCGGTTCCCGTCAGATCACCGAAGTTAAGCACTGTCGCGCGTGGTCGGCAGTTGGATGGGTGACCATCCGGCCCGACATGCGCTGTAGCCATTTTTCGGGGTACACTCAGCCTCGTGATGCCAACTGAGGAGCTACTCGACCGAATAGTAGCGGCTCCGGTCAAAGAAAACCATCGTAACGACCGGGAGAGCGGTGTGCTGACCACACGCCCCTCCTATCCGGATCCTCAGCTGGGGATGACACGGCGGTCGGATGGTCCCGATGGGCCACTTGTGGCGTGAAGACGGAGTCCTTTTTTTTCTTACTTTACCATATTAATATTTTAAGATGTATTTTCTGTCTTAAAAAAGTTAGTCGGGTTTGTAGCATCTCGATTTTGTAAATCTCGCCATAGCTCTATAGACGGCTACTGTTTCGTCATACAGCCGTATACGCTTCGCCTTTGAAATCTGTCAGATGGGCTGCAACTGTCAGTGGTTGCCTTAAGTTGAATCGACTGTGTGAGTGTCTAGGTACGTAAAGAATAAAGAAATTAAAACTTCGTGCGTGTGATGCGGCATTCTTTCACGCATCTCAATGTTATCACGTCATATCTCTTGAGCTATGTGTTGCACAATGGTATATTTATGCAGATACGTTCAGCGACATAGATGGACACTGCGAAATATGTTCCGGATAGAATTAGTATCAAAGAAGTAATAAATTATGGACACTGCAGCAGTTTTCGATGCATTTCATTATTGATGGCATCATTACTCCTCAACAATAGTACATAGGCGGTTCTTACCTCCTTGGCGATAGTTGAGTGGTGGTACAGATATGTGTATCGCGTTTTCTTTTCTTTTCCTTTCCTTAAAAAAAAGACCGGTCCAGTGGTTTAGGAGGATATTTGGAACATACACTGAGGTGACAAAAGACGTGACATACCTCCCAATATTGTGTCGGACCTCGTTTTGCTCAGAGTAGTTCAGCAATTTGACGTGGCATGGGACTCAACAAGTTGTTGGAAATCCACTGCAGAAATATTGAGCCATGCTGCCTATATGAATGAGTGTGAATGGTCTCCAAGTAGCCCAACATAATCATTTACAGTCAATGATTGGTTCATTTGGAGCAAAGGACATAGTTCACATGAATCATCTGATTACAGATGACAGCTCCGCCAACGCACTGCTCTTTTATACCTTCTATAAGCGATACAACAGCATTCAGAGTGTCTCCGCGTACATCGTCGTTGTCATAATAGACCCTGATTTTACTCTTTGTTTCATGCGACAGTCTCCTCAACATTGCTGTCGTTATGGTAGTAAATGCCCGTCGAACAGCATTCTTAATCAAAGTAACATATAGCTGCAACACTGTTTACTGAACCCTTATTACGCGTTGTCGCAAGATGACTGATTTGGATTTCAAGTTTAGTCACTTCGAAGAAGTAGGAAACTGGACAGAACCGCGTACAGTACATTTTATCATTAAGCACATCAGTGAGGTATTCTCTAATGTGTTGGAGCTCGACCTCTTATTTATTTATTTTTAACTCATTTTTCTGTTCCTAGAGTTATCAGTCTTCTGATTGGTTTGGTGCGACCCGTCACGAATTCCACTCTTGTGCCGACCTCTTCAGATTAGAGCAGCACCTGCAAATTACGTCCTCAATTATTTGCTGGATGTAGTCAAATCTCAGTCTTTCTCTACAGTTTTTGCCCTCTAGAGCTACCTCTGGTACCACAAAAGTCATTCCGCGATGTCTCAAGAGATGTCCTGGCAACCTGTTCCTTCCTCTTGTCTGTGTTTTTAGTATGTTCCTCTCCTCGCCGATTCCCCGGAGAAACTCCTCATTCCTTACCCTATCGGTCCACCTAATTCTTAATATTCTTCCGTAACACCACATTTCAAATGCTTCGATTCCCTTCTTTTCCGGTTTTCCCACGGTCCATGTTTCACCACTATACAGTTCTGTGCTCCAAACATACATTCTTAGAAATTTCTTCCTCAGATTGTCTACGATGGATACCAGTAGACTTCTCTTGACTAGGAACGTCCTATCTGCCAATGCTAGCCTGCTTTCCATGTGTTGCTCTCTCCGTTCATCATTGGTTATTTTGCTACCAATGAAGCAGAATTTCTTAACTGTATCTGCTTCATGTTCAGCAATTATGATGGTAAATTTCTCGCTGTTTTCATTTCTTCTATTTCTCATTATTGTTCTCTTTCTTCCATTTACTCTTAGTCTATATTCTGCTTCTGTACTCATTAGAGCGTTCATTCCATTCAGCAAGTCCTCTTTTCCTTCTCCACTATGAATGGGGACAGCAGTATCATCAGCAAATCTCACCACTAGTATATTTTCACCTTGAATTTTAATTCCACCTTTAAACTTTTATTTTACTTCCGTCATTGCTTCTTCGACGTACTCAAGGTTTCCGTTCTTGGTCTTCCACTCTTATTGCTCCCTCTTGGGAACATTAGCCGTCTTTCCCTATAGCTTACTTTTATTTTACTTATAATTCTGACAAACGCTTCTTCAGGTATGACAAATCCTATGGACGAGTCTTGATTTTTCTTCCGTCTTGATTCCATCATCAACCGCAACATTAGAACTGTCCCTCTGGTTCTAAAGCCAAACTGACCGTCGTCTAACGTATCCTCAAGGCTCTTTCCATTCTTCTGTATTTTATTCTTGTGAGCAACTAGGATGAACGAATTGTTAAGCTGATTGTGCGATAATTTTTGGCCTTGCTGGCATTTGGACCAATGATTTTAGAAATTCTTGTAGTGGACTGACAAGGCAGCCAGTCCACGGAGACGGGTAGCCGAAAGGGCACACGTACACACACGCCGACTGGCGCGAAGTCTGGAACAGGATACGTGATGAATGTGATAAAGAAAAGAACGTAGCTACTAGAACACTTAACTTTTATAACGTCCTTTGGTATACAGCATTCTTGATGATACAAGTGAGACTCTTTAGATTCATGAAGTAACTAATGGCGCCTTGCTAGGTCGTAGCCATGGACTTAGCTGAAGGCTATTCTAACGGTCTCTCGGCAAATGAGAGAAAGGCTTCGTACGTGTAGTCGCTAGCAATGTCGTCCGTACAACTGGGCGAGTGCTAGTCAGTCTCTCGAGACCTGCCGTATGGTGGCGCTCGATCTGCGATCCTGACAGTGGCGACATGCGGGTCCGACATGTACTAATGGACCGCGGCCGATTTAAGCTACCACCTAGCAAGTGTGGTGTCTGGCGGTGACACCACAATTCTGATGGGATTTTCTGTAGTCCTCCCATCTTATTCGATCTTAAGTCTATCATAGCTCTTCTAAATTCTGATTCTAACACTGGGTCCCCTGTCTTTCCTACATCGACTTCTGTTTCTCCTTCTGTCACGTGACCAGACAGGCCTTCCCCACATACGAGGTGCTGCTAGAAAAAAACCGGACTGATGCTGGAAAAAACATTTATTTACAATTATTTACAATTTCATGTTATCTCCTTCAATGTACTCTCCTCCTCGGTCTCTACACCGCTCCATACGAATTTTCCACTGTTCATAGCAATGCTGCAGATCATTTTCGGTAAGTCCATACATTACTTCCGTCGCTTTTTCTTTTACTGCTTCAACAGTCTCAAATCTAGTTCCTTTCAAAGCTGACTTGACTTTAGGGAAAAGAAAAAAGTCACAGGGGGCCAAATCAGGTGAGTAGGGTGGATGATCTAAGATGGGAATGTTGTGTTTTGCCAAAAACGTCTTCACTGACAACGCACTGTGAGCTGGGGCATTGTCTTGGTGAAGGATCCATGACTTTTTTCTCCACAAATCGTTCCGTTTTCTCCGTACTCGCTCACGTGGGGTAGCCAGGACGCTAATGTAGTAATGCTGATTCACTGTTTGTCCCTCTGGTACCCAATCAATGTGCACAATCCCTTTCATGTAAGAAAAAACAATCATCATTGCCTTGAATTTCGATTTTGACATTCGTGCTTTTTTTGTCGTGGAGAACCAGGAGTTTTCCAATGCATCGATTGGCGTTTAGTTTCGGGATCGTAAGTAAAAAACCACGATTCATCGCAAGTAATAACATTTTGTAAGAAGGTGGGATCACTTTCAATGTTTTCCAGGATGTCAGAACAAATCATTCTTCGGCGTTCCTTCTGTTCAATTGTGAGACACTTTGGAACCATTTTTGAACGCACTTTGTTCATGTTGAAACTTTCATAAAGAATCTGCCTAACACTTTCCTTGTCAACTCCTGTTAACTCAGACACTGCTCTGATTGTTAAACGGCGATCTTGTCGAACAAGTTTACCAATTTTTTCAATGTTTCCATCAGTTTTTGCTGACGATGGTCTGCCAGTGCGAGTGTCATCACTGGTGTCTTCGCGGCCATCTTTAAATCGTTTAAACCACTCAAACACTTGTGTTCGCGATAAACAATCATCGCCGTACACTTGTTGTAACATTACAAACGTTTCACTTGCAGATTTTCCTAGTTTGAAACAAAATTTGATGTTAACACGCTGTTCTTTCTGTACACTCAACATTTTCCGACGCACAGACAAGACGTCAACTACTTAAGACAGACGCCACGGGCAGACTGAGTGCAGGAGGCAGATGAAACTCGAGCAGTAGGCGGAGCGAGAGTCACGTGACAGGCCACGCGACTTTCAGCCTTATTGCATTCGTTTTATTGTTTCACCAGTACTAGTCCGGTTTTTTTCTAGCCACACCTCGTATTGGCCTTCAATGCACTCCTTCCACGTATGCGCTCTCATCTCTGCATTTAATAGTGTAATTCCCATTGCACTTTAATGTTACTACCCTTGTTTTTAATTTCACCGAACGTTGTTTTACGTTTCCTATATGCCGAGTCAGTGCTGTCGTCAACCATTTAGTTTCCTATTTCTTCGTATTTTTCATTCAGCCATTTCCCCTTAGATTCCCGGCACTTCCATGTTTCTTCATTCCTAAGTTACTTGCATTTCTCTGTTCCTGAATTTCCTGTTTTCATCCATAAGCTGAAGTATTTCTTCTGTTTCTCATAGATTCTTCGAAGTAAGCTTCTATGTACCCATGTTTTTGTTTCCATCTTCTGTGAATGCCGTGTTTAGAGATTCCATTCCTCTTCAACTGGCCTGCCTACTGAACAATTGTTTATAGCAATATCAATAGCTTCAGAGAACTTCAAGCACATCTTTTCATTCCTTAGTACTTCCATATTCTACTTCTTTACCCATTGATTTTTCGACAGGTGTCTTTAGCTTCAACCTGCTCATCATAAGTACTAAATTGTGATCTAAGTCTATATCTGCTTCTGGGTATGCCTTATAACCCAGTACCTCATATCAGAGTCTCTATCAGACCATGATGTAATCTAACCGCATCTTCTGGCCCTTTGCAGGTATATCTCCTCCTCTTGTGTTTCTTGAACTGAGTATTCGCTGCTATTAGCTGAAATTTATTTTAAAATGCGATTAGTCTTTCTCCTCTCTGATTCCTAGTACCAAGCTCATATTCTCTCGTAACTCTTTCATCTGCTCATTCCCTTACAACCGCATTCCAGTCCCTCAATCCCCATACGTGCTTAATTACCTGTTCAGTATTCTCATATACTTTCCCCGACTCTTCGTGGTCTGGTTGCGACGTCGGCATTTATACCTGAACTACCATTGTAGGTGTTGGTTTACTGTCGATTCTAATGAGAACAACCCTATCACTGAAATATTCACAATTACTCACTCTCTCCTCTACCTTTCTATTCACAACGAATTTTACTCCACTTATACCACTTTCTGCTGTTGTTGGTATTACTCCATACTCATCAGACCACGAATGCTTCTTATTTCACTTCACTGACCCCTACTATATATAGATTGAGCCTTAGCATTTACCTTTTCAGATTTTCGTTCGTACTTACCAGGTTCAAAAACCTGACATTCCACCCCTCCCCTCCCCCCCCCCCCCGAGTCGTAGAAAGTTATCCCTTCGTTGGTTATTCGATCTTATTCATATAGTCACCTCACCCCTTACAGCCCCTCCAGTAGATCCGAACGTTCACATCTCCTATGGATACACATCACGTGTCTTTAACGCAGTGGCTTCCATTCTCTTCTGCATCCTCATGCCGGTGATCATTGCTGATTCCTCTGTCTTTAAGGTCGGTTTCCCACCCCAAAGGTAACAGAGTTCCCTGAAACTCTGTCCGCTCCTCTGCCCTGACAAGACCGTTGGCTGAATGAGAGTGCCTACTTACGGCCGCCATTGCTGATGATTTTTATTCAAAATTTAATTGCTGGTCGGATTAGAACCGGCGACCGAGCAGGTTTTCGATTACTAACCGAAGATGCTACACTTAGGCCACGGATGCTCCATCTTGCGGGGGTCGTACACGACCGTGCACTCACAGATTTTGCAGACGTGGAATTAACCAGTCACTTATCGTTGTGATATAAGCAATGTGATTCACAGCCACGTCAAAGAAATGTCGTCCTACCACATGGATTTCTGACACTGCAGTCACTGGTTGGTTGTTTTAAGGAACCATTTGCACTCGAGCACAGACAATATTTTATTTAGTTAACTTAGATTATATGTATCGATTTTTTAAGACAAGAGAATGCAAAATAAAGCAATTAACACCGCTCTCTTGTCACAGCCTGTACGCATCAACACTCTCATGTCATTCGTTGTCCTAGGAGGGCTTAATATTTTGTGCGGCTCCACAGTTAGCCATATTGATATTTATTTGCAGAATAGAGGCGCAGAATTAATAAGTCGCTCTCATTTGTGAATGATCTGCCATTATTTAACTAGAATTTTACGTAAGTGTCAATTATATCGTAATGTATATGTTAAAATGAATATATGTTTTATTTAATCTTATGCTTTTCTTTGTTTTAGTAGTTTTAGTCACTCCATTTTGATGATTGAAGCTGAGGTCAGATATGAGACTTTGTCTACAAAAAAATTCATAATGAGCCCTGGCTACGTTCCGTACATCTTCGGACGTGCGAAGCTCGATAAATTCACGGCGTAAATTTTAATCCCTCAATTACTTATCCAAACAAACAATTATTATTATTACAATTATTATTATTATTATTATATTTTATTATATATATATATATTATTATTATTATATTTTTTATTTGTTACACTGGCGACTATGTGCCAGGACTCATTATTGTATCTGTACTACAACTAATTGTTCTTTTTCATGTACACCCTGACCGGCAACAACCTATGTGACGAGAATATTGAAGAAAACGAATAAAATCTGGAGACAATTTGGACTGGAAATGCAATCTTCGCATCAAGACGACATGTACGGTAAGACGCAGCACTCGCGCATCCACAATTGATTCCAAGCACATTTTTCATTCAAAATTATTTTTCTCAGCATTAAATTCAATATTCAGTTTTCATTCAGTAATTTTTTCCAAATTCCGCGAAATCTCATTCAGACGATTACATTCCGATCCAACAATACGCAAGTTACATTGCACAATATGGCCGACATTGTACAAGATTCAAGCAACATGGCTAGTCACCATTAACACGTATGCTTCTTTCGATCTTTAAAGTCATCTTTCAATCATTCTCAGTCATTTAAACACACACATAGGCAGTACATTTTCACACTACGCGTTTAAACGATTTTTTTTTCTTGGACACAATTTATTCACGATATGGTAAAAACTCGACACCAGTACACAATGGAACAACAATCAAGTAATGCAAACATGGATACACGGACACATTCAGACACAGAAATTAATACAGACACGCAAACGCATCAAAATAATAATCCGCTACAGACACACATAAACGCCGAAAGGAGCAACTCCGAACCAAACCTGAGAGACCACGTCACGTCTAATGACGCGGCGGGGGCAAGCTCATTTTGCAATCAAAATTTTGCCGCTATACTGAATTCAATTTTGGAAGGCATATCCGATATTAAGCAAGATAATGCAGCCTTCAGGAATGACATAAAATCAGACTTCGCCACACTGACTCAAAAGGTAGATGAAATTAATACACGTCTTTCCAAACAGGTCGACGATCTTACGGAAAAATTCGAAAATTTAGAGTTACGACAAAGCGACAATGCCAATCACATCCATGACTTGACAAAAACCTGTGAAACTATTAATTGCAAATTAGAATCAAACACGCACGCATGTGACGAAATTAATTTAAAGGTGAATGCAATAGAAACAAACGTAGCTGACATTCACAAACAGATTCATACAACAATACAGATAGAGGCTGAACCCCATTTGTCTCGCATTAATTCACAATTTAAAGAATGGACGGCACACAAAGACGAAATTTTTGAAGAATGTATACAAAACAAATTGCCACATATTGTGCACGATTCTGTAGTGGAATACATGAACAACAATAGACAAGTCATCGATGACGATATGCAAACAAAGACAACTCAGTGCCAGGTACAACAAAATAGTACACCCATTACACATTTTTACACACACAGAAGAAAATCTCGATTCGGGAATGAACACATGTACACACACGAATTTCAACACTCAAATACACAATACACTGACACGCATAGCAACAGATACCCATCACACGAAATACAATACAATTATCATTCTGATGAAGAACCATGTACACACAGGGAAGAATTCAATGATTACACGGAAAGAAACAGACGAACACGTAACAAAGAAGAAGAAAGTCTATTCAAGCACCGTAAATTCCAACCTTTTATACCAGGCAAAAACACTGTACACCCTGTCATCTTCTTAAAAGCTTTTAGGAACGCATTCCCACGTTCGTGGAGCGACCACAAACGCATTGCGTACGTTGTGGATTACATTCAAGGGGACGCTGCTGTCTGGGCTTACCATGAAAGCGACAGATGTGTAACATACGAGCAGTTTGAACGCGCCTTCTTGAATAAGTTTTGGTCACCCACTGTGCAGGAACGTATCCGCAAACAAGTCACTGAACCCGAACACTTCAATCGTAAAAACGGCAACCTGCGCAGATATTTCGAGAAGTACCTAAACATGACACACTTCCTCAATGAACCAGTGAAACCAAAAGATGTGATCCGATCACTGAAAGCAAGACTTCCTTTTAATATTAAAGAGAAATTACTGTACTTACCGGATGACGATCCTGAATATTTTTTGGAAAAGTTAGATGCTGTTGATTTACTGTATGAAGAACAAGAACCAACACACAACTCACGCAGTAGGAATCAACATGTCTACATTGCTACATTACCAAACACGCAGCAAAATTCACAACACACAGTAAACATGCAAAACAATCACCACAACTCACAGCTGCACACAAACAACAACTGCAACTATACACAGGGAGATAACCCGTACAAAAAACGAAGAAACGACAATTTTAATTCAAGAAGGAATAATGGAAACAACAACGGACACAAAGCCAAACAGAAACTCTGGCAAGGAAACAACAACACAGATTACACAAGAAATGGAACACCTACACCGCACTTTAACCAGAACGACAACCAGTATTATGTGAGACAGTGGCAAACACCGCCACCGCAAAATCATATTCAGATGCCACAAGGGAATTTTGCACAAACAAGCAACACAAACCAACAAGTGACTTCAGCCAACCGAAAACAGACAGGCGATTGGCAAAGACAATATCCTAATGTAAATACTATTGAGGTAGCTAATGAAACTACAACTACACTTGCCAATGACCAGACAAACCAGGTAAACTAGAACCAGTCATTACTGAGCCCCAGGTCGTGACTGAGGAACATTTGGGGGGCAACTTCAATTTAGAAACTATGTTTGAATACACACTTGCTAGTGAAACTGTGAAACAAGAAAAATTAACATTTACACAACAAGAGTTGCCTACACTATTCTTAAGATATAATGAAAGTGGAAACTTAGCTGATGATCTGATAAATGACAACACACAATGTCACAATGTAAAGAAAATATTTGTACTGTCTTCCACCTCAGGCATTGTAGGAGGTATACCTACTAACATAATTATTGATACAGGAGCTGCTGTCAGTGTGATTTCTCACAATTTTTATACTATGATGAAGAAAACTTCTAAGATACCATAGTTCCCAGTTCAAAACTGTTTAATATTAACTGCATTACGGTAATAAGTCAAGTAGAGTTAATAAGCAGGTATTTGTGACTGTTAATATTGGAAATGGAATCGTACAATGGCCTTTCCTAGTTGTCCAAAGCCTTGCTGCCAATTGTATATTGGGTATTGATTTTCTTTGCGAGAAGGACTGTACTATAGACTTCTCCAAAGGCATTTGTTATTTTAAGTATGAAGGCAGAGACATAGTTTTGAACTTGGACACTCGACTAGTAGACCATAACAAGCACTGTTCTGGCTACAAGATACAGATTATACGTGAGACTGACATAGATTCCACACAACAACCTGTATCACACGGTGAGGTAGTGAATGATGTACTTACACAAATTAATTCTAAGTTATCAGAATGTGATGCTATTAATGAAGAGGAGAGATCCCAGCTAAAACATATTTTACTTAAGAATAAGGATGTTTTCACTAGTAAGCCAGGTAGGATCAACACATATATGTATACGATTGAAGTCAAGCCTCACCAAATCTATTACCACAAGTCATACAATGTACCTCTAGCTCTGCGACCTGCGGTTTGAGAAGATTCACAAATGATTACATGCCATACTGTGGAAAACCTAAAGCCATTCTATCAGATAACGCCAAGTATTATGCAGGATTCACCTGGAGAAAATTTCTAAAGGACAATAACATTAAGAGCATCTTTATTTCAAAGTTTCATGCATTAGCCAACCCTTGTGAGAGAATTTTTAGAGAATTAAATAGATTCATGAGAACTTATACCTCAACACAGCACACAAACTGGATACATTACCTAGCACTTTTTGAGGAAATACACAACAATTTAAATATATACAACACACCCTACACTCCCAGAGAAATCATGTTTGACACAAAGTAAACTAATGAATGGAGCAACCCACTACCAAAATTTTCTGACACCAAACCTTCACACGAGGAAATGGTAAGGGAAGTACTCATTGCAATTACTGAACAAGCTGACATTAGAAATAAGAACTATGGTGCTAATCTGAAAAGAAGGCAAAACTTTACAATAGGCATGCAAGTTTTACTTAAGACCCACTACAAATCGTCATTACCTCTAAAACGTAATGTTAAGTGGCGTCCATTATATGAAGGTCCTTACACAATCATTGATATACCACACCCTGGAGCATATCTGTTACAAAACCCCAAGAATAAGAGAATTTTAGGTTTGTACCCTCACAAAGATTTGAAAACTTTTAGCCCTTAGCAGAGTATGCTGATACAAAAACAAGGTAAGTCACATCTGGTACTTCAAGCTGGAAGAAGAAGAAGATATAAGCTGTAATCTTAAGTATCTACATTTTACAGCACCAGCAGTAACAGCAGCAGCAGCAGCAAGAAGATAAGACACAGGAAGAACTAACAATTTTCATGCAAAGCACAGTTACTGATTATTAATACCTTGCAGACAAGCTGACAGACTAAATGACCGGAGACAATTGCTGCCCTGAACCTGATATATAAATGGGCATGACAGACACTTGATTTTCTATTCACACTCACACCACAATCCACATGAACACAACATGCACAAAAACACTCTACAGGAAATGACAAATGAGATTAATTGAGCAAGGCTATATACTTTATTTCATTTGTAAATGATACTTTGTGCATGTGCTAATTTGGAATTGATTGTGGATGTGACGTGTCGTGTCTTATTGTAATCATGACTTTTCAGATCATCTCAAGGATGTTTTCTAACCTATTATTAAAGTTTATGTTGCAGGAAACATTTAATGAGGAAGAGCACTTATTGTGTAGTACTGATGTAAAGGAAAATGTACTTAAAAGGAAAACTTTATTAAAAAGGGGAAGAGACCTATAAAAGAAAATGGATTTTCTGAATGTATCACAATACACTGAACCTATAAGATAATTTTTATGTCTGACCCGTATGTATTTGTAAATATCTAGTTTGATGCAATTGAAAAATGTAAAATATGTATATGTATTACCAAACAATGTAATGTAAATGTATAAGTGCATGTTTCACAGAAATTTTTTTATATCTATGTAAATATGTAACAGAAAACTGTACTCAGTGTGAAGTGATATTTGTTATGTTTTGTGCTCTCTGTTGTGAACGAACATTTTGTTTTGCAACGAACAATGTATGAAAAAGTTGTGTGCAAATTTAAAAAAAAAAAACGGTTCACTGCACTCATGATGGGACACTATAGGTGACGTGAGTTGCAAAACCACGGTACACTTTTCGACGAAACGACGACACGATATCCAGGAGACGACATACGCCTTTCGGAAGACGAAATTGGAGGTTATTGAGTAGATGTAACACGGACTGGTCAGTACGGAACTACTGACACCATGTATTCCTACCAAGACGAAACCACATTTTAACTACGTCTTCCAAAGCACGCTTCATTGCGAGTTTCTTGATCTCCAACTTATTTCTTCAAGAACTTTCGTCTCAACGTAAACAAAACGTGTGACATGTGACATTTATTGTAAAGTGCAAAGACTTTAGCACAGTATAAACCTTTAGCGACAAGTGACATTCTAAAGAGAATGTGTTCACATATCTCTGAATATGCACAAAACCATTAATTAATTTTATTTATTGAATGAACATGTGTAATAACATTTTGAAGTGAAAGAGAACAATGGAGTATATGCCCTACAATTTTTTACAAAGTAACAGCACAAGTGAATACGAACTGTGAAATTTGTTACAGTCTCTGTACAAGTGTTATATAACATAGACAGCTAGTTTCGGATTAGCAGTGATAGCACTGAGCCAGTGTAATGTACTGTGATACTGGAGATCCCGGGTTCAGTATCACTAGGAACCTAATATTTTTATTTTTTCTTTTCACTTTCATTGATCTTGTATGTATATATTATTTATGTATTTTTGTGGATGTATGACATTTTATCATATTTTAAGTATGTTGAATCTGTGAAACAAGATACGTAATAACTTATTATTCATGACATGACAAATAAAGAAAATACGTCAACAAATTGCTCAGCTGCAGGTGGTACACCTTTGCTCTCGCAATTTGGGGGGCAGTTTAAGGAACCATTTGCACTCGAGCACAGACAATATTTAATTTAGTTAACTTAGATTATATGTATCGATTTTTTAAGACAAGAGAATGCAAAATAAAGCAATTAACACCGCTCTCTTGTCACAGCCTGTACGCATCAACACTCTCATGTCATTCGTTGTCCTAGGAAGGCTTAATATTTTGTGCGGCTCCACAGTTAGCCATATTGATATTTATTTGCAGAATAGAGGCGCAGAATTAATAAGTCGCTCTCATTTGTGAATGATCTGCCATTATTTAACTAGAATTTTACGTAAGTGTCAATTATATCGTAATGTATATGTTAAAATGAATATATGTTTTATTTAATCTTATGCTTTTCTTTGTTTTAGTAGTTTTAGTCACTCCATTTTGATGATTGAAGCTGAGGTCAGATATGAGACTTTGTCTACAAAAAAATACATAATGAGCCCTGGCTACGTTCCGTACATCTTCGGACGTGCGAAGCTCGATAAATTCACGGCGTAAATTTTAATCCCTCAATTACTTATCCAAACCAACAATTATTATTATTACAATTATTATTATTATTATTATATTTTATTATATATATATTATTATTATTATATTTTTTATTTGATACATTGTGTCAAGTGGATTTTCTTTACTCAATAAGTAAATATATCTTTACTTGAAAAAAAGAGACAGCATTGGTCGTATATTTTTTTTACTATTGCAAAATCGATTTTCTGTCACTGAGTGACCATCTTCAGTGCTATATTGTATAACTTAAATTGGGATGCACTGTTGTCACTAAGCTTACGGCGATCACACAGTGCTATATTGTATAACTTAAATTGGGATGCACTGTTGTCACTAAGCTTACGGCGATCACATAGACTGTGTGATCGCCGTAAGCTTAGTGACAACAGTGCATCCCAATTGAAGTTATACAATATAGCACTGAAGATGGTCACTCAGTGACAGAAAATCGATTTTGCAATAGTAAAAAAAATATACGACCAATGCTGTCTCTTTTTTTCAAGTAAACCTGTTATCTGGTCGTGGTGCACAGGACAACATGGAGTCGCCAATCAATAAATATATCTTGCTTTTCCATTGCGATGTATTATGGAATCGTCGTACAAAAACACTTTCCTCGTTGAAAGAAGAGCTGTGATGACACCAAGCATCTGCCCACAAGCCCGATGACGCTTTTGCCTGCTATTATCACTAGAGTATTTACAAACAAAGGTTTAAATACCTTTAACTTTAAATCATTCGTCATATGTGTTTGTAATGTCGAGTACGAAACTCCATATTCCTGTGACAGCATGTGGATGGACAGACGCTGCAGCCAGCACACACGTTTCCAGTCATTATGATGGTCCTCCTGACGGGGTCTATCTTTTATGCTGTCAATTGCCAACAGCTTTTTCTCTGCCAGAAAGTGTTTTTTTTGTTTTTTTTGTTTTTTAAAAAAGCATTAATTTCCCTGTATGATGTTGTTGGTGAGCCTACATCGTCATTACGATCCTTACTTCCATGGTGTAAGTTGACTCATTGCCCATGATTTAGCCTGCGACAACAAGAAATAATAATTCCATAACATAACATTTTCACTCTGCAGCGGAGTGTGCGCTGATTCGAAAGATCTTGGCAGATTGAAACTGTGTGCCGGACCGGGACTCGAAATCGGGATCTTTGCCTTTTACGGGCAAGCGCTCTACCAACTGAGCTATCCAAGCACCACTCACGAGGTGTCCTTTTTTTCAGGAGTGCTAGTCCTGCAAGGTTCGCAGGAAAACTTCTTTGAAGTTTGGAAGGTAGGAGACGAGGTATTGGCGGAAGTAAAATTGTGGAGACGGGTCGTGAGTCGTGCTTGGGTTAGATCAGTTGATAGAGCAATTGCCCGCGAAAGGCAAAGGTCCCGAGTTCGAGTCTCTGTCCGGCACACAGTTTAAATCTGCCAGGAAGTTTCAATTCACTAACATGTATGTGACGCATAACAAGTAATAGGACTTTGCGGTCTCCCTGTACACCTCATGAAATGATCATGATAGTAAATTCGGAGAAATTCGAGAATGTCATGAGGGGTACAACAGACATTCTTGAAACATATACACTGAGATGTGTCAAGGGATACCACGTAATACCGCATAGGGCGTTCTTTTGCTCGGCATATTGCGTCAGCTCGACGTAGCATGGACTCAATAGGTCGCTAGTAGTCTCCTGCAGACATAATGAACCAAACTGCCTCTATAGCCGTCAATAATTTCGAAACTGTTGCCGGTTCAGGATATTCTGCACAAACTGACTTGTCGATTACGTCCCATAATTGTTCCATTAGATTGATGTTGGGCTGTATGGGTGGCTAACTCTTTCGCTCGAACTAATCAGAAGGTTCGGCACACCAATCTGGAACGACCGTGGCCTGGCGACATGGAGAACTGCCATCCAAAAAAGCTCCATCGTTGTTTGGGAAGACGAAGGTTATTAATGGCTGCAAATGGTTTTCAAGTAGCCGAACAAAACCATTTTCAACCAATGATCAGTTCAGTTGGACCGAAGAACCGAGTCCGTTCCATGTAAACATAGCCTGCACCATTATGGAGCCACTACTAACGTGCACAGTGCCTTGTTGACAACGTAGTTCCATGGGTTCGCGGGGTCTGCGCCACACTCGAACCCACCCATCAGCCTTACGAACTGAAATCGGCACTCCTCTGACCAGGCCATGGTTTTCCAGTCTTCTAGAGTCCAGCCGATATGGTCTCGAGTGGCGCTGAGGCCGATGTCATGCTGTTAGAAAAAGCACACGTGGCGGTCGTCGGTTGTGTAATATTTCTGGCTTAGTCAGCCATCATATCAGGCTCCAAGAAGCTGTTCCCAGAGCAGTGGAGATGCAAGAAGTACACTCCTGGAAATTGAAATAAGAACACCGTGAATTCATTGTCCCAGGAAGGGGAAACTTTATTGACACATTCCTGGGGTCAGATACATCACATGATCACACTGACACAACCACAGGCACATAGACACAGGCAACAGAGCATGCACAATGTCGGCACTAGTACAGTGTATATCCACCTTTCGCAGCAATGCAGGCTGCTATTCTCCCATGGAGACGATCGTAGAGATGCTGGATGTAGTCCTGTGGAACGGCTTGCCATGCCATTTCCACCTGGCGCCTCAGTTGGACCAGCGTTCGTGCTGGACGTGCAGACCGCGTGAGACGACGCTTCATCCAGTCCCAAACATGCTCAATGGGGGACAGATCCGGAGATCTTGCTGGCCAGGGTAGTTGACTTACACCTTCTAGAGCACGTTGGGTGGCACGGGATACATGCGGACGTGCATTGTCCTGTTGGAACAGCAAGTTCCCTTGCCGGTCTAGGAATGGTAGAACGATGGGTTCGATGACGGTTTGGATGTACCGTGCACTATTCAGTGTCCCCTCGACGATCACCAGTGGTGTACGGCCAGTGTAGGAGATCGCTCCCCACACCGTGATGCCGGGTGTTGGCCCTGTGTGCCTCGGTCGTATGCAGTCCTGATTGTGGCGCTCACCTGCACGGCGCCAAACACGCATACGACCATCATTGGCACCAAGGCAGAAGCGACTCTCATCGCTGAAGACGACACGTCTCCATTCGTCCCTCCATTCACGCCTGTCGCGACACCACTGGAGGCGGGCTGCACGATGTTGGGGCGTGAGCGGAAGACGGCCTAACGGTGTGCGGGACCGTAGCCCAGCTTCATGGAGACGGTTGCGAATGGTCCTCGCCGATACCCCAGGAGCAACAGTGTCCCCAATTTGCTGGGAAGTGGCGGTGCGGTCCCCTACGGCACTGCGTAGGATCCTACGGTCTTGGCGTGCATCCGTGCGTCGCTGCGGTCCTGTCCCAGGTCGACGGGCACGTGCACCTTCCGCCGACCACTGGCGACAACATCGATGTACTGTGGAGACCTCACGCCCCACGTGTTGAGCAATTCGGCGGTACGTCCACCCGGCCTTCCGCATGCCCACTATACGCCCTCGCTCAAAGTCCGTCAACTGCACATACGGTTCACGTCCACGCTGTCGCGGCATGCTAGCAGTGTTAAAGACTGCGATGGAGCTCCGTATGCCACGGCAAACTGGCTGACACTGACGGCGGCGGTGCACAAATGCTGCGCAGCTATCGCCATTCGACGGCCAACACCGCGGTTCCTGGTGTGTCCGCTGTGCCGTGCGTGTGATCATTGCTTGTACAGCCCTCTCGCAGTGTCCGGAGCAAGTATGGTGGGTCTGACACACCGGTGTCAATGTGTTCTTTTTTCCATTTCCAGGAGTGTATATAGATAACGAAATGTGGTGTGAGGTACCTGTGACAGATGTTAGATTCGGTACCATTCCCGTGAGAAAGACCGCCTGCATAATGCTACTGCTCTGTGATTGGCTGCTGTGTTAGGAGCAAGGGCGCCAAAACGTTAAAATATAGTTATTATTGAAAGTTCCTGGCAGATTAAAACTGTGTGCCCGACCGAGACTCGAACACGGGACCTTTGCCTTTCGCGGGCAAGTGCTCTACCATCTTTTTTTTTTTTTTTTTTTTCGTTGTTGATCTTTGTGTTTGTTCGTTGCGGACGTTACATGACATCCGGTCAAGTTCGTTTGTTGATCGTTTCACTCAGTTTTTTTTATTACAGAGACCAATCAGCTCTCTGACCGAACACGCTGAGCTACCGTGCCGGCGAATCTGAGCTACCGAAGCACGTCTCACGCCCGCTCTCACAGCTTTACTTCTGCCAGTATCTGATCTCCTACCTTCCAAAGTTATTATTATTAGTTAGACTCCTCATTGGAATGAATTCACTTTTTAATAAATATCTTTCAACAGCTGACTACCAATCAATAATTTTAGAATTATTAAAAACCATTCAAAAACCATTTAAATCAAAAACAAAAGACTGACGAAATTGCACACGAAGCACTTCGGAAGCGTTAGGGTCACGCCTTTTCTGATATGGCGCGCGAAGTGTTTCGGGCTGTTCGCACTCTGGATTAGGCAGTCCAGAAGAACAGACATGTTGTCTAGCGTAGGATGTATTTCCAGTGTTTAATTGAGTTCCTGTTCGTCACTCTGGATTAGGCAGTCGAGATGTTGTCTGTGGCAGGATGTGTTTGCCAGTATTCAGTATTAAAAGATTCACTCCGGTAGTCATGAGGCAGAGACACGTGCCACAAATAGTGTAAAGATACATTTTCGTAAACATTGTGTTTGATCATGTACTTTGCTGTATCAGAAGGTGTTGTGTTAAAATCATGTAGTCTTCTCGTGTGGCTTATAAAAATACGCGAGTGGCATCCCAAAGAAGTGATACATTATTTCAGAACAGAACCTCGCTAAAAGTCAGTTTCAGCTTCAAGATAGGACCTGCGTGCTGTTTTCTGCGCTAGGAGCATCAACTTGAAGACAGCAGGTTAGTCAACTATAACAGAACCTTCGTATTCCACACGGTGCAGTGGAAACAATTAGGCAACTCAAGTGTACTTCATGCACAGAACAAATGTGCTCAGTGACACGTCATCTGCAGTAAAGCAGAGGAGGTAAAGGAGGATGATCGTTATTAACACCAACAATCAATTCATTCTTCCTTTGTTGCCTTAGCTGCCATAGCCCATTAACGCCAGATTTCGCCACACTGTCATAACGGATACTTTCGTCGTAACTCCCACATTGATCTCTGCGGTTATTTCACACGTAGTTGCTTATATATTAACACTGACAACTCAACGCAACGCCGCTGCTATCGGTCGTTAAGAGAAAGCCATAGAGCACTGCTTTGTCCTTGATGACAGATAATGCCTGAAATTTGGTTTTCTCAACACACTCTCCAGGCAGTGGCTCACAGAATGTTTAATTCCCTAACGATTTCTTTAATGGGATGCCCCACGTGTCTGGCTCCAAATACCGATCCGGATGTAAGGTCTCTTAATTCCCACCGTGTGGCCACAATCACGTCGGAAACCGTTTCACGTGAAACACCTGAGTGCCAGTGACGGCTCTGCCCTTCTGTGCCTTGTGTACGCGACTGATACGTGGGGAGGCGCCGGCGCCAGTTGCTTTCTCCGTTCGATTCACACGGATCGATTGTTTCCCTCTGGCGTTGCTTATCTTCGCCTCGTTGGCCGGTGGTGGTGCTGGTAGGCTGGCGGGCAGACTGGATTTTGTCTTCGGAACGGCCGGTACCTGTCGCCGCTCAGAGGGTGAAACTTGTGTTTGCGTGGAGTTAGCTGGATTTGACCGGTGTATGTGGCTCGGAGTGCGGAAGCGGGCCTGTTATTGCAAGCTCTTGAGGCGTCATTGGGCCATGGTCTTCTACACAGGACGCTGAGCAATGTGTTATTCATTTTGTCTAGTGGAGTTGAACTATGTACCACGCAGCTGTCTATTGAAGAAGTAGACATTCAAGCTTTCCAGTTTTGCAATTGGGCCTACCCGTGTTATCACTAGCTTCTACCTTTTCTTATGAGTGTCAATATTGTACGGGAACTGCGACGTACTGGTGTAATAATATTATGCTTTGTATTATCGTTGCCCTTTTAAAACTAGTCTGTTTTTGCTGGGGCAATTTTACATATTTTGAAATTTGAAGTCTACAGTTAATGCTTTTAACCATTTTTAATTTGCCTTTGTCTTGATGTGGTCTACCTTTGCAGTATTTTATCTTATTATATTCTGGGGCTCTTAACATCGTTTCTTTTGGCTGTGGCTTTGTGTTTGTGCTTTTCTGTTGCAGCACTGCAGCGGGCACCCAGTCCGTGTCTAAATCGATGTCCGGAGTACGACGCCTTGGCCGACCAGTACCAGAGGGAACGGGAGGTTCTTTTGGCCGCGGGGAAAATGGCAACCGATACGGCAGCCACTGGGTTTTTCGGGTTGCAGTGAGTGGGGATCTTGCATTAAGTTAAGTTTCCTCTGCACTGGGACGCCAAGACATCTGTTCCGTTTGCTATACCGCTTATGTATTTACCTTCAAAAGCATAAAGGAAGAAGACTAGTGCTCTGAATGATACCTTACGTGCAGCGGGAGTTGAACTTAGAGATATACTTGATGGGTAGCGGAAATTGGAAATTATGTGAATTGTCCTACTGCGCTTGCCCAGGTGACCTATTTAAAAGAAACTTATTTCACCTTTATTATTCAAGTGCCCTTTGTTAAATGAGACTGGTTTTACCTTTTATTATTGAAATGGTTACAGTTAGTATAGAAGTTATAACAAGTTCTTGTTTGCAAGTAATTTCATCAGAAAGGTTTTGTGTAATGTATTTTTTTGACTTGTGTATCCTGTTCAAAAGAAACTTGTTCCACCTTTATTATTCAAGCGCCCTTGTTAAATGAAACTTATTTTACCTTTTATTACTGCAGCGCTTATAAGAAGTTCTTGTTTGCACCTAATTCAGTTAGAAAGGTATTGTGTAATGTATTTTTCTGATTTGTGAATAAGAGCCACTTGTACAAAGTTTTCGGGTAAATACTGTTCCCTTTGGGTTAAACTGCTGATCAGTGATAAATTAGTTGTATCTTGCAAGTCCTCTGTACTTATTATTTCACTTGTCACCATTTTGCACGTAACTACCACGTTACAGCGATCATGCCGCCATCAGCTTGGAATCATCACCACCTAGATTTTCGACGATTGAGCCATGATTTTACAACGAGACCAGCGTGGGAAACACGAAAAGATGAGTGCCTAGTTTATTCATTATTACATGAAATAACTTTATTAACTGTGCTCTAATGACACCTGCAACATAATAACTTTATTGTTGCCCGAAAATGGAGTATTTAGCAGCGTGAGTAACACCACAATAGTTATTAAATATTGACCTTTGTTGTGGTAGGGTTGTTAGAACGTGCATATCGCTGTCCCGTAACTTTTGTCATCTGAGAGTAATTCTGTAATGGTAGAGGAAAGAGAGCTCGTGATACGGTATGCGAATGACTATCCGCCACAAACCGTAAGGTGGCCTGCGATGAAGGATCAAAAACAGCACATAAGGGACTTGGCTCACTATATGGACTGTTCCGCAACGGCGAATATGCAATGGAAATGGGCAAGCGCCTCCGTCGGCTACAGTGTCATCAGCGCTCTAATTGCGCACAGGAATTCCACAGCGGAGATTTGAAGCGCTAAATATTCCGTTATTAAACGTAACTTCCTCGATGCCGCGGGCTGCCCGCAGGAGGATCGATGCGGTATGTACGGCATTCTGATGCCGAATGAAATGATGCCGGTGCGTGGCTCCACTAATTATACGACGCGCGGCAACAGATTATCGTCGTCACACAACAAATATGGAGCCGTGAGCTCGTAAATATGTGACCGCCGCGCGCGCGCGCGCGCGCACCTGCCGGCAGGCAGAGGTGTGGCGGTGATAGCGCCCCGCTTGTGCCGCATGGAAAGAGGTGGAGGTGGGGTGCGGGGGGGGGGGGGGGTGTAGAGAGGGGGTGAGGGATGTGAATAATAAAGAGCGGCCACTGCGCGGGACGTCACGGTGGATCGCAGGTCGAAATGCTGACGGGCCGAGTGAGGGATCTCGCCGGTCGGGCTTAGCGCATGTGTGAAAGCGAGCGTGCGCGCGTGTGTGTGATCGCGCTCGAATGTGTGTGTGAGTGTGTGTGTGTGTGTGTGTGTGTGCGAGGTGAGAGTGCAGCAAAGCGCGTGTCACAGCAACGCCCAGGTGCGGCGTTTCGGCGCGACGGCCGGCCGCCATTGAGAATGGCTCACCCCTGGCGCGGTCGCCAACGGTGCAGAGTATCGTTCTATGGAGACGCGCATTTTCTGGTGTTCTTCCTAGCTTTGTACCTGTCGCGGCAGCACGGTGGCGAATTTTTGTTGAGCTCGAAGTGAAATGGACTGGAGGCAATCTTTTTTTTTTTTTTTTTTGTTTCCATGCGGCACCGCGTTTGACGGGAAGGGGAAAACTCTTCATTCGCTGCCATCACTCCCCGCATACGTTCACTGAGTTGCGCTCCTCTGGCTACTCTGTGCATGCGTCGTGTGTGTTTGTGTGTGCCTGTGTGTGTGTCTATAAAAATGTTTCCCCACTGCTGCCGAAAGCATGAATCAGAGAGGGACTGCGGGAAAATTAGTTCGTCATGAAACTGAGACGCACACATACACACACACACACACACACACACAGTTTGCCACTGACGTCATTGTTTTGTATTTCAATGTGTACTACGGCGCAAAACAGTAATTTAGACCTACTGTTCCAAAATTACGTACTCCTTTCTCGAATTTTTCTGCCCGAAATCCCGTCGCTGATGCTGATTACAGAGAAGAAAGCACAGGGGTCGTGCAGCACAACTCAGTGCGAATCAGTCTGTCATATACTCACGCTCACAATCCAAACATCTCAGATTAGCCAGCGCAATTCTCCAAGAAGAGCCATCCCTTCCATGCATTATAAATGTACCAGGATGCATTACTCAATACTTAAACCGATTTCATGGCATGTAGTCATATATTTATAGTACGAAAAAGAATTTATTCGTTAGTCTTATATAATATAACGTTCGCACATATGGTTCCCTAACTGATGTTTTTCGTGGCATATGAACGTCATCAGCGCAGTAACTACGGTGCCTGCTTGAGCCGACAGTAGTCGACCGTTGTGGCCGACCTGGTCTAGGCGCTTCAGTCCGGAACCGAGCGACTGCTACGATCGCAGGTTCGAATCCTGCCTCGGGCATGGATGTGTGTGATGTCCTTAGGTTAGTTATGTTTAAGTAGTTCTAAGTGCTAGGGGACTGATGACTTCAGATGTTAAATCCCATAGTGCTCAGAGCCATTTGAACCATATTTGAACCGACAGCTGTAAACAACAGATGTGCAGCCCAGCAGTCATTTGTGAGCAGGCAGTGTTGTGTAGTGAACGAGCGGCCATAGTGTGTCAACGTCGTCTGTCACAAATGATAATGGCGCACAATCTCTAAATCAAGAGTTCAGGACTCTCTCCAGATTGATGTGAAGGAGAGTGTGTGCGACGTTTGTCCCCTACACCTTGACTTCTGACCAAAAACGATCAGTCACATGTGAATTCGGTCGTTTCTTTTATAGAAAAAAGAAAAATCATTGCTAGTGATGAGACTTGGTGTTACCGATACGAATGTACCAAAACACGACAAAGTGTGTAAATTTACATCAGGGTCAGTGGTTTGAAGACACAACCGACATTAATGTGACATGCAAGTTGGACAACATCCAAAAGAATGACTTTTCCGACAGTTTCACCGGATTGTATGAACGTTCTGCGCATTGTAATCAAGTGGATGGAGATTATGCATAGCACATGAAGCATTAAAACCACCATCTTAACATTTTTCTGCTTTTCATTAGTCCAGGCTCCCAAATTTAGGGACTGATGTGGTACAATTTAATATGTTTGTACCTCCAAATACAAACATGCTAAATACATTAACCAATAACCTCGTGTCTGTTTCTCATTTTAGAACGCTTGGTTTGATTTTTTATGATGCTGCTAATAGTGAAGTCATTTACATATAAACTAGCGCTCATAAAGGGGTAATTCTTCGGCAGATTCTTTCTGTTCTACTGCTGCTGCTGCGGTTGGGCAGTTCTGGACGGTCTGGGCTGGCGCTTTGTGCTGACTGGAACAAAGCCTGCAGAGCTGCTGGGCCCACCTTATATCCCCGATGTGATCAGATGCTGCGTTCCTATTGGCTGCTGCTAATTTCAAGCACCTCTGGTGGAATAATTGTGAACTAGACCAGTTGCTTGGTCCTCTGGATTGGAGGCGTTCCTATTGGCTACTGCCAATTTCGAGCGCCTCTGGTGGAATAATTGTGAACTAGACCAGTAGCTTGGCTCTCTGGATCAGAGGCAGACGTCTCTTGTGAGGTGGAAACCAGCTTGTGAATTTTATGTGTGGCAGGCAGTAATAACAACAGAATCAGTCTGCCTTACTTAAAGAATGCAGCTTGATACCATTCTGCTGCACTTCCATTACCTGCTGCACTGTATTTCTCTTCTTCTTCGGGCACTCATCCATATAACTCCTTCCCATTCTGCATGGAGGAGGCTATGGGCACAGTCCTCGCCTATACGCTTATATGTGTTAAACTCGTGCGGTCAGACGCCAACAGCTCTGCGACAGAACACATTCCGCACAGCAGCAATGATGGTGAGCGAGTCATGACGGGATGACAAGCTAGGTTGATGGATGGGGATGAGCAGTTCAAGCTCTTCAATGGCATATATCATGAATACGAATATGCTTCCACTGCTTGCCCCTTTCGTTTTGGAAGAGTGAATGCTTCATTTGGAATATCTCAGAAGTTTGCGCATGCGCATGGGCATGTATTGGTTGCGACCTGCCTCTTGGCTCCATCCCTCTGCATTGTCAGAATCTGCTGAACCAAATACTATTGCTTCTTCTCTTCTGCAGTCTTCTGTTATCATAGTCTTCCATTTCAATGTGGTGATCTGTGGCTACAGTCCTCCTTCGAACACATACATATAATACAACTATTGAAAGTTACTCTATCCCTCACATTCATCTCGCTTACTGAAATCATAGCGATGCTTCCACAACGACAGCTGAGCATACACTGAACGTGTCCCACCAATTCTGGCCATGTGAGTGGTACGAAGAAAAACTGCGGCCCAAATTTGAATTTTCGGCGAATTTCTGACAGAGGGGCTGTGGGTGGCCCTGGGACAAAAAATTACCGCAGTTTTTGAATTTCCCGCCAAAATTCGAAATTCCCGCCAACAGAGTAGATGGGGGAGGGGAGAGGGCGGGGACGCATGTGCCAGCTGAGGAAGACACATGATGTCATCTGGCGGTGGGGATGGTGGGTGGAGGGTGGGGGTGATTAATTGACAATAATTAATATGAATGTTAATTTGATATAAAAATTGCACCTGGAGCCACATCATCCCACTACTGAAGTGCTTGATAGAACTCGTGATGAATGATCGATCTTTATATATTTTTCACGCAACGGACGCATTTGTAAAATTCCCTTTTCGATTTTTTTCATATTTATTTGGCAACTGTTCCACTGGAGCTTTCTAATTTCCTACTGATTTCACCCTTAAGTCACACATTATTGTGATTTCTTCTTCCGTCGATCAGTTACAGTACTTCCTGCGGTATCTGCAGTTTCTTCGTAGTTGCATTTCGTAAAACTACATTTCTCTCTCCGATGTCTATGATTAATTCTTTATAGAGATGATCTTTCCATTCAGTAACGCAGCATCTGCAGCACAAAGCAAATAACCATTAATCAGTACCTCACTATCTCACTCCTTGTAATTTGACGATTTTCGTAACCGTCAGACCATGCTTTATCATTACTAGAATGTGATCTACGATCTTATAGTCCAGTATCTGATTTCTGAATGTATGTCTCACCATGTTGTAATCCAAATAGTATCGCCCCACGTCTTCAGGCCCTTTCGAAGTATACCTCCTCCTCTTATCATTTTTGAAGAGTGTATTTGCAATTATTAGCTGATATTTATTGACATTATCAAGGGTGTCTCCCCTTTCAGTCCTGTTATAGAGCCCATGAATCTGTGTTCTATTTCTTGCCCTTCTGTAGTGCTCATATTCTGCGGTGATTACTGGATTTACTTCTCTCTTTACATATTTGGTTACCTGCTCAATTCCCCGTACACTATATACGATCACCTTCTGCTCGTAACGACGGCATGTACATTTGAACTGTAGTTGTTGGTGTTGGTTTGTTGTTAATTCTGATGACAAAAGTACCGTACTATGTTAAGACCAGTCGTTGTTTAAACCCGTGACCAATAATCTTGAAAAGTACTTGTACTTGACAGATTTACTTCAGACATTTAAACGATACTCTAATGAACATCAAGATGGATGTCTGCTGTATGTCACCACAAATCTAGTACTTGACCGATTTACCGATTTACTTCAAATGTTTATTCCAGCTGTTTCTGCACATAGTCGCCCCTTCGACTTAGACATTTGTCGTTGCGTTGTACCAACTTTCCAGTACCCACGTCATGGAAGTCATCCGCCTGTGCTTCCGCCTCTTCTCTAGTCTGGTCTGCAGTTCGTCATCTGTGTCAAAATGTTGTCTTCATAGCCAGCGTTTCACGTGAGTGGAGATGAACCTCAGAGGAATCCAATTCCAGGCTGTATGTTAGGCTACCAAACACTTCCCATCGAAAAACGCTGCAGGGGCGTCATCATTGGCCTGCAGTGTGCAGCCGAGTTTTCTCATGAAAAAAGAAATGCGTAACTAATGAGGAGGTATTGAATAGAATTAGGGAGAAGTCGAATTTGTGACACAACTTGACTAGAAGATCGGGATCGGTTGGTAGGACATGTTCTGAGGCATTAACGGATCACCAATTTAGTATTGGAGGGTAGCGTGGAGGGTAAAAATCGTAGAGGGAGACGATCACATGAATAGAATGAACAGATTGAGAAGGATGTAGGTTGCAGTTGGTACTGGGAGATGAAGCTTGCACAGGATAGAGTAGCATGGAGAGCTGCATCAAACAAGTCTCTGGACTGAAGACGACAACTACCCTTCACTAAGTTTTTTTATTGCAGAGACCAGCCAGTTCTCTGACCGAACAGGCTGAGCACTAATCAGCTAAGCAGGCGGACACAATACAAGCAAGTTTTATGACATACGATGTCACGTAATATGATTCCGGTTGTCATATTACACGCAAGGTCACGTTGCTAAGACAAAGGAAAAACGATTTCAAAAAACGTCAACAATATTTTCCTCACGTCGTCAGTAAGAGACACGTTTAATCAAGGAGCTCGTCCTCACAACCGAGTCACGCGTCCAGGAGTTTAGCTGCTGCAGTCCTGTCGGCTGTGATCGATTACAACACTCCAGCAACGCGCAGCCAAGACGTCAGACGAGAGCGGTGGCTGTTTCGTTCTCCAGTGGATGATAGCGGCACGGAGGTTCCGCCGAGCGCTTTTTCTGAGGCAGGCAACTTTACACGATGCCACTGGCTGCAAATGGGTGGCTCGCGGAGGGGTAAAAATTTAATATCAGCCAGAGAGTACATTCAGAAGCTATTTTCTGTGCTCCCCACCCCTGTATCCGCGCGGTATGAAACGGCTCACGGCAGGTGACAAGGCACTTTGGCAAATGGATGCTTCTTGTGAATCCTCGCTTCGAGATAAGTGTCGTTGTGGGTGAGAGAGGCAGCTTCAGCTGCCGCACTCTACCTGTAGAAATATACACAGTGTAACCTAGAATACACGACGCCTTGCGACAGAATTTGGTGGCTTTAGAAGAGAAAGAACGAGTTCACAGAGTCACAGACAAGCCTACCGACTCCATTTTATCTGCTATCATGAGAAGAAGAGTGTAACACATATTTTTGACTTATTTTGTATCTGTATCGATATTTCTATGGGAATTTGTGGTGCTGCTAATATAGAGTGTTGTATCTGTCATGGAAATTCTTTGACTATGTATACATGTTTCCGTTATGTGAAACTTTTGAACAATGCTGTTTAAAATGTGCTTGTGAATTTAAATAACTACTAAAATGATTGTTATCTAACGTATTGTAAATGATTTGCTCCATAGTTAGAAAACGTAGGGTTGAATGTAAAAGATATGCGGAAGACCCGCAGCTACGGAAGTAGCCTAGCGGAGTGGAAAAGGTGTCGCTGACTCGCAAGTGGTAACTCGTCCTTTGTGACTGATCAGCCCAGAGAAGTCTGGCCTGATCAGTGCTGTGGTTAACATCTCGCTAGCAGTATGTTGGAACACGCGAGGCAATACTGACCCTACGACTTATCTTAGAAAATAGATTAAGGAAAGACAAACTTACGTTTCTAGCATTTGTAGACTTAGATAAAGCTTTTGACAATGTTGCCTGGAATACCCTCTTTCAAATTGTGAGGGTGGCATGGGTAAAATAGGGGGAACGAAAGGCTATTTACAATTTAAACAGAAACCAGATGGCATTTATAAGAGTCGACTGACATTAAAGGGAAGCAGTGGTTGGGGAGACAGGGTTGTAGCCCCTCCCGGATGTTATTCAATCTATATATGGAGCAAGCAGTAAAGGAAACAAAAGAAAAATTTGGAGTAGGAATTAAAATCCATGGAGAAGAAATAAAATCTTTGAGGTTCGCCGATGACACTGTAATTCTGTCAGAGAGAGCAAAGGACCTGGAAGAGCAGCTGAATGGAATAGACATGGTCTTGAAAGGAGGATATAAGATGAACATCAACAAAAGCAGAACGACAATAATGGAATGTAGTCGAATTAAATCGGGTGATGCTGCGGGAATTAGATTAGGAAATTGAGATGCTTAAATTAGTAAATGAGTATTGCTATTTGGGGAGCAAAATAACTGATGATTGTCGAAGTAGATGATTCAAATGGCTCTGAGCACTATGGGACTTAACTTCTGAGGTCATCAGTCCCCCAGAACTTAGAACTACTTAAACCTAATTAATCTAAGGACATGACACAGATCCATGCCCGAGGCAGGATTCGAAGCTGCGAACGTAGCGGTCGCGTGGTTCCAGACTGTAGCGTCTCTGAAGAAGAGAAATTTGTTAACATCGAGTAGCCATGTATGGAATTGAAACACTGACAATAAGTAGTTTAGACAAGAAGCTTTCGAAATGTGCTGTTGCAGAAGAATGCTGAAGATTAGATGGGTAGATCACATAACTAATGAGGAGGTACTGAATAGGATTGGGGAGAAGAGAAGTTTGTGGCACAACTTGACTATAAGAAGGGATCGGTTGGTAGGACATGTTCTGAGGCATCAATGGATCACCAGTTTAGTATTGGAGGGCCGCGTGGAGAGTAAAAATCGTAGAGGGAGACCAAGGGATGAATACACTAAGCAGATTCAGAAGGATGTAGGTTGCAGTTGGTACTGGGAGATGAAGAACCATGCATAGGATTTAGTAGCATGGAGAGCTGCATCAAACCAGTCTCGGGACTGAAGACCATAACAACACAAGTGCACAAGACAACATGGAGTCGCCAATCAATATAACAACAACAACAACAGTAGCGAATCATTGTTGACTATAATTTTGGAATTTTGATGCCAAAAGACGTTAAGGGCAGTACGAATGGGCCTCGGATGCTGTATTTGGTGATACCATTAACATGGCATGGTTTTTGGCACTATAAAAACAGAACTCCGACGCCAACGAGATCTGTAATAGGGCGAGGCCAACAGTATTGACATGACTGCATCGCCGCCAGGTTAACAGCCACGGCTAATTACGCCACCAGTGCCTCCAGGCTTCCACTGAATTGTTTATATTTGGCGGTCTGTAAATGGACCACGTCTTGGTGAAATTTGGTTGATTTTGATAATAATCATCGTGTTGTTAAAAACTTTACCTTGCACCCGTGATTATCCCAGTCAACAAACCTGGGCAGGAATCCTGTCCTAGTGAATTTAATTCCGAGTGTCCTAATTTATTATGGAAAGACTTATTAGGCAGATGTAAAATTAGTTATGATTCCTTTCTAATGTGTGGAGTTATAATGTGTAAAGTCCAGTTTTATAGTTTGAGAAATACTCCAACTCCACTGCAATTTTAAATCAGTCTGCAGTTATTGCCTTCAAACGATTTGCGTTACTTGGAAAGCTGCCTGGAAACATAAAATTTAATCCGAAATGAAAAAGATTCTTAATTGTTGCCCTTACGCACTTTGATCAAAATTACAAAGTTTATCAGTGTTAATTTCATCAGAAAGTATTTGAATTTAATTTAATGTTGTGTTGGCATTTGACAATTAACTATATTTTGGATAGGTTAAAATACTGCTTATCAAATCATATGTGCTATTTAAAGAGTTATACTTTGTTGTGCTTTATAAAATTAATAATGAAGGAAAGGAAACGCTCCTTCAGATTTGCATTCTTTTTAAATGCTTCAAACCGAATTTAAGAGAGAATTATTTACTGTGTTAGCTATTGTAATGCAAGTTGATTAACGCACAGGCAAAGAGACCCTGTACTAAGCAATGAAGCTATATAGTATGATAATTAACAGACGCCCTGATTTGAAACTGAATCATTTCATGCTCTTATCTGTTCAGTATTGCTACTAGTTTCATGTGTGATGTTTCTACAGGGTGTTACAAAAAGGTACGGCCAAACTTTCAGGAAACATTCCTCACACACAAATAAAGAAAATATGTTATGTGGACATGTGTCCGGAAACGCTTAATTTCCATGTTAGAGCTCATTTTAGTTTCGTCAGTATGTACTGTACTTCCTCGATTAACCGCCAATTGGCCCAATTGAAGGAAGGTAATGTTGATTTCGGTGCTTGTGTTGACATGCGACTCATTGCTCTACAGTACTAGCATCAAGCACATCAGTATGTAGCATCAACAGGTTAGTGTTCATCACGAACGTGGTTTTGCAGTCAGTGAAATGTTTACAACTGCGGAGTTGGCAGATGCCCATTTGATGTATGGATTAGCACGGGGCAATAGCCGTGGCGCGGTACGTTTGTATCGAGACAGATTTCCAGAACGAAGGTGTCCCGACAGGAAGACGTTCGAAGCAATTGATCGGCGTCTTAGGGAGCACGAAACATTCCAGCCTATGACTCGCGGCTGGGGAAGACCTAGAACGACGAGGACACCTGTAATGGACGAGGCAATTCTTCGTGCAGTAGACGATAACCCTAATGTCAGCGTCAGAGAAGTTGCTGCTGTACAAGGTAACGTTGACCAAGTCACTGTATGGAGAGTGCTACGGGAGAACCAGTTGTTTCCGTACCATGTACAGCGTGTGCAGGCACTATCAGCAGCTGATTGGCCTCCACGGGTACGCTTCTGCGAATGGTTCATCCAACAATGTGTCAATCCTCATTTCAGTGCAAAAGTTCTCTTTAAGGATGAGGCTTCATTCCAACGTGATCAAATTGTAAATTTTCACAATCAACATGTGTGGGCTGACGAGAATCCGCACGCAATTGTGCAATCACGTCATCAACACAGATTTTCTGTGAGCGTTTGGGCAGGCATTGTTGGTGATGTCTTGATTGGGCCCCATGTTCTTCCACCTACGCTCAATGGAGCACGTTATCATGATTTCATACGGGATACTCTACCTGTGCTGCTAGAACATGTGCCTTTACAAGTACGACACAACATGTGGTTCACGCACGATGGAGCTCCTGCACATTTCAGTCGAAGTGTTCGTACGCTTCTCAACAACTGATTCGGTGGCCGATGGAGTGCTAGAGGCGGACCAATTTCATGGCCTCTACGCTCTCCCGACCTAAACCCTCTTGACTTTCACTTATGGGGGCATTTGAAAGATCTTGTCTGCGCAACCCCGGTACCAAATGTAGAGACTCTTCGTGCTCGTATTGTGGACGGCTGTGATACAATACGCCATTCTCCAGGGCTGCATCAGCGCATCAGGGATTCCATGGGACGGAGGGTGGATGCATGTATCCTCGCTAACGGAGGACATTTTGAACATTTCCTGTAACAAAGTGTTTGAAGTCACGATGGTGCGTTCTGTGTGTTTCCATTCCATGATTAATGTGATTGGAAGAGAAGTAAAAAAATGAGCTCTAACATGGAAAGTAAGCGTTTCCGGACACATGTCCACATAACATATTTTCTTTCTTTGTGTGTGAGGAATGATTCCTGAAAGTTTGGCCGTATCTTTTTGTAACACCCTGTTTACGTACGTGTTTTTGAGAGGGATACATTACTGTTTGCTGACTCATTGGCCATTTGTTTGTCTGATTTTCAACCTGGTAGTACATTTATCTGCAACGTTAGGTTACTGTGTTGTAGTGTGAACAGATACACTTTGTGATCAGAACTATCCAGACACCTGGCAGAAAATGACTTACAAATTCGTGGCACCTCGCCCCCCCCCCAATCGGTAATGCTAGAATTCGATATGGTGTTGTCCCACCATTACCCTTGATGATAGCTTCCGCTTCCCCAGGCATACTTTCAGTCACGTACTGGAAGGTTTGTTGGGGAGTGGCAGCCAATTCTTCACGGATTGCTGCACTGAGGTCAGGCATCGATGTCGGTCGGTGAGGCCCGGCGTTCCAAAATATCCCAAAGGTCTTCTGTAGAATTCAGGTCAGGACTGTGTGCAGGCCAGTCCATTATAGAGATGTTATTGTCGTGTAACCACTGCGCCACAGGCCGTGCATTATGAACAGGTGCTCGATCGTGTTGAAAGGTGCAATCGCCATCCCCGAATTGCTCTTCAACAGTGGGAAGAATTAAGGTGCTTAAAACATCAATCTAGGCCTGTGCTGTGAAAGTGCCACGCAAAACAACAAGTGGTGCAAGATCCCTCCATGAAAAACACGACCACACCATAACACCACCGCCTCAGAATTTTACTATTGGCTCTACACATGCTGGCATACGACGTTCACCGGGCATTCGCCATACGGATACTATGCCGTCGGATCGCCACATTGTGTACCGTGATTCGTCACTCCACACAACGATTTTACACTGTTCAATCGTGCAATGTTTTCGCTCCTTACACCAAGCGAGTTGTCGTTTGGCATTTACCGGCGTGATGTGTGGCTTATGAGCGGCTGCTGGACCATGAAATCCAAGTTATCTCACCTCCCGCCTGTCATAGTCCATGCAGTGGATTCTGGTGCAGTTTGGAATACCTGTGTGATGGTCTGGATAGAATGTCTGTCCATTATACATTACGACGCTCTTCAATTGTCGTCGGTCTCTGTCAGTCGACAGACGAGGTCGGCCTCTACGCTTTTGTGTTATACGTTTCCCTGCACGTTTCCACTTCATTAACAGATCGGAAATAATGGACCTAGGGATGTTTAGGAGTGTAGAAATCTCGCGTACAGATGTATGACAAGTTACACTCAGTCACCTGGCCACGTTCGAAGTCCGCGTGTTCCGCGGAGCGCCCCATTCCGCTCTCTCGCGATGTCTAATGACTACTGAGGTCGCTGATATGGAGTACCTTGCAGTAGGTGACAGCACAATGCACCTAATATGAAAAACCTTTGTTTTTGGTAGTGTCCGGATACTTTTGGTCACATAGTGTGTGAAGAAAGGCCTCAGTATCTGTGTCAAGAATGTTAGGTTAGCCATAGCATTCCTTCTGCTTTATTGTATTGCTTGACACAAGAATGCCTAATTAGGCTGGCGACCTATATTAATAATTAATATTACAACTTGCTTCATTGCATTCAATATTACAACTTGCTTCTGTCAGGGACAGCAAAGGACTTGGAAGAGTAGTTGAACGGAATGGATAGTGTCTTGAAAGGAGGATATAAGATGAACATCAACAAAAGCAAAACTAGGATAATGGAATGTAGTCGAATTAAGTCGGTTGATGCTGAAGGAATTAGATTAGGAAATGAGACACTTAAAGTAATAAAGGAGTTTGGCTATTTGGGGAACAAAATAACTGATGATGGGCGAAGTAGAGAGGATATAAAATGTAGACTGGCAATGGCAAGGAAAGCGTTTCTGAAGAAGGGAAATTTGTTAACATCGAGTATAGATTTAAGTGTCAGGAAGTCATTTTTGAAAGTATTTGTATGGAGTGTAGCCATCTATGGAAGTGAAACATGGACGATAAATGGTTTGGACAAGAAGAGAATAGAAGCTTTTGAAATGTGGTGCTACAGAAGAATGCTGAAGATTAGATGGGTAGATCACATAACTAATGAGGAAGTATTGAATAGGATTGGGGAGAAGAGAAGTTTGTGGCACAACTTGACTAGAAGAAGGGATCGGTTGGTAGGACATGTTCTGAGGCATCAAGGGATCACCAATTTAGTATTGGAGGGCAGCGTGGAGGGTAAAAATCGTAGAGGGAGACCAAGAGATGAATACACTAAGCAAATTCAGAAGGATGTAGGTTGGATGGAGATGAAGAAGCTTGCACGGGATAGAGAAGCATGGAGAGCTGCATCAAACCAGTCTCAGGACTGAAGACCACAACAACAACAACAACAACAACAACAACTTGCTTTTGCGCTGGGAGAACGTCTGTTCCCTTACCCACTTGTTTGCTGTTAGTATAATCTGCTGGAGTGTTTCGGAAACGAATCAGGGTTTGATTGTTCTGTTTCGATTATATTATTTCACGGTCACAACTTTCAAACGTTCCTCGCAGAGGTATATCGTTAACATCGATTGCCGTTCAAGGTGGCCGGTGTTGCCGTTGCAAGCTAGGAAAGCCTTAAGAACAAATTTTGAAATTTTTGTTTGTTTTTTTGTACTCAGGCGAACATTTAATGTACGTGAGTTATTTCGTTTCAGACATATCAAAGACAGTGATATCATAAGAAAATTTGCATCTTGTATGTACCTAACCGCCAATGATTATCGTTAGCTTATACAGGGTGTTTCAAAAATGACCGGTATATTTGAAACGGCAATAAAAACTAAACGAGCAGCGATAGAAATACACCGTTTGTTGCAATATGCTTGGGACAACAGTACATTTTCAGGCGGACAAACTTTCGAAATTACAGTAGTTACAATTTTCAACAACAGATGGCGCTGCAAGTGATGTGAAAGATATAGAAGACAACGCAGTCTGTGGGTGCGCCATTCTGTACGTCGTCTTCCTGCTGTAAGCGTGTGCTGTTCACAACGTGCAAGTGTGCTGTAGACAACATAGTTTATTCCTTAGAACAGAGGATTTTTCAGGTGTTGGAATTCCACCGCCTAGAACACAGTGTTGTTGCAACAAGACGAAGTTTTCAACGGAGGTTTAATGTAACCAAAGGACCGAAAAGCGATACAATAAAGGATCTGTTTGAAAAATTTCAACAGACTGGGAACGTGACGGATGAACGTGCTGGAAAGGTAGTGCGACCGCGTACGGCAACCACAGAGGGCAACGCGCAGCTAGTGCAGCAGGTGATCCAACAGCGGCCTCGGGTTTCCGTTCGCCGTGTTGCAGCTGCGGTCCAAATGACGCCAACGTCCACGTATCGTCTCATGCGCCAGAGTTTACACCTCTATCCATACAAAATTCAAACGCGGCAACCCCTCAGCGCCGCTACCATTGCTGCACGAGAGACATTCGCTAACGATATAGTGCACAGGATTGATAACGGCGATATGCATGTGGGCAGCATTTGGTTTACTGACGAAGCTTATTTTTACCTGGACGGCTTCGTCAATAAACAGAACTGGCGCATATGGGGAACGGAAAAGCCCCATGTTGCAGTCCCATCGTCCCTGCATCCTCAAAAAGTACTGGTCTGGGCCGCCATTTCTTCCAAAGGAATCATTGGCCCATTTTTCAGATCCGAAACGATTACTGCATCACGCTATCTGGACATTCTTTGTGAATTTGTGGCGGTACAAACTGCCTTAGACGACACTGCGAACACCTCGTGGTTTATGCAAGATGGTGCCCGGCCACATCGCACGGCCGACGTCTTTAATTTCCTGAATGAATATTTCGATGATCGTGTGATTGCTTTGGGCTATCCGAAACATACAGGAGGCGGCGTGGATTGGCCTCCCTATTCGCCAGACATGAACCCCTGTGACTTCTTTCTGTGGGGACACTTGAAAGACCAGGTGTACCGCCAGAATCCAGAAACAATTGAACAGCTGAAGCAGTACATCTCATCTGCATGTGAAGCCATTCCGCCAGACACGTTGTCAAAGGTTTCGGGTAATTTCATTCAGAGACTACGCCATATTATTGCTACGCATGGTGGATATGTGGAAAATATCGTACTATAGAGTTTCCCAGACCGCAGCGCCATCTGTTGTTGAAAATTGTAACTACTGTAATTTCGAAAGTTTGTCTGCCTGAAAATGTAATGTTGTCCCAAGCATATTGCAACAAACGGTGTATTTCTATCGCTGCTCGTTTAGTTTTTACTGTCGTTTCAAATATACCGGTCATTTTTGAAACACCCTGTAATAGCGATTCATATTTCACGCGAGTCGCGTAAGAGTGGCGCTAGTAGAGCCGCTATGCGGATGCAAATAAGGTTTGCATTAAAAACACACTGTAACGGTCGTGAGCGTTAGTTACGTTTGGACGTGGTGAGTTGATGTTAGACAGGAATGCCTTCAGGACGACAAATACGCCATTAACAACACCTCGCTGACTTTTAACGATGTCGTGTAATAGGGCTACGAGAAGCTGTTGTTCATTCTGCGATACTGCAAAAAGACTTGGCGGGAATGTAGCCACTTTACGTGACTGCTGGCAGCAGTGGTACAGTCGCAAGTAGACTGGGTTCCGGACGGCCACGTGGCACAACCGAAAAGGGAAGATCACCGTGTTCGGCGTATGGCTCTGCCGCGTCGTACTGCATCTCAGCAGAAATTTCAGCACAAGTCGCCGGCACAGTTACACAGCGAACTTTTATAAGTAAGTTATTACAAGGGCAGGTTCGACCCAGTCGCCCTTTAGCGACTGATCCCAAACCACCTCCATTTGTGACTTTAGTTGTGTCAAGAGAGAGCTCTGCTCTGTTTTCAGATAAAATGTAGTTCTGTCTCGGTGCAAGTGATGGTTAGAGTCCACTTGAGGGCCTACAACTAACCTTTCTGCGTGCTACACACAATGGACCTACACCTGGATATATGGTCTGGGGCGCGATTTCGTGCGACAGCAGGACCACTCTTGGTTACACCACGCAGCCCGACGGGAAATTTGTGTGTCAGGTTATTCGACTTTTTGTGGTGCCGTTCGTGAGTAGCATTACAGGGTGTGATTTTCAACACAATAATGCTGTCGAAACAAGGCCCCCGGAGTAGACGACATTCCATTGGAACTACTGACGGCCTTGGGAGAGCCAGTCATGACAAAACTCTACCATCTGGTGAGCAAGATGTATGAAACAGGCGAAATACCCTCAGACGTCAAGAAGAATATAATAATTCCAATCCCAAAGAAAGCAGGTGTTGACAGAACAATCATTTTAATAAGCCACAGCTGCAAAATACTAACACGAATTCTTTACAGACGAATGGAAAAACTAGTAGAAGCCGACCTCGGGGAAGATCAGTTTGGATTTCGTAGAAATACTGGAACACGTGAGGCAATACTGACCTTACGACTTATCTTAGAAGAAAGATTAAGGAAAGGCAAACCTACGTTTCTAGCATTTGTAGACTTAGAGAAAGCTTTTGACGATGCTGACTGGAATACTCTCTTTCAAATTCTAAAGGTGGCAGGGGTAAAATACAGGGAGCGAAAGGCTATTTACAAAACAATTTCAAATGGCTCTGAGCACTATGGGACTCAACTGCTGTGGTCATAAGCCCCTAGAACTGAGAACTACTTAAACCTAACTAACCTAAGGACAGCACACAACACCCAGCCATCACGAGGCAGAGAAAATCCCTGACCCCGCCGGGAATCGAACCCGGGAACCCGGGCGTGGGAAGCGAGAACGCTACCGCACGACCACGAGATGCGGGCGGCTATTTACAATTTGTACAGAAACCAAATGGCAGTTATAAGAGTCGAGGGACATGAAAGGGAAGCAGTGGTTGGGAAGGGAGTAAGACAGGGTTGTAGCCTCTCCCAGATGTTATTCAATCTGTATATTGAGCAAGCAGTAAAGGAAACAAAAGAAAAATTCGGAGTAGGTATTAAAATCCATGGAGAAGAAATAAAAACTTTGAGGTTCGCCGATGACATTGTAATTCTGTCAGAGATAGCAAAGGACTTGCAAGAGCAGTTGAACGGAATGGAGGGTGTCTTGAAGGGAGGATATAAGATGAACATCAACAAAAGCAAAACGAGGATAATGGAAAGTAGTCGAATTAAGTCGAGTGATGTTGAGGGTATTAGATTAGGAAATGAGACACTTAAAGTAGTAAAGGAGTTTTGCTATTTGGGGAGCAAAATAACTGATGATGGTCGAAGTAGAGAGGATATAAAATGTAGACTGGCAATGGCAAGAAAAGCGTTTCTGAAGAAGAGAAATTTGGTAACATCGAGTATAGATTTAAGGGTCAGGAAGTCATTTCTGAAAGTATTTGTATGGAGTGTAGCCATGTATGGAAGTGAAACATGGACGGTAAATAGTTTGGACAAGAAGAGAATAGAAGCTTTCGAAATGTGGTGCTACAGAAGAATGCTGAAGATTAGATGGGTAGATCACATAACTAATGAGGAGGTACTGAATAGGATTGGGGAGAAGAGGAGTTTGTGGCACAACTTGACCAGAAGAAGGGATCGGTTGGTAGGACATGTTCTGAGGCATCAAGGGATCACCAATTTAGTATTGGAGGGCAGCGTGGAGGGTAAAAATCGTAGGGGGAGACCAAGAGATGAATACACCAAGCAGATTCAGAAGGATGTAGGTTGCAGTAGGTACTGGGAGATGAAGAAGCTTGCACAGGATAGAGTAGCATGGAGAGCTGCATCAAACCAGTCTCAGGACTGAAGACCACAAAAACAACAACAATGCTCGCCCACATACCGCTGTTGCAACCCAACACGCTCTCCAATGGAGAGCATATAGAACGTTATCGAACGACAACTCCACCGTCATCCCCAACCAGCATTAACCGTCCCTGTATTGACCGACCAAGTGCAACAAGCCTGGAGCACCATCCGACAAACTCACATCCGGCACCTGTACAACACAACCCACGCACACCTGCATGCTTGCATTCAACATTCTGGCAGTTTCACAGGTTATTAATGTACTAGTATTTTACATTTGCAGTCGCTTCTCTATACCTTACATGAACCTGTGACCTTGCAATGTTACCCAGACACATGTGTTTAGGAAATTTCATTACTCTACATTAATTACTTTTGGGCGCTGCAGTTTTTTTCCGTCAGTGTATATCGAGTCTGTGTTACCTTGTACTGCAGCTTCCTCTGTCCCACTCTGAACCTGCTGCGTTTGGCTGAAAACAACGAAGTTTGACTAGAGTCCACCCTTTCACACGTATTGGGAATGAAAGATGCAAAATGAAAATAAATAATAAAGAACATTGTCTGAGGAAAATAATACACAATATGATGTTGATTGTTACTGCAAAGTGTGTGATCTCCAATTAAAGCAAGTTTCATCTTAATGCAATGAAGTGTAGCTGGCAAGATTAACATCACTGAAGCATTTGGAAGAACTGAAGATTTTCCTTGCACTGATCTCCCGTCAAATAACGTCATGAAAAGATTTGAAGTTCATGCGATACGTTACAGTAAGTTTTTTGTTAACGTTCTGTTAAGACACTCTTCAAACTGTAAATCAGCGCAGAATCCGTGTTCTAACGTCTATAAATGATCAAGGACTGTGAAAAAGAATCAAACGAATTCAAAGTTACTGTCCCTTTGTAGAATACCAAGCGATAAATTCCAGACATCTAGTATCCTGCTGCAGTCCCGAGTTTGCATGTAACTCTAGCCAACTGATGGGAACCATATAAGTCGGATGCTGTGGCCAAGCGGTTCTAGGTGCTTCAGTCCGGAACCGCGCTGCTGCTGCGGTCGCGGGTTCGAATCCTGCCTCGGGCATGGATGTGTGTGATGCCCGTAGGTTAGTTAGGTTTAAGTAGTTCTAAGTCTAGAGGGCTGATGACCTCAGATGTTAAGTCCCATAGTGCTTAGAGCCACTTAAACCATTTGATTTGGAACAATATACGTAGCGACCTAAGAAACTAAGTTACACGCGTCGTGCCACGCTAGGATCATCACGCAAGACAATGGCGCATCGTCAGACGAGAATATAAGCGAAGTACATGTTCTAGATTTCTCGCAGACACATTTCACCTGCTGTAATACTAACAGTTGCATCATACAATGGAAGTAACGTGGCGCTGCAGTTGTAAACGTATATGACAGCTGAAGTACGCAGTACAATTCTAGTGGACAAAACGTCTGAAGTGCACACACATGCACTGCGCAATTCCTGCTCTACATGGACCAGCTGTAACGTCGTATCAAACCGTAGTGATATGGTAACAACAAATTGGCCAAGTTTATTTGTCCACCGTACAGTCCACATCTTGCACTATGCCATTTCCATCTTTACGGCAGACTGAAACATCTGAGGGAAAGTGATTTTCTAACGTGACCACGTTCACCCAGCGGTTTTCGCGTGGCCTCGATGACCAAAGAGCAGAATTCTATCGTCGAGAAACTGTTCCTACAGCTGTTTACAGACACCTTCTGGCGGCCGCTAACGAATAGAGTTACGCGTTTGCGTCACTATGAAACGAGCTCCACATTCTGTAAATGTTACTTGACCTGTCATAAAAATATGCAACTTTCTTTTCAAGGACCCGACGTATTTAATAATACCTACCTTCGCTTACCATATACGACCTTTATATTTCGAATACTGATTCATACCAGCTTTTCCTGGGTTTTGGTTAAAAATTTGTGTGCATGAACACGTGTATTACGGCATATCTCTATGAAAATTGATAGTCCTAAGAACGAAGTTCCTATTGAACTGGAGCTAGTGCTAAAGGAAAACGCACCGGAACACTGCTTTTTAACACTAGAATCGCTACACGTTCTCAAGGAGCTTGCATGACGACAGACAAGTGAGACACATTTCAGAACTATGCAGTAGTTCGCTGTTTTACCAAAAGTATGCAGTCTCAAGCAGGATGCTGTAGGAAAATAAAGTGGCTCCAAAGAACTGCCTAGCATTGCCGCGTTCTTCATTTGTGTTACGAGGATACAGCCATAAGCCGACTACTTCTTCGAGTTATCATACCAGCACTATCGGACCAAGAAATTCATCAGTTACTAGGCGTTTCTTGGAGCCAACGTCAGGTTAGGTGTAGACGCTTGGTAACAGAGGTCAGCCAGGATCTGTGGGAAGAAGCGTCAGCAGCAGGTACGAGAGACTTTCCACTTCGAAACCACTACGTAATATTCAGCGAAACAAGGCTTCCTATTTCGTTGATAGTTAATTTCATGGTGGAGATGTGCTATACGAAGTGTTGCGAAATTGCAACGGTACTTCTACCTGGATCAATTAATTACGTCAAACTGCACTATTCTGAATGTCATTTTTCCACACACACACACACACACACACACACACACACACACTTTGATTGAATCGTTTGTACTATAGTTCCAGCACTAAAGCGAACTTGACATACCGTCAAGTTCGTTTCTCGATCACACGTTCTAACCAAGTTATTGCATAATTATTTACAACAGTAAAACAAAATCTGATTGTAGTTACTCTGCTCTACAATGAAAGTTATTGAAATCAAATTAGCCGGCCGTGGTGGCCAAGCGGTTAAAGGCGCTACAGTCTGGAACCGCGCGGCCGCTACGGTCGCAGGTTCGAATCCTGCCTCGGGCATGGATGTGTGTGATGTCCTTAGGTTAGTTAGGTTTAATTAGTTCTAAGTTCTAGGCGACTCATGACCGCAGAAGTTAAGTCGCATAGTGCTCAGAGCCATTTTTGAAATCAAATTAGTATATTCAAATGCATTTACAGTACATAGTTCCACTGAAATGTAGTTTTATAAAAATCTAATGACTGAATGTCAGGTGGCTATAAGAGTTGGCTCACATTTAGTTTTCAGATCATTTGTAGTATTCCAAAATTAAATGAATCCATTCAGTGATTAAAGGTTTTGCACCGAGATCAGGCAATCTATTTTGCTTACTGTAGGCATTCTTACTTCCCGTGATTTCAGAGAAAAAGAGCATAGAATTTGTGCTTTTACGTAGGACAGAATTCATTTAATTTTATTTATTTTTTAGTATGTGTGTTCCAGCATTTTTTTGCTCGGTGTTCAGTGTGAACGTTTCGCGGACCCTGCCATACACTAATTATACTGAAAGTTGTTTCTAAAGATACCCATCTTATAGATGACTGTCAGAATCTAGCAGACAAGTTTTGCTACTTTAATGTTTTTCAAGCAAAAGGCAGTTTTCCTACTCCCCGCAATATTTTGTCGTGGAAACAAATAATTCTTCCGGGCGAGCGTGGTAGAAATGGACGACAGATTGAATTAGAAATGTTCACGACGACTGCCCTGGAATCCTCTTTCCAATATAGTCACAGTGAATGGAGTACAATGTCCACCATGAAAATTTTGAGAGGAATCCGTGTATCTGATGTCCAAGGTTTGAAATGACTTGGTTTGAAGTTGATACCTATTCTTACACAAAAATTTATTCAACATTTCACACATATTTATACAGTGCCACAGGTAAATGCTGAAACATTAAACTTAGGACCCTTTCCTTTGATTGTGTCCTTTACACATTCTAAAGAGCTTTCATAGGTGTTACCTCAAACCATGTCACAAACAGAATGACGTAACTGGCACCAATCAGGTATAAGACAAGGCATGTAAGTGTTCTAGAACAATCTCTGTGTCGAAATATAGTTCAGGTAACAATTTTTAGAGTATTTGTCAGATACAGTTGTAATGTTGTTGCTTTAATTTCTTCTGAAAGCGGTGGTGACGGACAATAAAAGCGGGTTAAAAGCTGTGAGCTGTCTGGGGATGTTAACCTTGCATTACTGAGCAACTGTTTCACCAGGTATCCAGTCTAGCTTACCAAATTCCCAACCAGAGTAACATTAATTATAATCTTTTAATAGTCATACGACAACCGGTGATATATATATATATATATATATATATATATATATATATATATAAAAGAGAATTTCAATAAAAAGAAATAAATCAGTTTATATTTGGAAATTTATTTTAACATTGATCATTGAAATTTTAGCATATTAAACTTGATTCATTACTAAACTGGTGCCTTATTTAGGATTGTGAAAATGTGAGTTTGTAATCTTACAGAACACATCAAATATGGAGCCAAGATTGGGAGACTGCATACAACACTGCATTCATAAAATAACACACGAAGAACGTTGAAACATATGCAAGAGGAAATTAACCACTACCAACCGATTCAATTTTCACCCAAAGAAGTTACGTTCGTAGCGCAATCCTGTCCGTCATGTAATTACCACACACTGGTATACTAAATTCGTACTAACTCTCTGTGAAATCTTCCGGAAAAGAATAGCTGAGGGCTACTTTGATGATTACACCACATGCTTCACGTGGTCAACTTGGTTTACACAAAGAGTGTAACTCCACAATAATTTTGATAATTAAAATAAATTAGATCGAAAAGCAATTTACAAAAGAAAAACCTCGAACTGGTTACTAACGTCTTACTATTAACCTGATGGGTCAAACAATTGTATAAGCACGTGGTACTGGTCTCACAAAGTACACCCCACGTGGGTTGAACATAAAGAAAAGTTGCTATATTTAAAAATATTGTCAAGACGAGACGTTATAATCTCACACACATTCGCATTTAAGATTGATGATCTTAGTTAGAGTTACCGATCAACACATTGTTCCACTTTACTCACAAAGTAGTGAGAAAGCAACTACTGGAAGATATTCTGAACTGTACACTCGAATCACACTGCGTTGCAATTTAAGGTAACATTAGATATTTTAGAGCTTAACCTGAAATAAAGGTGATTAAATTTTCAGTTAGGCTGAACTTAACAAATCCATTGTCCTACGGACTTAGCAGACACGCGCTTAGCCGGAGATCTTACCACTTCAGACGCTCGCCGCGGACTGACTGACGTGGTCCCTTCCTGAGGGTGCCTCACAAATACAAACGGAAGTGACCAGAGAGGCAGCTCCCTATACCAACATGACAAGTGACGGACAGGACCATACTAAAAATAGAAACCTCTCTGCTTCTAGAAATCGTAGTTACCTGTTCCGACGTTGGTCCTATTGTTCTCTAGCAGACAGGCTTGTCTGCTACCATCAAGCATGCAACTAGAAATACATTTGCTCATTCATTCTTTCACACAGAAGGGAAGGGGGATGACAGTATCTTATCATATACAGCATATAAAAGAAAGCGGATGTAGGTTCCGTATGAGACTGTGTGACATGAATTACATATAAACTGTGTTTTAAAGTGTAGTAGTGTGACAGATCGTTCTTGTTTATGTGTAAAAGTAACACGTTTCACTGCTCAGTCTCCTCCCTGATAGTCAGAAACACCACAGTAAATTTAGAAGAGGAATTTATGCCGTAAATGACAACAGATTTAAGAAATTAACATGAAAGGAATGCAACAGAGACCTTTCACAGTTAATATAATGTTTCTGAAGCTCAGTAATTACGTGAAAATTTTAGTAATAACATGTGATAACAAGGTTTACAAAATTTGTAAACATAAAGAATGTCAGTGACATACTAATAGTGAAATAAATAAAAATATAAATAGGGACGTACGTTTTACCTGCTTTTAAAGCTGAAAAGTAAATGTAGCAAAATTAATGTAGATTTATTTTAGAGTATTTGCTGCTGATTATTTGCCAATCAATTTTGATAGCATAGGACCGAATTTTGAGAAGATATCAATATATAAACGTAAAACTGTAGCCACAGAGAAACTGCACCTGACGACTGGAAAATTCTAACATTCACAAATCTATATCAATAGAAATGTAAATGTTCATCTGTTCAAAATCGTGTGTCAAGTTCAGCATGGATTGCTTTGAAATTTTGACACAACGTTGCATTTCAGTAGTCAAGTGTTCCTATATACCTACTGGACCGCCATCTGATATGCATGTAATAAAAGGGGAAACGTTTCAGAAATATAGACATTAGTTTGTTCATAATCGGTAATTCCTGAAAGTTCTCAATCGATCGCTTTGACACTCTGATACACCATTGAATTCTAATATGGAGGTGTTTTCAGGTACCAATTCCGTAATATAAATGGTGAGTCACTAACTGTTGCCACCTAGAATAACCCCGCATATATGATAATAGGTGGGCGACCGGTTAGTTGTGTGGTCTAACGCACGGCTTTCCGGATTGGGAAGGAGCGCCTGGTCCCCGGCTCGAATCCGCGTGGCGGACTTGTGTCGAGGTCCGGTGAGCTGGCCACTCTGTGGATCGTTTTTAGGCGGTTTTCCATCTGCATCGGCGAATGCGGGCTGGTTCCCCTTATTCCGCCATAGCTACACTATGTCGGCGATTGCTGCGCAAACAAGTTCTCCACGTACGCGTACACCACCATTACTCTACCATGCAAACATAGGGGTTACACTCGTCTGGTGTGAGACGTTCCCTGGGGGTCCACCGGGGGCAAACCGCACAATAACCCTGAAAGAATGGTTCGGTGTGGGACGGCGGAGGGTTGAAGTGGACTGCGGTAGTCGTTGTGGGGTTGTGGACCCCCACTGCTGCTGCGGCGGGGTCGAAGCCTCTTCGTCGTTTCTAGGTCCCTGGTTAACAGACAATACAATACAATACAATGATAGGAGCTGAAAAGTTTGTGGGACGAAAGTTGCATGGGATAACAGGAGCCATAATATGATGCTGGTTTTTTGCTGCTAAGTGGGGTCGCTTAAGAGATATGAAGATCAACTTTGTTTTTTTTTTTTTAAATGGGATGCTATAGGTTGGTATTTATTTTCTGATAGAGGCTATCCAGACGAGATTAATCCAATGATATGCAATAGTAAAATCAATTGAAAGAAAACAGCTCTGCTTCACTATTTTTAACGAATTAACAGGGTTTCAACACTGCTAGGAGGCTCGCCGTCACAGTTTTCTTTATCTTAAATATCTTTGTGACTAATGCCCTTTTGGAATATTTATTACTTTATAAATAACATATATGTACTGCCAGCCTTTCACGATGATTCCGTACTTATACTATCATACGTTTTTAGTCATAATTCTGTGACCATGTTATAGACCATTCTTTGATTTAAATTCTGAGGAAGACACCCCTAGCAGTGTTTAAACCCTGTTAATTCGTTAAAAATAGTGACAGAGGGCTGTTTTCTTTCAATTGTAACTATTCACGGTCTCTGAACTTGCAGCCATTTACAAAATTTTGTAATAGTAAAATCTTTGATGGTCAACGAAAGTGGCAAAAGTGGGATGAACGTCCATTTACAGAAGGTTTCTGAGGTGATAACTAGTATCAATGAAGTGCTGCAGTCGTCTTATCAAGGATTGAGTGGTATTCCTTATCACATCGGCACTTATCGAAGCACATGCTCTGACAGTTCTCTCTCGCATACCTTCAGGAGTATTTGGAACGTCTATATAAACAATGTCTTTTACGAATCCCCACAAGAAACAATCCAGAGGCGTCAAGTCTGGCGAACGAGCTGGCCACGACAAATCTCCACCGAGTCAAATCCAACGATCTGGAAATTGTCTCTGCAACTCATTTCTAGCCATCAGCGAAAAATGTACCGGACACCCATCATGCTGATACCACATTCTGTTACTTGTTCCTAAGGTATATCTTCCAATAACAGACCTATTTTTTTCTTGCAAGAATGTGGTGTACTTCCTACCACTAAGATTTCCTTCGATGAAACTGGGGCCTATGATTCTCTCCTCCAGAATCCCACACCATACGTTCACCGACCACTGTTTTTGGTGTGCAACTTGCGGCAGCCAACATGGATTTCTAGTTGCCCAGTAATGCATCTTATGCAAATTAACATTTCCATGGTTCGTGAATGTAGCCATGGCGGTACATAAAATCAAATTAATAAATTTGTCATCCCTCTGAATCTGAAGTTGAGCCCATCGGCAGCATTCAGTGCGACGCATACAATCCGTTCCAGTTAATTCTTAGTGGAGACTGATACGGTAAGGATGATATTTATGGCGATGCAGAACACGAATAACACTACTCTGGTTCATGCCATACTCCCTTGCGATTTGACGCTGACTGACACAAGGATCTCGAACCACAGTGGCAAGAGTACCAATTTACGTTTCCTATTTAGTAACTTTCCCCTGCCGGATATGTCTCCGATGCGTTAAAGATCCAGTTGTTCTCAATGTACCATACACATAGGTATACGACGTGTAGGGTGAGTACGTTGAGGATATCTTTCAGCGTATAAGTCTCTAGCTCTGACTGAATTTCGTTGGCATTCTTCGTAAATGACAAACCTATCAACTTCTTCTTCGAAGGAATAGGTCATTCACATTCGCTTGATTCGACAATACTAGTCTTACGGTTGCTATTAGTGTTGTGTTGTGAAACTGTCATATCGTGTTTACATGTAAATGGCACGTTAGACGGATACGCCGTATTTGGCGAATATTCACTATTTGTACGATATACGAGAGAGAATTGTCAAATCATGTGCTTCGGTAAGTGCCGAAGCGATAAGGAATACCACTCAATCCCTGATAAGAAGTTTGCAGCGCTGCACTGATACCAACGATCATCACTTCGGACACCGTCTGTAAATGGACGTTCATTCCACCTTTGTGTGTCACCTTCGTTGACCTTCAAAGACCTTACTGTTACATATCATTGGATTCGTCTCGATAGCCGCTATCAGAAAATATGTACCAAACTATAGCATCCCATTTAAAGAAACAAAGTTGATCACATCTCTGAAGCGACCCCACCTAGCAACAAAAAACGAACGTCATGTTGTGGCCCCCGTTGATCCATGGAACTTTTGTCTGACAAACACTTCTGCCACTATCATATTTTCTGAGTTACTCTTGGTGGCAATAGTCAGTCACTCACCCTCTGTATACGCGACGATGAGCTCCGTGGTAATATTCGGCCGAATATCCGGCCATCGGATACCCGACTATCAGACCTGTAGGATGGTCGGACATCTGGTTCCACCAACCGGCGTAATAGCTATCTAGTATACGAGGTGTGGCTAGAAAAAAACCGAACTGATGCTGGAAAAACCATTTATTTACAATTATTTACAATTTCATGTTATCTCCTTCAATGTACTCTCCTCCTCGGTCTCTACACCGCTCCATGCGAATTTTCCACTGTTCATAGCAATGCTGCAGATCATTTTCGGTAAGTCCATACATTATTTCCGTCGCTTTTTCTTTTACTGCTTCAACAGTCTCAAATCTAGTCCCTTTCAAAGCTGACTTGACTTTAGGGAAAAGAAAAATGTCACAGGGGGCCAAATCAGGTGAGTAGGGTGGATGATCTAAGATGGGAATGTTGTGTTTTGCCAAAAACGTCTTCACTGACAACGCACTGTGAGCTGGGGCATTGTCTTGGTGAAGGATCCATGACTTTTTTCTCCACAAATCGTTCTTTTTTCTCCGTACTCGCTCACGTAGGGTTGCCAGGACGCTAATGTAGTAATGCTGATTCACTGTTTGTCCCTCTGGTACCCAATCAATGTGCACAATCCCTTTGATGTCAAAAAAAAAAACAATCATCATTGCCTTGAATTTCGATTTTGAAATTCGTGCTTTTTTTTTTGTCGTGGAGAACCAGGAGTTTTCCAATGCATCGATTGGCGTTTAGTTTCGGGATCGTAAGTAAAAAACCACGATTCATCGCAAGTAATAACATTTTGTAAGAAGGTGGGATCACTTTCAATGTTTTCCAGGATATCAGAACAAATCATTCTTCGGCGTTCCTTCTGTTCAATTGTGAGACACTTTGGAACCATTTTTGAACACTCTTTGTTCATGTTGAAACTTTCATGAGAATCTGCCTAACACTTTCCTTGTCAACTCCTGTTAACTCAGACACTGCTCTGATTGTTAAACGGCGATCTTGTCGAACAAGTTTACCGATTTTTTCAATGTTTGCATCAGTTTTTGCTGACAATGGTCTGCCAGTGCGAGTGTCATCACTGGTGTCTTCGCGGCCATCTTTAAATCGTTTAAACCACTCAAACACTTGTGTTCGCGATAAACAATCATAGCCGTACACTTGTTGTAACATTACAAACGTTTCACTTGCAGATTTTCCTAGTTTGAAACAAAAGTTGATGTTAACACGCTGTTCTTTCTGTACACTCAACATTTTCCGACGCACAGACAAAACGTCAACTACTTAAAACAGACGCCACGGGCAGACTGTGTGCAGGAGGCAGATGAAACTCGAGCAGTAGGCGGAGCGAGAGTCACGTGACAGGCCACGCGACTTTCAGCCTTATTGCATTCGTTTTATTGTTTCACCAGTACTAGTCCGGTTTTTTTCTAGCCACACCTCGTAGTACTCTTATGGATCACGGAGAGGTTTATTGTTGAATCTCGGGGACGGTGTGTTTCAAGTAGAGTCCACCAACATATTTCTCTCGTGAATTGGCCACGACGAGAAAACTAGAGCACTCGGAATCCGTACGTAGACTTACACACAGTGGTTACTCCTAATGCTCTTCTCAGATGGACCACGAAAGGTGAGAAATTATGTGAAGGTAGTTGCATAGTATAGCTGTGGGTGTATTGGTTCAGCTAATGTCGTCAGCAGATGGGAAACTTCGTCTCTGACCTCCAAAATAAACATGTTTCCGCCTCATTCGAATATTTTCCACGCAGTTAGCGGTGTAGCGGCCTGAGTAACAACGTGCCTTGCTTCACAGGAGTAATTGGCACCTCCCCCTCCCCATTCCAAAAACCACACAGGATCATCTGGACTAATTTGCATAAAAAGTACGCGCGAAACGACTGCTAAGCGACGCAGAGGTTGTACCGCCCGGATTTGAAAACAGCCGTAAATCTTATTTAGAATTCGGTCGCCGAGCGCGATGCTTCGAATTACCTGATTGTCCGGCGGCGCAGTTTTTGTGGGACGTGTTAGCGTGTTAACGCAGTCCGACCGACTAGTGAACGGCAGAATCAATCAGCGCCGCTATTTCATTTACATTATGAAAACGCCCGACACCCGCTCAAACCGCGGCCATTATTTTATTGGGCGCGCGCGAAACATGCTGATAAGCCGCGCTAGGCCTCCAAATAGGGCCGGAGCAATTGCACAGAGAGTCAGCGTCCACACTTCCATTCGTCTGTTTCATTTAGCAGCAGCGTTATCTGTGGCCGCAAGGGGAGCAACGCGTTTCTCTACGTCATTCACACTCGGCATCACTGGAAAATCCTCTTTTAGAATGTACAGAGTGAGCGAGGGGAAAGGTATACGCTTTGAGGCCTGACAGGTAGTGTCGCAACTTATCGATAGTGCCCGAGCCGGCGCCTAGATGAAGATTCCCGCCAGCACCACGAGCGGAGCTTGGAACATCGCCTCCCTCAGGATGACCCGAACAATGAAGATCGCCAGGACGGTCACCTGGCCACATTCATTTTGTTCGAGATTAGTCGTGTTGCCAGTCGGTGCCAGACGCTGCACCGAGCTATCGATAACTAGCTCTAACGAGAAACCATCCAGTGTGACAGGTAACTGTCCTGTTTGAAATGTCGATTCCCAGGTATTTTTGGCCATAAATGTGAATTAAATTGTGAATTTGATAAATGTACTCAACGTCTGTAATAGCGATTTAACCATAACTTTGCAAGTCGGTTCCTGAGACAACAGATTTTGGTCAGAGAGGTTAGTTCTACGTTGTCAGAGTAGAAGTCTCGGGTTGTCAGACAGGTTAGCAATGTACTTGATTTGAGAAGGATGGAAACTGGCCTGCCGTGTAGTGGAGGCCGCATTATTTGAAAATAATTCTGTATTAATGTACGCTAAGCAAAAATAAATACGTGGAACTGAGATGATGTGACTGTGACAACGTCAGAAGAGAAGTGTTCTAAAGTAAACTGTTTTTTTTTTTATATATTCCTAATTGTGTAGTTTCTTACTGTAATAACATTGGCTATAATTGAAGTTTGGTGTAGAAGTTTTATAATGCAACATATATTTTTGTGTTATGTTTGAAACAAGTGTCGACGAAAGTAATGTTGTTGTGATCTTCAGCCTCGCGGGGTTAGCCGAGCGGTCTTAGAAGCTGCAGCCATGGAATGTGCGGCCGGTCCCGGCGGAGGTTCGAGGCCTCCCTCGGGCATGGGTGTGTGTGTGTTTGTCTTTAGGATAATTTAGGTTAAGTAGTATGTAAGCTTAGGGACTGATGACCTTAACAGTTAAGTCCCATAAGATTTCACACACATTTTTTTGGTGATCTTCAGTAGAGACTGGTTTGATGCAACCCTCCATGCTACTCTATCCCGTGCAAGCTTCTTCATCTCCAAGTAACTACTGCAACCTACATCCCCCTGAATCTGTTTAGAGTATTCATCACTTGGTCTCCCTTCACAATTTTTACCCTCCACACCTCCAGTACTAAATTGGTGATTCCTTCATGCCTCAGAATGTGTCCTACCAACCGATCCCTTCCTCTAGTCAAGTTGTGCAACAAATACCTTTTCTACCCAATTCTATTCACTACCCCCTTATAAGTTACGTGATCTACCTATATAATCTTCAGCATTCGTCTGTAGTACCACATTTCGAAAGCATCTATTCTCTTCTTGTCTAAACTATATGTCGTCCATGTTTCACTTCCATACATGGCCACATTCCATACAAAGGTTTTCAGAAAAGACTTGCTGCCACATAAATCTGTACTAGATGATAACAGACTTGTCTTCTTCAGAAACGCTTTCCTTGTCATTGCCAGTCGAGATTTATATCCTCTCTACTTCGACCGTCATCAGTTAGTTTGCTCCCGAAATAGCAAAACTCATCTACTACTTTAAATGTCTCATTTCAAAATCTAATACCCTCAGCATCATGTGATTTAATTCGACTAGAGTCCATTATCCTCGTTTTGCTTTTGTTGCTGTTCACCTTATATCCTCCTTTCAATTACATTCCGTTCAACTGCTGTTCCAAGATCTTTTCTGTCTCTGCCAGAATTACAATGTCATCGGCGAATATCGAAGTTTTTATTTCTTCTCCATGCATTTTAATTGCTACTCCAAATTTTTCTCTTCTTTCCTTTACTGGTTGCTCTATATAAATATTGATTATGACTGGGAATAGGATACAAACTTTTCTTTCATGCCCCACCACTCTTATAACTGCCGTGTGGTATTTGTACAAATTGTAAGTAGCCTTTGGCTCCCTGAATTTGATTCCTGCCACCTTCAGAATTTGAAAGAGAGTATTGCAGTCAGCATTAACAAAAGCTTTCTCAAAGTCTACAAATGATAAAAACGTAGGTTTTTCCTTTCCTTAATCTATTTTCTAAGATAAGTCATAGGGTCAGTATTGCCCCACGTGTTCCAAAATTTCTACGGAATCCAAACTAATCTTCCCCGAGGTTGGCTTCTATCAGTTTTTCAATTCGTCGATTTAGAATTCGTGTTAGTATTTGCAGCCGTTATTTATTAAACTAATAGTTCGGTATTTTTCACACCTGTCAACATCTGCTTTCTTTGGGATTGGAATTATTACATTCTTCTTGAAATAAGTAACAGAACACAAGAAAGTTGTTAAGAAATATTTAGCCCCTTTGTCTAGTTGTGATAGCTTTATGAAAGGGTGTATTGATGTTAATGAAACATAATTATACTTGGAGTCTTTGTTCTCATTTATTAGTCGTTGAGTTCCTCATTTTTCATTATTTACCTTCATGAACGTATTTTTTATACTCGCCCTGTACATCACGAGTTGTGTACTGCAGAAGCATTTTGTGAAAGCTGGTGAGATACTATCTTGGATTCCATTTCGCAAGTACGGTAAATGAAATTGGCGGGGATACTCAGATCAATATTTGTAACAGTGACAGGTTGCAGGACAGACTAGCATTCCGTACTCACAAACAGGGTAAAAAATTAATTATCAGCGAACTTCATGTAGAGTATAAAGTACAGTGACTGTTCGAATTTATTTGTGAAAATATCATACCAGTTCATAGGTTCCATAAAGATTTCAGGAAAGTCCTACCTTGTGAGTTTTCAAGGGTTATCATAAAATCAGATGCCTTACATTTTATGTTCGTTTGCTGTGTAATGAGAAGTACAGTTCTGGTGCAGTGACTGTTTGCAAGACTGAAGACTAACAGTATTCAGGGCCAACATTTTAATGTGTGTCAGGATTTTTTTTTTTTTACAGTCAAACAGTATATGTAAATTTAATTGAAAACGGATTGCTTTATGAAGGCTCGTTGTTCGATGTAATGGATAGCCTGGATTTCGCATTGTGAAGCGTGTGAATCACAAACGTTTGTTTAAAATCTAATTTTAACACAGTTCTGTTGTGCTGCAATGAGGTTTGCGTATTTCGATGTCAGAATAAATGTTCAAATGTGTGTGAAATCTTATGGGACTTAACTGTCAAGGTGATCAGTCCCTAAGCTTACACACCACTTAAGCTAAATTATCCTAAGGAGAAACACACACACCCATGCCCGAGGGAGGACTCGAACCTCTGCCGGGACCAGCCGCACAGTCTATGACTGCAGCGCCTAACACCGCTCGGCTAATCCCACGCGGCATGTCAGGATAAGTTTTATACATTTATCGGATACCAACTAGATGCAAACACGAGTTTAAGCAGAAGTCTTTTCCAGCGTACATACGCATATGCCCTGCTGGACTACCGCTTGCAGCTAGCCACGTCTGCCACAAGCTGTTATCAGTGCAGCAGTTCTTCAGTGTGGTACCACCCCACGGCGTATAAAGATTGATAACGGAATGGCAAGTTTGCGTCTGACGCCGACAGCAGTCGCACTGGATCTGGTGGACAGAACTGTGCCACACCTCCAGCAGCTCCATACCACGAGCGCCCTCTGCTGCCACAGAGTTGGACGGCCGGTGGCACCAGCACAGCCCACTTGCTCTCGGAGTCACTTCAGTGCAGGAGGCTATGCAGTCTGCGCCACCTCGTGGCACCGCCGACACCGTCTCTGCTTCAGTATAGAGAGAGACTCCTCCTTGTTGAAACTGAGAGCTGGACTCTACCTCTTGACACATTATTTGTTACATTCGTCCATCCTTGGAGTAATAAAAGTTAATTAAATCTTCTGTTTGTTATGTTCACTTGTTCGCTAATTATGTCTGCTCTTGTAGGGCTTTCCTACAATGACAGTTGCTGCACCACTCTTTAGCCCACCTTTCCGTACCACTGTGTACGACGTCGTACACGACATTCAGCAACAACTTCAGTAAATTATGTCTAAAGTGCACTTGCCTCGACTAATCGTTTTACTTGCTTGTGCAGATTCATACAGAGACGTATCCCTTTGGCTAGCTATCGTCCATTTATTATTAGCAGCTAAAACGTAACTCCTGAGTCCTGGGAACATAGCGGTTGCCGACTCGTATCATAACATCTAGCAACGAGCCCTGCCCAATTTACAACGCCACACCGTTTTACTTTCTTTTTGGTCATTTTTGTATGCACTTTCACCATTTATGTTTGTAGATATATCTACTTCAGATCTGTGCTTGCAGTGTTTGGTCAGTTTACTTTTTTCTGCTGCTACATATTCACTTAGCTTTTGCAGTTTTTGCTTCACCACGACTATCCCGCCGCCCCACTCGTGCCACACACTAAGCGGCGCCTTTGGCACCAACCTTCAGTCTAACACATCTCCTTCACTTGCACTCACAACAAATGACTCAGCTTATTCATACCATCTGGGGTCTCTTTCAGGGCCGGCCGAAGTGGCCGTGCGGTTAAAGGCGCTGCAGTCTGGAACCGCGAGACCGCTACGGTCGCAGGTTCGAATCCTGCCTCGGGCATGGATGTTTGTGATGTCCTTAGGTTAGTTAGGTTTAACTAGTTCTAAGTTCTAGGGGACTAATGACCTCAGCAGTTGAGTCCCATAGTGCTCAGAGCCATTTGAACCATTTTTCTCTTTCAGGGCAGCCTTTAAGAATCACAATCAGACGCCAACAACTACGGCAGCTCCGTAACTTATGCGGCCATCAATAGTACCTTCTTTTCCCCCACTTGAAGACGACAAAGAGCACTGGACTGAGTAGTTGGCCCAGTGCGAATCTCCTCTATGTGTACACCAAGTACCAGGTATTGTTAAACAAACTTTTTTCTTATCAACTGATCAACTGCCTATCTGTCAGTTACATCATGTGTTGAAGATTGTTTCCTATATCGCGGCCAGAACTCGTGAATTCTGAAGAATTAATCCATGCTTTGAGTAGATACTATAACGATAAAGTCATTGTGGTTCCTGCCTGGCTTAAACTTTTCAGGCTGAAGAAGCGGTCAGGAGAAACTTACGGACAGCGAGTGACAGACCTGCAACGGGCTACATCGCAGTGCAAGTGTAAATGTGAGTGTGACAAGTACTGTAGTAACCTCATGACACGTCACGACATTACTCAGAACTTGGGTCGTAATAGAATAAGGGAACATATTGTCAAGTATTCCGACCTTTCGTTGCAACAAGTTTTGCAGATAGTAGACTGTCAAGACTCATGTGACAGTGCCGTATATAGCTTCCAGTAAGTAAATATTTATGCTGCAGCACCTCGCAATAGGAATGTGCGGCCGCGTAAAGAGGTTTCTTGTCAAATGGAGAGCAGAGAGGTTCCACTCATACTCACCATAGAGAACCCCGTAAACTTCCCGGCCAAGCAAGTGCCGGCGTGAAGTCTCGCCCGCGCCGCTTCTCAGCGCAAAAGCGTTGTAAGGTTCTCATATGTTTTCTGCTTTTGCAAATAATTCACCTTTACTGTACAGGTACAAAGGTGAATGGGCGTACTGCCTGAGTAGCGAATAAGTCCTTTACTCCGTGTTCAGTTATATCTGTGGTCGACTTGCTAGTCAGTCAATTGTTCAGCACTGGGTCATTCTTATTTGTGGCATAGTAGCGAGCAGCTGAATTTTTCAGTGAAAAAGCCCCATTATTTATGAATAAGAGAGAAGACATCAGGAATGCTTTATGATAGATCTGAAAACTCATTTACAGGGTGCCGCGCTTGAATCCGCACAAATGAAACATTTATTAAAAATCAAACCTATTAAAACAAAGTAGAAATTGAAATGAAAATGATCTTACATAGTATATGTAGTGGTATCTTTCAAGAGCCGCGCGAAGTGGCCGTGCGGTTTGAGTCGCCATGTCACAGATTGCCCGGCCCTTCCGCCGGAGGTTCGAGTCCTTCCTCGGGCATGGGTGTGTGTGTTGGTGTTAGCATGAGTTAGCGTAAGCTAGTTTAAGCAGTGCGTAAGTCTAGGGTCCGATGACCTCAGCAGTTTGGTCCCTTAGGAATTCCCACACACATTGTCAATCAAGGGTAACATTGCTCGATGTAACACCGTTCAACTGCAATGACCGCCTCCAATCTTGTCCTGAATCGACCGTCAGCACTCTCTAAAACAACTCTGTCCATATTCGAAAATGCTGCTTCGATAGCTGTGTGTAGAGATGCGACATTATGGTCCCTCGTCTAATTGGTAATTCTCTCGACTACGCTCCAAACACAGTAGTCGAGGCGATTCAGATCCGGGGTATTCGGGGCCCTGAATTCCATTGACCGTAAAATGTCAACTTTCCCTGACAGCCAGTTTTGTATCAAATGGTTCGTATGGGGTCCTCCTCTCCCCGCTTCCTCCGAAATCAGCACCCTACTCGTATCGGTGACTGCCGCAGTTCGTGACACGCTTTTCCTTGAATGGGGTTTCCTTGCCGGGTTAGCGAAACCTTCCTCAGACCTCTCCGAATCATTATCCTTGGCCACAATATCGTAAACAGTTGATCTCGGGTACCCGAGGTATCGAACTGTTTCAGCGGGCTATCGCCCAGCGCGAAGACTTTCGATAATCGTGCGTCTTCGGCTGTACTCCGGACTCGTCCGTAACATGTCGGCTATTTTGAAGTTCTTACTGTTTACTAGATGCCTATGATTTCAAGAACACCAATCGCGACCTCCGACGGAACTATGATATGCAGGGAATTTCAAATTGAAATTTGTCCGAATTTAAGTGCTGCACCGTGCATAACACTTTCTTGTCCCTTATATTGATCGAGAAATCTTGGCCGAACTTTAAGAGGCATGCTAGTAGTTTCTTTCTAATGAGAGAATTTTCTGACCGTTAGTATCTATTTATGTTGTGGAGTCTTTTGTCAGTAATCAGAGTTTTACTTCTGAAGAATAATTTTCTTTAGAGTAAACACACCTCCATGATTCATAGCAATGCTATGAGGATACTCTCTTGTACGTGCGTTGCACCTAGCGTCACACAAAGTCACAGATTGTTTCTGATTTGTCCTTAGGTGCTGCATTCGCTGATTTTGTATTTGCTTAAGAGAACATCAGTAATCTTGACAAAAACAACATGCTGAGCTAGAGGTAGGCAACTCTTATTTTCAGGGCAGATCTCACCTTGCATTCTGGTGCAAACAGTGTGTAGTCAGGATTGTCAGGTGTCGCGCTAGCAAGCACATTAACTTTCTGTCAACAGTTATTTTCTTCCGAGTAGAGTAGTAATTAAGCTTTGCGGATATTTCGCGTCAAGCACTGCACTTCATACGTAGCTGTCATAATCCACTTCGGCACTGAGCATTAGTCATATAGTTTTCACTGAGCATACAATTAGTTTCTTTTGGCACTTAATTAGATTCATTTTTTATTTCAACTTTTACGTTTCATTAAGTTTATAATTTTATTTCACGACACTGCTCAATTGGGCAAGGGCCAACCAACAGTCAATTCTGCTCAGCTACTGAATACGATACCTAAAGTACACGTTACATGAGGGGAAGTTTTTGAAATCAACATATTCAGCTTGCTCACATACAGACAATTTTTTCATAGACATTTTACAGCGCCACATATACCTGTCACGAAACGCAACTCATTGCAGGCGAGGCAAGACGAAATATGATCAAGAGGTATGCTTACAGCAGAAGGAAGGACTCCTCTCCTAATATCCTAATATGCTCCCCCCCCCCCCTACCCAGAATACACTCTTTGTTGTACATATTGTGCACTCTGAAACAAACAGAGCTTCTAGTATAGGACAGTAGTGTGGTAGTTCGCAGTTCACGACATTAGTAGTTGCTTCTTGAGTGAAACACCACTCCAACAAATTCTTTGTGGTCGCTGTGATAGCTGGCCAAACTATTGATTGGAAAATAGATGCTGGTGGTTCGATTTCTTTGCTCAGCCCCAATAGTTACGATGTTCTTGGCAACCCCAAGTTGCAGAAATCACACACTAATCTCGCAGCAAGGCCTTCTCATGCATCCTGACGCATGCCAGAATTTGCAAAAGACTGTGACATTTCTGGTTTTGCGTTCACGGAACACCTCAAATACAGGGTGACAGTTATTAAACTGCATAAAAAAAAAACGTAGATTAGTTTCAAAATACGGCGTGCACACGCTTTATTCAGTATGAAAACGTCACTACAGATATTCAGATTTAGGTTATCACATGTTCGATATACCTGCTATCATTGGCGTTGATGTGGCGCAGACGAATAGCGAAACTCTGCATGACCCGTTTAAGTGTCGGAACATCGATGCTGTCGATGAACTCCTGAATAGCTGTTTCCAGCTCAGCATTGGTTTTGGGGCAGTCACCCAAATGCACCACTTTTGCGTATTGACTTACCCATCCAAATTCAAATCGTGCAACTTGAACGTTTTAACACAAATTGTTCACAAGTTATGACGATTATGTTTCAAATTGTCACCTTGTGTAATTGACTTTGGTTTGTCTCGGTGACTTGTGGTAGACAGTGTGATGTCAGTTACATTTGGTGTAGAATTTTTATAATGAAACATATGATTTTGTTTTATGTTTGAAACGAGTGCCGACGAAAGTAATGTTGTTGTTGTGGTCTTCAGTCCGGAGACTGATTTGATGCAGCTCTTCATGCTACTCTACCCTGTGCAAGCTTCTTCATCTCCGAGTAACTACTGCAACCTGCATCCCCCTGATTCTGTTTAGTGTATTCATCTCTTGGTCTCCCTATAAGATTTTTACCCTCCACACTTTCCTCCAGTACTAAATTGGTGATTCCTTTATGCCTCAGAACGTGTCTTACCAACCGATCCCTTCGTCTAGTCAAGTTGTGCGACAAATTCCTTTTCTCCCCAATTCTATTCAGTACCTCCTCATTAGTTACGTGATATACAAATCTAATCTTCAGCATTCTTCTGTAGTACGACATTTCGAAAGCTTCTATTCTCTTCATATCTATTTATCGTCCACGTTTCTCTTCCAGATGGTTACATTCCATATAAATGCTTTCAGAAAAGACTTCCTGACACATAAATCTATACCCAACGTTAACAGATTTCTCTTCTTCAGATACGCTTTCCTTGCCATTGTCTACATTTTATATCCTCTCTACTTCGACCGTCATCAGTTATTTTGCTCCCCAAATAGCAAAATTCATCTACTACTTAATTGTCTCATTTAAAACACTAATACCCTCAGCATCATCTGATTTAATTCGACTAAATTCCATTATTCTCGTTTAGCTTTTATTACTGCTCATCTTATATCCTCCTTTCAAGACACTATCCATTCCGTTCGACTGCTCTTCCAAGTTCTTTGCTGTCTTGGCACAAACGACAGTGCTGTTCAGTTGTGTGCTGCTTTCAAATACTTATTTACTGAAGGCTGAGGCAAAATTAATTTTGTTGTGCAGGTGACAACGTAAACAATGCACAACCTCTCTTCTTCAGGACTCGCGCTTTACAACACGCGCTGCTTGGAGAGGTTGCTCACGGACTTTCGCAATGGCAGGACAGCTGCGTTACTACTGCCAGTCACAGCTGGTCAGTGGGCTTCTCCGCTAGTACTCGTCTCTTTAAGGCAGTATTGAACCCCCACACAGTGATTGATTCATATCCTTTGCCTCGCCATGATGAAGTTTGGACCGTTTGAGAGGTGGTCGCTACTTCCTTAGAAGATTTACTCTATGCCTATCTCCAGATCCCTTTAGATGAAAAGTCACAACAAGTGATTTTATTAAGACACATAGGGGACTCTTCAAACGTCTTCGTTTTCCTTTCGGTAGCCCATCCGCACCAGTTGTTTTCCAGTGGTGTTCGGAACCAAGAACTACATCTGTGCCTTCGAGTACTAATTATTAGAGGATATAGCGGTAACAGGTCACACAGCATACGAGCACCTTAGTAATTTGCGCACCCTGTTCCAAGTGTTTTCAGAGGCAGGCCTTAAATACAACAGAGACATGTGTGTACTTCGTGATGACTGGGTGTTGTGTGATGTCCTTAGGTTAGTTAGGTTAAGTAGCTCTAATTTCTAGGGGACTGATGACCATAGATGTTACGTCCCATAGTGCTCAGAGCCATTTGAACATGTGTGTACTCTTTCAAATAAAGACTGAGTGCCTGGGACACATAATTAATTCTCAGGGTGTTCATCTGAAACACTCGCACTTGCGGGTCGTTCGTGACCTCAAACCTCCAAGGAATGTTACTGAATGGCAGTCAGTGCTAGGGAAGCAACTCAGGCTGTGGTACCACAAAAGTGTACCTTACGTGTGGCAGCAGTAATGTGACACTGTTTTTCAGTATCCAACGATGCTTTTCTCAGTGGTCGTTGCCTAGTTCACTTTGATCCCTGGAAAATTATAGTTTTGGTCGTGGATGTGTCTTCGTACGGCATTGGCGCTCTACACACATGATTCATTGTACCGACAGACCAATAGCCCTCGCCTCAAAATTGCTTAATAAAACTCAGAACAACTATTCGAAAGCAGATAAGGACGCTGTTGTCATCAGCTACGGTGTGACTAAATTTCATTGGTATTTGTATTCTATGTTGTCACCAACCACAAGCCTGTTCAGCTACTTTTCAACCCATCCAAGCCCACTCGAAATCGCACTGTGCAGAAATCGCACAGTTGGAACCTCATCTTACCGCACTAACAATACGATATTATGTACAGGCAGATATAAAAGCATGTCAATGCAGACACGCTTTCGCGTTTTCCTTTGCTACGGGATGCAGACTTCGAGGCATCAGAAGATTCTTGTTGCCACATTGATGCACAGTACTCAGCTGCATTGGATCGGTTTCCATTAGATCAAAGGAAGATAGCACAGTCGACAGCAGCTGGTCTGGACATGCAGATTCTGTTGTGCTACGTCTGTACTGGTTGGCCTTGCACAATGAATGAAATAATCAACGTGGAGCTTGGCCGATACTCAAAATGCTGACATGACTTTGTCTGAAAAGCCGTGAATCTGAATATTCGCATGTGGTGATTCCTAAGGTTCTCCAGAATATTATTAGTTTGGTTCATCAGGGTCACTGGCACTTTATCCACACCAGAAAATTGGCTCGCAAGGTTTTGCTTGGGCTTGCAAATAGGGCACATGTTGTCTCACTGCCAGGCTTGGGTGAAACAGCAGATGGCCAATCCTCAACGGTTTGTTGATTGGTTGAAGCATGAATCGCCTTGGCTGCGCCAGCATTTGGATTTTGTTGGACCCTACTGGAACATTCATTGGCTGATTGTCGTCGTCGCATATAGCAAGTTTTGTTTAGTGTTTCCCATGCACTTGACTACGAAACATTGCACTCTTTAAGCCTTACAGTCCATATCTGCCTTGACAGTGTACAAGAGTTGCGCGTGACTCACAACGGACTCAAATTGTGTCTCCAGAATTAGAGGAATTCTTGTACAGCCAACGTGATTCGTCTCATCACCAGCACGCCTTTTCGTTCCCAGTCCAACGGACAAGCAGAATGCTTCGTTCGCAGCAGATGGATAACTACTACCCATCACGAATCTACGTTGCTCTTCTTGCCGTCTTACCGCTCCCACCGTCGTAACAGCGCATCGCCGCCGGAACTGATTCTTGGACGGCTCTACCGCTCCTTGCTCCAGCTGCTGCACCCAGACGGTGACCGGCGCCTACCCAGATTAAAAAAAAAAAAAAAAAAAAAAATACAGCAGCCGGAAGCGCTGTGGACGCGACATTATGGTGATGTTGATGTTGCTTGGCAATTGCAAGTTTTTGATACGGGGTCCTGGCGGATTGCCGCTACGGCACTTGAATCAACTTCTCCCCTGTAAATTTCGTGATTCTGCCGTTAACTACGTTCACAGAATCAAAGATGCCGTTGCGGTTCTACCAACAAGAAACCTAGCACCGTCGGTAGAGGCAGTCAAAGCCTTGGTACCTGTCGCATCATCGTATTCACTTCCTGCATTCATGACTGCCCCCGCCATCTGCTGTCGTTGTAGCAATCGACACGACAGGACGATGGTGAGCAGGTTCAGGGGTGGACGAGTGTAGTATTGTTGCCGGACCCGGGCCTCGATGAAGATTCCTGTGGGTGCTGCGAGCGGTGTTTCAAACGTCGTCGCCCAAAAGGCTGACCTGACCAATTAACACTATCAGGGCAGTGTTTTAAGCAGCAGGCACCTGGGCAACTTCTTCTACTTTGAAATTCGACACGTGTTGCTAGTTGGTGCCTAACGTTACATGAAGGGGTAGATAGCTAGCTGTGGTTTGCATACATTCAGGGGCACTGCCCCACGATGACATCATGACTTTTCCCCAGAGGGAACATATGTTCCCCTCAGGAAACTCCCAGCCCCCTCTCCTCCTCCTCCCATCCTTCGCCCCTTTCCCTTCTCCTTCCCCTCCCCTCCTGTGATGTAATTCACCTGGGGAAACCGTGTTGAGCTACTGCACTACGACGACTACACGTTCCCCTCCCCTCCCTTCCCCTCCTCAGCCCCTTCTCCTGGAAATGGCGAGAGAATGAAATTTTGGGGGGGAAATTAAAAAAAAATGGTGGGAAATTCAAATTTATTTTCCGGATTTCTTTCTGTGTTCACCTTGAGGTTCACAGACGAACTGAATTAGTTTACAACACTACTACCAAAGGCCACTGTTTGGCTTCCCCATTCCACCCCACCACCACCACCACCACCACCACCATCACTAGACAGTTGCTCCATCAGGTTTCATCAGTAGCTCCTAGATGTGGAGTGAATATTTTCGCTATTACTCTAGCACTGAAGAGTTGCTGCAGTCAGTCTAGCCAATAGCCCCATATGGGAAGCATGGGTCGTAATAATATTACGACAGCAAGCTATCACTTTAGTACAAGGGAGTCGCCTCCTGCCAGTTTACATGTAAACACCTGCTGTATGCAGAGAGGATATTCTCGCTATTAGTCTAGAACTAGAGGGTTGCTCCAGCTGCACCATCCGTTAACTCTATATGAGAAGGATAGAGTTAACGATAGGACAGCACCATATTACTGAATTACAGGGGAGGAGTCTCCCGACGATCTAAAAGTGTACGGCTTCTGCCGGGAGGAAAATAAGCATGGGTAGTAATAGCATTATAACAGGGTCCCATTGTCCCACTGCACGTGTTTGCTTTTTTCTTCTGCTGGCAGCAGCGTAATACGCCGCTATGCAGCCTGCAGATAAAGTTAAAAAACATAATGTGGAGACATAACAATAAAAACAGGTGATAAAACGGTGACTGTTTAAAACTGGTACATCGCGAAAAAATTGAAGAAAACATAAAAAAGACAAAGAGGACAGTGACGCTGAATGAAAACACTTAGGAAACAGAATCAGATCTTCACTCTGCTGTGGAGTGTGTGCTGATATGAAACTTCCTGACAGATTAAAACTGTGTGCCGGACTGAGACTCGAACTCGGGACCTCCAGAGTTCGAGTCTCGGTCCGGCAAACAGTTTTAATATGCCAGGAAGTTTCACTTAGGAAATAGACAGGCACAATTACAAAAAGCGTTGACACTCTGGTTTCTGCAGCACTTTAAGAAGGGGACGCACAACACTGAACACTCACGGAAAACACTGCACTATAGAGTACGAAGGCATATGATGTGGGGAGGGGGGGTAAAGGGGGGGCCGAAGGAGGGAGACGGCACGTGAAAGGAGATGTGCGTACTAAAGGAAGGGGAATTGTGTACTCCACTGAAGAACGTGTTTTTCTGGTACTTCAATAACACAAGGTGGAACACAGTCCTATGGTAACAAGGCGCAGTTTGCAAACACGATTTAATGTTCCAAAAAGATCCGATGTGGAAACCACTCGCACGCTCTACGCCACTCTCGACAGACATGCAATGTGTCTGTTGATCTAGCAGGGAATGTTGGTAACAGATAAACTGTAGTTGCTGCTGAAGATTTTGCCACGGTTTCTGGAATTGTTCCGCCAAATCCAAGGAAATCCGTCCGAAGAATTGCGGCATAGACTGGTTCGAAGCGTTCCAGCACACCGAAAATATTAAGATAGAGCCGAAGCACGTTTCCACTCAAAATTAAAAGCCAACAGGCCACACCTGTACGAGCTGTGCGACACAGGGCTGACTTCACGAAACAGATTCTCACAATGATCGCTTATGAAGGTTTTTATGTTGGCTGCATCTGGTTCACAGATGAAGCACACTTCCATCTGAGTGGAATCGTGAATAAACAAAACTGGCGGTTTTGGGGTTCAGAAAATCACCATATGTGTAAAGCGAAATCATTGTTTTCTCCCAAAGTTCTTGTTTGGGGTGCAGTATGCAGTAGAGGTGTTATTGGCCGCTTTTTCCTGCAAGAAACGATCACTAGTGAACGTTACGTTGCAATTGTGGAACAGTTTGTCTCTACACACTAGCGTTGAAGGCACAGAGTGGTTCATGGAAGATGGGGCCAGAACACATCACACTGGACAGATGTTTCGTTTTCGGGGTGCGTGCTTCAGGAATAGTCACTGCATTGGGTTCCTGCAAACTGGCTAGCGCGGGGAAGGATTGACCATAATTCCCAATGTGACTTCTTGTGACTACTTTTTGTGTGGCATTATCTCCCATTATTGTTATTTCATCCCCTACCCCCCCCCCCCCCACACACACACACACATCCTAAATGAGCAAGGGGGAAGGTGCGGACTGTACCGGCTATCACTGGTTCAATATTCCGCTGTTCAGCCAAGAGCATTTTTAAACATATAGCGAATATGAGAGGAGAGCGACATCAGCATTTTTTTCTTTTTTAAATTAAAAGTCGAGAATGGACAACTAAAAAACGAAAATATATAGATTTTAAAATCACATCTGAGAATGGTGAAATCCTGCAAAGGAAAAGCACTTAAACACTTGGAAAGCTTGGTTGATAAAGTAAGAGATCCACGGAGGGGACGCCAAATGAAAAGCTTCTACTTATGTATCTAATCTATACTCCAATAAAAAAAAATGGGATGGAACTGTTAATCAGAACCCAGAGAGAAGTTGTGATATAAATCGCAATAGATTTAATCATTATTAACATTAGAAGAACGCAAAAATGACGAAAGAAACATTACACAAACATTTTTTATTTAACAAACGCTTTCATTAACATGGGGTCTATGGGGTACAAAGTGATCACCTGGGGATCTACACTAACCAGAACACTAATCGCTTTCTCTGACTTCGTGTACGTAAATCCGGATTATGGCACTAAACTATGACACCACCAAGCATCTATACTATCCAAAAAAAGAAAAATATGGTTCGAAAGAGCAGGGTGCTGAGAAACGTATTAGAGCCCTACACCACAGCAGCGAATACTTCGACCCTCCCGCTGGTCAAGGCTGCACACCATGATCCGTATGGTGACTGAAGTTGTGGACGGCGTATTCCCAAACAATGTAAGTACGCGGTCTCGCGTTCAGTTAATTCGGAACGCAGGTACTTTCCTATGAGCCTCTAAAACCCCGGTGGATTCCAGTATCCAGGTGGTCCCATTTGCTGGTCTGCCAAACCAATTTGACTCCATGCCATGACTGTGCGTGACGGAATTTGTCAAATGTTTAGACAGCCGACTCAAGACAAATAAGTACACCAACGTTTCTCTCGTTGTGAGCGTGGTGATATAAGCAGTACCTCTGACGGTTCGAAGGTTGGCACAGGCTCTAAGTGGAACACTAGCAAAGGACACAGGTAGAGACCTGCAGTTCTTCACTAGTGAAGTGCCACTACAAGAGAGCTTTTCCTTTCTACCAACTTCCTCCTCAGCTCAGTACCAACAGCACATTTACATTTTAGACTCCCTCCCCCCCCCCCCCCCCCAATTTCGCACAAGCCAATCACGAGCTGCAGGCCAGCATTCTTAGCTGGGAGAGCGGCCTTTATTCTGCAAACACCCATTTCACCAATCAGAGGCTTTAAAGTTAATTGCGAAGAAAAGGAAAAAAGATTCAGCATGGCATCCTCTTTCCCACGCGTTTGCCATGTCTTTTGCTAACAAAAATGCACAGCCCTCCTTAAACAGTTTGTTATCTCCTGTGTTGCGTCCATTTCAAAGTTTCCAAAGAACGGCCATAAACTCGCTAAAAGCCTTGTGCTTTCACAAATATGTGTTGAAACAGAGTCTGGACGTCTAAGCGCCAGTCGCCCTGTCCCACGGATAATTCGCAGAACGTTCACAGTTCTTTGGTCGTCTTCCTCCCTAACAAAGGCCCATCCTCTGCTTCATTGCCGGTCTACAATGCGCTGGCCAGTGCAGCGGCGACTTCTTCGGCGCTAGGCTATACACCTTACGCGCCTACCTCCGGTCCACCACCAACTGAACGTGTTTTCACAAAGAGACGGCGGAACTCGACCGCCCGGAAATGCCTCCTTACGTTCCGCAGAGAAAACGCGCTTTACTGGGTCCACCATCGCCGCAGCTTTTACTGCAGTCGTTTATATCGGCACCCTATTCCCTTGAACGCAGATGAAGCTTACCGTCATTGCTTCCCTAGAGCATGCAAACGAGACCATTAACTACTGCCCACCAATTCATCATAATGTATGAAGTCAAATTGCAGTAAAGATTATATTCCGTATGAACATGAAGCGGCATAACACCGAATCAGAAGTGAGAGTGCCCTGCAATCTCTCACACTGCACTTCCACTTAATATGTGAAGGATCTGCACTTGAAGAGAGGTAAGTGTTTTGGTAGGAGAGAATGTGTTCCTTTGGGTTGAGGGGTGTGAGTAGAATGGACAGAGGTCTGTTAGGTAGGAAATCTAGGAGATGAATGTAGGTGTTGGCGTGGATAGTAGGAAGACAGAAGGTGGGGAAGACACAGGGTGAGGTGTTGTTTGGTGTGTAGGTATGATAGTGGTAGCAAGAGGAAAGGGATCGAGACAGGTGACGAGGGAGAGAAGCCGTGATGTGGAGTACGTGGGGAAGAGCTAAAGCAGCGAAATGCAGGAAGATCTGCAGCGGATAGGCACTTGGTGCAGGGAGTGGCTACTCACCCTTAACGTAGACAACTGTAATGTACTGCGAATACATAGAAGGATCCTTTATTGTATGATTATATGATAGCGGAACAAATACTGGTAGCAGTTACTTCCGTAAAATATCTGGGAGTATACGTACGGAACGATTTGAAGTGGAAAGATCATATAAAATTAATTGTTGGTAAGGCGGGTGCCAGGTTGAGATTCATTGGGAGAGTCCTTAGAAAATGTAGTCCATCAACAAAGGAGGTGGCTTCAAAAAACACTGTTTCGATCTATACTTGAGTATTGCTCATCAGTGTGGGATCCGTACCAGGTCGGGTTGACAGAGGAGATAGAGGAGATCCGAAGAAGAGCTGCGCGTTTCGTTACAGAGATGTTTAGCAAACTCAAGTGGCTGACTCTGCAACAGAGGCGCTCTGCATCGCGGTGTAGCTTGCTGTCCAGGTTTCAAGAGGGTGCGTTACTGAATGAGGTATCGAATATATTGCTTCCCCCTACTTATATTTCCCGAGGAGATCACGAATGTAAAATTAGAGAGATTCGAGCGCGCACGGAGGCTTTCCGGCAGTCGTTCTTCCCGCGACTGATACGTGAGTGGAACAGGAAATGGAGGTAATGACAGTGGCACGTAAAGTGCCCTCCGCCACACACCGTTGGCTGGCTTGCGGAGTGTGAATGTAGATGTAGACGTAGAAGTAAATCTGGTAGTGGGATAAATATCTGGGCGGGTCTCATTGACTGGGAGAAGATTTGATTGAATTTGTGTCGGGGTCGTGTTCTGGAGTAACGCTAATCACCAGCACCTCAGGCGGGAAGATCAGAGAAGATGAAACATCCTCTTTGAAAAATTAGTGAACTATTGTGCTGAAAAACCTCTTACGTTATTTGATTTTCAAACAGCTGAGCAGAACTGAACATACTCAGACAGTTCTCTCTTTACTTATTCTGATCATCACTAAACTGAGACACAATATTTTTAGCGCAACGCAATCTGACTTTCAATAATCCCTACAAAAGAATGGCTCTGACTAACAATAGCCTATACCTTTCATGAATCACTTACGTCACAAAAATCTTCGTTACTCAAATTACTGCAATACAGCGAGCACCAATACTGCCCGCTAAATAAAAGATTCTAACTATGGAAGGCACTAACTACTGATAGGCATAGTCAGAAAATGAAAGATTTTGATAGGGACCAAACAATGTATTTACCTTAATAAAGTTCAAATGTCATCACACACACACACACATATATATATATATATATATATATATATATATATATATATATATATATATAGGGTGAGTCACATAACGTTACCGCTGGGTGTATTTCGTAAACCACATCAAATACTGACGAACCGATTCCACAGACCGAACGTGAGGAGAGGGGCTAGTGTAATTGTTTAATACAAACAATACAAAAATGCACCGAAGTATGTTTTTTAACACCAACCTACGTTTTTTTAAATAGAACCACGTTAGTTTTGTTAGCACATCTGAACATATAAACAAATACGTAATCAGTGCCGTTTGTTGCATTGTAAAATGTTAATTACATCCGGAGATATTGTAACCTAAAGTTGACGCTTGAAACCTCCGACGTTCAGTTGCGTGTTGTAACAAACACGGGCCACGGTCAGCGAGCAGCATCTGCAGGGACATGTTTACGATGACGACCGTGTTTACGAGTGTGGCTGTAGTGCACTGTTGTGGTTTGGTCTAGCTGTCGCAGTGTCCACATTTAGCGCTTGCTGCTATTGTTATTCTGCATTCGTCTCCGCACGCAGAAAAAACTGTAGTGAACCCTGTTACCAGACATCTGTGATAGTGTAGTTCAAATGGTTCAAATGGCTCTGAGCACTATGGGACTTAACTTCTGTGGTCATCAGTCCCCTAGAACTTAGAACTACTTAAACCTAACTAACCTAAGGACATCACAAACATCCATGCCCGAGGCAGGATTCGAAACTGCGACCGTAGCGGTCGCGCGGTTTCCAGACTGTAGCGCCTAGAACCGCTCGGCCACTTAGGCCGGCGATAGTGTAGTGTTGTAGGAACTGTGACCATGGTGTATTCGAACTCTGAAAAGGCGGAGATGATACTCATCTATGGCGAATGTCGACGAAATGCAGCTGAAGCCTGCAGGGTGTATGCAGAACGGTACCCGTACAGAGAGCATCCAACGTGCCGCACATTGAAAACATCTACCGCCAACTGTATGCAACAGGTATGGTCGTAGCACGCAAACGGGTCCGTAACAGGCCCGGCACAGGAGAAGCGGGTGCAGTTGGTGTCTTAGCTGCTGTTGCCATGAACCCACACATGAGTACACGGGACATTGCGAGAGCCGGTGGACTGAGTCAAAGTAGTGTCATGGGCATACTGCATCGTCACCGCTTTCACCTGTTTCATGTGTCGCTACATCAGCAATTACATGGTGATGACTTTAATCATCGAGTGCAATTCTGTCAATGGGCATTAACAGAGAATGCATTGCAGTTCTACCTGTTTACCGATGAAGCGGATTTCACAAACCACGGGGCTGTGAATCTACGGAACATGCATTACTTGTCCGTGGACAATCCTCGCTGGCTCAGACAGGTAGAGCGATAGCGACCTTGGACTGTAAATGTATGGTGCGGAATCATTGGCGACCACCTCATTGGTCCTCACTTCATTGCAGGGGCCCAGACAGCTGCAACATACATCGCGTTTCTAGAGAATGATCTGCCAACGTTGCTCGAAAATGTCCCACTGGAAACGAGTCGACGTATGTGGTATCAGCATGATGGTGCACCTAATCCCGCAATTAACACTAGGCTGATTCTTGACAGGATGTTCGACGGGCGTTTCATAGGACGTGGAGGACGCATAAATTGGCCAGCCCGTTCTCCTGATCTTACACCTCTGGACTTCTTTCTGTGGGGTACGTTAAAGGAGAGTGTGTACCGTGATGTGCCTACAACCCCAGAGGATATGAAACAACGTATTGTGGCAGCCTGCGGCGACATTACACCAGATGTACTGCGGCGTGTACGACATTCATTACGCCAGAGATTGCAATTGTGTGCAGCAAATGATGGCCACCACATTGAACATCTATTGGCCTGACATGTCGGGACACACTCTATTCCACTCCGTAATTGAAAACGGAAAACACGTGTGTACGTGTACGTCACCCCTCATGGTAATGTACATGTGCGTCAGTGAAGAAGACCAATAAAAAGGTGTTAGCATGTGGACGTAATGGACTGTTCCAGTCTCTTCTGTACCTAAGGTCCATCACCGCACCCTTTAGATCCCTACGTAATTCCGTGCTCTCCGATATACACGATCGAACAGCTGAGGAGTGGTACTCAAGCGTCAACTTTAGGTTATAATATCTCCGGATATAATTAACATTTTACAATGAAACAAACGGCTCTGATTACGTATTTGTTTATATGTTCAGATGTGTTAACAAAACTAACGGGGTTCCATTTAAAAAAAACGTAGGTTTGTGTTAAAAATCACACTTCCGTGCATTTTTTTTATGGTTTGTATTAAACAATTACAGTAGCCCCTCTCCTCCCGTTCGGTCTGTGGAATCGATCATCTCTCTCCCCACATCCACCACTGCTGGCGGCTCACCTCCAACTGCGCAATTCTACGCGCTGTTCACATCCAACTGCCCAACACTACAATAGCAAATATTCCAACAATGCAAACTAGCCGCAGACTTCACACAGTACAGTCAGTGATTTTCATATAGAGCGCTATGTGGCGTTACCAACATAAAAACCTAAACAGCCTACTCACAAATAGAGCGAGTAATACGCTGACTGACCCCTCTGCAGGACGACACCGAGACAGGAGCGGCATCTAGGCGAAGAGAATATAAGCGCCGCTGCGCCTGGTAGCAGCCGAATTAGACGAGTGGGCAGGACACGACAGGTCGCATATGGAGTGTGTGGACGAGCAGGGACGGTGGGTCATTATTGTAATGGCGTGGCAGCATACCAGGGTTGGTGATCAGAGGGGACCAATGGGGGTTATTGGTATCTACTTTGCGGGAAGTATAGCAGATGGGGAGGTTCGTGGGGAACACCGTCCAAGCACAGTGGAAGAGCTTGGTTCAAAAAATGGCTCTGGACACTATGGGACTCAACATCTTAGGTCATAAGTCCCCTAGAACTTAGAACTACTTAAACCTAACTAACCTAAGGATATCACACACACCAATGCCCGAGGGAGAAGAGCTTGAATCGCCGGTCTGTGTGGCATCTGAATCCATTTCCGTTGAGACACTACAGGACGTGATGGCGAATTTCACTGTTATTTTGCGCCTCCTCCGTACAGGTCGACATTTAGAAAAGATTGTGATACGACTGCAAAGGCTGCATGCAGACGACGAGTTTAATTATGCATGCTGATACCGTACGAGCTGCACCAGGGCACAGCGCCATCTGTTAACAGCTCTTCGAACTATATCGCAACTTCTGTACAAATTCTGTATAAACATCTTACATCATTCACAGTAAAAATATCTTTTATTGTACCCCACTACCGATATTAGTTTAGAGGTAGTCTATTGTGAAATCAAGGACTCCATCGCTGGACACACAGTACGAGGGTGAGTCAAATGAAAAACTTAAATCTTTTTATAAATATTATTTATTGTGCAAAAGTAGACTTGCTGATGTGACTTTTCAACATAATCTCCCCCACGTTCAATGCAAGTCCTCCAGCGCTTACAAAGTGCATAAATTCCTTTAGAAAAACATTCTTTTGGTAGCCCACGCAACCACTCATGCTCCGCGTGGCGTACCTCCTCATCAGAACGGAACTTCTTTCCTCCCATTGCGTCTTTGAGTGGTCCAGACATATGGAAATCACTTGGGGCAAGGTCTACTGAGTATGGTGGATGAGGAAGACACTCAAAATGCAGGTCTGTGATTGTTACAACTGTTATACGGGAAGTGTGAGGCCTTGAATTGTCATGTTCCAAAAGGTCATCTGCTGACAGCAATCCATGTCGCTCTGATTTTATTTCAGGCCGCAGATGGTTTATTAGGACATCTGTGTATACTTAGAAGGAGAGACAGCATTGATCGTATTTTTTGTTTTATTAACAGTTTATGTGATCGCTCTAAGCTTGTTGACACCAGTGCCTACCAATTTAAATTACACACTCCTGGAAATGGAAAAAAGAACACATTGACACCGGTGTGTCAGACCCACCATACTTGCTCCGGACACTGCGAGAGGGCTGTACAAGCAATGATCACACGCACGGCACAGCGGACACACCAGGAACCGCGGTGTTGGCCGTCGAATGGCGCTAGCTGCGCAGCATTTGTGCACCGCCGCCGTCAGTGTCAGCCAGTTTGCCGTGGCATACGGAGCTCCATCGCAGTCTTTAACACTGGTAGCATGCCGCGACAGCGTGGACGTGAACCGTATGTGCAGTTGACGGACTTTGAGCGAGGGCGTATAGTGGGCATGCGGGAGGCCGGGTGGACGTAAGGCCGAATTGCTCAACACGTGGGGCGTGAGGTCTCCACAGTACATCGATGTTGTCGCCAGTGGTCAGCGGAAGGTGCACGTGCCCGTCGACCTGGGACCGGACCGCAGCGACGCACGGATGCACGCCAAGACCGTAGGATCCTACGCAGTGCCGTAGGGGACCGCACCGCCACTTCCCAGCAAATTAGGGACACTGTTGCTCCTGGGGTATCGGCGAGGACCATTCGCAACCGTCTCCATGAAGCTGGGCTACGGTCCCGCACACCGTTAGGCCGTCTTTCGCTCACGCCCCAACATCGTGCAGCCCGCCTCCAGTGGTGTCGCGACAGGCGTGAATGGAGGGACGAATGGAGACGTGTCGTCTTCAGCGATGAGAGTCGCTTCTGCCTTGGTGCCAATGATGGTCGTATGCGTGTTTGGCGCCGTGCAGGTGAGCGCCACAATCAGGACTGCATACGACCGAGGCACACAGGGCCAACACCCGGCATCATGGTGTGGGGAGCGATCTCCTACACTGGCCGTACACCACTGGTCATCGTCGAGGGGACACTGAATAGTGCACGGTACATCCAAACCGTCATCGAACCCATCGTTCTACCATTCCTAGACCGGCAAGGGAACTTGCTGTTCCAACAGGACAATGAACGTCCGCATGTATCCCGTGCCACCCAACGTGCTCTAGAAGGTGTAAGTCAACTACCCTGGCCAGCAAGATCTCCGGATCTGTCCCCCATTGAGCATGTTTGGGACTGGATGAAGCGTCGTCTCACGCGGTCTGCACGTCCAGCACGAACGCTGGTCCAACTGAGGCGCCAGGTGGAAATGGCATGGCAAGCCGTTCCACAGGACTACATCCAGCATCTCTACGATCGTCTCCATGGGAGAATAGCAGCCTGCATTGCTGCGAAAGGTGGATATACACTGTACTAGTGCCGACATTGTGCATGCTCTGTTGCCTGTGTCTATGTGCCTGTGGTTCTGTCAGTGTGATCATGTGATGTATCTGACCCCAGGAATGTGTCAATAAAGTTTCCCCTTCCTGGGACAATGAATTCACGGTGTTCTTATTTCAATTTCCAGGAGTGTATATTACAGCACTGAGGATGGTCACTAAGTGACCGAAAATCGATTTTGTGGTTAATAAAACAAAAAATACGACCAGTGCTGTCTCTCCTTCTAAGTATATCCATTATCTGGTCGTGGTGCACAGGACACTCCATGGAGTCGGCAATCAAAAAAACATCTATGATGCACTAGTGACAGTGGTCCCTCCAGGCATATAATGCTCCAAAGTGACGCCTTTTTCGTCCCAAAAGAGAGTCAGCATAACCTTCCCCGCTGATGTTTCTCTTCGCGACTTCTTTGGTTTTGGTGATGAGGAATGGCGCCATTCCTTGCAAGCTCTCTTCGTTTCCGTTTGGTGGAACTGAACCCAGGTTTCGTCTTCAGTAACGATTCTTGCAAGGAAGCCATCACCTTCTCGTTCAAAGCGCCGAAGAAGTTCTTCACAAGCATCAACACGTCGTCCTCTCATTTCAGGAGTCAGCTGCCGTGGCACCCATCTTGCAGACACTTTGTGAAACTGGAGCACATCATGCACAATGGGGTGTGCTGACCTGTGGCTAATCTGTAAACATGCTGCAATGTCATTCAGTGTCACTCGGCGGTTTTCCTTCACTATGGCTTCAACTGCTGCAATGTTCTGTGGAGTCACAACTCGTTGTGCCAGACCTGGACGAGGAGCATCTTCCACTGAAGTCACACCATTTGCGAACTTCGTACTCCATTGGTAGACATGCTGCTGTGACAAACATGCATCGCCCTACTGAACCTTCATTCGTCGATGAATTTCAATAGGTTTCACACCTTCACTGCGCAAAAATCGAACAACAGAAGGTCCCGAGTTCGAGTCTCGGTCCAGCACACAGTTTTAATCCGCCACGAAGTTTCATATCAGCGCACACTCCGCTGCAGAGTGAAAATCTCATTCTGGGAACATCCCCCAGGCTGTGGCTAAGCCATGTCTCCGCAATATCCTTTCTTTCAGTAGTGCTAGTTCTGTAAGGTTCGCAGGAGAGCTTCTGTAAAGTTTGGAAGGTAGGAGACGAGGTACTGGCAGAAGTAAAGCTGTGAGGACGTGGCGTGAGTCGTGCTTAGGTAGCTCAGTTGGTAGAGCACTTGCCCGTGAAAAGCAAAGGTCCCGAGTTCGAGTCTCGGTCCGCCACACAGTTTTAATCTGCCAGGAAGTTTCATATCAGCGCACACTCCGCTGCAGAGTGAAAATCTCATTCCGGAAACAGAAGGCTGTTCTTCCCTGGTGCAAATCACAAGTGGGGTGGCCATCTTTATACTGATACTGCGAAGGTATGTGTGCATCTGCACTATGCTGCCACCTACAGGGCATTGTGCACGCTGTTTGTAGCACGCTTACCAACTTACAGGATAACGGCGCGAAATTTCGATTCATTATTACAAATTTAAGGTTTTCATTTGACTCACCCTCGTATTTGTTCTTTCCTCTTCTTTTAACAGTGGAATTCCTAGTGCACTCTTAATCATGGTGTCTTTGCTTTTAATTTCACCGAGAGTTCTTTCGACTTTTCTGTGTGCTGAATCTGCCCTTGCGACGACTGCTTTTGCGTCACAGAGCGGCGACGCTCACGGGTGAGAGTCGGCCGCCGCCGCGCACCACACCTAGCCACGGCCACTTGTCGCGTCATCAGCCCAGCGCGAATGCTGCCGCTATCGCCGGGGCCACTCGAGACGGGATCGGCGCTGCGCAGCGCTGTGCGGCGCGACTTTAATTATTTTGTAGCGTCGCGGAGCCCTTCGGGAGCAAACTTCGCCGCTCCGGGCGGACCTGGCTCTTCAAAGTTTTACGGCGGCACTAGTCTCTTACGGCGCAGCAGATTACATTACGTAACGCCGTGTCCTGCAATATTCCCCAAGTTAACGGAGCCGCGGAGCCAGTACCACCCCTTGCCCCCCTAACCACCTCCCCACCATGGGCGCCCGCTCTTTTCACCGTCGCCTGCACAAGGTAGAGCTGCCAACGACGACCAGCCCAGTCACCCCCGTCCCCCTTCCCGGCCCACTTTGCCTTCCTCCCAGGGACTAACCCGCTCCGCCGTATAGCGTGGTACAGGAATGCGCAGCTCAGCTGTTAAACACTGGCCCTGGAGATCTGCGAGACACTCAATTTACTGTGATTCTCTAAGAACAGCGCGGCAAAGTGGAGTGCGAGAAATTCAGGAAATTCAGTCAGTGCAGAACAGCCACAGCGAGAGATGCGCGCCTTTCTCAACCAGTGGCGTGACTCGTCTAATCCGTCAGTCGATCTCTGAGTGAGACATTCGTCGCCACTAGTGAAATCTTTTGCATTGTTGCGTTTACGCTAGTTGCCGTTCTAAACTTAGGAGATGTTGAACTTATACATATGTGACATTCCGGGTAATCAAAAAGTCAGTATAAATTTGAAAACTGAATAAATCACGGAATAATGTAGATAGAGTGGTACAAATTGACACACATGCTTGGAATGACATGGGGCTTTATTAGGACCAAAAGAAATATAAAAGTTCAAAAAATGTCCCACAGATGGCGCTTCATCTGATCAGAATAGTAATAATTAGCATAACAAAGTAAGACAAAGCAAAGGTGATGTTCTTTACAGGAAATGCCCAATATGTCCACCATAATTCCTCAACAATAGCTGCAGTCGTGGAATAACGTTGTGAACAATATGGCAAAGCATGTCTGGAGTTATGGTGAGGCATTGGCGTCGGATGTTCTCTTTCAGCATCCCTAGAGATGTCGGTCGGTCACGATACACTAGCGACTTCAAGTAACCCCATAGTCAATAATCGCACGGACTTAGGTCCGGGGACCTGGGAGGCCAAGCATGAAGAAAGTGGCGGCTGAGCACACGATCATCACCAAACGACGCGCGCAAGAGATCTTTCACGCGTCTAGCAATACTTTTTTTTTGTTCTAATAAAACCCCATATCATTCCTAGCATGTGTGTCAATTTTTACATCTCCATCTACATTATTCTGTGGTTTATTAAGTTTTCAAATTTATACTGACTTTTTGATGACGCTGTATATTGCATACATGTAAGTCTGTTTTTCTATGCTATTGTACTCCATAAGACTCCACACAGGATGTTAAATTTATGTTATTCAGCCATGCGGCCTGATACTGGGTCCCGAAACACGTCGACAAGTTCATTGGCTTGCTGCAGTACTCATTCTAGCGACGTAGTTGAGTCACTGGACATCACAAATCGAACACAAACTGCGCTTGATACTTTTGGAAGTAGTCCAAGTCAACTATATACAGATATTAAATACCAACAGGGCGTTTTCCAATATTTTTTACATCACTCCACATCCATAATCACGCCCTTAGTAGTAGTGGGGAATCTTCCTCGCACAGTATTTTTTACAAATAATAAATTACAAATCTGGCAGATTTGCTCCAAATTTCCCCAGGTGTTCTGAGTTAGGCTACAGTGCCACGGCTCATCTTTCCGGATAATAAGTAACCAACAATCTTCCGATTTTTTAAAGACTCGAATTCCTCTGCTAAAACAGCTTCATACTGCTGATTAGTTCCAATAGGAGTCAATGTTTTGAATATTGGACTTTATATTCATGTAGGCGAGAAAAATTTAGGAAATGTTTGTAACTGAGTATAAAGTTTGCTGTAAGTCGCTAAGTGTTTTCATTGTGAAATACCTGTTAGTATAATTTGGGCAATTGGCGCTCAGTATTAAGAAAACTTAGTTTTGCACGTTGTCAATAGAGTTAGTAGTGAAGAACAAACAAATTGAAACATGAAGCCCAATGCATCAGTCTCCACACACGTCAGTGTTTATCATGCCCTATCTCCTCAACTGTGTTGTACAGTTACATCATTTTGCAGGTACTTTCACTGTTGTACGTGTGGATACTGTCTGCAAAATGTGTTGCACATAGAGTAAGCTGTAAAGAAGTAATACTCGTATATTAAACTGTCATACATGGTGTGGCAGTTTTGCTGCATGACCAGCGAAAATTTAGTAACAGACAGACTTTCTTCTTTTCATCAATTTGTGTTGGGACACAGTAAAAAAAGTTCCATGTAAGTCTGAAATAATATGTGTTCGTTGCAAACCACTAACTGGTGTCATTCTCACATACTGGATGAACATAGACCGGGAATTATCTTACAATGAGCTACACTTCTTTTTCACGGCTACTCACCAAGCGGACTTGCGCAGTGGTTGCACACTGGACTCGTATTCGCAGGACGACTGTTCAAACGCGTGTTCGGCCATCCAGATTTAGGTTTTTCGCGATTTCCGTAAATCGCTTCAGGCAAATGCCAGCATAGTTCTTCCTCACCTCTCTGCTCATATCCTTGTCTGCTTCTCTCTGCCCATCTCCTTCTGTCCCCTTTTCTCTGGACATCCTTTACTGCCCTGCCTGTATATCCCTTTCTTCTTTGCTCTCCTCTCTGTGGCCATTGTATCCCTCACCTCTGCCTGTGCATCTCCATGCCCCTCTCTTTCATCCATTCCTCATCCCCTCCTCCTTCCTATACACCTCAGCCTGCCTCTGTCTCCTTCTGCCCTCCTATCTGTCTGTTCCTGTCTGCTCTCTATACACCTGATCCTGTCCATCTCACCCTGTCCACCACCTCCATCCCCTCTGCCCCCATCAATTTTCTCTAACCACCTCTCCCTATTCATCTCCTGCTCCTCTGTCTCCTTGTTCCTCCTCTTGCCCTCTTCTCTTTATCACCCCTCCATCTCCCCTCTCTCTGTCCATCTACTCATGTTCTTGCTCTGACGATCCCACCTGGCCTCCCTCTTTTCCTATTCATCCCTCCCTGCCCCACCTCTGTGTTCATGCTCTCCTCTACTCATATCAAACCTCCACACATACAGACCTGCACAACAGATTAATAAAGCTCCTCAATACTACTGTCACAACATTCCTGTCATGCTGGGCTCCCAACACATCAGCGACTTGAAAATCATCTTTTTCTTTCACTGACAATAGGCTGCCCTCTAACGCAAATCGATGGGGCAGGCCCGTACTGCTCCAACATGCCTGTCATGCAAGACAGCCTAAACACCAGCAGTTGGAAAACCGTTTCTTGTCCTGATGTGTAGCCTGCCCTAAAATGAAGGTCGATCAGGCAGATCGTTACTACTCCCACACAACACACCGTTATGTCCAAAGAAACATTACGTCGACACTGTCGCATACAGACATTACACTAATGTATTTCATGCCAAAGCTAAGGAAACCAGATGGGAAACTAAATAAGTCTCCTCCTGTGCGGGAATCACATAACTGTGCGAGCACTATGGGAAGCATACACTGGGACATACGGCAGATTGGGGTCTCTTCATGAAATATGCCCAGGTAGCTGAAGCCGCTAAGATGACCACTTACTTGCAAAGTGTGGAAAATCTGGGTTTAGGTCCTGGTAAAAACAAATTTTAGTTTTCTTCTAGGAAACTGTAAAGCTGTGGTGGTGGTACTGATTTATGAATAAATTTCTTGATATCCAGTTAGAGTGTGCTCAGGAACTTTCGAGAACCAGCTTTTCAATGAAAGAAGTAGGACTGTACCATAATCCTATACTGTCACTCCCAAAGGGATCTAGAGGACGAGATTAGACTAATTCCAGTCGGCATAAACTCGTTTAAACAATCTTTCCTCATTGATCCAGGAATCGCACGTGAATCGAACAGGAAGAAGCCATAATAATTGGAATGCGAGGAAGTACCATTAACCATGCACGTCTCAGTGGTTTGCGAGTATAGAAGTAGATGGTCAGTCGATATATTGGGAAAACAGAGATTTGATTAACAGGTTTTGAAGTGTAAAACGTTTACCAGGACAGATTTGAACACTAAACGCAGTGCATTTTACGTATTCTCTATGAAGTGCACACTAAAGTTGAAGAAGTCAGAAAAGCATAACGAAATTAAAGAGATGGGACCTGGATGAACTGCAACTAGAGATTGTGGAAAGGACATTAACGCACACAGACAACTGAAGGACTTTAGGCGTAAGGTCTGAGTGAGGAATGTCTTGGTGGAGGACGGATCTGTGCAGTTGGCAGGCCTGCCTGGGCTAGTGGGTATTCTGATCGTGGCCTCAGAGCCTGCCGCCTGTTGTCCGTCTCGGCCCATTGTGGCCGTAATGGAGCAATTTCCCGCCATGCAGTCCCCCTCGCCCCCTCCTCACTCCTCCCCCCTCCCCCCAAACACACCCTCTGTGCAGTCCATGACGGAACCAATCTGCTCCTACGACTGTGTCTGAATTAAGTCAAACATTTCAGTGACAACCAGTTTCATCTCTCTGCGAATCGTGTATTTAAAGATCGCCAGACAGTATAATCAGTTTATGGTAGGGTTATTTTAAATGTACATTCTTTTAGAAGTGGAGTTTCACAACAATTCTGAGGGTAACAGGGATAAAATACAAAGTACGAAGAGCTGTCTACTATTTATCCGGAAACCAGACTGCCTTTATAAGATTATAAGAACATGAAAGGGAATCAGAAGTTGGGGATGGAGTAAGAAATGTTTATTTAATCTGCACGTAGGGCCTTCAGTAAAAGAAACCAAAGAGAAATTTGAGAGGAGAAGTAAAGATAAGAGAGAAAAATAAAAGCGTTGATGTGTATCGGCGAAATTGTAATTCTGTCGGAGACGCTGAATCTCTTGTAAATGCGGTTGAACGAAGTGGATAGTGTTATCTAAAGAGGGTATAGGATGAACATCACCAAAAGCAAATCAAGGCTAATGAAATGTAGTCGTATTAAATGAGGTAATGCTGAGAGAATTACGTTAGGAAATGAGACAGTAAAAGTAATAGATTAGTTTTTCCCACTTGCGTAGCAAACTAACTGACGATACTTGAAGTATAAAGTTTACAAAATGTACAAAATGTAGAGTGGCAACAGGAGAAAAACCGTTTCTGAAAAATAGGTATTTGTTAACATCAAACATAGATTTAAGTGTTAGGAAGGCTCTTCCTAAAGTATTTGTGTCGAGTGTAGCCTTAAACAGTTGTGAAACGCAGGTGATAAACAGTTCAGAGAAGAAAAGCATAGAAGCTTTTGAAATGTGGCGTACAGAAGAATGCTGAAGATGAGTTGGGTAGACCGAATAACTAGTGAAGAGATACTTAATTGGGGAACACAGAAAATTATTGATGGTATTCGCCAATAATCGTCAATCTCAGTGGAGTTCACAAGATGCAACATGGATAAAAAAATATTGAAAAACTATCTCACAACTTGACTGAAAGAAGTGATCGGTTGGTAGACACGCCCTGAAGCATCACAGATTTCGTGAGTTTGGTGATGGAAGATAGCGGGAGAACGCGTTAGGGAGGGGGGGGGGGGGTCTAAATGTTGTAGGAGACTACGCCTTGCCTACAACAAGCCTTTCTATGTAAGCAGAGGTAGTTGTACAGTGACAGACAAGCTTGCATTCGATAGACTAGTGTATCGAACTGGATGAAACTAATCCTCCGAGTGAAGACTGTAACAACACAACACAACGTAATGAGAATTACGAGAATTAGTGCTTGTTAGGAAGCTCCACTCAAACACAACGAAAGATCTGTGAAAAGTAACATACTGGTAGGCAGTAATTACATCTGTACTGCGAATACCAAACATGCTTGCGGACACCAATATATAATAATAAGATAATAAATAAAACCCACTGAAGATGGAGAAAATTCTCCGAGACAACTATGGGAAGTAAAATCAAGAAAAAGTCGGAACTACATTTCCTTATTAAATATAGCGAAAATGTTAAAATAGGTACTTGGACTGCTACTAACAACTAGTTCAAAGGGAAAGAAGAGAAGCAATAGATAAAACAATCTGCAGTGTCAATCGCAAACTCATTTACGCAACACACCTTTAACGTTTCATGCAATTATCGAAGATAGCAGTTAGAGTCTGTTAAGTTTTTATTGTGACCAGCGTCTAGCATAAGTATTATTAATGCATCAGTTATCGTTACGCGTGCGACAGCCTGCGCTATCTAACATGTTCCAAAATACAGCTCATAAAAAAGGCTCTTCCGGGTCTCATACCTTGGGTTCCGTTGGAAACAGAAAGGTAGAGTCGACTGTTTTGGATAGCCCTTGGGGTAGGAATCATTTCTACATCCAACAGAAGGATCGTCTTACTGTAACTACACTGCAGCACGGGATCAAAGTTAGAATATTACACATTTTCTCCAACTTAGGCAAATGGAGAAGATCGTTGATGCTTTTCACATTATATATGGTCTATCGTGTGTCTTAAGGGGCTTGTGGCCTTTTCTCGAGAAACCCCCATAACATTGATTTTTGGGTACCAAAATCAACTTGCTGCCTTAAAATTTTGCGATATATTCCTAAGATCTAGTTCTCGAACAATCTTGAAAATTTTCTTTATTTCTTTACACTTTTCCTGAAGTTGCCCCACTTGTACACGCAAAAATCACATAAAGTCTAGTGTGAGGCTAAAACGCAGTTTATAAAGTGATGTAGCTTCGAGACACATCCTGTAAAAGGTCTCCGTTATCACCAGCAGGGTTCTGGAAACCTCATTTTGTAGTACTGAAGGGTATGAAAAATTTTTGTGCATGTAAAATTCGGTCTGAGGTGTAAAATTTGTTATTTCAATGACACTTAATGAAGTTTTGCTGAATCATGAAGCGACTTGCCCCGTGGTATGAGGTAAAGGAAGGGAACCAACGCAAAAATGCTGCTGTCGGAGCACAAAAGAGGCTAAATGCCCCGTTTCACCTTCCTCATCAACTTTAAAAATCATCCCAAAAATTTTTGCATGTGAACATATTCGCGCTTTTTTATGCTGAGGGAGAAAGTGACATCGACAGCGGGAAAGAGACGCAAAGGAGATGAATACTGTAAGATAGCAGACCTTGGTTGTGGTATAGAAAGACTGAAGAAGACAATGGCAGTGTGAGAGAGATGGAGGGAAACATTGGCAGTGGATCATAGTGGACAGTGACAGGACAGTGCTGAGAAAAGAGTGAAAGAGACATAGTCAGTTAGAGACGAATGAAGCAAGGAGAAAGTGGAATTGGATAGGAGACAGTGATAGTAAGAGACAGACTCTATGACAGTGACACCGAGGAAGAGAGACGTAGTGACAGTGAGAAGAGACAGTAGCAGTTGGAGGGAATGAATGAGGTGGCAGCAGTAAGAGAGAGTAAGAGGGAACAGTGACAGTGAGAGGATACTGCAGTAGTAGGACAGGAGGAAAGGAGCTGTGGGTGTGACAGGAGGCAGAGAATCGAAGAGATATTGACGCTAAGTTGAGCTAAATGTGAGAGTGACATGGGGAAAAGGATGGGTGTGAGCAATGTTTCAGCGATTGACTAGTGGGTGTGAGAGTGTTACACCTGAGGTTAAAAGAACGTGGATATGTTTGCACACAAAAAATTTTGGAAAAATTGTAAAGGTGCTAAGGAAGGTTAAATGAGGCAACTGCTACCCCGCTTTTGAGTCTTTTAAAACAGAGGCCCTTTTCTGTGCTCCGACAGGAGCATTTTTCCTCTGGTAATTCTTTGAATGACAATATACCGTCGCATGGCTTTGGTAAATAAGATTGTCATATAGTTTTAAGCTTTTTTCACTACAGCACATTTTCGACGTCGTAGGTATTTTCAAGTCCCTGAAATACACCCCACATGTATCGTCGGTAAATGCTAATGTAGACTAATGCGGCAGCACATTGTGAGCACTCCCCAGCGCCTGATAGATTGCCGCCTGGTGGCCTCGAGTATACGAGAAGCGCTTAAGGAGCGTGCGCGAGTCGAACAGAGTCGGGTGGGGAAACATTCTAGGGAAGATACGCGCCGCGAATGGAGAAATCTACTGACAGAAGCGACGTTGAGAAAGTGCAGATCGTTATAGCCAGCGCCTGCGAACGAGCGCTTGTAAACTCGGAATCTGGTGGACTGTCCGCGTGCTAACGTCGTGACCATCTATGCAAAGTGGTTGGAGAAAGGCTATACCGCGAGTGGATGTGTTGGGTGTACACGTCTAATCACAAAACTTGGAGGACGGAGAATTACCCGCTCTTTAAAGCCGACAGGCGGCTGTCTGTGGCATATAGTACTACAGAGAACAATACGGGTCCAGACACAAGTTTTTTTGGAGCCCACTCTTCAGTGCACATTGTTGAATATGGGGCTGCACAGCGGATGACCTCTACCTGTTCCAATGTTGTCCCATCGACTTCATCAGTCGCTGTTGCACAGGGTATCATGCAGATTAGAACCAGGATCTACGAAAATCTGTCGCCTGGGCCGATGAATAACGTTTCTTGTTACACCAGGTCGATGGTCGTCTCGAGATACGGCGTGACTCAGGGCAAGCAGTTGCTCACAACACGCACAGTACACATCAGGGACGCAAGCTGGTTGGGACAGCATTACGTAGTAGGAAACATTCATCTGGGGCACTAATCAAAGGCAGCGAGAGAACTGTCCACTGCGTGGGTATTAATGCCGGCCACTTGCATCCCTTCACGCTTGATGATATCCCTCACAGTGGTGGTTCAACCGTCAGGATAACTGCAAACTTAGAACCGTACTGAAGTGGTTCCTAAAAAGTTATACAAAAAGTCCATTAAAAAAAAGCAACCTATGGATAAGTAAGGGAATTAAAAGCTCATGTGAGAGGTAGAGGGAAGTTCGTATAAGGACCAGAATAAGTCAGTATCCCACATTACTGATGATGATGATGATGAAGCGTTGAAAGTGCTTGCAAGTTTTAAATAATTAGTCACAACGTTGTCGTTTTCTTTATTTGTAACGGTATCTTGAACCTTTCAGCATCTCCCATACAGTTTTAATCTTACAATATTTATTTGGGGGCGGCAGCCGGACCACGAAGTCATCTTGAAACAGTATTTCCGCGGCCCACGTAACCGCCATCTTCAGGTGTGTATGCTGTTGCACGAACTCGCCTTAACTGAACTGGGACTGTGAGAGGTGGCTCCTTCTTACGTGTCTGTGCAAGAAATCGTCCTAAGTGCCGTGTGGCGCAAGTGAATATACATGCTGTATCCGTAACGGCGTGCAAAATTTAGCAGGACGTGGAGGATGCTTCGCTGAACAATTTGAGGTAGGGAACTTGGAGTCGGAGAAGCCAGCTTAAGGAGATAATAGGAATAAAATCACAGTACTGTGTACTTTTTTATTTACTTTAGTTACAATTAACTGCAAATACCATCACTGACACATTGAACGTAACATTTGTATTGTATTTTACAAAATGTTCCGAAACTGACGGCCATCAACCTAGATGGAAGCATGACAAAGGCGAACATGGTTCTGACGCTCCCTGACAAATATCTCTGGTGTGTTTAAAATCACATAACAGGCAGTTATACGAGGTGCGGCTAGAAAAAAACCGGACTGATGCTGGAAAAAACATTTATTTACAATTATTTACAATTTCATGTTATCTCCTTCAATGTACTCTCCTCCTCGGTCTCTACACCGCTCCATACGAATTTTCCACTGTTCATAGCAATGCTGCAGATCATTTTCGGTAAGTCCATACATTACTTCCGTCGCTTTTTCTTTTACTGCTTCAACAGTCTCAAATCTAATTCCTTTCAAAGCTCACTTGACTTTAGGGAAAAGAAAAAGGTCACAGGGGGCCAAATCAGGTTAGTAGGGTGGATTATCTAAGATGGGAATGTTGTGTTTTGCAAAAACGTCTTCACTGACAACGCACTGTGAGCTGGGGCATTGTCTTGGTGAAGGATCCATGACTTTTTTCTCCACAAATCGTTCTGTTTTCTCCGTACTCGCTCACGTAGGGTAGCCAGGACGCTAATGTAGTAATGCTGATTCACTATTTGTCCCTCTGGTACCCAATCAATGTGCACAATCCCTTTGATGTCAAAAAAAAAAAAAAAAAAAAAAAAAAAACAATCATCATTGCCTTGAATTTCGATTTTGACATTCGTGCTTTTTTTGTCGTGGAGAACCGGGAGTTTTCCAATGCATCGATTGGCGTTTAGTTTCGGGATCGTAAGTAAAAAACCACGATTCATCGCAAGTAATAACATTTTGTAAGAAGGTGGGATCACTTTCAATGTTTTCCAGGATGTCAGAACAAATCATTCTTCGGCGTTCCTTCTGTTCAATTGTGAGACACTTTGGAACCATTTTTGAACACACTTTGTTCATGTTGAAACTTTCATGAAGAATCTGCCTAACACTTTCCTTGTCAACTCCTGTTAACTCAGTCACTGCTCTGATTGTTAAACGGCGATCTTGTCGAACAAGTTTACCGATTTTTTCAATGTTTGCATCAGTTTTTGCTGACAATGGTCTGCCAGTGCGAGTGTCATCACTGGTGTCTTCCTGGCCATCTTTAAATCGTTTAAACCACTCAAACACTTGTGTTCGCGATAAACAATCATCGCCGTACACTTGTTGTAACATTACAAACGTTTCACCTGCAGATTTTCCTAGTTTGAAACAAAATTTGATGTTAACACGCTGTTCTTTCTGTACACTCAACATTTTCCGACGCACAGACAAAACGTCAACTACTTAAAACAGACGCCACGGGCAGACTGAGTGCAGGAGGCAGATGAAACTCGAGCAGTAGGCGGAGCGAGAGTCACGTGACAGGCCACGCGACTTTCAGCCTTATTGCATTCGTTTTATTGTTTCACCAGTACTAGTCCGGTTTTTTTCTAGCCACACCTCGTAGTTCTGGCAACCTATTCCATCTCCGTATCCACTGGCGTCTCATACACAAGCGACTTTATATATTCCCATAGGAAATCATCAAGGGGATTCACATCATGTGACCTCGCAGGCCATGGAATAGACCTTCCAATCCAGCGACCAGAAAATACTTCGAAGTAGTCAGGATCGTCCTCCTCGTTTCCTTGCAGGAAATAAAGAATGTACACGTAAATAAAAATCACCGTACGCGTTGTAAATAAGCTGGAAATCAGTAATGCTAGACAAAGAGGTAGAGAAGGTTACTTCCAAATCTCCTTAAACCGTCTTCTCCGATCCCAGGTTCTCTTCCTCGAATTGTGCAGTGGAGCATTCTCTTTGTCCTGTTACATTTTTGAATTCTCTTACGGAAACATCCTGCATATTTCCCCAGTGGTGGAAGCTAGCAAAACCGATAAATCGCTATCAAAAATTATTCTGGCAGTTTTTAATAGCTATCCTGACAAGCAGATCCATCGTGCTTTTCAATTTCGACCTGCGATGGAACCATTGGAAGACATATGTAAATCGATAGCTTCTCTACCTCTTACTGGGAGTGTATCGTAGAAAATAGTAAGAATTTTAGAAAGATGCGAGATCCAAAGTGTTTTTCGTCCGCCAGCCCAGAGACTGCTGCTTGGCTCAGTGAAGTAAGACTCGGGATTGAGAGAGTCCAGTGTGTATAAGATGGCCTGCCACTGTGGGAAAACCTGTATCGATCACTTCTTACCGTTCAGCACCGATGTCTGGAGTTCTAACGCCTCACACGTTTTGTTCAGCCTAAATAATCCGTTGTACCAGAACCTTGTCCTACCGATGGCCACAGAATGGTATATGGAGATACAAAAGTGGTTGACCCTGCTTCTCGCTATTGGGACTGTGATTTAAGAGAATCCATTGAAATTCGACTATCTGACAGTCGTGTAAAGAGAGAGGAGAGTTACCCTTTAAGTAAAATTTAGACCTCTGTTTTATCAGACATTGAAAAACAACAGTCTTTGATTCAGCAATCAGAATAGTTTTGATAGCCACTTATCGATTTCGCTAGCTTCGGTCACTGGGGCACTCTGTGTTCACTTTCGCTAAAGACGATTTCTTTCGCAAGCGCTGTTGGCCATTCGCGGCCTCTCGCTCGCAGTCTGAATTGAGTTCCGCCGAGTTCGTACAACAACATACTCACCTGAAGATGGTGGACAAATGGATCACAGAAATATTATGTCAAGACGACTTCACGATCCGGCTGCAGACCCGAGAAGAGTATTATCAGTCATTACGCCGGGAAAACCTGTGTGTTGTCGTGTCATCTGCATCATCATCATTCATCCCTATTACGGTCGGAGGAAGGCAATGGCAAACCACCTCTACGAGGACCTTGCCTATTACGGAGGTGTAGGTCTTAATAGTAAATGTGACTTTTCGCACCCAACGTCATATTCATATTTTCAAGTATCTTAAAAAAGTGGGTCGCGAATAAAACTTAATGCAGTGAACGAAATCTGTATTTCTTAATCTTTTTGTGATGGTCATAAAGTACCCCTCCTCTCTACGTACACACTACGGAAAATGCGTTGTCACTGCTAAGATTGTCCTAAAAGGTATTTTCAAGTACTGAGCGCTTCTTATACATTAGGACCTATTTACAAAAGATGTTGTTAATAAGAGTTAACAAGAATCAGCGACTTTCTTTGAAACTTTTTTGTGGTGGGCATGAAGTACACCCAATATTCCAAATAACAACGGAATCTGATGTAAGATATCATTATAAATAATAAATATTTTTTTCACTATTTTGAGATGTGACGTAAATGACTAGGTTTGCAATACTTCCAAAAGGTGAGCACAAATAATGAATATCGACAGTAGCCATATTTTGTGATATTTGGAAGGTGTGTTTAATTGTGTAAATCACGTTACATTTTTTGAAAAACTTAAGTTTTGTGAAACTGACAGCTTTGCAGACAACTGGTTTGAATCACAGTTAACAAACACAACGCAAAAAGTCGTTGTGAATAATTGAAACAAATGTTCCAAATGTAGAAAACCTTGGTGACTGGGGATAAATGACACTGGCTTTCAGGTCAAGGGTAGAAGCATTTCCGAAACTTCGAAGTTTGCAAAACGTTCGCGTGCTCTTCTGGTTAAAGTATGAAACGTCCCCTTTGAACAATTATACTGTACTTAAACTGACACAATATTTTTAGCGCAACGCAATCTGACTTTCAAAAATCCCTACAAAAGAATGGCCCTGACTAACATTAACCTATACCTTTCACAAATCACTTACCTCACAAAAATCTTCGTTACTCGAACTACTGCAATACAGCGAGCGCCACTACTGCCAGCTAAATAAAAGATTCAAACTACTGAAGGCACTAACTGCTGATAGGCATAGTTAGCAAATGAAAGATTTTGATAGAGAACAAACAACGTATTTACCTTAATAGTGTTCAAAAGTCATAATATATATAGCAGTTCATGACATCCATTCTTACAAATGTACTGTTTCTGATGGATACACGTCCAGATCATCCGCTCTCAAAAATCCGCCATCTCACTTCCCCACATCCACCACTGCTGGTGGCTCACCTCCAAATACGCAACGCTACGCGCTGTTCACATCCAACTGCCCAACACTACAATAGCAAATTCCAACAATGCCACCCAGCTACAGACTGCACACAGCACAGCCAGTGATTTTCATACAGAGCGGTACGTGGCGGTGGCGTTACCAATATAAGAACCTAAACAGCCTACTTACAAGTACACCGTGAGCGTCAAAATGGCGCTATCCAGAGGCTACAGTCACGAGTCACGCGGGATGGTGTGTCGTAGAGCTGCCCAGCTCTGCTGCGTCCCGGAGGGCCGCAGTCGCCGTCCCAGTAGTTGATACCGCCCCCCTCTCCCCCCCCCCCCCCCTCTAAGCGGTGCAGTGCTCGCGCCGTCCCCCCTTGCAGCGCGGCGTAGCGGTTTGGTACAATATGTGCCCAGTAGTTTTGCGACTGCTGCTCCTTGTCGCTTGAAGTAGTGACTCAGTGACAGTGTAGCGAGCATCCCAGTAGACCTGGATTGGGTACGGAAATCAAGTGCAGAAATCATCACCCCTGTGGCAGCCAATAGGCGACGTGCGACGGTATGGGTAGGTCGCAAATAGCTGCTCGGCGCACCTCAGGGGAAATTGCGTCCACAACTGAAGATTAAATTCCTGTGTCCCCCCCCCCCCCCACCCCTCCCCCCACCATTGTCAAAAACTGGCGGCCATAGACAACACAATCTCTGAATCATGAGCCGAACTCAAGGCCAAGAATCTGTAGACGAGTGTACTCTCGACTAAGATACGAACTTTTTCCCCTTGTCTTCCAGTTGACAGCAGCTGAAGCAAGGATTGGGCCCCTCCATGCCCACACCAACGTGGTGACCAAACCAAAAGTTCTACTGTCACCTCCGTAAACATGTTAGTTTTGAATCAGGCGTCACAGGATGCGGGCTGTGATGTTGTCCATGCGTCTGAGTAAGATTACTCATTAACATAGTCCATCAGGAGATAGAAGTGGTCGAAAACGATTGAAGGGTAGCGGTTGTAAGGGCAGAGGATAAAAAGTGCCAAGGCAAGAGCCAAGGGAAAAACCTCTGCGACAGTAGGACGGGTAGTAAGGGCAGTAGCGGCTTGCTATCTGCGACAGTGCATGCAAGGTGTGGTTGTATTAGTTCGAGGTATCGTGCATCGTTACCTTTGTCGTTGTTGGAGCTTGTTGCGGCGCTTGCTGCAGTTGCTGCGTCCCTGCAACAGTTCAATGTCGTTGTGGATTAGTGGGCGATCGGTCATAGATCGGCTCACGGACGGTGTAGAGGGTGTGTGTGGCTGGTTTGCGTGCTGTGTACAGTACGGTTTCCCTGCGGTTGCTAGTCGCACATCTGGGTTTCCAGTAATAACTGTGTTGCAGGGGCTCGCCAGTACTGTCGTGTTAGCGTTCTATAGACCATAGATGTTCAGTTCCTAGCCAGTAATGTCTTTGGTCTGTTATGCTTCCATCTATGGTTGTGGTCGTAGTTACCCAGAGAAAGGATAAACGGGTTGCGCGAGTGTCTCGTGTTATTGTACAGTCGTGTGGAGAGTTTTGGGAGTACCTGCAAGATAGTATCTAGCCGGTATTCCCGGTGAAGGTCCGCAATGCGTGTGTAGCGTGGAGCGTTGCTTATGATTTTGAGTACTTTGTTCTGTATGAGCTGCAGACGGCGCAGGCGAGTTGGCGCAGCGTATCCCCAGACAGGGGCTGCGTACGTCATCAGGGGTCTAATAAGTGTCATGTACATGGACCTAGACACCCTCCTGTTCAGTGTGCTACGCCTGTTAAGCATAGGGTGGAGTTGTTTGAGCCTCGCGTTAGCTTTGTTGGTCACGTGTTGAATGTGGTCCCCCCAGAGTAGTTTCCTGTCCAGCCAGACACCGAGGTATTTGACCTTCTCGCGGAAACGTATTGGGCGTGTGTGTAGTGTTATTGGGTTGCAGTGCTGATGTTTGCGCAGTTGTTTCGGTCTTCTAGTGAACAGAACGGCCTCGCACTTGTCGACGTTTACTCTAACACGCCATTTCACCAGCCAAGGCTCCGTCGTTCTGAGTGCAGTCTGTAGTCGTGAGTTAATGTTAGACGGCTTCCAATCTTGCGCAAGGATGGCAGTGTCATCCGCGTAGATTGCTACCGTCGTGTTATGTGTAGCTGGGAGGTCGTTAATGTAGAGGTTAAACAGTAAGGGCCCTAGGATACTTCCTTGGGGTACTCCTGCCTGTATGCCATGTCGTGTCGATTGTTTCCCTGCACGTCGGTGTTGAAACTCCTGTCCGTGAGATATGAGTGTATGAGACGTTCAAATGGCTCTGAGCACTATGGGACTTAACTTCTGAGGTCATCAGTCTCCTAGAACTTAGAACTACTTAAACCTAACTAACCTAAGGACGTCACACACATCCATGCCCGAGGCAGGATTCGAACCTGCGACCGCAGCAGTCGCGCGGTTCCGGACTGCGCGCCTAGAACCGCTAGACCACCGCGGCTGGCGTGTATGAGACGTACGAGCCCGTCGGGGAACCCTGCGTCACTAAGTTTGCGTATTAGGCCGTTGTGCCATAGACGATCGAAAGCCTTTTCGATGTCCAGGAACACCGCCCCAGTTCCCTTGCTTGTGTTGTATCCGTGTGTTATGTATTCAACGACGCGGAGGAGTTGTTGTGTTGCTGAGTGGTGATTCCTGAAACCGAATTGCTCCGGTCTCAGGGTGTCGTTTGTGATGCAGTGCCTGGTGAGTCGTTTTAATATTACCTTCTCAACGATCTTGCTGCGCGCTCAGCAGACTGATGTGTAGGTAATTTTGTGGGAATGGAGTGGTCTTTCCCTGGCTTCCTGAACATCAGGACCTTGGCCGTCTTCCAAAAGGCGGGAAGTGTTGGTGCTTGAGTATGGCATTCGTGATGTGTGTTAGGTAGTCTACAGCTTTGTCCGTGAACTCCTGGAGGACACGGTTTTGAATGCCATCGTGACCAGGGGCCTTCCTAGCGCTGGTATGCATGATGGCCCATTTGACTTCTGCTGTACTAGCTTGTCGGATGTTGTTGCGCGCTGGTTGGGCCAAGATGCGTGTGACCTCCTGGTCCGTAGCAAGTGTGAACGCTGGGTCTGAGGGATCCAGGTTCGGTGTGAATGACGCTGCGAGTGTGAGGGCCATCAGTTCCGCTTTTTCTTCCGCAGAATATGCTGGTCCGTCGGCCCTTGTAACGTGGGGATGTACACTTTCTCCCTGGTGAAGTGTCGAGCTAGCTGCCACACGCCAGGTCGCGTGGTGTCCAGCCCTTCGAGTTTCTGGTCCCACTGTTGTGTCTTCAATGTTTGTATTTTTCCCCGGATTATACCGTGGAGCCTGTTAATGTGCCGTTTGAAGTGCTGGCGCCTGGTACGCTGCCAGTGTCTCCTGAGGCGGTTCCTCATTGAGATCAGGCCCAGGATTTCCTGAGGCAGGGCAGCACTGTGTTGTTGTGGCGTGCGGATTGGTATGGTGTCGGGTACTGCGTCCTGGACGGCGCCGGTGAGGTTTTCGACTGCCTCGTCAATTTGGGCTGTCTCGTTAATCGTGTGGGTGGGTGGTATGCGACTGTCAAGCGTTTCCTTGAACTGGGTCCAATTCGCGCGCCTGTAGTCTTACATCCTGCGCTGTTCCATGTGCTGCAGTGTTTCTTCAATGTACAGTATAACGGGTTGGTGATTTGAGGGCAGATCGTTTTCAACGGCAAAGTTGAGTGTCGTTGTTATGCCCTTCAAAAATGGTTCAAATGGCTCTGAGCACTATGCGACTTAACTTCTGAGGTCATCAGTCGCCTAGAACTTAGAACTAATTAAACCTAACTAACCTAAGGACATCACGCACATCCATGCCCGAGGCAGGATTCGAACCTGCGACCGTAGCGGTCACGCGGTTCCAGACTGAAGCGCCTTTAACCGCACGGCCACACCGGCCGGCGTTATGCCCTTGATGAGGGCCATGTCTAACACGTCTGGTCTGTGTCACCTCCGGTAGCGAATGTGCGTCGGTTCGGTCGGCGCTAGTGTGATGTAGTTTCGTCCTAGTGCGTGTTCGTATAGCTTCTTGCCGTTGGAATTTCGTATTCGCGAGTTACAGTCCGGGTGTTTAGCGTTACTATCTCCAGCGGCTATTACGCGCGGTGATATGTTGAGTATTGTGCTGATGTCGCGTGTTTTAATGTTTTTAGCGCTTTTGTATACTGACACCAGTGCAGTGTAGGCTCCGTTGAACATGACCCTGACGGCGGTTGCCTCTAGTTTTTCAAGTTCAGGGAGCACTATGTTTGTGTGTTCTATGTCTTTGTGTATGATGATGGCTGTTCCGCCGTGACCGGAGCCGTCCGGTCGGTCGGTACGATAGACGCAGTAGCCGGTGAAGTTTAGTTGGTTGCGTGGTTTGAGCTTAGTTTCGCTCAATAGTGCGATAAGGATACCCTTACACTCCATGAGCGCGGCGAATTCCGCCCTTTTGTTGTTGATCCCGTCTGCATTCCAAAACAGGATCTGTGTCAGTGTCTGGTTGTTTGCGATGGGGGCGGGGTGTGGCGTGTTATCCATGTATGGCAGCCCAATACTGCCCGGGTTGAGCAGTCGTGAGCTGTGTGAGGAGTGTGGCGACGACCGCCATGATCTTGTGAAAGATCTGAGTGGTCGTGTGACGGGGGAATATTATTTCCAATAAACCCCCAGATGTTGTGTTGGCGTTGTGTGTGTCGGCCTGTGGCTCGGTTGTGGTGTTGGCGGCCGCTGGTGCGGGTGTTGGCGTTATGTGTGGGCTGGCGCTTGTGACGTTGTTATGTGGAGCATTTTGTGGTGCCTGTGTGTCAGACGTGGTGGGGGGTGGAGTAGTGTGTGTGCTGGTGTCGCTGGCTTGCTGACTGTGTGTCTGTGTGTCAGTGTTTTGTTGTCGCTGGGTACTTTGTTGTGGTGCACGTGTGTTCCCACTCCTGTTTCCGCGTGTTCGCCTCCGCCTTCTCTGGGTTTTTGGTTCTGGGGTTCCTTGTGTAAGTATGTTTTCCTGTATGTCGTGTGTAGGTTCGCAGGCAGTGGCTTCAGGGGGCGGGGTCGTGTTGTTTTTGGGGGCTGGTGTTGGTACCGGTGTGGTTGCAGTGTCGTGTGTTGGCTGAGACGATTGTGTTGCTGTCGCAGCGGTTGTGTTAGGTGCGTGTGCTGGGTGCAGAGGTTCCGCGGCCTGCTCCGCTCCTCCAGGGCGTGTAGCCATGGCGAACGACACTCCGGTCCTGACAGGGTTTGGTGCGGGCCTTGGTCGTGTTATGACGTTGGGTGGCTTCGACTGTTGGTTTTTGCGCCTCTGCGCCTCTCTGTATATGTTGCAGCCCCTGTAGTTGGCTGCATGGCCTTGGCCACAGTTGGCGCAACGGCGTATGTTTTCGTGTATTAGTGTACATGCGTTGGATGCGTGATTGCCAGCGCATCCGCGGCAACGGGGTGCCAGGCCGCAGCGGAGGGCCGAATGACCGAACCGCTGGCAGTTGTTACATTGTTGTGGGACCTGTGGCGGTTCGTAGATTTCTACCCTTACGTCCATCCGCAGAAGGCTTTTTATCTGCAGAAGCCCGCGGGAGGCGGCCGTGTCGGCCATCTCCACCAGGTAGTGTGGTAGACGGTGGTGGGAGCGGAAGCCTGTCATCCTGGAAGCACTTTTGCAGTCGAATACAAGGAAGCTGAGCACCGCTTGTACTGTGTTGTTTGGGGTACTGGGGTCCACTCCCTTTACCACGTACTGCTGTGTCCGTTCTTCGGCGGTCCTGTACGTATAGTGTTCGATCTCCTTTTCTTTGAGGAAGATAAGGAGATCTTTATATTCATTGTTAGTTGATACGTACAGTGAGGCCCTATCCCCAGAGTACTTTGTGTGTAGCGTGCAAGGTGAGTGCCTTTCCGCGAATGTTGTGTTGAGGACGCTGAGGTCCCCGCAGTTCAGGATTACGACTGGGGGAAAACCAGTCTTCTGTTGTGCGGGAGTAGCTGCGGTTGGTACTTGTGTGGTGTTGCTGACCGCAGGTCGGGTCGTGTTTGTTGTTGTGTTGGTGTTCCTAACCGGAAGTGCGGGTTTTGCTGCAGGTAGCAGCGCCTTTCGGCTACCTTGCGAGTGTGGTTGCTCGCTTGTTTGCGTGGTGTTTCTCTGTTTGTGTCGTGGGCCCTCCACCTGCCAGGGCCCAGTGTAGAGTTGTTCTGTGTCCGCATCTGCGGCTGCTGGCTCCGCCGTTGGAGTCAGCTGCCGCAGTGGGACAGTGGTGCATGAGTCACCAGTTGCAGGTGAATGTAGTGTTATGTGCAGGGTACTTGTCCGCGTGGGGGACTCACTTGGGCCGCAGAGGTCGGTTACCAATCGACGCTGGCTCAGCAGTTCCTGCGCTTGCCCAGCGATCTGCCGGTCCTTGTCGGCCAACACCTCCTCAACGGCGGCAAGCGGGACGCTGACGTCGACGGGAACAGCCGACTCTCGCGCCTCTTTAGCTGCAGCCTTGCTGCGGGTTAGGGCGGGGGAAACACCGGCGGAATCTGCCATCTTAGTGTTTACAGGAGCTTTATTTGGTGTGGGTGGGCACGACAATTATGCTTTTTTCTGAAAAGAAAAGGCTAACAAGTAGGTCCTACAGAAGAGGGGGAATGCCCTACGGCCTAGCGTGCGCCGTTGGTGCAGTGGCGCGGCACCTAAAGGAGGTGCGGAGGAAGAGAAGTGGCCTATAGTACGCGGGGTGGTCCGACGTGAACGGGCCCCTGGCACTGATCAACCCTAACACAGATATTCTCGCTAAGTTTGTAACCGAAGTTACGGGTTACTGTGAGTCAGTGACTCTTACGACAATTGAGCTTCTCCGCGAGCTACGCGGCTTTTCGACGAAAGGGAGCAAGCTCAACCTTCCGCCGATCCACCGAGCGCTACTGGCGCCTCAAAGGGAACTCTCTGTGGAGCAGAGCGGTCAGCGAGGCCTAAACACCAATAGCTACCGTTGCACCGGCCATCACCGGCTGAGAGCTCCTTCCGCTGCGACGGCAGGAGCGCGTCTGCCAGCAGCTGAAGCAAAGGTTGAACTAGTGCAGGAGAAGAAAAGGCAACCTTGGTCCGACATCCAAAAAGCATCAGATCCTGCCAAAGAGATGCAAGTAGACTATCTGAAAGAACAAAATGGCTCTGAGCACTATGGGACTTAACTTCTGAGGTCATCAGTCCCCTAGAGCTACTTAAACCTAACTAACCAAAGGACATCACACACATCCATGTCCGAGGCAGGATTCGAACCTGCGACCGTAGCGGTCGCGCAGTTCCAGACTGTAGGGCCTAGAACCGCTCGGTCACTCCGGCCGGCTCTGAAAGAACAATAAGGGAAATTAAATACTGAAAATGATGAACACCCACTAGGTAGCTGCAAGAACAATTTAGGGAACTCAACACAAAGGTGATCGAGCAAGTACAAAACAAGGCGCAGATATTATATGGCCGGCCGAAGTGGCCGTGCGGTTCAAGGCGCTGCAGTCTGGAGCCGCAAGACCGCTACGGTAGCAGGTTCGAATCCTGCCTCGGGCATGGATGTTTGTGATGTCCTTAGGTTAGTTAGGTTTAACTAGTTCTAAGTTCTAGGGGACTAATGACCTCAGCAGTTGAGTCCCATAGTGCTCAGAGCCATTTGAACCATTTGATATTATATGGAACAACAAGTTTACTCTTACCAGTTACTGTTTATTTATCTCCACGATGCGTCTGAAAGGTTTAAACCTCCATCACTAGGTAGGTTTAGATTTGTTAGTATGACATGTGAGTGTCTGCTGTGTTACGATTCTTTAGAGGAAGCTGTAGCTCTGTGTTTTCTTTCTTCCGCTAGACAGAGCCAGAAGGCAACAACATACCGACATACAGTGGACATGACGGATCGAAAAGTCATGTAGACATCTTACTCGTAAGTAACGCTGCCAGAGGATGCGTAATGGATTGGAAAATACAAGACTTCATTGTTGTCAGTGACCACCACGCGAGCACTTTCAGACTAACAAGAAATCAAATGGCAGTGGCTGCCTTTCCCGATCGATGTCAGGGAGAGACTAAAACTCAAACATACCGATCCGAGTCGCGGTAAGATCCATTTCTTAAGGGGAGCCGGAGGCGCCTATGCTGCCAATGTTAAAATCACTAAGTTTGAGGAACATTTATGAATAAACTACCAAATAGAAAAATTTGAATTTTTTTTTACATATAGAGTGGTTTAGTATTGCAGTTATGACAGAGGGATTTTGGAGTATCTTTTCTAGTTTCCTTCGAATTATTTTTTTTTATTAATGACCCAAATTTTTTTACAAATAATTGCTTTATAATTAAACTGAAATGAAACTACAGAACATATTGCCAAATGGCTGTGTTATAATGTAAGTTTGACCACTAGAAGTGCTGTATAAAAATTTCATCTCTCTAGCTTGAGTGGATTTTGAGAAAATGTTCCCTGTAGTCGAAAAATTCTAATTTACGGGAAATGGCTATCAAAGTTTCTCAATACATTCCTGCACTATAGGATGGATTATCAGGGTCTTCTTCTTCATCGTCCAAAAGCTTCCTCTTCTGTCTTCTTTTCTGGCCTGTTGTTCCATCATACTTCATATGCCTTTCTCTTCTTTCTGCTCCTCTTATCCTTTCTCTGTCAATATTTCTTAGTGCTCGTACAGTGTTCACCCCAGCTGTAAATCCTAATGCCTTCAGAACTTCGCACTTCACACTGTTCCCTTGGTTGTAGGTTGCTATTGCATCATAAATGCCAAAGTGCAGTGTTTTTATGCTTACAAACACCCTTTTAGGAATCACTTTCCAAATCAAATTGTTTACGCTCTCATTAGGATTCTGTGTCTTTCCGTGTAGACATTTGTGTAACAATTCTGGCTGTGCTAAGTCATGAAAAATTGGTTTTATTGTTCCCTCCTGATTCTTGTACATACTGCATATTACCCGCTTTACACAAGAAGTATAATACTACCAACAACAGGCGCAACACTGAACTAATTCGAAACGGTAAACAGCAAAGAGACGATATTCCGCGCTCTTATTCATTGTAGTATCGCAACTTGGTATTAGTGTTAATTTTCTTTTCCCTACGTTCTTCCTCTTCTTATATACACGGTTACTAAAACGTGGCATCGTAACCAGAACAAAAGTGTACGACAATATTAAATGGAGCAAGATGTACGAAATTCTGAGGAAAATAGGAGTAAGCTGTAAGGAAATACGGGTAATATTTGTCACAGAAAACAATGTAGCCAACCCTTGCACACTCGCTGTATGCGTAACATAAGGCGCTGTATGCGTAACAGGCCGAGAAAATCCCAAGCAGTTCGCCAGGAAGTCACGAGAGGATGTTAGATGCATTCAGCGGCCGCCCATTTCCTCTGCAGGCGTGGGGGAAATTGGTAATAACTCCACTTCTAGGGCGAGTAGAACAATAATTCAAAGTTTACATTAAAGAGGAATATTCCAATTAATTTTCGGTAGCAAAAACAAATCGTAATTTTTTGGATTTGACCACCTCCGGCTCCCCTTAACAGGACACGACCATTACCCCACGCGCTTAAACCGCGTGAGTCTGAGGCAGACAATAATATGCACATGTGGGGATGAAGGCTCCCCAGAACACAGTGCCTTTTTCTACGGACAATATACGAACATCAGACACATATTACGCTTAAACCTCAACTTTGTCCAAGAGACCATGCTCACCTGTTCAGAGACGAAGACCAGGGGACCATGTTAATCACGTTGACTGACTATATATCCAAAGCGACCTGTAGAGAGCATGTCCGAGCCAGACAACGAGTCCACACGAAAAGCCAGGAAGGAATCCAAATGATGGAAAATAACATTGATTCCGACTCATTTGATTATGCTAACGTAGATGAAAATGAAGAAATACCCTAAATAGACAACACAATAGCTACGAAGTAACATTAATCTCAGCAACTCTGTATCCAAATAGAAAAAGAAAATGCTGACAACATATTGTAAAGGCAATTTTTAGAGATTAAGGTGTAGATACAAGGAAATCTTGAGTAGATTTATATGAAGAAGTGTGATCGGCGGTCAGTGGCTTGATGGACAATTTCAAGACGCTTGAAAGTCGCGAGCTCTATCTTCTTATCTCGTGTCTTCTACTGAAAATCTCGTGCTTGTACTCCTGTTAACTTTACTACTACAGAGATCGCCTAAAATTTAATTGTTTTTATTGGTCCTGTGTGCAACAGGTAACTTACTAGGTCTTTCTGCTGCCACTGCTTGATCTGCTGCATTCCATTATTTAACAAAAACATAAAGAAACCTATTATTCATGCTAAGTGCAATGCATGTTCTGTATGGCGGCTCCTGCTCTGGCTACGGCTGCTGCTGCTTACTACAACTACATATAATTCAAGTGAGAGGGTTTGGTCAAATCTAAACTCTATAAATGATAACTCAAACTTCTCAAACAAGTAATTATTTTATTCAAAAACTATATTCTGAAAGCGATTCTTTGTCATTCAATTAACAAAACGCTAGAATCTCTTTGAACAATCGCTTCGTATGTAAGTCTGCCTCCAGTGGCATTAAAGTAATATTACAAATTAATCAAACTCTTGAGACAGACTGAAATACCTCTCAATTAAATACATTGTGAAACAAATCCCTGATAATTACAAAATAAATCAATGACAAAAATCAGTACTTAATCTATTCGCCTAACAATGGTTTCCCTTAAGAATTCAACTCCTATCATTATCAAAATTGCTGTCTGCTGCTATGCACATATACAAACCCTTTTCTTTAAATTAATAAATGCACTGCAAATTATTAAAAATATCAACTCAATACCAAATCCTGTGTCACTGCTGGCGGACACACGCTGTAGCCAACCTTTAAACCCTAAGGGAGTATTGCCAACTTTCATGCTCACCGTCATACACATTTGGTGAAGGCACATTCTCCCATTGTCATCTATCCTGTCCTGTTTTTATTCTTCCTATGAATATGGTTACGGTTTAAATTTCGATATTCCAAAATTTTGTTACTTTCATAAATGTTTCTCTCTGTTGCATACACAAATGACAAAATACGTTCATCAAGAAAAATTAAAACAAAATGTAAGCAGACCAATAAAAAAGCAGAAGAATTACAAATGCCTACGTAAACGTGGCGGACATGGGCAACGGAACGATGGGAGGTGGGAGCCGGTATTATCTGTACATAACGTCACAGATCCCACGACCGATTGCCGCGACTAAAGGACTGTAAGACAAATAAATACCTACCATAATCTGTCAGAAAGTGGGTCATAAAGAAAAGAGCAGCAAGTGAAAAAGAAGTATCCAAAACTGGTACTGAAGTAACTGTGGTGCACCACAAACAGTAGATGTCAGGGATGAACGACGGCTGCGGGGATCTGTATGAGAGAACAGACGTGTAACAGTACAGCAGCGGAAGGCCCAGGTGAACCGAGTGGCTACCGAGAGTGATTCCTCAACGACCGTTCAGCGAACATTGCTGCGTATGTGTGACTGCAGCAGGCGTCTGGTTCGTCCACCCATGATGACTGTTGGTCGTTGACGACGAAGGCTGGAATGTGCACGTCTGTACCGCAACTCAGCGTGCACTGAGTCGCGACAAGTGGCCATTTAAGATTAATCGCGTTCTATGCTAGCTCGGACAGATGACCGTCGGTGCGTACGGCGCGAAAAGTCTGAAAGCAAACACCCTGCAACCAGGAGGGAGCGTTACGGTCTGCTGGCGGATGCTTTAGTGACGTTACCCGGGTGAACTCGTCATTCTGGAAGCCACAAGGGATCAACACAAGTACGCTTCCATCCACGAGAACCATTTCCGAGCCTATGAACAGTTTTTATTTCGACGTCACGACGGCCTCTACCATCAGGACAATGCAACGTGTCACACAGATCGTAGTCTAACTGCGTGGTTCGAAGGGCACGAGGATGAGTTTACCGTCTTCCCGTGAACACCAAACTCCGCGGACTGAAACCCAGCAGAGAACTTATGGGACTATATAGATCGAGTTGTTAGCGACATGGATACTCAACCGAGAAACACAGTGCGGCTTACCACGGCATTAGAATCGGTATGGCTACACATTCGTGTCGGTACCTTCTAGAACATCACTGACTCTCTTCCTTCACGTCTGTGAGCTGTCCATGCTCCACAAGGTGGTCACCCAGGATTTTGACACGTAGTCACGTTAATGTGACTGCACGGTGTTCATACGTACATACACACGAAGCTTGCTGAAAAGTAAGGACTCAGAATTTTTTGATGTAAAAGTTCTTAAAGGTTTTGAAAGAAAACAAACGTTGCTAAGATTCTACATCTTTATTCTTCATGTCTACATATTTCCATCCTTCTGTCGCTAGACGGCTCCGAATTGTAACGTATAACATGACGGTTGTAACGTAAGTACGAGGGCTGTCCAAAAAGTACGTTCCGATCGGTCGCGAAATGGAAACGACTTTGAAAATCCGATAAAGCTTTGCAATGATGTGTTGAGCAGTGTCTCTAGTATGACCCTAGGTAGAATTATGTCGCTCTTTGCATTCCTGAGCTCACAGTAAGCGTGTAAAGATGTCTACAAAATAGTGTCTCCCGCCAAGTACGAGGGCCTGGTAAGAAATTTCCCCTGAAGCTATGCAGCCAACATTACATAACTGTCGTGCGGTTTCTTCTTCAAGACAATTCTCAGCCGCATTCTGCAGGGGCAATGAAGATGCTCCTGCATCGTTTCAATTGGAAACGTTTGATTACCCTCAATACAGCCCGTAATTGTATCCCACTGAGTTTCATGTCTGCTCACACGAACCGCTGGCTATGAAGACGACATTTTGGCACAGACAACGAGCTTTAGGTCAGCGTAGAGAATTGGCGGAAAGCACTGGCCGCTGCCTTCTATGATGAGGGTATTGGAAAGTTGGCACAACGCTAGGACAAATGTTTAAGTCAGAACGGCGACTACGTAGAGAAGTAGCTGGAAGGTGTAGCTAACTGTTGCAAATAAAATATTTCTGATTTCCACTGTGGTTTTCATATAGCGAACAATCGGAACTGACTTTCTGGACAGCACTCGTATATCGGTGCGTGGGAAATTGCGTGCTATAATAGCGTTTCGAATTCGGAAAGTTCGTTCACAAATAGAGCACCCTCTCCTTCACTATGACAATGCCACACCACACACTACCGCTGAGACATCAACAACAATCCGAGGCCTGGGTTTCATTGCAATCGATGATCCTCCATGCACTCGCAATTTCGGGCAATCGTAGTTTCATCTATTTCAAGAACTTATGAACAAGTTCGGGGGACTTTACTATAGTATAGCAGGCATGAAACGCTGCAAGCCGAGGTTAGGTTGTGGCTCACTCAATGTACATTGACGGTATCAACAAACTGGTCTTTCGTTAAATGTGGTCGTCGCCAGAGTGACTACGTTGAGAAATATATTTGTAGAGAGAAAGAATGAAGACGCAGAATTTTGATAACGTTTGCTTTGTTTAAAAAGATTTATAAGTTTTCACATAGAAAAATATGGAGGCATTACTTTTAAGTACGCTCTCATAACATATACTCCGCTTGCAGCAATATTTCTCACCTGATATGTCGTGATGCTAGTGGAGGGCGGAGAGACGCTGTACTTTGTTCTACAGAAGTTATATGTTAGATCCGTTAATTTTGAGTGGTGTTATTATAGACTGGGGCTGCAAGCCAACGTTGCTAGAGGACATTCGTGCTTTAGAAATAGGTTCCCATAATCACTTGCATTCTGTTCCACCTTACTGCCCCACTGTAGACCGTTGCACACTTGAAGTAAATGTGATCTGCTTACGTAACTCTTTATTCTCATGTTGTGTTCGGATTAACTTCCTAAAATTTGATATATGAAGATTTCAGTAGTGGTACAAGTCCATTACCACCACTTTTCTGTCTATAGTGATTCTGAAATTAATGATCCAAACAAACAGAAAGAAAGGTTCGTCTCTAGTAAGAAGCCATATGCTTGAATATTTCTGGTATCTCAACTGCAGATTTTTCAGCGCTCACTTAACTTTAGGACTCTGTATCTCATGATGAACAAAAATAGACTTGTACCACTATTGAAATAAGCCCTTCATATGGTCTAAGTCTTAGTCAATGATAGGGCATAGCTCAGAGCATTTTAGGATTTATTTACACTAGTGATACGATCTTCAGCCGAGCAGTCCACTTACAGATTTAACAATGTACACTGTCCAGTCACATTGATGTGACATCTGTCGCAAACCTGGATAACCAATTTTCCCAGTGCGGGCGTGCAGGAAGAGAGTGAATGAGGTTGCGGAAGGTGCCGACAATACTGTGGAGCCATGCCGACTCCAGTGCAGCAGCATGCTGCGCTGATTTTCTCGGTTCAAAATCCTAGCCACGATGAGTCCGACTGAGACTGATGGCAGAGGAATGTGGATGGTAAACTCATTCTGGTGTTCTTCAAACCTCACACGTAATCTGTGAGCTCTGGAGTTGAGTTGTCTTGGTGGTATATTCCACCGTACCGAGAAAAAACAAATTGGCTGTAAGGGTGGACATGGTCCCGAAGGTTAGATGCAGACTTTTGTTGATCCATTGTACCTTCCACGGTGACCAGATCACTCGAGGGATGCCGCCCGGCCTCCTGGACCCTTCCGACGATAGTTGCAGGGTGCTTGCTATAAGACGTTCCACGCTGTACTCGCCAACGGCCATCTGTGTGCTGGCGGATGAAAGATGATTCATATTAAAAGGCTGCCTACCGCCAATCAGTGGACGTCCAGTTGAGGTACTGGCGTCCAAATTCCAGCCTTCGTCGCCAGTGAACAGCAGTCAGCACGGGTGCGTGAACGAGGAGCCTGCTGGCGAAGCCGATACGTAGCAACGTTTTGGACTGTTGGTAGTAGTTTAGTTCAGGTGCACTATCAGTTGCTCAGCAGCCGCACGTCGTTTCGCCCGTTCATATCTCCACAGCCGTCCTTCATCCCTGTCATCAATGGCCCATAATGCACCTTAGACTGTAACCATGGCAATATCATTCTGGGTTGCTCCCAAACGCAGGGACCTGCGAAGCAATATTGAATCTCCAACTTATGTTAGAAGATCGATTAGAGGAGGTCAAATCTATGTTTATAGTGTTTATTGATTTTGAGGAAATTTTCGACAGTCAAATAAAATTTTTGAGATGTACCGAAGAGTTCTTAGCCTACATTATATGATCAGTTCTTAGTTCTGCCAGAGATGGTGAAGGACTTGGAAGAGCAGTTGAACGGAATGGATATTAGCTTCAGCAAAGAATATAGCATGAACAGCTGAGGAAATTAAATTAAGAAATGACACCACAAAAGTAGTAGATTTTTTTTTTTCTTTTTGCTATTTCGGCCATAAAGTAGTAGTTAATTGGCGAAGAAGACAGAAAATACAGACTGCCAACAGCAAAATAACAGTTTTTGAGAAATAGGACTTGGTTAACATGTAATAAAAATTTCAATATCGAGTAGTCCTTTCGTAAAGTATTTGTCTGGAATGTAGCTTTGAACAAAAGTGGATTCTGACGACAAACAGCTCAGACAAGAAGAGAATGGAAGCGTTTGAAATATGGTGATGCAGAAGAAAGCTGAAGATGATGGATGCATCGAATAAGAACAGAACAAGTATTGTATCTATTGTGTTGGCAGAAGAGCCAACACCGTGTTACTAGAGGAGGCCGAAATGCACGCGTTTTAGCTCACGCAGGCTGGCGTGAGGAGGGAAGGACTATACCGACGTGAGGTCTGGAACGTGACAAGGAATTAGAATTCAGAAAGCGGACGTAATTAGTTTGATACTTAACTTTAATCCATCAATGATGAACGTCGCTCTTGACCGTACATGATTCACAATATTATCTATTCAGAATACATTCATACTAACTGAATATGGCGCCTTGCTAGGTCGCAGCGAATGACGTAGGTGAAGGCTATGCTAAACTATCGCCTCTGCAAATGAGAGCGTATGTAGAAAGTGAACCACCGCCAGTAAAGTCGGCTGTACAACTGGGGCGAATCCTAGGGAGTCTCTCTAGACTAGACCTGCCGTGTGGCGGCGCTCGGTCTGCAATCACTGATAGTGGCGACACGTGGGTCCGTCGTATACTAACGGACCGCGGCCGATTTAAAGGCTACCACCTAGCAGGTGTGGTGTCTGGTGGTGACACCACAGTATCAAATTGGGGAAAAATGTGCAGTGCAGTGGAACTAAAAAAATGGTTCAGTTCATAGGCTGCATCTTAACTATCAAGGCATGAACTATTTGATGGACAGAGAGAAAGGGTGAGAGAGAGAGAGAGAGAGAGAGAGAGAGAGAGAGAGAGCGAAGGCGTTGGCGTGGTAAAAATTGTACAGACAGACGTGGCTACAGTACAGAAATCAATTTTAAAATTTTGTGGGTTTCAGTAGATATGCAAAGATGAGGTGGCTTGCACAAGATAGACCGGCGTGGAGGCGTGCATCAAACCAGTCTTTGGACTGAGACTATAATCATAAGAAGAACCAAGCTCTTGTGGCATGTCGCTTTCAAGTTTATTTTATATTTTTATTTTTATTCTTTTTTTTACCTTGATTCAAATTTTTCTTTTTAAGTGCCCGAGTGCTGACATTCGATTAAGGTCATTGGTGTAACGAAATGTGAAATGACAGCAACCAAATGTTGTTTATGAGTGAAGCTACGGGCACATACAGCCCACAATAGAAGATGAAGGAAAATATGTGGGATATGAAGAATTCTTGCCTTGGCTGAAAAACATCCCTCACTTACCGCGTACAGATTGTGAGGGTGTAGGAGAAAACAGCCAGTGGTGGCAACTGGATGCCCAGTAGATCACGACAAGTGCCATATCGCCTCTTCAGGACGCGCCAGCCGGGGAGAAAAGGAGTCATGGCACTGGTAACTTTATCGGTATGCCTAGTATGTAGGTATATTTGAAAATATTCTTAATACTACTTCAACCTTCTGCTTTACGATCACTAAGATCTTTGTCATCCAAGGATGATTACTTGTATTCCTTTTTTGTGGTATTTTGTGGTATGTACTGTGCTCTGCCTCCACATGGTGTTTTCAGACTTGACAAGAAGTGGCTCTGAGCACTATGGGACTCAACATTTGTGGTCATAAGTCCCCTAGAACTTAGAACTACTTAAACCTAACTAACCTAAGGACATCACACACATCCATGCCCGAGGCAGGATTCGAACCTGCGACCGTGGCAGTCGCGCGGTTCCTGACTGAGCGCCTAGAACCGTTAGACTACCGCGGCCGGCCAGACTTGACAAGAGTTCTCATCGAGGATGGAATGATCAGCCAGCCATAGCACTCTAGTTAGTCACACAGTAGTTAGTACACGAGGAATTAGTCATATGGTGATGGGTAGACAAGAACTGGACTCCATTGTGTTACTAGAAAATAATTTATACTGGGCATAGGGTTAATTATGGCTCTAATATTCTCTTTTTATATGTCTTGAACTTGCATCTATTTATTGTTTTGAGTGAACATTTTCTAGGTCACAAGAGAGGTAGATTTTTGTATCCTTACTTTACACTAGTAGAGTGCTAAAGGATTATGTTGTGATGCATTAATATTAGCACATAAGATGGCCAAAGTCTTGTAAGTAAGTACAGTTTATTGTAAGCTATCCAGTCATGAATTTTTCAGACATGATGATGGCAACATTACAAATTCGACTGCACACAACAATATTTGGGACGATCCATCAGTACGGCGCAGGCGAAGTGAGACAGGCTGCATGGCATAAGCTGAAACCAACTCCGGGCTCTCCAGCTCCGAGGGAGACGCCTGGAGCCGTGTCAGTGTGCCGACAGGCATCTTGCCGAGCAAGCACCGGGGCTCTTCCTAATTCCAGAGCGGCTTACCGACCTTGGCGGAACAAAGCCAGAGGCCAGACCGGACCGCAGTACTATCTGTACCTAGGCACTTGCCAGCAGCGGCAGACTGCAAGGCGCTTGACCACATGCGGGCTTCCCTGAGACTCCACTTCGCAGCAAAACGACTAGTAGCAGACGCACCTGTACGGTGAAAACACCATCGAGTTATGGAATCGATATCTCCTGTATACGCTGATGACGCACTCTGTCGACAGAATGTCTTTTCATGCTTCTGTCTCCCATGCATTTGGCTGGGCCAAAAGTACTATGCATTTTGTGCTAAAGAGGGTGGACACCTATATCCTAATTCAATATCTCCTCTCCCAGAGAAACTAAAACATGAGCAATCGGTGACAAATGACTCCATCTGCAATTCAGTTTTCAAGTTCTTGTCGCTGACTAACAAATCAGTTGTATCAATCCACCAAGGCCACCCTGTTCCTTCCTCTGCCCACAATTAACTATTTTCTTTCCTCTCGTCGGACAGCTGTCTGATAATCCTGTCATTAGCACATATGGCAGTAGTAGGTTAGAAGGGTTCTCGATGCAATTTTGATATCAAAACTGATATGCAAATTAATTTAATTGATCAATTAATCACCCCCACCGAAGCCCAACCCCGCCCACCCCTGCCCACCCCCTCTGGCCACCAACCACTCCCATCCCCACCCCCAGATGACGTCACATGTTTTTCTTAGCTGCACGTATACCCAGCCCCTCCTCCCCCTCACCCCTCCTTCAGTCACCACCCTTCCCACAACCAACCCTATTGGGGGGAATTTCAAATTTTGGTGGGAATTTCTTTGTCCCAGGGCTGTGCTGACATTCCTGCCCACCCCCAGCCTGTAATTGGCGGGAAGTTAATAATTGGTAGTACCCTTTCAGGGACTTGAACCCTGGTCCTCCTGGGCGTAAAGCCCAAGTGCATCCCCCTAACACAATTAAACCACCAGAAGCACTTGAAACTGACGGGGGATTAAAAATGGCGGTGCCCTTTCCGGTACTTGAACCCTGGTCCTTCTGGGCGGAAAGCCCAAGAGCACCCCCAACACATGGTTACTATCTAGATTTGGGAGAGGAAGGTTAGGTTAGTGTACATTTCTCAGTTTGGTCACGAAACTGACGCAAAGATCGATCATAATTACGCAATTAACCACAAAGGTCGGTCCTAATCACAACCATATGCATAGTGCTGCACAAGGATGGCATAACATCGCAATACAGCTAAAAAACTAACGATACCATACAACTGGTGTTATCCTCCTGGAAAAAAATTCACCATACCACTCGAAACTGACGCAAATATCGATCCTAGTTACGTAATTAATCACAAAGATCGGGCCTAATCACAAAGTTATATACATAGCACTACACGCCATAAAATTGCAATACAACTCAAAAACTAACGATACTATGCAACTGGTGTTATCCTGCTGGAAAAAGTTTCGCAATACCTCTAGAAACTGATGCAAATATCGATTCTAACTGCGGTATTAATCACAAAGATCGAGACTAATTACACAACTATATGCATAGTGTTAGACAAGGACAGCAAAAATGCGCAATACGGTGCAAAACTGACGATACCATACAATTGGTGTTATCCTGCTGGGAAAAAATTTGTCAATACCACTCGAAACCAGCGATAGAAACACCCAAACTCTACCCTACACATACAAGCTGGCGGGAAAAAGGCTGGAGTGTAAGGTAGTAAGTTTATTCTTTTTGGTGGGAATTACGTTCAACTGACTAGATACTGGTGTAGGACAGAGAGGAGTTCAAAAAGTGTATTACCTGCAAGCATACAGTATCTATCGTTGTTTAACATCAGAGTTCGCTTCAGTTTGTAACCTCCCCACAAAAATTTCAAAGACAATATTTAATAGAAATGGAGCCAAGTGTAAGCTCTCCAGAGAAATAATATTTTAAATGAGAATAGACATAGAGCTAAGTGTAGCCTCCCAGCAAATAAATTTAATGACAATGACAATTAAATAAAAATTAGCAATCTGACCCTAATGTAAGCTGCCCACAAAAAATGTAAGACAATTCAATGATAATGAAATCTCAGTAACAATGAAAACACAAATAGACCGAAATGTCGATCTTTAGGCCCTGATTAAACTCAAATTCTTACCTCAGTAAAAATGGATCTGCTCTTATTTTTCGCCATAGCTTGGAGGAAATGCATTGCAAACATTTTGAATTTAAGGGAAACTTTTCTTTAAGGATTACCAAGGGAAATATTTCTTTCAATAAAATGTTTCTTTTGTTAAAATGCTTGGTTTGAAAACAAATTATTATTGGGGTGATTCTTGAACAAATTAGTTACAGTTAATTTACATTACATTATCAGATGTGCGCAATGCTGCTTCATTACCTTATCTAAAAATCTACTTCGTCCTGAATCTTGACCAGTGTGCCATGTCGACGCCGACTCCTCACACACAACTGCGACTATCTCTCGCGCGCTACAACCACAGACTACGTCATCTCGCATGCGCTACTACTCTCGAACTCTTAACTCGCAACTGAACTCTCGCGCGGTCAAGCGCAGACTAGGAACGACAAATAGCTCTCTGGTCAGAGACTCTGCAATGCCTCGCCATCGAAGCCACACAACATACGTGTTTCATAACCCTCCACTGGGGGGGGGGGGGGGGGGGGGGCAAAAATTAGGCAGCGATGGTGAGTCATTTGGACTTGCCAAGCGCGGCAAATTTTTTTTTCTTTAATTAATCATCTTTTACAATTTACAGAATATTCAGATGTAGTACATGAATTGAATGTGGTGCACATGCACCGAGTACAAAACATTTCAGACAAAGACAAAATATAAGTACAAAACATATCAGGAAAATGTATATACAAATTATTTGTTAGATAACAAAGTGCACACGCACTGAAAAAATTCTATAGCATTTTCAGAACAAATAAACAGAATGGCAAAATAATCATGTTGACAAGTGACATGAGTGCACATGCACTACAGTTGAGAACATATCACCAAATGACGAAATGTATATACAATGAGTAACAAATGACATAAGTGCATACGCACTCAAGTATTGAACATATCAGGAAATCATAAAAGGGAAACAGAATGAGTACAAATCATATTGAAAAATGAGAAAAGTGCACAGGCACTGAAGTTCAGTAGAAAACATATTAACACATAACATAAGTGCACATGCACTGAAAAACTCTTTAGCATTTTCATAACAAATAAACGCAAAGGTAAAAAATCATTTTGACAAGTGACATAAGTGTACATGCAGTGCAGTTGAGAATATATCAGCAAATCAGAAAATATATTAATAAACAGCAAAAATACACACGCACTGTAGTACAGAACATATCAGATAACCACAAAATATATATGTAATGAGTACAAATGGCATAAAGTGCACACGCACTGAAAACTCTCTAATAATTTTACGACAAATGAACGTAATGAGTACAAATCATATTGACAAATGACAAAAGTTCACACGGGCTGTAGTACTCTCTAGTATTTTTCTACAACAAACAAACAAATCAAGGAGTGTAATAAAGTGCACATGCACTATATAAGTCTTTAGTAATTTCAGGATAGGAAGGATTGCATCATGGTTGTAGCACTTAGGTTGCACGCAGCTGCACTAAAAGTCCATATCTTTCCACAGAAGTACAACACCAAGTGAGACAATTTGCAGTTCTTTTCCCAGAAGTATTTATCAGCGTATCTAAGACACTGAAATGTCGTAGTAATATTCCCTATTATCATTTTGGCAGTACATCAGGTACACCAAACAGTGGGACCATAATAACGTGTTCATCGCTCACGGTGGTAGACAGCATGTCGTGTCAACACCACGCTCTTACAAGGCACACCAACGTAGAATTAGTGCAAAAACCAAATATAGTGCTCCATGATCATGAGGATGGACAGGACAAATGGATATTACAGTAATTCCAGGTAGTTAGGTCAGAAGGTGAAGGACATTAAGTCACATAGTAGTCTTCATTGAGAATTACATTAGTAGTTTGCGGCATTCATAGCCCAGTTATTGAACATTTCTGTACCATGTATTTAGTATTACAGAATAATGTTCATAAAATTAAATTATTGACATCATGGGTAATCGTATTACAATAAACAGTGGCAGTCCTTGGCCAGTCACTAAGCATATTTAGTATGACAGAATAATGTTCATCAAAAGTCATTATTGAAAAGGAGAGTCAATTATTGGCATAGCATTAACGTAATTCTTTGAGTTATACAAATTATTGGCACTCGTTGGCCAGTTACCAAAACATGAAAAGTCATCATTGAAAACAGGAGCTAATTAATGGCATAATTAATAACATAATTCATTTAGTTACATTAACTATCGGCACTTAATGGCCAGCAAGTATTGAATAGTATAAAACATTGTTCATCATTCAGTATTATTCAGAATTCTCTTAAATGAGTAGCATTATTTGAAACTGGTGATACACACCATTAAGAAGTCATGATTAAAAATCAGTTAATTACAGTCATAGCATTAATAATTATGGGCATTATAAGTAGTCTCATTACAATAAACAGTGACAGTTATTTGCCAGTTACAAAGCATTATTTTATAATTTTTTTTTCTATCATTAAGAAGTCATTACTGAAGTGACATACTATTCAGAGCTGATCAGTATTACTCAGAATTCTCTTAAACTAGTAGCATTATTTGGGACTGGTAATACATTTTTTTTGTTTCTGTGCTAGTTAGTTAGCAGTGCATTGCTTTGGGTAATTATAAGGGAAAGCAAGAAGAGAAAAAGAAAAAAAATTGCTTCTGGGTTGTCCTGTAAATGAAAAATGAGTAACGTCATTCGTCATGAGTCAGCTGTAGCAAGGTTGTGACACAAGTGGATAAAATAAAAAAAAATGCAAGTACTAGTATAGGCTTAATGAGTAACAAGTTTAGTAACTATCATGAAAGGCTTCTCCTGGAAAAAATACAAAATGGCTTATTGAGCTGAAAGAAGAAACGCATACTATGCTGAAAAGTAGTGAACTTCGAATTAACAGGTAGTGAAATGTGTATTAAAATGTGTTCCATAGCTGTCCTTTCTAAAACCTTCAGTCATCATACCATACGATATAAAACATACTGTCAAAACAAACTGCAACAAATACTTAAATAACTACATAGCATAAATACATAAACTTCAACATCATCCTCATCTGTAAAGAAAAAACTTCATTATCCATCACTTCATTACTTATATTATCATAACTCCATTATTATCATCACCTGTAAAGAAAAACTTCATTATTCATATTCTTCATCATTATTCTTCATCAGCATTCATTATCATCAGCAAAAAAATCACTTCATTATTCATTACACAACTATTCCTTATCTCTAGCATATTTCATCACTAAAACTAAGATGTGTAGTTCTGTCTGACAGCCTGCATCAATCGCCTTGTATTCTGAAAGAAAAAATTAGTTAAGACTGCTATTCTACGATGTGAATAGTATATTCTTGTTAATGCTTGTTAATTCTGATCCATTTACTCTTCCTCATAAGGTTTTTTGCATCTTCTTTCGTTTATTCCGTATGTGAAATTCCCTTTTCTGTTTAATTTATTTCCTTTACGTATCATTTATTTCTGAAATTGATGAACAAAGATTAATGCCTTGCATTTAAATCATATACCCTCTAAATAATGACTGGTTAATGGTGACACAATTAAGCATACAGTATATCATGACAGAAAACGTAATATGTCAAAAGCATAGACAGTGTTCAAAGGCAAAAATGTACAGAGAATATCACAATGCAGCAGCAAAAAAAAAAAAAAAAAAAAATGTAAAACAGTCACGATGTTGAGATATCATAGGGTAAAAAATGTCAAAATCAACTGGTGTGTTATACCTTAACTATTTCACAGTGCCTATAAACAAAACATGAAAACAATCGTACTTAAAAAAGACAAAATGTGACGTTCGTTGTGTTCAGCTTGTATGTAGTGTAGTTAATAGAGGCGAGAATTAAAGACTTTAATGGAGAGAGAATTTGATAAAATTAATACGTCATTACATAGAATTGCATAATTATTCATAAAATGCGTAAGTTCATCTGGAAAAATGTGCACGGTCTGATGTGTAACGACAAGAAGAGCGACCTGCTAACCTTACCTTGCCGGGCACTTGCCAAGAAAAAATACGATGGTCATCGGTAATTAGTCACGTGAATATAATTGCAGAAATGATCATAAAAATTAGTAAATAGCATTACAGTGTGATAAATCGTAACGTATGTTCACTCAATAAAGGGTTTTATGTTGGATAAGTGGTGGTTTCCTTTCGATTTTCTGGTTCTCAGAGTTTCGACGTGTACAACATTGGGGTGAGGAATGCTGCGAATTCGATATGGACCTGCGTATAGAAGTTCAAATTTACTGCACTTACCTTTTATTTTATTGGATAAATAGTGTGTTCGTACTAATATCTTCTGTCCAATGTGAAAGTCTCGGCGCGTACAAACCTGTTTTTGTTGTCTTCTCCGGCGCTCTGCGGCACGTTTGATGTTGTTCAGCGCAATGTCAATTATTTCGTGGTGTCGTAATCGACGAGCTGTAGGAAATGTTACTAATTCTTTAATTTTGTATGGTGGTTCAACGTTTTTCAGTATAACAGACGGAGATAGCATAGTGGATTCATTTGAAATGGAATTAATTACATCTTGGAATGAGAATATGTGTGTGTTCCAATCAATATGTCTTTTGTGGCAGTATATTCTACACAGTTTACCAATTTCTTTCATTAATCGTTCACAAGGGTTCGAAGAAGCATGGTACTTGGATATATAGATCGGAGAAATGTTTCTAGCTCGTAACATGCGTGTCCATATAGCAGAACGAAATTGTGATCCATTATCGGAAATTACTCTCATCACATGCCCTACATGAAATAGAAAATGTTTTACAAATGATTTCGAAACAGTTTTAGCAGTAGCTTTGCGTAACTAAGTGAAAGTAACAAATTTTGAAGTGAGTTCAACAGCGACAAAGATGTAGTTAGTATTAGTTCTCGGAATTGGACCAAAAATGTCTACTGCAGCCATATGTCTTAATTTAACAGGTATAATGGGATATAATGGAGGAATATGTGAAGTGGTGTCTGACTTAGCTTTCTGGCAAATTTTACATGACGGTAAAACTCGTCGTATACGTTTTTCCATATTGGCAAAATAACAGTTCTGTCTCAGTATAAGAAAACATTCTCTGGCTCCGTAATGTGCGTAGCTTAAATGAGTGTACCGGATTAATTTGTTAACAAGTTCGTCAGGAATGCATAATAACCAATTGTTGCTGTCTGGATGAGAGCGGCGAAACAGAATGTCATTGCGTACAGTGTAGTGGTTCCTAATCGTAACATTATTCCTATCTTGCCAAAGGTGTTTAATTTCTTTCCACACATTGTCTTTACTTTGCTCTTCTGCTATGTCCTGTAATGACGATGAAATAAAATTTTCAAATGCAACTTGCTGAATGTACATAACGCTGAAATTTGCTTTGCAGAAGTTGGTTGCCACGTCTTGCTGATTGTTGCTGAGAGAACGCGATAGTGCGTCTGCTATAATATTTTGTGTGCCGGGAATGTGAACAATCGTAAAATTAAATTCCAGTAAATAAAGTTTCCATCTGCTTAATCTGTCGTGCGTGAATTTAGCCGAAAGTAAAAATTGTATCGCTCTGTGATCTGTGTAAACGGTGGTATGTCTGCCATAAAGAAAGTGCCGAAATCTCGTAAAAGCCCATACAACACATAATGTTTCCAATTCTGTAACGGAGTAATTTCGTTCAGCAGGCGACAGAATGCGACTTGCAAATGCAATGTTTTTAATTACTGTTGAGCCGTCGTCTTCAATTTCCTGAAAAATGTGTACGCCTAAAGCGGTGTTGGAACTGTCGGTGGCAATGGAAAAATTTCTGGTAAGATCTGGGTGCGATAAAAGTGGAGCATTCAACAAAGCATGTTTCAGGTTCGCAAATTCAGAATGTGCTTGCTTATCCCAAGACCAAATAGTGTTTTTACCTGTTAATTGGCATAATCTAGGTGTGTCTAAAGCAGAGTGATGAATAAATTTGCGAAAAAAGTTAATTAAGCCCAAAAAACTGCGTAGTTGCTTTTTTGTCGTAGGAACAGTAATGTCACGTAGAGCTTGAAGTTTTTCCGGGTCAGGCGCAATGCCTTCTGCTGAAATTACGTGTCCAAGAAATTTTATAGAAGTTTTGCCAAAGTGCGATTTACTAAGATTAACTGTGAGTCCTTGTGCATGAAAAGTTTGTAACAGTTGTTCAAGAATCAGATTGTGTTCAGTCCAGTTAGCTTCTGCGATAAGAATGTCGTCTACGTACGTCGTAATTCTGTCCTTAAGTTCTGTCAGAAGTATTGTGTTCAAACCGCGAATAAAAGCTGCTGAAGAAATAGTTAATCCGAATGGTAATTTGCAAAATTGATAACGGTCGCCAAAACAGAGAAAAGCTGTATATTTTCTGCAATTCGGATGAAGTTGAATTTGCCAAAATCCCGATTTCAAATCTAATGTAGAATAAATAGCTGTACCGTGAAATTTTTGTAGAAGTTCCTCTAAAGTCTGTGGTCGATCTGTTTCATTAATAATAATGTCATTAATGTGACGTGAATCAAGTACAAGGCGAAGTGAGCCATCCTTTTTCTTAACAATATGTAGCGGGTTTATATACGGACTAACTGCTGGTTCTATAATTCCTTGGTCAAGCATATCCTGCAATTCTTTTTTAACCTGTTCTCTGTGGATATATGGAATGGGATAATGCTTTGCTTTAAATGTGTCGTGCTGTTTGACTTGAAATTCATACATAAAACCGGACATAGTACCAGGAATGTTGTCAAAAACTGGAGCTTGCTGTAAAAGAATTTTGTGTAATTGCGTTCGTTCATGGTCTGTATTTGCACTGCTTTGTTTGACCTTGTCCGAAATCATCTGCATTGTCGTAGTAAGCTTCGTCTGGAGTGTTATAATTATGTACGTAAGTGTCGGTGAACAATGCGGAATTACAGTCTATGTTACGTGATACGGAAATGACCTCTGTGCGATTAATTGTTTGTTCTTCTGCCGATAATGAGTGTTGAAATTCTAAAGCCAATTGCACATTTTCATCCTTCAACATTAAATAGGAATTTTGAAAATAAATAATTGCGTCGTGTTGTACGAGAAAATTAGTACCTAAAATAATGTCTGTTGTCAATAAAGGAACAATCCAAAAATTTGAGTGAAAAGTATGACCTGCAATACAAAATGATAAATGCGTCTGTAATTTAACGTCTACTCCTTTACTCGATACTGCTCCTTTTACTTTCGTTTTGCCTAAAGGTAATGTAGGATATGTATTCTCTTTGTTACACTCGTTAAAAGTTTCTTCATTTATAACTGACATAGGTGAGCCAGAATCAATTACTGCTGAAAATTTCGATGAACCAATTTTAATTTCGATGACAGGGTGTGAAATAGTTTTCTGAACAACTGGTCTTTCCTGTAAAAGAGTGTCTCGGATGTCGTCAAAAGTAATGACATTTTCGTGAACAACATTTTGCGTGTCAAAAGTAGTGCTTGTGTTACTGGAAGATGCGATCTTTACTGTATCTAGTCAAATTCTGTCTGACGTGTTACTATTTTCAGGAGGATGCTGTGGCATTTCTACTATTTGAACAGTTCTATTACTTCTTCCAGACGTATTACGCTCTGGCTGATACCTACTATCGGGTTCCTTCATGAGAATATGTTCTTGTGGATAATTTTGCTGTTGGTAAGACCGACTGTTATTATATGTACGCTGATAATTGTGCTCATCATTTTTACGTCTGTCGTGATAGTCATTCCTATACGGTGCATTGCGATAGGAATTGAAATACTGTGTTTTTTGTACGTAGTTGTTTCTTTGCTGCCGTGCGTTACTATTTGTTGGATCTGGGACTATACGTCCACGCGGCGAAACATTAAAGTTGGGTTGACCTTGTGTATTACATTGTTGGTTAGGTATGCCAACCGACTGGATTGCTGCTGTTGTTGTGAAAAACGTCTATTGTTACCAAAATGTGGTTCCTGTTGCTGAAAATTTTGACGATTGCTGTAAATGCTATACATACTGATGATTACAATTTTATCTGATATTAAAATTACGGCGGTAGTTCTGGAGTGCCTAATGAAAATTGTCACTTTCGGTAAAAATTTGTCATATCGGGTTTTCATTAGTCATTTTTCTTAATTCTAGGTAGAGCAATAGTTAAAGAGCTGTTTTGATAGATATAAAGGATAGTAGAAGAGAAGGCAGCAGTGCAGAAAACTAAAGATGAAACAGCACTACTACAGCTCGGGGCCCTATGCACGCTACGGCACATATTCATTAAAGCGTAATGAATCCCCTGAGGTCTATTACGCACTGCAAATAATTTTCAGCTTTCGTGTTATAGGCAATGGCGGTAAAAATTCAGAAATAAATTGCTGTATCCATGCTAATTGTTGTTTCTTCATTACAGGCAATGCTACTGAAAATACAAAAGCAAATTGTCGTATCAGGTTCCAAGCTAGTTTCTGCAATACAGGTAATAGCGGTGAAGGTACAAAAATAAATTGTCGTATACGGTGCAAATCGTGTATCTGCGCTCTGTCATTATTTAATTCCTTAGATTTTTTTACACATGCAAATTGCTTATAATCAACGTTCTTGTCACTGAATTTGAGAACACGTTCAGGTTTGTGTGAGAATCTGTTTGTCTGTGTCATTTTGGATTTCAAGTTGCGTAGCTTTTCAGATTTTAAGTCGCGTAGTCTCTGTAAATTGCTCAAATTATACGCGCTCCGTAAGTCTGACAAATGTTCACAACGTGGCGTCTGCTGTGATGTGTTATTAACTGAAATATTTTTCATCTCTGTTACTTCTTGCTATAACTTGACAATTTTCTACGTAACGTGTTATTAGATGAATCGATCTCATTAATTGTCTGCTGTAAATTTTGAAATTCAGGTGTTTGGGTAAATGAAACCGGTGAAGTATCGTCTGATTTGCTGTCATTATTACTTTCAATAACGTCAATACGACTGGCCAGTTCATCACATTTTTCAGTCAGTATTTTTACCTGATCATCGGTTTTAGAATCAGACGCATTAATCTGTTTTTGCAACTTACGTGTAGTTTCGTACAGTTTTTTAACGTCAGCTTTGACGACATCGGAATCCTGTGTTAGTTCTCATTGATCAAATCTGTCTGTCACTGTCTGAATATCTGCTGTATGTGTATCTGTTTTTGATGTAAGATCAGAAATTTCATCACGTAATTCCGCGTTCAACTGTTCGATGGTATTAATTTTGTCGGACATTGTAGCAATATTGTTGTCTACGTATGTTTTTGCTTTTGCAAACATTTTACGTTTGTCTTCTTGTCTCTGTGCAGTGATTGTTTCCATGACTTGACGTTTGACTTTATTTTGATCCTGAATAAATTTGCGGAAACGCGTATCGCTGTTTTGTATGTGAAGATTAAAACGTTCGCCAATCTGTGTGTTCTGTTGCTCGAATTTCGCGTCTATCTTAGCATCCATTGTCCGCGAAAGTTCTACTGTCATTGCTTTAAACTCGTCGCGTAATTGTATAGCTTTTTCAGAGCATTGTTTAGCGACTCCGCTAATTTCGTCTCTAAGTGTTTCTGTTGCAGCTGTTTGCATTTCCCTTAATTCTTGAGCAACAGACCTAATTTCTTCGCTACTTTTTCTTGATCAAGCCTCTATTTCCTTGCGCAGCTGTTCCTTAGTATCGTGACATTGTGTGGCAACGGCTCTAATCTGTTCGCTAAGCTGTCTGGAATTGTTGTCTAATTTTTCATTTAACTGTTTGGAATTGTTGTCTCATTTTTCATCTAAGTGTTGTTTGAGATTTTCGTTATCTTGTTTGTTCTGTTCTCTAAGTTGTCTGATATCTTCACTCTGTTGTCTGACCTGTTCACTAAGTTTGTCTTGTTTTTCATTCTGTTGTTTGAAATTGTCTTTAAATTGTATTTTATCTTCACTCTGTTTGTCTTGTTTTTCAATAATTTGGTTAACTCGTTGCAGCAATAGTGCCATAATTTGATCCGAGCCAAAATTAGCATTTCTATTCTCTGTGCTAATTAATGGTAGATCTCGAATTGTCTCATTTTGTGTGACCATTTGGTCATTCTGTAATTTACAAAAACGTTTATCAGTCGGATGTACACTGTCAGACACTATTTCGGAATTAAATAAATCCGTCGTACTTTCAGTATCCTGTTCATTTTCATTAGACAAATCTGTGTGTTCGTCACGTGAATTTAGTAAACCGATTGTGTTAAGATGGGCAGCGCTCATTACAATAGAGCGTCCCGCGTCATCGATTGTCGTCAAATCAACAGAGGACATAACCGAGTTCGTTTGTTCATCATTAAGATCTACATCATTATTAGTGGTTGGAACGCACTGATTGTCAGTGAACGCAGGATTGTCATTATTACACTGCGTGTCACAATTACTATCGGTCACGTTGTTTAAGTCGATAAATTCATTCATAATACCTCGCGATACACTATTCATAGTCTTTCGCGGCATTTTTACAATAGTCACAATTATTCACAAATAAAATAAGCTCAATGCAAAAGCAACAAACACAAATACAACAGAGCAAAGAATTGCCGATGATCTGAGGAAAGAAAGTCACAAAATTAGTACAAAGCTTTGCGCCAAATGCTAACTATATTTAAACAAATAAGAGCAGATATCTGGCTACGTTTCAGAAGATTCTAACGAAATACGATCCCGGACCGGATGTCGCCAAGTGTAACCTCCCCACAAAAATTTCAAAGACAATATTTAATAGAAATGGAGCCAAGTGTAAGCTCCCCAGAGAAATTTAAGATAATATTTTAAATGAGAATAGACATAGAGCTAAGTGTAGCCTCCCAGCAAATAAATTTAATGACAATGACAATTAAATAAAAATTAGCAATCTGGCTACGTTTCAGAAGATTCTCAACGAAATACGATCCTGGACCGGATGTCGCCAAGTGTAACCTCCCCACAAAAATTTCAAAGACAATATTTAATAGAAATGGAGCCAAGTGTAAGCTCTCCAGAGAAATAATATTTTAAATGAGAATAGACATAGAGCTAAGTGTAGCCTCCCAGCAAATAAATTTAATGACAATGACAATTAAATAAAAATTAGCAATCTGACCCTAATGTAAGCTGCCCACAAAAAATGTAAGACAATTCAATGATAATGAAATCTCAGTGACAATGAAAACACAAATAGACCGAAATGTCGATCTTTAGGCCCTGATTAAACTCAAATTCTTACCTCAGTAAAAATGGATCTGCTCTTATTTTTCGCCATAGCTTGGAGGAAATGCATTGCAAACATTTTGAATTTAAGGGAAACTTTTCTTTAAGGAATACCAAGGGAAATATTTCTTTCAATAAAATGTTTCTTTTGTTAAAATGCTTGGTTTGAAAACAAATTATACTTGGGGTGATTCTTGAACAAATTAGTTACAGTTAATTTACATTACATTATCAGATGTGCGCAATGCTGCTTCATTACCTTATTTAAAAATCTACCTCGTCCTGAATCTTGACCAGTGTGCCATGTCGACGCCCGCCGACTCCTCACACACAACTGCGACTATCTCTCGCGCGCTACAACCACAGACTACGTCATCTCGCATGCGCTACTAGTCTCGAACTCTAACTCGCAACTGAACTCTCGCGCGGTCAAGCGCAGACTAGGAACGACAAATAGCTCTCTGGTCAGAGACTCTGCAATGCCTCGCCATCGCCGCCACACAACATACGTGTTTCAAGTTGCCTACCAAAAATCATCCTACAGCCCAGGTAATCGAAGCCAATACACGCTATCATAGCTGATGAAAAAAATGTGTCACAGTTCTAATTACACTTCGAAATATCATGAAAAAAAAACCAGCACTCATAACGAATGAGTCACAATGCAGCATATGTAATGGGAAAAATCGTCTTCCTAAAAGACTGCAAAGGGGGTGTTCTCCTCGATGCACAATCACAAACTGCCGAAAATCGAGGCCCTCTCCCCTCCCTCCCCCCTCCTGCGAGGGAGGGAGCTACTCCGCCGATAGCCTGACAGCACGTGCTGACCGCTGCCCGCCTTGATGTGATGGTCCTTCGCCAACACAAAAGCAGGTATGGTTACCTAAACAATAGGAGCTAAAAGGACGGCTGTCCCAAATGCAACTTGTTCGCCTGAAGTATAGTGACACAGCCACCCCTAATAGTTAGGGGGCGCACCTGACACAGACTAGGCAGGCCCCCAACGGCCTCACATTCTGTTATGGAAAACAGTTTATTTAATGTCAACAATTCTTTCTTGCAATCTGTTAAAAGTATTTCCTGGAAAGACCGAACCGGTTTTCATTTTGTTTTATGAGCAAAATCGGTATAGTTCTTTACGTTTGACTGCACTCACATCTCACTATTTTATGACGTACAGCGAAGTGTACCGCCACCGATCACAAATGATCAGGCAAGTCATACCCACAATGAGTAAAATCAGGAACTTTGACTATTTTGATGCGAAAACTACCGATCACCGCAGAATGTCCTCGTTATTACGAAATTAAATTCATCGTGAGAGTCACTTTGCATTGCGAGTAATTTTTTTTTCTGCAGTCGGATAACACTCACCATGTAGGTCGAATGGGGGTCCACGGAGGAAACACTATTGAGAAATGACGTCTGAAGCTGATCACAGAGGGATTCTACAGCCCACAACATACATTCCGCAAAAGGATTGTGCTATTAAAAACACGATCGTCGCGACTACGTTATCGTCATCCTGCATAGAAAGCTGTCTTGAGTCTACAGGTACACACACGAGGCACTGATAGTGTTACGCTTTCTGGTAGAAACGCTGTCCGTGATTTGGAATCAGGTCTGTCCATTCAGCCACATGCTTGCGTTGGATCCTGTAGAGATATCTTTTAATGATTACAGACACTGGTGAATCATATTCGTGGCACTATCATATCTCGATATGAGTCACTCACCAATCTGCTAAGGATCCCATACCACAAAAACTCCAGCGCTGTTTTTTAGACAGTCCTTCTGCATCTTGTAACTGCACCTATCTCTCTGCCCCCGTCAACGATGCAGCTTATTCCATGTGATCGTACCAATTTAAGTCTGATCTGCACGGAAGTCAGAGAGTGCTATATTTAAGACCTTCTGAGATAATGCGACAGGAGCGCATGTTGACCACTCAGTAGAAATTGCACCATGATGTAATACCTCCACCAACTGTGTACAGCGTGTAAGACCATCGCCAAACGAAGCATTCCCCTGCAACACGAGGTAGTTCAAATGGTTCAAATGGCGCTGAGCACTATGGGACTTAACTTCTGAGGCCATCAGTCCTCTAGAACTTAGAACTACTTAAACCTAACTAACCTAAGTACAACACACACATCCATGCCCGAGGCAGGATTCGAACCTGCGACCGTAGCGGTCACGCGGTTCCAAACTGAAGCGCTTAGAACCGCACGGCCACACCGGCCGGCCACGAGGTAGTAGGAGAGATAGTACGAGCAGTTACAGTTGTGTTTGTTGTTAGGAAAATTAGGAAGACTACACATCATACATTGCATGGAGGAAGGACGAGGATTTTGCGACACATTTCCAAACCACATAAAGGTAGTCCGAAGGAGATCTGTGTCTCTCACGATGCATTCATGTCTATCACCCAAACATATGTGGCGATCCTATTAAATACATAGGTATTGGTTCATTGGAACAGGTGATTCGTGATCCAAGTCGCTTCCACAGACCGGAGTACAATTTCACCACCTGTACTGTAGGATGACCATATCAGACTATCAATCGCACAACAGCGTTCCTGTATAGCCACTTCATAAGCAGTTTAATACATTTCTTTTCGGTTGTAACACATCCAATCAGTGTAGACCATCATATAACTGCGAAATTTTTTTCCCAACAGGATAACACCAGTTGTATGGCATCGTCAGTTTTTGCACTGTATTACGATTTTGGCCCACCCTTGTGCAGCGCTATCCATATAAGTGTATAAATAGGCCTGATCTTTGTGATTAATTACGCAATTAGGATCGATCTTTGCGTCAGTTTCCCGACCGAAAAAAGTAAAGTACACTAAACTACCCGTCCCCTCCAGCATCTAGTTTCCATGTGATTGGGGTGCACTTGGGCTTCCCGCCCAGGACGACCAGGGTCCGAATACCGGAAAGGGCACCGCCATTTTAAACTTCCCAAGTGCCTCTGGTGATTTATTTGTGTTACGAGGGGGTGCACTTGTGCTATATGCCCAGGAGTACCAGGGTTGGAGTCTTGGAAAGGGTACTACCAATTTTTAATTTCCCGCCAATTCCCGAAGGGGGGTGGGGAGGGATGTCAGCACAGCCCTGGGACAAAGAGATTCTCGCCAAAATTCAAACTTCCCGCCAACAGGGGTGGTTGTGGGGAGGGGGGGGGGTTGAGAAGGGGAGAGGGGTGAGAGATCTGGGACAAAAGTGAATCTGAGAAAAACACGTGATGGGCGGAGGTGGGCGTGGTCGGGGGTGGTCTGTGAGCGAGGGTGGGCGGGGTGGGAGGGATTAATTGATTAATTTAATTGTTTTATATATCAATTTGACATCAAAATACACCTAGAACCCCACTACCCAACTACTTATGGAATGAGATCCGCAGAGGAAATGAGGCACATACCATGTTTCAATCACGACTGAGATACCTACAGAGACTTCCTGCAAGGGCTGATGCAATCTCCCATAGAGAAGTCTACCCATGATGATGAGCTACTTTGCCACTACGTGAGCCACCTTGCCCGAATGCCGTTACTTCTGTCGACCTGGAAGAACGCCTGGTGCTGTCCACTGGTGCTATCCCGGCTGCCGCTTCTGCGGGACATCAAGGTGACCGCCCTTGCCACTAGCCGCACCTTCTCCTGAGGTCGCGACCACACCGACGCCAACTCGCATTTCTGGACCACTGTCACGGGGGCAGGCGACTCGTCTGAAGTGAGCGGAAGGGTGAAGTGTAAGCATGTGGTATGTTCTTTGTTTCGGTGCTGCCAGTAGCAGTGGCAGAACATATTCCCGTGAAGCGGCGCGACCACACCGACGCGAACTCATATACCTGGACCACTGACCACTGTCATGGAGGAAGACGACTCGTGTGAAGTCAGTGGAAGCGTCAAACGTAAGAGTGTGATATGTTCTTTCTTTTGGTACTGCCAATGACAGAGGAAGATCCCACAAAACGTAGTCCCGCCCCACCCGTCAGGACAAGGAGGCGAACAGACCGACGCCACCTCGCAACACTGGACCACTGTTACGGAGGTAGACGACTCGTCTGAAGTGAGTGGAAGGGCGAAGTGTGTGATATATTTGATATGTTAATTATTTTGGTACGTCAATATCAGTGGCAGAACATAGTCCCGAAAACCATAACCCCCTTCCCCCCCTCGCCTGCAGAGAATAGTTGATTGTTCCCGAATCCTGAGACCTTAATGAACTGTGCGTTGTATTGACAGTTTTTATATTCCCAAGCTTATCAGTGTATCATATTTTCTTTTTCCTTCTTTAGTTTTCAAACAGTACAGGTTGTGCCTCTCAGAAACGTAAAGACTATTTCACAGGTTTTCTTAAATAACTCGTCAAGATAGTTCTAGTTCTTTAACTTAAGTTTTTGCTAAATCAGCTACGAAGGATTTCTTCAGCGGATAGCCTCCTTTGAAGGATTTCATACAACACTCACTATAAATGATTTTTTAAAAGAGAAACTTCTTGTGTTTCATTCGTAGGGTATAAATTTCTTTTGTATAATTATTTCTACTCGCCATTTCGTTGTCATGTTCTTGTTTTGATCTGTCTTACAGAATGTGATACATAATTCTTATTATTTCTCACGACCTACAAAATGTCACACTAGCATCCAGTATACATTCCTCATTTGGTAACGGTACTGTATGTGTGTAAGTCAACAGAGCAATTTCGAAGGTTAAACTATTGTAATAAGGACATTTGTCTTCTTGGGGGATGACGATTCTGTTCGTGTAGGTGTAACGGCTCCATATGAGCCGCTACATGGTTCTATGAATGTTAATAGCAGTGTAGTCAACCATTGTTCAGAGCATCGAATACGGCTACGTTGGTTCAGAGAGGCATTAGTGGCCACTGGTGAGCATCCATTGTGAGGTTGGTACAGGTAGAAACCGCTTACGCTCTCTGAGCCCTTTCGGCCACCGTATTCTTCACTAGGGCGCCGGTGCGTACGGGTGCTCTGACGAGCATCTCTGCTGAGTTGAATTGTGTGAAAGCTTTGTTTGAGTTTCCGGTAGTCACTCTGGTGCGTGGCACTGATAATCACTCCGCACCAACTAATCCAACCAGGGAACGGTGTTAATTTCAGTAATATTCAGTTTATTCGGTGAGATGTTTTGTGCAACTACTACTTAGCCTCGACGAGCGGTGCCACCACGTGATGTGCTGCTTTAGTTAGTTTAGCGTATTATGTATGAATGTGTTGTGTGCTTTGTGGAATGCTTCTGCTAAATTTTATTTTATTTACCGTCAAATTTGTGTTTCATTCCCAAGCCCGTACTCCGCTGCACCACGTTTGTTTCTGCGTACACCATGAGGCTCCACTTCGACATAAACACCTCTCGTGTTCCAATTGAGGCCTCAGTTTCGTGGCGGAATAGTTGTGTTCTGATTTGGTAAACTTATTTACGAAATTACTGAGTTGTACGGAATTTTAGAAGTGGACCTTGCTCTCTGAAATTGACCGTTAAAGGCAGTCGCGCTATGACCTAGTGAGATTACATGTGGAATAGGGAAGCATTTATCCTAAATTCCATCTTTCGATGTGTGAGTGACCGATGTGAATGTTGCCTCTGTGATCTTGATAAATCGTACACAGTAATTTTACTTCTTTGCCCCACATGTGTCAGTCCAGATGATGCGCTGTATAGTGTGACATGTGTCGATGCACGCGCTAGCATCCCAAGTAACTGCATTTTAACTTCTATGTCTGCGTTTATGTTAATGATGAAATAAATGTGAATTATTACTAAATTATTTGTTATTACATCTCACTGCACCATTCCGCACCCTAGTCAGGATCCTTAAAACCAGTCAGTTTGCACCTCCTCCTAGCAATGTTTCAGTGAAATTCATCCTGATTATTACATATACAATATATGGATTGGTATTTCTGGTCAGCCAGAGTGAAGGTGATCGCAAAATTCAGAAGTATTACTGTCACGGTAGTTCAGGCAGAGTCTGTCTGTTACCACTTGGTGACACCAGTGGACATTGTTTGTCGTTCCGCGTTCGCACTATTTCAGTCGGGTCTGTGTGATATGCCTCAAGGGCTCTCTTTCCCGATCGGCAATGTTCTTAATAGTCAGGGGTAAGGTGTTAAGGGAACTCTCACTCACAAATTTTGTAGGGCTCTATAACGTGATAGTTGATCCCACTCCTGTATGCGAATCCAGCCAACATCTCGTTGCCCAAGTTGCATCGCTCTTATTTATATTCCATTGAATATTTGTGTCTGGTAATACTTTAGGAATCCTTGCAGTAGATTAATTTGTGGTACCATAATCTTTGTGTTATTTAGTATTTATTATGAGGGCCATCTGCCAGATACGAGTGATCAGCTATTAAATTATCATAAATAGAATTATATCGAAGTCACAACTTTCAAACTGACCACCAACAGGATCATATCATAATTTCCTCCATAAATTGTCTGTTGCGTGAAAACAACTTCGGCAGTTAATGGGGGCGGGGTTGAGTGTATTAGCCTCACTAATACGGATTTCTTTCATGAATTTGGGTGGCATGACCACCTCACAATCCCGCCACCTCGCAACTACTACAACAGGAATGACATTAAAAACATGACGTATCACAGAAAACTCTTCTCACAATTGTCGCCAACGTCTTAGCGACGTGTAAAAAAAAAAAAAAAAAAAAAGTGTGTGAAATCTTATGGGACTTAACTGCTAAGGTCATCAGTCCCTAAGCTTACACACTACTTAACCTAAATTATCCTAAGGACAAACACACACACCCATGCCCGAAGGAGGACTCGAACCTCCGCTGGGACCAGCTGCGTGTATTCTTCATTTCCCATATGGGAAATAAGTGGTTGTGTTTTCATTAGTTATTAGTTCTCTGAAAGAAATGTTGAGTGTAGTGTTCACAAGTCACAGTTTGGTTGTGAAAGATCAGTGCTGATTTCCATTCAACGCCGATGAAAGCGCTTGTGTCTTATATGAAATCCCCTATCCGTTTGGAAAGGCACCTGACGTTACTGGAGCCAAATATTGCATATGAGGACAGTAATCGTCAAATATTTGGAGGTCATAGGTAATGCTTGAAACTGTAGTCCATTATTGTGTAGTGACCATTATAACTATAATTATTAGTGAGAAGTACTGAAATTCTGAAGGGTAATGATTCTTCCTGCAATTTCAAGCGTATATCAATATGATGTGTCTAATGGTAATCAGCAATGTGACAAACTGAGGCAAAACACTGCTATCACCTGCTCAATAGCTTGTCTGTCCGTGTTTGGAACGAAATACTTGACTGATTCTGAGTATCAGGGATCCAAGAGCTTGTTAGTGAGTTTGTGGAGGTATGTGGCATTAGATGTATACTCAGAGGTCGTGTAATTTGAGTAAATAAAGTGCCCTGATTTACGTGTGCGGTGATGGCTTCTGATGGCGACAGAGATAAGTTCCATATGATTTACATCAGGCCAATTTGGTCAACGTGAGTTCACTGTAATGCACCTCAGAAGGCTGTAGCACGGTTCTGGCTCAGAGACCGGAAAACTTATACTGCTGAAAGATGACATTACAATCGGGGAACATGTAACGCCGGAAATGCATATCCTCCTATTTCCATCTATCGTACTATAAATTTTTTCCTTGTTTTGTTACCTGAAGGTATGACATTTCTGTGTATTTATATATTGTAATTGTTTTACTATTTGTATATATATATTTATGCATTTATGTCGATGTACAATTGGTTTGTTTTGTTAATATTATTTTTATTTTTACGCTGGGTCTGGCCTAGGGAAAACTATGTTATCGAACGATTACATCGATAGGTCGTGTGGAGAACCAAAGTGTTTAGGATCTTTGGTAGTGTGAACTCTGTCGCGTGGAGCGCGGGCAGAGAGGGTCTGGCTGGAGTAGTGCTGTGAGCAGGTGTGTGATGTGACGCTCCCGCGAGTTGCCGCGCTTTCGGGGTTTGGCAGCATGTAATTGCGCTCGACTTGCGATGATAGTTTCTGACACGGTGTCGCGGACGGGAAGCGTTAGCTGGCACACATCAAGAGCCCGTTTCGGCTGGAGACCGTGTCGAGAAGATGGCGCGCCAACATCCAGCTTCTGCAACAGCGACGGCCGACAATGAGTGACTGTCGCCTCCTCCTCGATCGACGACTTCAAACCTTCAATCAACCAACAAGGAAGACTGGTAATACGTAAAGTTTTAGAACTGTATGGGAGACCTCAGCTTTTCAAACTGTTCCATTTTCATAACTAAATTACAGCAACGTAGCATGAACCTTTGTTGCTCATTGTCCCAATTGCATTACCAAGCAGGGTCCCTTCCTTTTCCGGAATGAACCCGAGTGTCGTTGAAATTCAAACGACAGCATTATTCGATTTCACTGCTTTGATTTCAAAGTTCAGTTAAGGTATTCATAGCTGGTTACAATATTTAGATTACACAAGCACAAATTAAGAGTGCGAGTTTTGTTACCGTATTTTAGCTTACCTGTGACTGCAGCTCAGCTTGGTACGTACTAAATTTTACTATTGTTAATTGTTCAGAATCATTTAATTCAAGTTCAAAGTTAAATCTCTTATTTCTAAATTGCGTAGATTGAAGTAGCTTTTGAAATGATTGTTGAGGTAGTCCAAGACTAACCGTATTTTACTGAATTTCGATGTGCTTCAGAAAGAAAGCTCACTTTTAACTTCAGTCACTAAATTAACTTTCGATTTTCCGGTTTTATTAATTCTTTTGCTAAATTAAGTCAGAGTGCAGCGAAATTTATTACTTCTGGCAAACTTTCAGTTTTCACACTAAAAGTGTCAACCTTCAGTTGCCACGCTTCTAGTGCTAATTATATGTGTAATAACCTTTCTTTTTCAGTTACTATAGTAATTGTCCTTAGGACTGGCGACCGCAATTTCCCCCAAATCTCAAATATCTAATTACCGCTAGTTAATTGTTAACGTAACGGCCGCACATTTACTTTCTTTATTAACTTTACCCCTTTTCAAAATTAATTTCCACCAGTTTCATTTACATTTTTCCTTTCATTTAGATGTTACCCTTTCCTCCCTCTTTACCGACAAATTAACTTCGGTAACGATTGCTTTTCCCACATTTCCATTAGGTACACGCGGTTTAATCTTTCACTGTCATTAACGTCGATAAGTGAGGGGGAGGTTACAAACACATCAAGCATAAAGGGATGCAGGTGGTTCCGAGCTATTAGGTTGTTTTCGATTACTACCATAGGCCCCACGGAAGCACAGGAAAATGTCTCCCACCAGCCTACATCCCTGGCGTGCTGCACGTTTCCAGCTTCCGTTCATCTCTATGATGGCGTTTGCGGAGACGACCATCGACCTAGTGTAGCAAAAAGTATTTAGCCAGAAGAACCGACACATTAGCACCGATCGACAGTCGAATCCCGATGGCCGCGTAATCACTGCAGTAGCAGTTGGCGATATTGTTGGGTCAACATGTGAACATGTAGAGGTGGTCTGATATGGAGCTCCATGTTTAACAATGTACGATGAACGGTGTGCTCCGAATCACTTGTGCGTGCACCAGCATTGTACTCGTTTGGCAGAGGTGCCACAGACCACCATCTAAACCACTTTACAATGCAGACAAGCCTCCGAATCCCGCGTTACGTGAAGAGTCTTGGACGTCGAACCATTTAGCGCCTAGTGGTTGTCTCATTATCCTTCAACCTCTTTCCATAAATGCTGACGACAGTAGCACGTGAGCATTCGACTAGTCTATCCGTTTTCGAGGTACACGTTGACAGGGTTTGAGTAAGAATGATCTGCCCTTTATGAAAGCTGATAATTCAGTGGATTTCCCCATCTGCAGCCCATATCTTCGCTAGGGTGTTCCCCCCTCCGTGTGTGCTCAGCTTACATACATTTGTTACCGTGTCACTTGCGCGCAACTCCACTGGGGTGCCTATTCTGTATCTTTCCGCCATTGTGCCGATCGTTCGGCACTCAAGAGCACCGAACGGTCTAGTACTCGAATTACAGCCCGTGGATTATTCGGTATGCATTTCGGTAGCAATACCGTTCGGGTGCAGAGAACCGAAGCGCTGTTGTCGGTTCGCGTCGCGCAAGCCAATCAAAAGCAAGCGGCCGCAGATCCGCGCATGCACACTGTAGCGCGCACAGCGCCACGAACACAAAGCGGCTAGAAGACGACACAGACGCGCTATTCTTCCAAGTACAGAAAATTGTGTTCACGTTGCCATAACGCACGACGCCGCATTCCATCGAGCTGACGTGCCCGCCTTCATCACTCTTGCCTCCTCCTTAACAGTATCAGGCGCAGTATATCCATTTCCATGATTCTCAGCTGAAATGCATAAAATTTTTACAGTCTTCCTGGCCGCCTGTTTCAATGCATGCATAGTAGGGATAGCGTATTTGATTTTATTCTGCAGATTTTTGTAAATGCCGCATTATGTCATCTTATTCTCATTCACACTGACATCGTGTTTTGGATTTTACGTTTCGGAAAATTAGTTAGGAATAGTATGTAGTACCACATTATACTAATACATATGTAAAAACACCAGAAAAATTGATTCTGAGAGTTTCAAAGAAGAAGAAGATAAACAGAATGTGGTTATAACTCGCTCCTAGAGATCCGTATGATTAAGTTGACCACTTCCCTATATGATACGTCAACGATTTGGGTCTTAATAACAAAAATGAGAAAACACATTTTCAAGAGCTCCTGCAGTTCGTATATGGTGCTACAGTCTAAAAACATTACGGCGGAAATCTTTCATCTATGTCTACTGTTGTCGTGGATTCGATCGCAGATAAATACTTGTGACAAGCAAGATTATGAAGATGACTGCTGCTTGTTCCATTCCCAGTAATTTAAGTTGTTCTCTTAGATTCCTGTCTAACCGCAACCCTGAAATCGCTACATATTCGAAAAAAAATGGTGAATTATTTCTGACAAGAAAAAATATAAAGGCAAAAAAAAAATGGTTCAAATGGCTCTGAGCGCTATGGGACTTAACATCTGAGGTCATTAGTCCCCTAGAACTTAGAAGTACTTAAATCTAACTAACCTAAGGACAACACACACATTCATGCCCGAGGCAGGATTCGAACCTGCGACCGTAGCGGTCGCGCGGTTCCAGACTGATATAAAGGTCACAGTCGGTTGTTTCACTTACAGCAATTTAATCTCCAGCAATTTCATATTTCGTTTTCTAACACACAGAAATCACGAAATCATTACTGAGGAAGTGCGCCCTTAGATGCAAATAATAACGAATATTGCAGAAAAATCTTAACTTGGACGAATAACAAAGTCTCAGAACGTGTTGCATATATGAAGAGGAAAACAAAAACTTTTTCACACATCTGCGCTCACACCCGTGTTCTTTCATATGGGATTCCCGCGTGCTAACCATTTAACCACGCCAGACGAACGTATGCTGACTTTGTTACCAAACGGTGCGGCATAAGTCATAAATGCGTGATAGTTTGGAAAGTTTCCAATACCAGGCTTCACATAATTGCTTTCCATCGTTACATGGAAGTTGAAAACACGTTTCGATAATTACTAACTAAACCATTTGTGGGAAAAAGTCACTAGTAACGTCAGTTAACACTCATGTAAAATACGTAAGCAGAGCCGATGTCTTCCTATTTAATGATCTTTAAAGTCTTATTTGCATTAAAATAACACATATTTTGAGAGAATATTGATGGAGAACGTTTTCTTTTTGGATGTAATCATCCACTGTAACAACCTAACCTAACCATATTTCTAACAAAGGAAAATAGTCTATTATGAACTCAGTTTCCAACCGGATGCGTCCTCTGGTGATTCTTTAGTAACACAATCACTAAATCCAAAGCTAAAACCGCTAAATATGTTTAAAATAACAAGTTATAGGTGTGCATAAACCACAGCTCACCGATCGGCAGGGCCACACCGAAATCCAAAACCTCTCAGTGCAATTGTCGTAAAATCGGCGGGAGGACCGTTCGGTAACAGGTTTCAGATGCTTACTGAATAGGATATTTCGATAAAGAACGGAAATTGACGTCACTACCGAAACGAACCAATTACACCGATGGATATGAACAATACAGAATAGGGCCCCGGGTGGCGACCAACGTGGCACTGGGCAGTGGTCGCAATGTTTTGCCTCATCATTGTATATTATTTGTACCTTGTGATTTGGGCTGTAAAGAACTATTATGAAAGGTATTCTCTCAAGAGCTTCTGTAAATAGATATACACCTATTGTAACATCAAGCAATTGATACTGAGGACACACGCGGGCATTTCGGAGTGGCAGTTGATTCGAAGCGGATATGCCACACGACAAATGGCGCTGAGTTGGCAGACACGCGCTTCGCGCATGTAAACCCTTTATATCGACGCCGGCCGCCCTCAGCAGGTGTTCGGCGCGCTCTCTATGCGTCGCAGCCGCCTGTCGGTGCCCGCATGGTCTATGGCGCGCGTGCGCTCGCCACAGTAGTTGGCGGATAGGCGGGCCCGCGCCGCTCCGCCTAATCGGATTAGCGATGGCGCGCCGGCCGCCCAGGGGATCAGCGGCAACGCTTTTCAAGTGCAGGCGATCGGCAGCTGGTGTTGGCGTAGCGCACAGGCGCGGAGTTAGGGCCGTCTGTCTGTCCGCCGTGACGTAGGCAGGGCAGGGTCGCTTAAACAGCCTAGCCGGTGATCGCCGCCAGCTGCCGTTTACACGACGAAACACAGCCGTGGCACTGTGTACTGGCTCCCCACTATTGCAGTGCTGGCGCCCCTGGGCTTATGTACTAGCGGCTGACTGCTACGAGAGTACCGCTTATTCTCCTGCCGTATCAAAGAAACCTCACAGGAATTCAGCTCCGTCTCAAACAATCGAGTAATGCTCGTTAAAATGTTATGTTGGTGCGTAAGTGCGTGTTGGTATTCCGGCCTATTGTAGCCTTTTATTTGTATTTCACTGCTGCTCTTTGTGTTAACATATTGTCATTTTGTCATGTGGAGATAGAGAGTGCAGCTGTGGACGCTAGAAAATGGAGTGCAAAGGGGAGAAATCGGAATACTTTCGATATGTAGAGGGGTCCAAAAAATGCATCCACTGTTAAAAGTCCATAACTGGCAAACTAATTGACGGAGTTGTCTCATCTTCGGTAGCACTGAAAGGGTACAGTAGCGCCCGACATTGAAAATAGGTACAACATTCTTCGTTATTCTTGTCTGAACGACATATGTTTTGTAATAATAACTCAATTTCACTTAATACACCGAAGTCGGATACCAGTGTAGGAAAGAATGACAATTTATTTATTTAATTGATCACATGTGCACTCCCACAAAATAAATCCCTACATCCAATTTGGTGAGATATGTGAAATGAATGAATGTATGGTCGTCTGCTAACCGCGGATAGTGAATGTGCAATATATGATCATCTTTGAGACGGTCCTTTGGTCACCTATGGTGGAACCAAAGAGATGAAATTTACCTGAGCTTTGAGCGCCTGAAATGTGGCTGACCAATACGGTAACATGGTGCTCCCCCACCTTGACGGAGGTGCGAGCTGTCCTGAAGAACGGCCATGTTTCAGCACTCTGGCACTGGATCTTGTATTGGTAAAACCTGTCTTAGGTGTGCTCCGTAAAGACAAAAGAGTGGAGAGAATGGTATGGATGTGAAATACTTAAGAGTAGCTTGGAATAATAATTTCTCTATTTCAGGAACTTTTGGGGGGAGAATTAAATGACAGGCAGGTAATATTAAGGGGATCGTAGTAATCTTCGGAAGTGACCAACGGTCACAATGAAACCACGTGTAGCAATAGGTTGAAATACTTGCGAGTGCCAGTGTTAAGCTGAATTACTGGCGTGTGTATTATAAGTTGGAAATATTTAATAAATGGCGTGTGCAGGACTTGAAATTAGAGACGAGTACTTCCACGTGGTGAGTACTGTGTGAGTCTCCCTCTGTGTATGAGACAAAGGGTAAAGAGAACTACTCACGCATGGTATCAGTTGAGGACTCGCGTGTGTGACGAATATGTTCTTAATATTACTTTGCGTGTTACGCTTCTGTGTGACGCTAGAATCAAACTCTAATACTCTGAGAGAGAAGCAAGGTGAGTCAGCCGCCTATGCAGCAACGCCATTTGGCTTGCATTGCACAGGAAGACGTGCATATATCCTCCAGAGATCGTAGTAGGAAAGAAAAGTTACGAAATGGGGCAGTGTCGTGTGGAACTGGGATGAATACTAATTGAAGTGGGAAAGCTGAAAGTGATTCTAACGTCGTGACTATTGTTTGTGTTGTATTCTACGTTGCCAGTGTGATGCATTTCATGTAATTTAAGTATGTTCCTTTTTGTATCGCTTGGTCTGGAGGAAATTTTCGTGTTAATGGGTGTGAGAGTCGAAGTGTGAGATATGGGAAAAGATCCACCATCCTATACAGAACGTGCACTGTAGCGTTGGATAATTACGAGACCAATGTAAAGCCATGCCCACTGGGCGGAGTTTCTCATGTGTAATTATTGTAGTATAAAATGTAATGATGTGTTTAAGTTATCTTTGAATCATAATAGAATTTATCGGAATAAAAAAGATAGTGAAAAGAAAAAGATTGGTGGCCTTGTTCTTCGAATAGTGTGTAGTCGTGATACCCAGAATTTATAACGTGTGCGCCATTAATATTCAGTGCGACGGCCACGTGTTGGTCAAAGTCGTTGGGTAAGAAAGAAAATGTGGCGTTGCCAGAGCGTAGTGAACAATCAGAGTTGTGTAAATTCCTAATAGATATGCGTTATCCGTTTCCGTTGTGTAATATTCAAACAGGAGAATATTTTTGTAGCTTAATTGTGAGTACTAGAGCTCATAATCAGTCATTGATGTTACTCGATAAATAGGAATAAATCCACTCACTTGGCAGACCACTCATCTTGCAGGCCTGACTGCTTGATGCCACAGTATGAGCAAGGCATGTGGGTGCCTCTCAGCGTAATAGTTTGTACTTCCGGCAATCGCCACACAAGCGTTGTACTGCGTTGTTTTATTTTGTCAGATGACAGTCGGCAGAAAGTGTTTTGTTCTTAGTTGCACCTAGTTACTTGAGTAAACATGGCTGGGGCAAGACTCACATTCGATGAAAGGAAGTCAGTGTTTAAGTGGTATTTTAAGTACGAAAATATTAATGACGTTCAACGGCAATGGCGAAATGAGTATGGAACAGAGCCACCGACACCTTTAACGATTCGTCGCATCCGAGACAAATTTGAAGCCGAAGGCTGTGTTAAAGATGTACACAAACAACGATCTGGACGACCTGTAACAGTAACAAGTCCAGATAACTCCCGTCGCGTGTTATAACAATTCACTCGCTCACCACAGAAGTCTGTGAGACAGTGTGCCCGTGAAACTAGAGTGAGTCGCTTAGTGTTCGGCGAATTTTGAAGACATCAAAGTGGAAGTGCTACATCCCACGATTGCTACACGCAATGAACGAGGAAGACCCAGATCGTAGAATGGAGTACTGCGAGTGGTTTACTAACATGGTGCGCAACGATGAAGAGTTTGCAGAGATGATTGTGTGGTCCGATGAGGCAAAGTTCAAACTCAATGGTACAGTAAATCGCCACAACTGCATCTACTGGGCCGAACGTCCATGTAGACAAAGCCGTGAATTTGCCAGGACTACATGTGTGGTGTGGGTTGTCTTACCGGGGCTTGATTGGGCCATTCTGCTTTTACAGCACAATTACCGGTGAGGTGTACCTTCAGAAGCTTCAGACATCCATTTTACCTGCCATCCGAGACTTGTATGGAGACGGAAGAGTTTACTTTTCAACAAGATGGTGCCCCAGCCCACTACCAAAGTCCTGTTATGGCGTATCTCGGCGAAAATCTACCAGGAAGATGGATAGGCCGTAGAGGTGCTGTGGAGTATCCACCACGTTCCCCAGACCTAACTCCTCTGGACTTTTACCTGTGGGGAACGCTAAAGGACGTCGTTTATCGACGAAAGCCACGCAAATTGGACGAACTTCGAGAATCCATCGTATATTCATGTGCAAATATCCAACTGAACACGTTGCAGTCAGTAGTCCATGCTGCAGTTCGGCCGCATCGTTTGTGTATGGATGTTAATGGTGACCATTTCGAACAGCTACAGTGATATCATTAAGCAGGACTTTAAGCTACACTTAAACCAAAAATGAGACAACTCCGTCAATTAGTTTGCAAGTTATGACTTTTAAACAGTGTATACATTTTTTAGGACCCCTCTGTATTCTTCGCTTTCAGTCCAATTGAAGAGTGACAGCAGGTGGGGCAGCCAGAAACATTTGCGCCTCATATGGGGATAATGCCATTGGACAGAGCAAGTGAAGAAAGTGTTTTTCTCGCTTTAAGAAGGATCGTTTTGATAATAGTGACTCACCACGTTCAGAAAAACCTTCGCAGTCTGATGAGAATCTTTTAAACGCTTTAATCTACAATGACCCACGTTGGTATACTCGAGAAGTCACATGGTGTACACATTCCAAAGTCGAGCTACATTTGTATACAATGGCAAGGTTAAAAAATCGGATGTGTGGGTGCCGAAGCTCTAAGCCAAATCACAAAAATCAGCATCTGTCCTTGCTCGTCAACATACAGGGTGAGTCACCTAACGTTACCGCTGGATATATTTCGTAAACCACATCAAATACTGACGAACCGATGCCACAGACCGAACGTGAGGAGAGGGGCTAGTGTAATTGTTTAATACAAACCAAAAAAAAATGCACGAAAATATGTTTTTTAACACAAACCCACGTTTTTTATGGAACCACGTTAGTTTTGTTAGCACATCTGAACATATAAACAAATACGTAATCAGTGCCGTTTGTTGCATTGTAAAATGTTAATAACATCCGAAGATATTGTAACCTAAAGTTGACGCTTGAAACCTCCGACGTTCAGTTGCGTGTTGTAACAAACATGGGCCACGGTCGCCGAGCAGCATCTGCAGGGACATGTTTACGATGACGACCGTGTTTACGATTGTGGCTGTAGTGCACTGTTGTGGTTTGGTCTAGCTGTCGCAGTGTCCGCATGTAACGCTTGCTGCTATTGTTATTCTGCATTCGTCTCCGCACGCAGACCAACTGTAGTACACCGTGTTACCAGACGTCTGCGATAGTGTAGTGTTGTAGGAACTGTGACCATGGTGTATTCGAACTCTGAAAAGGCGGACATGATACTCATCTATGGCGAGTGTCGACGAAATGCAGCTGAAGCCTGCAGGGTGTATGCAGAACGGTACCCGGACAGAGAGCATCCAACGTGCCCCGGACAGAGAGCATCCAACGTGCCACACATTGCAAAACATATACCGCCAACTGTAGGCAACAGGTATGGTCGTAGCACGCAAACGGGTCCGTAACAGGCTCGTCACAGGAGAAGCGGGTGTAGTGGGTGTGTTAGCTGCTGCTGCCATGAACCCACACATGAGTACACGGGACATGGCGAGAGCCGGTGGACTGAGTCAAAGTAGTGTCATGCGCATACTGCATCGTCACCGCTTTCACCCGTTTCATGTGCGCTACATCAGCAATTACATGGTGATGACTTTAATCATCGAGTGCAATTCCGTCAATGGGCATCAACAGAGAGTGCGTTGCAGTTCTAGCTGTTTACCGATGAAGCGGGTTTCACAAACCACGGGGCAGTGAATCTACGGAAAATGCATTACTGTCCGTGGACAATCCTCGCTGACTCAGACAGGTAGAGCGACAGCGACCGTGGACTGTAAATGTATGGTGCGGAATCATTGGCGACCACCTCATTGGTCCTCACGTCATTGCTGATGCCCAAACAGCTGCAACATACATCGCGTTTCTACAGAATGATCTGCCAACGTTGCCCACTGGAAACGCGTCGACGTATGTGGTATCAGCATGATGGTGCACCTGCACATTCCGCAATTGACACTAGGCTGACCCTTAACCGGATGTTCGACGGGCGTTTCATAGGACGTGGAGGACGCATAAATTGGCCAGCCCGTTCTCCTGATCTTACACCTCTGGACTTCTTTCTGTGGGGTACGTTAAAGGAGAATGTGTACCGAGATGTGCCTACAACCCCAGAGGAAATGAAACAACGTATTGTGGCAGCCTGCGGCCACATTACACCAGATGTACTGCGGCGTGTACGACATTCATTACGCCAGAGATTGCAATTGTGTGCAGCAAATGATGGCCACCACATTGAACATCTATTGGCCTGACATGTCGGGACACACTCTATTCCACTCCGTAATTGAAAACGGAAACCACGTGTGTACGTGTACCTCACCCCTCATGATAATGTACATGTACGTCAGTGAAAAAGACCAATAAAAAGGTGTTAGCATGTGAATGTAATGTGCTGTTGCAGTCTCTTCTGTACCTAAGGTCCATCACCGTTCCCTTTGGATCCCTACGTAATTCCGTGCTCTCCGATACACACAATCGAACAGCGGAGGAGTGGTACTCAAGCGTCAACCTTAGGTTACAATATCTCCGGATGTAATTAACATTTTACACTGCAACAAACGGCACTGATTACGTATTTGTTTATATGTTCAGATTTGCTAACAAAACTAACGGGGTTCAATTTAAAAAAACGTAGGTTTGTGTTAAAAAACATACTTCCGTGCATTTTTTTATGGTTTGTATTAACCAATTACACTAGCCCCTCTCCTCACGTTCGGTCTGTGGAATCCCTTCGTCAGTATTTGATGTGGTTTACGAAATATATCCAGCGGTAATGCTAGGTGACTCACCCTGTATACATCTACATCTACATCTGCATGTATACTCTGAATATCACATTTAAATGCCTGGTAGAGGGTTCATCGAACCACATTCACAATAGGTCTCTATTATTCCAACATCGAACAGCGCGCGGAAAAAACGGACCCTCATATCTTTCTGTACGAGCTCTGATTTCCCTTACTTTATAGTGATGATCGTTTCTCCCTACGTAGGTCGACGTCAACAAAATATTTTTGCATACGGAGGAGAAAATTGGTGATAGAAAATCCGTAAGAAGATTACGCCACAACGAAGAGCGCCTCTGCTTTAATGACGTCCACCCCAAATCCTCTGTCATATCAGAGACACTCACTCCCTTGTTTCTAGATGATACAAAACGTGCTGCCGTTCTTTGAACTTTCTCGATGTACTTCGTTAATTCTGTCTGGTCAGGGTCCCAAAGCACGGAGCAGTACTCCAATACAGAACGGACAAGCAAAGTGTAAGTAGTCTCTTTAGTAGACCAGTCGCATCTTCTAAGTGTTCTGCCAAGAAAACGCAATTTTCTCTCGCCCTCCCCACAACATTCTCTAGGCTGTGTATTCTTTCCAATTTAATTCTTTGGTATTTAGTAGAATTTACAGCCTTTACTTTTGATTCATTTATCGTGTACTCCATGTTTAACGGAATCGTTTTAGCACTCATGTGGATGATTTCACACTTTTCATTATTTAGTGTCAATTACCAATTTTCGCACTACACAGATATCTTTTCTAAATCGTTTTGCAATTTGTTTTGACCTCCTGGTGACCTTACTAGACTATAAACGATAACATCATCTGCTAAAAACGCAAGACGGCTGCTCCTAAATCGCTTATACAGATAGGGAACAACAGAAGACCAATAAGAGTAGCATGGGAAAGGCCCAAAATCATTTCTGTTTTACTTGATGACTTTGCGTCAATGAATACGAACTGTGACTTCTCTGACAGGAAATCACGAATCCAGTCACAGACGATATTCCACGAGCACACAATTTCACTACAAGCTACTAAGAATTTAAGGCGTCAAAGGTCTCCTGAAAATATGGAAATGCGGCATCAATTTGAAATACCTTGTCAATAATACTCAAAACGTCGTGCGGGTAAAGAGCTAGCTATGTCTCACAACAACGATGTCTTCTAAATCCGTGTTGATTGTGTGTCAATAGACCGTTCTCTTCGAGGTAATTCAAATGGCTCAAATGGCTCTGAGCACTATGGGACTCAACTGCTGAGGTCATTAGTCCCCTAGAACTTAGAACTAGTTAAACCTAACTAACCTAAGGACATCACAAACATCCATGCCCGAGGCAGGATTCGAACCTGCGACCGTAGCGGTCTTGCGGTTCCAGACTGCAGCGCCTTTAACCGCACGGCCACTTCGGCCGGCAGGTAATTCATAATGTTCGAACACAATATACGTTACAAAATCCTGCTGAGTATCGTCGTTAATGATATGAGCCTGTAATTATCCCTGCTGCCTTTTTCTAGTATTGGCGTGACCTGTACAACTTTCTATCCTTTCTGTTACCGATATTTTGTTGAGTGAGCGGTTGTATATGATTGTTAACCGTGGAGCTGTTTTCGTTTATTTTTGGAGGATTAGTGGGTTACAATATTCAGTCTCGATACGACAATCCTGTTTTTACTAATCACTGTATCCGTTTTCACGCTTGTTATTATCTCAAAATTATTTGTTGGTAAGAGTGTAAGTGTGTTTACACAACCCTTTACTAATCGATTGCGCTCATCATCTAACTACTTGAAATAGTGTTTAGAGAATGCATTTATTATAATTTTGGATGATATTTTATATGTACCTACGGATTGAAACATATATCTTCGCCACTATACCGAGGGTAGATTGAACTCACCGTCAGTTATAATTGTAAGAGTCTGGTATGTGTTTGAAATCAGGCTCAATTTTTCATTGAACGTTTCAGAAATTGTATCATCTGAGTAGGGAAATCGGTGAAAAGGAGACAGTTATTATTTTATTCCGGTTGTCAAGAATGACCCTAAGAGTAGCTCACAGGAGCTATCTACTTCAATTTCGCTACAAGATAAACTACTTCTGACAGCAACCAATACGCCACCGCCTATTGTGTTTAGCCTGTCCTTTCTAAACACCGTTAGGTCCTTCGCTAAAATTTCGGCTGAACTTATCTCCCACTTTATCCAGTTTTCAATGCCTATAACGATTTGAACATCAGTGCTTGCTATTATCGCTTGGAGCTCTGGTACTTTCCCAACACAGCTACGACGCTTTTCAATTGTCATACCGATGGTTCCTGTATCTACATTCTTCTTGTGTTCAGCCTGCACCCTTTGAGATCGAAGCCCTTTTTGTGTTTTCCCGAGACCCCGTACTGCCAAAAACCACCCCATCAACGCCACACAGCCCCTGCTACCCATGTACCTGCTTTCTGCGTACAGTGGACTCCTGACTTACTTAATTGAACCTGAAACCCAATCACCTTATGGCGGAACCCGATGACTCAGCAGCTTACGCAGTCGCAGAACCGTCTGAGCCTCTGATTCAGACCCTCCACCCACCTCTGTTCCAGAGGTTCGCAATCGGTCCTGTCGACTATGCTACAAATGATTAGCTCTGCTTTTACCTATCAGGCAAGAGTTTGGTTGGGTTGATTTGGGAGACAAAACTACTTGGTCATCGGTCCCATCGGATTCGGGAAGGATGTCGGTCGTGACTCTTCAAAGGAACCATCCCGGCATTTGGCTGAGGTGATTTAGGGAAATCATGGGAAACCTAAATCAGGATGACCGTCATCCCTAATGAGAGTCCAGTATGCTAACCACTGCGTCACCTCGCTCGGTTATCAAGCAAGACTGGTTGGCTTTACCACTTCTGATAGCTGCTCGAAACCAGAGACAATATTTTCCGATCCAAGGTGACACACGTCTTTTGAACTGACGCCCGCCTTTCAGATCCCGAGATGGCTTCCCGCTCGACGGCAGGTGAGGAGTCAACCTCAGTGCGAGCAGTAACTGGGCAGACCACTGGTACGTACATGTCGGCGGACTCAGACATGCTGTACGTCCGTTGGATCCCCACAGCCGGCCCATCATAGCTATGCCTGTCCACTGCAGTTTCAATTTGTGTAGCAGAAGCCATCACAGCCTGGAGACGAGAGCGAAATGTCGCCAACTCGGTTCGAATCCGCACTTAGCAATCATAGACCCAACCCATAGTAAAGACTGTGGAAAAGTACACTAAGTAGACGAAGATAGGGCTATCGACACACGCTATGCGACACTACCCCAGACACTGAGGGAAACACAAGAACTGTACCTAATAAATATTCAAAAACTGAACTACCAAGGCACTCAGGTGAAACTATACAGTTCGCTCCAGTTTAGGATTTCGTAAAATGTTACAACATCGGTTACTTCTGTGCTGTTGCCTTACTGGCTGACTAAGGCCAGCGTGCGGTCACTAACTTTCAAAACAATTTTGTCGTGAACAATACCGAACATTGCCATCCTGTATCGTTACTGGTGACGAGAAATTGTATGCTTATGATAATGTAAGGATAGGAAAAGGAATGGTTAAGCCCAACCCAAGGAGCAACTTCCCATACAAAGACCTACATGCGCCCACAGAAGATAATATTATGCATCTGGTGGAACAGCGACGATGTGGTGTACTAAAAATTGTTATCCTAAGATGTAACCATCACTGCCGGCCAGAGTGGCCCAGCGGTTCTAGGCGCTACAGTCTGGAACCGCGTGACCGATACGGTTGCAAGTTCGAATCCTGCCTCGGGCATGGATGTGTGTGATGTCCTTAGGTTAGTTAGGTTTAAGTAGTTCTAAGTTCTAGGGGACTGATGACCTCAGCAGTTAAGTCCCATAGTGCTCAGTGCCATTTAACCATCACTGCTGACGTTTATTGTCAACAATTGGGTCGTCTTGCAGGCGCAGTCCAAGAAAAATGACTAGCAAGTTTGAATGAACTGATGCTACTACGCCATAACATCCAGCGGCATTCTGCTAAACTGACAAAAAGCACTATACAGGAGTTGGGTTGGGGAGTCATTCCGCACCCATCCTATTCGCCTGATCTCGCGCCCTCAGATTTTCACGCTACAAGCTTATGCACCAGCCCAATACAGGCACCAGCAGAAGTTTTGCATCATCCCGATATGTCGTGGAGGTGTGTTGCTGTTGTGACGGTTCCTGTACAGATCGGAAGGTTACCTCTGACATTCTTCGCAAATGCATCTAGAATTGCCATGAACGCTAGCTACAGTTAGTCTAGTGGACTGAAAGTAAAGCACCAGTATGGACGCACTCGATAAGTCTCTGAACAGTAGAGAGAACGTCCATCATGCCACAAACGACAATGGTGGCCAACGATGCGGTCCGCATCATCTCGTTACGCGCAGAGGGCTTCTCAACCAGGCAAGTTACTCGAAATGTGCACTGGAGTCAGATCTGGTGAGCGCATGGAATCGGTCCCAGTTGACAGTTTGTGTTGAGGACTTACACCGCATAGGCCGTCCACTTTCGACAGAAGCACAGAATGATTGATATCTGCGACTTTTAAGTCAAAGGAACAATGGGCTGGGTGCTCCAAAACTTAATTCGTCGTCCGACTTGAATGTGGGACGCCGTGTGTAGCATCAGACTGTTAGTAGACGACTGCATGGTATTACTCTCCAATCCCTGTGACATTGGCGAGACCACGCCGTACACCACACACCACAACACCATGCACACCGTTACAGATGCGCAAGTAATGATGCAAAGCGGACGCCTCGTGATTGGTATTGTTTACAGACCAAACTCGGATCTGTTTGTACATCTTTAATCGCAGACAACGAGTCAGGTGACAACTCGGCATTACCGAACTCCTTCATCACTGTGTCCCATATAAGTAAAGGTGGTGGTAGCTTTTCATGGTGTCACGATACACCTCTTGTTGTAGGCATTCTGACTGATCTACGGTACAGGGACGAGTTTCTACAACCAACAGTGGGACCGTATCGCCGAAAGTTTGGTGACTTGTTCGTTCACGTGTTCGTCGTGCTGTTCACCTGAGCGCGTTTCTTCAGTATGCTAGGATTACAAGAACGGAAATGGGCTGCCTGTTCCCTGGAAATAAATCGAAACGAACATGTTGGAATCTATAAAAACAAGCTGTTTCTTTTCGTCGCAACGACCACGTACTGTGCGCGAGTTACACACAGTCTCCATTGAAGAGTGAGACAGTTTGGTCCAGCGTAAGCCTGATGATCACGTCGATGGTATGCCGGACGCATCCTAGTGTTCATCCGAGCAAGAGGACTTTCCACCGGGTACTAAATTTGCTTAACAGTTCTGCGAAGAAACCTCCATGAGAAACAGAGGAATTTTTCTTTACATAAATCTTAGTTTACTTCATATTATGAACTGTATACACTGCAAATGAATATACAGGGTGAGTCACCTAACGTTACCGCTGGATATATTTCGTAAACCACATCAAATACTGACGAACCGATTCCACAGACCGAACGTGAGGAGAGGGGCTAGTGCAATTGTTTAATACAAACCATACAGAAATGCATGGAAGTATGTTTTTTAACACAAACCTACGTTTTTTAAAATGGAACAACGTTGGTTTTGTTAGCACATCTGAACATATAAACGAATACTTAATCAGTGCCGTTTGTTGCATTGTAAAATGTTAATTATGTAGTGTTGGCAGAAGAGCTAACACTGTTTCTAGAGGAGGCCGAAATGCACGCGTCTAATTACACGCTGACTGGCGTGAGGTCTGGAACAGGACAATATCTTGAGAATTGCAAATAAAGTACGTTGTTGATATAATACTTACCTTTAATCCACAATTGTAGAACATCTCTCGTTACGGTACATGCTTCATAATATTAATTATCAATTGAATACGGCGCCTTGCTAGGTCGTAGCAAATGTAGCTGAAGGCTATGCTATCGTCTCAGCAAATGAGAGCGTATTTGTCAGTGAACCTTTCCTTGCAAAGTCGGCTGTACAACTGGGGCGAGTGCTAGTACGTCTCTCTAGACCTGCCGTGTGGTGGCGCTCGGTCTGCTATCACTGACAGTGGCGACACGCGGGTCCGGCGTATACTAATGGACCGCGGCCGATATAAAGGCTACCACCTAGCAAGTGTGGTGTCTGGCGGTGACACCACATTCCTCCCCCGCAAATCGGCGTACGGTTGTGTTATAAGGCTTCCGCCCGCCGTGGGGAGGACCCCATGTTGACGTATGCGACGAGGTGGAGAGCCTAACAACAGGCGAGGCTGTGCCACCCGGACCCGGCCATTCGGTCCGAGGGGAGATAGGAAACGCCTGAAAACCTAGTCCAGGGTGCACGTCAACATGCGGTGTATGCGCCCGTAGAGAGACAGGAGGGGCCGAAGGGTCGACCTCCATCGCGTCGGGGTACCCGACGGGCGTAGACGACATGTGGTCCGGAGCGGGCAAGAGTTCCATGTCGGAGGACAGCTGGTCACGGGAAGCGATCGGCAGCGCGTGACCCAGGGAGGCGCCTGGCGGTTGCAACGAAGAGTCCACTGCGGCCGTCGCCGGCGGGAGAACAGGCGGCGGCGGCGGCGGCGGCGGCGGCAGCGCGTCGCCATGTGGCAAAATGGAAGGCAGCGTCGGTAACACCTGGGGATAAGGCGAGCCAGTAGATGGGTCCCCAGGGCGCTGACCGGACGGCACCGTCGCTGAAAGCAGACGGGGAGCGGCAGAACCTGTGCGACTATAGAGGCGCAGCTGATTGAGATGCCGACGCACCTCACCAGAGGCCCCCAAAACCAAATACATAGCGCGGCCGAGGCAGCGAAGAATGCGCCCTGCGAGCCAACGCCGTGAACCTCGATAGCTGCGATAGTATACAACGTCGCCTGGAGCAAAAGCAGGCGTCTGCCGCTGCACAGGAACCTGATGCGGCGGATGCAGCAGAGACACCAAGGTTCGATGAGGACGACCGTGGAGCAACCCAGCCGGCAAGCGACCATCTCGGGGCTGAGAGCGATACGAGGACAAGAAGAGCAACAACGCGTCCTCCCGAGAATGCGACTCTTTCAACTTCAACATCTGCGACTTGAAAGTCCGGACCAATCGTTCAGCGGCACCGTTTGACTGAGGCGAAAACGGCGCGGATGTCAGATGTTTAATACCATTGGCCTTGCAGAATGACTGAAATTCTGCGAACATGAATTGTGGGCCATTGTCGGAAACAATAGTCTGTGGAAGACCTTCTATACAAAAGATAGCAGATAACGCTTGGATGGTGGCAGCAGACGTCGTGGAAGACATCCGGACAACAAAAGGAAAATTACTGAAAGAATCTACTACAACCAACCATCGAGCATTCCAGAATGGACCAGCAAACTCGATGTGTAAGCGTTGCCAAGGGGAAGTGGCTTTCGGCCATGCAAAGAATTTCCGCGGTGGTGCGGATTGTTGTGCGGCACACGCCATGCAAGAAGAGCACATAATCGTAATCGCAGCATCGATTCCGAACCAAGTACAATGGTGACGAGCAAGTTGTTTCGTTCGCACTATACCCCAATGCCCTTGGTGGAGAAGCCGTAAGACAGAGGACTGTACGAACGTGGGACCACGACCCGAGACTGATCATTATCAGAACGCAACAGCAAAACACCACGTCGTACAAAAAGTCTCTCCTTGTGAGCAAAAAATCGGCGAACCAACGGATCCTCGATCCGTGACTTTGACAAGGGCCATTGCATAGCAACAAAACGCAAAACGGTAGCAAGGACAGGGTCAGCAGCTGTGGCTGTAGCTACACGACGAAAATCAATCGGCAACGATTCGACCACTTCATCGTTTTCCGCATCAATGAACAGGCAAGCAAGTTCGGAAGAATCGAATGCTCTATCCTCAGCAGCAGGCAAACGGGACAACGCATTGGCGTTTCCGTGCTTAGCAGTGGACCGATGCAAGATATCGTAGCGGTACTGCGAGAGGAAAATAGACCAGCGAATGAATTTCTGCGCTGTACGTGGAGGTACAGGCTTGTTCTGATGAAAAACTGATGTCAAAGGTTTGTGGTCTGTGATGATGGTAAAGTGACGACCATACAAGAAATCATGAAACTTAGTAACACCAAGTACGAGAGCCAAAGCTTCTTTCTCGATCTGTGAATAATTTCGTTGCGCAGACGAGAGCAATTTGGACGCAAAGGCAATAGGGCAATCATGCGAACCATCATTTAATGTTCTTGCGACCTCATCACGCAATGCGTGGGGAACATTGCGCGCTCTGAAAAATTTCGGTTGCGCATTTACTTTCAGTTCCAAATGTGCTTTATAGTTCGTAGCGCAACCGAGGCCCGGTGCAAAAATGTCTGCAAATTCTTCACATAGACGAGAAACACTGGCTGAAGGCACAGTCTGGTTCACTGATAGGACCTGATTGACAATAGACAAGTTAAACAACTGAAATAAATCTAAACCAAACAAGTTCACTGCAGAAGAAGAACGAAGTACGTAAAATGACACAAGTTTTGTTTGTCCCTTGTATGTGGCTAGAAGGCTGCACTGTCCTAACACAGGGATATTCTGACAGGAATAACTATTTAACTTAACATTTGCGGCACGCAACGGAGGTGTGCCCAATTGTTTGTACGTGTCTTTATTGATCAATGAAACTGCAGCTCCGGTATCGAGCTGGAATGGGACCACGTTGCCATTAATGTCCAAGTCTACGAAAAGTTTATTGCCCTGCTGACGACAAGAGCGACTGTCTCGTGCAATTTGAACTGACACTGGAACAGAAGCACTCGCGACTTGACGGGATTTCCGTCGACGTCGACGCACACTATTTTTGGGACGAACACAGTCACTGTTAGAGAGATTGGCACTGGGCGGAGTGGAATTAACTACATGAATGTCCATGGGCGAAGGTTCACGAGCCTGAGTATTCTTGGTTCGATTCCGGCCCGAAGCAAAGGGCGTGGAATGGTTTTTAGTGTCCGATCCAAGCTTTTTCTGGCAAACACTCTGAACATGTCCTTTTTTATTACAGAAGAAGCAAATAGCTTGGCGTGACGGGCAATTCTCACGCGAGTGTCTAGTAGCACACCGCGGGCATGATTTCACTGCATTTGCTTGCTGCCGCGGGACACGTGGTTGAGATCGTGGCGGCAGCTGCGCGGACGGGCGCGAGGGCTGTTTACAGGTCCGTGCAGCTCGCCCGGCGGGCCGGTTAATGTGACACAAAGCTGGCGAAGATGCAAATGATTCCTGAGCAAAGTCAAGTGTGTCTTGCCTATCCAATATGTCCATCACTTGTTGAAGGGAGGGATTGACTAGTTTCAAAATTTGCTCCCGTATACGAACATCAGAAACGTTCTGTGCAATTGCATCACGTACCATAGTATCTGAATAAGGGAGGCCACATTCACACTCAAAAGCACAATCCCTAGTAAGGCCTTGCAAAGTTGCAAACCACTCCCGATTAGTTTGACCGGCTGTACGTTTTGTACGAAAGAACGTATACCTTTTTGCAACTACATTGACTGATTCCTTGAAATATGCATCTAATGCAGACAAAATTTCTTCGTAGGACAGAGTTGCTACGTCGCATCGGGGAAACAAATTCACTATAACACGGTAGGTGGTCACACCTACACATGCCAACAAAAAAGGCTGCCGCTCGTTACCTTGAATTCTGTAGGCGGCGACATGGAATCCAAATTGGCGTGACCACTCCGTCCAGCTTTCCAGTTCCGCGTCAAAGGGACGAAAAGGTGGTGCAACAGCGTGTTGTGGCTGCGGTAACGGTGGAGCGGCAGCTGCCGCATCGTTTTGCATTGCACTTTGACCCTGGACGAGCTGTCCAAGGGCATCCAATAACGCCAGCGTCTGCTGATTCTGCAAGCGATAAAATTCGGACAGTACAGCTGGAGATTGTGGCGAAGCCATAACACAAGTAAATTAAGCAAGTAGAAAAAAGAAGACCCTTTTGAGACTCGTCGCCAATTTGTAGTGTTGGCACAAGAACCAACACTGTTTCTAGAGGAGGCCGAAATGCACGCGTTTAATTACACGCTGACTGGCGTGAGGTCTGGAACAGGACAATATCTTGAGAATTCCAAATCAAGTACGTAGTTGATATAATACTTAACTTTAATCCACAATTGTAGAACATCTCTCGTTACGGTACATGCTTCATAATATTAATTATCAATTGAATATGGCGCCTTGCTAGGTCGTAGCAAATGTAGCTGAAGGCTATGCTAACTATCGTCTCGGCAAATGAGAGCGTATTTGTCAGTGACCCTTTCCTTGCAAAGTCGGCTGTACAACTGGGGCGAGTGCTAGTACGTCTCTCTAGACCTGCCGTGTGGTGGCGCTCGGTCTGCTATCACTGACAGTGGCGACACGCGGGTCCGGCGTATACTAATGGACCGCGGCCGATTTAAAGGCTACCACCTAGCAAGTGTGGTGTCTGGCGGTGACACCACAAATTACATCCGGAGATATTGTAACCTCCGACGTTCAGTTGCGTGTTGTAACAAACACGGGCCACGGTCGGCGAGCAGCATCTGCAGGACATGTTTACGATGACGACCGTGTTTACGAGTGTGGCGGTAGTGCACTGTTGTGGTTTGGTCTAACTGTCGCAGTGTCCGCATGTAGCGCTTGCTGCTATTGTTATTCTGCATTCGTCTCCGCACGCAGACCAACTGTAGTACACCGTGTTACCAGACGTCTGTGATAGTGTAGTGTTGTAGGAACTGTGACCATGGTGTATTTGAACTCTGGAAAGGCGGACATGATACTCATCTATGGCGAGTGTCGACGAAATGCAGCTGAAGCCTGCAGGGTGTATGCAGAACGGTACCCGGACAGAGAGCATCCAACGTGCCGCACATTGCAAAGCATCTACCGCCAAATGTATGCAACAGGTATGGTCGTAGCACGCAAACGGGTCCGTAACAGCTCCGTCACAGGAAAACGGGTGCAGTTGGTGTGTTAGCTGCTGTTGCCATGAACCCACACATGAGTACACGGGACATTGCGAGAGCCGGTGGACTGAGTCAAAGTAGTGTCATGCGCATACTGCATCGTCACCGCTTTCACCCGTTTCATGTGCGCTACATCAGCAATTACATGGTCATGACTTTAATCATCGAGTGCAATTCTGTCAATGGGCATTAACAGAGAATGCGTTGCAGTTCTAGCTGTTTACCGATGAAGCGGGTTTCACAAACCACGGGGCAGTGAATCTACGGAAAATGCATTACTGTCCGTGGACAATCCGCGCTGACTCAGACAGAGCTACAGCGACCGTGGACTGTAAATGTATGGTGCGGAATCATTGGCGACCACCTCATTGGTCCTCACGTCATTGCAGATGCCCAAACAGCTGCAACATACATCGCGTTTCTACAGAATGATCTGCCAACGTTGCTCGAAAACGTCCCACTGGAAACGCGTCGACGTATGTGCTATCAGCATGATGGTGCACCTGCACATTCCGCAATTAACACTAGGCTGAACCTTGACAGGATGTTCGACGGGCGTTTCATAGGACGTGGAGGACGCATAAATTGGCCAGCGCGTTCTCCTGATCTTACACCCCTGGACTTCTTTCTGTGGGGTACGTTAAAGGAGAATGTGTACCGTGATGTGTCTACAACCCCGGAGGATATGAAACAACGTATTGTGGCAGCCTGCGGCGACATTACACCAGATGTACTGCCGCGTGTACGAGATTATTTACGCTAGAGATTGCAATTGTGTGCAGCAAATGATGGCCACCACATTGAACATCTATTGGCCTGACATGTCGGGACACATTCTATTCCACTCCGTAATTGAAAACGGAAACCACGTATGTACGTGTACCTCACCCCTCATGGTAATGTACATGTGCGTCAGTGAAAAAGGCCAATAAAACGTTGTTAGCATGTGGACGTAATGTGCTGTTGCAGTCTCTTCTGTACCTAAGGTCCATCACCGTTCCCTTTGGATCCCTACGTAATTCGGTGCTCTCCGATACACACAATCGAACAGTGGAGGAGTGGTACTCAAGCGTCAACTTTAGGTTACAATATCTCCGGATGCAGTTAACATTTTACAATGCAACAAACGGCACTATTACGTATTTGTTTATATGTTCAGATGTGCTAACAAAGCTAACGGGGTTCCATTTAAAAAAAACGTAGGTTTGTGTTAAAAAACATACTTCCGTGCATTTTTTTTATGGTTTGTATTAACCAATTATACTAGCCCCTCTCCTCACGTTCTGTCTGTGGAATCGATTCGTCAGTATTTGATGTGGTTTACAAAATATATCCAGCGGTAATGTTAGGAGACTCACCCTGTATATGCTTGCCTCACCCTTGTTCTTCTAGCGGCCTTGTCAAAGAGGGCGGAGGGGAGAACAGAGCGTCTGGGAAACATCTTGCCACTGCGGTTGAAAACTAGCTTCTAAAATATATACCTTAAGAGCTATGAGCATCTTCGATAGTGTGATATACACCGCTTCTACTTCAAGCTCTTTGCTTTCCGTATTTTGCTAGAGGTATTGTGGATCAAACCAAGAAAAAAAAATGTGCAGTAAACATGAGGTCTAAAATGAATACTTTAAGAGCTATGAGTACTTATTCGTCTTCGATAGAGTGAAACATATAACTTCTACAAAACAAGTGTTCATAGCTCTTAAGGAACGCACTTCAGAGCCCATTTTTACTAGACAGTATTTTTTCTTTTTTCTCGGAAAGTCCCTGTCCTAAAGCTTATCGGTGGTTTTTCGGGACACCTTTTATGTACTTCATCCATCCTAAGAATCAAGAATCTCAACGATTTTTGCTTGTTATCGATACCAATACTGGCAAGATATTCGCTTACGTCAATTCTAAGGACGTATGAAAATCTCCGCAGTAGTTCCTCAGACGATCCCAGACAAACAAAAATAAACAAGCAGGGGACTTCATTTTATATATGTAAGGAGATTTAATAAAACATTTTTTAACTTACATTTTATGTCTGCACGCAGTGCAGTATTAAGCTTTCGATGTATGCTATGTTCAAATGCTATAAAAATATTTTGTGATATAATTACAATTTAAGAAGTTTCAGATTATTTACTTCACTAGTGCTGTGAAGCCTTGCCTGTTGCTGAATATCACGATTTTAGGTCAACGGTCGGTAGCCCGTAAGTTTTGATGAGAGTGTTTGCGAGTCTCAAAATATTTGATAAAAATGACTATATCTCTTGATTACACTGACTTAATGGCTTAACACTTTTACACGACCACGTGACCATAGACCTTACTTTGATAAAAATGACTATATCTCTTGATTACACTGACTTAATGGCTTAACACTTTTACACGACCACGTGACCATAGACCTTACTATGTGACATAAATTTCAAAGTGATACGCGATACGCCAACCATTTCTGCAGTAAGAGGTTTGTAGCAGACGGACAGACAAGTAGAAAGACGGATAAGAAAATGAAAAAAAATGTTTTTTTCTGTTATATAATAACAAATTAATAATTTCCGGATTTTAATAAAAGTACTTTCACAGCCAGTGCGGAAGATTTTATTTGCCATGTGCAAGTTTGGCTAGGGTTGCCCGACCTCTAAAATAATATGTTTGAGGTAATCGTCTGGGAGAATCAGTGTGGTAAAAGTGGGATACTGAAGCACGGAGGGCAGACCAAGTGCATTGACCAAATGCATTTGTAGTTCATCGAACATGTGGAAACTGCGATGGTGCATAGGAAAGAGTAATCAGGGTAGCGAGACAGCAAATATACGTATAAGAAAGTTCTTGCGGAGAAATCTTAGCAACAAAATTAATACTACAACTGATTCATAAAAGACGGAAAAATGTTCAGGAAAAGTATGTAACGCATTAATATATGTGTCAGTTAGTAAGGAAATAAATGTGTATCACGGGGACCCTATTAAAAATGGCCGAATGAAAAATACTGAGAGATCGAAAACAAATGGTGGTCACGAAGGACTGTTTTATCACATAGAAAAATCATAACAACCTTCATTGAAATTAAAAGCAAACATGTCAACATCAAGAGTGCAAGAGGAATTATACTCTTAAACGCAGAGGAGAGAACGGAGAGCAAAGAGTACACTGAAGGCCTCGACGAAATGTAGGAACTTTCTCATGACCTGATACCTTATGAAATGATAGTCGTTTTGTGACGTAATGGGGATGGAATATGAGAGTAACAGTTTAACATAGGTACGGAAGACTTACAATCTAGCACAGCCGAAGGCACAGATAAAAGTCGCACGGAAGTTGTAAAATGATTAAGCGAAATGACAACCAAACGACTATTGAAGTTGGTTTGTAGTTTCTTTGAGAGTGGAGACGTACCATCAGACTTCTTGAAAAATATTAACCACACAATACGAAGGCAGCAAGGGCAGATAAGTATGAGGACACGTTTCGCTCGGTTAGAGCATCTTCAGACTATTTGTAATTAGTGGCAACAATCTTGCGACGTAATGATTTATTGGCGAAACTACCTATCACCGTCAATAACATAGCTAAGGTAAAAGTGAGAAGTAAAGTGATTCACTTGTCTTAAACAGCCGAGGATGCATTGTTGTTGTTTTGGTCTTCAGTCCTGAGACTGGTTTGATGCAGCTCTCCATGCTACTCTATCCTGTGCAAGCTTCTTCATCTCCCAGTACCTACTGCAACCTACATCCTTCTGAATCTGCTTAGTGTATTCATCTCTTGGTCTCCCCCTACGATTTTTACCCTCCACGCTGCCCTCCAATACTAAATTGGTGATTCCTTGATGCCTCAGAACATGTCCTACCAACCGATCCCTTTTTCTGGTCAAGTTGTGCCACAAACTCCTCTTCTCCCCAATCCTATTCAGTACCTCCTCATTAGTTATGTGATCTACCCATCTAATCTTCAGCATTCTTCTGTAGCACCACATCTCGAAAGCTTCTATTCTCTTCTTGTCCAAACTATTTACCGTCCATGTTTCACTTCCATACATGGCTACACTCCATACAAATACTTTCAGAAATGACTTCATGACACTTAAATCTATACCCGATGTTAACAAATTTCTCTTCTTCAGAAACGATTTCCTTGCCATTGCAAGTCTACATTTTATATCCTCCCTACTTCGACCATCATCAGTTATTTTGCTCCCCAAATAGCAAAACTCCTTTACTACTTTAAGTGTCTCATTTCCTGATCTAATTCCCTCAACATCACCCGACTTAATTCGACTACATTCCATTATTCTCGTTTTGCTTTTGTTGGTGTTCATCTTACATTCTCCCTTCAGGACACCATCCATTCCGTTCAACTGCTCTTCCAAGTCCTTTGCTGTCTCTGACAGAATTACAATGTCATCGGCGAACCTCAAAGTTTTTATTTCTTCTCCATGGATTTTAATACCTACTCCGAACTTTTCTTTCCTTTCTTTTACTGCGTGCTCAATATGCAGATTGAATAGCATCGGGGAGAGGCTACAACCCTGTCTCAATCCCTTCCCAACCACTGCTTCCCTTTCATGTCCCTCGACTCTTATAACTGCCATCTGGTTTCTGTACAAATTGTAAATAGCCTTTCGCTCCCTGTATTTTACCCCTGCCACCTTTAGAATTTGAGAGTATTCCAGTCAACATTGTCAAAAGCTTTCTCTAAGTCTACAAATGCTAGAAACGTAGGTTTGCCTTTCCTTAATCTTTCTTCTAAGATAAGTCGTAAGGTCAGTATTGCCTCACGTGTTCCAGTATTTCTACGGAATCCAAACTGATCTTCCCCGATGTCGGCTTCTACTAGTTTTTCCATTCGTCTGTAAAGAATTCGTGTTAGTATTTTGCAGCTGTGGCTCATTAAACTGATTGTTCGGTAATTCTCACATCTGTCAACACCTGCTTTCTTTGGGATTGGAATTATTATATTCTTCTTGAAGTCTGAGCGTATTTAGCCTGTTTCATACATCTTGCACACCAGATGGTAGAGTTTTGTCAGGACTGGCTCTCCAAAGGCCGTCAGTAGTTCCAGTGGAATGTTGTCTACTCCGGGGGCCTTGTTTTGACTCAGGTCTTTCAGTGCTCTGTCAAACTCGTCACGCAGTATTGTATCTCCCATTTCATCTTCATCTGCATCGTCTTCCATTTCCATAATATTGTCCTCAAGTACATCGCCCTTGTATAGACCCTCTATATACTCCTTCCACCTTTCTGCTTTCCCTTCTTTGCTTAGAACTGGGTTTCCATCTGAGCTCTTGATGTTCATACAAGTGGTTCTCTTATCTCGAAAGGTCTCTTTAATTTTCCTGTAGGCAGTATCTATCTTACCCCTAGTGAGATAAGCCTCTACATCCTTACATTTGTCCTCTAGCCATCCCTGCTTAGCCATTTTGCACTTCCTGTCGATCTCATTTTATGACGTTTGTATTCCTTTTTGCCTGCTTCATTTACTGCATTTTTATATTTTCTCCTTTCATCAATTAAATGCAATATTTCTTCTGTTACCCAAGGATTTCTACTAGCCCTCGTCTTTTTACCTACTTGATCCTCTGCTGCCTTCACTACTTCATCCCTCAAAGCTACCCATTCTTCTTGTACTGTATTTCTTTCCCCCATTCCTGTCAATTGTTCCCTTATGCTCTCCCTGAAACTCTGTACAACCTCTGGTTCTTTCAGTTTATCCAGGTCCCATCTCCTGCATTAGTCGTATATAAAAGCCATTGATATGAGGCGTTAAGGGGAAAACCGCAGTCATAAAATATGGATATAGGAAAGCCCGAAATGCAAATGAAAACCTGTAAGTTAAAGGCGTAAAATTAAAACATTAACGAAAAAATAAATCTGCTTTATCGTAGTATTTGGAACCAAGAAATAAACACACCAAAACACAGCAATGTGCAGTGCGGAGATAGAATGGTTACCACAGTCATGTATCGCAGTGGTAAACGCATGCTGCTCTAGACAACGCAGCCCTACATGCTGAAGCGAGTGGGCCACATAGTTGACGGATGTGAGAGCGACACTTAAAGCGACGAGTGACAGCGCTGATAGTAAAAACTAGTCGAAGTGAAGTAAATGGTGAACAGCGCCAGTTGCAACTGAAGAGACAGAATAAAAATAGTTTTAAAAATTTAAAAGTAGAGGTACTAGTGGTAACATAGAAAATAACTATTTCACTGAACTGTCAGCTATTAAGATCGACCAAAATGACAATGTATGAAGAGGAAGAAGGAAGAGAGGGTTGGGGGGGGGGATTCTGAGAAATGAAAAGATGGGAAATGTATATGTGGAGGGGGAGAGAGAAGGTAAAAAACAGAACGATCGAGACAGGTGTGCGAATTAATTGCTATGTAACAAGACTGTTGTTACTAATTACAGATAATCTGAGGATGTGCTAACCGCTCGAAACGCATCATTACCAACAAAACGCAACTGAGACTGTTTTCTTAGTTTGGAACAAAGGACGACCGTTGTTGAATCAGACCAAAACGAAGTGGAGGAATATGAAAAGATGACGATCAGTTTGGCATTAAGAACGGTAAAGACGTCCGAGAGGTGGTTCTGACGATGAGCTTCATTTACGAAAGTAAGACTTAAGAAACATCAAGACAAGTTCATAGGACTTCCCGACCTAGAAAAAGCAATTCGAGAGCAGCAATTTGAGTGCATGCTTCAGTGCGGAAGGACTCACAGTGATAAAACTCTTGGGCTAGGCGCAAATTGAGACGCGTATAGCGCGTGTGGCGCCACGCAGCGCAGCGCGCATTTTTGTAACTTCACAGGTTCAAATGAGAGCGAGAAAACTGCGACGCGACGCGATTGGGACGCGACACGCGCCTGCGCCAGTTCGCGCGGCGTTGTGGTTGAGGCATAGTTTCTCGCGCCGCGCGTCGCGCGTGCCTCGCTAGCACCGTGGGACATTTGAGGCGGAGAGCGGAAAAGTAGCCCGGCCATATGCTCACATCGGAACGACGCATATGAGCAGTGGTAGTATTGCCCATACGATAAATTTTACCTCACGGTGTACTAAATTTTATCGCCTTTGGGTAATGTTTCGTTTTTCGCCATTTAAAAGCTCTAGCTTTCTTCGTTAGTACATTATACTTTTCTGTCATTTATATCTGTATCGCTTTGTTTTGTTTTTCTTCTTGCAAGAAAAATGCATACTTCAGTAACTGGTGAGCCATTGGCCGCTGGGATAGTATCATATGCCCCCGCGATGTTTTCAGATCGCAATAAGGGACAGAATATGGAAGCAAGGAATATTATCAAATCATGTGATTAAGAAGCAAGGCAGGAAAGTAAAACAAAGTTATCTTCTCGCTGCCTAGAATGCTGGCGTATCTGTATGATCTGTTAAAAAAATTTAGAAAAGGATAATCTCCACAGGTGTGATCCCTTTGTGCTCCTGGTAAAAAGCGTCCAAGATCTGAAGTATAGATGAATCACTGTGATTACTTGGTTGAGAATGTAATAATGTAATACGACACACTGTACTACATGCATGTGAACATCACATTTCCACTGCAAGCTAGAAACAGTCGAGAAACAGTCACAGATAACAATGTTTTAATTGATTCGTCATGTTGAGAAAAAGCATTTCAATTGTTGCATGGACATTATCAGCATTAATAAACTAATTATACAACAGGCTACACAAATGAAGAAAATGTTCGGTATTATTACGAAAGTAGAAATATCCTAAAAGAGTGTCATGATCAGATATATTTAATTTGTTGGAGTGTACTGCTGACAAAGGCAGATCTACTTGAACTCCATCTCACAAGGCACACATGGCTAGCTTGTGCATTCCTGTCGTGCGCATTATCCTCCGCTGCTGACTATACACTGACATTGTGTCGTGCGACACATCAATTGTTTATTTTTCTCAATAACAACTATTATATTCGCGATCACACATTGTCAGTTTGGCAAGCCGTAGGTAAGTAACCAGTATCTGGAATGTGCCTATCATTCCGCCTGAAGGAACGCTCGTCATTATTTTAATACGGCTCAGATCAAGAGAAGTAATAAAATCCTTTGGTAAGTTTCCATTCCAGTCGCTCAGTGTTAAAATTACGATGGGTTACAGCGATCCCACCAAAATTCCAACAGAATTGGCAATCTATTTTTGTGTGAGTTGTTACACTTTTCTCATTCGAAGAAGCATCACCGTTTGTGAGTAACGGCCACATTTTTCTTGGTGACTGATTTAACTGTACTTCCTTTGTCAAAACACAGTGTATTTGCACAAACTCATCTCACAGCAGCTATTGTGACAAAATTCTGCAACAGAGTGCCTCATTAAACAAGAAATTGGCAATCACAGAGCTCAATAGCTTACGAAAAACCTGCTAGTGTCGGTTTGCAGTAACATAAAAGAAGAAATTTTATGTTTATTTTCATAGTAGGAAGCTCTTATTTTGCTAGCTGTCGATAACTCTTAAAAAATTACAGTCGCTGGAGTGAAATAAATAAAAAGAGAAGTATAAGTACTGATATATCACCATAGTTAAGAAAGTTCCGAGTGTTTAAGAATTGGAAAAACACTGTCCTCCTTGTGTGCTATCATTCGCAAACTTTCGTTTCGATGTCTCGAGCGGTTTAGGAGATATGAGTATTTCATTCTCGCGGGCGTGGGACCGGAAGTGAGCTCGCTACATAGGATCCATTTTCTCGAGATCGGAGGCAGATAGAGACCTCCTCCCAAGTCTAAACAAAAATTCAGCATGTTAGCTAACTTTCATACTCAGCAACATATGGTATAATACGCACCAAACTCAAAATCATAGCGACCGCTAATTTTCGTTGCAAACTTTTTGAATTATGCGTAGTATCTTACTAAAATGTGTACATGACAATAAGAATGGTCATTAGCGAAGTGATGGGCACCGAAGCTGACATATAACGCCACAAGTAAGGCAAAAATCATATATTTTCAGTGAATAGTCTCCGTAAAATCGTTTGAGAAAGATAACAGGTTGCGTGTGCTTCGGTTCTGTCAGCGCAAAGCGTCGCCTGTCGTCGCGTGCGAAGTATGGTGTACGCGTCGCAATATGCGCTGGACCCGCGCGACTCGTGCGGCACGTGCGCGTCGCGCTGTAGTGTCGTGTCACGTCACACGTGCTATACGCGTCTCAATTTGCGTCTAGCCTTACGGGAATGGGTAGATTCACCGCCGTGAGTAATGAGTATAGTGGGCAGGGGCACTACAAATGCAGTGCGTGGACAGAAAGATGGAAAGTGTGGCTCTCAGGGGAGCGTGGCAGAGATAAGTCCCTGCAGTCGCATTATCGACTGTGTCCTCGGTGGCTCAGGCGTATAGATCGTCTGCCATGTAAGCAGGAGTTCGCGGGTTGGAGTCCCGTTCGGGGCACACATTTTTCAATTGTCCACGTTGATATTCATCAACGCCTGTAATCAGCGAAATGTCTAGATTTCATTATAACTTTATTCTTCGAGAGGTGCAAGATCACCAATCATATCTGTACAGATACAAGCTTCATATACACTCCTGGAAATTGATATAAGAACACCGTGAATTCATTGTCCCAGGAAGGGGAAACTTTATTGACACATTCCTGGGGTCAGATACATCACATGATCACACTGACAGAACCACAGGCACATAGACACAGGCAACAGAGCATGCACAATGTCGGCACTAGTACAGTGTATATCCACCTTTCGCAGCAATGCAGGCTGCTATTCTCCCATGGAGACGATCGTAGAGATGCTGGATGTAGTCCTGTGGAACGGCTAGGCATGCCATTTCCACCTGGCGCCTCAGTTGGACCAGCGTTCGTGCTGGACGTGCAGACTGCATGAGACGACGCTTCATCCAGTCCCAAACATGCTCAATGGGGGACAGATCCGGAGATCTTGCTGGCCAGGGTAGTTGACTTACACCTTCTAGAGCACGTTGGGTGGCACGGGATACATGCGGACGTGCATTGTCCTGTTGGAACAGCAAGTTCCCTTGCCGGTCTAGGAATGGTAGAACGATGGGTTCGATGACGGTTTGGATGTACCGTGCACTATTCAGTGTCCCCTCGACGATCACCAGTGGTGTACGGCCAGTGTAGGAGATCGCTCCCCACACCATGATGCCGGGTGTTGGCCCTGTGTGCCTCGGTCGTATGCAGTCCTGATTGTGGCGCTCACCTGCACGGCGCCAAACACGCATACGACCATCATTGGCACCAAGGCAGAAGCGACTCTCATCGCTGAAGACGACACGTCTCCATTCGTCCCTCCATTCACGCCTGTCGCGACACCACTGGAGGCGGGCTGCACCATGTTGGGGCGTGAGCGGAAGACGGCCTAACGGTGGGCGGGACCGTAGCCCAGCTTCATGGAGACGGTTGCGAATGGTCCTCGCCGATACCCCAGGAGCAACAGTGTCCCTAATTTGCTGGGAAGTGGCGGTGCGGTCCCCCATGGCACTGCGTAGGATCCTACGGTCTTGGCGTGCATCCGTGCGTCGCTGCGGTCCGGTCCCAGGTCGACGGGCACGTGCTCCTTCCGCCGACCACTGGCGACAACATCGATGTACTGTGGAGACCTCACGCCCCACGTGTTGAGCAATTCGGCGGTACGTCCACCCGGCCTCCCGCATGCCCACTATACGCCCTCGCTCAAAGTCCGTCAACTGCACATACGGTTCACGTCCACGCTGTCGCGGCATGCTACCAGTGTTAAAGACTGCGATGGAGCTCCGTATGCCACGGCAAACTGGCTGACACTGACGGCGGCGGTGCACAAATGCTGCGCAGCTAGCGCCATTCGACGGCCAACACCGCGGTTCCTGGTGTGTCCGCTGTGCCGTGCGTGTGATCATTGCTTGTACAGCCCTCTCGCAGTGTCCGGAGCAAGTATGGTGGGTCTGACACACCGGTGTCAATGTGTTCTTTTTTCCATTTCCAGGAGTGTAGAAAAAGCAGTCGCCGAGTAAACTGTCAGGAAAATGTCAGCCATAGGGAAAGAGATTTATTGTGCAATATGTACAAGAAGCAGTTGGATAAAATAAGAATGGAAGACCATGAACGAAGTGCTCAAATTATTATGTAAGATATGGATGCATTCTTTTCCCACTACTGTTCAATCTGTACATCGGATCAGCAAAGATGGAAATCAAGTGTAACTGGCAGATCGGGCAATAAGTGGTGTAAGTTCGCGAACCTGTTGTCGACCTCTGCTCACTAGTCTGGGTATTTTGACATTGACCTCTCAATATGTATATTCTTTACTGTCGTTTCTTGTTAACAATATTAGCTTATTCCCAAGATTAGCAGCTTTCACTCAGTTAATACTCGGCAGAAATCCAATCTTCATTTGCATCCCACTTCCTTAACTCTTGTGCAGAAAGGTGAGCAGTATACTGCTGCATCCATTTTCAGTAAGCTACCACAAGAGTTCAAAAATCTTAGAAGTAATCCACACCCTTTGAAATCAAAACTGAAGAGGTTCCTCATGGCTTACTCCTCCTACTGTGTTGAAGAGTTCCATGAAAAATGAAGCTGATTCTACGTTATATTCTTGATCGCGTTTACATATGGCTTGACGTTTTCTGGGTTCATAAACATTTAATTTTAGCTGTTATTACTTTATGTTGTAATTACATGTACTGACACGCTCCATCACCTTGGAGATTTGCTGCTCAATTTGGTCCAACGGAACTAAACTTGCAAATAAATGACGGCCGTAGTGGCCGAGCTGTTCTAGGCGCTTCAGTCTGGAATCACGCGACTGCTACGGTCGCAGGTTCGTATCCTGCTTCGGGCATGGGCGTGTGTGGTGTCTTAGGTTAGTTAGGTTTAAGCAGTTCTGAGTTCTAGAGGACTGACCACCACAGCTGTTAAGTCCGACAGTGTTCAGAGCCATTTGAACCATTTGCAAATAGCCGGCCGCGGTGGTCTAGCGGTTCTAGGCGCTCAGTCCGGAACCGCGCGACAGCTACGGTCGCAGGTTCGAACCCTGCTTCGGGCATGGATGTGTGTGATGTCCTTAGGTTAGTTAGGTTTAAGTAGTTCTAAGTTCTAGGGGACTGATGACCACATATGTTAAGTCCCATAGTGCTCAGAGCCATTTGCAAATAAATAAAAAAAAAGCAAGGTTCAAGAGTGAGATTCAAATTCAAGGTGACAGCATACGAGTGATAATATTCGCCGATGACTTTGCTGTGCTTAGTGGAAGTGAAGAAGAACTGCAGAGTCTGTTGTACTACAGAAAGAATCTAATGAGAACAGAATATGGGATGAGAGTAAATCGAAGAAAGACGAAAGTGATGAGAAGTAGCAGAGAAGACAACAGCGAGAGACTTAACTGAGGGCGAAGTGAAGATCTGCTTTGGATCTGAAGTAACAGACAGACGAAGCAAGGACGACATAAAAGAAGACTAGCACAAACAAAGAGAGCATTCCTGACTAAAATATGTCTACTAGTAACAAGTATCTGACTTATTTAGAAGAAGAAATTTCAGAAAAATGTACATTTGTAGCACAGCGTTATATGGTAGTAAATCATGGACTGTGGTAAAACCGGAAGAAAAGAGAACTGAAACGTTTGAGACGTGAAGCTATGAATGTTTAAATTTAGATGAATTGAGGAAATACGTTATAATAAGGTTCTCTGCAGGATGGGTGAGCAGAGAAACTCGTGGAAAACATCAACAAGAAGGAAGGGACTGAATAATAGGACAAACGGTAGGACCTCAGGGAGTAACTTCCATGGAACTATAGGAAGCTGTAGAGATTACAAACTGTAGAGGAAGACAGAGAGCCGGTTGTAGCTAACAAATAATTTACGCACGTCTTCGTGGTTTGCTGCATCAAACCAGTCGGAGGACTTGTTAAGAAATGCCCAAAATCCCATTGCCAGTTAGAACGATTAATCACTTTCGGGTGACAGGTGTGCAGGGGCTTGTTCGGTGCTTTAATACACATCAAAACAGTTGTGGCGTAGCAGTGCACATCGCTCATACAAAAATCGGGCAGGAATTAAACTCACACACGCCATGAGTCGTGGCTTCAATTTAAGGCATGGTACACACGAGCACAATATTTGAAGAACGCCAGCTGCGCAGTAAATGGATGTAGCGCTATGGTGCACGTGGTAGACGCAGCAGTCCACACGGAGCGGAACGTCTGAGGCGGCGAGATTTTGCCGCTTGCCGGCTGCATCGCTCGTAGCTAGGCGGTAGCCGTAGTGCTGTGGGGCTCGACGGTCACTTCAGCAGCTCACACGGCCTGTGCGGCGGATGAGAGAAGAAGGACCGGGTGATGGCTGTCCTTGCTGGAGAAGGGGTGGCTAGCTGACAGACAACAAGCAGTGCTGCGTTCTCCGTGCTGTGCCCGTGTCTTCCGCAGAATGGCATCTGGACACAGAGGAAATCGACACAGAAATTCTACTAACAGAGTGGACAAGAGACCTTCTGTTTGGGACGTAACGACCGAGGAATACATGGATAAAAATGAGGATATAGAATGACGTGATATCTTCCGTGATTATTTACTGATTTCGCAGAGCATTCAAGCAGACAGAGAAAATCTGACGGTAACTTTTTTTGACTTCTTAACTACTTTATTAATACTATGAGTTAAAGGATCAGTCGGAACTGCAACAGAATTAGCAATTAAGCTTCCCGAAGGCGTTACGAATTTTTACACAGAGATTCGTCAACAGCGATAAATTTTAAGAGACTCCAACATTTCTCTTATTGGTGGCTTGTTGCACCTTGCTTCTCCTGTCAAAAGGTAGAATAACCTATGTCGGATGGAATCATTATGAAATTCGACAATGAAGTAAGTAAGAACAAGTCAGACCACAGTATGATTTACGAAGTATTCCAGACGCGACTGATCGAAGATTAGATATCGGCACATATGTCTAATATGCTCGTTGTTCGTATGAAGATGAATACGTAAATTGTTAAATATTTTAGCGTAAAGTGAAACAACTATTGCAATGAATGAGCGATTAGAATGAAACATAGGTTACAGCTTGCATTATAATTTCTTACTACGTGTGCAAAGCATACAGTTTTCGCTCTCGTTTCAATCGGAATCGGCAACAATGGTATCGATTTGCATGGCATGAATTCACACTGTTCGTCTCGTGTAATTACGTCATTAGTAAGACGGACACGTCACTAAAAACAGAGCACTAAACAAACCGCATTCAGTAAGCATTGCCCTAAAAAGGATTTCCCGATGGTGTGAGACACTCGACATTATCAGATTAGTATAATTCATGTTTAAGATAAATTTAAAAGTACATCTACTGAAAATAAAAATCAATCAAATTACAAAATTGGTACTTGTAACTGGAAATCCGTATGACAGCTAATAGTCTGTCCGATTCTGTTGTTATGCCAAGGTACTTCACCAGAATCTCTTTTGACTATATCTCTCTTTCGTACATAACTGTGCAGAACGCAACATGCTTTGGGTGTGTCAACAGCAGAATCCTATTTCACGTTCATAAATGCCTGGAACACAAATCATTTGGTACCGATGTGTTCATATCAAACAGTAGATGGAAATTTTCTTGCCATGCAACATTTTTTCCCATGTGGCCGTAGTACGTATTCTGAGAGCCCATGCGTCGCCACATGTAAAAATTTACGGAGTAACTATCTGATTGGAATCTGGTAAGTCCGAGGGATCGGGTACATAAAATGTATTTCCATTCAGACTTTTCCACAATGGGCGAGCTTCAATGCGAGATGCTTACAATGGTTTCCACAATGAAACTTTGTCCCGAAAACTGGCTGAAAATCCCAAGAGCTCCTGGTCGTTGAGACATTACAGCCTTTATCACTGCGATTTTTAACATGTAAAAGTTTTTTTTTTTGTTTTTGTATTCGCGTCAGTATGTGCGAACTTTTAACATATACCAATGAATGTTGTAACCAGATATCTTTGCCGCGCTCCTGAAAAGCGCAGAATATCACGATAGATATAAACTGTTATACGCTGCTATCGATCAGTGAAAAAAAAAAAACGATGCACCTATGTTTCAAAATAACAATTGCCAATGCTTACTTCTGCAGGGAGCCGCGCCGCTCTCTAGCTGTTCTTCTGTGAATGTGTTGCGAGTCGGACGCAAAAGTATTGTGCTCCATACTGATATAATCATTTTATTGGAACTTTAAGAGTTTAAGTGATTAAAAAATATATGTAGCCACAAACAAGCGAGAATGTATATCATGAAAATTCGCTCCACCGCCACAATGGGTGGCCATGTTAATGTAAGTTTCCGTTTCATAATATAATACTTGAAGCCTTGAAGTTTATTTAATTTCAAAGAAAATCTCTCAACCTTATTTTCATTAATTATAGTTGTGATAATCTTTCCTGTTTAAAAGATTTATGCAGCTTATGATCCAGCGTGTGTTCTGTCGGAACAGGAGGCTGTCGTGACGACATCGTTATAGTATTTATTCCAAGTTCTTTCAGTTCCGTTTATATGTTCGTACAAATCCAATTAGTTGGTCCCTTAGGTTTCTTTCATGTAACTTCCGTCTGTTTTCTCCGCGCGATCTTCCTCCGAAAAAAAAAAAAATTCTGTTAATTTTTTAGTAATTTTTGATATCGCGAACGAGAAAAGACAGCCGCCTCCTGCTCCGAACGGAACACCACGACTTTTCTAACGTCGGAGAGTACCGCACGAATTTTCCGCTAAAAGGTAATAGAATTTCTTAAAGCTGGATCAATTACACATGTTGCTGCTGTTCTCCGACAAATCTGGTGTGATTAATAGTAATTTTTTCTGTCACGACAAAAAGAACCAATTTTATTTTTACCAAAGCAACAAAGCATTCAATTAAATTACTAAAAAAAAATCATACCAGATCGTATGTAAAGTAAGCTACAATTAATGCCTTTTCATCCCGATAACAAGGGAAATACTATCGACGACAGTGCTGCCAAAGCAGAGTTACTAGACACAGCCTTATAAAATTCATTGATAATAGACGACGAAGTAAATATTCCAGAATTCGAATCAAGAACAGTTGCCAAAGTGAGTAACTTAGAAGTAGATATCCTTGGAGTAGTAAAACAATTTAAATCACTCAATAAAAACAAGTGTTCCAGTCCAGGTTGTGTACCAATTAGGTTCTCTTCAGAGTATACTGATGCATTAGCTCCATTCTAAGCACTCACAGGCAAACGCTCGCTCGACTGAAGATCCGTATCCACAGACTGGATAGTAGCACAAGTCACACCAACATTTAAGAAAGGCGATAGGAGTAATCCAATAAATTATAGGCCCATAACATTAAAGTTGATATGCAGTAGGATTGTGGAACACATATCGCGTTCGAACATTATGAATTACCTCAGAGAGAACGATCTGTTGGCACGCAGTCAACACGGATTTCAAAAACATCGCTCTTGTGAAACACAACTAGCTTCTTATTCACACCAGGTGTTGAGTACTATCTACAAGGGATTTCAAATTGATTTGGTATTTCTAGATTTCCAGAAGGCTTTGCCCCTGTACCTAATAAGCGGTTGTAGTCAAATTGCATTCTTATTGAGTATCGTCTCAGTAAAGCGGCAGGATTCGTGATTTCCTGTCAGAGAGATCACAAGTCGTAGTAACTGACGGAAAGTCATCGAGTAAAACAGAAATGATTTAAGGCGTTCCCCAAGGTAGTGTCATAGGCCTTCTGCTATTTCGTACCTATGTAAAAGATTTAGGAGACAATCTGAGCAGCCGTCTGAGGTTGTTTGCAGATGATGCTATCGTTTATCGTTTAGAAAAGTCATCAGAAGATCAAAACCAACTGCAAAGCGATTTAGAAAAGACGTCTACATGGTACGAAAATTGGCAGCTGACTAATGAAAAGCGTGAAGTGATCCACATGAGTGCTTACAGGAATATGTTGAACTTGGATTACACGATAAATTAATCAGATTTAAAGGCCATAAATGCAACTAAATACCTAGAAATTACAATTACGAATAATATAAACTGGAATAAGACATAGATAATGTGTGGGGAAGGCGAACCAAAGACGCGTTCTATTCGCAAAACACTTAGAAGACGCGATAGATCTACTAAAGAGACTGCCTACACTACGCTTGTCCATCTTCTTTTGCAGTACTGCTGCGCGGTGTGGGATTGTTAATAGGTAACATTAACGGAGCACATCGGGAACGTTCAAAGAAGAGCAGCACGTTTCGTATTATTGAAAACAGAGGAAAAAAAGTGACAGATTTTATACAAGATATGGTGCGGACAACATTAAAGCAAAGGCTTCTCTTGTTGCGGCGGAATCTTTTCACAAGATTTCGATCACCATCTTTCTCCTCCGAACGCGCAATTATTTTGCTGACGCTGATCTACATAGTTGGGTACGATCATCATAGTAGAAAGAGGGAAACTGAAGTTCTAACAGAAAGATGTAGGTATGGTTTTTTTGCTGCACACTCTTAGAGATTGGAATAATAGCGAATTTTCTGAAGGTGGTTCGATGAATCCTCTGCCAGGTAGTTATGTGTAATTTTCCAAGTATCTATGTAGATGTAGATGAATATCGGTTTCTAAAAAAAAAAATTATTGTGTTTTCTGAAACGTTTCCATTCCTCCTCTGTCGATGAGGCAGACATTTTCTACGCAAGCAACACCAAATCGGACAGTACACTGTTCTCACTATGTCTCTGGATCTTAACTTGCCAACGCTCAGTTACGTAACACCCAGCAACCAAATAACTACGGTGAGGCATTTGTAGTATCGTAGCCATTTTGCTCCAAAACGAAAGGGAAAATCGAAAATGTTTTCATACTAAATATACAGTATTCATATGGGAACATAAGAGAGTGACCGTAACTCGTGCTTGAAATGCCATTGACACTGTTTTTCAGAATCGAATTATTTTTGTAAATGGGATGAAGCGTTTTACTCTACGGAAATGGAAAGGTTATTTATTCAAGTTTGAGTATAAAAGTTGTAGTACAATTATCCGCTAGGGTGATAGGTGATGCGATATTGGACAAATTATAAAGAAAACTGTTTTCAAACACTTTGACTTTATTGGCATCCATTTATATACAGCACGTGCTGTACTTGTATACTGCATAACCATTACAGTGGATTTCAGTTTCATAAATGCTCCAAGTTACGTCCATTAACTTTGATTCGTTTTTGAAGATGCACTTCAAAAGACGGTTCAACATGCCTCAACATTTCTTTGTTGATTTCTGCACTGACGCTCCTAATTTGTTGACACAGATTTTCGGTCGTAGTTGGAATTTCTTGACATACTTTGTCCTTCATATATCCCCATAAGAAAAACTGGTGACGTGAGATCCAGGGAGCGGGTAGGCCAATGAACAGGCCCTCTAGGTCCTGTCCATCGATCAGGATAATCTGTGTTTAGTATTTATCGAGCTATAGCTCAGTAATGAGATGGGCAACCATCGTCTTGTTACCACATGGCACCCCGTTGCACGAGGGGCACGTCTTCAAGCAACGCTGGAAGTTATTGGTCCAATAACTTTTCCGTATCTCCCGCAAATCTGTTTACCTTCAATGAACTATGGTCCAGTCATACGTCATCCCTTAATTCCACATCAAACATTTACGCTCCACTGCCTTGGTGCTCAACTTCCCGTAACTATCTTGGATTTTCCATTGATTCGATAATGCATATTACGTCGGTTCACTTGATGAGCTTGAGCGGTGAATGTCGCCTCATCAGAAAATAAAATATTACAAAAACTACCATTTCCAATTTTTAGTAGAGCACACTGGCAAAATTAACATGTTTCTGGAAAACATCCCGATGAAGGGCTTGTTACAGCCTAATAGGATATGGATGGAATTTATCACGCTTAAGTACTCGAAGAATATTCCTTTACCAAATTCCCGAATCACGTTCCAACTGACGGGAACTTATGTGAAGATTAGCGGCAATTGCAGTTAATATAGCGACTTTCGAATTTTTTACAGTATCAGTTCTTCTCCATTTATGTTTTTTTGGTGCGACACCTTCCAATTCATAGAATAAGTTCGCAAGTTGGTGAAAATTTCTTACAGATTCCCTTTCAGGGGACTGTTCTCCGTATAAGTTGCAAGTTACTATAGCATTCTTACTAGCTTCACCATAAATGTAAATCACATCGATTCGCTTATTAATCGTCTACCGAACATCCATGATTACAAAAATTCTTACTAGCTTCACCGTAAATGTAAATCACATCGATTCGCTTATTAATCGTCTACCGAACATCCATGATTACAAAACGAAGTGGAGGTAATGTTATTATGAGATTCAAATTGGCTCTGAGGAAACTTGTCTTGCCGGCCGGTGTGGTTCTAGGCGCTTCAGTCTGGAACCGCGTGACAGCTACAGTCGCAGGTTCGAATCCTGCCTCGGGCATGGATATGTGTGATGTCCTTAGGTTAGTTAGGTTTAAGTAGTTCTAAGTTCTACGGGACTGATTACCACAGATGTTAAGTCCCATAGTGCTCAGAGCCATTTCAGCCATTTTTGAAACTTGCGTCGATGTCAACAAACCTGTAAACATATGAGTATCGTAATCAGAATACAAACAAAGGGGAAACAAACCACATTGCGTAAGCAAATGAATTTCCTTCAATGATAAGAAAAACAAAATAAAAATAGAGAGAAGCCATAGTGCGTGAAAACCATTTCTTTCTTGTTTATCCAGTATCACATCACCTGTCGTCCCCGGCGGATAAATTTACTACTGCATTTATACTCAAAACTGAATGTTCTCTCCGTTTCCGTAGAAGACAATAAACCATCCTATTTCTAAAAAACAGTTATCTGACCAAGGAAAATCACTGAGAATGGGATTTTAAGGACGTGTTACGGTTACCCTCCTACGTCTTCATAAATTTGTATGAAAATATTTTTGATTTACCCCTTCGCTTTAGAGCAAAATTTCAACGACACTATAAATGTCTATAATATGATGCAAATTTTCCGATTCGTTTTTCATCTGTAAGCAAGATAACTAAAAAAATGTGCCGCAACATTAGGGTCTGTTATCAGAAGTGTACAATGGAAGTGAAAATATCTAGTTCAGAAACAGTAAAAAGATCAAAATAGGAGTTGCTGACCACCTGGAGTTCTTGGCACGTCTTTTAGAAACAAGTGATTCAATTTCCAATAACAGGTAGACGAAGTATCGCACTTCGAACATCCTTTGTAATTATCCCCGGGGAGAAGGCAATACCCACAATCCAGTAACATCAGATGACGCTTTAACACCTTATCAAACTTCAATAGACTCATCATTCTACAAAAGAAAATAAAAGTGAGAAATGTGAAACCTGATCTTGAAGGTAAATCACATAAATTTCTGGATAATCCTGCAATTTGTTCTCCATTCTCTGAGCACAAAGACAAATCGTTTTTAAATTCCTTGTTACCCACTGTGCGTAAATTTGGTTCAGACCAAATTTGCAATTCTATAAAAGGTTTTACGCTTACTTCGTCGCATCCCAAACGCAAAATCACAACCAATTCATGTTCTTATGCAGTCTGTCTTGTACGAAGCACAGCAGCGCATGCAAGAAACCCAGGATATTTCCGGAAGGTTTTTAAAATTACTGCTACCACTCACAAACTTCGTTGATTTTTGTGTTACTTATTTATTTAACGACATGTTTCGAGGGAATACCTCATCTTCAGGCTAAATGGCATTACAAAAACAATTTTACAATAAGGTCATACTGATGTTATATAGTCTTTTTGTAAATGCTGTGGTTATCCTGTGGAAGAAGAGAAAACTTAGTAAGAGGCGATGTCTTTTAGAAGGTGGACTGATGTTTGCGCGAAAATGTTTTGTAACCGTCACTCACTTTGTTCTTCTGGTGTGGCAGTCTCGTTGTGAAGCACTGAGGTTTTTCCATTTCCGTGGCTGTCTTGGCTTTCTTGGTCACTGTTCACAAGTTTTCACTAACGTAACAGTAACTTGGAAACACGATCACAAAAAGAAATCTGTAGTGCAGTGGACAAGTGGCGGTCGAAATACAGTTGGTTTGGATTTGACTATCGATTTTTCACACTTCTTGAGACAGTCACGTTCGAAAAATAGTCAAAATTGCTGCAATATCTTCAGAAGTTACATACATCAGGAGATGTTTACATCCTTGATGCAGCTTCTTTGGCACAGGAGATGCAATTACAGTAGTATCAACCTGAATAAACTGACGTGTATAGAACAGTCACCTTCAGTTTTAAAACACCGTGTTGGATCTGATTCTGAATTAACTATAGACGTGTTTTCAGGAAAGTGAACCAAAAGTAGCTGACTCCTTTCCCTTTTTGCGTTCAGAATGGTTCAAATGGCTCTGAGCACTATGAGACTCAACATCTGAAGTCATCAGTCCCCTAGAACTTAGAACTAATTAAACCTAACTAACGTAAGGACATCACAAACATCCACATCAGAGGCAGGATTCGAACTTACGACCGTAGCGGTCGCGCGGTGCCAGACTGAAGCCCCTAGAACCGCTCGGTCACTGCGGCCGGCACTTTTTCCGTGTCCATACTGTTACTTTCATTAAAAGTTCACTGATGTACCTTGTCATCAAAATAGACAAAATTGAATGCTACTTTTCATTTCATATCAGTGAAGGAAAGCATGTTCACCTCGTTCCTTTAATGGCTCTATCATTATCTTTTTAAAAAATTGGCATAAATGTCTCGTTAAAAATAGCAATACACATTACTGAGTTGCTTTATTTTTGGTTGAGACAATTTTTGACTCAAATAATAATAATTTGCTATAATTTAGCTTAAAGTCATAGCCAACAATTCCACTGAATGTAGTCCATATAGCTAGTCTGATGTTTATGTCTTGCTTCTGTAATGCATTTCTAACCGTGTGATGTATTTAATCGAAGTTTGGGAAAGATGTTCTGAAGTAGTGAAAAATTTCGATTCATCATCTCATAGTTTGTTACGCAAAAAGTAGAAAGCTACTTGTAATAACCAAAGAACTATGCAATAGAAGCACCCAGTATTTTCGGCGTATTGTCCTCTGCTTCAAAATTTTCAGTACTGAGAGTGTCACTACTGCACATTGTCGAGCATTCGTAGTGACTACCAGCTGAAAGCAAGCAGCAGAAACAAAATTAAATGCAGACTCCGTGTGTGTACTCTTAGCGGCTACGAAGCAAACCATTTTCATTCTAATAATATCTCTCACTGGACTATCATGAACAGCGTATCTTTTCGTGTCTTGAATTCATATTGTCACTTAGTCGCAAGGTAAACTGTTATGTGTTCGGCTTTCTTTATTTTTTTTTAAATCTGTTTGTAGGGAAGCAACCTACTCACGCCATATAAAATTCACATCAGTCTTTCCATTGTGTGCCAGCCTAGTCCGCTGTAACTAGCCGTGACATCATAAATGTTACGCAATAGTTTACAAAACAAGTAAATAACCTGCAAGGTTTCTAGCATGTCAGGAGTAATACAAAATCAATATGTGTTGAATATCAGTTCAATAACTTTAACCATTTTCCAAATTTGGATGTTTTTCTGTAAAAATCATTGACGCAACAGAAAAGAGCCAGAAACTTAAAAATTTATATTTAGATTCCTTTTGCATAATAATTTAGTAGAAACAGTATTCTGGATCTCACAAATTAAAATTTTAGTTGAAATTCATGATTTTCTGGTTTTTGTCTTAAAAATTAAGGAAGCAAGATAGATTAAGTAGGCGAATAAATAACGCTAGGATGTTTAAATTTAAGTAGACGGGAGATCCGCTATAATCATAAAGATGTGAGAAGTTTCAACTGAATAACTATAAAACTATAGCGATAGCGTATCTCCAAAGGGCAAGTTCAGAGCTCGTCTACTGTGTGTAGTGTAATTAAATTCATTCTCTCGCCCAAAATAATTGACTTAGCTACGTCAGACTTTTATTATGATTACTTACCTGTGTGCTGATTTCACATTTAAATCGAGAGCTTCATTGGCCATCAGCAAAGGAAGCAATGATTTATTCGATAACTTAAAGTGGTGCATTACTAGCCCAGCGGCTAGTCGGGAGAGCGGATTTGATCAGGCGTTCCCTTAGCCGTCCGCACCGCGGCTGTATATATATGAACGCTGCGCAAGAGAAAAAGGCCCCAGTTCCCTCCAGACGCCGATTAGCGCACCGCCTGTGCCGGGAGTCGCGTCGCGTCGGTAGCATTGCTATAAACAGCCTCGGATGCCGTAATAAGTTACTCGGGATACGCGTAACCATGAAATCGTTTTCGCGTAAAGTGTTAGTTCTGGGATGACTTTAATGATCTATCTTCAGTTTGCGTATATCGTATTTTCACGTGCCACTGCGGGACAGACGTTCTACCATTATTTAGCGTGACGTTTGATGAACATTATCATCAAATTATGGCGAGCATTCTCTTAAACATTTAATTTGAACAGTTATAGTTGCATCAGCGCATTAGACTCGGAACTGCTCTGGTAGTTGGATTGTCCGGATTCTTTGTGGTCTGTGACTTTCAGAATATAGTGAATATTTTAGAGAGAATCGTTTTTGATTATGAATCCCAGACAATCTCCTAATTCCTCAGAGCTATAAACTGTAGCTATAAATGTATTTCTCAGATGAAGTGGGCACTAGGAATTCTAATTACAGGCTTCACGTTTTGCTAATCACTTTCTGGTTGCCAATATTATAGTTAGAGAGCCAGTGTTGAGAACAGCAATCAGCATTAAATAAATAACAGGAACATTATAATAACAATAATTCCACCCGCCGCCCCACATATGGTGCATCGGCCGGGAAAGAAACAGAGTAAAAGTGAAAGTGATTTTTAAATATTCGGATTCGGAAGTGAAATGCGACACGCAACTGGGAAATAGAACAGTGATAGTGTTACGTGTGCATGTGGACGACGCAACTGGATTAACAACGCATCTGGATTGATGGAGCTGGCACTGAGTCTAGCGGCGCTGCCGACAATGCGACAAGCCAGTTTCGCCTCACCACAGTTGTCCGCCGGAGCAACCAGAGCCGCACCTGCAGTTGCGGGCCATGCACACACACAGCAGCCATCGAAGTGCCGTCTGCAGTTCAACGTGCCGCGTCGCATCTGTAATCCTGGTACGCCGCGCCGGCAACGCCATACGTCGTGCAGAAAAAATTAAGTTAAGCAAAAAGCTGTTAAAAATTTTACTAACCTGCACTAAAAGACTGTCGGCGATGGAACCGCCAGAAGAAACTGAGGTTAAACTTAAATCAGAACCTATGTCTGTTGAGGGTACTGTAAATCCTGACAATGGTTCAAGTGTAAATATACATGAAAATAGTAATGATAAGTGAAATATGAAGTATTGTCTCCTGACAGTAGTGTGAAAAGGGGCAATGATTAAATAATAGAGACCCCTGTAGTAAAGCAGAAATCAGAAATTGTTAATTTATTGGATGATAGTTTCTCTGATGAATTAAAAATGAAGCAGTCATCAGAGATGGTAGAATTTAGGGAGGAGAAGTTAGATATGACTGATCAATGAAAAGTTTCATTTAGTTTTGATGATTCTGGTGTTGGAGCTAGTTTTTCGTCACCTGAGTGTGATAAAAAGCCAGCTTGTGAGCAACCCAGAGATACTGAGGCTATGGATTTAAATGTAATATTACAAGCAATAGCTGCCAGTAATGCTAGAATGACAGCTGAATTAAAGTCTGAAATAACTGAGGTCAAAAGCAGTAATGCTAAAATGACAACTGAGTTAAAATCGGATATAATTGAGGTAAATAAAAGGATTGTGGCCAGCCAGACCAATTTTAATAAACGGTTTGAGGTAATGGACAATAAATTAGAATACAATAAAGCTGAATTAGAAACTTTCTTCAAGACTGGCTGCAGTAAGTTGAAATAGGATCTGGGTAGTTTGAATTATAAAATTGATTACAACCTTTAGGATATTAAGAAAAAGGTTGCTCAACAATTTTCTGTAATGTATAAAACAGTAAAATCCGAAGTTGCTGAGGTTCGCAAAGACTTCCAAATGGAAGATGCGAAGCTGGAGCACAAGTTAACAGAAAAGATCGAGGCGGAATCTGAACTGTGCTCAGATAGGTTTAAAGATGTTAATATAAAAGTAAACATATGTCAAGCAGAAGTAGATGCAATCAAAACTGATACTACTCATATTGTGCAAAGAGTAGATAATGTTGAAATGAGATTAGAAAATATTAGTACTAACATTGCTAACATTGAGAGTAAAGTAGCTTCAGTAACTTCCGGTAATGGTAGTATGCAACAAATTGTAGTTGCAAACGCCGCTTTTATTGGGTGTCGGCAGTTCTTGCGGTTCGATCCAGATAAAAATATCCACCCGCTAGATTTCTGGAACGGCTTTGAAGATGTGATTCCACCAACTTGGTCTGAAGCCATTTAGCAGGTGACGCCATGCGTTGGTCAGCTGATGTTATGTTGAAGTGTAAAACATTATGGATTGTTGAGAGAATTTTGGAGTGGAAAGCGCTTCAATGTAGGCAAGGAATCTGTTAAAGAGTTTGCCAGGTCATGGATCTCACGTTTGTCACATTTGGCCGAAAAGCTAAAACCTTAAATGATAATACTAGGTCTTGAAGCTAAACTGCCATAATATTGGCAAACTAGAATTATATCTGCCCCTAGAGACAATCTGGATCGTTTCATTGAATATTTGGAACGTGTAGAGCGTGTTGCATCCAATGAGGAGCAAGCACGTAATAACAGAAATGGTAATAACACTAGTAGTAATTATAAGAACGAGCAGAATGGCAATGTAAACATCAGAACAGTAGGTGTTCGCCATCCTAAGAGAGGTAGGAATTGGAGAAATAATTATCAGAACCAACAATGGCATCCAAATGATAGTAATTTTGTTCCGAACAAAATTATGCAGGTAAACAACAGTGCGGAAAGCAATGCTGTGCCAATTAACTATAATGGAAATAAAGGAAAAAGTAGTAGGCCGAGGCAGGAAAACTAGTTCCCGTCTATGAGGACACTGGAGCTCACCAGGCGGTTATTTTTCCTAAGCCAGTAATTACAGTAAGTGGTAGGACGGATCAGAATACTCAGACTGAATATGTGGATGAGGGGTCGATAGCATCTAAGGATACAGCAGAAATATTAGATCACTCACAATTTTTGATAGATACCGTGTTAGAGACGCTTTCTAAGTGGGAAGAGAAAGAGTAGGTGCAGCAGTGTAACGGTAGGGAAGAGCTACAAAATACTGAATTGTCAGATGAAGAAGCAGAAGAAATTCATGCTTATATTTACGATGAGGATGATGTGCTCTTATCTAAAGTCCCTGTGCAGGAGGTTGATACTGTACTAATAGATTTAGTACAGGAGGTAAGTGAGAATGTAGAGGGTAGCCTGTTTGGGGTCGATGAACCCAGTACCTGTGACCAGTTGTCACTTGAGAAGGAACCCGACGATAATAATGAAAGTGGTTTAGCTGTAACTAGTATTATGCCCAGTCTGGAGGCGCAGAATCGCTCAGACTATAGTAATTTGGGTCGTGTTCAGCAAACTAAATGTAATGAAGTCGTGCGGTGTTTCGATTTAAAATTAATAGACTGACTGGAAAAGGCAGCTGAAAATGTAATTCAGGAAACCCCTACACACTTTGACCTAAATGTAATGAAGACAGATGTCGATCACTTTAGTTGGAGACAAATCCAAAAGGAACTATTGGATGAGTTGGAGGAACCACCTGTACAAACTAGAATAAGCCACCCTATAATAATAGTGAATATGTTGGGTATAAATGTACATTGTCTCTTAGACAGTGGAAGTAAGGTGAGCGATATCTCAGTCCTTCTTTGATGCATTACCTGGTAAAGACAAGCTTACAATAATGAGGGTATCAGGACTAAGAATAATTGGTGCTACTGGCAAGATGTCAAAAACGGTAAAGCAAGAAGCTTTGCTGCCCTTTGATATTAATGGTAATTTAATTGATCATCCGTGCTTAATTGTAAATAATCTCAGTACTGAGGTTTTAATTGGCATAGATTTCTTGTCAAAATATCAGACTGTTGTTGATTTTGAAAGAAGCCAGTTAAAAATGGTCTTGCCGATAACCGGAGTAATTACGGTACCTATTATTGATAAACGTGTAGTAACTAATGATGAAACTTGGGAGATGCCTATACGAGTTCTGAAAAATAGGAGATATTGGGACGAAGGTGTTAATCTTAGTAAAAGTAAGCTAAACACAGAAGAATAAGAAGCATTTAGTTTGGACAAAATAGAAGCTAAATTGCAGGAAATCGATAAAATTTCAGCTAATCAGAAGGAAGAACTGAGACAGGTTTTAAAAAGGCATCATAAGGTATTTTCAAATCGACCTGGCGTGGTCAAAGGTTATGAATGTCAATTAAAGGTGAAACCTGGCCAAGTGTTTTTCAGGAAGCCATAGCAAATACATGTAGCTAGGAAGGAGGCGGTTCGAAAGGAGATACAGAGAATGCTAGAGTGGGGTGTGATTGAAAAATCGGTCAGTGAGTACAATAGTCCTCTGGTCGTTGTACCAAAATGAGATGGGAGTGTCAGATTGGTCTTGGACGCTCGTTGGTTGAATGAAATAGTGGTTAGGGAAAGTGATAGACCGCAGAACATGGACGAGTTATTGCAAAAGTTCCGGGGAGTAAAATTCTTAACTTCTGTGGACATCACGTGTGGATATTGGAAGTTGACACTGGCGGAAAGTTCAAGGAAGTACACAGCTTTCTTGTACGAAGGAGTTTGTTACGAATACCGTGTGGTACCTTTCGGACTTAATATCTCTGTGTGTGCCTTCGTACGTGTGATGTGCCATGTTTTAGGACCAGCCTTAATTAATAAAATCACAGTCTACGTAGAAGATCTGTTAATAGCAACCCCTACCTGGCAAGAATACATAGTTTTATTAAAGGAAGTGTTAGAGGCTATTGAGAGAGGTGGCATGAAACTAAAGATTGAAAAGACAGAGTGCGTTAACGAGGAAATAGGTTTCTTGGGATATATGATAAGTGGAAAAGTTATTCTGCCTGACCCAGGCAAGCTAGCAGTCATTGAAAAATTTGAGGCTCCCAGAAACAAGAAGCAGTTGAGATCGATGTTCAGTCTTTTCGGCTTCTATAGGCGTTGTGTTAGTGATCAGGCTTTTAATGCGCCCTGTCTTCACCTCCTGCTGAAAAAGAATACCCCTTGGGTTTGGACAGCAGAATGTTAACAGGCGTTCGAGGTGCTTAAACAATCTTTAATTAATAGTCCTATTTTACATCATTCTGATTTTGAAAAACCATTCTGTATGTCTGTTGATGCTAGTGGCTATGGTATAGCTGTGGAGGTATTCCAAGTAGAAATAGAGAACGAACAAGAAGTGCACAAGACTATAGCTTTCGCAAGTCGATCTTTACAGGCAGCAGAGAGAAATTATGGCATCTCAGAACTGGAAGAATTGGCAATTGTATTTGGGTTACAGAAGTTTGAGCAGTATCGATTATGTCACAAGATAATTGTTTACAGTGGCCATAAGGCGTTGACCTTTTTAAAGACCTGTAAGTTGAGGAATGCTCGTTTGGTAAGATGGTCATTTTATCTCCAGCAGTTTGACCTTGAGGTTAGATATATTCATGGAAAAAACAATCTGGTAGCTGATGGGTTATCTAGAAGTGCGGAGCTCTGTGATGACGCGGGAATTACAGCAACAGACCTAAGTGAAGTACGAATGTTTGCGTTGCACGAAGTAAAGGAAGAAAGTGCATTAAAGAGAGTGATTAAGAACTTGAGACGTGAGCAGAATGCAGATGACCAGCTGAAATTAGTGAAGAGCTATTTAGGAAATGCGAACTATCCTAACGTTTCGCAATACTGTTGTCTGCATAAAGGTATACTGTTTAGCAGGAAAAAGGTAGGTGTTTCTGAGTGGAAGCTGTGATTTCCCTCACAACATGTGGACTTACCAATCGACTATGTACACCTGAGGTATGGGCACTACGGAGCAAAGAAGTGCATTGCTAAATTAAAAGAGAAAGTTGTGTTTGACAACATGTACCGCCGTGTTGCCAAGCGTCTAGCATCTTGTGTAGTGTGTCAGAAAGTCCGTGCTGCTAACACCAGAATACAAGGGGATATGCATTCAGTAGAGCCAACTGAAACCTTAGAATTACTGGCTTGTGATTTGTTTGGCCCTCTTCCTGCTTCGAGAGGTGGGTGTACCCATGTTTTTGTTGTGGTGGATGGATTTAGTAAATATGTTAAGCTATACCCAATTAAAAGAGCAAATGCAAAAACGTTGGTAGAACAGTTGGAAAAGGATTTCTTCGTGAACGTTGGCGTTCCGAAGAATTTGCTGTCAGACAATGGGCCTCAATTTACTTCTGATAGATTTAAAGAATGTCTGGATAAGGCTGGAGTAAAACATCTGAAAATATCTGCGTATTTCCCCCAAGAAAATATGAGAACGCATTCTGAGAGAATTGAATAGGCTTTGCAGGACTTTTTGTGCTCGGAAACACTCAAGTTGGGGAGAGCACATGAAGTATTTTGAAAATGTAACTAACAACTTAAGGCACGATGCAACTGGTTTTGCGCCTTGCGAATTGATGTTTGGCCAAGAACCACACAATATGATTGCAGATATGATAGAATTCCCTATTATAACGCAAATATCCACAGACGAGAAGAAGTTAAAGGCTAGGGCAAATATAAGAAAAAGAGCATTGGAAAGGAAGAAGCGTCATGACGCAAAAGCTGTACCCACTGGTTTTGAAATAGGTCAGTTAGTCCTTGTCAAAACCAAGGAAAAATCAAAGAAAATAAATGCAGAAACAAAGAAATTCATGTTCGTATACCAAGGACCTCTCAGGATCATAGGAAAACCACATGCCAATGCAAATAGGCTAGAGTACCCTAAGAATAAAAAGCTATTAGCTCTCAGGAACGTGATCGACCTAAAGAAGTTCATAGGTAGTGATGGAATTCTGTAGGGAGGAGGTTGTTCTGTAACCTCTACACAGTGTGGCAGCTGTGCAGTCCCAGCTGTGTGAGATCTTCTTTCCTTTTCAGGTCTCACTCACTCTTCATCTTTTCTATCCACCTAAACTTTCGACCTCTTCTTTCCAACACATTAAATTTTCCGTTATGGTTATCAAGCCAATAATAAACTAATGAATTCTATAGGGAGGAGGTTGTTCTGTAACCTCTACACAGTGTGGCAGCTGTGCAATCCCAGCTGTGTGAGATCTTCTTTCCTTTTCAGGTGTCACTTATTCTTCATCTTTCCTATCCACCAAAGTTTCGACTCCTTCTTTGTAATACAAAAATTTTCCGTCATGACTATCAAGCCACGAGTTCCGTAACCATTCTATCCACCGATTAGTGAAGCAAATACCTAATGTGACAAACCTAAATGTGCCGGCCGCGGTGGTCTAGCGGTTCTGGCGCTGCAGTCCGGAACCGCGGGACTGCTACGGTCGCAGGTTCGAATCCTGCCTCGGGCATGGGTGTGTGTGATGTCCTTAGGTTAGTTAGGTTTAAGTAGTTCTAAGTTCTAGGGGACTTATGACCTAAGATGTTGAGTCCCATAGTGCTCAGAGCCATTAATATTAAACCTAAATGTGACATAAACAACAGAGAAGTATGACGTAATTAAGATACAAATGTATTTGAGTAACAAGTATGCATAGAACACTGGTAATATTATAAGTACAAAGTTGTTGTTTTATTGGAAATGGTCCACCAACAGTAATTAAAAAATATATACAAATTCGTGTACAAGCAGGATCTGAAGTGGCAGTGAAACCTATTGTATGTTTAGAGATAACTAATTAATAGTAAAAGAGATTGCTTAGTGTTATGAAAAATATGCAGATAAGTTGTAAGAATGAACTCACCTTGTGTAGCAAGGCAGTGTAATAGAATTGAACAGTGTTTGTGGTTGAGACTTGAAGGACACGTCCTTGATATATTTATAAGGTTGGAGCTGGCCGTTATTTGGTGTAGTGTGTGACAGAATACCCCTACACGTATTGAGGTTATGAGTTGGAGGCGTGAATGCGGCCATAGGTACCCTTATGTTAGATGAGACAGAGCAGCTCATGGCGTCCTATAGGTTTAAGGAATTTAGCATTACGCTCGGCCATAGCTACTTAATGCACTTTAGTGGTAGGTCGAGAGAGACTACCTGTGGTTTCAGCGTCCGATCGAGTGGAAATGGATTGCCACGTGAGCAAACTGATCAGCTGCAATACACTATAGATATGAAATAAATGTGCGATCCTATGCTTTAAATTTTAATAGAGTGAGAGTCAAACAAGTACATACACTAGCAACATAATTGAGTAACATAATGGCAGACGTGAAACATTATTTATAGCTCAGCATAAATACACTTCGATGAAGTAAGTACATAATTGCAGATGTGGAACTGACATAGCAGCAGAGGACCAATAAGTGGGTTTAGTGGTCAACTGAGCCTAGTGTGTTTTGAACACTCAGAACTGTACTATTACCACAAGTTACTCACATGTACAAAGAAGCTGAGAAGACAACTACTAATCAAATATACTCATACTATCTCTAAGAATAAGGTAATCGAAGATGAGTCAGCTAAGTAAATGAAATACAAATGTGTCAGGAATGTACCGAGCATTGGTTCAGTGTTCTGGCCCAGAAATAATAAATTGAAATTAAATAAGATTTATGATTGTATGCCTTGAGCATAAATTGTATCTAGTACTTGACTAACGGCGTTTTGAGCCATTTGTTTACCGATTTTATGACAGTTAGTAACTGCGAGAGTAAAATTGAAAAAGTTCTGTTAACTTTGTTCCAGTAACATATTGAAAGATAAAATGTATATATCCCCATGTCATTGTGACCCACCCTTAGATATTAAGTGAACAGAGTCTGAGGCACACTTTTCGTTTGTTCTACAGGGCAAACCAGATAATGGCAGCCTGGTATCTGCGTGTCCATACTGTTACTTTCATTAAAAGTTCACTGATGTACCTTGTCATCAAAATAGACAAAATTGAATGCTACTTTTCATTTCATATCAGGGAAGAAAAGCATATTCACCTCGTTCCTTTAATGGCTCTATCATTATCTTTTAAAAAAATTGGCACAAATGTCTCGTTAAAAATAGCAATACATTACTGAGTTGCTTTATTTTTGGTTGAGACAATTTTTGACTCAGAAATAATAATAATTTGCTATAATTTAGCTTAAAGTCATAGCCAACATTTTCACTGAAGGTAGTCCATATAGATAGTCTGATGTTTATGTCTTGCTTCTGTAATGCATTTCTAACCGTGTGATGTATTTAATCGAAGTTTAGGAAAGATGTTCTGAGGTAGTGAAAAATTTCGATTCATCATCTCGTAATTCTAATTACAGGCTTCACGTTTTGTTAATCACTTTCTGGTTGCCAATATTATAGTTAGAGAGCCAGTGTTGAGAACGGCAACCAGCATTAAATAAATAACAGGAACATTATAATAACAATAATTCCACCCGCCGCCCCACATGTTTAGCAATACTATTACTAAATGTTTCGTGAATAAAGCAATGCAGACAAAAAACAGCATAAAGCGTATAGATAACTCTACCCTCTCGAATCTGCGAATGTCCATCACCAGTTTTAAAGTGAAAATAGCTCTTACTGCAATATTATCTTAAAGTGGGACTGTAACTGACTACATAAATCACATAGGAAAGGCACGGGGCAAGCTGCGCGTGGCGGGCGGCCATTGCCTCGTGTTTATAATTTGATTATTCAGCACCGAAGAAAATAAGCGCTGTGTTTCACTTTACTTCAACATATCAGTATAGATACAGGCAACAGCGAAAAAAAGATAGTTCATTATCAGGCTGTTATGTTAGACTATAAGATCATTTTCTTTAATCGAATAGTCTCCTCACAATCGAATGAGAATGGTTGCATGGCGCAGAACACACAAATCCTAAAACAGTGATCTTCAATTTTTTACGTGAAAATTAAAAGTTTTAATGAGCATCTAAGTACACGTGTAGCTTTGCTTCTCTCTGGCGTTTTTTTTTTTTTTTTTTTTTTTTTTTTTTTGTGGCGCAGCAGATGACACGATATTTGCCTCTCCACATTTAGTTCGGGAGCCTGCCGCATGGCTATAGGACTTCAGTATCTATTTGCATTCCGTTATCTGTTGCGTAGATGGTTCTTTCGTGTGACCGCAGTCTGAGCCGGCATCTGGAGCAAGCCCCGTGTGTAGCTTCCTAATGAGATGGTGCGCACTGCATACGTGGTTCTGAATAAAGTAGACCTTCGGCATACACCAAATGTGATGAATCTCTGTACAATATTTTATAATTGTTTTATGTCAGGTCAGCTAGTTATGCAAAACATCGTTTTTTCAATGTTCCCATACATGTTTCCGCACCAGCGTGCCATGACTGGCGGACCTTTCTTCCAACAATTAAAACTGCAAAGACGCCAAACACAAGGAGGTGCAAATCCAAATGATGAATATTTTATAATGCTAACTGATGATGACAGTTGGAATTCCAGCTTATTATATGAAGAGTTTTTTGAAATACACAAACTTATAAAAAAAAACCAACATCAGAAACTTTTTCACAAATTAGTGTGTGTTACATGGAAGTGTGTGGCGATGGTGAACTGTACGTTTAACGAACATCTGTTGCAAAACGTTTATTTTATGTGGTAATTTTATATTTTTCTGACAATGTGACTTCTACTGAATAATGCTAATTTCATTTTATTTTATGGGCTAGTGAATGACAGTTTAACTGTGACGCATGGGTCGTGTAATTGTGAGTAGCGAAGTGAGGGTCCGAAAAAATACATACATATATATATATATATATATATATATATATATATATATATATATATATATATATATATACAGACACACATAGCGTGTATAAAAAAGAATCATCCGATTTAAAAACCTCATAACTATTATGTTACTTGAGATACGTGTGAGAACAACATACTGTTGGAAACAGCAAACTCTCGAGTCTTATATGCTTCCCACTAGGTAGCAGCAGTGTGCGCCCACTTCAGCTTTAGTGAAAATGGTGTTGGGACAACAGAAAATGTTTTGTATTCTCCGTTTTGTGAAGTGCGGGTCAGTAATAACTGTTCAGCATGGCTTTCGTACTAGATATGGTGTGGAGCCTCTTACAGTACAGAGCATTAGACGATGGCATGAAGAATTCCGCAGGGCTGTGCCAGAGAGTGTGACACAAACGTTGCATGAGTCCGCCATAGTTTCACAAGGAGTCCGTACAAATCCGTTCGCCATGCAGTTCGACAGCTCAACGTCTCATCATTCCTCCAACGTCTATCTGGCACTTGTTGCGTCGACGTTTGCACATGAAATCATACAAAATTTAGCTAGTGGAAGTTCTTTGGGAAGGTGACAAACAACAACGTATGGAATTCTGTAATTCCGTTCTTGACAAGATGGAGAATGACAGTTTTCTTCCATGCTTAGTGTTTAGTGAAGTGGCAACATTCCATTTAAATGGATAGAGGAACCATCGTAATGTGAGAATATGGGCTACGTAATGTACACATGAAGCTGAACGGCCGGCCTGTGTGGCCGAGAGGTTCTAGGCGCTTCAGTCTGGAACCGCGCGACCGCTACGGTCGCAGGTTCGAATCCTGCCTTGGGCATGGATGTGTGTGATGTCCTTAGGTTAGTTAGGTTTAAGTACTTCTAAGTTCTAGGGGACTGATGACCTCAGATGTTAGGTCCCATAGTGCTCAGAGCCATTTGAACCATTTTTGAAGTTCAAAAATATCAGAGGGACTCTCCAAAGTTAGACGTGTTTTGTGCAGTTTCTCAGGAAAAGGTACGTGGTCCATTTTTCTTACCGAGAACAAACTGGAAATTTGTGGTAAGTTCCTATGTGACCAAAGAGCTGAGGTCATCAGTCCCTAGGCTTACACACTGCTTAATCTAACTTAACTTACACTAAAGACAACACACAAACCCATTCCCGAGGGAGGACTCGAATTTCCGACGGGGGGCGCCGCGCAAACTATGGCAAGGCGCCTCAGACTATGTGGGTAACCCACGTGGCTACCTGAGAACACTGTAACACTAAGCTCATATCCCAATATGCTTGAGATTTTTCTTTTCCCACATCTGGACTCTGATTCAAGCGACCATTTACCAACAAGATGGGGCACCACCACACTGCCACCTGTAAGAGCAGGTATTTTTAAACCAAAGGATTATGGAACGATGGATCAGTCGCACTGACCAAATGAATCAGCCTTACATTACTGGCCTCCAAGATCACCGGATCAGACTGTATGTGATTATTTCTTGTGGGTGTTTACAACAGACTCTGTTTATGTGCCTCCATCCCCCCCCCCCCCCCCCCCCGCGCCCAAATGAATGACTGAGACATTGCATAACAGCAGTGGTGGAAGCTGTAACTCTAGAGAACACTGTAACACTAAGCACATATCCCAATATGCTTGAGATTTTTCTTTTCCCACATCTGGACTCTGATTCAAGCGACCATTTACCAACAAGATGGGGCACCACCACACTGCCACCTGTAAGAGCAGGTATTTTTAAACCAAAGGATTATGGAACGATGGATCAGTCGCACTGACCAAATGAATCAGCCTTACATTACTGGCCTCCAAGATCACCGGATCAGACTGTATGTGATTATTTCTTGTGGGTGTTTACAACAGACTCTGTTTATGTGCCTCCATCCCCCCCCGCGCCCAAATGAATGACTGAGACATTGCATAACAGCAGTGGTGGAAGCTGTAACTCAAGAGAACACTGTAACACTAAGCTCATATCCCAATATGCTTGAGATTTTTCTTTTCCCACATCTGGACTCTGATTCAAGCGACCATTTACCAACAAGATGGGGCACCACCACACTGCCACCTGTAAGAGCAGGTATTTTTAAACCAAAGGATTATGGAACGATGGATCAGTCGCACTGACCAAATGAACCAGCCTTACATTACTGGCCTCCAAGATCACCGGATCAGACTGTATGTGATTATTTCTTGTGGGTGTTTACAACAGACTCTGTTTATGTGCCTCCATCCCCCCCCCCCACCGCGCCCAAATGAATGACTGAGACATTGCAGAACAGCAGTGGTGGAAGCTGTAACTCAAGACATGCTTACTGCAATGTGGGAACAATTTGAATTCCACAATGACATATGCCATACATCTCAAGCAGGGCCATATTGAACGCCAATGAAAAGGGGTTAAATTTTTTTTGAATTTCCTGTTCAGCAAAAAGCAAAATTAATTTTATATGTTTACTAGTTTCGGAAATGTAGATTTACCAAATTGGATGACTCTTTTTGATGCAACCTGTATACATATGAAAATCACATTGCATGCATGTGGACTAATCTCAAATTCCCCAAGCAATGTTTTATAGGTGCTCTGCTGATCCTAATTTATGCAAACAATGTAGGTGAAATATAAGCAGCCCACTTAGCTTGTTTGCAGATGATGGATGCTATCATACACTGATGGAAAAAAAATCGCTACATCGAAAAATAATATAGAGATTAGTAGGGTAATGGGGGTACTGTGCAATTTTGATATCAAATTCATATGCAAATTAATTAAACTGTGACAGCTCATTAATTTATGACCTTAACCTATTGTAAGTGGTTTATGACACCCTCAGGATTTACTTATGACCCCCTGGGGATAATATGTCCTTATGAGAAAGCCCCCACCCCTCCCCTTCCTCCTCCACATCTCCCATCCCTCTGGCAAACCCCCCTCGCTGATACAAGGACGCCTCTGGTATAAAATTAATTCACTATTTAATTAAATTTGTAAATTAACTACCCCTCCCCCTCCTAGGAAACCCCCATCCCTCCACTACCACACCTCCTCACTTCCCCTCCCCTCCAACACCTCTAAACTGGCAGCAAAAAGACTCAGTGTCTTTAGAAAGAAGGACCTCCTGATAGTGAATTCAAATCTGTGTCAATTACATTGCAGACATGTTTTTAATTATATAATTCAATTCACAGGGTTTGGATCCCTCTTTTATTGTGAGAAAATCTTTCTCATATGGACATATTATCCACAGGAGTCATAAATCAACCCCCAGGGAGCCATAAATCAATCCCCAGGGAGTCATAAACCACTTTGCAGAACAATAGGTTAAGGTCATAAATGAATCAACTGTCACAATTTCATTAATTTTCATATAAATTTCATATCAAACGTGGCACAGAACCCACATTATCCTACTACTGTAGGGTAATGAAATTTCTGGAATACATTTGTCTAGGTAACATACATAAGTGGTTAACATTGCCAGATCACAGTTTTATGTAAACATGAGATAGGATATAGCAAATGTGAAATGTCGGTACACTAATAACTAATGTAACCATCAGAATGTTGAATGCTAGCATGCAAATGTGGATGCATTGCATCATACAGATACATGATATCGGTTTGTGGGATGGAGTTCCATGCTTGTTGCACTTGGTCAGTGGTCGATCAATACAGGCACAGTTAATGCTGTTTATGGATAACGCTTGAGTTATCGTCCTATGATGTGTTGTATCTGCTCAGCTGGAGACAGATCTGGTGACTGAGCAGGCCGAGGTAACACATCGACCATCTGTAGAGCAAGGTGGGCTACAGCAGCGATATGTGGGCGAGCATTATCCTGTAGGAAAACGTCCCTGGGAATCTGTTCATGAATGGTAGAACAATGGGTGTAATCACTACACTGACTCATATATTTTCTCACAGCATGCGTGGCATAACCACTGGAGTGCTCCTGCTGTCATAAGAAATCATACACCAGACCATAAGTCCAGGAGTACGTCTTGTTGGTTGCAGGCCCTCAACTAGCCTCCTTCTAAGCAACACATGGCCATCACTGGAACCTAGGAATAACCAGATTTCATCAGAAAACACAACAAACCTCCACCCAGCCCTCCAATGAGATCTCACTTGACACCACTGAAGTCGCAAATGGCGGTGGTTTGGCGTCAGTGGAATCCACATTACATATAGCATCTTGCTCGGAGTTGTCGCCGATATAGCCGATTTGTAAGAGTTCGTTATGTCACTTGACTATTAAGTGCTGCTCAAATTCTGGCTGCATATGCAGTACAATGCGCCATAGCGATACGCCAAACACAATCGTCTTCGCTCTAGATAATGTCACGAGGCTTTCCATAGCCCGGTCTTCTTGCAACCGTACATTCTCGTGACCATTGCTGACGTCAATCATATACAGTGGCTACATTCCAGCCACGCCTTTCCGCAGTATCACAGGAGGAACATCCAGCTACTTGTAGCCCTATAAGAAAAGTCAGTGAGGTGCTGATAATGACGTCCTTGTTGCCTTGAAGGCATTCTTGACCAACTCACCATGTTCAATTAGCAAGGTACACCACTCTTATGCGACTGCCATGAAATTTCAGAAGATGACATCTTTCAGAAGTAAAAACACACCTACTGACTTTCGTTCATGTCACATAACTGCTTCTTGGTGTTGTGATTCTTTTTCCGATCAATGAATAACTTCTACACAAATCATCAAAAAATCAAAACGAATCGCAAAATTATTGAGATAACAAATTCGTATGTGGCAACTGATCCTAAGTAATGAGAGGTGTGTAGTCATCAACATGAGTATTGAAAGAAATCTTTTAACTTTCGGTTACATGATAAATTACACAACTCTTAATGCTGTCAGTTGAACAAAATATTTAGGATTACCGTTACCAACAAGTAAAAATGGAGTAGTCATACAGATGATATTGTGAAGAATAAAAACAAAGGGTGCATTTTATAGGAAGAAAAATTAGATCCAACATGTCTACTAAAGAGACTGCCTACACAATGTTTGTCCGTCTTCTGCTCGAGTCTTGCTTTGTGGTGCGGCATCGCTACCAGATTGGACTGGCGGCTGATATCGAAAACGTTAAGAGAAGGGCAGCTCGTTTTGCATTGTCGCGAAATAGAGGAGACAGTGTCACGGATATTATATGCGAAATGGAGTGGTGAAATATTTTCACATAATTTCAGTCACCTTCTTTCTCTTCTGAATATGGACATTTTTGCAGGCAGAAATAATCGTTGCAATAAATTAAGAGAAATCAGAGCTCGCACGTGAAGATGAAAACGTTGGTTTTTCCTGTACGCTATTAGAGAGTGGAATGGTAGAGAAATAGTGTGAAAGTGGTTCGATGAACCGCCTGCCATTCACTTAGGTGTGAACTGCAGAGCACTCACGTAGATTTAGATAAAGGTGATGGTGGTGTGGGAAATGTGAACTGTAAAACAGAGCGTTTATGGGTCTTTGGAATTATAAAAAGTATTTATCCCAGAGAATTGAATCTGAGGCTTATGTGGTTTTATTCCCTTTTCTGGAGTACATTATCTGATAATTTTGTGCAAACTGATTTCGGAACGGGGTTGGTACAAGGTGGGGAAGTAGTGGGATATGTGGATCGTAAATGAAAGGTGACTGGCTAGTGTGGTAGTCAGAAGGGAGGCAATATTTGCGTTCTAGGACTGGCAGTGGAACTGCAGTCTGGGGGCAAGACGAGTCGGCCTCAGGTATGCTGACGGTCGGCTGCGTCGTCATGATCTCTATAAAATTTTATTAAGTTTGAGTAATGGTGAAATTTAATACGTTGTGAAGTATCGAATAGTGTGTAATAGCGGATGTAGCTAAGATTTTAGGAAATTTCGTATTTTTTTCTGTGCAAACTGTGTTTTCGAAGAACAAAAATTCAGCGTGTTGTACTGTGTAGTCGTAACGAAGAACTCTCCAAGTCGTGCACGTTGATGTCCAAAGCATAAAAGCAAGCGGTCTAACTATCAACACTGTTTTTATTTTTGCCGTGACAAGCAAGAGTGAAAACCTTAAACTGCCCACTGGAGAGTGAGTATGTTTTAAATGTGACTGGATTTGTGCTGACTGTCTTCACTGTCGTGGTTTCGAGAACTGCAGACTAGAAGGGGTTTGGTAGAAGATACTTATACACAGAAGAACATTAATAAATCCGAAAAACTGCAGGGATAGATTTATGACAGGAAATGGAGGTGGTGTTGGTAAGTTTCTATGGGACCAAACTGTTGTGGTCATCGGTCCCTAGGCTTCGATACTACTCGATCTAACCTAAACTAACTGACGCTAAGGACAACACATACACCAAAGCCGGAGGGAGGACTCGAACCTCCGATGGAGGGAGCCGGGAAATGAAGGAAAAAATCCCTACGAACATGTGTCTGCAAATGCACCGTTGTCACGGTAGATGGCACTGAGGAACTGAAGTTACTCTGACCACGTCCTGTATGCTGATTCTGTGTTGCCGGCTGTGTGGTTGACGCGGCGTATTGTAACCAGCAGAATGGTCCGGTATTCATGTTGGGAACAAGACTTGCGGTGTTTTGCTTGCTACAAACTCTTCAGTCCAGTCACACAAATGGCTTGTTATCCCGTACGCTCGTATTTTGTTCATTAGTCCGGAATTGTATCGGAAACCTTCCGGCAGCCATGGAACAGGGAAATCTACTAGGGCACCGATGTCTAACGCCTGGTCTCAAGGAGAATAGAAAGAGCTGGCTTCCACACGATCGTCGTTTTCGGAACCCATGTTTGTTCCTACAGAGGAGACTTTCTGTCTCCAGAAAAGCCACGAAATCTGAGCGTGAAATATCTTCCAAAGTTCCACATCAGACCGACTACAGAATATGGCTCAATAGTTCTGAGCGTCTGTTCGACGTGCCTTCTTGAAAACGGAAATGAGCGGCGCTTTTTCCCAATCATTAGGTACGCTTCGGTCCTCAAGAGACTTATGTTACAAACCCCTGCTAGAAGAGGAGCGTGTTCTTTCGCATACTCTGTGCAGAACCGAACTGGTATCCCGTCAGGTCTAGTTGTGTTCCGCTTGTTGAGCGATTTCAGTCGTTTTTCTGTCCATAGGTCTGCTATTTCGATACCGGCTATTTTGTTCTTTGTGCGACAATTTAAAGGCGGTACTACAGGGCAATCATCCACTGTGTAACACTTTCGGCATAAGACTTTCAGTATTTCGGTCTTTTCTGTGTCATCCTCCGTTCCAGTACCTTTAGCATCACGGAGTGTCTGGAACACGTGGCTTCGATCCATTGCAGATTTAATTTAAGACAAAAAAATTTTAAGATTTTCTGCCAAGGCGGTAGATGGAATTGTACTAACAACTCATCTCATAAAATAAATAACACTAAAATATTCGACGTTTAAGTCGTATTGTAGTGCTATTACTCAAGTCGTAGACCAATTCTGCGAAGGGATGAGTGGTTCGGTGTATTGTGTCCACAAAACCTCGACGTAACCTGACACATCGGTTACACGCTGCTGGCATCCCAGTGCCATTGGCCGCTTTCGCTAGTACGACCGCATATGGCACCAGATAAAAGTCGAAAGAATCAGTCAAAATAGCCAGGGGATGCAATAAACGTCAAACTATTTTCCAGCATAGAGCAGTTTCCCCAGCGGCCTCGCCGGCTACTGCTGTGAACAGCTGAACAAACAGCGCTTGCTCAGCTGGTGTCGTTTTACGCGACTAACGGCAAGAGAATTCGGCACCAAAAAGTCTGCCGCCGAATTGCAGTGGGCTACCGATTACTAGCTAGCTGTGAAACACACGCGAATAGTTTCCATATATCCTCTCCGTCTCTGTTATCACCGACCGTTGACATTTTATAACCAATAAAACAGCAGAAATGTCACTTCGTTGGTCATACAACATCGTCAGAAACGAAATACATTTAACCACTCCTTTCTTCCCTGTACCAAATTATTCTGCACTCTGAGGAGCGCCACTGTAATTTGGTGGAAACGTCAAGTAGTATTGTGTTTTAATTATTTCATAAGATGACGTAGCGATACATACGGAAGGGTTTTACTGCGATTGACATCTGCTCGAACGCCTCCCTACTTTCATCGAGCCTGAACTAACGTAGCAAATAACCAGGCGGGATGTTTACAGCTCATCGTTTTACTTCACGAATGACACTAGTCAATTACGTCCGAATGAAAAACATGTCCATTCTTCACTACGATAACCAAAGCAGTAAAAGCGATGACATAAAAGGAACTAATAATCTCGTATTACAACAAATCCAAAAGATTAGTTCACAAAATCGATGAACTAATGTTTACTTATATTTTTAACGGACAGGTAAATCGATGGCCACTGGCTATTTTGTACATTCTAGGCGTTACCGCAAGCAGCGCCTGGGTTCTGAGAGCAGGCTGTGACACAAGCTCCTGAGGGTACACAACTTTCTCGAGAACGTCTATTAAAAATGTGAAGGATTTTCTTTAAAATTTAGACCCCCCCCCCCCTCCCGCCCACCGACGAGATTTGGTGAGACCTACCATCCCCCTCCACCATCCCCCTCGTAGTTGGATAAAAATAAATGAAATTTTGTTTGTTTGTCAGATTAAAATACTTTAATGGAATCATCTTTCCTTTATGAAGTGTATCGAAAAGTGTTTTAACACGTGGCAAAAAACTATTTTAAACTTAAAAACCCTGAGTAGTATTTGGACGGATACACAAAGACAGATGTAAGAAAAGCCTCCACGAAAATTGTGTGAACCGTTGTGATGGATCCCTCACACACCGACCTCTTTGTGGTGTACTGTAAACATTAGACATCATTGAAACTTCATTTACTTAGGAGATAAGAGACGACATTGCTTGTAATTTTCTTTGAACCATACGATTACGTAGCTTTTCACTCTCAAAAATTCTCGGTGAGCCTCAGCCTACCTTCCTTCCACAAACAATTAACTTCTTGAGTGAAATATTCACTCGGAAGCGGCATCGGTGGGGCTTCAGGTACAGAGTGGGCAGGGGTGTAATACCGAGGCGTCGCTGCAGTGCCCCCTAACCGCCACCGAGCCTGTGGAACACACGAAAATGTTAGCTACACGAATCAGCGGAAGTGGAAGAGTTTGTTTTTGTTAATTTTTTCATTTTTGTTGCAATCATTACTACACTACTGGCCATTAAAATTGCTACACCACGAAGATGACGTGCTACACACACGAAATTTAACCGACAGGAAGAAGATACTGTGATATGCAAATGATTAACTTTTCAGAGCATTCACACAAGGTTGGCGTAGGTGGCGAACCCTACAACGTGCTGACATGAGGGAAGTTTCCACAAACAGCAGTTGACCGGCGTTGCCTTGTGAAACGCTGTTGTGATGCCTCGTATAAGGAGGAGAAATGCGTAACATCACGTTTCCGACATTGATAAAGGTCAGATTGTAGCCTAACGCGATTGCGGTTGATCGTATCGCGACATTGCTGCTCGCGTTGGTCGAGACCTGATGAATGTTAGTAGAATATGGAATCGGTGGGTTCAGGAGGGTAATACGGAACGCCGTGCTGGATTCCAACGGCCTCGTATCACTAGCAGTCGAGATGACAGGCATCTGATCCGCATGGCTGTAACGGATCGTGCAGCTAAGTCTCGATACCTTAGTCAACAGATGGGGACGTTTGCAAGACAACAACCATCTGCACGAACAGTTTGACGACGTTTGCAGCAGCATGGACTATCGTCTCGGAGACCATGCCTGTGGTTACCCTTGACGCTGCATCACAGACAGGAGCGTCTGCGATGGTGTACTCAACGACAAACCTGGGTGCACGAATGGCAAAACGTCATTTTTTCGGATGAATCCAGGTTGTGTTTACAGCATCACGATGGTCGCGTCCGTGTTTGGCGACATCGCGGTGAACGCACAATGGAAGCGTGCATTCGTCTTCGCCATACTGGCGTATCACCCGCCGGGATGGTATGGGGTGCCATTGCTTACACGTCTCGGTCACCTCTCGTTCGCATTGACGGCACTTTGAACAGTGGACGTTACATTTCAGATGTGTTACGAACCGTGGCTCTACCCTTCATTCGATCCCTGTGAAACCCTACGTTTCAGCTGGATAATGCACGACCGCATGTTGAAGGTCCTCTACGGGCCTTTCTGGATACAGATAATGTTCGAACAGTATTAGTGGCTGATAGTACCCAAACGTACGGCATCATAACCCACTCCCCATCACTCCTCGGTAGAAACACTAACACTACCGTAGAGGAGACAGTGGAGGTTCTTGTGGAGGTCAAGATGCAAAAGGGGGCAAGCATTATAATAGTCTGTCAGGAGATACTGTACGTCACTCCAACGGTCGTTTCGGCGTGTTCTGGTTGTCTTACAAATGCAAGACTATTGAAATCAACCATCTTAGCTATCCTCATATGTACTTGAGAGTGATATGATAACAATATAGATACTGTAAGGTAGTTCTCCAGCTCCTCAGCAGCATATTGATAGTGTAACTTAGCAGCTTACATTCGCGTCATGTGTGGCGAAGTTTAAATTTTTTCTGTGCTTAAACGGTGTATATTCGAGTGAAGTTGGTGTGACAGCGGTATCTGTGCCGTAAAGTCATCCACATAAATTGTGGATTTTGAAACGCAAGATCATCCAAAATCAATCTATAATGGAATTTGGAACCAGTGCAACATCAAGAAACGTGGCTACCGCAAGCAGATTCGTAGTCACAAATTAAGTCCCTATCACAGAAGACGCGAAGAGCCTAGCCCATTACCATTCTGCATTCTTCACCAACAGCACCTCAACAGCTGCAATAAATAAGCCAAGAACATTTTATTAAATCTAAGTGTACGGAATATTACTGTCCAAATTTTACACCCCATTAGTAAATAGATTCAGTTATTTAAAAATATCTGTTAATGTGATTATCCTAAAGTCATAAACTGAATACTGATATCCTTGTCACTGTTTTTAAACAATTTGTGTAAATCCAAACGGTCAAAGGATTGTAAAAAGTATTTTCAGAATAATGACAGTGAAAGATTGTCAGGAAAGTATTTAGCTGCATAAGACGACTTTAAATTTGTTTGTATCTACACAAAATTGACTAGTCACATTGCTAACTCACTTAAAGCTTTTCATTTCCCTTCCTATTCAACTCGAAAATACAGCGAGGGAAAAGCGACTTTCTAAAAGCCTCTTCTTAATCGAAATATCCCTTTGCACCAGTAGAATCGTTCTGCAGTCGGTTTCAAGTCCGATTCTCTAAATTTCTGCAATAGTGCCTTGTGAAAAGAGCGTCAGGTTTCGTATAGGGATTCCTATTTGAGATCATCAAACATCTCCGTAATACTTGGACGCTGATCGGACATACCACTACCAAATCTAGCAGCATGCCTCTGAATTGTTTCAATGTCTTTCTTCAATCCGACGCTGAGTGGATTTTAAACACATCAACAGTAGTTAAAACCGGTCGCAATAGCGTTCTACATGTGGTCTCGTTTGCGAATGAGCAACACTTTCCCAAAATTCTCACAATAAACTGAAGCCGAGTATTCGCCTATCCCTACCAGCAACCCGACGTGGTCAAACCATTTCATAGCGCTTTGCAACGTCATTGCTAGATATTTAATCGACGTTATTGTGTCAAACTGAAAGGTGTGCACACCAGTAGTGGGACAAGGGCGGTATCGCCCCCACATTATGGGTTGCTTACGTCATGGGCAAATATGCATTCAGGGGCAAACCCATTGTTCTCCATTGATTAACAGGTACTTAACCTATTCTTCTGCTAAGAGAATAAATATCTTCTGTGTATAATGCATCCTTCTAACTGATAGGTTATAACCTCCAGGGGACAATATTTCCTTTTGATTGACAGGTCCTTAACCTATTCTCTTCCCCAGCCATCCATCACCACCTCCACCATCACTCAGGGAACTACCTTCGCCGATGGAAGCACACTTTTGATATCAGTTTGATTGACTGATTAATTAAGTCGATCAGATAATTAAATGCATCCTCTGGGAATCCCCCTACCGACTCACCTCTCCCCCTTCCAGAAACTGGCGGGAAAAAGACTCAGTTGATCAGTCATTTGAAGGAAAATCGATTGCTAAAAATGGTTCAAATGGCTCTAACCACTATGGGACTTAAGATCTGAGGTCATCAGTCCCCTAGATTTAAACCCAACTAACCTAAGGTCATCACACACATCCATGCCCAAGGCAGGATGCGAACCTACGACTGTAGCAGCAGCGCGCTACCAGACTGAAGCAACTAGAACAGCTCGGCCACAGTGGCCGGCAATCGATTGCAGGGTATGGTGGGATATTGTTTAGGCCATGCGTAGAATATTGTTCATTTAAACATTTTATGTGATACAAGTTAGTGCTTGGAATATAGTTTATTTAAAGAATTTTTCAGGAAATCAGTCACAGTATGGAATATTTAAACATTTGAGCGCTTTTTTATTCTGATCACGCTTGAAAATGCTGAGTAGACTTAGTTTATAATTGCTGCCTCACTTTTCAAAGCACATCGGTTTCTAAGCACAGATGAGAAAAACAGAACAATTACACATCTAACCATTTATGACATATTTCGAAACCCATCGTCACTTTGTGCAGAATCTCAGTGGCAATTCAGTTTGTACAGATCGAGAAACATGCAGCAATTATATCGCACTGACAGTTAAACCCTGCAAAAGTGGTCTACACATCACGAATGGAATGAAGTGCGGTATAGTAGCCACCATTTGAGGTCTCCCGCAAATGCCATTATCGTCAGGGCACTGCAATGAAGGTCAAAACCGCCCAATGTCCTAATAACAGATCACGTTACTAACCACCACCAACCACAGACCACATATCAGCCTCCTTTGATCTTGCAGCCCACAAAGAAAGCATCAAGTGGCAGCATTCGGTTGATCGGGAAATTCCAGTGTCACCTCTTGTCTCTGTCTTTCTCAAGGGGCCACTCACCGATTGTCTGTGTGAACCAAAATTCCTAAACATCCAGATGGAGGTTTGCATTTCTTCTCAGAACACAGTGTTCTTATTGGCTAATGCAGGACACAAAATGACAGCTGATGCAATTCCGTTATCAAAAATTAAAAAAAAAAAATAGAGTGAAATTAACGATTTGCAATACTGTTTCAAATCAAGTTCTTGACAATTTACAGCAGCCAAATGGACCACTTAAAACTCTCACCTGCGCCTTACGATGATCCTTCTTCGTAATGGAACATGTTTTCAACTTTTGAGTAACACACGCAAGCGTTATGCAAATCAAGTAATGAAATTTCCACCACAAATAGATCATAGCGCTAAATGTATTTGAGGCCTTGTACATACCAACATTTGAGAGCACAAACTCCCTCCTCCACCACAACGTTCTACAAAACATATCAGGTGAAAAAAATTCCTGATTATCACACGAACTATCGATTGTGAGGCGCATACCATCCGGCATCTGCAGCGGAGCCTCGTCCACACCAGCTGGCAGAGAGATCCACACCTGAACGGATGCATGCACGCAGTAGAACTATTGGAAATACTAAACTGATCAATCGTTAATTTGATGCCACAGTTGGCTTTCCTGAATTGGTTCACTATCCTACATTAGGAAGGAGGGAGGAAGATGCGTGATACAATAGCGACAACAGCAAATACCACTGCAAAACAAGAGTCCACTGCGATGTACTGAGAAGCACTAAACACGACACACTTAATCTGTGACCCACTCCATAGCAGTAGTAGCCGTGCGTAGATGTCGGAGATTGCTGAATCACTCGCACATCCTCCACACCCTTCCCATCCCCATGTACGCCGCTAGAGCTGACATACGAGATAAAGGTCAGTGAAGATTTCCGCGGCAGCCACAGTCACAGTTGTGGACGCGTGTGTACTTCTGGCCGTTGAGGGCATCTGGGGAGGATTGGAGTGGGAGGAAAATTGGATATTATCAGTACCTCCAGTACAAACATCCAACATTTTGAATCTTCTCTCACGTAACACACACGCTTCTGTCACGCTCACCCATCACACTGGTCACTGCTCGCTGCTGCGTTACTTCTGGTTGCCGACTCCTCATGACCGCCCTTGCAGGCAGCTGTCGTGCACTGCGAATCAAGCAGCTGAAGCTTAGACGTATTCAGTAGGTCTAAACAATTCCACCCCGACATAGACCCACCAGCTTAAAAACTTACTTCACCCAATCCAAGGCAACAACCTTTTTGACCATACACCTCGAATTTCTCACGATAAATGTAGATTTGTTCCATTTATACAAGTTATTTTCGAAGACAGAAAAAATTGTCAGTCGCTAAAGTATTGTTACTTATTGTAAAAATCCTGTACAGGACTAGGGCATCGGCTATACTCTCTCTGAGTATTGTTTCATCAGGTAGAAATATATATTTTCTCATCTGTCACATCATGCGTCACAAGACTAGAATATTAAACTCATTTTAGACTCACAATGAAGCGTTAAGGTATACCAATTTCACAGTACACATCCTCACTTTCTAACTCTTAAGGTGACCAAATATCTCGCCAGTTCGAAATGTCTTAAGGTAACGCACAGAGAAGTTGTTAATATAAGTCTTCTACTTCATATCAGTTTATACACTGCTGGCCACCGTAAATGCAACACCCTGAAGGAAGCATCCGAATCAAGTGAAATTTACACCATGGGTTTGCAGCGATGAGATATGCAACTGATTAGAATTTCAGCGCAGACGCACATCACGCGCGCCTGTGGCGCCACCTCATAGCGCCATTTAGGGCTTGGCGATTTCGACGTGTGTACCTTCGGCACGTGTGTTTAGCTTGTGGTTGTTTCACAAGACGATCAGTTATGCCTCGTAGACAACAGCGAACATCTTTTGATCAAGTATCCGAGTTCGACAGAGGAAGGATAGTAGCGTACCGAGATTGTGGATTATCGTACAGAGAAATCGCTAGTCGTGTTGGACGAAACCAAACAACTGTAATGCGGATATGTGACCGTTGGATGCAGGAGGGTACGACGGACCAACGTGGTCGATCGAATTCACCTCGGTGCACCTCTGCACGTGCTGATAGGCAAATTGTGCGCATGGCAGTGACGGATCGCTCAGTGATATCCCGAACCATAGCACAGCACATTGCGTCTGTAACGCATCATCCAGTGTCTGCGCGTACCATTCGACGCCGTTTACAGCAGAGTGGTCTGTCCGCAAGACGTCCATTGCGTCGTCTACCATTGACACAGAACTACAGACGTCTCCGTCGCCAATGGTGTGATGACAGACGGATGTGGACGGCAGAATGGAATGACGTTGTCTTTACTGACGAGGCACGCTTCTGTCTGCAGCACCACGATGGTCGGATTCGAGTGTGGAGACACCGTGGAGAGAGGATGCTGGACAGCTGCATTATGCACCGCCGCACTGGTCTTGCACCGGGTATTATGGTATGGGGCGGTATTGGATATTACTCTCGCACGCCTCTAGTACGCATTGCCGGTACTTTAAATAGCCGGCGCTACATATCCGAGGTGCTGGAGCCAGTTGTCCTTCCTTACCTTCAGGGCTCGGCCACAGCCATGTTTCAACAGGATAATGCGCGACCACACGTGGCACGCATTGTCCAAAGGTTCTTCGTCAATAACCAGATTGAATTGCTTCCCTGGCCGGCTCGCTCTCCGGATCTTTCGCCGATAGAAAACATGTGGTCCATGGTTGCTCAACGAGTGGCCCAGATTACATCCCCAGCTACCACACCAGATGATCTTTGGCAACGTGTGGAAGCTGCTTGGGCTGCTGTACCCCAGGAACACATCCAACGTCTCTTTGACTCAATGGCGATACGTGTGGCAGCGGTGATCTCCAACAATGGCGGCTACTCTGGCTACTGATTCTGGCAGGAACCACATGTCACAGACGTCTGTAAACGTAATCATTAGATACTTGGTCAACATGTTATCTACAAAATAAATCTTGTTGTGCTACCTCTTGTCTTTCCTGGTGTTGCATTTACGGTGGCCAGCAGTGTACATTCGGTAACACGTCTAATTTTATTACGATGGTTGTCCCGCCCTTTATAGGTGGGCGATTGAAGTATCGTTAAAAGATACCGCCACAACGAAAAAAAGCACCAATTCAAGAATCTTGCCCATCATACCGTAGCCATCGCATATAACCACCAGGCGGTATGTCTCTGATATCAAATTGATAAGCTAATTAATTAAATTGATCATGGGAGTCTCTCTGCATAGTGCGTAATTTTTCTGTTTCAGTAGTTGGATTACATTCACCGGGTAGTTGAAATGGGAATCCTTTGACTGAAGTTTATGTCCTTTTGGAGGAACCGTATTGAGAACCGACATTTGAAGCTGACCACAGGATTCTACCACCTGGAACGCACATTACGCGTAAGGACCGCGCTATTAAAAGCACGATCACAACGACTATGTTACCATCACCCTGCATAAAAAGCGGTCTTGGTTCTACAGGCACACACAAGAGTTGCTGATATTGTAAGCCTTCTGGTAGAAATGCTATCAGGGATTTGGAGTCAAGTCTTTTCATTCGACTATACACTTGTGTTGGATCCCATGTAGATGTCTTTGAGTGATTACAACCACTAGTGAATAATACTTGTGCCATTCTCGTATCTCGATAAAAGTCACCTTTTTCGAAACTATCTGTTACAGAAAGATTCCAACGCGGATTTAGACAATTCCTCTACATCTTATAACTGCTCCTCAGTCGCTCCCGGCCACCCCTCCAGCTTTGCGCAAGTGAACCAATTTTAGTCAGAACTGAGCAAAAGACAGATAGTGGCATATCTAAGAACTTCTGCAACCCATGTAGAAACAGGGTAAGCTGAGTTATTGGGACAAGACCGTGTTTTGAACACTCGACGGAAATGATGATGATGTTTGGTTTGTGGGGCCTCAACTGCGTTGTGGTCATCAGCACCCGTACAAAGTTCCAATTTTTTCACACAACAATTTTTTTCAGAGTTCAATCTAGCCACTGTAACGAATGATGAGGATAATGAAGAAATGATGAAGACAACAAAAATATCTAGTCCCTGGGCAGAGAAAACCGCCGACCTGGTCAGGAACCGAACGCGGGACCCAGTGATCCAGAGGCAGCAACGCTATCCACTTGACCACGAGCTGCGGATGTGATGGAAACGGGAGCGTGTTGTAGCGCCACCAACAGTGTACGAAGTGTAAGGTCAGTGCCAAAACGAAGCTCTCTCCTGCAACATGAGGTAGTATAAGAGACAGTACAAACAGTTACAGTGGTCCAGAATGAGATTTTCACTCTGCAGCGGAGTGTGCGCGGATATGAAACTTCCTGGCAGATTAAAAGTGTGTTCCGAACCGAGACGAGGTACTGCCGGTAGTAAAGCTGTGAGGACAGAGCCTGAGTTGTGCTTGGGTAGCTCAGATGGAAGAGCACTTGCCCGCGAAAGGCAAAGGTCCCGATTTCGAGTCCCGGTGCGGCACACAGTTTTAATCTGCCAGGAAGTTTCAGTTACAGTGGTGTTCCTTATTCGGAAAATGACGAAGACTCCACATCATACAGGAACTGGAGCATTTTTCTACTGCACTGTTCCGAAACTACATACAGGTCCTACAGTCTACAGGAAACCTGCATCTCTCAGGGTGAATTCACGCCTGTCACCCAAACATTCAATCATCGTTATTTTGTACCATCCAATAGAGAAAAACTACGAACTGTAAAAGCTCCGGTAACTTCATCTAACAGAGTATTCTATAAAAATTTTACCGCAACTCTGTCTTCTGATACCGTCTGCATGACTGCATCGAGCATATTTGGGGATATTAAATATACAGATATTGATCCACTGGAGCGGGTTGCCACTGATCGAAGTCACTTCCACAGACCAGTGTACAGTTTCATCTCCTGTATTGTTGGAGGACCATATTGCACAGATTATCACTCGCAAGAGAGGGTTCCTGTTTCGTTGTATGATACATTGTTTTTTTTTTTTTTCTACTGTAACATTGACATGGCTATACATTTTTTTTGCCACAACTTTGTCAGGTTCTAAGCTAACATTAATACGATTCGATCCATTAACTCTCACAGAAAACTGGACATCGTACGGTGTAAATAATGTTGCCGCTGCTACCACAACACACGCGCTGGATGATAGAAATAAAAGACAGTCACAACATAAGGAAACGGGAAGAGTTTTGCGGCCTTGTGAAGCGTTTCCAAACTGCTGTGCAAATGGTGACTGATGACCTCTACATTTAAATTCATCTTTCACATTGACTGGATAGCTGATGGCTCCGTTTTCCATTTCGACTGATGTCTCATATTACATACATGTAAACGTTCACTATTTCGGTGCTAGCCATCCCCAGAAGGTGTTGGCCCTACACCAATACTTTCTCCACTTCAAACAAGCGATATCTGTCAATCATTATGTGGTAATCGACAGCATACCAGTGATTGGATAGGGTGGAAAAGACACCACTGATATACTGTAACATGCATCACAGTTGACAGTGCTATCAGTTTTAGCAATATTACCAGTTTTTTACAATGCCAGCCAATGACACGGCAGCATGCTCCCCAAAAAGATGACAGTGCAATTTCTCCGTCCATTGTTATTTTGCAAAAATATACATCAAAGTATACCAGACAGCACTCGATGTATTTCTAACACTTTGAGCATAGTGCGTAATTTACCATTACGTTCGCCCATGCACCTCTATGTGGATGGGAGTTACTGGGCATTCTCCCATTCTTAGGATAAAGTTGGAGACCGAAAGATCTCCTCACATTGTCTTTGACCAATGCTTCCTGCAGCACTGGCACAAATTCAATGTGCACCTGACCAGAAGTAAACCGCTACATTCCGCGTTTTGTGTAGGAACGTACGAACTGAGGCTGTAACTTCTGTCCTGCACCCATCCAAGGGCACAAGATTTCTCCAGATGCGCGAATGTCGAGGGGGTTAGCTCCCCATAGCATTGTATAGTAGATATGAAACTGTTGTGATGATATAACAGACAGTTCAGAACAAGAAACTGGTGATTTTTATGCATAATGGAGCTCCAGACAGATGGAGTTTGCAGCATTTTACGTAAATCAAGTGCGCTATCAATTCTGAAATATTGTTCTAGTGTCTGGGGTCATTACAAAGAAGGTAATGGTAAGAGAGCACATAAACACATTCCATCTTAAGGCTACAAGGATCTATACTTAAAACACGCTAAAATGTTAGATCGTTGCGGTTTCTAACCTCTTAGTCATACGGAATGCAACGCTGTTTCGATCGCAATGTAAGAAATATATTTCCAGCACATGACATACATTCTCCTTGCAGATTTCTCTGCGATAAACTATGGTGACAAAATGTAAAATGAAAAAACTACTTCCCAAAAATTGCGATTGTTTGTGACACATGCGCAATGTAACTTTCCAGAGGTGTATAGCGCCCACTGGTCACATCTGATCACAGTTCAGAAACAATACTACGCTCGCATCAGTCCTATATAAAATGACCGTTAGTAATGGAGAATGCCTCTCAAAAAGAAAGAGACCAACACATATCAGTGGTGTTTGACGTGTGATATTACACGTCATGCCGCCCTGACATCTGTCAAGCAGATATATACATGGTGTTTGCAGTACATCACAAACATCTGTCGCTCACTTAGAATCACCATAGTTATGAAACTGAAGACTCGATTTTATGCCCAAGATGCGGCAGGGGAATGGAGTATGTTGTATAAGTCTTCGTTCGTCTAGAGGAGTTTGTCGAAACAGGATTGACATCTTTCATCACACTTGAGATTAAAGTCCTCTGATGACTGACAGGTTTTGCTGTATACGCAAGTGGACGGTGCTCTAAGTCTTACAGATGTATACGAGTCAAATGCCGGTTGTGTCCTACAATTAATGCATCCTGACAGAACAATGGAATAAAATGGTCAAATGACTTACATCAACAGCTCCCTTTCTCTCCCTAGAATGCATCATCAGTCTACCATTAACTCATACCTCGTTACAGCTCCCATACACTCTCATTTATCCTTTTAACGCAGAGGTAAGTACATTTAGAAGCAGATGATTCTCTTTTCCCAGGAAAGCATAAGAAACAGCAGTCAACTAGCATGTATAACTATTACCTCAATAGACATACTGTAGAATGTTGCCTCGGCGAAGAAAATTTTTGTTTCCCTGATTCTCGACGCTTACATGTCAACGTTTTCTCGTATCCCTCTTGCTGTCACATACTCGCTCCCATGTACAAGAATTGTTGTTCACCAAAAAGAAGACATGCAAGAACTTTCTCAATTTCCCCTAATTTTTGGCGTATTTTTCCTCAATTTATACGTATTTTCTTTCGTTTTTCGTTATTTTATCGATTTTATGTCACTTCTACTCATGTGGACATCACTTGCCATTCCATATTCTAAAATTGGTTGAAAATGTACTACAGTCACCAACACCTAGCGCATATGCACTGTTTTTGTGGTTGGGCAGTGTAGTATAGCACTGTACTCGAAAGCATCCAGTCATCTCCAACCATTTAGTCTAGAGCTGCAGTGCGTTTGGTCTTTTTTTCTGTGTGTATGTTGTAAATGCCTCCCATGACCCAAAGTGGACCCGAATTACCATTAACACAGCTTATCCTGTTTCTACACGGATTGCAGAAGGTGGTAGATATCACACTCTCTGACTTATGCTCAGTTCCGAATTAAATTGGAGTGATCACATACGCAAAGCTGCAGGGGCGACGTGGAGAGACTCAGCAGCAGTTCAAGATGCATAGCAACCATCTAAAACCTTGTTGGAATTTTAATGTCCAAGCTGCAGCTGCTTGTTTCGCAGTTCGCTGCAGCTGCCTGCAAGGGTGGTCATGAGGAGTCAGCAACCGGAAGCAGCGGATTAGCTCAGCCTTTGGTGGGTATAAAAAATGCACATACCTGTGTGATCTTGCCAGGAGTAGCAAGGGCTGGAGAAGTGACCAGTGTGCTGGGTGAGCATGACACAAGTGGACGTGTGTGTTTTACATAAGAGAAGATTCAAAATGTTGGATATTTGCTCCGGAAGTTCCTACCACTCCAATCATCCAACGCACACTGGTATACACGCGTGTCCGCAACAATGACTGTTGCTGCGTCGGAAATTTTCACTGAGCTCCTTACGTCGCCTTTGGCAGTGTACATGGGGATGGCGGTACTGTGTGCGCGGACGACTGGGAAGTGTGTGTGCAAGATGTGCGAGTGCTTCAACGATCTCCTACATCTACCCACAGGAACTGCTGCTATGGACTGGGTCATGGTTTAACTCTGTCGTGTTTTGTGCTTCTCAGTACATTTGCTGTTGTCTGCATTGTATCACACACCTTCTTCCTGCCTTCCAAATGTAGCAGAGAAAACCAATTTAGAAATCGTATAGTGTTTTTTAGAAAGCCAACTGAGATGTCAAACTAACGATTTGATCAGTTTATTGTTTGTGATAATTGTATTGTGTGCATGCATGCGTTCGGGTGTGGGTCTCTCTTCAGGCCGGTATGGAGGAGGGGGGGGGGGGCGGTATTCTGTAGATGGTGGATGGTGCATGCCTCACGATCATTATTTCGTGTGATCGTCAGGATTTTTTTTTTTTACCACATATGTTAAGAGGTATGTTGTGGCGGAGGAGTGTGTTTGTGGTGTGAAACTTGGTGCATACAAGATCTTGGATACATTTAGCGCTACTACCTATTTGTGATGGAAATTTCATCACTTGAAATCACAATGAAATGAATACGCCTAGCAGCATACAGGCGCTGATATAAGTCAACGGGGATAGTTGAAAATGTGTGTTCCGACCAGGACATGTCCGAAAGAACAGATACCATCTTCATACATATATTCATCACTTGAGGCGCACAATATTTGTGTGTGATACTCAAACGTTGAAAACATGTTCTATTACAAAGAAGGGCCCCGTAAGGTGGAGATGAGTATTTTAAGCGATTTATTTGATTGCTGTAAATTGATAAACAATTAATTTGAAAGAGTAGTGAAAATGGTTTATTTCACTCTATTTTTATTAACGAAAATGTATCAATTCTCTTGGTTTCCAGCATTAGCGAATAGGAACACTGTATCTGAGGAGAAATGCAAACCTCCATCTGCATGTTTCGGGATGTTGTTTCACACCGAGAAAAGACAGAGATAAAAAGCGACTCTGGAATTTCCCGATCAACAGAATGCCGCCAGTTGGTTTTATTAGGGACTGTGAGAAGAATGGAGGCCGATATGTGGTCAGCGGTCGGTGATCTGTAATTAGGGCATTAGCTAGTCTTGACCTTCGTTGCGGTGCCCTGAAATTAGCTAACATATCGACTTCCGAATTTTTCCTGAAGCAGTTTTTCTCCTTTTATGTTTTCTTGGTGCCACACCTTCCGACTCACAGAATAAGCTCGCAAGTTGTTGAAAATTTCTTGCAGATGACCGTCTCCTTTCAGGGAACCGTTCTCCGTATAAGCTGCAAGCTACTATAGCCTTCTTACTAGCTTCACCATAAATGTAAAAACACATCGATTCGCTCACTAATCGTCTACCCAACATCCATGATTACAAAACGAAGTGGAGGTAATGTTCTTCTGTGGTAGAAATTGGCTCTGGGGAAACTTATGCCGCCAGCTGCTGTGCCCGAGTGGTTCTAGGCGTTTCAGTCCGGATCCGCGGCGCTGCTACGGTCGCAGGTTCGAATCCTGCATCGGGAAAGGATGTGTGTGATGTCTTTACGTTACTTAGGTTTAAGAAGTTCTAAGTCTAGGGGACTGATGACCTCGGATGTTAAGTCCCATAGTGCTTCGAGCCATTTGAACCATTTTAACAATTGCACTGGAGGTGGAATGTATACAGTTATGGGTGCATCGATCGCAAATATTGTGGCTCCATAACGCTACCACTAAACTACAACTCGTTCCCGATTTACCTGTTTTGTTCCGACTCTACCGCGATTGTTTGTAATGTTGTTCACAGACGAAAAGTCTGCCAATTTGCAACGCAAAGCTCTGTTAATGATGCCCGTACAAAAAGTTGCTCCCTGTCCCAGAGCGCAGCTGCAAGGTCTCCTTATTCCGTCTGTAGTAATCCAATTACGTTTCGGCGGATTCACGTCCCTCGGTCAAAGAGGAGAGGGCCACACATCGGCAGAGGCGAAATTCGCCACTGGTAGTTCCGTTCTAAATTACGCTCGGCAGATTTCGGACAGGTATTTACGCGACCGGCGGAGTTTGCTTCGCGATAAATTTGACGGTGGCGCCGGCCACACGGAGGGGGCGTGGCCCACCTGCTGCAACCACCGCCAGGCCTTTGTTACGTCACCAAACAAGTAGCGCGCACCACCTCGCTGCCAGCGTTCCAATTACTGTTTATCGGCCGCGTAAATTACGACTACGACAAACCTTCTCGTTATGCTGGCCATTGCCGGTCCGACGCGGTACTGACGATTCATTTTACGTGCGCCATAAATTTCTAAGATATAATTGGCCCCCGGAAGAAACACGGGCGTCTCAATTAAAAATAACGAGTTCCCGGAAGTGGCGCATGCTCGGGGGTGGATGGTGGGGGTTGGAGGGGGGAGGGTGGAACGCGCGTGGCTAGTGGCTCGTTTCGCAAATGCGTATCAGATCGCCGTGAAGTACGCGCTCACAAGTGCTGCATAGAAGACCATCTTTTTCACTAAGCCGTCGGGCGTGTGTTGGTTCCAGAGACGAACGGAAGCACTAGAGGAGACGGAGGTGGCAGCTATTGGTAGTGTTGATAGTGAAATCGTAATCGGAACCTTCGGTCATATTCTGGACACTAAATTTGCAAGAGTTTCTCTGGCACTCATATTTCTTCTAGATGTTTAATGTAAGGAGGTTTTCCTGAAGTCGATGTACTTCATGTAGTTTCTAAAAGAACCACTATCATAGTCGCCCCTAATTGTAGATGAAGTTTGGAAAAAATGGTTCAAATGGCTCTGAGCACTATGGGACTTAGCCGGCCGTTGTGGCCGAGCGGTTCTAGGCGCTCTAGTCTGGAACCGCGCGACCGCTACAGTCGCAGGTTCGAATCCTGCCTCGGGCATGGATGTGTGTGATGTCGTTAGGTTAGTTAGGTTTAGGTAGTTCTAAGTTCTAGGGGACTGATGACCTCAGATGTTAAGTCCCATAATGCTCAGAGCCATTTGAACTATGGGACTTAACTTCTGAGGTCATCAGTCCCCTAGAACTTAGAACTATTTGAACCAGTGCCCTAGAACTTAGAACTACTTGAACCTAACTAGCCTAATGACATGACACACACCCATGCCCGAGGCAGGATTAAAACCTGCGACCAGACTGAAGCGCCTAGAACCGCTCGGCCACAGAGGCCGGAAAATCTTGAAAGACATTGAACATTGTGTCATTCAGTTTTAAGTTTTTCCGTGAAATAACGGAGTTACAGGACAAAACAGGTTACATTCCATAGTTAAATTGTCATAAGAGATAGTTTTCTCGTAATGTAAGTTGAAAAAAATCGTTTTTCTGGACCCTCTGTTAAATATTTCTTTGTTCGCACCCGATTTCTATCTTCAGATCGTCTTCATTTATATGAAACTTGTTTGTAAAATCTTCCGTGGCAATATTAATTGAGGTAGGGCGTCAAACGGGCCGACTTGGAGCAAGAGAGGCACCACAGGTTTTTTTGATTTCCGCTGTTTATACTTTTACAAATAAATTCATGAAACATTGTCAGCATGACCAGGGAAGATTGACGATTCAAACTTATAGCAGTGGAAGATCAAAAATATAAATTAATAATTTTTTTTACATCTGAAACTTCATCATTTTTTTCAGTTAGTATTGGCTGCATTTGTTGATATAGATACACTTTTCTTCATACGTAAGAGAGATACGTCGATAAATTTTGCGAAGCATACAAACCATACTTATAGGTGTATGAAGCTCTAGAATTTTCCAGGTCTATTAAAAACTGTGGTAAATATTGAGATAATTATCTATAAAATTTGAGATTTTCCTAACACGAAGTTTAAAATGTAACAGATCACTCAGTTTTAAATAAATTAAACAAATTCTAGAGTCTGAAACACCTGCAAGTATCGTTTGTATGCTGGGCTAAACTCATCGAAGAATATCTCTTACTTATGAAGAAAAGTGTACCTATAGCAACAAATGCAGTCAATAGTAAGTGAAACAAATGATGAAGTTTCACATATAAAAAAAATTATTTTATGTTTTTGAACTTTCACTGCTATAAGTGTGAATCTTCAATCCTTTCTGCTCATGCTGACAAAGTTTTATAAATTTATTTGTAAAAGTATAGACAGTGGAAATTGAAATATCCTGTGGTGCCTCTACTGCTCCAGGTTGGCCCGTTTGACTTCCTACCGCACATAAAACTGTAGCATCAATAACTTAAAAGCTACCTTACGTCAATTCATATTCTTTTCCTTCGTACTGCATTGTAGCTGGACGCACTCTACTTACTTGCTGCTACAAAGCTGAATATGTTGAATGCATGGAGTGCTTCCACGTCAAAGTTGGAAAGCATATGTAACATTTAGACGAAGATTAACGGTTTACGTACAGGGGTTGCACCAAAACATGCCAACACCGCGAGAAATACTTGCTACAACATAAATGCAAATGCTATCCACGTCTTCGGGTTGCTCTGTTGTTATCTGGCACTGAACGCCATCTGTGCAATGTCCTCATGACACTGCAAGTGTCTGTCGTGGCCAGAAGAGCGTTCTGTGTGAGTGCATCATGTTGGAGCTGTGGTGTCACTGCCAGACACCACACTTGCTAGGTGGTAGCTTAAATCGGCCGCGGTCCATTAGTACATGTCGGACCCGCGTGTCGCCACTGTGGGATCGCAGACCGAGCGCCACCACACGGCAGGTCTCGAGAGACGTACGAGAACTCGCCCCAGTTGTACGACGACGTTGCTAGCGACTATATGGACGAAGCCTTTGCTCTCATTTGCCGAGAGACAGAATAGCCTTCAGCTAAGTTCATGTCTACGACCTAGCAAGGCGCCATTAGCCTTAGATAGCTTGTATCTAAAGAGTCGCACTTGTATCGCCACAATCTCCAGATGTCTCATCAAGAACGATGTATACAAAGGAAGGATAAATAAAAGTTAAGTATTAGAGGAGCTGCATACTTTTCTTATTAGAATTCACTACTTATCCTGTTCCAGAATTCACGCCCGTCTGCGTTAGATAGCGTGTATTTCTGCCTCCTCTATCTACAAGGTGTTGGCACATTCACCAACACATCAGGAGCTAAGTGAATTCGAACGTGGGAAAATCGTTGACTCCGTGGTGTGGGTGCTTTTGTAACCAAGTTATCTGAAATAACTGATGTTTCAAAGGCGGAAAAACATCACCCACTAAGACACAACGAAAGTTTGTGTTGAGTGGTCATGACGGACAGGCTTTGCAGAACTGAATGACGCACTTTCGAATGCATTGCGCACCAACGCAGCAGGAAGGGAGCTCTATAAACTGGGAACTGCAAGGCGAACTGGAATTCCAGAACCACTCATCAGTAACGCAAATGCCTGTAGCTGAAAAATGTGGTCCTGAAGCCATAGCCCCTGATTTGCGGAGCAATGGAATAAAGAACTTCTGTCGGAGGAGTTTTGTTTCACAGTGTTTCGAACTTCTGGGTGAGTTGACGCCCCAGGGGTGAAACACGACGAGAGGATGATATTGATTTGGGTAGCAACATTGTTTTTTCCATGGACAGCATGGGTTCTGCACATGGTTGCATAGCTGCCAAGGGTTACGTGATCATCTAGGCTTATGAGGTCTACCCCACGGTAGAATGTTCCGCAACACTAATGCTGTGTTCCAAGAAGACGGGGCCCTTGTCCACACAGCTTGCTTCGTCCAGCAGCGTTTTCGTGAGCATGAAAACGAACTCTCGTATTTTCAAATTCAAACGGCTCGAAGCACGATGGGACTGAACATCTGAGGTCATCAGTACCCTACTTAAACCTTACTAACCTAAGGACATTACACACAACCATGCCCGAGGCAGGACTCGAACCTGTGACCGCAGCGGCAGAGCGGTTCTGGACTAAAGCGCCTAGAACCGCTCGGCCACAGCGACCGGCGACTGTCGTATTTTCCCTGACCACTGCAGTCACCAGACCTAAATATTATTGAGTATTTGCGATCTACTTCTGAGAGAATTATGCACGATGCAATCCACCTCCATCATCGTTACCTGAACGTAACTTTTTTTGTGTTTGTTTTCTGTTTAAGTAAGACTTGATTATGGTCAACAAGTTCTATCCTATTACCACAAGCTGAATGTATACTACGTCCTTCCAGGTAGAGAAGGCTTGTGCAACGAAGATATTATCTCCACATTGTACTACGTGAGACTACTTGTGAAAAGCATTCTCCTCATACTTAGGATCAGCACGTGTCTCGAAGGTGACAAAAGGTCAGATCTACTTTATACTTGCCGTAATATGTGTGCAGGGAGATTACTATACAGGGTGATTCTGAAGTCACTATACATTTTGTACTTAAACAAATTTTATTAACCAATACGTAATGGCACTGCAACTTATGTTACAATAGGACATAGTTTCAGTACATTTCAATGTGACCACCTTTCATGTCTAGGCACAACCACCAGTGCTCCAATGTAGACCGAAAAACCTGCCCAAGCATATCTGGTGTAATCTCAGCAGCTACGGCTCGAATCCGCTGTGTTAAGTGTTCAGTGCTGCGGATCTTCACCCCCCAGCTTGATAAACCCCCATGCATAAAAGTCTAGGGTGTCAAGTCAGGAGAGCGGGGTGCCCACATCCGTGGAGAGGCACCCCCAATCCATCTGCCGGGAAATGCTTGATTCATGTAAGCCCGAACAACGAGGGCAAAATGGGGTGGTGCACCATCCTGTTAAAAAACAATAGTATCCATAATCCAATCATGTATCAACTGGGGCTTAAAAAACTGTTCCAACATGTATAGGTATATGGTTCCAGTAACGGATTGTTCTGCGAAGACGAAGGGCCCGTACACTGTTGACCTCGTTATCCCTAACCACACGTTCACTTCTGCTGTGTCCCGTTGCCACTCCTGCAGCACACTTTGTTGTTCGTCTGCCCAGGTCCTGCAGTTTTGTCTGTTCACATGTTCACAGGTATGAAATGTAGCTTCATCACTGAAAAAGACATTTTGCGTCAAATTATCATTTTCCACAGCTTGTAGCAGGTCATGACACGTAGCTTGTGTGGCTACGTAGCCCTCCGCTGCAAGATTATGTACGACCTGCATATGGTACGCACGTTTGTGCTGCTTGTAACGAGGAACTCTCCATACAGTGGCTTGAGGAGTACCAAGCTCCCTACTAAGTGTGGAAGGGCTACGTGTGATCGCATGCTGCACACTTTGCACGGTGTCTGGCGTTATGGCCGGCCTCCCTGGACGTTTTTCATCTGGAACACCACCAGTACGCTGGAATTTATTGACTAGGGTCTTGATAGCAAGTCTGGTGGGGCCTGTTTCCCGGAATCGAGGGGCAAAGTCTGTCCGCACCTGTCCATACTTCATTCCACGAAGACGAGCAGAAACAACAGCGATTCGTTCTTCTTTGGTTAGCATTCTGCCGTAGTAACTGCAAGAAACAAATATTCCGTTACTATATCACTAAAATGTATAGTGACTTTAGAATCACCCTGTATAGTCCGATGATGGCAGATTGTCTGTGTAGCATCACATATCAGTACCACCCCATGGGTGTTGTTACGTTGGTAACAGAATTGCAAAATTCCGTTACCCTCTGACAGTCTTCATGCAGAACCTGGCAGACCCAATGAAGCACTTCCATGGATCAACACCTCCAGCGCCCTCTGCTGCCGCAGTACAGGACCAACGGCGTCAGCCGCTCAGCCACTTGTTCCCTGACGCCTGATCGCACCGACACCATACTTCATGGCTTACTACAACGAGCATCATCCTAGTTGACGTCGTGCTAACTGGACTCTATTTCCAGTTGAATCATTTGTAATGAGTCTTCGTTCGCTTGGAGACACGCAAGTTAAGTAAATTTTCTGTTTGTTTTGTTAATTTGTTTGCTAATCATTTCTGCTCCTGTCAGGCTTTCCTATGATGACAGTTGCCGTACCTCTCTACAGCCCAACTCTCCTTTCCACTGTGTATAAAGTGGTACACAAAAGTCTTTATAACAATTCCACTGGAGCTGGAATGTAATCAGTTATTGGTGCTCACATCACTTACGAGTTCAAATAGCAAATGAGAGCATGTGAGCTGACCACAAAGCGTGATAAATTATATGTGATGAGAAAAAAATTTGGACGTAATGGGTATAATTATTAATAATACTCAAGAAAACTAACACGGTAGCTCAGGAGTGAGACTGCAGCCGTCATCCATGCGACTACGTGGAACACTATTACCACAATCGCCAATATAAGGATAACAATAATTAAATTTCTAATCCCCATATAAACTACATGCACTAGATGATCAAAAGTATCCGGATACCTGGCTGAAAATGACTTACAAGTACGTGGCGTCCTCCATCGGTAATGCTGGAATTCAATATGTTGTTGGCCCACCCTTAGCCTTGATGACAGCTTCCACTCTCGCAGGCATACGTTCAATCAGGTGTTGGGAAGGTTTGTTGGGGAATGACAGCCCATTCGTCACGGAGTCCAGCTCTGAGGAGAGGTATCGTTGTCGGTCGGTGAGGTTCGGTAGAAGTCGGTGTTCCAAAACATCCGAAAGGGGTTCTGTAGCTTTCAGTTTAAAACTCTGTGCAGGCCAGGCCATTACAGGGATGTAATTGTCGTGTAACAACTCCGCCACAGGTAGTGCATTATGAACAGGTTCAAATGGCTCTAAGCACTATGGGACTTATCAGCTGAGGTCATCAGTCCCCTATACTTAGAACTACTTAAACCTAACTAAGGACATAACACACAACCATGCCTGAGGCAGGATTCGAACCTGTGACCGTAGCAGCCGCGTGGTTCCAGAATAAAGCGCCTAGAACCGCTTGGCCACCGAGGCCGGCATTATGAACAGGTGCTCGATCGTGTAGAAAGATGCAATCGCCATCCCCGAATTGCTCTTCAACAGTTGGAGTCAAGAAGTTGGTTAAAATATCAATGTAGGCCTGTGCTGTGACAGTGCCACGCAAAGCAACAAGGGGACCAAGCCCCCTCCATGAAAAACACGCCCACACCAGAACACCACAGACTCCGAATTTTTCCACTGTTCAATCTTCCAATGTTTACGCTCCTTACACCAAGCAAGGCGTCGTTTGGCATTTACCGGCGTGATGTGTGGCTTATGAGCAGCCGCTCGACCATGAAATCCAAGTTTTCTCACCTCCCGCCTAGCTGTCATAGTACTTGCAATGGATTCTGATGCAGTTGGGAATTCGCGTGTGATGATCTGGATAGATGTCTGCCTATTACATATTACGACCCTCTTCAACTGTCGGCGGTCTCTGTCAGTCAACAGACGAGGTGGGCTGTACGATTTTGGGCTGTACGTGTTCATTCGCGTTTCCATTTCACTATCACATCGGAAACAGTGGACCTAGGAGTGTTCAGGAGTGTGGAAATCCGGCGTACAGACCTATGACACATGTGACACCCAATTAGCTGACCGCGTTCGAAGTCCGTGGGTTCCGCGCAGCGCCGCATTCTGCTCTCTCACGGTTTCTAATGACTACTGAGGTCGCTTACATGGAGTACCTGGCAGCAGGTAGCATCAAAATGCACCTAATATGAGAAACGAATGTTTTTGGGGATGTCCATATACTTTTGACTACATAGTGTAAGAGGGATGGTAACGTGAACCATGACCTTTATTAAAGGATAATATACTGAAAGCGCGTTGTTGAAGATTAAACATGGAACAAAATCTCTGTCACAGAAAGATGGATTTAACCTTGGTTAAAAACACATTTATAAATCTGAAAAACCACGAGAACAAAATATCAAGCAAAACCTCATTACCAAACCATCTTCTCCCCCTAAATTCCCGTATATTCCAGCGCAGAAACGTCCATCGAAAAGAAACACTGGACGAAATCGTCTTAATTCGAACCAAGGGAACCATGAATAGTGCCGGGAGCGACCAAGTGATGCGACTGCAGTAGCGGTTGGCGGAAACACAAGCGTGCATTATGTCACAGTCTCGGCAAGTCTGGCACCGCATCCAACGTATACAGATATGCTGTCACTATGCAGCCAAAACTTGCGGCATGCCTAGGAGACGAAGTAGATGCTTAGAGAGACTTTACACCTCCCCAGCAACTTGTATCTCACGTAAAGACAAACGGTGCGTAAGACGTTTTCTAGTACACTGCTTTTAAGTTTTAATATCATAATGTGACATTACCAGCTATGGGTCACCATCTTCTCAAAATACACTGCGAGAAAGAAAAAAATATTAGTACACCCTTTAACAGGTTTCTAATTCACTCAGTGTTGCAACAGTGCATATGGATTACATTTACAGTTCATGAGCGCAAGCAGTTCTGGGGTACCGGGTATCGAACCATACTGAAAGACCCATATTAGTATGTAAGGTAGCCTCTATGGGTGGCAATGCAGGCGCTTGTAGCCAGTCGATCGTACAAATGGCGAATACTACTCTGGGACACGTTATGCGACGCCAGCCCGAGCTGTTGACGTAGTTTTATAAGAGTTGTTGGTTGATGAGTCACATGAGCCACATCTCTTCCCATCACATCCCACACACGTTCGATTGGAGACAAGTCAGGAGATCTTGTAGGTCAACGAAGTTACTGCACATCTTGCAGAGCACATTGAGTTACACGGGTAATGTGTGAGCGAGCATTATCCTTTTGGAAAATTACATCACCTTCCTGTTGCAAGAAAGGTAAAAGAGCAGGTCGAACAATATTCAACCTGTGCCGAGCGCTGGTTAGCGTCTCCTCCAGGAACGGCAAGGCTGTACCGGAGTTGTAGCTTCACAAACCATAAGGCCTGGGGTGAAGCAAGTGTGTCTTGGACGAATGCACTCTACAATAAAGCACTCACCAGGTCTACATCGTCCTCGCAGACGACCCTCACTTGCGTGCAGGCAAAAATCTGTTTTCATCGATAAAGACCAAGGTGCTCCATTCCATCTTCCAAGTGATCCTCTGACAGCACCAATCGAGCCATCCACGTCGATGTTGTTGCGTGAGTCAGAGCCCATAGTGTCATTGAAAGGTTCGCAACCGTGTTGACACGTCTGGGCTCAAAAGCCCTCTTACCTGTGCTGCTGTACGATCTGACACTGGTGGCCTTAGAATACGACGATCCTGGCCGGCGTCTGTGTTGCATGGACGTCGAGAACTTCGTCTAAAAGCGTGACCACTGGTACCTACATCACTGCACAACTGACGCAGCACGTCCCAGTCCAACTTGTGTGACGGTTTACCGAAAGGAGCATCCCGTCTCCAAGAAGGCCACTACTTGAGCCCTCTCCAACTAATTCAGTTGGCTGAAAAAAAAAGATGATGGTCCATTGGTCGGGACCGGGCCAAATATCTCATGAAATAAGCGTCAAACGAAAAAACTGCAAAGAACGAAACTTGTGTAGCTTGAAAGGGAAAAACCAGATGGCGCTATGGTTCGCCCGCTAGATGGCGCTGTCATAGGACAAACGGATATCGACTGCGTTTTTTTAAATAGGAACCCTCGTTTTGTATTACATATTCGTGTAGTTCGTAAAGAAATATGAATATTTTAGTTGAACCACTTTTTTCGCTTTGTGATAGATGGCGCTGTAATAGTCACAAACGTGTAAGTACGTGGTATCACGTAACATTCCGCCAGTGCGTACGGTATTTGCTTCGTGATACATTACCCGTGTTAAAATGGACCGTTTACCCATTGCGGAAACGGCCGTGTGCTATGTATGGTGCTCGGTATCCTGGACGACATAATATGCACTATTGGGCAACGGAAAATCCACGATGGCTGCGACAAGTGGAACATCAGCGACCTTGGCGGGTTAATGTATGGTGCGGCATTATGGAACGAAGGATAATTGGCCCCCATTTTATCGATGGCAATCTAAATGGTGCAATGTATGCTGATTTCCTATGTAATGTCATGATGGATTTCCGGCACATAACTCACGTGCGGTTGAAACGGTATTGAATAGCATATTCCATGACAGGTGGATTGGTCGTCGAAGCACCATACCATGGCCCCTACGTTCGCCGGATCTGACGTTCCCGGATTTCTTTCTGTGGGGAAAGTTGACGGATATTTGCTATCGTGATCCACCGACAACGCCTGATAACATGCGTCAGCTCATTGTCAATGCATGTGCGAACATTACGGAAGGTGAACTACTCGCTTTAGAGAGGAATGTCGTTACACGTATTGCCAAATGCATTGAGGTTGACGGACATCATTTTGAGCATTTATTGCGTTAATGTCGTGTTTACAGGTAATCAAGCTGTAACAGCATGCGTTCTCAGAAATGATAAGTTCACAAAGGTACATATATCACATTGGAACAACAGAAATAAAATGTTCTAACGTACCTACGTTCTGTATTTTAATTTAAATAACCTACTTGTACCAACTGTTCGTCTAAAATTTTGGGCCATATGTTTGTGACTATTACAGCGCCATCTATCACAAAGCGGAAAAAGTGGTCAACTAAAACATCCGCGCCATTGTTGCCCGATTGCTTTATACGTCTGCACCACATTGAGACTTCCGGCTGTGAACATTCTGTTCTAAAGGATAGACACAGATGGCACTCTGGTGGCTATGCCACTACGCTATCTGTGGGCGGACGACTTTGAAATCATTATCACTACATCCATTGTCTCCCAGGTGGCATATGCAGTCATCGGATGAAAGTCGGTGTCGTCTTTCGAGATGTACCAATTTTTTTTCCGGCAGTGTATGTTCTAAGAACTTACAATTACTTTTATAGCTTTGAAAATTCGAAGAAGTTAACTGATAGGAGAGGCCCACCCGGGCAGCCGTGAGTATTGAAAACGCCGATTCCGGGATGTGGGAATGCGCCGGTCTCGTATCGAATCCGGCAGCGGATTAAAGACGAGTGTCATTGTGCTGGACATCCAGGATGTGGTTCTCAGGCGGTTTCCCACAGCCATTTAGTTGAATATCAGGATGGTACCCAGGTCCCACCTGTTTCACACGTTTCGCTCACTTTCACGTGAATAACAGTTCACACGGACAGCTGGAGGACATACATATTCCGTTCTGGCCGGCAACGGCGTGGCGGAACGCATCCGACCATCCCCTGAACTACCCACGCCATATCCACACATAGAAAGAAGAACAAGAATAGAAAGAAGAAAAAGAAGGCGGTAATCAAAAATATAGGTATTTGAGTAGGGTTTAACCTTATCTTTATGTTCTAAAGACTCCAATAAAGAAAGCAGAGTGTAATTTTCGTCGTACAGTAAACATAAATAGGAAGGTATATTAAGTCTAATAGATGTTTTATTTTGCTTCTTGCCACGTCTCCTAATCCTCACACATTAACGGCGACAATCTCCTTCCTCTTGGGACCAGATTAAGGAACCATGGTGTCAAAGGCATCTACATCTACATACAACTACATATATACTCCGATAGCCACCAAGAGGTGTGTGGCGGAGGGCACAATTCGCGTCAGTATCATATTGCCCCCCTGTGTTCCACTCACGGATCGCGCGAGAGAAAAACGACTGTCTGAACGCCTCAGTACGAGCTCTTATTTCCCTTAGCTTTGGATGGTGATTATTGCGAGATTTGAAAGTTGGTTGTAATAACATCTGCTCTACATCCTCGGTGAAGATCGGATTTCGGAATTTAGTGAGCAGCCCCTTCCGTTTAGCGCGCCGTCTATCTGCAAGTGTGTCCCACTTCAAACTTTGTATGAGATTTGTAACGCTCTCGCGATGGCTAAATGTACCAGTCACGAATCTTGCCGCTCTTCTTTGGACCTTCTCAATCTCTTGAATCAGACCCAACTGGTAAGAGTCCAATACAGACGAACAATACTCCAAGAATGGACGAATTAAGCTATTGTAAGCTATTTCCTTTGTTGTAGGTCTGCATCGCTTCAGGATTCTACCAATAAACCGCAATCTAGAATTCGCTTTACCCGTTACTTGTGTAATCTGATCATTCCATTGGTGATCATTTCGAATAGTCACACCCAGATACTTGACGAACTTTGCCGCTTCCAAAGACTGGGCATTGATTTTGTACTCGTACAGTAATGGGGATTTTCGCCTTGTTATACGTAGTAGATTACACTTACACCACGCTTTTATTTTCTGCAAATTCTCATTGATTTGTTCACAACTTTCGTGTGATACTACTTTCCTGTAGACTACAGCATCATCGGCAAATAGTCTAAGGCCGCTGTCAGTACCATCAACCAGATCGTTTATGTAAATCGTAAAAAGCAGAGGACCTATTACGCTGCCCTGGGGAACATCTGAAGTTACGCTTGTTTCTGTTGAAGTCACCCCGTTCAGGACGACGTACTGCTCCCTGTCTGTTAGAAAACTTTCTATCCAACCGCATATGTCATCGGATAGACCGTAATCGTAGCAAGTGACAGTGCGGAACTGAGTCGAACGCCTTTAGAAAGTCGAGATATTGGCATCAAACTGGGAGCCGGTATCTAGAGCCTGTTGTTTATCATGCACAAAGAGGGCCAGCTGTGCCTCACATGACCGCTGTTTCCTAAAACCGTGATGGTTTCTGCAGATGAGCTTCTCAGAGTCTAGAAAGGTCATTATGTCTCAACACAAAATATGTTCCATGACTCTACAGCAAATCGATGACAGTGAAATTGGACGCTAATTATGCCCATCCGATTTTCTACCCTTTTTATAGATTGCTATGAACTGGGCCTTCTTCCAGTCCCATGGATCTTTCCGCTGTTCCAATGATCTCTGATAGATGACGGATAAGTATGGTGCTATATTTGTAGCATAGTCAAAATCTTACGGGTATACATGTCTCGGACTGATACCTTCCTGGTCGTTGGGTGGGCCGGTACTAAGTTTGTTTGAATTTAATGTCCACATCATGTAGCTATAACCGTTCTTCTAGTGTCTTTATTTCACGCCTTTTACAGCGATCACAATATGAAAGATTTATTAAACTGCTTATTAATATGTTTTACACAATATACTGATGAGCCAAAATCTTATACCCATCTGTTTAATAGCTAGTTTGTCCGTCTTTGGAACGACATACATCACTAATTCTGCGTGTCACAGTTCCGACAGTTTGTTGGTAGTTTTGCACAGGTGTGTGGCATTCGCACAGGTCGTGTAATTCGCGTAAATAACAGGTCGCTGATTTACATACGCGGTGATGGCACCAGATGGCGAAAGACATGGAGTCCATACAGTTTACGTCAGGTGAATTTGGTCGCCGAGATATCAACGTGAGTTCACTATAATGCTCGTCAAAACAGTTCACCATGGTTGTGGCTCCGAGGCACGGACAATTAGTATCTAATGAAAGATGACACAGCCGATGGAGAAGAGAAAAGCATGAAGGCGGCCAGGTGGTTCGCAGCAGTCAGCGTGTCTTCCATTACTACGACAGATTCCGTGCAAGAGCAGGTGAATGTCTCCCATAGTATAACACTACTCCCACCAGCCTGCGTCCGTGGAACGCAGCACGTTTGTAGCTGCCGTTGACTTCGATTACGGCGTTTGTGGGCACGACCATCGACCCACTGCAGCAAAAAATATGATTCGCCCAAAGAGCAGACACGTTTCCATTGATCGATGGTCGAATCCCAATGGTCCCGTGCCCACTGCAATCGTAACTGACGATGAACTTGGGTCTACATGTGAACACGTTGGGGTGGTCTGCTCCGAAGCTCCATATTCAACAATGTACAATGGACGGTGTATTCCAAAACTCTTGTGCTCGCAACACCGTTGTGCTCTTTCGGCAGAGATACCACAGAGCAGGGAGGCGACTGAATTCCACATTGTGTGAAGATTCATGTCTGTACAACCATTTAGCGCCCAGTGGTAGTTTCATTGTCCTTCTGTCTCCCTCCTTACATGCTCAAAACTGTAGTACGTGAACATTCGACCTCCTTCGCCGTTTTCGAGGTACTCGTTCACCCGCTCTGCTTAGTAATAATCTGTCGTTCACCAAAGTCTCTCATCTCAAAGGATTTTCCCATTTGCACCCCACATCTCCGCTGGGGTGACACCCCGTTTGTATCTGCTACGCTGAGATGCTTTTCATATTCCATAACGTGCCCGCAACTCCAGCAGGCTGTATCCAACCTTGTAGTGCGTAGTTGTCATAATGTTTTGGCTTACCAGTGTATAGTCAGCTTATACGTCTCTGTGGCCCGGTATGCACTAGAAATAGATCTCTTTACGAAAGTATTTCTGTCTAGTGGTCTTAGTATATCGTGCACTACAGGAGCTGCATGTATCCCTGAAACAATACACAGAAAGGACAAAAGTACTCATTCACTCAGTATGTTTCAGCTCTAATAAATATAGTGTGGTATGTAAGATAACAAGTAAGTAAGCAAGGACATGTCTATAGGTAGCAGAAATCATTTGCCGATCCAAACATCATCGTAGAATACAGCTCCTGCGGGGATGCTAGGTATTTTATAGTCATGCGTAAGTACTTTTTGCCAGCGTTCCCATAAGAAAAACAATTTAGAGGTTCATAAGTCATTTGTGGATATGGACGATATACTAACTTCTTAATAATGTACCGAAAATGGAAGAATTTAACTTCCAAGGAGCTATGGAGTGTTTCGCTCGGGTAAACACAAATACCAAGGTTAAGACGAGCCATTTGTAAACGTAATCAAGTTGTCATAGTAGTCATCATTGACAAAAAAAGAATTTTTGTTTGTGATCTGCAAAATTAATGGAGCTATAATAAAATCTCTTAAATAAATAATCTAGATAATATGACAAGACAGGTTTTCTGCAGTAACTTTATCCAAATAATCAAAAAATAAAAAAGACACACAGGTTGTCAGGTCTTATCAAATCAGATTACGATCAAAGGTACTGTGGTCAAGATTCTTGAACAAACTGCCCCTTACATATACAAGGCCTTGGAAGAACTATTAACAAAATAATAGTTATCTTTTCTATACATTCAGAGAGAGCTATCAAACAATAATCCTGGCATGGCGCACCACTTACCAAGACGTGAATACAGTACATTATCGTGAAGAAACTTAAGCATGCACGTTGAAACCAGAGTAACAGCTGTGGGGCCCAAGAATAAAGACACATTATATTGTTTTAACTGGCTCAGCAATTAACCTGGCAATCCAGACCAGATGAAAACGTTGCTTCAGGAACCCAGCTGCGTCACTGTTGGAGAAATATACAGGATGTTAGAAAAAAAAGTATTCCACATTTTGAGATATGCTGTTGCGGACCGAAGCAAGACAAAATTGTCCAGTAAACGTGGGCTCCTAAATGCGTACCTTAAGAGCTCTTGTTCATTTTCGCTACTGAGAAACATATGTCTTCCACTGCGAACTCTTCTGTTATTGCCCGTGGATACAGCTTGCAGTGAACATATATTACTGTTGTGACTGTAAACTGTATTCACAGTTCTGCGCAAGTGTTGCACATAAACTGCTTTTAAAGGATACAGATTGTATTTCGATAAGTTTGTGAAATGTGAAATATTTTTACTCTGATAACCCAAACGATAATGACCACTGCCCTCCGCGAGGTTTGATGCTGCCTGCTGTTGTTGTTTTGCTATGAGAAGTATGTAAGCACAGCAGAGATGGGGAGAGGGGGGGGGGGGAGGAAATCACTATGCCGAAGATATGGGCTACAAATGAGGAAATCCACTGAGGTGAGCGACTTCGTCAAAGGGCAGATTAGTATTACGCAGAGGGTATGAACGAGTATCTCGAAAACTGCGAAGCCGGTCTTATGTTCACGTGCTACTGTCATGAGCAACGACGGAAAGAGGCAGGAGGACAGTGAAACCAGCAATAGGCGCTAATGGTTGAACGTCGACGACTCTTCACAGAACGTGGGGTTCAGACGCTTGTCTGCTATATCAAATAGTTTGTGATCTGTGGCATCTCTACCGAAAGAGCACAATCGTACAGGCACAAGTGTTTCGGAGCACGCAGTTCATCGTACATTGTTGAACATGGAGCTCCCCTTCCGACATAGGTTCGAGTCCTCCCTCGGGCATGGGTGTGTGTGTGTGGTTCTTAGTATGAGTTAGTTTAAGTAGAGTGTAAGTCTAGGGACCGATGACCTCAGCAGTTTGGTCCGTTAGGAATTCACACAAACACATGGAGCTCCGGAGCAGATTATCCCCTCGTGTTCACATGTTAACCCAATGGCATCGTCAGTTACGACTACATTGTTCACGGGACCATCGGGATTCGACCGTCGATCAATACAAACGTGTCAGCTCTTGTGGGTGAATCACATTTTTGCTGCACTGTGTCGATGTTCCTCTACAAAAACACCATCATCGAGATGAACGGCGGCTCGAAACGTGCAAAAAAATGGCTCTGAGCACTATGGGACTTAACTTTCAAGATCACCCCTAGAACTACTTAAACCAAACTAATCAAAGGACATCACACACAGCCATGCCCGAGGCAGGATTCGAACCTGCGACCGTAGCGGTCGCGCGGTTCCAGACTGTAGCGCCTAGAACCGCTCGGCCACCCCGGCCGGCTCGAAACGAGCAGCGCGGCATCGACGCAGTATGGTGGGAACAGTGTTGTACTATGGGAGACATTCCACTGCGCTTGCATGGGACGTTTGCTAGTAATCGAAGATACGCTGAGAGCTGCGGACCATCGGTATTCCTTCATGCTTGATGTCTTCCCCGACGGATATGTCATCTTTCAACAGTGTAATTGTCCGTGTCTCGGAGCCAGAATCTTGCTACAGTGCTTTGAGAAGCATTGCAGTGAACTCTCGTTTACGTCCCGGCGACCAAATTCGCCTGATGCATGTCCTGTGGATCCCATATGGTTTGCTATTGGGCGCCGTCACCACGTACTCAAATCAGGACCGTCATTTACGCGAATTACATGATCCGTGAGTAGACATCTAATGCCACACATCTCCACAAATCTACCAGCCAATTATCGGATACCTGATACTCACAATCAGTGTTGTATGTCTTTCAAAAAATGGGCAAACAAGCTATTAAGCAGGGGACATAATGTTTTGGCTCGTCAGTGTACAATATAGTAAAGGAAGCTTATTTTAGTAACGGGAGCCTGTTATTCCATACCGGAAAAGCAGACATGATCTTCCATTTGCCAGACCATTATAAAAACGAATGAATTACGTCTTTCCGAAAATCTGCGTGGGTGGTCCAGGGAAGGTTTACATTTTCGTTTGGTTATTAATTCATCTCGCATAAATTTACATCAAAACATCTTACAGATATCTTCTATACACACATTGACATTGCTAAAGAGCCGAACACATGTTTATTTCTTGAAAAGTGCATCATGCAAATAGAATTCATCGCCGGCGATACATAGCTAAAGACGTTCGAAGAATCTCCACATTATGTTCTGAATCACGTAAGAAGCGACCTATATCCCTCTACAGGTTGTGGCTTTCAGCTCTTCAGAGGCTGTGACAAATCTTTGTCTTGGAGATACAAACCAAAATCAAGGGCAGAAAGATGAAGTGATCTCGCCGGTCATCAGATATCACCGAATCGTGAGAATAATCGATCTGGAAAGTGGAGCTTCCGTGTGGTCACTGAATCACGGGATGTAGCCATCTCTCACAGAAATCATATCGCATTAAGTCGGCAATGTCAATGCAGTGGTGTAATGAAGTTGTTAATCATGTCCGTTAGCCGCTTGGAACTGACACTCTCTAGCTGGTTGTTGTTGTCTGAAGAGAAAGAAACGAAAACAGTGATGACCAACAATCCCCACGGTTTGCTTTGATCTATCGTCGACACGGGATGTACGGAACAGCGACCGTTCATATATTAACCAATGCATAATCGCCGAAAAGCTGCATGTTTAAGATCTTTTTTTTTTTTTTTTTTTTTTTTTTACTTAGACGACCAGTTTCGGCACCTTATTAACGCCATCTTCAAGCCACTACGCACTCCATGTATAAACAATCAGGTACAGAGATACTTACACAACTGGAGCCGTCAATATCTGGATTCCCTGAATTGATTTTTGGAGAGTTTGCTTCGAACACTTGACACTTGTTATCAAGTCTTCGAAGTAAGCACTCTAAAAACGAATTCACATTAGCCCTTTTATAATAGAAGTTTCTTCGAATGCAATTCAGTGTCCGTTTTCGAGTGCATGCTCCGCTAGACATGACTTTTTGGGATAGCTTAGGTGGAAAAAATTTTCATGTCCTATGCGGCGCTGTTCAATAGTGCGGGCAGTCTAAGACTGCCCACATGCACACGGTATATTCTACATTCCAGGCGTTCTGAGGCCTGCACCGTCTTTTACAGACATCATTTGCTTGTGGGGGCCTGAAGGCTAGTTTTCCCTGTTATTGAGCCACAAAACGGTGAAAACGCAATCCACAATCTCTTTCCTGTCTTCTTCGGTGACCTTCTGCTTTCGAGCCTTCGATAAAACTGGTTGCAAAATTTGTCTGTTGTTTTAACCATTTTTCTTGAAAACTTTTCGTAAGTGGCTCATTTGCCTCGGCAGGTTTTATGCGCCTGAGACGGTTTGAGCTCGAATTACCAAGGTCCTCAAATTACACCGTTTCTGTGGTGTCACCGCCAGACACCACACTTGCTAGGTGGTAGCTTAAATCGGCCGCGGTCCATTAGTACATGTCGGACCCGCGTGTCGCCACTGTCAGGATCGCAGACCGAGCGCCACCACAAGGCAGGTCTCGAGAGACTTACTAGCACTCGCCCAGTTGTACGACGACTTTGCTAGCGACTACACTGACGAAGCCTTTCTCTCATTTGCCGAGAGACAGAATAGCCTTCAGTTAAGTCCATGGCTACGACCTAGCAAGGCGCCATTAGCCTTAGATAGCTTGTATCTAAAGAGCCTCACTTTTATCGCCACAATCTCCAGATGTCTCATCAAGAACGATGTATACAAAGGATGGATTAAAAGTTAAGTATTCAAGAAGCTACGTAATTTTCTTTATAACATTCATTACGTATCCTGTTTCAGACCTCACTCCATCCTTCGTGAGTTAGCGCGTGCATCTTGGCCGCCTCTTTCAATTAGTGTGCGGAGTGTTGGCAAGTCTGCCGACACTACAGTTTCTTTGCTGGATGGTGGTAGCTGGTGGCGTCCAGAGACCAATCCGTGTGGGTGGGCGTGCGGTAAATGTTGTGACCGTGACACCCATTGTATTTACTGCGGATAAAGACGTGCAGGAACAGCAAGGAAACGTCCTCCTTTACTCCCTTCGCGAACTTTATGTCATCGTGGAGCTTTTGGTGTTTCCCAGGAACTCTTCAAGCTTTTCATGTCCATGAGGCCGTATGACGGAGGTATCGTTGTAGCGTGCATGCCCACCACATAACCTATAGACTTGCTGTCCCGGCTCGTTGACGAGACCATCGAGAATTTATTTTAACATACCCTGACGTAATCGTATTTTTTACATGGTAGAGAATATTTAACCAGAGTGACGGCGTTGCGATGGAGAGCCCATGAGCTCCAGTTGCGGCCAATCTCTTTACTGAGTATTTTGAGGACACCTAAACAACAGCGACGGCCACGTAATGTTCGCGCCGAAAATAGAGAAGAACGGTTCCTTACCGCACCTTGTCCGATGTAAACTCAATGGGCGTCTTGGTCACAGCGGTTACCGCAAGCCCACCGATACAGATCGAAATCTGCGCTCAACCAGCTGCCATTACCCAGCACAAGAAACGGTCTGTTTTGAGCATCCTATTACATCGAGCTGGAACCGTCTCAGACGCCGGAAACCTGCCAAGGGGACTGAGCTACATATAACTCGCGCAGGATACTGTGGCCGATGCACAGTAGCCAGAGGACGCAGACCGACCGTGACGTACCACTGTGACGTCAGAGGTCCATCAGTCAATATCAGCCGTGACCAGAACTCATACCCAATAGCTTTCCTCACGAAGACGGTGGGAACAAAGATCTGCCCCCCCCCCCCCCCCCCCCAAACATTGGTGGAATGGGATATCTCCCCACATGACCGCCATCCTCGCTGAGGGTGGTCACTCATGGTAATGCAGAGCGGCAATTCATTGCTTAACACAATCCGAGGCCACTCATGCTTCCGAGTCACAACACTTCGCCAAATGCAGTTTTTTGTGTTAATAGTGTTACCAGCAGCCTATGCATGGGACGGTATTAGTGTGTTCTGCCTGCTGCTAGGTTCTGAGCAATGGTGTAGAATAACACAAAGTGCTACAGGGAGTCCATTACTTGTTGCTGGATGGCAGGTGGAGAGCTGAAGGGGTTACAATGTACTCATTGTGTAGTGTGGCGACCCTGCTTTGTGGTAGTCAGACGTGTTCGATTGAATCCTTGACAGCGGATAAGCTGGCCCTACCACTCACCTACAGTCACCATAAGACCACTATCACATCCGAATGCCCCACAAATCTGCATATTACACTGTTTGACAAACTGGCCAAGTGGAGTGTAATATTTCTGGCTTAGTCAGTCATCATATTAGGCACCAAGAAGCTGTTCCCAGATAGTGGAGATGCAAGAAGTAGATAGATCACGAAATATGGTGTGAGATACCTGTGACAGATGTTAGATTCGGTACCATTCCGGTGAGAAAGACCGCCTGCATAATGCTACCGCTCTGTGATTGGCTGCTGTGTTCGGAGCAAGGGCGCCGAAACGTTAAAGTTTAGTTATTATTATTAGTTAAACTACTCATTGGAATGACTTCACTTTTTGATATAAATATCTCTCAACAGATTACTATCAGTCAGTCATTTTAGAATGATTAAAAACAATTTAAATCAAAAACAAAAGACTGACGAAATTGCAGACGAAGCACTTCAGAAGCGTTCGGGTCACGCCTTTTATAGTATGGCGCGCGAAGTGTTTCGGGCTGTTCGTCACTCTGGATCAGGCAGTGGAGTTGTACAGTCATGTTGTCTGTGGCAGGATGTGTTTGCCAGTATTCAGTATTAAAAGGTTCACTCCGGTAGTCATGAGGCGTAGACAGGTGCCACAAATAGTGTAAAGATACATTTTAGTAAACATTGTGTTTGATCATGTACTTTGCTGTATCAGAAGGTGTTGTATTAAGATCAAGATCATGTAGTCATCTCGTGCGGCTGTATTAAAATACGCGAGTGCCATCCCAAAGAAGTGATACATTATTTCAGAACAGAACCTCGCTAAAAGTCAGTTTCAGCCTCAAGATACAGAACCTACGACCTGCGTGCTGTTTTCTGCGCTGGGGACATCAACTTGAAGACAACAGGTTAGTGAACTATAACAGAACCATCGCATTCCACACAGTGCAGTGGAAACAACTAGGCGCCTCACGTGTACTTCATGCACACAAGAAATGTGCTCAGTGACACGTCATCTGCAGTGATGCAGAGGAGGTAAAGGAGGATGATCGTTATTAACACCAACAGTCAATTTATTCTTCCTTTCTTGCCGTAGGAGACCCACAACGAGCGTCTTTTAAAGTCTGTCCGGTGCCGATAACACCGCGGGACTGCTACGGTCGCAGGTTCGAATCCTGCCTCGGGCATGGGTGTGTGTGATGTCCTTAGGTTAGTTAGGTTTAAGTAGTTCTAAGTTCTAGGGGACTTATGACCTAAGATGTTGAGTCCCATAGTGCTCAGAGCCATTTGAACCATTTTTGCCGATAACATTCTCCTACTTCAATACATGGTATTCCTTTGTCCTTTGCAGTCATCACTCAACATCTGATTCCCTTAATGCCCCACCAGGGTTGGTAGCAACACGAAACGTGAACAACATTAATGCACTCTTGTGGCCATTCTGCCAGTCACAGAGAATTGCAACTGTAATCATTTACATGCCCGCCAGTTGTGTGTGTACCAATGGAGTTACATTGACGACTACCACGCCTTATGTGTGTTTTAATATTTTCCAGGCAAGGTATAAATAATTCACATCACGAATTTGGCGTTAATTAACTGATTAAGTTAATAGTTGGCTAATATTCGCAACTTTCAGTACCTGCCGTGTTTGGAATTGAAATTAATACATTGTTCTCGAAGTCTGAGGTTATCCTGTCAGTCCCGTACACCTTGAACATCACGTGGTGTTGTTCTGTTACTATTCTGAATATTAAATATGTGTACAAAATCGCTGTTTTAGGCAGGAGGCAATAAAGTATGTTGTGGTATCGTGCAGGAAACTAGCGTAATACAACCAAGTTCATTCTGAATGCCAAGCATCCTGACTTCCAGTAAACCTTTGCTAAAGTCCCGCACCGCCACTAACGATAGAAATAACTTACATGCAGGACTTCCGAACAGATATGTGATTTGAATGAAGTCTTCCCAGCTGTTCCAGAGCTGCCTGATGTAGTGTGGACAATTCCGAACTTCCCTCAGATGGCTCGCAGTCAGGCGCCATTAGTATAGGCTACCCGCCAAGCTGCACATTTAGAGACATTCTGCGCATACGCGAACCAGTAAGCAAACCCTGCAAGCGTGCGCACAGCTATACCTGGAACAGAATAACAAAGTGATCGACGTCTAGCTGTTTACAAAGTGGCCGCCATAGCATCAACCAGTCAACACACTTGGTCACCGATGACAAGTCGCTCTGCTATTGCACGTGGCAGTTACTTGCCAGTTGCTGGCGACGCGTGCGTCTCTAAAGTAAGAATTGCTAACCGTTTCCGTGGTGTGTAATCTTTCTCTGTACGACGAGTTTATTTTGCGCTACAGAGTATCTGAAGCTTTCGGCGGTAGTGTGCAGACAAGTACGGTTGCTAAACGGAATATTCAGCGACCTGCTCACCTCACGTTTTGGGTGCTCAGACACGAGTTTGTGCAGAGCGAGGATTTTAGAGAAGGAGAGAGGCTATGATGCGAATCTAATACCTCTGACGAAGGTAGAAGCAACAGCAGAGGCTTTGAATTTCCATAATAACAATGTAGAGAGGGTTTGATAGAAAAATACCGTGCGCAACAGGAAGGGGTGTTTCATCTAAGCTGCGGATTTCTGGTAAAAATAAAAATAAGAGTCTTGGACTTAGTCAAATAAGATGCTTTTCGTCGCTACATACAGGCGTATTGCGAGAGAAAAGAGCATCCGACCACAACAAACTGTGTTTTACTCTTTGCGAGACACGTTTACTCAGCAGCAGCAAGACTTCTTTGTCAACAGTGGTCAGATCCGACCATTTCAGGTACAGGAAAGTAGTGGAAAAAATATCGTAATGGAGAGAAATGATATTGTTGCCCGGCGTCTTCGATTTTCAAGTGACATTCTTAACAGTCGCAACACAGTATTCCAGATGGAGCTGACAATGTTAGAAACTTACTATGAAATTCTGAGTGAGTTTTAATTATCAGCACCCTGGTGGAAGATTTGGTCCAAATGGCTTTGAGCACTGTGGGACTTAACATCTGAGGTCATCAGTCCCCTAGAACGTAGAACTACTTAAACCTAACTAACCTAAGGACATCACACACATCCATGCCCGAGGAAGGATTCGAACCGGCGACCGTAGCAGTCGCGCGGTTCCGGACTGAAGCGCCTAGAACCACTCGGCCACAGCGGCCGGCGATTGAAGATTTAGCAGCTCCCTCTATGCAAAAATAAATATAATGTAATGACATAAATACAGGGAAAATCAATATTATTTGACTATGCGACTGCTATCAGTCATTCAAGTACCAATAGACTTTCTATCCGGAGGGAGTAATGTTGTGATGGTCACATAAATCTAATTATTGGAAAATCAGGTGGTATACTTAGGAAGTCACCTACATCAGAGATGGTGTACACTTGTTTGACTTACTTGTTTGTGTCCATAAAGTTTTCCAGCCAAAAACTGGGCTGCACCAACTGCTGCCTTTCTTTCATGCAGTAATTAAATGAGAGCAAATTTTTGGGGAAATTTAGGACAGATTAAGAGATGTTCATGTTGTGGTATAAGCCACAATAACATCTGTAGTCATATTCGTCTATAAGACTCCAACTGATCAAGCTTGCCTCCACTGGTACTACAACCGTTACGAAGGACTTTGGGCTCCTGCAGAGCTGTGGCATCTGAGCTTCTCTTCTGCTGGAGAATAATTATTTGTAGACCTCTTCTTTTTTACTAAGGATCTTTTGCGTTATTTCAGTCTTTGAGGTACACGTGAAATGCCATATAAGGAGAGTCGTTAATTAAAGATATACTCAAGCTTAGCTTTGTAGTTTCGACTGGCTCTTTGTGAACAGGGGCCCGTAAAGCCGGACGCTTTATGTAGCTTACCGACTGGCGTGGGATCCAAGCAACCGATATTAATGGTCATGTTTGATTTAAGCCACAGAGTAGAAATATCTCTGGAGTGAGCATTCACATGCGCAGAACAGATTTTGTGTTGTCAACATACGTTGCCACATTGGTCACGTGATCTCGGGACGCCGTAGATTTGACCGACATCTGTCCTATAAATTTTGAATGTTGTCATATCGCTAGTAAAGACAGATTCCCTTCGTAAGTGCTGTGGATTTAGTATATACGTTTGCAGGCACCATAGCAGTTTACGTCTAATATTTGAAATAAATTGGGCTCAGAGTTGAAGAGCAAAATGAACGAGCATGACGTCACAGAAGCTTCACGTTAGCATGTATTTACAATGTCTTTCATGTCACATCTCGTCAAGTCGCTTAACACAGTACTGAACGGCGAAATTGGGGTTTTGAGTCACCATCCCTAATATGCATAAAATGTTATAGTATCAGAAGTGAGGAGCTAACAACGACAAAATTTGTCAATGGCCTAAGCAAACTTTATAACCTATGTTCTTGATCCATTATGTTTGGTAAATTACTGAGAAGTGAGACAACGTTTCAAAACATCGACAATTATTTCCTAGGGAATATAATATGTACATTCGTACACATCAAAAAGAAAGCTTCAAACGAATTAATGAAGCCTTTTAAACTTATCCATTATGTTTTTTCTTACGTAAATAATAACGTCATAAACAACTGTATTTTACTCCTTCATTAAAGCTGACTTTTTTGCTTCAAATGTCATACGGTGGAATTTGCTTCGTCTACTTATGTTCTTATACATAGCCATTGTGGGCGTCAGCGCCGTTGCGTTATCGTAAAACCTAAATAACTTTTCGCCTTCAGATATACGACCTCGGTTGCGTAAGAAAGTGGAAAAAATATCCCAGTCGTCATGGAACATCTCCAATTTTTCACTAAAACAAAGCGCTATTATAAAATAAAGATTATGAAGATACAACAGTACAAAATCCACTATTATAAGGGGAATGAGCGTGGTGAAAATAGGTTAACTTAAGATGTTAACAAACTGGTACCATTAAAATTTTCTTCCCAAGAAACCTTGACGTACCGTGAAATGACGTGACGTTCCCTTGACGACCTGTGCGAATGCCTCCATTGGAAAGGTATTGTAGAATGTTTTGGTGTTATGTGACGAGACGTGACGTTACATGATGGCGGACGTGAATTGGCGCTAAACAATCGACGTCGTCCCTAGATCACGTGACAATTCCAGTTTAATGTTGACAACATGCGCAGGACGCAATGCTCACTCCAGAGATATTTTTACTCTACGATTTAAGCTAAAGTTGACCTCTTTGGTATCAGGTGTGGAGCAAGCATAGTCACTGTGGAGAAGCTCGTGCCCTGGGTTGCGGCCCTCATCACGATTGGTCTATCTCTGCCTTTTGCTGCTTGCTAATTTTCTCAGTGACTACTTTCTGAGACTTTATGACAGGTCATGTTGGAGTGAATTTCTTCACGTCAATGACTGGTGCAGTAAAACACCCAAGTTATCTGGGTGTCCGACTGTGTAGTTTACGTATGTCTGGCAATAAAAGAAAATTATAAAAATATTTGAATCTGCTCAACAGTACAACAGTATGCAGTGCGTAAATAAATGTTTGACGTCTAAATGACATATCACAAAGACGATGGCAGGAAGTTGTTGTTGTTGTGGTCTTCAGTCCAGAGAATGGTTTGATGCTGCTCTCCATGCTACTCTATCCTGTGCAAGCTTCTTCATCTCCCAGTACCTACTGCAACCTACATCCTTCTGAATCTGTTTAGTGTACTCATCCCTTGGTCTCATTCTGCGATTTTTACCCTCCACGCTGCCCTCCAATACTAAATTGGTGATCACTTGATGCCTCAGAATGTGCCCTACCAAACGGTGCCTTCTTCTAGTCAAGTTGTGCCACAAATTTCTCTTCTCTCCAATTCTATTCAATACCTTCTCATTAGTTACGTGATCTACCCATCTAATCTTCAGTATTCTTCTGTAGCACCATATTTCGAAAGCTTCTATTCTCGTCTTGTCGAAACTATTTATCGTCCACGTTTCACTTCCATACATGGCTACACTCCATTCAAATACTTTCAGAAACGACTTCCTGCCGTTTAAATCTAACTCGACGTGAACAAATTTCTCTTCTTCAGAAACGCTTTCCTTGCCATTGCCAGTCTACATTTTATATCCTCTACATAACCAATAGATTGTAGTCAGAGTCCACATCTGCACATGGAAATGTCTTACAATTTAACACCTGGTTCCTGAATGTTTGTCTTACCATTATATAATCCATCTGAGACCCAGTATCTCCAGGTTTCTTCCATGTATACAACCTTCTTTTACGATCCTTGAAGCAAGTGTTAGCTATGATTAAGTAATGCTCTATGCAAAATTCTACCAGGCGGCTTCCTCTTTCATTCCTTACTCTCACTCCACATTCACCTACTACGTTTCCTTCTCTTCCTTTTCCTACTCTCGAGTTCCAGTCACGCATGACTATTAAATTTTCGACTCCCTTCACTCTCTTAATAATAACTTTTATCTCATCATACATTTCATCAATCTCTTCGTCATCTGCGGAGCTGGTTGGCATATAAACATGTACTGTTGTGGTAGGTGTGGGCTTCGTATCTGTCTTGGCCAGAATAATGCGTTCACTGTGCTGTTTGTAGGAGCTTACCCGCAATCCTATTTTCCTATTCATTATTAAACCTACTCCTGCATTACCCCTACTTGATTTTGTATTTATAACCCTGTATTCTAATGACCAGTAGTTCCTCCTGCCACCGAACTTCACTAATTCCCACTATATCTAACTTTAACCCATCCACTTCCCTTTTTAAATTTTCTAACCTACTTGCATGATTAAAGGATCTGACATTCCACGATCCGATCTGTAGAGCGCCAGTTTTCTTTCTCCTGATGACAACGACGTCCTGAGTAGTCCCCGCCCGGAGATCCGAATGGGCGACTATTTTACCTCCGGAATATTTTACCCAAGAGGACGCCATCATCATTTTACCATACAGTAAAGCTGCATGCCCTCGGGAAAAATTACGGCCGTAGTTTCCACTTTCTTTCAGCCGTTCACAGTACCAGCACAGCAAGGCCGTTTTGGTTAGTGTTGCAAGGCCAGATCAGTCAATCATCCAGACTGTTGCCCGTGCAACTACTGAAAAGGCTGCTGCCCCTCTTCAGGAACCACACGTTTGTCTGGCCTCTCAACATATACCCCTCCCGTGTGGTTGCACCTACGGTACGGCTATCTGTATCGCTGAGACACGCAAGCTTCCCCACCAACGGCAAGGTCCATCATTGTTCATGGGGGGGAGGCAGGAAGTATTGAATTTAAATTCGTATATCAAATATTTGTTACTTTCTAAATTGCAGGTTCGTTTTCCTGGAAAATAAAATAACCACTGATTACTGGTTGAGGAGTCTATCAGGCTGTGGGTGATGCTGCACGTACCATTCTTCGATAAACGAACTGACCATGAAAAATGTCAGTTTAGTTTCCACCTCCAGTAGCGGTAACAACATTTATTCGGATTACGTATTAAAAAGATGCCAGTTCTATTTGAAATGGAATGCTTAAACAGCAAGACGCGAGACATGATCGGTCTGATGACTTTCGAACAAGCTACGCTACCCTTCTCGAAACACCTTTTCTAGAACAGAAAATATACAACATAAAAAACATATGTGAAAAATCTATAGGAGAATACATTGATCGTAGACACGTTTTAGATAATCTGTTACCGCTCACAATAAATCAGATTATAAGGTTGGTACACGTACCCTCATCTGTCTCAACTGAAGGAACAAAACGAAGGGATTTTCTCTGCCTCGTGATGGCTGGGTGTTGTGTGATGTCCTTAGGTTAGTTAGGTTTAAGTAGTTCTAAGTTCTAGGGGACTGATGACCATAGATGTTAAGTCCCATAGTGCTCAGAGCCATTTGATAAATTTGAACAAAACGAAGTTAAGCAGGAAGGAGCCTCTTCCACAAGCAACCTCTATAATCTTTAGCAACTTATGGTAGTGTCTCTTTAGATATCGATAAAGTTGTGAAAATAAAATTGTTTGATAATGCAAATTACCATTGCTTTTACGTAGTTCACAGAACCTTGATTATTATCTTACATTACGTGGAAACACCTTGCTATGACAACAAGAATGAAATTTAAAAGAACACATCATGTTATTTTATTTCGTATGTTTTCATTATCATGGCATTCCAGGTTACATTTAGCTTTCTGTTTTTTTTTTTTTTTTTTGGACTAAGATGAAACGCGCTGACTTCTGTCTCTTAGAGATTTGGTTTAAGGAATATTTCCTGGTTGTATTCTGATACAGTGCTTAGAGCACGTTCCACGTTTTGTTTATACCTTCTCAAAACTGTTTCCTTGAGCTGTGATAGCCAGATCGTTGGCCTACAGAAAATGCGTCATGTTACTTGATGTTTGTTGGCCACTGGTATCGATGTTTGAGAGGATAAACGCCAGGGCCTCACGTTCGCCGAGACACAATTTTTACACCTCCAAAGGCTTACGAAGTACTCTTTCGACAGATTAGTGCGTGTTGTTCGTTGGCGTAGGACGTATGCCAAGTTGGACTAAGGAAAGAGACGGAACAGGTATAAAAAGAGTGGAACGATAGTTATAGGTGTCACAGAAATGTCCGCACAACTGCAATGACAGTTGTTACATGAAAAACATTGCGCATCACAGAAACGTGTACTCACAAAGTTCCGAAAACCAAGTTCGAAAGCGACATTTAATGACCATGTCGCAAAAATTAAAGGAATCCAGCTCATACGGGATACTAAATATTTTTCACACACCGTTACTTCCAGAAGCGTAATACCAAAAGGAAGGGGAATAAGATTTGTACATTACTTATCTAACACCACTCACCTTACAGTTATTTGCAGAATCAACATACGTATGCAGACCTTGTAAGATATGCAATGATTCAGAAAACAGGTCGTGTGAAATAATTTTATGTATAATCTCTATTACACTTGGTCTAGTCACATTAATGTAACTACCGTCTATCATCGACGTCAACGTACACTACTAGCCATTAAAACTGCTACACCAAGAAGAAATGCAGATTATAAATGGGTATTCTTCGGACAAATATGTTATACTGGAACTGACATGTGACTACATTTTCACGCAATTTGGGTGCATAGATTCTGAGAAATCAGTACCCAGAACAACCACCTCTGGCCGTAATAACGGCCTTGATACACCTGGCCACTGAGTCACCGAGAGCTTGGATGGCATGTACAGGTACAGCTGATCATGCAGCTTCAACACGATACCACAGTTCATCAAGAGTAGTGACTGGCGTCTGTGATGAGCCAGTTGCTCGGCCACCATTGACCAGATGTTTTCAATGGGTGAGAGATCTGGAGAATGTGCTGGCCAGGCAGCAGTAGAACATTTTCTGTATCCAGAAAGGCCCGTACAGGACCTGCAACATGCGGTCGTGCATTATTCTGCTGAAATGTAGGGTTTCCAGGGATCGAATGAAGGGTAGAGCCACGGGTCGTAACACATCTAAAATGTAACGTCCACTGTTCAAAGTGCCGTCAATGGGAACAAGAGGTGACCGGGACGTGCAACCAATCTGCATCCACCACGATGACGCCAAACACTAATGCGACCATTATGATGCTGTAAACATAACCTGGATTCATCCGAAAAAATGACGTTTTGTCATTTGATCACCTAGGTTCGTCGTTGAGTACACTATCGTAGGCGCTCCTGTCTGTGATGAAGCGTCAAGGGTAAACGCAGCCATGGTCTCCGAGCTGATAGTCCATGCTGTTGCAAACGTCATCGAACTGTTCGTGCAGATGGTTGTTGTCTTGCTAACGTCCCCATCTGTTGACTCAGTGATCTAGACGTGGCTGCATGATCCGTTACAGACATGCCGATATTGAGAGGCTCCCACATGCCTTGCTCATTGCATCAAGCAGTCAGGTCTGCAAGATGAGTGGTCTGCCAAGCGAGTGGACTCATTCTTATTTATCGAGTAACATGAACTCTAGTACTCACAATTAAGTTACAAGTTATTCTCCTGTTTGAATATTACGCAACTGAAATGCACATCTGACTATTAGTAATTTACACAACTCTGACTGTTCAATACGCACTGGCAATACCACATTTTCTTTCTTATTTAACGGCTTTGATGAACACGTGGCCATCGCACTGAATATGAATGGCGTACACATTATAAATACTGGGTACCATGACAACATACTATTCGAAGGAAAAGGCCACCAATCTTTTTCTTTTCATTATCTTATTTATTCCGATAAATTCTATAACCTAAACACACAAATTCTATAACCTACATGAGAAATTCTGTCCAGTGGGCATGGCTTTACATTGGTGATTGTCTATCTTATGGTCTCGTAATTATTTAACGCTACAGAGCACTTTCTGGATATAATGGTGGATCTTTTGCTGTATCTCACACTTCGACTCTCGCACCCATCTTCACGAAAATTTTCTCCAGACCGAGCGGTACAAAAAGGAACATGCGTAACTCACTACCTGTAAAACTGTCTTGATACTCTCCCATGCCAACCACACATACTTAAATTTCATGAAATACATCACACTGGCAACATACAATAGAAAGAATAGTCACAACGTTGTAATGACATCACTTTCAGCTTTCCCACTTCAATTAGTATTTATCCCAGTTTCACACGACACTGCCCCACTTCGTAACTTTTCTTTCCTACTATGAACTCTGGAGGATATATGCACTTTTTCCTGTGCAATGCAAGCCAAGTGGCGTTGCTGGATAGACGGCTGACTCACCTTGCTTCTGTCTCACAGTATTATAGTTTGAATCAAGCGTCAAATGGAAACATAACATGCAAATTAATATTAAGGTCATATTCATCACACACGCGAGTCCTCAACTGATACCATGGACGAGTACTTCTCTTTATCCTTTGTCTCACACACAGATTGAGACTCACACAGTACTCACCACGTGGAAGTACTCGTCTCTAATTTCAAGTCCTCCACACGCCATTTCTTAAATATTTCCCACTTATAGTACACACGCTAGTAATTCAGCTTAACTTAAGCACTCGGAAGTATTTCAACTTATTGCTACACGTGGTCTCATTGTGACCGTTGGTCACTTCCGAAGATTACTACGATCCTCTTAATATTACCTGCCTGACATTTAATTCTCCCCACAAAAGTTCCTGAAATAGAGAAATTATTATTCCAAACTACACTTAAGTATTTCACATGCATACCATGTCTCCACTCTTTTTTCTTTACGGAGCACACCTAAGACAGGTCTTACCAACACAAGATCCAGCGGCAGAGTGCTGAAAACATGGCCGTTCTTCAGGTCCTCTCGCATTTCTGCCGAAGTGGGAGAGCACCTTGCTACCGTATTGGTCAGCCACATTTCAGGCGCTGAGAGCTCCGGTAAATATCATCCCTTTGGTTCCACCAAAGGTGACCAAAGGGTCGTCTCAAAGATGATCATATATTCACTATCTGCGGTTAGCAGACGAACATACATTCATTCATGTCACAGATCTCACCAAACTGGATGTAGGGATTTATTTTGTGGGAGTGCACATGTGATCAATTAAATAATTAAATTGTCATTCTTTCCAACACTGGTATCCGGCTTTGCTGTATTAATTGAAATTGAGTTATTATTAGAAAAAATATGTTGTTCTGACAAGAATAACGAAGAATGTTGTGCCTATTTTCAATGTTGGATGGTACTGTACCCTTTCACCACCGGCTACCCATGCAGAAAAAAATGGCACGGTACTCTCCTTGCATTGTGAGGGTAGTTCCGAAGATTTTTTTAAGAAAACTGTATTAGAACAAACGTAGCAAATATTCAAAAAACCAGGAGGAGACCTTAGCCCCTGGTGACCTCAAATAGACGACCAAATGCTGTTACTTTACCAAATTATTGACACAGTTGTTGCATTATTGTAGTCTCCACAATCCGGAGTAACGTACACATACAAATTAACAACATTCCAAATGACAAATAAAACATTACATCATACAATTAAAAATGATGGTGAGATAAAAATTTGCTTAGTTACTCGGATCTCCGTTATTTTTAGGAGTAATCCAAACTTCACTAATTCTATAACAAATAAAAAAATACTAATTATACTCATTAAATTTTAAATAGCTCACCATCCAAACACAGAGCAAGTAATCTGACATTCATAAATTGCAGGGTAATAATCTTTACACAGCAATGTCTAAATACAAAACAAAATCATCCAAAGAAAAAAACATTGCGTACACTAGTTACATGTAAAATGTCAGGCTCCATACCATTACTCTAAAATATATATCAAACCTACAGAGATATAAAACTGAGAAGAAAAACAATGAAATACACCACAAGTTACATACTGGTTACGTAATATAGTTCATCTAAGACATCATGTCATACCTCATTAACTATCATCACTTAAGCAATTGCCACCACTACTCGACTGTGAGTTTAACTTTATCCTTGTCCACCAGTACAAATACCTGCTGCTGAGCTAGTCAGTCCACGCAGTAAATAGTTAGCAATAAGTGCTTGAATCCATCAGTAGCTCTCGTATCTTACTCTACTGCTCATTTATTTGTTGTTACACATTTACACGACAAGAACTTGCATTTCGACTAGCCTTTGTTACACTTTAATGTGAAATATCACCAGTGTGATAATGCAAATAAGTGGCTTCAGTCAACACACCAACAAGATTATTACTGTCCACGACATCAAAATGCATCAGTTAATTCCGATATTTGTTGTGTAATACAAACTCTTGTCCCCTGTGACAACCTTACTGACCAATGCAACAAGAGCCGCTACGTTAGTATCACGCCACTGGCTAATAATTAAAGCATCCTTGTACCAAAAATTCTAATAAACATGCCACGTGAACTTGATAGCCCAGAACAAACAAAAAAAAAACACTAATTATTCTAAACACATACGTTAATGAAATGCAATTACACTTGCTGTCCCTTCAGGAATAAAACATATAAAAATGTACACAGTTACAAATACAAATACACTATTCCCTGTCTTGTGAGTCACACGGAATCATTTCATTCTGTGATCTTCTTGGGGTCAAGAAGCTGCTGATAGTTTTCCTCGGTGTCAGAGCTCTCCCATGGTTACCCGGAAGAAAGTTTTTAAGTCACTCAAATGGGCATTTTGAACACGCACTGAACAGTAAAGTGCATCTCAAATTAAACACAAATGTCGTAGTCACTCTCAGAGTACCATCCACACGAATCTGGTCGTCCAGAAATGGCCCTACATCTACTATTATCCACGGTCCTGTCCTTTCAGTTCATGGTGTAATTAAAAGTCTTAAGTTCCAACAAACAGCACTTATTCCCCCACCAATTGAAAAAATGTCTCCTACTACAAATGCAAATGTCAATGTCCAACTTTAGTTTCTTGCATTCAGACAATAATTAGTCACCAAACGACAACTGTCCTCTTTAAGTATACCAAGCGTCCCACATGCATTTTACAAGGCACACTTAACAAGTCACTGCCAAAAGTTTATGGATCCCACCGTTCAGTGGTCAAGACAAAACAAAACAATCGTCCTGTCTGCTAAAGACAAAATCTTTTCCATCACTCACAACGTGGAAACACCAGTCCTTCACTTTCCACCTTATTGAGACATACGGGCAGTCATCTTGTTTCACGGCTCCACAGTCCAGTACTAGTTAATAGTTGCTGTTAAAAAAATGCCCGCTGCCGCGCGAGCCATTGAGCAGAAAAAACCACCCACTGCTGCCTCCGCGGGATACTGTCTCCAGTCGTAAGGGTGGTGCAACTTATGAATGGCAGCCAGTGGTAGGTGCGTGTCGCCCCAGGCCATTGACCTGTTGTAGTGGGCATGTTGAGTGACCCTGACAGACAGTGGAGTGGGGAGCGCAGCGGCTCTGTCGCCTCTCCCATGGCGACGTCAGCTTGGCCTACCGCTTTCCTATGTGGTACGGGGGCGCGTTCTGCATAGCACCTCCTTGCATCTCGCAACATTGCAGACAAAAAGATATTCTTACATTATTTAAATACTCATTGATTACATGTATGATCTATTAGATACAATGGTAATAAAAGAATCTTTGTTCTAAAAAACATAAAATCATACACCCTAGTTTTCTACACATATAAAATCAACATTTATCCCTTTTCTATATACAGCCCACACTTGTGCTACTCATTGTACCTGCCGTCCCTCATACAAAACATGAAAGTGTTCAAAAAAACAAAAAAAGGAATAAGAAACAATCTATGCAGCTCACAATTACAATATCAAATAGTAGACTACTTTAACATCCTATTGTGGGACGGCAGGTGTAATTAATTGTTATAAAAATGTAGAATGTAATGTAGAAAAGATGCATTTCCTGGCCGATTAGCAACATATGTGGGGCGGCGGGTGGAAATAATTGTTATAAATGTTCCTACTTTTTATTTAATGCTGTTTGCCATTCTCAACACTGGCACTCTAACTACAATATAGGCAACCAGAAAGTGATTAGAATTCCTAGTGCCCACTTCATCTGAGAAATACATTTATAGCTACAGCTTATAGCTCTGAGGAATTAGGAAATTGTCTGGGATTCATAATCAAAAACCATTTTCTCTAAAATGTTCACTATATTCTGAAAGTCACAGACCAAAAAGAAGAATCCACACAATCCAACTACCAGAGCTGTTCAGAGTCTAGTGCGCTGATGCCACTATAAATGTTCAAATTAAATGTTTAAGTGAATGCTCGCCATAATTTGAGGATAATGTTCATCAAACGCCACGCTAAATAATGGTAGAATGTCTGTCCCGTGGCGGCACGTGAAAATACGACATACACAAACTGAAGATAGATCGTTAAAGTCATCCCAGAATTAACACTTCACTTGAAAACGATTTCATGGTGATGCGTATCCCGAGTAACTTATTACGGCAACCGAGGCTGTTTATAGCAATGATACCGACGCAACGTGACTCCCGGCACAGGTGGTGCGCTAATCAGCGTCTGGAGAGAACTGGGGGCCTTCTTCTCTCGCGCAGCATTCTTATATGTAAAGCCGCGGTGCGAACTGCTAAGGGAACGCCTGATCAAATCCGCTCTCCCGACTAGCCGCTGGGCTAGTAATGCACCACTTTAAGTTATCGAATAAATCATTTCTTCCTTTGCTGATAGCCGATGAAGCTCTCAATTTAGATGTGCAATCAGCACACAGGTAGGTAACCATAATAAAAGTCTGACGTTGCTAAGTCAAATATTTTGGGCGAGAGAATTAATTTAATTACACTTCACGCAGTAGATGAGCTCTGAACTTGCTCTTTGGAGATACGCTATAGCTATAGATTTATAGTTGTTCTTTTGAAACTTCTCACATCTTTATGATTATAGCGGATCGCCCTTCTACTTAAATTTAAACATCCTAGCTTTATTTATTCGCCTACTTAATCTATCTTGCTTCCTTAATTTTTAAGAAAAAAACCAGAAAATGATGAATATCAACTAAAATTTTAATATGTGAGGTCCAGAATACTGTTTCTACTAATTATTATGAAAATGGAATCTAAATATAAATTTTTATGTTTCTAGTTCTTTTCTGTTGCGCCAATGATTTTTACAAAAAAAGTCCAAATTTCGTAAATGGTTAAAGTTATTGAACTGATATTCAACACATATTGATTTAGTACTACTCCTGACATGCTAGAAACATTTCAGGTTATTTACTTGATTTTTAAAGTATTGCGCAACATTTATGATGTTAGAGCTAGTTACAGCGGACTGGCTGGCACACAATGGAAAGACTGATGTGAATTATATACGGCGTGAGTAGGCTGCTTCCCTACACTATCACAGTGAAAATATTAGAAACTATTTATTCTAAAACTACAATATACAACGCACCTTTATGCTTGTGATAGACTGAAATTAATACCCCTTGAAAGTGTTCTAACAAAAAAAAAAATCTATACAGCTCACCTACCACATAATGTTACATAGTAAACTACTTTAACATCCTAACACAATAAACATTTTAGAAACTGATGACTCTAAATGTGCAACATACAATGCACCTTTGTGCTTGTGAGAGACAGAAATTAGTATCTCTTTACATATTTTACCTTTTATTATATATAACAACATTTTTGGGACATGTATGTACCATCCACATGACGTCATATTCTGACCTGCCATCGAGGGTCATTCAAATCAAACTATAAAGCACAATAATGTTTTAGTCATGGATCGGTAGCATCCCCTTTAGAGGAGTGTGCGCATTGATCACACTACTCTACGACTCTCACTCACCAGACACCACATTTTCCTTCTCATTCAATCCCTTAATACACTAACAGAATAAGTCTAGAAGTCAGCTAACCTTAACACCAACACCCACGACAACATACCATACCTTTGCTCCCTTATATTCAACCACATAACACATGAAGTTGTTTCGGAGATAGCATTCCAGCCTCCGAATTCGCGCTTTCACTCTGGCACTTCTCTCCATCGGCTTACCTCTGCATTCACTTTACGGATTATTCATCCTGCTAAATATCAACTTAGAATTGCGACATTTCATCCAAGAACAAAAAATACACAAATTATTTATGCTGCAAAATACACATTCTTGGTACCGTTTTGATTAGTTATACTGGTACCAGGCTTCAACAACAACAGCAAAGAATTATTTTTGCCATATTTCAAATGTTATGGTAAGAATTAGATTTACACTCATATTACATCCTACGTCAGTATCCCACAACGTTCACTATCTGGATCTCATACTCCCTTTATGTCCTTTCACGTTGTGCAGTTGTCCTCCTCTCTTCATTCGTATTTCGGCTCTCCGTCCGTCCATTACTCCATCATTTCCTGGTCTTCCTTCCCCATTGGCATCAATCTCGATTGTAGTATACACAGGCCTCTCTGTAACATACATCTAAGACATCTACACATTATTAATTCTATTAACCTTTATTTACCACTGTTTCATAACGTCGAATTTCTCTTTATTAATCACACTGCTTCATGTCGCTTCTCTCCTTAAATATCACCTTTATCAACTACTATTTATCACATCGCTTCTCTCACTATCTACCATCTTTATCCTCTCATTACTCATCACGTCGTTTCTGCTTGATCCTTATTCATATGACAAAAAATACGTACATACACCACTCTGTCGACTCCTGTTCATGACTCATTCGACCAGTCTATTCCGTCATACTTCCTGACATCCCACCTGAAAATGCTTATGTTCGATTTGACCCTGCACAACGTTACACACCACAAATAAATACACTGACTATCTACCATAAATTGCCTACTTTCGATCTATCCTTAACTTTTCCATAACTTGATGTTAGAAATGTGATGAAGCCTACACGATTGTTTTCCTTTGATCGTCTCATTCAGTACAGCATTTTCATGGACAATCCGCCTCACTCTGAATGGTCTACTATACACAGTAAAGAATTTTGCTAGTTAGGAATCTGAGCTTACATGAAAATTAAATGTGTGCAGAGAATATACAAGTTGGAAGAAAGGGACAGCACAAGTGTTAGAAACTTCGGTGTCAGTGGCCTATTTCCCTAACACCAGATTCCGAACAACCATACACAGCACTTTATTATAACTGTCACCACGACAATGACATACTATAGATCAGATGCCATCTAATTTAAAAACTTAGGTCACAATGTTGACTTTTCTTTTTCATTACGTGTTAAGTACCTGCAATAGTCAAATCGCACTAATTAAACTGGACTCATTGGCATTATTACATAACATTTTTAGCTACTGTTTTTGAGGAAACAGTCCTTTTACTTTAGTGTTCGAAATAAAAATTCAAATTTCTTTTTTCTGAGAGACCAGCCTAACAGATTCCATTACTGGTGTTTTATTCTGTGATCAGTAGTATTTGTATTCCTACATATCAGTACAGTATTTCTGCTACATAGACAATTTTCAGTGCCAGTGGTATGTGTTTTAAGGCAATATTCTAAGGGCTGATATGTTGGATTAGTTTCTCCAATCCTTCAATCCATTGTGACAAGAATGAAGCGCCAGGATTCCATGCTCTCCTGTCATTCTGATAGTTTCTGCCGTTCCTATCCTCGACTCTGTCTGACCTATGAGTCGTGTCTCCGTTCACGATGTTGCTCTTATTACCCAGTCCCTGTAACAAGTGCTGAAATGACGCAGAATCGTCTAAGCCTCTGCCTGCTATCGCTATGTCTCTGCGCGATTCCACTGGCAACTTCGTTATACGGATCCTAATGAGCTCCCCAATTTCTTATGGCACATCCAAATACCTACTTCATCTCAGCATTTCCTGATAGCACGCCACTGGATCTCTTATACCACCTTCGTTACAATTTGGAATCATCAATATGCTTTGCTTAACCTGGTCCTGCTTACTTTTCGACCATAATTCATTTAAAAACTTGTCACAAAATATCTTGTAGCTACTACACTCTTTAATCACTTCCTGCAGTTTCGCTGAAGCCTCGTCCCTCAAATGGTTACACACAAACTTCATTTTGAGGAGCGATCCCCATGATGAAGGTAATGAATCTTGAAATTGAGACAGCCACAGGCATGGATGTTGGTAGTTATCAGGATCCAGAAAACAAGTGTACGTTTGTACCGACACGAAGTGCCTCCTACATTCTTCTTCCGCATTTATGTTTTCCGACCTTGGACTATACCCAGTTGGGTTTGCCACCTGTTTTATCCGACACAACCGTTCTTCTAACTCTCTGAGTTCGTCTTCCTCTTTGATTCGCTCAACCGGCAACATGTCCCTAGGTTCTATAATATCACTCTCTATTGCAATTATTCGTACCTCCAAATTATTGGCTTTTTCTTTCACGGTGTCACATACTTGCTTCAACGCACCCAGATTCTTCTCCCCCTCATCTAATCGATTATTAACTGTGGACAGACGCTCATCGATAACTGAGTGTAGCTTCCCCATTGCCTCTTTATTTCCCTTATCCATTGCCTCCAATCTTTCCTTACTATCTTTATCCATCGCTTCCAATCTTCCCTTATTATCTTTATCCATCGCTTCCAATCTTTCCGTTTACGCTTCCAATCTTTCCGTATACGCTTCCAATCTTTCCTTATTCTCTCTATCTCTCTCCTTATTATCTCTATCCATCCTCTGTAGAAACTGCAATAGCACATTGTTATTTGCTACTTTCGGCGCACTCATCTCGTTCACCTGAGAAACAGTAGCTTCGCTAAGGGTAGCCACTCTTTCACTGCATACCTGACCTAGTCCCGGCTCACCTGCGTCGTTGGGAAAAGCCCCCATTTGTGGACAAAGCCCGCCGCCTAAACGGATCACCTAGCCGCGCTCCGCCGACCCATTCAGCCTCTTCTGATAGTTTGCCGATCTTGCTCATTAACCCAAGGTGGACAACTACTTCATGCTCCACTATGCAGCCTGCTAAGTTCACCCCAGAATCACTCATCTCCATGGTGACTACACTTTTCGACTGCGACCTAGTTACTATGGACATTACGCAAAAAAAATTATACAACGATCTTGCAGCCTTGGACGATGTAGCAATCAATTACATAAAAAAATAAAACATCATCACCAATCCAGAAAGAAATTGCAAACAAAAAATTTTACTTCTTAGGGCTATCACAATATATGTAAAAATCTTAGCAAATCCCATAAAAAAAATCTTAACAGCAAACCCTAACAGCACAATACTTGCAGGGTCGAAATTATGAGAGGCTCCCACATGCCTTGCTCATACTGTGGCATCAAACAGTCAGGCCTGCAAGATGAGTGGTCTGCCAAGCGAGTGGACTCATTCTTATTTATCGAGTAACATGAACTCTAGTACTCACAATTAACTTACAAGCTATTCTCCTGTCTGAATATTACGCAACGGAAATGCACATCTGACTATTAGTAATTTACACAACTCTGACTGTTCAATACGCACTGGCAATACCACATTTTCTTTCTTATTTAACGGCTTTGATGAACACGTGGCCATCGCACTGAATATGAATGGCGTACACATTATAAATACTGGGTACCATGACAACATACTATTCGAAGGAAAAGGCCACCAATCTTTTTCTTTTCATTATCTTATTTATTCCGATAAATTCTATAACCTAAACACACAAATTCTATAACCTACATGAGAAATTCTGCCCAGTGGGCATGGCTTTACATTGGTGATTGTCTATCTTATGGTCTCGTAATTATTTAACGCTACAGAGCACTTTCTGGATATAATGGTGGATCTTTTGCTGTATCTCACACTTCGACTCTCACACCCATCATCACGAAAATTTTCTCCAGACCGAGCGGTACAGAAAGGAACATGCATAACTCACTGCCTGTAAAACTATCTTGATACTCTCCCATGCCAACCACACGTACTTAAATTTCATGAAATACATCACACTGGCAACATACAATACAAAGAATAGTCACAACGTTGTAATGACATCACTTTCAGCTTTCCCACTTCAATTAGTATTTATCCCAGTTTCACACGACACTGCCCCACTTCGTAACTTTTCTTTCCTACTATGAACTCTGGAGGATATATGCACTTTTTCCTGTGCAATGCAAGCCAAGTGGCGTTGCTGGATAGACGGCTGACTCACCTTGCTTCTGTCTCACAGTATTATAGTTTGAATCAAGCGCCACACGGAAACATAACACGCGAATTAATATTAAGAACATATTCATCATACACGCGAGTCCTCAACTGATACCATGGACGAGTACTTCTCTTTATCATTTGTCTCACACACAGATTGAGACTCACACAGTACTCACCACGTGGAAGTACTCGTCTCTAATTTCAAGTCCTGCATACGCCATTTCTGAAATATTTCCAACTTATAGTACACACGCTAGTAATTCAGCTTAACTTAAGCACTCGGAAGTATTTCAACTTATTGCTACACGTGGTTTCATTGTGACCGTTGGTCACTTCCGAAGATTACTACGATCCTCTTAATATTACCTGCCTGACATTTAATTCTCCCCACAAAAGTTCCTGAAATAGAGAAATTATTATTCCAAACTACACTTAAGTATTTCACATGCATACCATGTCTCCACTCTTTTTTCTTTACGGAGCACACCTAAGACAGGTCTTACCAACACAAGATCCAGCGGCAGAGTGCTGAAAACATGGCCGCTCTTCAGGTCCTCTCGCATCTCTGACGAAGTGGGGGAGCACCTTGTTACCGTATTGGTCAGCCACATTTCAGTCGCTCAAAGCTCCAGTAAATTTCATCTCTTTGGTTCCGCCATAGGTGACCAAAGGGTCGTCTCGAAGATGATCATATATTCACATTCACTATCTGCGGTTAGCAGACGACCGTACATTCATTTATGTCACAGATCTCACCAAATTGGATGTAGGGATTTATTTTGTGGGAGTGCACATGTGATCAATTAAATAATTAAATTGTCATTCTTTCCCACACTGGTATCCGGCTTTGCTGTATTAATTGAAATTGAGTTATTATTAGAAAAAATATGTTGTTCTGACAAGAATAACGAAGAATGTTGTACCTATTTTCAATGTCGGGCGGTACTGTACCTTTTCAATATGATACCTGTCATCTCGACTGCTAGTCAACTGGACGCCCAGTGGATGGTGACAGACGACCTTTTTAGATGAACCACGTTTTATATGCCATCTGACATATGGTCGTCGGCGTATATGGCTCTGCAACAATCGTAGGGTTCTAGGCCGGAGGAGGACGCTTTGAGATCCGGGGAATGTCTTCGTGGCATTCCCTGGGTGATGCCGACATTCTACAAGGCACAATAGATCAACGAATGTACCCATCTATGGCTGCAGACGTTGTCGAAACGTCATTGTAGTTTCTTTTTCATCGGCGTGAGGAGTCTAGCATCAGGACAATGCAACCTGTAACACAGCTCGCAGCGTATGTGCGTGGTTCCAAGAGCACCGGAATGAGTTTACTATTCTACTCTGGACGCTGATCTCCCCGACTTTGTACTCAATCGAGAATCTATGTAACCATTTCGATAGGGCTGTTCACATCATGGAACCATAACCGATGAACTAGCACAGTTGGCTACGACACCGGAGTCGCCATGGCTTCACACGGGTAGTGTGGAATTCTTCTTCCAGTGAGAAATCCATATAAAATCGCCATAGATCGTGTAGCGACGAAATGGTCTTACCTACTAACTCACTGGAGAGTGCCAAAGAACAAATCCCAGCACTAAAGAATGAAGTAACCAAAATAGGACCAAAATTACCATGTAAAGAACGTAATTAATGACAAAAAATGGTGATGGCCCAAAAATATTAGAATTCACAACAAAACAATGTCTAAAGCATTTTTTTTTAATTCCTGGGAGAATCCATGAGAAGAAATACAAAACATAATATACCGATAGAAATTACAGTACATAAAATTTCAGCATCGCTTCGTACGTCAAAATTATGTACGACAAGATATGTTTAACTTGGGCCAGACTTCTACGACATCATGAAAAACACTTACACTAACAAGGTTTGGAGATCTTGAAAGTTGGAATCATGTTAAAGAAGAATTCTAAGGAAAGCATTGTGACTTAAAGTAATAGTAAAACTGAATACAAATATCAATCAGAGGACTACTTGGGAGTGGAAAATGTAAATGATATAACGAAGTCTGCTGTTATGTGGATACATGTACCGCATTAATAGTATCAGACTAACCCACCAGACTTCAACTTATTAACAGTTACAAATCCAAACCCATACGGCTTTCTGGAACTGACAAAGATATGAAAACACAGAAGTAGAATGGACGTAACAGGTAACATAGCACTTTATAAAATCTTCGCTACTATGAAACACAGATACTCTATAGAATAAGTGATCGTAGCTCTTAAGGTACGCATTTTACAGCTTTTGTTTGCTAGACATATTTTCTTTTTTTGACCCAGATTACAATCTCTGAAAGTTGCCTATCCTACAGTCTTAGCGACAACAACACCAGTACATGTATTCCTCTCTCAGAGGTATCAGAATGGTTCGCACTTACAATTTTCAATTACTTCGTTTCCGGTACATGGACCCTTGTATGAGATTAATACATCTGTTATTCTCTGTCATCCAACAAAGTCTGTTACATCATCACTTTATATATATATATATATATATATATATATATATATATATATATATATATATATATATATATACTCCTGGAAATTGAAATAAGAACACCGTGAATTCATTGTCCCAGGAAGGGGAAACTTTATTGACACATTCCTGGGGTCAGATACATCACATGATCACACTGACAGAACCACAGGCACATAGACACAGGCAACAGAGCATGCACAATGTCGGCACTAGTACAGTGTATATCCACCTTTCGCAGCAATGCAGGCTGCTATTCTCCCATGGAGACGATCGTAGAGCTGCTGGATGTAGTCCTGTGGAACGGCTTGCCATGCCATTTCCACCTGGCGCCTCAGTTGGACCAGCGTTCGTGCTGGACGTGCAGACCGCGTGAGACGACGCTTCATCCAGTCCCAAACATGCTCAATGGGGGACAGATCCGGAGATCTTGCTGGCCAGGGTAGTTGACTTACACCTTCTAGAGCACGTTGGGTGGCACGGGATACATGCGGACGTGCATTGTCCTGTTGGAACAGCAAGTTCCCTTGCCGGTCTAGGAATGGTAGAACGATGGGTTCGATGACGGTTTGGATGTACCGTGCACTATTCAGTGTCCCCTCGACGATCACCAGTGGTGTACGGCCAGTGTAGGAGATCGCTCCACACACCATGATGCCGGGTGTTGGCCCTGTGTGCCTCGGTCGTATGCAGTCCTGATTGTGGCGCTCACCTGCACGGCGCCAAACACGCATACGACCATCATTGGCACCAACGCAGAAGCGACTCTCATCGCTGAAGACGACACGTCTCCATTCGTCCCTCCATTCACGCCTGTCGCGACACCACTGGAGGCGGGCTGCACGATGTTGGGGCGTGAGCGGAAGACGGCCTAACGGTGTGCGGGACCGTAGCCCAGCTTCATGGAGATGGTTGCGAATGGTCCTCGCCGATACCCCAGGAGCAACAGTGTCCCTAATTTGCTGGGAAGAGGCGGTGCGGTCCCCTACGGCACTGCGTAGGATCCTACGGTCTTGGCGTGCATCCGTGAGTCGCTGCGGTCCGGTCCCAGGTCGACGGGCACGTGCACCTTCCGCCGACCACTGGCGACAACATCGATGTACTGTGGAGACCTCACGCCCCACGTGTTGAGCAATTCGGCGGTAAGTCCACCCGGCCTCCCGCATGCCCACTATACGCCCTCGCTCAAAGTCCGTCAACTGCACATACGGTTCACGTCCACGCTGTCGCGGCATGCTACCAGTGTTAAAGACTGCGATGGAGCTCCGTATGCCACGGCAAACTGGCTGACACTGACGGCGGCGGTGCACAAATGCTGCGCAGCTAGCGCCATTCGACGGCCAACACCGCGGTTCCTGGTGTGTCCGCTGTGCCGTGCGTGTGATCATTGCTTGTACAGCCCTCTCGCAGTGTCCGGAGCAAGTATGGTGGGTCTGACACACCGGTGTCAATGTGTTCTTTTTTCCATTTCCAGGAGTGTATATATATAGTGGTCAACTGATCGTGAACAGGCCAAATATCTCACGAAATAAGCATCAAACGAAGGAATTACAAAGAACGAAACTTGTATAGCTCGAAGGGGGAAGCCATATGTCGCTATGGTTGGCCCGCCAGATGGCGCTGCCATAGGTCAAACAGATATCAACTGCGTTTTTTAAAATAGGAACCCTGATGTTTTAATACATATTCTTGTAGTACGTAAAGAAACATGAATGTTTTAGTTGGACCACCTTTTTCGCTTTGTGGTAGATGGTGCTGTAATAGTCACAAACATATGGCTCACAAATTTAGACGAACAGTTGGTAACAGGTAAGTTTTTTTAAATTAAAATACAGAATGTAGGTACGTTTGAACATTTTATTTCGATTGTTCCAAAGTGATACTTATCGTTTCTGAGAATGCATGCTGTTACAGCGTGATTAGCTGCAGATACCACATGAATGCAATAAATGCTCAAAATGATGTCCGTCAACCTCAATGCATTTGGCAATACGTGTAACGACATTCCTCTCAACAGCGAGTAGTAAGCCTTCCGTAATGTTCGCACATCCATTGACAATGCGCTGACGCATGTTGTCAGGCATTGTCGGTGGACCACGATAGCAAATATCCTTCAACTTTCCCCACAGAAAGAAATCCTGGGACGGCAGATCCGGTGAACGTGCTTCGCCGACCAATCCTCCTATCATGAAATATGCTATTCAATATCGCTTCAATCATCATGTTGGAAGTACATCGCCATTCTGTCATGCAGTGAAACTGTGGTGTCACCGCTAGACACCACACTTGCTAGGTGGTAACTTAAATCGGCCGCGGTCCTGTAGTACATGTCGGACCCGCGTGTCGCCACTGTGTATTCGCAAACGTAGCGCCACCACAGGGCAGGTCACAAGACACGGACTTGACCTCGCCCCAGTTGTACGGACGACATAGCTTGCGACAAGACCTACCAAGTATTCCTCTCATTTGCCGAGAGACAGATTAAATAGCCTTCAGCTAGTCCATCGCTACTACCTAGCAAGGCGCCATGTGTATCATTGCTAATTGCTTACTACTATGCAAGAGATGTATTTCCACAAGAACAAGACTCCATTAAAGTTAAGTATATTAAAATCTCTCTTCTTTTCTTTATAGTTTTCATCCAGTCTCCTGTTTCAGAATTTACGCCCGTCTGCGTTAGTTTCGCGTGCACCTAGCCACTCATTGTGTCGAGACCTTAGGGAATCGACACAACAATATTTTGGCGCCGAGGAGTGGTGCCGCGCCCACGTTGCAGTCTTTGTGTTATACTTGCTCTAATTTGCTTGTGTCATGGCTTCGCCGCATTCTCCAGATGTACTGTCCGAATTTTTTCGCTTGCAGAATCAGCAGACGCAGGCGTTATTGGAAGCCCTTGGACAGCTCGTCCAGGGTCAACGTGCGCTGCAAACCGATGCGGCGGCAGCCGCTTCTTCGCTACCGCAGCCACACAACGCTGTCGCACCGCCATTTAGGCCCTTCGAGGCCACAACCGAAAGCTGGACTGAGTGGGCCGATCAGTTCAACTTCCACCTCACTGCTTATGGAATTCAAGGTAAAGAGCGGCAGCCGTTTTTGCTTTCTTGTGTCGGTGTGTCTACCTACCGTGTGATAGTGAAATTGTTTCCCCGACGCGACGTAGCAACTCTGACCTACGAGGAAATTTTGTCGGCTTTAGATGCCTATTTCAAAGAAACAGTTAATGTTGTTGCAAAACGGTATACGTTTTTTCGTACAAAACGTACCGCCGGTCAGACTAATAGGGAGTGGGTAGCAACTTTGCAAGGACTTACTAGAGACTGCGCGTTTGCCTGTGAATGTGGCCTCCCATATTCAGATACTATGGTGCGTGATGCAATTGCACAGAACGTTTCTGATGTTCGCATAAGGGAACAGATTTTGAAGCTAGTTAATCCCTCCCTGCAACAAGTGATAGACATATTGGACAGGCAAGACACACTTGACTTTGCTCAGGAATCATTTGAAACTTCGCCAGCAGTGTGTCACGTTAATCGGCCCGCCCGGCCCGCTGCACGGGACGCTAAGCGGCCCTCGCGCCCGACTTCGCTGCGGCCGCCTCGCTTGCAACCACGTGCGCCGCGTACGCAAGCAAATGCAGTGAAATCTTGCCCGCGGTGTGCCACTAGACATTCGCGTGAAAATTGCCCGTCACGCCAAGCTATTTGCTTTTACTGTCAAAAGAAAGGACATGTACAAAGTGTTTGCCAGAAAAAGCTTAGATCAGACACTCGCAATAATTCCAGGCCTTTTGCTTCGCGCCGGAATCGAACCCAGGACAATCAGGCTCGTGGACCTTCGCCCATGGACATTCATGTAGTTCATGCCCACCCGTCCAGTGACACTTTAGCTACCAGTGACTGTGTTCGTCCCACCCAAAGTGTGCGTCGACGTCGCCGGAAATCCCGTAAAGTCGCAAGTGCTTCTGTACCTGTCTCAGTTCAAATTGCACGAGACAGTCGCTCTTGTCGTCAACAAGACAATAAACTTTTTGTGGACTTAGACTTTGCAGGAAAAGTGATACCATTCCAGCTCGATACCGGAGCTGCAGTTTCCTTGCTCAATCACGCGACGTACAAACAACTGGGCGCCCCGCCATTGCGTGCCGCAAATGTTACGTTAACTAGTTACTCAGGACAGCATATACCTGTGTTAGGACAGTGCAGCCTTATTGCAACATACAAAGGACAGACAAAACTTGTGTCATTTTATGTTCTTCGTTCCTCTAGTGCAGTGAACTTGTTTGGTTTAGATTTGTTTCAATTGTTTAATATGTCTATTGTAAATCAGGTCCTATCAGTGAATCAGACTGTGCCTTCCGCCAGTGTTTCTAGTCTTTGTGAGGAATTTGCAGACATTTTTGCACCGGGCCTTGGTTGCGCTAAGAACTATGAAGCGCATTTGGAACTGAAAGATAACGCGCAACCAAAATTTTTCAGAGCGCGCAATGTTCCCCACGCATTGCGTGATGAGGTCGCAAGAACGTTAGCCGATTTAGAATCTCAAGGTGTCATTGAACGTGTGCAGGCTTCTCTCTGGGCCTCACCCTTAGTCATTTTGCCAAAACCTTCCGGAAAACTGAGACTTTGTGTGGACTTCAAGGCAACTGTGAATCCGCAACTTGTGACTGCTACTTTTCCTTTGCCCCGCCCGGAAGATCTTTTTGACAAACTGTGCCCGGGAAAATATTTTTCAAAATTGGACCTAGCAGATGCGTACTTGCAAATACCTGTGGACGAAGAATCCCAGCGCGTCTTAGTGGTAAACACGCATCTTGGCTTGTATCGCTTCAAAAGACTGCCATTCGGGTGTGCATCCGCCCCTGCTTTATTTCAGCAATATTTACAAACTATTTGTGCGTCGGTCCCTACTGCTGCGAACTATCTGGACGATATTGTGATCTCAGGAAAGACAGAAGCCGAACATTTGCAGAATCTCCGGACATTATTTCAGGTATTGCGTCAGAATGGTCTTCGCTTGAGGAAGGACAAATGTGTGTTTTTTGCTCGTGACTTACCGTACCTGGGGCATGTCATAAATGCCCAAGGTATACATCCGAGTCCAGAGCACCTTCGTGCCATTCAGGACTTGCCGTCACCGCAGAACTTAAAACAGCTACAGAGTGTGCTGGGTAAGGTAAATTATTATTCAAAGTTTGTGCGCAATGCTTCTTCCATTTCAGCTCCGCTTCATCGCTTACGCCGTAAAGGTGTTCCGTTCGTCTGGACGACGGAATGCGAACGCGCCTTTCGCCAGTTGAAATCGGCGTTACTTTCAAATACTTGCCTTACGCCATTCGATCCCCGAAAACCCCTTTTGTTGATGGTAGATGCCTCGGATTTCGGGATCGGTGCTGTGCTTGCGCACAAGGATGGCTCGCATGATCGCCCTATTGCCTTTGCGTCCAAATTGCTCTCATCTGCGCAAAGAAATTATTCACAAATAGAGAAGGAAGCTTTAGCTCTCGTGTTTGGTGTTACCAAGTTCCATGACTTCTTGTATGGTCGTCACTTTACAATCATCACGGACCACAAACCTTTGACATCGCTTTTTCATCCGAACAAGCCTGTACCTCCACGTACAGCGCAGAAATTCATTCGCTGGTCACTTTTTCTCTCGCAGTACCGCTACGATATCTTGTATCGGTCCACTGCTCAGCACGGAAACGCTGATGCGTTGTCCCGTTTGCCTGTTGCTGAGGATAAAACATTCGATTCTTCCGAACTTGCTTGCATGTTCATTGATTCGGAAGCCGATGACGTGGTCGCATCGTTTCCGATTGATTTTCGTCGTGTAGCTACTGCCACAGCTGCTGACCCTGTCCTTGCTCCCGTTTTGCGTTTTGTTGCTACGCAATGGCCCTTGTCAAAGTCACGGATCGAGGATCCTTTGGTTCGCCGATTTTTTGCCCACAAGGAGAGACTTTTTGTCCGACGTGGTGTTTTGTTGTTGCGTTCCGATAATGATCAGTCCCGAGTCGTGGTCCCACGTTCGTTACAGTCCTCTGTCTTACGGCTTCTTCACCAAGGACATTGGGGTATAGTGCGAACGAAACAACTTGCTCGACAGCACTGTACTTGGTTCGGAATCGATGCTGCGATTACGACTATGTGCTCCTCTTGCGTGGCGTGTGCCGAACACCACTCCGCACCGCCGCGGACATTCTTTGCATGGCCGAAAGCCACTTCCCCTTGGCAACGCTTGCACATCGATTTTGCTGGTCCATTCTGGAATGCTCGATGGTTGGTTGTGGTCGATGCTTTCAGTAATTTTCCTTTTGTTGTCCGGATGTCTTCCACGACGTCTTCTGCCACCATCCAAGCCTTGTCTGCTATCTTTTGCATTGAAGGTCTTCCGCAGACTATTGTTTCCGACAATGGCCCACAATTCATGTCCGCAGAATTTCAGTCGTTCTGCAAGGCCAATGGTATTCAACATCTGACATCCGCGCCGTTTTCGCCTCAGTCAAACGGTGCCGCTGAACGATTGGTCCGGACTTTCAAGTCACAGATGTTGAAGTTGAAAGAGTCGCATTCTCGGGAGGACGCTTTGTTGCTCTTTTTGTCTTCATATCGCTCTCAGCCTCGCGATGGTCGCTCGCCGGCTGAGTTGCTCCATGGTCGTCCTCATCGAACTCTGATGTCTTTGCTGCATCCGCCACATCAGGTTCCTGTGCAGCGGCAGTCTCCTGCTTTTGCTCCTGGCGACGTTGTCTATTATCGCAACTATCGCGGTTCACAGCGTTGGCTCGCAGGGCGCATTCTTCGCTGCCTCGGCCGCGCGATGTATTTGGTTTTGGGGGCCTCTGGTGAGGTGCGTCGGCATCTCAATCAGCTGCGCCTCTGTCGTCGCCTGGGTTCTGCCGCTCCCCGTCTGCTTTCAGCGACGGAGCCGTCAGGTCAGCGCCCTGGGGACCCATCTACTGGCTCGCCTCATCCCCAGGTGTTACCGACGATGCCTTCCATTTTGCCTCATGGCGTCGCGCCGCCGCAGCCGCCGCCGGCGCCGCCAGCAGCGGACGCTTCGCTGCAGCCGCCTCGCGCCTCCCTGGGTCACGCGCCGCCGCTTGCTTCCCGTGACCAGCCGTCCTCCGCCATGGACTTCTTGCCCGCTCCGGACCAGATGTCGTCTTCGCCCGTCGGGTGCTCCGACCACATGGAGGTCGACCCTTCTGTCTCATTACGTGCGCATACACCTCATGTTGACGTGCACCCTGGACTAGGTTTGCAGGCGTTTCCTAGCTCCCCTCGGACCGAATGGCCGGGTGCGGGTGGCACAGCCTCGCCTGTTGTTAGGCTCCCCACCTCATCGCATACGTCAACATGGGGTCCTCCCCACGGCGGGCGGAAGCCTTATCTCACGACCGTTCGCCGATTTGCGGGGGAGGAATGTGGTGTCACCGCTAGACACCACACTTGCTAGGTGGTAACTTAAATCGGCCGCGGTCCTGTAGTACATGTCGGACCCGCGTGTCGCCACTGTGTATTCGCAAACGTAGCGCCACCACAGGGCAGGTCACAAGACACGGACTTGACCTCGCCCCAGTTGTACGGACGACATAGCTTGCGACAAGACCTACCAAGTATTCCTCTCATTTGCCGAGAGACAGATTAAATAGCCTTCAGCTAGTCCATCGCTACTACCTAGCAAGGCGCCATGTGTATCATTGCTAATTGCTTACTACTATGCAAGAGATGTATTTCCACAAGAACAAGACTCCATTAAAGTTAAGTATATTAAAATCTCTCTTCTTTTCTTTATAGTTTTCATCCAGTCTCCTGTTTCAGAATTTACGCCCGTCTGCGTTAGTTTCGCGTGCACCTAGCCACTCATTGTGTCGAGACCTTAGGGAATCGACACAACAGAAACATCTTGTAATAACATCGGTATAACATTACGTAGGAAATCAGCATATATTGCACAATTTAGATGGCCACCGATAAAATTGTGGCCAATTATCCTTCCTCCCATAATGCAGCACCATACATTAACCCACCAAGGTCGCTGATGTTCCACTTGTCGCAGTCATCGTGGATTTTCCGTTGCCCAATAGTGCATATTATGCCGGTTTACGTTACCGCTGTTGCTGAATGATGCTTCGTCGCTAAATAGAACGCGTGCAAAAAATCTGTCATCGTCCCTTAATTTCTCTTGTGCCCAGCGGCAGAAGTGTACATGACGTTCAAAGTCGTCGTCATGCAATTCCTGGTGCATAGAAATATGGTACGAGTGCAGTCGATTTTGATGCAGCATTCTCAACACCGACGTTTTTGAGATTCCCGATTCTCGCGTAATTTGCCTGCTACTGATGTGCGAATTAGCTGCGACAGCTAAAACACCTACTTGGGCATCATCATTTGTTGCAGGTCGTGGTTGACGTTTCACATGTGGCTGAACACTTCCTGTTTCCTTAAATAACGTAACTATCCGGCGAACGGTCCGGACACTTGGATGATGTCGTCCAGGATACCGAGCAGCATACATAGCACACGCCCGTTGGGCATTTTGTTCACAACACCCATACATCAACACGATATCGACCATTTCCGCAATTGGTAAACGGTCCATTTCAACACGGGTAATGCATCCCGTAGCAAATACCGTCCGCACTGGCGGAATGTTACGTGATACCACGTACTTACACGTTTGTGATTATTACAGCGCCATCCATTACAAAGCGAAAAAAGTGGTCCAACTAAAACATTGATATTTCTTTACGTACTACACGAATATGTAACAAAAATGAAGGTTCCTATTTTTAAAAAAAGCAGTTGATGTGCGTTTGACCTATGGCAGCGCCATCTAGCGGGGCAACCATGGCGCCATCTGGTTTCCCCCTTCTAGCTAGACGAGTTTCGTTCTTTGTAGTTTTCGTGAGATATTTCGCCCGGTCACTATCAATATACCACCATGTATTTCCCCATGCTGATAAATAAAGCATAATGATGTTACATGGTGAAACATAGGTCTGGTGGGCGGTTGGCGAGTTTAAATCACCTTGGTGTATGACCATGCGGTGCACCTGACCTGCGGTCGTCGCGTGGTGGCGCTGGCAGCAGTCCACACACGCAGAGGTGTGCTGGTGCACGTCAGAGTACAGTGCAGCGAGTAAGTGTGCAGACGTTTTCAGGCGTGCTGATGGTGAATTTGTGTTGAAAATGGGTTAAAGAACACACATTGATGTTAAGAGGGATAGAATACTGGGGTGACTGGAAGCTGGTCAAACACAGCAGGTCGTAGCACGGGCCTCCTGCGTGCCACAAAGTTTGATATGGCTATGCCAACGATCCAGCAGACAGAAAACGTGTCCAGGCGCTACAGTACGGGTCGTCCACAGTGTACAACACCACAAGAAAACCGATATCTGACCATCAGTGCCCGCAGACGTCCACGGAGTACTACAGGTAGCCTTGCTCGGCCTTTACCGCAGCCAATGGAACAGTTGTCTCCAGACACACAGTCTACAGATGACTGACACATACGTGGTTTATTCGCCTGGAGACCTGCAAGGTGCATTCAACTGACCCCTGGTCACAAGAGAGCCCGTAAAGTCTGGTGTCAAGAACACAGTGCCTTTTCATTGGAGCAGTGATCCCAGGTTATGTTCACGGACGAGTACGGGAATAGTGTGAACAGTGATTCTTGTCAGGTTTTCATCTGGCGTGAACCAGGAACCAGGTACCAACTCCTCAATGTCCTTGAAAGGCACCTGCATGGAGGTCGTGGTATGATGATGTGGGGTGCGATTGTGATTGGTGCACGTACACCCCTGCATGTCTTTGACAGAGGAACTGTAACTGGCCAGGCGTATCGGAACGTCAACTTTCACCAGTATGTTCGCCTTTTCAGGAGCGCAGTGGGTCCCACCTTTCTCCTGATTTATGATAACGCACGGCCCCACCGAGCTACCATTGTGGAGGAGTACCTTGAAACGGAAGTTATTAGGCGGATGAAGTGGCCTGCCTGTTCTCCAGACCTAAACCCCATCGAGCACGTCTGGGATGCTCTCGGTCGACGTATCGCTGCACGTCTTGAAAGCCCTAGGACACTTCCGGAGCTCCGACAGGCGCCGGTGCAAGAATTGGAGGCTACACCACAGCAGCTGTTCGACCGCTTGATCCAGAGTATGCCAACCCGTTGTGCGGCCTGTGTACTTGTGCATGGTGATCATATCCCAAATTGATGTTGTAGTACATACGCAGCAAACACTGGCGTTTCGGGCACATGTGTTTCGGGACGGTTTTCTCAACTTACCACCAATACCGTGAACTTACAGATCCGTGTCGTGTGTGTTCCCTAGGTGCCTATGCTATTAGCGCCAGTTTTGTGTAGTGCCACGTCGTGTGGCACCACATTCTGCAATTATCCTTGATTTATGAGCATGAGTGTATATAGACGCCAGCGCCTATGGCTTTCAAGCTCTGTAGCGTCGTTGGACGATGTTTCCTGACATGGGTTCTTATGTAAAACTTTATATACTAAGTTCCCTCTACAACCTCTAGAAGTATGTGACACGAATTACGACACACCCTGTAGTTGCTGCAGGCTAGGCCTACCGCATTTTCCATTGATTATCATACGAGCTGTTAGGGGAGTTTGCTCTGCGAGGCTCAGTGCCGGTCATGTTTTTGGAAGAATGTAAAATGATTTTAATTCACTGATCAGCGGTTTATTTTGGAGAGTGAAGTGATATGCAAGTGTGCTTATTTTATTTGCAGCAGTTTCGCGAAGTGGGCTTGTCTTAAATCTCTGCGTGAAGCTATGTCATTAATTGACTGCTTTGAATTTTTGTTTTTGAGTGAGTTATTCCACTAGTGGCACCGGAGTGGCGAAAGGTTTTTGACACTGTCAGATGCCACTCTAAGGTCGCAGTTTTGATTACTAGTTAACATTGTTCTAGCAGAGGAGTTTTCATTTGGTGGTTCACCCGAGACAAATTATAAAAAAATTACTCTGGTTTATGTTTAACTGAAGTGGTCGGTATTGCAGGTTGTCTAATTACCTCAAAACTGAAGACTTTCCGTCTTCTTTATAAGTGAACCGCCCCAAATACTACCTCTGCGTTTTCCAATAAATCTATTCACCAATTTACATCACGCTTTTCTCATTCCGCCCTAGACTTACTCTACAGCACACGCCGCACAGGTAGCTGCTCCTGTGGATAAAGGTGTTACTCGTACTACACCTTGAGATGGCGCCAGTCTTAATCGTCGCGACGTAAATACCACAATATTCCGTTCTTGGTTTCCCCTCAGATGTAGCTCTCTACGTAGGTGGCTTACTGCTTAATGGCTGTCCTCTTGTGTAATCAACTCCAAATAATGATGGGATACCGGTTAATAGTGTCTATCTGAGGCTACCAAATGAACTGTTCTCTAAAGTTCCACTATGTACAGCTAATTCGTAAACTGTTCATGAAGGTTAACTAGTATTCTCAATAATGAAAATTAGCACATAGAATGACACGTGACATGGTGTATACCAGAACAGACAACTTATTCCGTTGTAAACAAACGTTGCAGAGAAAGCAACGCTGTTTATTCCCCACTAGACCCTACCACCGACTGACTGTGCTCCGTGTAAATACAAGTACCCTACATCAGTAGCCCTCCCGTTATCTGTCGTGTTCCGGCTTTCATGGATTTGCGTAATGCTGTAGTCGTTTCAGAAATTCTCCATTTTTCTTGCAGTTATAATGTATGATTAAGAAATATATCAGACGAGTCTTGAACGCCAGTGTCGCCTAGTATACTGTTTATAAGGTGCAAACTAAGCACTATGTGCACATTACGCCTTAAGCCTATGGTTGGGAGGTCCATAAACAGGAAAGCAGGTTTCGGTGCAAAAGAACTAAAGAACCTTATATATGTCAGTTCTAACAGAAACTAACTGCTTAGGCTTCTAAGTGACTCCTTCGTTCTAAGGTAATCTTAGGCCGAGATATACTCAAAATTCATCATCAAATAAAATAAGCGATTATTTATTCTTTTCGGGCGGAAAAAGAAGATATATTCAGTATCTTTGTTCATTTCAAATTGAGGTATCCTCCGCAGCCACGGATCAACAATATTTCTCGACTGGGGCAAACACATCATTGTGGAAAATTCGATTCTTCAAAAATATGTTCATTTTGTAGCGCACTTCTTTCTGAAGACGTTGATGTATGTTCGAGGAAATCTAAGACATGTTATTTGTCTTAAGTGTGACAAACTGCAGTGCCATGCCTCTTCACCCAGCATTCTTCTATCGCACGTCACTGTATTTCGCTCAGTGGAGTTCAGCCTTGTATATTTTATAATGGAAGCCATCAAGCCTACATCTAGCACAGTGGAAATTAAAATGATCTGTGGTGCCTCTCCTGCTCCTGCTCCGAGTCGACAGGTTTGACATCCTATCCCACTTTCTTTTTTTTTTTTAAATCCTCACAATTATTACTGGGTGGTATTATTTGTGATCGCGAGAATAAGAACTCTTCAGAAAATTTGTACTCTTTATTGTGTATTAGCTAATAGCTTTCTTTTTTGTGTGACATAAAATTAAATACAGGAAACTTAGCCAGCAATGACGAGAGACAAGCAAGACAGTATATATTTCATCAATCCTTAGGTCCCAGCATTTTTTTCTCTCTAATCCTCTAATCTTGGTACAGCTTTGCATCGTTGATTTCCTTTCTGCGAAAGAACATATTACCTCACCAAAGTTCGTGAAACGTTTCTCTGCATGAAAAATCAAAATGACGTTCTCTAATACTGAAAAAGCGGCGTTGTATCAAAGACTGGTGTGGTTTCACGATTTGATTTCGTCTGTTTTGTCACTCTCTGCTAGATAAAACGAAATAGGCCGTTCTAATGGTGCAGCAATTGTAAATCACCCAAATAAAACGACATTTTTATCTACCTCATTTACATAAATAACAAAATAGAATATAATCCACGAAATATTAATATCAAACGCCAATTAAACCTACTACAAGCAAAAGTTTTTGTTAGGAAACAGTTTCACATTTCATTCACACACTCCAGTTTCTCAAGCATGAGATCGGAAAGTAGTACGAAATTTTTATACAAATTTGGAATGGTGATATTCTTCCTATAATTTGTGACGTTCCCGTTTCTTCACCGTTCTCGTTCTAACAAAGAATCTTGACATAACTAATTTTGTAACCATTCCTGCCACTGGGAAAACTTATTCCCCGGTTAACTTCACTAACACTGCCAGAATCGCCGGTTTAGTTATTCCGTATTTATTCTCCAGTTAGGCGTTATTACGTGTTCGTACAACACGTTTCCCGCTCTATTCCGAGAATAGAACCGGTGAATGTACATCCCTTAGTAGTGTAGCGATCTGCAAAAATTTTCCGTCAAAATTTCATTTTCTTGAATACACTGAGAAAATAATGTGTAACCTTTGTTGCTTGTTATTCCTGTCAGTCGTTCATTTCCATTCTGGTAGTCTGAATCTATAGATTGCGCTAGTAATTATAACAACGTTTATCATTCGCACACCCTATCAGCCACGTAGACAAACAGCGATTGGTATTCATCTACTCGGGTTTGTTCGGCTCAGCTCGTATAGGCCCGTCCCTTTTGTCTGCGGCAAAGATTTCATTTCTTGACGCGTTGAAGATTCCCCTGGGAGAGACATGACGTACACTATGCACGCATTCAAAAATCAATTTATTATCCGTTCAGACATGAACTTAGAATGTCTTCAAAAAGATTCAGAAACCAATAGATATGCGTTTCAAAACCATATGATTAACCGACAGAACAAGGGACGCTAGATCCTAGGTCCTTTGTGAAACAAGTTTTGTTTCATCAAGAATATGAATTTAGGGACCCCTGAAATTGCCTCCCCCGGCAGATATTCCGATTTACCCCTCACCACCTACCCCCTAGATCCGAGCTCGTCCTCTTCCGTAGTTGGTCGAACAAGGGAAGGCGCAAGAGTGGCTTGGCGGGGTGAGTCGGCTCGGGCTGATCGGCAGTTCCACACCGATGTGACAGAAGTCATGGAATAGCGATATATACACACACATGTGGCAAGTAGTACCGCGTGCACAAAGTATAAAAGGGCAGTGCAATGGCGGAGCTGTCATTTATACTCAGGTGATTCATGTCAAAAAGGCTTCCTACGTGACTGTAGCCGCACGACGGACTTTGAACGCAGAGTAGTTGTTGGAGCTAGACTTGTGGGAAATTGCATTTCGGAAATCATTAGGGTGTCATTATTCCGAGACCACAGTGTCGAGAGTGTGCCGAGAATACCAAATTTCAGGTGTCACCTCTCACCACGGACAGCGAAGCGGCCGATGGCCTTGTACTTGCGTCATTACATTGGAGCGAATCATAGCTGTGTGTTCTCTACTTCATTTCTCAAAGACCTAACAATAACCGCACAGGACCGACTTGCGTATATTTGAATCCCTGCGACCGTCATTGCCCGTATATGAAGCCTGATGGTGCTGTGCTGCTGTTTTTTTTATACAAGCAGCACCCCATTTAGCCTCCCGAGGCTGCGTAAAACCCGTTTTTAGTTTCCTGACCTCATAAAATATTTGATTAAGCATCGGGAATTTAACTCAGGCTTTCGCACCTAAAGCAGCGGCGACGCTAACCAGTTTTTCCTTCATTCTGTCTCCATCATTATTCGTCATTGTGTCAGAGTGGATGCTGCGTAACACCTAGTAAAGTTCTTCGATGAAGACCTGAAACAGTCTTTTTTTGTTTTGTTTTTTGCTCCTGACCGAACACGCTGATCCACCGTGCCGACGACAATTCAGCTGTGGAGGAGGTCTCTGGATGTAATGCACACATATAAAATTGGATACACTGCGTATATATGGTTGTATCTATGATTCACACCTCCTCGAAAACCACTGGACCGATTTCAACCCGACTTGATACACATATATCACTTACTGTCCGGAAAGAATCGCTGTGGGGTAAGAACCACGTAGCTACCATAGGAGTGGGGGTAGGGGTAAGAAAGCGGTGCAACTCACGGCGCTCAAATTCCTGTAGTCTCTCAGCATTTGGGAATGAGAGTTATTACTAAGTATACTCGTAACACTTTCAATGGACAGAATCCACGTATGTCACTGACTGTACCTACAAAAATATACCATTGTATGACACACAGTTCAAGTGATATGACGTCACTGAGATGCGTGACAAACTCCTGCATCCTGTATGACGTTCCATTATTTCTTTACTACTCACTTTATTTGCAACACTGTAACTGCCGAATTACGTGATAGTGCAGTACATAAAAGTACAGAGGATACGTGGTCATAAACATTGAATTGGGTGAAAATTAACTGTATGGTGAAAATTGGTAGATATACAGGTGAAATATATGTACCTGTCAGATACTTTAAATATGTGTGAAATATGTTTGAAATGTGCGTACGCGTGCAAACCCACGGGTAAAACTCATCCTAAACCCATGGACCGTTTTCCGTGAAACTTGGTACACATGTTGGTTGCGATCTGGAGAGAAATACTGTGAGGGTAAGAACCACGAGACACCTATTGGAGTGGGCGTGGTAATGTGAAGGGAGAAGCGGAGATGAGGAGATAGACAGACAATGACGGGGAAGGACGAGACGAACTCAGATAGAGGTGAGGGGACTATTGACGGAGAGAGGTGCAGAAGGAGACGGACAGAGAGTTGGGGGCGGGGAGGGGAGGTGCTGGAGTAAGTGGAGGCAAAGAGAGGGCGCAGAGGACTTTGACACACAAGGGTCAAAGAGGAGTGGAAAGAGCTAGGGCGAAAAATGAGATGAACAAATAGAAGATTGGAATAGGCACATACCCGTGGCAACTCCGGATACTCCAATAGTTTGTTTACAAAATATACAGGGTGGTCCACTCATAGTGACCGGGACAAATATCCAACGAAATAAACGTCAAACGAAAAAACTAAAAAGAACAAAACTTGTCTAGCTTGAAGGGGGAAACGAGATGGAGCTATCGTTGACCCGCTAGATGGCGCTGCCAGAGGTCAAACGGATATCAACTGCGTTTTTTAAATAGGAACCTCCGTTATTTATTACATATTCGTGTAGTACATATTGAAATATGAATGTTTTAATTGGATCACTTTTTTCGCTTAGTGATATAAGGCGCTGTAATAGTCACAAACACATGGCTCACCATTTGACGAACAGTTGGTAACATGTAGGTTTTTTTAAATTAAAATACACAACGTAGGTACATTTGAAAATTTTTGTTCGGTTGTTCCAATGTGATACATGTACCTTTGTGAACTTATCATTTCTGAGAAGGCATGCTGTTACAGCGTGATTACCTGTAAATACCACATTAGTGCAATAAATGCTCAAAATGATGTTCGTCAACCTCAATGCATTTGGCAATACGTGTAACGACATTCCTCTCAACAGCGAGTAGTTCGCCTTTCTTAATGTTCGCACGTGCATTGACAATGCGCTGACGCATGTTGTCAGCCGTTGTCGGTGGATCACGATGGCAAATATCCTTCAACTTTCCGCACAGAGAGAAATCCAGGGACGTCAGATCCGGTGAACGTGCGGGCCATGGTATGGTGCATCGACGACCAATCCACCTGTCATGAAATACGCTATTCAATACCGCTTCAACCGCACGCGAGCTATGTGCCGGACATCCATCATGTTGGAAGTACATCGCTATTCTGTCATGCAGTGCAACATCTTGTAGTAACATTAGTAGAACATTACGTAGGAAATCAGCATACATTGCGCCATTTAGATTGCTATCGATAAAATGGGAGCCGATTATCCTTCCTCCCATAACGCCGCACCGTACGTTAACCAGTCAAAGTCGCTGATGTTCCACTTCTCGGAGCTATCGTGGATTTTCCGTTGCCCAGTAGTGCATATTATGCCGGTTTACGTTACCGCTGTTGGTGAATGACGCTTCGTCGCTAAATAGACCGCATGCAAAAAAGTCTGCCATCGTCCCGTAATTTCTCTTGTGCCCCGTGGCAGAACTTTACACAATGTTCAAAGTCGTCGCCATGCAATTCCTGGTGCATAGAAATATGGTACGGGTGCAATCGATGTTGATGTAGCATTCCCAACACCGTCGTTTTTGAGATTCCAGATCTCGCGCAATTTGTCTGCTACTGATGTGCGGATTAGCCGTGACAGCAGCTAAAACACCTACTTGGGCATCATCATTTATTGCAGGTCGTGGTTGACGTTTCACATGTGGCTGAACACTTCCTGTTTCCTTAAATAACGTAACTATCCGGCGAACGGTCCAGACAACTGGATAATGTCGTCCAGGATACCGAGCAGCATACATAGCACACGCCCGTTGGGCATTCTGATCACAATAGCCATACACCAACACGATATCGACCTTTTCCGCAATTGGTAAACGGGCCATTTTAACACGGGTAATGTATCACGAAACAAATACCGTCCACACTGGCGGAATGTTACGTTATACCACGTACTTGTACGTTTGTGACTATTACAGCGCCATCTATCACAAAGCGAAGGAAGTGGTCTAACTTAAACATTCATTTTTCTTTACGTACTACACGAATGTGTATTAAAAAATCGGGGTTCCTATTTTAAAAAACGCAGTTGATATCAGTTTGACCTATTGCAGCGCCATCTAGCGGGCCAACCATAGCGCCGTCTGGTTTCCCCCGTCAAGCTCGACGAGTTTCGTTCTTTGTAGTTTTTTCGTTTAATGCTTATTTCGTGAGATATTTGGTCCAATCACTATCAATGGACCACCCTGTATAATGAATACGTTACTAAGTTGCTGACTTCTTCAAGCTATTTAATCAGATTCAGGAAATTATACGAAAACGAAGTTAGAAAGTTACGTTTACCACAAGTAAACGTGTAGAGAAAGTGTCATTGACAGATAATGCTACAGAAAAATTCGTAGCTGAGATGAAGCTTGCTGTTATCTCAGTAGAAGCTGCGTATAAAGCCAAACAGTCAGGTTTCGTGCACACCTCATTTTATCATTTCGATCGAGTAAAAGACAGGGTCGCTTGTACAGTCGAGAATGCTATGGCACATTCGTACACCGCAATTCCAGTGATAAGTGACAGTGGATTACTGTTTCGGCAATTTTCTGTCTTCAGGAACATCAAGCGAAATTAGGACCAAAAATCAAAGAAAAAAGGACTGTCTACTTGCATAAGTCTTGTAAGCGACGCAGCATAACCTGGAGAAAGGGAGAGCATAGTTTTCACTGATACATCCTAAACGTATCCTTACCATTTGCAGAGAATAATTATTTCATTTCTTTTCTTGGTGTCTTGCACTGTACATAACGACATCTCTGTTTTTAGGAGGACGACGGAAGGACCGAATAATTAGGATTCCTCCGGGAAATACTACTCTGATTCAACTTCTCGAAAAAAAACAAAATAAAAAATCAATAGTAAAGCATTTTCCAGAAATTTGTCAAACAATGTAATTTTCGATAGCTCTTTGTCATTTCAGATTTATCAGTGGAACCGCATTGTTAAATTTTAGTCATTTCTGAACTGTCAGTTTGCATCAGCACATTTTACTAATTTGTTCAAGTACGCCTGATACGCAGCACAATATGCAGTATAACGTCCTCAATCATTTTCTAATCCATTCTAATTTTGTGTAAATAAAACTAGTATTTTACTATAAAGTGCATGAATGCATTAACATTCTGTCAGGTGTGCCTGCTGTCAGGAAAAATATTCGTTTTCGTCATCTATTGGACACTTCACATTTTATGACGATTACAGGGACTAAACAAGGAACCGTTTCGTTGTTAATAAATCACACATTATTCAAAAATTATCATATGAACTGTGCCACAGCAATTGATAAAACTTATTGTCTACAAATAAAGTCTCGACTGACCGAAATTGTCTATAATGTAATATCACACACTGACTCGATTTTATTTCCCCTGCTAGACACTTGTGAAACAAATATGTCTGCAATACTTTAGTTGTCGATATGCAATACAAGTCAATGAAAAAACTTACGTTTTCATACAAGTTCGATGAGGTTTAAGTGTTTAAAATTCCCGTGTGTGCACTTTGGACGTCGAACTTCACGGCGCAACGTTCTCATGTCAGGTCTGCTGCCGGCCGGGATGGCCGAGCGGTTCTAGGCGCTACAGTATGGAACCGCGCGACCTCTACGGTCGTAGGTTCGAATCCTGTCTCTGGCATGGATGTGTCTGATGTGCTTAGGTTAGTTAGGTTTAAGTAGTTCTAAGTTCTAGGGGACTGATGACCTCAGAAGTTAAGTCTCATAGTGCTCAGAGCCATTTGAACCATTTTCAGGTCTACTTTCGCTTATTCGCCGATCGCGTGGTAGACAGGAACGGCTGTATGATCCTCCGTCATAAACGGTTCTTCGTACGGGAAAAATAGTAGCTTTAATATTTTTTAAATACTTGGAGTACGCTTTAGAAGCTAAAATTTTAACACTCCATTTCTTTCGGTTTATTCTTCCAGTCTGAGAAATTTTAGGAAAGGTTTCGACATGTCTGGTTGGACCACTCCCTTGTGAGTTACAAATACCATCAACACACCACTAGCTGTAAAGGAACTTAATAATTTTTTCTTGTTGATAAATAGGTAAATAGTTATTCGACTCTCACACCAAAGATTTAAAGTATTTAACGCTGATGGACAAAAGAAGCTTTATGCTCATCGCTTATTAGTTTTAGTATTAGTTACATTTCGTTGTTCTCCTGTTCTGGTGATAAGACGTATTGTGTAATTTTAAAGTGAAATAGTGTTATACAATGAAAGCAATTCGTGGTCAATTTGATTTTCCGATTTACGATTCTACGTATCCCAGCACCTATAATTCCGGGAGATTATTATTATTTTAGTTTTGCAAGGAGAATTTAGATGGAGGCGACGATCTTCACGACGGCGCTGTTCAACAATAGAGGTACGTGACTGTGTTCATCTCTTTCCCTTCGTGGCCGCCAATGTCAATTTAGATGTATTGGGAGCGACATTCAGAACCTGCAGTCTTTCCTTTCATTTAATTTAGAAGTCCGATAATTTTCCTTCTTAAATGAATATATGCAGTTTAATCACAACAGGCCTCGGGGAATGATAGTACTTAGAACGTACCTGCCTCCATCCCCACCGTAAGTTCGCACATAACTGAGTGTGTACCGCCGGCCGGTGTGGCCGTGCGGTTCTAAGCGCTTCAGTTTGGAACCGCGTGAGCGCTACGGTCGCAGGTTGGAATCCTGCCTCGGGCATGGATGTGTGTGATGTCCTTAGGTTAGTTAGGTTTAAGTAGTTCTAAGTTCTATGGGACTGATAACCTCAGAAGTTAAGTCCCATAGTGCTCAGAGCCATTTGAACCATTTTTGAGTGTGTACCGACGGAATTATGTTTATGGCCCATTTCCTTTACGGTATTAGTTCTTATTTTGAACCAATCACTGGCGAATGTGCGATTTTGTGGAGTCAGCCGGGCGTATTCTATAATAACGTTACTTGTAATATCCAATGGCTTAGTTTCCACAATTGACCTTTGCCTGTGTCGCAACGGCACTTCACGCTAAATACTTATTACGCGGCCATCATTACAACCCTCATTTCAAAATTACGACACTGGCTGAGTAAGCTTCCAACACTTTAACAGGGAGGTTACATAGCCCAGCTACTTTTTCTATGTTAGAATGTTTTAGTATGTATTATTCTTAGATACTCGCTCTTGCCCGCATCTCGTGGTCGTGTGGTAGCGTTCTCGCTTCCCACGCCCGGGTTCCCGGGTTCGATTCCCGGCGGGGTCAGGGATTTTCTCTGCCTCGTGATGGCTGGGTGTTGTGTGCTGTCCTTAGGTTACTTAGGTTTAAGTAGTTCTAAGTTCTAGGGGACTTATGACCACAGCAGTTGAGTCCCATAGTGCTCAGAGCCATTTGAACCATACTCGCTCTTGGGCGGACAGTCTATCCCGTCCGACTTGGTACTTAGCACAGAACTGTTTGACACAAACGACTTCGCTAGTGGGTCATTCGTAACTCAGCTGGCTAGGGTTTCCAAGTGTGTGGTGGCCCTAGCAGAACATGTCCAGCTTTTTACGGCTGTGTCGCGCCAAGCAGACAGTGTGTTGCTAAACCGAATATAAAAAGTGGAACGATCCCGTCGAGTGAGTCATCAGAAGCACGTTTCATATAGCAGCCCACGTCCCTTAGCATTGGGCGCGCACTGATGTGAAGGTAGGCATACAAAAGTCCATTCCAGTCAACATGATAGCAAATCTGTATGGCAAGTTTTCTGTTTCTTTCTGATATTAAGATAAAAGAGAGGTGAGTGTCCTCATTTCTTGACACACTGTTGCAGGGCAAATCTGACTCTGTAGAGTGCATAGAGGCTCCCCTCTGTGCGGCGCCGTATCAAACAGGAATTTGCACTACCACACCGCGCAAAATATCAGTTAACATTTCGCTTAGGATGGCAGGTCCTGTCCCTACCTTCATGGCAGCAGGTGACGCTCTCAAATGACGCCTAACGCCGAACGCTAAGGGATGTTGACTCGGGTTGGAATGTCAGTCTTGCTTTTTATGATCCACTCTACCAGCCGTTTCATTTTTTAAATTCATTTTAGAAACGCCCTGTATGCAAGTGTGAAATGTCCGGCTTTTGTTAGGTTTCTTTTGTGATGAAGTAGGTACAGTACTTCGAAGGGCCGCTGCGAGCTAATGAAGTAAGGGCGAGGAACTAGTCCAAGTGGGAATAAGGTGTACTGTAAAAGTGTATGGATTGAGCAACCACCGTTATTCCTGTGTTGTCTTTTTCTTCGTAGGCCAGACGAGCCTATCGTAGAATGTCACAACCGCGCTATGTGCAGACCTAAAGAGACTGATCAGCTAGTGCCAGCCCCACGCGGTCACTCGCCTGTAGCTCCTGAACAGTGCAGTGCAGCGCAGGCGCGAACGGTGCGCCTTTGCTAGGGAAGCGACTCCTGCGCGGTTTCGCAGGTCACAGCGTTGCTGTCGTCAGTGAGCGACACATCTTATTGCTTACTCGATTTATTGAAGAACCTTTACATTACTTTGGCATAAGGTTATCTTAGGAAGAGTGCCGAGCAATTAAGAAGACGCCGAACTTAGTTGTCATCATCAGTGCCAAATTGTAAGACCGCTGACTGATTTTTTAACGCTATCTACCTCATTCCGTAAAAAGGGAACCCTTAAATAATGACATTGCTGTTCGTGTGTCTATTTGTCCGAATGTTCAAAACCCTTTTCTCGGGAACGAGAGGCGGCCGCTGTGGCCAAGCGGTTCTGGGCGCTTCAGTCCGGAACCGCGCTGCTACTACGTTCGCAGGTTCGAACCCTGCCTCGGACAGGGATGTGTGTGATGTCCTTAGCTTAGCTAGGTTTAAGTAGTTTCTAGGTCTAGGGGACTGATGACCTCAGATGTCCCATACTCCTTAGAGCCATTTGATGTTTGTGTCACGTATCAAAGTTTACAGTCCCTGGCGATGTAGAAAAGAGAAGAAGAGAAGCTTCTAAGTCAATGCATTCGAAAGATACGTCCATTTAAGTCACATATTTTGATACTCGCAAAATGACTCATCAAAACGTGAGGGCTACTTCACGTTGACCTGGAGTCACGAAATTTTTAATAAGAAAGGAAAAGAGTCAGAAAGCTGTTAATCTGTTATTGTATCACATGAAAAAAAATATTATTTTGTCATCTGTTGTTGTTGTTGTTGTGGTCTTCAGTCCTGAGACTGGTTTGATGCAGCTCTCCATGCTACTCTATCCTGTGCAAGCTTATTCATCTCCCAGTACCTACTGCAGCCTACATCCTTCTGAATCTGCTTAGTGTATTCATCTCGTGGTCTCCCTCTACGATTTGTACCCTCCACACTGCCCTCTAGTACTAAATTGGTGATCCCTTGATGCCTCACAACATGTCCTACCAACCGATCCCTTCTTCTAGTCAAGTTGTCCCAGAAACTCCTCTTCTCCCCAATTCTATTCAGTACCTCCTTATTATTTATGTGATCTACCCATCTAATATTCAGCATTCTTCTGTAGCACCACAATTCGAAAGCTTCTATACTCTTCTTGTCTGAACTATTTATCGTCCATGTTTCACTTCCATACATCGCTACTATCCATACAAATACTTTCAGAAACTACTTCCTGACACTTAAATCTGTACTCGATGTTAACAAATTTCTCTTCTTCAGAAACGTTTTGCTTGCCATTGCCAGTCTACATTTTATATCCTCTCTACTTCGACCATCATCAGTTATTTTGATCCCCAAATAGCAAAACTCCTTTACCACTTTAAGTGTCTCATTTCCTAATCTAATTCCCTCAGCATCACCCGACTTAATTCGAATACATTCCATTATCCTCGTTTTGCTTTTGTTGATATTCATCTTATACCCTCCTATGAAGACACTGTCCATTCCGTTCAACTGCTCTTCCAAGTCCTTTGCTGTCTCTGACAGAATTACAATGTCATCGGCAGACCTCAAAGTTTTTATTGCTCCTCCATGGATTTTAATACCTACTCCGAACTTTTCTTTTGTTTCCTCTACTGCTTGCTCAATATGCAGATTGAACAACACCGGGGAGAGGCTACAACCCTGTCTCACTCCCTTCCAAACCACTGCTTCCCTTTCATGTCCTTCGACCCTTGTAACTGCCATCTGGTTTCTGTACAAATTGTAAATAGCCTTTCGCTCCCTGTATTTTACCCCTGCCACCTTCAGAATTTGAAAGAGAGTATTCCAGCAACATTGTCAAAAGCTTTCTATAGTCTACAATTGCTAGAAACGTAGGTTTGCCTTTCCTTAAACTTTCTTCTAAGATAAGTCGTAGGGTCAGTATTGCCTCAGGTGTTCCAAAATTTCTACGAAATCCAAACCGATCTTCGCCGAGGTCACCTTCTACTAGTTTTTCCATTCGTCTGTAAAGAATTCGCGTTAGTATTTTGCATGTGTTATCAGACTTTTGAAATTGAAAAAAATCATCGAGTTCCTCGATGCTCGGAAGGGTCTCACAAACAACTGACCGTAACTGAACGTTAATGATGTAAGGAAATTAGCCGACTGGTCATATCTGTTTAAAAAAAGGTAGTCGGGCCATAAGGGCAAAATGCCCGACTAAACATAATAACGAGTCTGGCTGCTTTATTTTTGAAACTGGCAAGCCGAAACATAGCAGATGACGCACAAAGTGCAGCGCGAGGGCTCGCTGAAAAGTAATGCCTCCGAATTCTTTATTCTGTTGTCAGTATCAGTCGAAGTCGACTTTTCCGGTCCGCTAACGTAAGATGCAGCTCTCTGCCGCTATAGGGCTCCGAATTGTAGTGTGCAACATGGCGGCTTGCAACGTAACTATCTAGTTGTACGAGAAACAGTGGAGGATGGGGCCCCTCCACGCCCACACCGACGTGGTGACCAAACCAAAAGTTCTACTGTCACCTCCGTAGAACATGTTAGTTTTCGAATCAGGAGTCACAGGATTCGGGCTGTGATGTTGTCCATGCGTCTGGGTAGGATTACTCAATTACATGGTCTATCAGGAGACAGAAAGTGGACGAAAGCGACCGAAGGGTAGCGGTTTGTAAGGGCAGGGAGGAAAAAAGTGCCAAGGCAAGCGCCACGAGAAAAAAAAAACCTCTGCGACAGTAGGACGGATAGTAAGGGCAGTAGCGGCTTGCTAGCAGCGACAGTGCATGCAAGGTGAGGTTACGTTAGTGCGAGGTATCGTGCATCGTTACCTTTGTCGCTGCGGGTGCTCGTTGTAGATGGGTCAGACGGGCGCTGCAGCTAGGCTCCTGCGAATTCTCCTGAGCCTGCTGCAGCTGCTGCGTCCCTGTAGCAGTCCGAGGTCGTCATACATTAGTGGGCGATCGGCCATAGATCAGCTCACAGTGTAGGGGGTGTGCGTGGCTGGTTTGCGTGTTGTGTACAGTACGGCTTCCCTGCGATTGCCTGTTTTTCGGCGGGTCGAGCATCTGGGATTGCCAGTAGTAGCTGTGTTGCAGGGGCTCGCCAATACTGTTCTATTAGCGTGCTGTGGACCATAGATGTTTACTTCCTTGCTAATAATGTCTTTCGTCTATTATGATTCTATCTATGGTTGTGGTCGTAGTTCCCCGGAGAAAGAACAATCGAGTTACGCGAGCGTCTCGTGTTTCTGTACAGTCCTGTGGAGAGTTTTTGGAATACCTGCAAGAGAGTATCTGGCCGATATTCCCTGTGAAGATCCGCGGTGCGTCTATAACGCGGAGCATTGCTTATTATCATGAGTACTTTATTCTGTACGAGAAACAGTGTGCTGTAACCAAGTTTATAACCACAGAAAACGAGCCTCCAATTGAAAGCCACAGAAGAGTGAAAGCTGTGTATGGCGATGACTGTATCGACATCAGTAATGGGCGACGATGCGGTTGTTAGTGCTCATTATGAAGGAAACGGTGGTGCTAACCTCAACGTATAGGACATCTCGCAGTGGACCACCGCTCATCGCAACCGAGGAGACTCATCGGAACGACTATGACGAACTTATCGCAGAAAATCGCAGGATAACACAGACACAGCTCTCAGGTAAGTGTGACATACCAAGAGAGCGTTTACAGGCCATCACTGCAGTACTGCGGTACAAACACGCGCTGTGCGTGGTGGAGCCCCGAATGCTCCCTCCTTATGTGAAATAGAGGAGATTCGACGCATGCCAACAGTTTCCTTTGCATTTTCAGCGTGAGGCTGACGTGTTCCAAAACAAAGTTGTAACAGGTGACGAAAGCTGGGTGCAACATTTTGTCGCCGAAAACAAGAGAGCATCAATGGAGTCACGTCACAAAGGACCACCGAGGACAAGAAAGTACAAGACTGTGCCATCAGCAGGCGAAGTCATTCTCACAGTGTTCTGTGATGGTGAAGGTGTGATGCCCTTCGAATTCATACCTAAACATGTCACCATGAAGTCTGCAAGGTATTGCCAAATCCTGACAAAACTGATAGCACGGAAGGTTCGTCCACATATGGCGTGTTCTTCCTCCTTTAGCATGACAATGTCTGACAAAACGCGATACCTGAGAGATCTGCAACAATCCGACGCCTTGGGTTCACTGTCATCGATTATCCTCCGTACAGAGTAAACTTCGTCCCACCCAACTTTCATGTTGTTGTTGTGGTCTTCAGTCCTGAGACTGGTTTGATGCAGCTCTCCATGCTACTCTATCCTGTGCAAGCTTATTCATCTCCCAGTACCTACTGCAGCCTACATCCTTCTGAATCTGCTTAGTGTATTGATCTCTTGGTCTCCCTCTACGATTTTTACCCTCCACGCTGCCCTCCAATGCTAACTAAATTTGTGATCCCTTGATGCCTCAAAACATGTCCTACCAACCGATCCCTTCTTCTAGTCAAGTTGTGCCACAAACTTCTCTTCTCCCCAATCCTATTCAATACCTCCTCATTAGTTACGTGATCTACCCACCTTATCTTCAGCATTCTTCTGTAGCACCACATTTCGAAAGCTTCTATTCTCTTCTTGTCCAAACTGGTTATCGTCCATGTTTCACTTCCATACATGGCTACACTCCATACAAATACTTTCAGAAACGACTTCCTGACACTTACATCTATACTCGATGTTAGCAAATTTCTCTTCTTCAGAAACGATTTCCTTGCCATTGCCAGTCTACATTTTATATCCTCTCTACTTCGACCATCATCAGTTATTTTACTCCCTAAATAGCAAAACTCCTTTACTACTTTAAGTGTCTCATTTCCTAATCTAATCCCCTCAGCATCACCCGATTTAATTTGACTACATTCCATTATCCTCGTTTTGCTTTTGTTGATGTTCATCTTATATCCTCCTTTCAAGACACTGTCCATTCCCTTCAACTGCTCTTCCAAGTCCTTTGCTGTCTCTGACAGAATTACAATGTCATCGGCGAACCTCAAAGTTTTTACTTCTTCTCCATGAATTTTAATACCTACTCCGAATTTTTCTTTTGTTTCCTTTACTGCTTGCTCAATATACAGATTGAATAACATCGGGGAGAGGCCACAACCCTGTCTCACTCCCTTCCCAACCACTGCTTCCCTTTCATGCCCATCGACTCTTATAACTGCCATCTGGTTTCTGTACAAATTGTAAATAGCCTTTCGCTCCCTGTATTTTACCCCTGCCACCTTCAGAATTTGAAAGAGAGTATTCCAGTTAACGTTGTCAAAAGCTTTCTCTAAGTCTACAAATGCTAGAAACGTAGGTTTGCCTTTTCTTAATCTTTCTTCTAAGATAAGTCGTAAGGTCAGTATTGCCTCACGTGTTCCAACATTTCTACGGAATCCAAACTGATCTTCCCCGAGGTCCGCATTCTACCAGTTTTTCCATTCGTCTGTAAAGAATTCGCGTTAGTATTTTGCAGCTATGACTTATTAAACTGATAGTTCGGTAATTTTCACATCTGTCAACACCTGCTTTCTTTGGTGTTGGAATTATTATATTCTTCTTGAAGTCTGTGGGTATTTCGCCTGTCTCATACATCTTGTTCACCAGATGGTAGAGTTTTGTCATGACTGGCTCTCCCAAGGCCATCAGTAGTTCTAATGGAATGTTGTCTACTCCCGGGGCCTTGTTTCGACTCAGGTCTTTCAGTGCTCTGTCAAACTCTTCACGCAGTATCTTATCTCCCATTTCATCTTCATCTACATCCTCTTCCATTTCTATAATACTGTCCTCAAGTACATCGCCCTTGTATAAACCCTCTATATTCTCCTTCCACCTTTCTGCCTTCCCTTCTTTGCTCAGAACTGGGTTGCCATCTGAGCTCTTGATATTCATACAAGTGGTTCTCTTCTCTCGAAAGGTCTCTTTAATTTTCCTGTAGGCAGTATCTATCATACCCCTAGTGAGACAAGCCTCTACATCCGTACAGTTGTCCTCTAGCCATCCCTGCTTAGCAATTTTGCACTTCCTGTCGATCTTATTTTTGAGACGTTTGTATTCCCTTTTGCCTGCTTCATTTACTGCATTTTTATATTTTCTCCTTTCATCAATTAAATTCAATATTTCTTCTGTTACCCAAGGATTTCTATCAGCCCTTGTCTTTTTACCTACTTGATCCTCTGCTGCCTTCACTACTTCATCCCTCAGAGCTACCCATTCTTCTTCTACTGTATTTCTTTCCCTCATTCCTGTCAATTGTTCCCTTATGCTCTCCCTGAAACTCTCTACAACCTCTGGTTCTTTGAGTTTATCCAGGTCCCATCTCCTTAAATTCCCACCTTTTTGCAGTTTCTTCAGTTTCAATCTGCAGTTCATAACCAATAGATTGTGGTCAGAATCCACATCTGCCCCTGGAAATGTCTTACAATTTAAAACCTGGTTCCTAAATCTCTGTCTTACCATTATATAATCTATCTGATACCTATTAGTATCTCCAGGATTCTTCCAGGTATGCAACCTTCTTTTATGATTCTTGAACCAAGTGTTAGCTATGATTAAGTTATACTCTGTGCAAAATTCTACAAGGCGGCTTCCTCTTTCATTTCTTCCCCCCAATCCATATTCACCTACTATGTTTCCTTCTCTCCCTTTTCCTACTGACGAATTCCAGTCACCCATGACTATTAAAATTTCGTCTCCCTTCACTACCTGAATAATTTCTTTTATTTCGTCATACATTTCATCAATTTCTTCATCATCTGCAGAGCTAGTTGGCATATAAACTTGTACTACTGTAGTAGGCATGGGCTTTGTGTCTATCTTGGCCACAATAATGCGTTCACCATGCTGTTTGTAGTAGCTAACCCGCACTCCTATTTTTTTATTCATTATTAAACCTACTCCTGCATTACCCCTATTTGATTTTGTATTTATAACCCTGTAATCACCTGACCAAAAGTCTTGTTCCTCCTGCCACCGAAATTCACTAATTCCCACTATATCTAACTTTAACCTATCCATTTCCCTTTTTAAATTTTCTAACCTACTTGCCCGATTAAGGGATCTGACATTCCACGCTCTGAACCTTAGAACACCAGTTTTCTTTCTCCTGATAACAACGTTCTTCTGAGTAGTCCCCGCCTGGAGATCCGAATTAAGGACTATTTTACCTCCGGAATATTTTACCCAAGAGGACGCCATCATCATTAAACCATACAGTAAAGCTGCGCGCCCTCGGGAAGAATTACGGCTATAGTTTCCCCTTGCTTTCAGCCGTTCGCAGTACCAGCACAGCAAGGCCGTTTTGGTTAATGTTACAAGGCCAGATCAGTCAATCATCCAGACTGTTGCCCCTGCAACTACTGAAAAGGCTGCTGCCCCTCTTCAGGAACCACATGTTTGTCTGGCCTCTCAACAGATACCCCTCCGTTGTGGTTGCACCTACGGTACGGCCATCTGTATCGCTGAGGCACGCAAGCCTCCCCACCAACGGCAAGGTCCATGGTTCATGGGGGAAGCCAACTTTCATCTGTTTCCAAAATTTGAAGAACACCTTCAGGGACTTCATTTTGATAGTGATGAAATGGTGGAGACGGAGGTGCGGTTGTGGCCTCGTCAGTGAAGTCGAACGTTCTACAGTGACGATAGGAACGAACCTGTCTTTAGTTGCGAGAAATGATTTCGTCACCAGAATGACTGTGTTGAGATATAAGAATGCAGATGTGAAGAATAAGGATTTCAAGATTGTAAACATTGCTGAAACAGCAATTGTTGAAATTTTTCACCACGAGTTCGTAGCTGAAGTACTAACTGTGTTCGCAGTGACCCTGTGTCCATAATCATATTGTATAAATGGAGATGATGTCTTAACTACTGACGACGCATCTGGCACAATTGTTTCATGAATCTCCATTGAAAGATGTAATTTTAATTTTACTTCTGATGAGGGTATATTTATATACACCGAAACATTGGTCAAGAATTTTAATAAATTTTCATTCTGAAATTGTTTTGGCTGTCATCATTTACCGTGAAGAATAAAGATGTATTATGTTACTAAAGTTTTGTTTTATTTAAAAAGCTTTTAGAGTTTTGACGTAAAATACTTGGAGGCATTACTTTTCAGCATGTCCCCGTCATAAAATTGTTTGCTTGAACTTAACAATGAAATGATATTTTGATAGCGCAGTATTAAAAGGTTCTTCAATACTGTTATGAACAAAATCTGAATATTAATTTAGTCGTAATTAACAATCGAAATTGAGAACTTTGGCAAGTAGGAGAGACGACAGTACTTTCATCTTTTATTACAGCACATTATCGACGTTCTCTTCGCTTAGGTTGGCGCAATTTTTAAGTAGCACCATCTGTAGTTTTTGCCTCAGTACAACTTAGAACGTCATACGTTTTCTACCGTATCTTTTCTCAACTGAGATCTGATACGCTGGAATAAAGCAGAGGCTCCGACAGAGATATGTTTCGAGTGCTCTTAAAGCAGAGTTCTAGTCGCTGTACAGGAAATATACAGTGTTCCACCCAATCTCCATTACCAAGGACTCTCTTTTCTTAGAAACCGCTACGCCCGTCTTAATGTTCTCTGGAAGCCGATCTATTTTCGTGTGTTCTGAAACCGTCTGCAACGTAATTCGAAGAGTAGAACGGACTCGCGGTAACCCTCGATGCTGTCATTACTAAGACAGAGGAAGGAAGTAAATAATACAGGGACGCGAGAGTGCGGTGCAGCTGGGGCTGAGCTGAGGTGAGGTGAGCTGAGGCGGTTCTTCTCGCTCTACGGAAGAAGGCGACCCGGTGCCCGTTCGTTAAACACGTTTCTATATACCCTGGGAGCGGCCGCGCGGGTCCCACCGGGGGAACCTTAGAAGAGTCATAACTGTATTAGGAATTCGCCTTGCCGCAGAAGTTGGGAGGCCGACGCAGAAATCTTTGATGGAGCGTCCGTCGGAGCAGCCAAGGAAAGCTTAACGACGTTCCAGTCCAATTTCCTCCCGTAAATTAACTAACGGAAGGACGGCACTGGGTAGTCGGTTTCTGCGGTCACGGCCGCCCTCGCAAAACTGTCACAGGGCCACCTCCTAGGGAACGACGGACGAGGCGCGCACGCTCCGGATAGCAACTTCCTGTCCACAAGCGTGTGAAGAACTATAAACGTGGTGTGAAGTGATGGATGAGTACGGCAGATAGCGTTCTTTTTACGAAGACCACTGAGAAAGTAACACCTGCGTTTTTTCTCCTACATTAAGTTGGTAATATAATAATCATGAATTGGTCACACTTGCGCAAACTTTCTTCTACAGTCCATTCAAGTAACAATGCGCTCTATGTACAGTTGGCAGCAGTGTGTAAGTTTAGGGAATCCCCGACAGTGAAGTGCGTGTTAAACAGCTCTCCGTGATTAAATTCGTTACTCTGGATGGTAAAACGTTCAATCATATTCACTAAAGGCAAAAGAAGGTGTACGATGATAAGACGGTAGACCACGGCCTGGTTAGACTATGGGTTTTCCGTTGTATGAAAGCTGAAGGGCAAACAAACAGTTGCTGGTGCAGTGCGGAGGGGCCGGCCTGCGATTGTAGTGACGTCACACAGCATCCAGCGAGGCCCACGAGAAAGACAGGCCGCGGCGCGTACGTCACGAAGGTAGGTTTGAACTCGTTCGCTCGCTCAGCTCGGCAGACGAAATGCGTGTTTAAACCTGTTAACTCGCAGCTGCGGGTGTACATACTAACGAGAATTGCATCTTCTACTAGAATCTGCTATTATGAAGGCCGGCCCTAGTGGCCGAGCGGTTCTAGGCGCTATAGTCTGGAACCGTGCGACCGCTACTGTCGTAGGTTCGAATCCTGCCTCGGGCATGGATGTGTGTGATGTCCTTAGGTTAGTTAGGTTTAAGTAGTTTTAAGTTCTAGGGGACTGATGACCTCAGAAGTTAAGTGCCATAGTGCTCAGAGCCATTTTGCTATTACGAAGTCCTACTGATTAACAGTGCTACAACAAAATTTAATTTAACAGCAATACTCAACGTAAATTGTATTGGGTCTTGTTCATAGCATTTAGTCTCTATTGGTTAACAGTCCTCATTTCAAACAAGAAGTGGTGCTTATGAAAGTGATAATCACTTTGTCATTATTCTAATTATATTGTACCCCAGTAGAGCCGTAACAAATTATAAGTACACTACTGGCCATTAAAATTGCTACACCACGAAGGTGGCGTGCTACAGACGCGAAATTTAACCGACAGGAAGAAGTTGCTATGATATGCAAATGATTAGCTTTTCAGAGCATTCACACAAGGTTGGCGCCGGTGGATACACCTATAACGTGCTGACATGAGGAAAGTTTCCAACCCATTTCTCATACACAAACAGCAGTTGACTGGCGTTGGCCAGTGAAACGTTGTTGTGATGCCTCGTGTAAGGAGGAGAAATGCCTACCACCACGTTTCCGACTTTAATAAAGGTTGGATTGTTGCCTATCGCGATTACGGTTTATCGTATCGCGACATTGCTGCTCGCGTTGGTCAAGACCCAATGACTGTTAGCAGAATATGGAATCGGAGGGTTCAGGAGGGTAATACGGAACGCCGTGCTGGATCCCAACGGCCTTGTATCACTAACAGTCGAGATGACAGGCATCTTATCCGTATGGCTGTAACGGTTCGTACAGCCACGTCTCGATCCCCGAGTCAGCAGATGGGGACGTTTACAAGACAGCAACCATCTGCACGAACAGTTTGACGACGTTTGTAGCAGCATGGACTATCACCTCGGAGACCATGGCTGCGGTTGCCCTTGACACTGCATCACAGACAGGAGCGCCTGCGATGGTGTACTCACCGACGAACCTGGGTGCACGAATGACAAAATGTCATTTTTTTCGGATGAATCCAGGTTCTGTTTACAGCATCATGATGGTCGCATCCGTGTTTGACGACATCGCTTTGAACGCACATTGGAAGCGTGTATTCGTCATCGCCATACTGGCGTATCACTCGGCGTGATGGTTTGGGGTTCATTGGTTACACGTCTCGGTCACCTCTTGTTCGTATTGACGGCATTTTGAACAGTGAACGTTACATTTCAGATGTGTTACGTCCCGTGGCTCTACCCTTCATTCGATCCCTGCGAAACCCAAATTGCGTGAAAATGTAATCACATGTCAGTTCTAGTATAATATATTTGTCCAATGAATACCCGTTTATCATCTGCATTTCTTGTTGGTGTAGCAATTTTAATGGCCAGTAGTGTAGCTCTATGGACTTCTGATCATCGTAGGATTAATAACAGTAAGACTTCATAATAGCGGCTTCCAGTAGACGCAATTCTCGTTTCTACGTACGCACCTAGTTGCGAGTTAACAGGCGTAGAAAAGTAGTTTGTCTACTGAGATGAGTGAGCGAGAGAGTTCAGGCCTACCTTCGTGACGTTCGCGCCACGGCCTGTCTTTCTCGTAGGCTTCAGCATTTAGTCAACCTGTCGACCAGATCATCTGTGACGATCATGTTCGGTAAACGTTGTGTAACGGTCAGTATTAAAAAACTGCGCTACTCCAAGATTTGTGCACCCTGGGTACGGAAAATCTAGATAGAGGAGAATAAAGAAGCAAAGAAAAGAAATACATCCATTCCGCTGAAGCGTTTCAATGTGGACGGGAATGGGAAGGCCCATGATATTTACCGCACAGGTAGACACGTTGTTGTTCCAGGGTGGAAAAATGACTGTGGATAGAGATGGTGTTATTTTGACATGTGAGAAATTAATCTAGGAGCATGTAGCTGTTATCTTTTGTATATCACATTCACTTTTCTTCTAAAATAAAAGTAACCGGATGAATTAGTCTCTTACTGGTCCTCGTATTGGCGAAGGTGGTTGAGAGCTCCTAATTAATCCAACTTACACTCGTGACCTTGCTCTATCGATTTTTTTATCAGCTTGGTCCTGTGAAAGGAGCTTTACATGGTATTAAGTTCAGTTCTAACGAAGTGGTAAAGGAGAAGTTCAAAACTGACTTAGAAAAAATGGTTCAAATGGCTCTGAGCACTATGGGACTCAACTGCTGAGGTCATTAGTCCCCTAGAACTTAGAACTAAACTGACTTAGAGGTCAGGTTAAGATATTCTTCGCTGAGGGCAGAGTTCGCTCAAGATTACTTGCCACATGTGCAGAAACATATTCTTGCTGCCAGCGATGGGCGAGTCTACCTACGTTTGCTGTCACCTACTGAGCCATGAGCTCCGTCCGTTAAGTAAGAAACATTGTCTGCCCTCCTGGGCAACGCTACAGGAAGGAAGAGTGTGCAAGCTCCGGAACCACTGCAACCTTTCTGGAATGATTTCAAAGAACTGCTAGGTTAAAATTAATAATAATAGTAATAATAATAATAATAATAATAATAATAATAATCCCGTGTGGAGTTGATAGTCTCCCATCGGGCGCCTCCCCAGGTGGCGGATAGGGGAATGCTCTCCAGATATGGAGGGTACCGGGGAAATAAAATACCCGGGGTGGACCAAAACTATCAACCGAAATCCACTAACGTCTGCCTGGTATCCAGCGGTTAGGGGTCAGCGTCTGTTCGCCTAGATGGTGCGGCTGCAGCAACCTTCTTGATCTCAACAAGCAAGTCGTATTCCTCGTGATCTTTCCTCGGAAGGACCACCACCAAGTTAGTTTTCAACTTGAAAACCAAACATGATGATAACACAAGGAATGAATCCACTACCACGGGCACCAGTCGCAAGGCTGGCTTTACCTGGTCATCGGATTCCGGGGGACCAGGAGCATCATGTTACGCCTAAGGTTGAGAACCAGACGACGTCCAAATTATTACACACAAAACAAAGACACTTCATCGGTACACTTAATACTAATACTCTTTTCAAACTGGGCAAGATCAAACAACTTACAGACGTGCTGCAAAAATTCCAGATCAAAATCCTTGCAATCCAGGAAACACGATTTACGGATGAAAACCATTTTGATACGGACAACTACAGGATCTACAAAGGAAAACCAGCAGTTAAAACTAATGAGAAAGGACTCAAACAGTTTGGCACAGCATTTGCAGCCCACAAATCTATCAGAGACTCTGTCATTGACTTCCAATCTGCCTCAGAACGTATATCAACGCTCTCCGTCAAATCGGCCAACAAAGCATATACCTTGATCAACGCACACGCACCCACAAATAACAAGAAGAACCGCCAGAAAGTGGATGACTTCTGGAATGACCTTGAAGAGACGACAAACAAAATTGCCAAACACCATGTAATAATCTTGTTAGGCGACTTTAACGCACAATTAGGTAAAGAGAAAAAATACAGGAAAATCACCGGAATCCATACAGCTCACAAGAGAACTAACAAGAATGGGGAAAGATTGATAAACTTTTGCGAAAATTTCGGCCTCATAATTATGTCAACACAATTCAAAAAACCCAACAAGAAACTGTATAGTTGGAAGTCGCCCAACACAATGTTGGGTGAATTCCAGATAGATCATGTGGCCATCTCCAAGAGTAACACAGCAGAAATTCTGAATGTGAAAACGAGAAGAGGATTTTTTGACTCAGACCACCATCTCCTACAGATAAAGACCAGATTACAACCCAATAGAAAAAAGCCAAAACTAAACAAAGTGCTGAGACCAGACCCCGAATACATAAAACTCAACAAGGAAAACATCTTACAGGAAATTAGTCAGACAAACACCACAAACTGGACAGAACTTGTGGACGTCCTCAAATCCACGATGAAATTGGGTCAACCCCCGAGAAGGAGAAAACACAGGTGGTGGAATATAATATGTGACCAAGCAATAGAAGAAAGGACCAATGCCTGGAAAAACTTCAATAGTCACAAAACATCAGAAAAATGGCAACAATTTCTAGTAATCCGAAAACAAACATCGAAAACTATTCGGAGGGAAAAAAGAAATTATGACAAACGGCGACTAGATGAGATAGAACAAGATTTTAAGAAGAACAACACCAGGAATTTTTATAAGACGTTTAAAGAACATATTGCAGGATACCAGCCACCCAATCTTTGTTTCAAGAAACCGGATGGTTCACTAGAAACTAACACAAAGAATAACTGCCAAATCCTCGCAGACTATTTCAACAAACTTCTCAACTGCGAAAGACCTACAGAGGATATTCACTACGAGACGTCTACACCAAATCCTGACGCTAAACCGCCAACCATCAACGAAATAGTAGAAATTATCAAGACTCTGAAAAACAATAGAGCCCCAGGAGAAGATGGAATTATTGCAGAACTATGGAAACTAAATGACGAAAGATTAACAGGAAAAATTCACAAAATCATATTAAACATTTGGGAAACAGAACAGATCCCTTCTGAATGGAAATGCGCACTCATCCATCCACTCCACAAAAAAGGGGACAAAACTGAACCAAATAATTACAGGGGTATCTCACTCGTACCGGTCACATATAAAATCCTATCAAAAGTTCTCATGAATAGATTGGAAGAACAAGCTGACCCACAAATAGGAGAATACCAGGCTGGTTTTCGCAAGGGACGATCAAGCATAGAGCAGATCTGGAATCTGAAAATGATTCTCCAGATGAGAAACACCCGAAACACAGTGGTTACTTTTGTAGATTTTAAAAAGGCCTACGACTCAATAGACAGAGTAGCGCTCTGCAAGACGCTGGAAGAATTCAGCATTGACAGAAAGACAAGAGCAATCATTCGGGAAACATTAACTGACACAATCTCCAAGGTTAAATTTATGGGGGATATCTCGGAACCATTTGAAATCCAAACTGGAGTGCGACAGGGTGACGGACTTTCACCATTACTCTTTAATATCATTCTTGAAAAAATTATCAGGACATGGGAAAAAGAAGTCAAAGGAATCCAAATTGGCATTAGAAAAGATAATAGATTCAATGTGAAGTGTTTAGCTTTTGCAGATGACCTTGCAATCCTCACAAATAATAGAAAAGAAGCTACTAACGCCATAGAGAAATTACACGAAATTGCACAAAGAACCGGCCTGCAAATCTCATATGAGAAAACCCAGTACATAGAAAGAGTGCCACAAGACAAATTGCCTATTGTGACAACCCATGGGAAAATTGTACAAGTACCACATTTTAAGTACCTGGGAGAAATCATCCAGCCATCAGGGATCAACCTAAAGGCCAATGAGGAAAGAATAAAAAAACTACAGAAAGCATATAAACTCACGTGGAACTATTATAACAAAAAGTCCATATCCATTAACGCAAAATTGAGGCACTACAACACCGTCGTACTTCCGGAGGCACTGTATGCATCTGAAACAACACAAATAGGTGGGCAAACTAAAATCAAAGAAATAGAGAAACAAGAAAGGAAAATTCTCAGGAAAATTTTTGGCCCGATACAAGAGCAAGGAATCTGGAAGAAGAGACCAACATCAGAATTATATAAATACACAGACAAGATTACAGATACAATAAGGAAAAGAAGAATGCAGTTCTACGGACATATCCACAGGATGAATGAAAACAGAATTTCAAAGCGAATTCTTAAAGTCATCAACTCAGGCAGGGGAAAAACAAAATGGATAAAAGAAGTTGAAGAGGACCTCAGACAAGCACACATAACAGTAAATTATGCAGAAAATAGAACTGAATTCAGGAACATCATCAAAAAACATAAATTTGACACCACAACACAGAAGAGAACAGGATGCAAATGGACAGCGGAGCGAAAGAAACAACACAGTGAACACATGAAGAAAATTTGGGCTCAGAAAAAACATAAACAATCATCATAAAGGAATTCAAGTTCAAACGCTCTCTTAAATGGGAATAATCGAAAATAATAATAATAATAATAATAATAATAATAATAATAATAATAATAAGATTGGCCAAACGACTTGGAAGATACAAAAAAAGTGAAAATGGAAGGAAACAAAACCAAACATTCGACATAAACCAAAAGAAATTTTACCAGACAATAGATAACACACACATTAAAATAGACAATCCACCAAACATAACAGACATGGAACACTTCTGGAGCAACATATGGTCAAACCCGGTACAACATAACAAACATGCACGGTGGACACAAGCAGAAACAGACACATACAAGATGATACCACAAATGCCTGATGTGATAATTTTGCAACATGAGGTCACCCGAGCAATTAATTCTACGCACAATTGGAAAGCCCCTGGAAAAGATAAAATAGCAAATTTCTGGCTAAAGAAGTTCACCTCAACACATTCACATCTAACTACACTCCTGGAAATGGAAAAAAGAACACATTGACACCGGTGTGTCAGACCCACCATACTTGCTCCGGACACTGCGAGAGGGCTGTACAAGCAATGATCACACGCACGGCACAGCGGACACACCAGGAACCGCGGTGTTGGCCGTCGAATGGCGCTAGCTGCGCAGCATTTGTGCACCGCCGCCGTCAGTGTCAGCCAGTTTGCCGTGGCATACGGAGCTCCATCGCAGTCTTTAACACTGGTAGCATGCCGCGACAGCGTGGACGTGAACCGTATGTGCAGTTGACGGACTTTGAGCGAGGGCGTATAGTGGGCATGCGGGAGGCCGGGTGGACGTACCGCCGAATTGCTCAACACGTGGGGCGTGAGGTCTCCACAGTACATCGATGTTGTCGCCAGTGGTCGGCGGAAGGTGCACGTGCCCGTCGACCTGGGACCGGACCGCAGCGCCGCACGGATGCACGCCAAGACCGTAGGATCCTACGCAGTGCCGTAGGGGACCGCACCGCCACTTCCCAGCAAATTAGGGACACTGTTGCTCCTGGGGTATCGGCGAGGACCATTCGCAACCGTCTCCATGAAGCTGGGCTACGGTCCCGCACACCGTTAGGCCGTCTTCCGCTCACGCCCCAACATCGTGCAGCCCGCCTCCAGTGGTGTCGCGACAGGCGTGAATGGAGGGACGAATGGAGACGTGTCGTCTTCAGTGATGAGAGTCGCTTCTGCGTTGGTGCCAATGATGGTCGTATGCGTGTTTGGCGCCGTGCAGGTGAGCGCCACAATCAGGACTGCATACGACCGAGGCACACAGGGCCAACACCCGGCATCATGGTGTGGGGAGCGATCTCCTACACTGGCCGTACACCACTGGTGATCGTCGAGGGGACACTGAATAGTGCACGGTACATCCAAACCGTCATCGAACCCATCGTTCTACCATTCCTAGACCGGCAAGGGAACTTGCTGTTCCAACAGGACAATGCACGTCCGCATGTATCCCGTGCCACCCAACGTGCTCTACAAGGTGTAAGTCAACTACCCTGGCCAGCAAGATCTCCGGATCTGTCCCGCATTGAGCATGTTTGGGACTGGAGGAAGCGTCGTCTCACGCGGTCTGCACGTCCAGCACGAACGCTGGTCCAACTGAGGCGCCAGGTGGAAATGGCATGGCAAGCCGTTCCACAGGACTACATCCAGCATCTCTACGATCGTCTCCATGGGAGAATAGCAGCCTGCATTGCTGCGAAAGGTGGATATACACTGTACTAGTGCCGACATTGTGCATGCTCTGTTGCCTGTGTCTATGTGCCTGTGGTTCTGTCAGTGTGATCATGTGATGTATCTGACCCCAGGAATGTGTCAATAAAGTTTCCCCTTCCTGGGACAATGAATTCACGGTGTTCTTATTTCAATTTCCAGGAGTGTAAATTATTTAACAGTTACATTGCAGACCCATACACAGTCCTCAATACACTTACACAAGGAATAACTTATCTGAAACCTAAAGATCCGTCTATTATTTTACTTGTCTGTTTGTTGCTGGAAAACTTACTTCCGGTTGCGCAACCTTGCTGATAAGCACTTCCTGTACAGCGTTAGCAGTCACTTCTTAAAATAGACATTATGTAATCCTGTTTTCCGCAGCAACAAGGGACCTAGTATTACTAGGACCTTGTTGCAGAAAATCCCTTTTTAGGTTATTTGTTTCATTAGGGTAGATGTATTTTACCTCAATAGAATAAATAAATTTATTAATAAAGAAGACTACACATTGATCTTGCCAAAAGCCGAGAAGCGATTCTTCTTAGTGTTTAAGGTCTCTGGGGCACTCTGGGATGCTCTCTGGGTTCCCCGGTGTGTTCACAGTGACATAAAGATGTGCTTATAGGTAGTTTACTATGTGGTGGTGGCTGTCCATTGTTGGGGAGGTGGGCGGGTGTTTCATTGTTGTCCATTGTTGTTGGACTTAGAATTTTTCTCCGTCTATTATTTTACTTGTCTGTTTGTTGCTGGAAAACTCACTTCCCGTTGCGCAACCTTGCTGATAAGCACTTCCTGTACAGCGTTTGCAGTCACTTCTTAAAATGGACATTATGTAATCCTGTTTTCTGCAGCAAACCCAGCAAAATATCGCCCCATAACATGCCTACCAACAATACACTAAATATTAACTTCAGTCATTACACAGAAATTAATGGCACATACAACACAGAACAAAATTATAAATGAAGAACAAAAAGACTGCTGCAAAGGAGCACGAGGATGTAAAGAGCAACTGATAATAGACGCAGAGGTGACATATCAAGCTAAAACTAAACAAAGGTCGCTACACTACGCATACATTGGTTACCAAAAAGCTTTTGATAGTGTACGCCACTCATGGTTACTACAAATACTGGAAATATACAAAGTAGATCCTAAATTGATTCAGTCTCTGAACATAGTAATGAAAAATTGGAAAACCACACTTAATATCCAAACAAATTCTATAATATCACTTCACAGCCAATACAGATTAAGCATGGAATATACCAAGGAGACTCATTAAGTCTTTTCTGGTTCTGCCTTGCTCTGAACCCACTATCCAACATGCTAACTAATTCAAATTATGGATATAATATTACTGGAACATACCAACACAAAATCACACATTTGCTATACATGGATGATCTAAAGCTACTGGCAGCAACAAATCAACAACTCAACCAATTACTGCAGATAACAGAAGTATACAGCAATGATATAAATATGGCTTTTGGAACAGACAAATGTAAGAAAAATAGTATAGTCAAGGGAAAACACACTAAATAAGAAGGTTACAAATTGGATAACCACAGCGACTGCATAGAAGCGATGTAAATAACAGATGCCTATAAATATCTAGGATACAGACAAAAAACAGGAATAGATAATACAAATATTAAAGAAGAACTGAAAGAAAAATATAGACAAAGACTAACAAAAATACTGAAAATAGAATTGACAGCAAGAAACAAGACAAAAGCTATAAATACTTATACTATACCAATAGTGACCTACTCATTTGGAGTAGTGAAATGGAGTAACACAGACCTAGAAGCACTCAATACACTTACACGATCACAATGCCACAAATATAGAATACATGACATACATTCAGCAACAGAAAGATTCACATTAAGCAGAAAGGAAGGAGGAAGTGGATTTATCGACATAAAAAACCTACATTATGGACAGGTAGACAATTAAAGAAAATTCTTTATAGAACGAGCAGAAACTAGCAAAATACACAAAGCAATCACTCATATAAATACATCGGCTACACCATTGCAATTTCATAACCACTTCTACAACCCTTTGATCACGTAACATCAACAGATACGAAGAAATTAAATTGGAAAAAGAAAACACTACATGGGAAGCACCAGTATCATCTAACATAGCCACAGCCACGCTTACAACACATGGCTAAGAAAAGGCAATATATACAGTGAGACGGAAGGATTCATGTTGCAATACAGCAAGCATATTATTAAAGATCCCAATAACACAACAGATAAATGCAGACTTTGCAAACAACAAATAGAAACAGTAGATCACATCACAAGCGGATGTACAATACTAGCAAATATAGAATACACCAGAAGACATGACAATGTAGCAAAAATAATACATCAACAACTTGCCATACAACATAAACTAATAAAACAACACGTTCCCACATACAAGTATGCACCACAAAATGTACTGGAGAGTGATGAATACAAATTATACTGGAACAGAACCGTTATAACAGATAAAACAACACCACATAACAAATCTGACACCATAGTCAGCAATAAAAACAAGAAATTAACACAACTAATCGAAATATCCATACCCAATACAACAAATATACAGAAGATAACAGGAGAAAAAATTGAAAAATACATCCAACTGGCTGAGGAAGTCAAGGACATGTGGCATCAGGATAAAGATTACATTATACCAATTATGCTATCAACTACAGGAGTCATACCACTCAATATCCACCAGTACATCAGCGCAATACAGCTACATCAAAACGTATATATAAAACTACAGAAATCTGTAATTATTGATACATGTTCAATGACCCGAAAGTTCCTAAATGCTATGTAACATGTACCGTACAGTTAAAAGGAAGTCACGCGTGATCAAGGTCCGCGTCGCTTTCCATTTTTAACCAGACGTAACGTCTGAGAAAGGAAAGAAGTAACAATAATAATCTCACGTATCTTATTAAACTCATTCCTCAGCTACGCCATGAAATGCCTATCATTTCGTTAATGGTCATAGTTATGGTAATATTTGTATTAACGTACTGGTTTTAATATAGTGGTATTATATGGTACTGAGCAAAACTGGGATAGTGTGCAACGAAAAACAGAGGTTCTTATGGCTTTTCGTTTCCTGCATGTTAGATTACATATGCTGCATACGAAATGAAGTTAAATATTGTTTTTTCTTTCTTAAAAGTTGAGACGAGATGTAATTCTATCGCTGATACCTAGGAGCTTAATTGAATGTAGTGCTCTCTTTTCCAACCGTTTGCGCAAACGACAGAGTGCGGGTGAGATATTCATAACATCGTTCATACCTCGTAAAGAGTTAAATGACAGCTTGCAGTGCGGGCAATATTTTCGGCCATAGGTAGCCAATAAACCGTTTGTACCTAATGCGGTACACAAGTAACTGCAGAATTTTTCAATGAAATAAAGCCGCGCGGGATTAGCCGAGCGGTCTTGGGCGCTGCAGTCATGGACTGTGCGGATGGTCCAAGCGGAGGTTCGAGTCCTCCCTCGGGCATGGGTGTGTGTGTGTTTGTCCTTAGGATAATTTAGGTTAAGTAGTGTGTAAGCTTAGGGACTGATAACCTTAGCAGTTAAGTCCCATAGGATTTCACACACATTTGAACACACACACAATGAAATAAAGGCCATTGATAGCTTGCGAAATAAGTAGCATGAGGTGGCAAAAATGTGAGAATAGGAATCACACTTTTATTTTTGTACCAAGTTTGAGCTTTTCATAAATTATCCACCTCACTTGCGCTCAGTTGTTTGGTTAATAGTAGGCTGTTTCAAGATTCTGCTGTAAGTGCAACAACATTAGCATACTAGTGCGATTAAATTGTGTAAATCCCACCGTGCTTTGGGAAAAGAAGCTAATTTTACAGTGGCAACAATACAAAGGAAAATGGCACAACAATGGCAAAAATAAATCGTTCTCTGTGTTGAAATTTCGGTATAATCCTATGCCCACTGTAATTTTTTCAAAAATAAACACGTGGCTTGTCGAACTATTTGTGGTACTGGCATAACCTGTTAATATCCTCGTTTGCAAACTTGTTGTCGGTAGCTTAGAGTTCATGCGTGACTGGTGTTTGTGTGAAGGCTTCACCTGCAGTACTACACCTAACCCATGACGCTGGCTGTTCCGCAAGGAATCCGCCACCACTTCCATTTTCTCGTCATTCACCACACTTTTTATATTGTATACTCTCTGTAAGGACAAATGCACAGACGTTGGTGGGGATTGCGTAGAAAATTTGGCACAAATTGTGTTGATTTAATTCATCATTTATTTTCGAAAACAGTTTAGTCTGTAATTAATGTGAAAGATTTTTTGATATAGGGACTACTTTCAGAAACTGACTGATGTTACGACAGGCAGCCTAGTATGAATGTTGGAAAAGCAGTCACATGGTAGATTTTCTGGGTTTCCTGGCAGTGTATGAGGAATAGATAAAGATTATCATGTGCTAATGCGCTACAGCACAGTGTAAATATCGTACTAAAATTATGTCATTTAACTTGGAATGTGAGCCAGAAATCGCAGTAAAACTACCCCACTTCTGTTCGAAGTCGGCCGGCCGCTGTGGCCGAGCGGTTCTAGGCGCCTGAGCCCGGAACCGCGCGACTGCTACGGTCGCAGGTTCGAATCCTGCCTCGGGCATGGATGTGTGTGATGTCCTTAGGTTGGTTAGGTTTGAGCAGTTCTAAGTAGTAGGGGACTGATGACCTCAGATGTTTAGTCCCATAGAGCTTAGAGCCATTTTGGTTCGAAGTCGAGCCGTAAACCGTAGTACAATCATACCATTTCTCCTTGAATATGTGCTTTTTGCCGGCCGCGGTGGTCTAGCGGTTCTAGGCGCGCAGTCCGGAACCGCGCGACTGCTACGGTTGCAGGTTCGAATCCTGCCTCGGGCATGGATGTGTGTGATGTCCTTAGGTTAGTTAGGTTTAAGTAGTTCTAAGTTCTAGGGGACTGATGACCACAGCTGTTAAGTCCCATAGTGCTCAGAGCCATTTTTATGTGCTTTTTGAAAATAAAATGGACGAAAACATGTTCTGTAATGTCCTTTTCACGACAACTAGAAATCAGTGTCGAGAGCTGAAATGATGGTCAGTCACACTACGATAAGACTCAGAGAACAGAACATCTATTTTCGACTGCGCTTGTTCTCATGTGACGTCATCTCTCACGGCACTACGAGTGGTGCATTGCTCACAGCACCAGGTCTGTGGTTTCCTTCGAAACTACGTGCAACACACTGTGCAAGCTAGTCTATGGGGTAAGACGCTGATCAAGCTAGTGTATGAGAGACTTTTGAAGATCAGTTGATGTAACGGCTGTCAAACTGCATTTTTACTTCTGAAACGGAAGAAAAATCAGCCTTAAAGTGAGGCAGGATGCACAGCTTCAGCAACAAGAATAATACGCGAAGATTTAGGGCCAGAAACTCTCCTATGGAGAAGAAATCAAATGGAGATCTTTTACCTCATGCTTATGGCCAGTGCAAATGTCGCTGTAGTGTTAGAAGAGGGAATTTTGCGAAAACTGTACGTACGAGCACAGTAACAGCTCCTGTTCACGAAATTAATAGGTTCTAGGATATCGGTATGTTACAGAACATTGGACAGACAAGTTCTTCACTCAGTTAAAACCGACAGATGCTGAGTGATGTCATAATGACAAAGCAAGAGAGGCACTGGTATATGCACTGGTATACGAACTAAAGATGTGTGAAGAATCTGTAACATCCTGTGCATAACAGTTATAGTTATAAACCCAATAAATCAGAAATTACTTTCTAATTAAAGAATTACTACAGTCTATGAGAAAGTTCAAAAACGGTTCAAACGGCTCTGAGCACTATGGGACTCAACTGCTGTGGTCATAAGTCCCCTAGAACTTAGAACTACTTAAACCTAACTAACCTAAGGACAGCACACAACACCCAGCCATCACGAGGCAGAGAAAATCCCTGACCCCGCCGGGAATCGAACCCGGGAACCCGGGCGTGGGAAGCGAGAACGCTACCGCACGACCACGAGATGCGGGCTATGAGAAAGTTCATCTGACTCCAGTTACGAGGGTCACTCCAAATGAAATGCACAAGATTTTTGTAAAAATACAGTTTTCATTCTGCATGTGTGAAAGTTTTGCAGTGCGTAGATACATCTTTCCCGCTTGATTTCAAACTTAGTTCAACCTGTTCCCGTGAGTGGCGCCGTCTTCAAGATGGCTGCTACACTTGACGATCGTCAGAAGCAACGTGCTGTCCTAGAATTCCTGTGCTGTGAACACGAGACTGTGGGAAACATCCACAAGAAGTTGAAAAAGGTGTTTGGAGATGCTGCTGTCAGCCGCAGTACAGTTAGTCGGTGGGCAAGCAGGTTACATGATGAAAGCGGGCACGGAAATATTGAGGATTGTCCTCGCAGCGGCAGGCCTCGTACTGCACACACTCCAGACAATTGTCGGAGATTTAACTAATTGGTGGCTGCTGACAGACGCGTCACAGTGGACGAATTGTCACGCTACGTCGGGATAGGGGAAGGAAGTGTTTGCAGAAAACTGAAAGTGTTGGCGTTAAAAAAGGTTTGTGCTGGGTGGGTTCCCAGGATGTTGACAGTGGCTCACTAAGAAACAAGATAAACGGAATGCAGAGAACTTTTGGAACAGCACGAGAATGGTGGAGATAAATTTCTTGGAAGAATTGTGACAGGCGATGAAACATGGCTCCACCATTTTTCACCAGAGACGAAGAGGCAATCGGTGGAGTGGCATCATGCAAATTCACCCAAGAAAAAAAAAATCAAAACCACACCTTCTGCTGGAAAAGTTATGGCTACGGTGTTTTTCGATCCCGAAGGACTCTTGCCTGTGAACATCATGCCAAGTGGAACTACCATTAATTCTGATGCATATGCGACGACACTGAAGAAACCTCAAGCTGGACTGAGTCGTGTTCGACCACATCGGGAAAAGCAGGATGTTTTGCTGTTGCACGACAATGCAAGGCCACATGTCAATCAAAAAACGATGGAAGCGATCACAAAACACGGATGGAGAAATCTGAAACACCCGTCTTACAGTCCTGACCTTGCTCCATGTGACTATCATCCCTTTAGGAAATTGAAAGACTCTCTTCGTGGAACAAGATTTGAAGATGGTGTCTCCCATGTGCACGCTGCCAAACAGTGGCTCCAACAAGTTGGTTAAGAATTTTACCACGCGGGTATACAGGCGCTGGTTCCAAAATGGCGTAAGGCAGTTGAGAGGGATGGAAATTATGTGGAGAAATGAAAATATTGTTCCTAAAGGATGTATCTACACACTATAAAACTTTCAAACATGTAGAATAAAAGATGGATTTGAAAAAAATAGTGTGCATTTATTTTGGAGTGACCCTCGTATAAATTGGAAGCATCGGAGATAAAAAGCGTTAACAGTTACTGGGTTCTTACTGCCACGATCGCGTGGATAGGTTGGATTCCCTCAGCATTTCTTCTCTGACTGCGAGTGGGTTTCCAGAGCAGCAAGTCGTTTCGCTTCACTTCACGCTGTGGCTCGTTGCTTCTTTTCCTTGCATCCAGTTTCAACACAACGCACCTTAAACCCTCTTTAGTCATCTTACCCTTCTTGCTAGGAATATAGCCCCTTCCGCCCCTCCGCCCTCCTCCTATAACTCTCTCAGGTTGTCCATCACCAGGGACTCCCATTAACTTGTGGGAAAAAATAACTTGCACGGAGTAAATCATGCGTTATGGAGTGTTTGCAGTTATCGTAATAACTAGTTACATGTGCCACGTATCCATTTCAATAATTGCCTATGCTGTGCCCAGCTGTTTATCGAAACAAGTACTTGGTCCCACATGGGTCTGCGAACAAATTGGCCATGCGATATTCGTATAGCTATGGAAATAACAGATTGTTTGCATAGATGCACAAGTAATACACTCCAGTATCTAAGTTCTGTGGAAAACGTATTCTTTCCAGGTGTTAACAACCCTGTAATGTACTACTATGATTCATTCTGGTCCATTTGGAGGTAGTGGATTGTACCAAAGAAACTGTAATACTGAATGGGTGTGTTCACGGACAATTTGTGCTACTGCAATATCAGTAGGTTAGACAATTCTCTTTTCGAAACATCTAGGCGGCTACTAATGACGTGGAACTGTTGACACGATAATCATTCACAGGTAAACCAACTAATGTTACATGTCCGAGCAAAGCTTTAAATTTATTCTTTTAATTGATATGTGTTATTATTAAGTCTTTTTTTACACGTTGACGGCTTAATAATTATTTTTCTTTTAGTATAGAGGACTGTTTTCTAAATCCCAGTACTTACTTTAACTATCATCATCTGTACCAATTCTGAATGTAACCATTATTTTAGCTAAAAACATTATCAACGGCTGGCCAAACCACTCACAAAGAATTTCAGGTCAATTTGAATAGTAACAGGATTTTAAAACAGTGTTGAACGTACATTGGGTCGCAACATCGGCACTAAGTTTGAGGTAGGTTCCGATAAATGCCCTACATGATACTTCAGTAACCGAAAATACTGAAAGGCACTTGCTCGTCAAGGCAAGATTCAAGAAGTATTCCGTCTAGCTATTAAGGGCAACATTATTAATTACACTGATATTCTAAACCCAAAATGATACTGCATAGTCAGATACTCGACTACACGTAACGCGCATTTGATAGTAGTGATACCTAACAGGAAAACTGCCATATTCAATGGGCTGTGCTCCACAGATTTGATAGTGTACTTTCATGTATACCACAAGGAAGCTGATAACCGACGTGTGATGTACGAGGTGTGGCTAGAAAAAAACCGGACTAGTACTGGTGAAACAATAAAACGAATGCAATAAGGCTGAAAGTCGCGTGGCCTGTCACGTGACTCTCGCTCCGCCTACTGCTCGAGTTTCATCTGCCTCCTGCACTCAGTCTGCCCGTGGCGTCCGTTTTAAGTAGTTGACGTTTTGTCTGTGCGTCGGAAAATGTTGAGTGTACAGAAAGAACAGCGTGTTAACATCAAATTTTGTTTCAAACTAGGAAAATCTGCAAGTGAAACGTTTGTAATGTTACAACAAGTGTACGGCGATGATTGTTTATCGCGAACACAAGTGTTTGAGTGGTTTAAACGATTTAAAGATGGCCGCGAAGACGCCAGTGATGACACTCGCACTGGCAGACCATTGTCAGCAAAAACTGATGCAAACATTGAAAAAATCGGTAAACTTGTTCGACAAGATCGCCGTTTAACAATCAGAGCAGTGTCTGAGTTAACAGGAGTTGACAAGGAAAGTGTTAGGCAGATTCTTCATGAAAGTTTCAACATGAACAAAGTGTGTTCAAAAGTGGTTCCAAAGTGTCTCACAATTGAATAGAAGGAACGCCGAAGAATGATTTGTTCTGACATCCTGGAAAACATTGAAAGTGATCCCACCTTCTTACAAAATGTTGTTACTTGCGATGAATCGTGGTTTTTTACTTACGATCCCGAAACTAAACGCCAATCGATGCATTGGAAAACTCCTGGTTCTCCACGACAAAAAAAAAAAAAGCACGAATGTCAAAATCGAAATTCAAGACAATGATGATTGTTTTTTTTTTTTTTGTTTTTTTGACATCTAAGGGATTGTGCACATTGATTGGGTACCAGAGGGACAAACAGTGAATCAGCATTACTACATTAGCGTCCTGGCTACCCTACGTGAGCGAGTACGGAGAAAACGGAACGATTTGTGGAGAAAAAAGTCATGGATCCTTCACCAAGACAATGCCCCAGTGCGTTGTCAGTGAAGACGTTTTTGGCAAAACACAACATTCCCATCTTAGATCATCCACCCTACTCACCTGATTTGGCCCCCTGTGACTTTTTTCTTTTCCCTAAAGTCAAGTCAGCTTTGAAAGGAACTAGATTTGAGACTGTTGAAGCAGTAAAAGAAAAAGCGACGGAAGTAATGTATGGACTTACCGAAAATGATCTGCAGCATTGCTATGAACAGTGGAAAATTCGTATGGAGCGGTGTAAAGACCGAGGAGGAGAGTACATTGAAGGAGATAATATGAAATTGTAAATAATTGTAAATAAATGTTTTTTACAGCATCAGTCCGGTTTTTTTCTAGCCGCACCTCGTATAGTGTTTTAGGCTTTAAAGTGACCCTGAGCGTGTCATTTACTGTCTAATCAAAAGTATCCGGATACTACTGTGCAATACTACTGTAACCACTAGACATGACGAGACGCGAATCACCAGTATAAAAGGAAGCAGCGATATTGCGCTGGCAGTAGAGAAGCAGTGAGTCAGTGGTAAGCGACACTTGAGATGGTGTGTAGTACGACACCACTGCAAGGTGGTGGATGAATAGGAACGAGTGACTTGGAGTGACGAATCGCACTGTAATCTTTGCCAATCCTATGGAAAAGTTTAGGTTTGGAAAATGCCTGGACACCATCACCTGTCACCATGCGTAGTGCCAGCAGTGAAGTATGGAGGAGGTTCTGTTACTGTACAGGGGTGGTTTTTAGTGGTTAGGGTGTAGTCTTATTGCGCTTAAGAAAACGCTAATTGTAGAAAGACATGAGCATTGTGTGCAACATTGTGTACAGATGTACTGCGTACAGTAGATGAACAAATCGGAGAAGATGCTTATTTGTATCATTATAACATTTCACCTGTCATAAAACAACATCTGAGGGGCAATGTTCTGTGGACCACAAATAACATTCCTGAAATGTACTGGTCTGCCCAGATGCCAGTCTTGACGACAGTGGAACTTCTTTCGGATGAACTGGAACGTCGACTTTGTTCCAAACACTAGCATCCACCATCTTTACCTTATCTGTTTTTGCGTATTGAGAAAGAATGGGCTGCCATTAATCTGCAGAGATTCAGATATCTCATTGAAAATGCTCACAACATAGTTCAGTTCGCCGTAAAGGCGAAGGGTGGACAACCCCATATTAATTTCCGATACTAGATGCCCTGATTCGTTTGATTAGAGAGTGTAAACTCTCAAAACAAGTTGCAAGATAGTAAATTTTTAGCAGTTTCTTGGTGGTACACAAAACAATTAAAGTACCTGGCACAGCAAAACAACCTGTCGAACCAGTTTTGTAGTTTAAAGTACAAGACTCTTTTAATCTGCCGCAGTCTCTCTTCTGTACTATTAGCTTACGTAGACTCTTGAGTTGGAGCATAGTACGTATTATTCTATGCCATTCAAACAACACCTCAGTGAGAACACAAAATGAGGTTCTTTACTGTAGTCCGGCGAAACAATAAACGTGTTGCCAGATCTGTCCCTCAAAGAGTCTCCTCTCTGAAACATAAGAGATATCCAACGTTACACAAAAATAATTATTCGTAAAATCCAGAGAACTCCTGTCTCTGGATAAATAAACAACTGTATGTTGACCAAGACGCCAAACTTGGAGAAATACAAGTGCATCTTCATACGCTGCTGAGTAGGGAAGAGAAACGAATTCCTGACATAAAATCCGGATTGCGATTTCTTGTGATTTCCACTGAAGCGAAGCAACAACACGACAACGTGTGCTTGCCTTTTCGAATCTTCTTCTATAGAGTTACCACGGAGCAGCAAGTGAGAATATTGTCCCGCAGATGGAGAACCATAGCATAGCTTTAGTCTTTCAATGCAGTCCTTCAGAATCCTGCTGACTTTTTGTTGTATCTCCACGTGATATTAACCATACTCCCCACTGCCTCTAGCTTCAGTGAATTTCTGTTGTGTCTCTGATGTTAGCGCATGGCACGTAGACTAAATAGAAAATATTTCAGGAGATGGCAGCCATATAACTAACAATAATGTTTAACAACGTTGTTATAATTACAGGGTGTCTCAAACTTTTCGGGTCAGATTGAAACAGGCGATAGTGGACCCACAACAGATTATACTGAGACAGGGAAACAACTGTCGGAAATTCATATTTATTATGCTACGGACATACACAGAGAACACCACATAACAACAACGTAGCTCATTGTATTCAAAACTGACCACTGTCGGGCTCATTGTGTGCATGGCAACGGCGCATGATGTTCTGCCGCACTCTCTCTAACATCCCTCTTGTCTGCTGTACCAATACAGTTTGGACCCTGGAAAGCAGGTCTTCTGCGGGGGTTTCATACAGCAGCATCTTGACGTAACCTGAGGTAACGTAACTACAGAGGTGAGAGATTTGGCGATCGCGCGGGTTGTCGGACACCATTCTCTTTCCAATCCGGCGATGAGGTTACGTTTCGTTCAGGTGGTCACGGACATTAACATCGAAGTAGGATGGTGTACCGTCGTGTTGAAACCACATTCTTCTGCGGACAACAAATGGTACTGTCTCCAAGAACTGTGGCAGCACATCTCGCAGGACCTCCAGGTAACGTGGACCTGTCAAACGGGGAGGCAGCAAAAAAGATCCTGTAAGGTGATATTGGAACAATACCCGCCCATATGCTGGTGGCAACCAGCGTGGAAGGCCCGGGGATTGTCCTCACTCCAGACCTGGCTGTTGAAAACACTATAATGACTAAATGTGACCTCATCCGTGAACATCAGACCATTCTAAGTTCGTCAGTACAGCAGTGCGGTGGACAGTCAATTGACAGAAGTGAACGCGTGGATCAAAAACCTTTGATCCCAGTGGTAGCACACGGTCTTTATGATATGAGTGTAATACATGTTCTACCAGTACTGTCCACACTATATCCTTTGAAGAGTGCGTTTCAGGGGCAAGTTGACGGGTGCCTTTTGCTGAATTGTCGGCCGCACGATACAACACCATATGCTCAGAGCCTGGTGTTCGGGCATGTCTTGGCCAGCTCTCCGTGGCGTGAACTATCCGTCTCTCGTAAGTTGGTATCCACGGAGATATATTTCTTCCATGCAGGATGATGCCTGTTGGGAACGCACTTCTCTCTACATTAGTGCTGCTTTAAGGGCACTACATCCTGCCTTACCGTACATGAAATGCATGTCTACCAACTCGCGTGACGAGTAATATCCCACCTTTGGCTGCGCGTCATGCACTCTCCAACTCACCAAGGCCACATCACAAACTGTCTGATGCAATGGGCAACTGACATCAGGGATAGTGGTGTGCGTGCGGCACAGGTTAATGTACCGGTACGATACGTGCCTTCTTCACGTGACACACGTGCTATGAGCTATGTCTACATAATGTCTGTTTGGTAGTCAGGGGTATACGGTATTTTGCACCAGCTACCTGTTCCCATGTACAACTGACTCCAGAACTGCATGCGCCTTTGCAATACGTGCATTGAGATTGGCGGTCGTCGCTTTGAATAGTTACTACGACCTATGTTGTTGTTATGCTATGATCGCTGTGTAAGTCCGTAACACAATAAATGTTTATTTTCGAAAACTGATTCCCTCTCTCAGTATAATCAGTAGTGGAGCCATCATCATCTTTATCATTTAGACCTTAGGTTTTTGACACCATATATCCATCATACAGAACACCACTGTGTTTGACGTATTAAAAGGAAAGGATTGATATGACAGTTTAACTTCGTGTCCATGGTTTTTGCATTGTACTGTTCACTGACAGTCTAATGCAAGCATGTAGCTGCAAAGAGCAAGGGGATCACCATCGGATTCGTTCGACAAATTAACCAAACAAGCGTGGCATTATTAGCCGGGCTGCTGAAATCACCGTATAGTACAAAACAGCTAACATAATGATAGAGGAGGGGAGGGAAAAAAGTGTATAAATTGGTAGACACTGATTATTACCAAATGTCATGAAAGCTGTTATTGTAAAGACAGTAAAACAGCGTGACATATATCAGTGCTTTCGATTTATCGTTGATTTCAAAGGGAAAGCACACGAAGAAACGAAGGAAATGTTTTTTTTGTTCGTTAGGAATCAAATGGAAATTATTCGACACGCGAATTTTCGTAGGGTACAACGGTAACATTACATCAATTTGTTTAACGACGATATGCTCCCATGAGCACTACTGTATCAATATGGATCAGATTATACCATGCTCAACTGATTACTTAAAACGTTACGTTGCATTAATTTGTGTTACACCAATTCTATGTTAATGCAATCATTATACGAAAGCATTTGATTAGCATTGGTACATTTATGACACAGAATATAAATTATCACCTGCGAGTAAAAATCAGACACTGAGAAAATAAATTGCTGCGGACAAGACATAATTTCTATATGGTTTTTAAGAATGGCTACCTGTATACTTCTTTGGATGAAGCTATAACCAAATACTTCTACACATAATTTTGCACGGTACTGAACAATTTGAGATGACGGTAGACGAATTGGTTGCATATCAGCAAAGCAGAACTCCTCTGGTGAGTGACTTATGACGATTCGTTGGTTTCTTGAATCTCCTCTTCTTTGCGAGACAACTGTTCTTTTCTTTGTTTTGAGAAAAATGTGGCAAGCAGTAGAGTCCAATTTGAAAAATGGGAAAACTTTTCAAATGTTCGTGGCAGTATATGAACGTGAGTTGTCATTAATCAAACACACACCGGGTCGTCATATCTGCCTTTTTTCTTTTAAGATTCTAGCTTTACACTGTGAAATTAATTATTGTGCTGCATTCCAGAGATAGAAAAAGGTTGGAGCTCACCCCGTGCACTGTTCTTTTGTCCGGAAGTTCACTACGGACCCTATGAGAACTGTAAGTATGAGAGAGATTGCAGTGTACTCTGAGCCCCGTAGCTCGAATGTTAAGATAAAACTATTCTGTCTTTTAAAACGTAAAATGAGGTATATTTGACCTTTGGAAGAGGCCAGTAAGCTTGATGTCTTAGTAAACTGAAGAATCCAGTCCTCGTCTCCCGTTGTATTTAAACAGAAAACAACCGTTGCCGAAATCTCCCCGATATCTAGTGCGTTATCAATTTTCTGAATATCGTGCTTAACTATTTGATAATTTTTCGGAAACCTTAGCTGTGAACTGATAAGAGGCTACGTAACTGATCGATTTCAGGAAGGCAATGGAAATCGTTTAGTCACATTTTTAGTCATAACTGGTTTGATGCTGCAGTTTCTTTCGTATCTTTTAGTAGTCTTTACTTCTGTACGTAACTGCTACAACGAACAACTTTTGTAATGTTTGGAACGTTCTAACGGTTGTCTGTCATTATTGTTTACGCCCTTTACTGCTGTTTTAACTACAGGTATCTGTTGCTGGATATCTAAGCAGATGTACTATTAACCTGCGAAACTGACAGTTACCACCTTTTCTGTTCCAGTTGCGAACAGTTCGCGGGAACTCAGATCTCTTTAATTTTATCTTCGTGGTATTATCGCGAGAAATACACAGGAGCAAGCAATATATCGCTTGACTTCAACGAACTTACTCTCACGGAACTTTTAAAAGTAAATCAAGCTGTGATGTAAAATGCCTCTGCTGGAGCGTCTGCTACTGGACTTGGCTGACCATCAGAGAGACACACTGTGCTTACTACACTACTGGCCATTAAAATTGCTACACCCCGAAGATGACGTGCTACAGATGCTAAATGTAACCGACAGGAAGAAGATGCTGTGATACGCAAATGATTAACTTTTCAGAGCATTCACACAAGGTTGGCGCCGGTGGCGACATCTACAACGTGCTGACATGAGGAAGTTTCCAACCGATTTCTCACATATAAATAGTACTTGAACGGCGTTGCCTGGTGAAACGTTGTTGTGATGTCTCGTCTAAGGAGGAGAAATGCGTACCATCGCGTTTCCGACTTTGATAAAGGTCGGATTGAAGCCTATCGCGATTGCGGTTTATCGTATCGCGACATTGCTGCTCGCGTTGGTCGAGATCCAATGACTGTTAGCAGAATATGGAATCGGTGGGTTCAGGAGGGTAATACGGAACCCCGTGCTGGATCCCAACGGCCTTGTATCACTAGCAGTCGAGATGACAGGCATCATATCCGCATGGCTGTAACGGATCGTACAGTCACGTCTCGATCCCTGAGTCAACAGATGGGGACGTTTGCAAGACAACAACCATCTTCACGAACAGTTCGACGACGTTTGCAGCAGTGTGGACTATCAGCTCGGAGACCATGGCTGCGGTTACCCTTGACGCTGCATCACAGACAGGAGCGCCTGCAATGGTGTACTCAACGACGAACTTGGGAGCACGAATAGCAAAAGGTCATTTTTTCGGATGAATCCAGGTTCTGTTTACAGCATCATGATGGTCGCTACCGTGTTCGGTGACATCGCGGTGAACGCACATTGGAAGCGTGTATTCGTCATCGCCATACTGGCGTATCACCCGGCTTGATGGTATGGGGTGCCATGGGTTACACGTTTCGGTCACCACTTGTTCGCATTGACGGCACTCTGAACTGTGGACGCTACATTTCAGTTGTGTTAAGACCCCTGGATCTACCCATCATTCGATCCCTGCGAAACCCTACATTTCAGCAGGATAATGCACGACCGCATGTTGCAGGTCCTGTACGGGCCTTTCTGGATACAGAAAATGTTCGACTGCTGCCCTGGTCAGCACATTCTCCGTATCTCTCAGCAATTGAAAACGTCTGGTCAATGGTGGCCGCGCAACTGGCTCGTCACAATACGCCAGTCACTACTCTTGATGAACTGTGGTATCGTGTTGAAGCTGCATGGGCAGCTGTACCTGTACACGCCATCCAAGCTCTGTTTGACTCAATGCCCAGGCGTATCCAGGCCGATATTACGGCCAGAGGTGGTTGTTCTGGGTACTGATTTGTCAGTATCTATGCACCCAAATTGCGTGAAAATGTAATCACATGTCAGTTCTAGTATAATATATTTGTCCAATGAATACCCGTTTATCACCTGCATATCTTCTTGGTGTAGCATTTTTTATGACCAGTAGTGTAAATAAACCCTTGACGAAACGCTGTGCTCTTCTTCGTATCTTTGGTATTTCCGCTATCAAATCTACGTAGTACGAATCCAGACTGACTACCAATATTGATGGAAAGTAGATCAGATTTTAGCGTCGACCGTTACTGAAGTATTCGTAGAACGACGGTTTGTAGACGGACTAAATTTCTCGAGCATTCTGCCAATGAATCTCTGTGTACACTCTCCCTCACCTGCTACCAGTTCTTTGTGGTCGTTCTACTTTAAATCTATCCGTACGCGTGCTGATAGATATTTTATGTATGTGACCGCTTCCAGTTCAGATTCGCAATTGTTTGATCATACTGTGATGGATCTGTCTGCCTGTTTATATGTTATGCGTTAAATTTTTTTATGTTGATGGCCAATTACCAGTCCACGTACTAACCATCGAGTCTGGTCTTCCTGCGTCTCGCAACAATTTTCTAGCGTGGCGACTTTTCTGTATACGCCAGCATCATTCACTAGGAACCTTATGGGACTTCCGACGCTATTCAGTTGGTCGTCAGTATATGTTGTGAAAATTGATAGTCCTATAACACTTCCCTAGCATACTTTTACGTCCGGAAATTTCCCTCAGCTCTGTAGAGAATGACCTGAAGCGTTGCGGTTTTTTTTTTTTTTTTTCCTAGAACTCTTGAATCCAGTCACACAGCTGGTCTGATATACCGTGTTCTTCTGATTTGTTCATTAGTTCTCAGTACGTGACTACATCGACAACCTTCCGGAAGTCAGGGTACACGTCATCTACCAGAGCCAACTGGGTTTCGCTCGACCGTTGTATTCGCAACCAACCAATGACTGTTCTACACAGGATATTTTCGGTCTCCCGAAATATCATAATATCAATGTTTTCTTTTTGTTTTTTAGTCGTCAGTCTTCTGACTGGTTTGATGCGACCCGCCCATCACGAATTCCTCTCCTGTTCCAACCTTTTCGTCTTAGAGTAGCACTTGCAACTTACGTACTCAATTATTTGCTGGATGTCTCCCAAATCCTGACTTAGCCTCTACACGTGCCTCTAGTACCATTGAAGCTGTTCCCTGATCTCTTAACAGATATCCTATCGTTATGCCCTTCTTCAGTGTTTCCCACACATTCCTTTCCTCGCCGATTCTGCGGAGAAACTACTCGTTCCTTATCTTATCAGTCCACATAATTCTCAGCATTCTTCTATAGGACCACATCTCAAACGCTTCTATTCTCTTCTGCTTCGGTTTTCCCTCAGTCCGTGTCTCACTGACGTACAATGCTGTGCTCCAAAAGTGCATCCGCAGTAATTTCTTCCTAAAATTAGGAGGAGTGTTTTGTCCCGGAATATCCTTTCTGCCAGTGCTAGTCTACTTCTTATGTTCTTCCTGCTCCTTCCGTCATGAGTTATTTTCCTGCCCAGTAGCAGAATTCCTTAATTTCATCTTCGTAGTGATCAACAATCATTAAGTTTGTCACTGTACTTATTTCTGCTACTTCTCTTTACATTCGTCTTTCTTCGATTTATCCTGAGTATTGCTAACTCTCGTTGCCAGTTTTGTAAAGGCCTAGTCGCTACTGCTGTGTAGGCCTTGTTGCCACCTTTGTTACAGTAGGTCGAGTTTGTGAGTTCGTGAAACGGCTTCTGGTGCAGTACACCGATAAGACAATTTCTCCCTCCCACAGTTACACAGCTATGCCCCAGGGTCAGATAACGGTGTAGGAGAACGATGGTTCTACAACACCCCAACAAATAAATAACAAAGTAACATAAATAAGTTAAAGGGTTTACTTGTCTTGGTGACTAGATGAGTAATGATGTCTGCAGCGCTGCTTGTAATATACGGTAACACAAAAAAGGCCCTCAATGGCTTAGTCCAAATAATCGTGATATCCTTCAGATTACATAACAAATGCAATTTACAACAACTGTCTGTTCACTTCTAACAGTTCACTAAACGACGTTCCGTGTCTAACAAGGGGAAGCTGCCAATTGTTCAGATTCGATTCATACTGCGCATAATAAAAGCTCATGGCCAGAGGTATAATGTGGCAAAGCACCAAGATGCACTTCTCAGCCGTTGTCGAGAAAATCGACAGTTAAAAGAAACCGTTGCGGTGAAATACTCTCTACGATTAACGATTTTCTACAGCGTCGTGGCGCAGCGGTAAGCGCTGGAGTTCGTAATCCGAAGGTCGCCGGATCGAATCTCGCGCCATGCAATTTTTTTTATTATTTTGTAATTCAAATATATATATATATATATATATATATATATATATATATATATATATATATATATATATATATATATATATATATAGGGTGTTTCAAAAATGACCGGTATATTTGAAACGGCAATAAAAACTAAACGAGCAGCGATAGAAATACACCGTTTGTTGCAATATGCTTGGGACAACAGTACATTTTCAGGCAGACAAACTTTCGAAATTACAGTAGTTACAATTTTCAACAACAGATGGCGCTGCGGTCTGGGAAACTCTATAGTACGATATTTTCCACACATCCACCATGCGTAGCAATATTATGGCGTAGTCTCTGAATGAAATTACCCGAAACCTTTGACAACGTGTCTGGCGGAATGGCTTCACATGCAAATGAGATGTACTGCTTCAGCTGTTCAATTGTTTCTGGATTCTGGCGGTACACCTGGTCTTTCAAGTGTCCCCACAGAAAGAAGTCACAGGGGTTCATGTCTGGCGAATAGGGAGGCCAATCCACGCCGCCTCCTGTATGTTTCGGATAGCCCAAAGCAATCACACGATCATCGAAATATTCATTCAGGAAATTAAAGACGTCGGCCGTGCGATGTGGCCGGGCACCATCTTGCATAAACCACGAGGTGTTCGCAGTGTCGTCTAAGGCAGTTTGTACCGCCACAAATTCACGAAGAATGTCCAGATAGCGTGATGCAGTAATCGTTTCGGATCTGAAAAATGGGCCAATGATTCCTTTGGAAGAAATGGCGGCCCAGACCAGTACTTTTTGAGGATGCAGGGACGATGGGACTGCAACATGGGGCTTTTCGGTTCCCCATATGCGCCAGTTCTGTTTATTGACGAAGCCGTCCAGGTAAAAATAAGCTTCGTCAGTAAACCAAATGCTGCCCACATGCATATCGCCGTCATCAATCCTGTGCACTATATCGTTAGCGAATGTCTCTCTTGCAGCAATGGTAGCGGCGCTGAGGGGTTGCCGCATTTGAATTTTGTATGGATAGAGGTGTAAACTCTGGCGCATGAGACGATACGTGGACGTTGGCGTCATTTGGACCGCAGCTGCAACACGGCGAACGGAAAGCCGAGGCCGCTGTTGGATCACCTGCTGCACTAGCTGCGCGTTGCCCTCTGTGGTTGCCGTACGCGGTCGCCCTACCTTTCCAGCACGTTCATCCGTCACGTTCCCAGTCCGTTGAAATTTTTCAAACAGATCCTTTATTGTATCGCTTTTCGGTCCTTTGGTTACATTAAACCTCCGTTGAAAACTTCGTCTTGTTGCAATAACACTGTGTTCTAGGCGGTGGAATTCCAACACCAGAAAAATCCTCTGTTCTAAGGAATAAACCATGTTGTCTACAGCACACATGCACGTTGTGAACAGCACACGCTTACAGCAGAAAGACGACATACAGAATGGCGCACCCACAGACTGCGTTGTCCTCTATAGCTTTCACATCACTTGCAGCGCCATCTGTTGTTGAAAATTGTAACTACTGTAATTTCGAAAGTTTGTCCGCCTGAAAATGTACTGTTGTCCCAAGCATATTGCAACAAACGGTGTATTTCTACCGCTGCTCGTTTAGGTTTTATTGCCGTTTCAAATATACCGGTCATTTTTGAAACACCATATATATATATATATATATATATATATATATATATATATATATATATATATTAATGAATTGCTTATGCATGTTGGTGAAGGCGGATCGCTCTCCAATCGTACCGCCTCCATTTTTCCGTTTGTTTAACAGGGTGTACCAAAGCTCTCCCGTCCGCACTGATTTTCGACGATGTTATAAGTTGCACTAGGGACCGCATCTACCTTCTTTCGAAGTTAGCAGGCAACTACGCTGTTATGCGGCGGCTCGTTTCGGCCCATTCAACATCTGTCCTTCAAGTGTAACGAGCGAGTAACGGAGTTTATATTTCATACCTGCCACAGCAAGTTTGTATTCGTGGGGTCTCTATTCTAATTCGAACGTTTGACTTACGCTATACGTATTCGTTTCGGAATATCGTTTCTACGTCCTCCGTTAACTATACGTGGTTAACATTATGAAGACAATTAATAACATTTGTGAAATACAACTTTGTTTGCGGAAAACATAATGATGTTCGAAGTCGCCAGTTTTTCCACGACAAACGACTTTCAACAACTTATTATATGCATAATTGTTGCAACTGATTGCCCGGAATTTTATATATGTTTGAATTACAAAAAACAAATACTAAATAAAAAAAGGTTAAATGGCGCGAGATTCGATCCGGCGACCTTTGGATTACGAACGCGAGCGCTTACCGCTGCACCACGACGCTGTAGAAAATTACTAATCGTAGAGAGTATTTCACCGCAACGGTTTCTTTTAACTGTCGATTTTCTCGACAACGGCTGAGAAGTGCATCTTGCTGCTTTGCCACATTACACCTCTGGCCATGAGCTTTTATTATGCGCAGTATGAATCGAATCTGAATTTCACAATTGGCGGCCTCCCCTTGTAAGTTAGTCCTGGGCGATGATCTGTAACCAAGTGAGCGAGAGCTGCTGTGCTGTCTTCCGAGTAGGCTTCTCTCCGTTGTCGTCCGGTCGCTGGTGGACTGTACTCGACCGGAAAATGGCCGAGGCGAAGTCGATATCTTCATCCTCAGCGCCGCCCGTGGCCCTGATGGATCTCGCACCAGTGGCGAGTCTTTATGGCACAGGCACCAGCTCGCGTATATGCACCTGTGGTGCTTTTGGCCTAGCTGTATCTTGTTCGGACGACACAGCACTGAGTTCATATTCTGTACTCATTAGATCGTTCATTCCATTCAGTAGATCCTGTAATTCTTGTTCACTTGCACTGAGGATAGTAGTGTCATCAGCGAATCTTGAGTACGACTGAATTTTAATTCAACTCCTGCATATAGTTTTGTTTGTTTGTCGACCTTCCTTGGAAATTGGAATAACCTGCCTTTTTTTCCAGTCGTTAGGAACGCTTTGCCACTCCAGTAACTTACGGTACATTACTGGTCGAATGGGCAGTTATTACGCATGTTTATATCCCTCAGGTCCAGCAACCTTTCCCCTGTTGAGCGACTTCAGTTGCTTTTCTATCCCATGGTCAGTTATTTCGATTTCCCTCATTCTAACGTTCGTGCAACGATTTAAATGAGAGAATTCAGTGCGACTTTTCTCAGTCAAAGCTTTTGAGAGATATATCTTAACACTTTTCGGCAGCAGCAGTTTTGAAATGCTTGCACGTTCTTCTTCTCGGAATTTCGGACTGCCTTTGTTTCATAGCGTCACAATGCTATTTTCCAGGTGGGCAGTACGTTTGCAGGAACTTCTTCTTCACGCCAGTGTGGCAATCTGCTAACAGCATTTTTCTTTTACGGGAGAAAATTCCCTTCTTCTGTACCATTGTAACCTGACAGATCAATAAGTAATGCCCCAACTTTTTTCAGAGCATAGTGTATAGAGAGATGCTTCAAATATGATTTGTCTGTTGCACCAGTGCGAAGTTTCCAATAGCTTGCGACAAGCGGCAGAACCGTAGCGTACCATCAAAACGGCGTCTACGCAAGGCACTCGTTACGTGCTGTAACTGAATTCTTGATTGCGGAAAAATAAACTGTGATGAACGTGCTCAATATGCATAATGTTGCAGTTGATGAAAGCACTGTACTGTTGGATGATAGGAAAGAGACTGAGAGCTTCAGGGACGTGCTGTCACATCCATTACTCTCGAGGTGGACAACCGCGAGAGTGCAGATATTCGTGCAGACTGCTGCATCTCAACACCACAACTGTCTCTGCTGCTACCGACTTTTGGTGTACTGAAGATGAGTTCCACGAAAGATCAAAAACAGATCACAAGATGCAACGAAAAGCCGCTTCATCCTGAACTGTTGGAGAAGTGTGAGGCAAATGGAGAAGCTTTTCTCTCAAGGATCGGTAAAGATGACGATATGCGAGTGCGTCACTCTGAGCCGGAAGCATATTAGCAGATACTACCGGCAATCACCAGAAAAGAATAACTTCAAGGCAGCTCCCTCTTATGGGATGGCATGATGTTTACATGCACGTTTTGGTGAATAGACAGTAATGACTACTGACAGCCGTCCGCAAACAATTCCAATAAATTTGCTGAATGCGAATATCTAGGCATCAGGTATGTAGGCTACAGGTATACCACCTGTTAGTAACGTATTATGTCACGATGACAGCCTCTTCAGAAAGCGATGGTGTCATTTTTCTAGATGTGTTGCCAGAGGGGTGGACCCGTTAATATGCTGTGACAATGGTTGCCGAATTATTTCGAAAACTTATGTGTGTTACATCACATATCGATACGCGTATTGCATTATGTAACAAACAAGTAGCGAAGGCATGCTCAGAGTTCTAGTGTGTTCTGACGTTTTGGACTCTTGCTTTCATTAAAAAATGGCTCTGAGTACTATGAGACTCAACATCTTAGGTCATAAGTCCCCTAGAACTTAGAACTACTTAAACCTAACTAACCTAAGGACATCACACACACCCATGCCCGAGGCAGGATTCGAACCTGCGACCGTAGCAGTCCCGCGGTTCCGGACTGCAGCGCCAGAACCGCAGGGCCACCGCGGCCGGCTTGCTTTCATTAAGGGGAGTTCATAAATACCATGATTATCACTATACTCGGTTCATCATAAGAGGAGGTAAACATACACAAGCGCGATGACTGGTCAAGATCTGTAGCACACATACTCTGCTGGTGTTAAGCTCTTGGAAGTACGTCCTACTTATGTATTTGGTATTTTGTTACCAAAACACGTTAAAAGAAGTATTAAGACATCCTAATGTATTAACAGCTATCAATTTTTTTTCTTAATCACGTTTTAGTTACGTAGTTTTTGCTTTGGTCTCTGTACTGTTGTGCTCTGATTGTCGCGCTGTCAATACGCAGTATGAAACTAGTTGTCGGTGCTTCCTGCTCCGTAGTGAAACACCAGTGTGGAACTCGGTTAAAAGGTGCCGAGAAATAGGGTGTTATTAGTATTTTTAATAAATTTAGAGAAGAAATCGGTTTTGAAATTTTCCGAGGGATTGTATTTGATACAGTTGAGATACAAATACACGCTGGGTGTATAGCGAAATCACTAGCGTAAGAGGTGGCACTTTGGTGCAGTTGATGCATCGCTGGTTCAAATATCACCTTGGTCATCCTTTTATTTCGTTCAATTTGAAATACCCATATGTCGTAATTGTAAAATTAATGATCATTTTTTACGAATAATACATCTTCCTGTCTCTAATTACGCACTGTACGCGAAATTCTTGTTTTCATTTCAAGTATAAATACTTAAACACCGATATCTTATGAAAAATTGTTGATAAAGTTTGTATAAATGAATAAAACGTAACAATTTAATTTTTAGGAACAAAAATGAAATATGAAATAATATTTATCTGGACTATGCCCATTGTTTTGTACAACATATGTAGTCTCACACAAATCAGAGTGATAAGTGTCGTATAAACATAAAAAACCATAATTTTTCACACCGTCGAGTATATCATAAATCTGCTGTATTTTTATATTTGCCACTGTACTATTACTATATGAACCCAACAGAACTGACCTGGAGGATGTGTCGCGCGAAATAACAAGACTGTTAAGCTTCCACACGTACTGGAACTAACGCACGCTTTTTCACATGAATTCTTGCGGAATATAGGACGGCACGCCATAAAAAAAGAGGAGAAATTGCGGCGTCCTGGTGACTTCGTGGATTCTCTTGTTGATGGATTCGTTATCAACGTACCAAACGAGAGTTCCAGAACTGAAATGTATTTCTCAGATTCGGATAAAAAGGGAGCTAAGATATTACCAGACGTTTGACTGCAATTAATCCCTTCAGTGTCTTCAATATTCAGCAATACTGTGAAATCCGTGCACAATGCTTTTGCATCACACACAGGTCGTTGAGGAAAACTGGAGTTTAGCAGAATATTATTTCATTGCCTTTAAAAAGTAAATGACATTCGAAGCTATATTGTTTCTCTGCTCGTCTCGTTTTACGTCTGAACTGCAACAGCTCATGTCTTTGCAGGTCACTTGAACCTGCTTGCTGGTCAGTGCTGCCCAAGTTAAATGCGCCGGTAAAGCTGTTGTCCCGCATTATCTGTCAGTCTATGTGCTTGTAACACAGCTTAAAACGTATCCTTATGACCGAAATTAGATGTACCGAACACTACTTGGCTTCGTGAAACGAAATCCAACGAGATTCAAGTAAATGCGAAAGACTATGTGGTGTAATGTTTACATCAGGTTTATTCTTACGATGAATACAGCATAGAACACCTGCAGTTGTTGAATGTAGGCATACACAACATATGGGAGGTGTGTGAGAGCGTGAATCAGGAGTCGTCGTACGTGTAAACCAGTGGCCGTCACATTGCATCCGCAGTTCAATGTTCATACAGCACACGGTTCTCAGCCTTATTTTATAATATAAGTAATATGCAAATAGGAACTAACAGCCGAATCCAAAAACGTCAAAAAACGTTAAGAACTTCTTAAGGGTGTAGTTTTCAACTCCTGTAATGAACAAAAATACCTAGAGAGATTTGCTTAATTGCAATAGACGTTGATGAATTTGACCATGAGCTAAAGAAAGCTTATACCAGGGACAGGGGTAAGTTGCGTAACCACTTCGGCTTTACAGAGTGTGAGAGGGGGAACGTCTTATTGTTTATCTTCCGGAACTGACATTTCTAGGGCGTGCATGACTAGTACCGATTAGCTGTAATTGTATAAACTTCAGACGGAAGTAACATGTATTGATGAATGCGCATTACAGAGACGATCATGTTCAAATTCATTACATGTTGGTGACAAGTAAAATGAAATTAAATTAAGACTGTTGTAACAAAAAAATGGCTCTGAGCACTATGGGACTCAACTTCTGAGGTCATTAGTCCCCTATAACTTAGAACTAGTTGAACCTAACTAACCTAAGGACATCACAAACATCCATGCCCGAGGCAGGATACGAACCTGCGACCGTAGCGGTCTGGCGGTTCCAGACTGCAGCGCCTTTAACCGCACGGCCACTTCGGCCGGCTGTTGTAACAAGAGTACATACAAAACATTTGTTAAAAATATTTGGGATCGTCTGTCAAATCGCGTATTGTATTTAAATATAACTACAGTTACTGTTATTAATCAGTTTATCATCCACTCACACAGACAACGTAACAACCATTCGTCTGACAATTACAGTGTCACAGCTTCGAGGTCGATGAGGGTGGCAACAATCTGAAGCAAAGAACACTCTAGACGACGTGTGAAGCTTTTGCTCAAATTTGTGGTAGGAACAGTAAATTTTCTGAAGTCTCACGCGTTATTCCACCGTTAGTTGCAACGGTTTTCGGTGGAACTGAACGAAATGTATGGAAACTTTTGTATTACTGCAAAGTAGGTTGGTTAAGTCAAGGGGCATTCCTGGAAAGATTTTTCGATTTAAAACCTGCTGTTGTCGAATTTTTGATGGAAAATGGAGAGGAGGAAAAAAATTAGAACATATGAAATGGACTGCACGCCTCGTATTTAGAGTAGATTTGATTGCATACAGGTCACAATAAAACATTGTAAGATGTGAAACAATTTATTTCTGATTTGATGGGGATCAATTTAAGTAGAAAATCAAATTTTGGAAGGGGCGAAATCTGGCTAAAAGCACCATCCATTCCACTACGTTTACTGGTGTTAAAGAAAACGTGAGATTTGAAGAATTCATTGTGACCCTGAGAGAATTAAAGGGATAGTTTTCTAAACATTCTGACGATACTGTCAGTCACATACCTGTGTTTTCGCGCTGTCTTTGAGGCCGTTTTCCGTCTCATTTTAAAGCTCCCCCTGTGCATCTGCAGATGTAATGAACTGATCTTCAATGTAATTCACGTTTAAAAGACAAGTTCCTTGTTCATGATCGAAACTAGGCTGTGACACAGGACACATTCTGAAGAGGGCAGCATGGAGATCTTATGCAGATGGGATGACAATCAGTCAGGCCCAGTAGTCAAGCGGCATATGGCTGCTTCTTCTCTTCTTGGTGCATCAAGCAGTAGTGGTCCCTGAGGTTTTTCTATTTCTTACCCTCATACGAGATTTTACTGGATAGTTTTTATTTTTCTTGGAATGTGTTTCAGTGCAAAACACGTCGTATTTGTTTTTCCAGTCTGCCCTTTCGTTACGGTCTAGGCTGCAGTGAGATGCTATTCTATGAATTGCAGTTGTCTTGTTCTTCTGTAGAAATCGTCAAATTACTTCTTGGATGTCTTTAACTTGATCGATACTTAGACCTTTTGTGTCCATAACTGCCGATACCACTGCTCGGGAATCGCAAAATATAGCTGCTTTATTGAATGCATGTAAATAGTTGTGTAGCTGACTTGTTGCAGTTCCTATGACTGCAATTTTACCTTTAAAATGTGAGTTGTGCGGTCCTAAAGTACATCATAAATAGGAAATTTTACTGTATGTTCCTACGCCAACGTTTCCTTCTTTTTCTATTAATTGACCTCTCTGTGTAGACGTGGAGCCACTGATCATCATGGGACATCAGGTTTACTGTTTCCAATGTTGTAGCTCGCATTATTAATTTAGCTGTTTCACTTTTTATAGTTATCCATTATGCCTAGCTGGTATTGCAGCTGATGAAGCAGAATTGGAGAGAGTTACAAAATAAATTTCTCATCATTTCGGCAATTGGTATTGTCATGTTATGTTTTCTGTTTTTGGATGAAGCAAATATGTGGTTTCACTCACTTGAAACTTTATGGTGCAACCACTTAATATAACTGGGCAGCTGATGAGTTTCTCATAAAATTGGTCTTATGTACGTTTAGTAGGTGTTGTTCTGCACTCTCCTTGAACACCCCATTAATCTCTTCAGAATGCTGAGTCTGTTTTTTGCTTTGTCACTAGTTTTATTTATACGAGTCTGCCAGTTGAATTTTTGATCCATATAAACACCTAAATATTAAACAAAAATATAATTTTAATATGTTTCATAGCTGTGGCGTCATTTGCATCCGTCCATAACACATAATATTTCATATGAATGAATTATGTCGACTTATTGATACAGGAGTGCTCCTTGACCGAAAAGATGAGCTATTGTGGAATGCCAACATAATTCCAAGGAATGATTCCTCATTTTTTTCTAGTTATATTACCTGGGCCTCGGTAGCTGAGTGGTCAGCCATGCCAAGGGGCAGGGTTCGATTCGCGGCTAGGTCGGAGATTTTCTCCGCTCACGAACTGGGCGTTTTGTTGTCTTCTTCATCATTACCTCATCCCCATCGACACGCAAGTCGCCGCAGTGGTGTCAACTAAAAAGGCTTGCACCGGGCGAACGGTCTACCCGACGGGAGGCCCTAGCCACACGACATTTCATTTCACCTAAGCCCTCTTCGAAAGACAAATTAAGGTATAGTTTCCTCTACAGTGCTATCTCGCTCAAGAGCAACTGAGAAACACATGGAAGAACACAATTATACCAGATAATTGACCGACGTGGACAGGTGTGGTTTATTAAAACTTCTGTGTGTAATTCTGTCAAAGTTGTAATGAAAAATATCCTTTCATTGTGGTGACTAGTTTCTGACCCTACGTTCTTTATAAAACAGAACAGAACGTAATAGAACCAGAACGTTTGCACATCCACAATCAGCAATCATGAGTAACACATACAGCATTATCTACAACATATTACCAGTGCTACTTACCACACAGCACCAGGAAAAAATAAGAAATTCCGCATCTTTGTGTTCCGTCCTACGGTGCAGAAAACCTTGATTTCATATTTAAGCCTGAATTCGAATCGGAACGGTTTGTTGCACACGTATACGTCTCCTTCTAAGGTTGATGGACAACACTAAGATTCTCAACATATAAGGTTCTCTGATTACAAAATCGTAACACCTCACAACGTCAAGTCTCCGATGTGTACTCAAAAGACCTTATTTTTTACTACGTTACGTCTTTTCTATTAATTTTTCTAGCACTTCAGTTACCACCCTTCGGACTATCATTACATGTTTGGCGTCAGAAGGTGATTATTTTCCGGAAGTAAGTTGAAATTAAATGTTTGATATTTGTTTAGCTAATACGGCTTGGCAGTAGGATGCTATAATTCTAATCACGTTACCAGCTGCAAACAGAAATACCATCTAACGATTTCTCCATGGTCACCATTTCTATGCTTCGCATATTCTGAATGTGTTCAGCCTCAAGGTACGCCATTTCCACAACACAAAAACGTAAAAAATTTTAGTGACCCTCTATATTTCCATCTGCACTGACGATCATTTGCTCAATAAAAACGTTCCTACAGCACTTGGTTACCGAAGAAGCTTCATGGCGTCACGAGTATAATTTTGGAATATTTCATAAAACAGAAGTCCTTTATTCCCGTAAGATGCTTTTAAATGTGGCACTCATAGTCGTAGTTCACACGAGACAAACTGTAATAATTTAAATTTTGAGCTGGGAATTATGGAATGGGATTGGAGGCCACTGAATAACGTCTACAAAAGAGTTGTTTAGGGTTACGCACCACAATTGGTGAAAACGGAATCTTAATAGGATCAATTTGTCCGTCTGTGAATCTCACTCATCGAAAGCTATAGAGTAATTCTTGTTCCTAGATTCACGAAATTCATGAAGAAGTAAGATTTTACGTGGCAAGTAAAGGAAATCTCCGAAAATTTTTTATCTATAATTATAACACACAATTTTTTTGCCATTTTTTGACCTTCTGTCTAAATGTCTGGCTGTTAAGTCGCTCTGTTCTCAGGAACGTGCATACGTATCAAGTTTAAATGAATGTAAGGCACTCAAGTGTACGATTCCTTAGTGGTACAAAAATTTTAAGCTTCTAAGTCAGTTCAGTCGAACGAGAGGATAATTTATGTCACGTATTTCGGTACTCGCAGACTCACTTATCAAAATGTGTAGATGTAGTCCCCGGTGACCTAGACTTATGAAAGTCGACAGGAAGCAAGGATCCAGAAGAACAGGGAAAAATCCGAAAAATCTACTTATTTGTCACTTTTTGTTCGTCTATCTACCTGACCGCCTGTTAAGATCCTTTTTCCCAGGAGCGGCTGGTAGCATCAAGGTCAAACGTATGCAGAATGCTAACGTCTACTGTCCATTGGCAGGGTAAAGCATTTGAGCTTCTAAGTCAAAGCAATCCAAATATACCGCCATATACTCCACATATACTGTTATTCCCTAACTCATTGGTCAGAACCTATAAATGAACTCGCTAAACACGTAACTGGCCTGGATGTCTAGCGGCAAAGCGTATGTTTGGGAACGGAGAGGTCATGGGTTCGAATGTCGATCGAGAGACAGGTTTCTCCCTCTTAGCTTTAACTCACCCTTCACACCAACAACGTGAGGAGTCATCAGAAACAAGTGGTTCAGATTCCATGTTACTGTAGATCCCCCTATCCCTTTTAAGTAAACGGTTTAGTTCAGGGACACACAAATCGTCAAAGTGACGTTCAATACAGTGACTTACACCACACCAGAGAGCCATGCGAATTTATTTTTATTATCTATATACATAATTAAGTTCGTATGGAACCTCAGAGCGTGAATCGGCTTCTTACTTGTCCATTTTTTATAAGAAAGGGAGCCGCCATAACATTTCTCATTTCTATTTGGTAACTCCTTTCCTTGTGGAGTTGAGCTGCAGCAGGGGCTGGGTCACTTCCAGTGGCTACTTTGGTGTGTTTCGTCGATGTACAATGACACAAGGAACATATAAACCCTTGTGGCACAGAAATGTATTGCCACAAACACCGCCGGGTAACAGTGCTCACTTACGTTGCAGAATCTGTGGCTCTGTAATCTGCAGTTAGTGTTGTCCAGCATTACCGAGCTATACTGGCGATAATCTCCAGATCATGTAGGCAGTGAAACCGTATCTACAGCCTGGGTAGGATGGTGATAACTGTAGGTTAACTGTAGATGCAAACGACAGAAGGTGTGGAGTGCAAAGGCGGAAAATAAACGCTCAGTACGTAAGTACGGAGAGTTTATGCGGGGAAAGGTTTTCTGCTCTCCACTGGGGCAGCAGCAACGAGCCACGCTGTTCCTAAGAGCTGCGCCGGCCGCACCGCCTACGCCTGCAGCAGAAAGCCGAGGCCGCCCTGCACCCGTAACCGTACGCCTCGCAGTCAGAGATTATGCAGCCCGATACGGCTGAGCGTCACGCGTGTTGCCTACCAATAAGGAGCATTTAAAACTTTGTAGGCCATCGACACTGGAATCGGAAGTTGCGTGAGAGTGGTCCGGCATACAAATCGCCCTGCTTCCAGCGGCGAAAATTACACGCCCGAGAAATATATAGAGCGGCAGGCAGGCGTCCCTGCTGCGGGGACAGGGCCGCGACCCTCTAATGAAACCTCGGTGGCGCCGCGAGGGCACCGAATATTCCGACTGTTCATACCACACGTCGCCTCGGAGAAACTAAAGTCGTCCTGCAGAAGGAAACCCTACTGGTCCTCCTATCGATATATCTTTCCTACCGCCTACTGGCTTATTTTCTTTTTTTTTTTTCTTCATTTAATGTTATCTGAACTCCGATCGTGGTTCCAATTACGACGGGCGTTCAATAAGTACGGCACCAGAGATTTTTTCTCAACGTGGCCGGTTTCACTAATAAATTGACTAAATACATCATACTATTCCCGAATTATGTGGCCATAAAAACGTAGTTTTTAACGTAATACAGTTCAATTTCATCGCCTTACGTCATCTTAATCTCAGTTTGCCTCGTTACCTACAATGTCAGCGTGGCTGGATTTAAACTGAAGGGAACCTGGTTTCGATTCCCTGCCGGGTCGGGAATGGTCTCCGCTCGAGGACTAGATGTGCTCCCATACCTCTAGATATATACTCCACAAGCCACTGGACGGTGCACGGCAGGGAGTACCTTGTACCACTACTAGTCATTTCCTTCCCTTTTCCAATCGCAAACAGAGTGAGGGAAAACATACTCTGTCTCCGTGAGAGCCCTAATTTCTCGTATTTTATCTTCGTGGTCCTAACGAAAAATTTACATAGACAGCAGTGGAATAGTTCTGCAGTCAGTTTCAAGTGCTGATTCTCTAAATTTTCTCAGTAGTGTTACTAGAAAAGATCGTCACTTTCCCACCAACAATTCCCATTTCAGTTCCCGAAGCATATCCGAAAGAGCTGCGTGTTGTTCGAACCTACCGGTAACAAATCTAGCAAGCCGCCTCGTAATTGCTTCAATGTTTGTTTTTAATCCGACTGGGTGCGGATCCCAAAGACTGGAGCAAAAAATTAGAAATTTGTCTTAAGGTCTTATGGGACCAAACTGCTGAGGTCATCGGTCCCTAACCTTACGCGCTACTTAATCGAACATAAACTAACTTACGCTAAGGACAACACACTCGGACCTCCGACGGGGGTGACTGGAGGAGTACTTACGATTGTGTTGAACTAGTATCTTACATACGGTCTGCTTAGGAGTAGAACAACACTATCCTAAAATTTTCCCAACAAACTGAAGTCCTCCATTCGCCTTCCCCACTGCAATTCTAACATACTCTTTCGAATTCATATTGATGTATTGGCAGAAGAGCCAACACCGTGTTGCTAGAGGAGGCCGAAATGCACGCGTTTAAACTCACGCAGACTGGCGTGAGGTCTGGAACAAGGTAAAGTAATTATCCTATGAAGAAAAGAACGTAGTTGATTGAATACTTAACTTTAATCCATAATTGGAGAACATCGATCTTAGTGATACATTAATTACAATCTCAATATAAACTGGTAATGGCGCCTTGCTAGGTCGTAGCAAATGACGTACCTGAAGGCTATGCTAATTATCGTCTCGGCAAATGAGAGCGTATTTGTCAGTGATCCATTGCTAGCAAAGTCGGCTGTACAAATGGGGCGAGTGCTAGGACGTCTCTCTAGACCTGCCGTGTGGCGGCGCTCGGTCTGCAATCACTGACAGTGGCGACACGCGGGTCCGACGTATACTAACGGACCGCGGCCGACTTAAAGACCACCACCTAGCAAGTGTGGTGTCTGGCGGTGACACCACATTCCTCCCCCGCAAATCGGCGAACGGTTGTGTGATAAGGCTTCCGCCCGCCGTGGGGAGGACCCCATGTTGACGTATGCGACGAGGTGGGGAGCCTAACAACAGGCGAGGCTGTGCCACCCGCACCCTGCCATTCGGTCCGAGGGGAGCTAGCAAACGCCTGAAAACCTAGTCCAGGGTGCACGCCAATATGCGGTGTATGCGCCCGCAGAGAGACAGGAGGGGCCGAAGGGTTGACCTCCATCAGAACGGGGCACCCGACGGGCGAAGACGACATCCGGTCCGGAGCGGGCAAGAGTTCCATGTCGGAGGACAGCTGGTCACGGGAAGCGATCGGCGGCGCGTGACCCAGGGAGGCACCCGGCGGTTGCAGCGACGCGTCCACTTCAGGCGTCGCCGGCGGGAGAACAGGCGGCGGCGGCGCGTCGTCATGGGGCAAAATGGAAGGCAGCGTCGGTAACACCTAGGGATGAGTCGAGCCAGTAGATGGGTCCCCAGGGCGCTGACCCGACGGAACCGTCGCTGAAAGTAGACGGGGAGCGGCAGAACCCAGGCGACGACAGAGGCGCAGCTGATTGAGATGCCGACGCACCTCACCAGAGGTCCCCAAAACCAGATACATAGCGCGGCCGAGGCAGCGAAGAATGAGCCCTGCGAGCCAACGCCGTGAACCTCGATAGTTGCGATAGTATACAACGTCGCCTGGAACAAAAGCAGGTGTCTGCCGCTGCACAGGAACCTGATGCGGCGGATGGAGCAAAGACATCAAGGTGCGATGAGGACGACCGTGGAGCAACTCAGCCGGCGAGCGACCATCTCGGGGCTGAGAGCGTACGAGGACAAAAAGAGCAATAACGCGTCCTCCCGAGAATGAGACTCTTTCAACTTCAACATCTGTGACTTGAAAGTCCTGACCAGTCGTTCAACGGCACCTTTTGACTGTGGCGAAAACGGCGCGGACGTCAGATGTTGAATACCATTGGCCTTGCAGAATGACTGAAATTATGCAGACATGAATCGTGGGCCATTGTCGGAAACAATAGTCTGTGGAAGACCTTCAATGCAAAAGGTAGCGGATAACGCTTGGATGGTGGCAGAAGACGTTGTGGAAGACATCCGCACAACAAAAGGAAAATTACTGAATGAATCTACCACAACCAACCATCGAGCATTCCAGAATGGACCAGCAAAATCGATGTGTAAGCGTTGCCAAGGGGAAGTGGCTTTGGCCATGCAAAGAATTTCCGCGGTGGGGCGGATTGTTGTTCGGCACACGCCATGCAAGAAGAGCACATATTCGTAATCGCAGCATCGATTCCGAACCAAGTACAGTGCTGACGAGCAAGTTGTTTCGTTCGCACTATACCCCAATGTCCTTGGTGGAGAAGCCGTAAGACAGAGGACTGTAACGTACGTGGGACCACGACCCTGGACTGATCATTATCAGAACGCAACAGCAAAACACAACGTCGAACAAAAAGTCTCTCCTTGTGACTAAAAAATCGGCGAACCAACGGATCCTCGATCCGTGACTTTGACAAGGGCCATTGCGTAGCAACAAAACGCAGAACGGTAGCAAGGACAGGGTCAGCAGCTGTGGCTGTAGCTACACGACGAAAATCAATCGGAAACGATTCGACCACGTCATCGGTTTCCGAATCAATGAACATGCAAGCAAGTTCGGAGGTTCAAAAATGGCTCTGAGCACTATGGGACTCAACTGCTGAGGTCATTAGTCCCCTAGAACTTAGAACTAGTTAAACCTAACTAACCTAAGGACATCACAAACATCCATGCCCGAGGCAGGATTCGAACCTGCGACCGTAGCGGTCTTGTGGTTCCAGACTGCAGCGCCTTTAACCGCACGGCCACTTCGGCCGGCCAAGTTCGGAGGAATCGAATGCTCTATCCTCAGCAACAGGCAAACGGGACAACGCATTGGCGTTTCCGTGCTTAGCAGTGGACCGATACAAGATATCGTAGCGGTACTGCGAGAGGAAAATTGACCAGCGAATAAATTTCTGCGCTGTACGTGGAGGCACAGGCTTGTTCGGATGAAAAAGCGATGTCAAAGGTTTGTGGTCTGTGATGATGGTAATGTGACGACCATACAAGAAATCATGAAACTTAGAAACACCAAATACGAGAGCCAAAGCTTCTTTCTCTATCTGTGAATAATTTCTTTGCGCAGACGAGAGCAATTTGGACGCAAAGGCAATAGGGCGATCATGCGATCCATCTCTGTGCGCAAGCACAGCACCGATCCCGAATCCGATGCATCTATCATCAACAAAAGGGGTTTCTGGGGATCGAATGGCGTAAGGCAAGTATTGGAAAGCAACACCGATTTCAACTGGCGAAAGGCGCGTTCGCATTCCGTCGTCCAGACGAACGGAACACCTATACGGCGTAAGCTATGAAGCGGAGCTGAAATGGAAGAGGCGTTGCGCACATATTTATGATAGTAATTTATTTTTCCCAGCACACTCTGTAGCTGCTTCAAATTCTGCGGCGAAGGCAAGTCTTGTATGGCACGGAGGTGCTCTGGACTGGGATGTATGCCTTGGGCATTGATTACATGTCCCAGATAGGGTAAGTTACGAGCAAAAAACACACATTTGTCCTTCCGCAAGCGAAGACCATTTTGTCACAAGACATGAAATAATGTTCTGAGATTGGCTAAATGTTCTTCTTCCGTCTTTCCAGAGATCACAATATCGTCCAGATAGTTTGCTGCAGTAGGGACCGACGCACAAACATTTTGCAGATATTGCTGAAACAATGCAGGGGCGGATGCACACCCGAATGGCAGTCTTTTGAATCGGTACAAACCAAGATGCATGTTAACCACCAAAACGAGCTGGGAGTCTTCGTCCACCGGTATTTGCAAGTACGCATCTGCGAGGTCCAACTTCGAAAAATATTTACCCGGGCACAGTTTGTCAAAAAGATCTTCCGGGCAGGGTAAAGGATAAGTTGCAATCACTAATTGTGGATTCACAGTTGCCTTGAAGTCCACACAAAGTCTCAATTTCAGGAAGGTTTTGGCAAAATTACTAAGGGTGATGCCCAGAGAGAAGCCTGCACACGTTCAATCACACCTTGTGATTCCAAATCGTGTAATGTTCTTGCGACCTCATCACGCAATGCGTGGGGATTATTGCGCGCTCTGAAAAATTTCGGTTGCGCGTTTACTTTCTGTGCCAAATGTGCTTTATACACTCCTGGAAATTGAAATAAGAACACCGTGAATTCATTGTCCCAGGAAGGGGAAACTATTGACACATTCCTGGGGTCAGATACATCACATGATCACACTGACAGAACCACAGGCACATAGACACAGGCAACAGAGCATGCACAATGTCGGCACTAGTACAGTGTATATCCACCTTTCGCAGCAATGCAGGCTGCTAGTCTCCCATGGAGACGATCGTAGAGATGCTGGATGTAGTCCTGTGGAACGGCTTGCCATACCATTTCCACCTGGCGCCTCAGTTGGACCAGCGTTCGTGCTGGACGTGCAGACCGCGTGAGACGACGCTTCATCCAGTCCCAAACATGCTCAATGGGGGACAGATCCGGAGATCTTGCTGGCCAGGGTAGTTGACTTACACCTTCTAGAGAATGTTGGGTGGCATGGGATACATGCGGACGTGCATTGTCCTGTTGGAACAGCAAGTTCCCTTGCCGGTCTAGGAATGGTAGAACGATGGGTTCGATGACGGTTTGGATGTACCGTGCACTATTCAGTGTCCCCTCGACGATCACCAGTGGTGTACGGCCAGTGTAAGAGATCGCTCCCCACACCATGATGCCGGGTGTTGGCCCTGTGTGCCTCGGCGTATGCAGTCCTGATTGTGGCGCTCACCTGCACGGCGCCAAACACGCATACGACCATCATTGGCACCAAGGCAGAAGCGACTCTCATCGCTGAAGACGACACGTCTCCATTCGTCCCTACATTCACGCCTGTCGCGACACCACTGGAGGCGGGCTGCACGATGTTGGGGCGTGAGCGGAAGACGGCCTCACGGTGTGCGGGACCGTAGCCCAGCTTCATGGAGACGGTTGCGAATGGTCCTCGCCGATACCCCAGGAGCAACAGTGTCCCTAATTTGCTGGCAAGTGGCGGTGCGGTCCCCTACGGCACTGCGTAGGATCCTACGGTCTTGGCGTGCATCCGTGCGTCGCTGCGGTCCGGTCCCAGGTCGACGGGCACGTGCACCTTCCGCCGACCACTGGCGACAACATCGATGTACTGTGGAGACCTCACGCCCCACGTGTTGAGCAATTCGGCGGTACGTCCACCTGGCCTCCCGCATGCCCACTATACGCCCTCGCTCAAAGTCCGTCAACTGCACATACGGTTCACGTCCACGCCGTCGCGGCATGCTACCAGTGTTAAAGACTGCGATGGAGCTCCGTATGCCACGGCAAACTGGCTGACACTGACGGCGGCGGTGCACAAATGCTGCGCAGCTAGCGCCATTCGACGGCCAACACCGCGGTTCCTGGTGTGTCCGCTGTGCCGTGCGTGTGATCATTGCTTGTACAGCCCTCTCGCAGTGTCCGGAGCAAGTATGGTGGGTCTGACACACCGGTGTCAATGTGTTCTTTTTTCCATTTCCAGGAGTGTAGTTCTTAGCGCAACCGTGGCCCGGTGCAAAAATGTCTGCAAATTATTCACATAAACGAGAAACACTGTCTGAAGGCACAGCCTGGTTCACTGATAGGACCTGATTTACTATAGACAAGTTAAACAACTGAAATAAATCTAAACCAAACAAGTTCACTGCAGAAGAAGAACGAAGAATGTAAAATGACACAAGTTTTGTTTGGCCCTTGTATGTTGCAAGAAGGCTGCACTGTCCTAACACAGGGATATTCCGACCGGAATAGCTAGTTAACTTAACATTTGCGGCACGCAACGGAGGTGTGCCCAGCTGTTTGTATGTGTCGTGATTGATCAGAAAAACTGTAGCTCCGGTATCGAGCTGGAATGGGATCACGTTGTCATTAATGACCAAATCTACAAAAAGTTTATTGTCCTGCTGACGACAAGAGCGACTGTCTTGTGGAATGTGAACTGACACTGGTACAGAAGCACTTGCAACTTGACGCGAATTCCGGCGATGTCGGCGCATACTATTTGCAGGACGAACACAGTCACTGTTAGAGAGAGTGGCACTGGGCGGAGTGGAATTAACTACATCAATTTCCATGGGCGAAGGTTCACGAGCCTGAGCATTCTTGGTTCGAATCTGGCACGAAGCAAAGGGCCTGGAATCGTAGTGAGTGTCCGATCTGAGCTTTTTCTGGCAAACACTCTGAACATGTCTTTTGTATTACAGAAAAAGCAAATAGCTTGCCGTGACGGGCAATTCTCACGCGAATGTCGAGTAGCGCACGGCGGGCATGATTTTAGCTCTGCATTTGCGTGCCGGCGCGGGACACGTGGAGGAGAGCTTGGCGGCAGCTGCGCGGATGGGCGCGAGGGCTGTTTACTGGTCCGTGCAGCGCGCCCGGCGGGCCGGTTAATGTGACACACGGCTGGCGAAGTTTCAAATGATTCCTGAGCAAAGTCAAGTGTGTCCTGCCTATCCAAGATGTCCATCACTTGTTGAAGGGAGGGATTGACTAGTTTCAAAATCTGTTCCCTTATATGAACATCAGAAACGTTCTGTGCAATTGCATCACGTACCATAGTATCTGAATAAGGAAGTCCACATTCACACTCCCTAGTAAGGCCTTGCAAAGTTGCAACCCACTCCCGATTAGTCTGACCTGCCGTACGTTTTGTACGAAAGAAAGTTTACCGTTTTGCAACTACATTGACTGATTCTTTGAAATATGCATCTAATGCAGACAAAATTTCGTCGTAGGACAGAGTTGCTACGTCGCGTCGGGGAAACAATTTCACCATCACACGGTAGGTGGACACTCCTACACAAGAAAGAAAAAAAGGCTGCCGCTCAAAACCTTGAATTCTGTAGGCGGCGAGATGGAATCCAAATTGGCGTGAGCACTCCGTCCAGCTTTCCAGTGCCGCATCAAAAGGAAAGGTGGTGCAACTGCGTGTTGTGGCTGCGGTAGCGGTGGAGCGGCGGCTGCCGCATCATTTTGCATTGCACGTTGACCCTGGACGAGCTGTCCAAGGGCATCCAATAAGGCCTGCGTCTGCTGATTCTGCAATCGATAAAATTCGGACAGTACATCTGGAGATTGTGGCGAAGCCATGACACAAGTAATTTAAGCAAGTATAAAGAAGAAGACCGTTTTTACACTCATCGCCATATGATGTGTTGGCAGAAGAGCCAACACCGTGTTGCTAGAGGAGGCCGAAATGCACGCGTTTAAACTCACGCAGACAGGCGTGAGGTCTGGAACAAGGTAAAGTAATTATCCTATGAAGAAAAGAACGTAGTTGATTGAATACTTAACTTTAATCCATAATTGGAGAACATCGCTCTTGATGATACATTAATTACAATCTCAATATAAACTGGTAATGGCGCCTTGCTATCGTCTCGGCAAATGAGAGCGTATTTGTCAGTGATCCATTGCTAGCAAAGTCGGCTGTACAACTGGGGCGAGAGCTAAGACGTCTCTCTAGACCTGCCGTGTGGCGGCGCTCGGTCTGCAATCACTGACAGTGGCGACAAGCGGGTCCGACGTATACTAACGGACCGCGGCCGATTTAAAGGCTACCACCTAGCAAGTGTGGTTTCTGGCAGTGACACCACACATATCGCTTTGTAACGTTACACCTAGACATTTACTCGAAGTGACTGTGTCAAGCACCACACTACTATCAATGTATTTCACCGGATCTACTTTTCCTACTAATCTGTATTAACTTATATTTTCCTACATATAGAGCTAGCTGCCATTCATGACAGCAACTAGAAATACTGTCTAAGCCATCTTGTATTCTCCTATAGTCGGTCAACTTCGTCACCTTGCCGTATACCAGAGTATTATCAGAAAACAACTACAGATTTCTATCCACCTGTCCACCAGATCATTTTTATTAACAGAAAATGATAGCTTTCCTATCATAATGCCCTGGGGAGCTTCTGAATGATACCCTTGTTTCAGAAGAACACTCGCCATTGAGGACAACATACTGGCTTCTATTACTTAAGAAATCTTCGAGCCACTCACATATCTGGGAATCTATTCCATTTGATCGTACCTACGTTAATAGTCTGCAGTGTGGCATCGTGTGGAATATTTTACGGAAATCTAGTGTCTGGTGTTTGAGCACCCCTTCCTGACACAGCATAGTCTCCCGCCATCTTGTCCAACATACTTCTACATCTACGTCTACGTAGATACTCATCAAGGCACCGTACGGTGCGTGGCGGCGAGTACCCTGTACCACTACTTGCCATTTCCTTTCCTGTTCCACTCGCAAATAGAGCGAGTGAGAAACGACTACTATGCCTCCGTATGAGCCCTAATTTCTCGTGTCTTCGTGATCCTTACAGGCGCAATGTATGTTGGCGGCAGTAGAATCGTTCGGCAGTCAGCTTCAAATGCCGGTTTTCTAAATTTTCTCAACGGTGTTTCTCGAAAATAACGTTGCCTTCCCTCCAGGGATTCCAATTTGAGTTCCCGAAGCATCTCCGTAACACTTACGTGTCGTTCGAACATACCGGTAACATATCTAGCAGCCAGCCTCTGAATTGCTTCGATGTCTTCCTTCAATCCGACCTCTTACGAATCCCAAACATTGGAGCAGTACTCAAAATAGTTCTATATCCGGTACCATTTACCAGGGAACGATTTTTTCCTAAAATTCTCCCAATAAACAGAAGTCGACCATTCGCCTTCGCTATCACAGTTCTCACATATCGTTCCACCTCATATCCCTGTGCGACGTTACGCCCAGATATTTAAACTAAATGACTGACTCAAGCAGGATACTGCATCAGAATATTACAGGTCTGTTCTTCCTACTCTCCAGCTCAGACTTACATTTTTCCGCATTTAGTATTAGCATCACACCAACCTGAAAATTTGGTCTAAGCCTTCTTGTACCTACCTACAGTCACTCGATTTCGAATGGTTCAAATGGCTTTAAGCACTATGGGACTTAACATCTGAGGTCATCAGTCCCCTAGAACTTAGAACTACTTAAACCTAACTAACCTAAGGACATCACACACATGCATGCCCGATGCAGGATTCCAACCTGCGACCGTAGCGATTAGAACCGCTCGCCACAACGGCCAGCGCAGTTCAGCTCATCATCGCTTATAGGTCTATAGCAGTGTTCGGTCGGTAGAAACGGTGATTAAGAAAAATATTCCCTCTGATCTGCAGGTATGTGTTTATCGGGTTCATATTACTGACACTGGCCAGGAGGGAACTTGCTTCATTTGTAATCAGAGCGGCCATCTCTGTACGAATTCTCCGCGTCGTGTGGCGGTATTTGAAACCCGCATATGAACAGTGTAAAACATTGTCTTAAGCGGATCTTGTCCCATAGGATCCTGCAGCTGAGCCAACCCCGGCTATTGAGGGTCGTTGGATCTTTGAGAGATAATGCTCATGATATTCCCCTCTGCCCACGCGTAGGGACAGTGACCCCGTCACTCGAGTTATTCAAAGCAAGTGTCGCAGATTGCAGGACGATGATGCAGTTGAGAAGCTTTTCCCTTTGAATCGCCCTTGGGATAGCTGTCCATAAACGACTCACTTCTCGTTGCTGCTTGTAGACGAGGAAGCCACGGGTGCTTCTGCACTTGCAGAGGTGGTTACGGATAAGTCATCTGGCGATTCCCCCGTTTATCCAGGCCATGTCGTCGCCGCCGCCTGTTAAGAAATCTGTTTCAGGGCCCCACTTGTCTCTCCCGGCTCTATCGGGTACCTCTCTAGCCGTCTCAGCTACGCAATCTACTTCTACGCCTTCTGACGCGGTCTCCACAGCCTCCACGTCATAACCTCTTGATGAGCCTAACTTGATGCCCAACGGCAGGAGGATCCCGTCATGACCAAACAAACCTCCTTATGCGAACCCCTTGCAGCGGGGCGGGTTGCTCTCTCGCAATCCATGAAAGAATCTGTCCACCTACCTGGATAAGCTTCAGGTGTTTTGCCCCATTACTCTGCGATGGCAGATACTGTTTACCCGTAGACGATACAATTTTACCAGCTGCTGCACATAATTAAATGTGATGGCTATGGCACAATGACCAGTAAAACAGGCGCAGTTGACCAAAATTCGACTAAATACCTCCAACACAAAGGCCATATAACTCGTCCGTGGGTAGTAACTGATGCTAAACTGTCGAGTGTTTGGGATTCTATCAGTAAATGAAGCAGGCAAAAAGGAATACAAACGTCTCAAAAATGAGATCGACAGGAAGTGCAAAATGGCTAAGCAGGCATGGCTAGAGGACAAATGTAAGGATATAGAGGCTTATCTCACTAGGGGTAAGATAGATACTGCCTACAGGACAATTAAAGAGACCTTTCGAGATAAGAGAACCACTTGTATGAACATCAAGAGCTCAGATGCAAACCCAGTTCTAAGCAAAGAAGGGAAAGCAGAAAGGTGGAAGGAGTATATAGAGGGTCTATACAAGGGCGATGTACTTGAGGACAATATTATGGAAATGGAAGAGGATGTAGATGAAGATGAAATGGGAGATACGATACTGCGTGAAGAGTTTGACAGCGCACTGAAAGACCTGAGTCGAAACAAGGCCCCCGGAGTAGACAACATTCCATTAGAACTACAGACGGCCTTGGGAGAGCCAGTCCTGACAAAACTCTACCATCTGGTGAGTAAGATGTATGAAACAGGCGAAATACCCTCAGACTTCAAGAAGAATATAATAATTCCAATCCCAAAGAAAGCAGGTGTTGACAGATGTGAGAATTACCGAACAATGAGCCACAGCTGCAAAATACTAACGCGAATTCTTTACAGACGAATGGAAAAACTAGTAGAAGCCGACCTCGGGGAAGATCAGTTTGGATTCCGTAGAAATACTGGAACACGTGAGGCAATACTGACCTTACGACTTATCTTAGAAGAAAGATTAAGGAAAGGCAAACCTACGTTTCTAGCATTTGTAGACTTAGAGAAAGCTTTTGACAATGTTGACTGGAATAATCTCTTTCAAATTCTAAAGGTGGCAGGGGTAAAATAGAGGGAGCGAAAGGCTATTTACAATTTGTACAGACACCAGTTGACAGTTATAAGAGTCGAGGGACATGAAAGGGAAGCAGTGGTTGGGAAGGGAGTAAGACAGGGTTGTAGCCTCTCCCTGATGTTATTCAATTTATATACTGAGCAAGCAGTAAAGGAAACAAAAGAAAAATTCGGAGTAGGTATTAAAATCCATGGAGAAGAAATAAAAACTTTGAGGTTCGCCGATGACATTGTAATTTTGTCAGAGACAGCAAAGGACTTGGAAGAGCAGTTGAACGGAATGGATGGTGTCTTGAAGGGAGGATATAAGATGATCATCAACAAAAGCAAAACGAGGATAATGGAATGTAGTCAAATTAAGTCGGGTGATGGTGAGGGTATTAGATTAGGAAATGAGACACTTAAAGTAGTAAAGGAGTTTTGCTATTTGGGGATCAAAATAACTGATGATGGTCGAAGTAGAGAGGATATAAAATGTAGACTGGCAATGGCAAGGAAAGCGTTTCTGAAGAAGAGAAATTTGTTAACATCGAGTATAGATTTAAGTGTCAGGAAGTCGTTTCTGAAAGTATTTGTATGGAGTGTAGCCATGTATGGAAGTGAAACATGGACGGTAAATAGTTTGGACAAGGAGAGACTAGAAGCTTTCGAAATGTGGTGCTACAGAAGAATGCTGAAGATTAGATGGGTAGATCACATAACTAATGAGAAGGTACTGAATAGGATTGGGGAGAAGAGTTGTTTGTGGCACAACTTGACCAGAAGAAGGGATCGGTTGGGAGGACATGTTCTGAGGCATCAAGGGATCACCAATTTAGTATTGGAGGGCAGCGTGGAGGGTAAAAATCGTAGGGGGAGACCAAGAGATGAATACACTAAGCAGATTCAGAAGGATGTAGGTTGCATTAGGTACTGGGAGATGAAGAAGCTTGCACAGGATAGAGTAGCATGGAGAGCTGCATCAAACCAGTCTCAGGACTGAAGACCACAACAACAACAACAACATGACTCGTTTGAAAAAACTGTCTAAAATTTCCTTTTAGTTGGGTTGTTGTCTTTAAAACAAGGAAATGGCTATGAAGTCAGCATTTAATATCCCGAAATCAATTGTACAAAGCTACTCACTGTCTGTGAAACAAGTTCACACCCAAAAGCTGCCAGATGTTTGAAACGTCCTGAACTGTCACTGACCCACGACTGTTTGCGAGTTAACACAATCAGTCATTCTGTGGTTTTCTTGTACAGAAGTGCTCGTCATTACGTCTCGTAATCTGTACGAAACACGCCACATGGAGTTCGTGTACTCACAAAATACTCAACACTATAGTCACTTTTCATTAGCTACATGAGAACAGATCAAAGGAGCAGATGTCTTCGTTTTGACCAACACGATTTGACATAGCTATTTACCAGAAGACGGCTCCCGAGTGACTATACCTACTCACAGATCTGAGGCACAAAGTCTTACTGAAACGCGCGGGAAACGCTGAATTCCTACTGGTTACTACGTTAAGGAGCCTTGATTATTAATTAAATTACAAATATATTTAATACTCAACGCCCCTTCTGGCTGCTCTACAAAACCAACCTCCCTTGAACATATGTCACAAATTACCCTATAGCATAACAGTTTCTCACGCATATATTTACATGGTTTTAATAAAATATCACATTCTCATATCATGTATGTCCTCCATTCACTCTCTCTGTCTCTCCATAACACTCACACTACCAAAACACAGGGAAATAATAATTTTTCAATGTCTGCTGGCGTAAGCTGTCGCCAGCACACCAGTAGGCAAAGGCAAACAGAAGTGCGAACGTCGATTAGTAGGCGCTGGATCAAGCGCGCCTATCACGAGAGAGGCCAGAGACACCCCCACGAGCAACACGCCGCCAACGTATTTAGGCCGCCGCCGCTGACCGGAGGGCCAGACTCACCCACTCAATCATCCAGTTTGGTGTCTGTCAGTTTACTCGCAGAGCGGGTTAAGCTGGTCACAGGCTACGACAGTACATTGTGACCAGGTTAGTGACTACTTCAGGACTGGTGTACGTCAACCTGATTGAACTTTACTAGCAGTTAGAAACTAAAGTTTGTAATAGCAAGATTACCTGCAAGAGGACTGTTACTCATGATCCTGTATCACAAAACATGGACTCTATTCAAGTTAATAAAATGTTTCCATTTCATGTAAATAAAGAACCATATTAACCCACATGTGCATTTGGGTTGTAGAGAGAGGATACCGGTCACCCTTAACAACATCCTCTCCCTTGCAGTAAAAGACTCTACAGAGGCGACGGGGATGGGATGTTTCAGGGACGATCGAATATAAACAACTATCTCGCAGATTTTACTTGCTTATCTTGTGTTTTAGGTTGCAGAGGTGATTGTCTTCAAGTGTTTATGTTTGCTTATTTGTTGTTGTGTTCTTACATGTATGAGGTGAGGAGAGGATCAGCAGAACTAATCAGCCGGCCGGACGGTTCTAGGCACTACAGTGTGGAACCGCGCGACAGCTACGGTCGCAGTTTCGAATCCTGCCTCGGGCTTGGATGAGTGTGATGTCCTTAGGTTAGTTAGGTTTAAGTAGTTCTAAGTTCTAGGGGACTGACGACCACAGCAGTTAAGTCCCATAGTGCTCACAGCCATTTCAACTTTTTTTTTTTTTCAGTTTCAAAACCACAGAATCGCTACCTTGCTGACGACGGTACAACTACTGGCTGCGTCGGCCGCAGAACCACAACCGACCAACCAACCAGCTCAACAAGTGCCGCCAACCAGTACACCAACGATCCGGCAGTTTAAGGAAACTGAAGAGGAGTGACTCGAATACCTTATTAAGTTCCAAGCACATTGTCAAGTTCATCGTGTTCAGGGTACTGTGAAGTTACAATACTTGCTTTCGATTGCGGGGACCCCAGTGTTCAGATTAATATAAAAACTATTCCCACCGCGTCTCCCAACGAACTTGTCTATGACCAAGTAATCGCTGCATGAACTTAATACTATGAGGAGCAAGGCCAAGTAGCTGCAGCTAGAATCAGTTCTTTCGCTTGCAGAAAAAGTCGGAACAGATGTCCCGTCAGTGGTACACAGAATTATCGGGCATGACTAGGAAGTGTTAATTTAAGTGTAGTTGTGGCAACTTTCAAAGTGATTCAATGATTAGCGATGAATAACATTCAATGGCCCAGATAGTAGAACACCGAAACAGATCATAAAGTACTCTGATCCATCACCTCCCCAAATATTTCAAATCTTAGAGCAATTTGATTCGGCTGCCACAGTGGCCTATAAGTTTGACCAGGCCCCGATATGTAGGGTCGAGACGCCCCTTACTCGCAACCGCCCCAAGCAACTGCATCAAGGAGCGCGTAGACAGCCGCGCGGACAGTCACGTACACATAAAACAGGCCTGTGAACTTAGTGAATTGTCCTAGATGTTTGGCTCGCCATAGAAGACAAGATTGCCCATCACGTAATGCAACGTGTTACACCTGTGGTAAAACATTCCTAGCAGTATGTTTGAAGCGGCACAAAAATGCCAATTTTGCCCGCTCCCAGAAGAAACAGGCTCGTGCACATGCAGTTAACTCTGTGTCTTCCAACCCTACAACAGGTTCTGACAAAAGTAAGGTTAAGGTTGTGCCTATCTCTCGCTCTAGTGCTGTGGAATGACATTCTGACAAATTATTTGCCTTATTACGAATTTCTGGCCGCCGGGTGAACTTTCAGTTAGACACAGGTGCCTCAGTAACTTTGATTGATCATGCCACGTACGAACAGTTTGGCTCACCGCGCCTTTCGAAGTCTAGCAATCACCTCTGTGCTTGCAACGGACAGGAAATTCCAGTGCTTGGACAGTGTAGTTTTCCTGCCACTTATAGGTCTCACAACAGGACAGTGAATTTTACTGTGTTGAGATGAAGATACCGTGACAACATATTCGGTTTAGATGCCTTTGATTTGTTTGGACTTAGCATCCAAGACAATGTACTTTCAGTGTCTGCTTTTGCACCAAAAGACCGAATCTGGAAATAGGCATCGTTTCCTGAACTGTTTTCAGAAGGATTGGGAAAAGCTGTTAACTTTGTAGCGCATGTTACACTGAAAGACAATGCACAGCCCAAGTTTTTTCGGGACCGCCCCGTTCCAATTGCTTTAAGGGACAAAGTAGCCAGTAAACTGAAAGAATTGCAAGATAATGGTGTAATTGTTCCCATTCAAGGTAGTCAACGGGCAAGTCCTCTCGTTTTGTTGCCTAAGCCTTCTGGTCGCATTCACATTTGTGTTGATTTCAAGTCTACAGTCAACCCATTGACAATAGTTGACAATTATCCGTTACCTCGCCCTGAGGAACTCTTGGACGAGCTTGGTGAAGGACGGTACTTTTCTAAGCTAGATTTTCATGACGCCTATTTGCAAATTCCATTAGATGAACAATCACAGAAAGTGTTTCTTGTCAATACACACATAGAACTGTTCAAGTATTTGCGTTTACTTTCGGCAGTGCTTGCACATCCACAATTTTTCAACGTTAATTGAAACAGCTGACTGCAAAAGTTCTATTTTGTTCAAACTACCTTGACGATATTGTCGTCTCAGGTCGTTCACTAGAGGAACCCATTGCCAATTGCGTACTCTGTTTCGAGTGTTGTCAGAAGTGGGACTCAAGTGTCGTCTCGAAAAGTCTGACTTTTTTCAGACTGAACTTCAGTACTTAGGTCATGTGATAAACAGTCAGGTTGTGTACCCCCTCCTATTTGCTTGCAGTCGTGACCTGCCTGTTCCTTGCAATTTGTTTGAACTGCAGCCAGTACTAGGCAAGGTGACAAGCTACATTCGGTTCTTACCGAATGCCGCTCACATCGCGGATTCATGGCATCGCTTGCGTTGCAAAAGTGTGCCTCTTGTGTGGACTAAATACTGACAAGACGCATTTCAGGAACTAAAAAATGCTTTGCTTAGTGTATTTTGACCCTGCCAAGCCAGTACTTTAGCAAGTCGACGATTCTTGATACCGAATCGGCGCTGTGCTTTCGCATATAAATTGTGCACAAGACAGATCCATTGCTTTTGCCTCAAAGTTGTTCTCTCAAACTCAGTGTAGTTATTCTCGAATAGAAAAAGAGGCCCTCGCTATTGTCTGTAATGAGACCAAAGTCCATGACTATTTGTATCTCGCAAGTTCTTTTTAGTGATAGATCACAAGCCTTTGCTGTCCTTGTTTCACCCGTCAAAGCCAGTTCCCACACGCACTGCTCTAAAATTGCTACGTTGGGCTTCGTTGCTTTCGCAGTACCGGTATGAAATTGTGTACAGACCTACGACAAAGCATGGCAATTCAGACACCCTATCTCGCCCTCCGATTGGTCCAGAATCTGATTTTGATGCATTTGCCGCATCCCGTAGCCCCTTCTACACTTAGGACTCTGAATTGCTGGAATCATCTCCCTTGCATTACAGAAACATTGCAGAAGCCACGGAATCAGATCCATATCTCAAGAGTTTGTTGCATTACAGTCGACCGTCCTGACCTCGTTCATTGAACACTACCCATAACAGAGTTGTGCGCCGATACTTTGCACGCCGGCATAGCCTTTCAGTTCGATGGGATGCGATTCTAGTTCAAAATGACAATGAACAATCGTGTGTCCTTATTCCCAAAGTGTTTCAAAAGGATGTGTTGCGATTGCTCCAGCAAGGACATTGGGGAATTGTTCGCTCTAAACAGTTATCGCGACGGCACTGTATTTGGCAGGACCTGGAAGCACACATTACACAGGTGACGTCACATTGTCGCGGATGTGCAGAGAACAAATCCGCTCCACCACAGACGTTCTCAGCTTGCCCTAAGACTCAATCCCCATGGCACAGAGTGCACATAGACTTTGCACGACAATTTTGAAACGCTCCTTGGCTCATAGTGGCAGACTCTTATAGTAAGTTCCCATTTGTGGTGCCTATGGCTTCTACAACATCACGTATCACCATTCAAGCGTTCTCCTCCATATTTTTCATAGAAGGTTTGCCGAAAGTACTTGAGTCAGAGAACTGACCAAAGTTCACATCACTTGATTTTGAACAGTTTTGTGAACGAAATGGCATTCGTGATCTACAAAGCGTTCTGTCTCACCCCCAGTCGAAAGGAGAAGCAGATCACTTTGTACGCACTTTTAAACAACAGATGGCCAAGCTTCGCACCACCCACACACGGGAACAGACGCTGCAACTCTTTCTCACCTCCTATCGCTCCCACCCACGAGACGGACCATCAACGACGGAACTTCTGCATGGCCATCACCATCTGCTACACATGTTACACCCACAGCAACAACCGGCGCCGCCAATGGTCCTCAAGTACGCTTAGCACCTCACGATTTTGTTCTTTTCAGGGTTTATGGCAACCGTGGGCGCTGAGAAAGAGCCGTGATCAAGGATCATGCTGGCTCTTTTGTGTACTTGATTGCAGGTCCTGATAGCTTGTAGCCCCGCCACCTGAACCAAAATTCGTGCGTGACTTTTTTCCTGTGATGCTGCTGCTTTTCTTCCCCCAGATTCCTGGCCGAATGGAACCGCGCAGCCTTCACAGCCGCCCGCTGGTCCCACCGGGGCGAATGGATAGTGTGCCCTCGGCCCCGCCGTCCCCACTCGCCGACCCGATGCAAGTTTACCCGTCGTCTCCGACGCAGTCGCCGTCATCGCACCAGGACGCGCCCTCAGGCTTCGACGTGTGCCGTCGCAGCAGTTTTCCGCAGGATGTTTCGGTTGCCTCGCAAGCCAGATGGCAGGTTTTGGCTGGGAGTACGCTGTCCTCCACAGTCACTGCTCCCAGCTCATCTCTACGTCCTGCCTCCCGCCCCGTTATTGTTCGCATACTCACCACTCACTGTATCAAAGAGTGTACCAACACACAGAGCAACAGCCAGGGCAGAAACATTAGAAAAAGGTCCGCCTCCATGTGGCAGGGACGGTAACGGAATGGGGGCTTGTCAAGATAACCTAACTTGCAAGCAGCCATTACGGCTAAGAGACCTAACGCTGCCTGGCTTCTCACTTGTCTTAAGTAGCACACGGCCCACCTTAGTAACCCAGGTGGTGGGCTACTCTGTGATGTTTAAATGAAAAAAAAAAAAATGCAAAACTCCATACGCGCCAACGGTGCAGCTTTACGGGGAGAAGGGGGGTGGGGTGGGGGGACAGGAATGTGGTGGCGAAAGCTGTCGCCAGCAAACGTCGGGAAATATGAAGCGTGAATATCGATTAGTAGGCACTGGATCAAGCGTGTCTATCACGAGAGAGACCAGAGACAGACTTCCGCCGGCCGGGGTGGCCGAGCGGTGCGGTTCTAGGCGCTTCAGTCTGGAACCGCGTGACCGCTACGATCACCGGTTCGAATCCTGCCTCGGGCATGGATGTGTATGATGTCCTTAGGTTAGTTAGGTTTAAGTAGTTCTAAGTTCTAGGGGACTGATGACCTAAGATGTTAAGTCCTATAGTGCTCAGAGCCATTTGAACCATTTTTTTTTTTTTGACAGACTTGCAAACAACTTGCATCGAACGCTCTCTCGACAGCATGTATTTAGGCCGCCGCCGCTGACCAGAGGCCCTCACCCACTCACTCATTCAGTCATCCCGCTTGGCGTCTGACAGTTTACTCGCAGACCGGGTTTAATACGTCGCCGGCTACGGCGGTACATAGTGACTAGATTAGTCACTATAGTGTAACTAGTTTACCTCAACCAGAATTGTTCTGTGCTAGCAGTGAGAAACTAATGTTTGTAACGGCAAGATTACCGATATTGACATTACATCAGCCTGCAAGGGTGCTATTGCTGATAAGTTTGTACCACAAAACATGGATGCTATTCAAGCTAAGTAAATGTTTCCAGTTATTGTAAATAAATAACCGCATTAATTTACGCGAGAATTTGTGTTACAGAAAGAGGATACCGCCCGCACATAACAGCGTGTTCTGCGTTGCTTTCTGGAAGTACAAGACTCTACACAAAGTACAGTTAATTACTTCAGAAATCTGTGGCAATGAAACTAAAGAAAATTCTTGAAAATTAGATTATATGAAGCTATCCTCTTGGTTTTAATTCCAGTTCATACTATAGACGAATACATGATAGTTCCTAACTCGTTTTCATAATACCGGCACAGTTATTTTGTGTTTTAGGTAAAAATTTATGCCCACAAAAGTATGGAAGTTACTGATGTGAAATTTTAACAGTCGTGGTATCTACAAATTTTTTTATACTAATTCTGAAGAAGTCTGATTAATCCAGAATGAGATTTTCACTCTGCAGCGGAGAGCTTCTGTAAAGTTTGGAAGGTAGGAGACGAGATACTGGCAGAAGTAAAGCTGTGAGGACCGAGCGTGAGTCGTGCTTCGGTAGCTCAAACGGTAGAAAACTTGCCCGCGAAAGGCAAAGGTCCCGAGTTCGAGTCTCGGTCGGGCACACAGTTTTAATCTGCCAGGAAATTTCAAGTCTGATTAATGTTTAACAATACTTCTTCAGATTCAAAGAGATTATGTGTAACGTATTGCACTCAGCGTAAAGCAAGTATAGGGCTCGCCCAGCCGAGTAGACAGTGTCAGTGGTGCGAGCGTGAGAACCAAAATCATCTCTTCTACCGGCTACACGGCCAGCTACGCTTCAGTGCAAAGTGGAAACTCGTAATAGTTTCCTACGTTACACCCTGTGTGTCTCAGTTCAAATGGTTCAAATGGCTCTGAGCACTATGGGACTCAACTGCTGAGGTCATTAGTCCCCTAGAACTTAGAACTAGTTAAACCTAACTAACCTAAGGACATCACAAACATCCATGCCCGAGGCAGGATTCGAACCTGCGACCGTTGCGGTCTCGCGGTTCCAGACTGCAGCGCCTTTAACCGCACGGCCACTTCGGCCGGCTGTCTCAGTTTGAAAACGATTTTCTGCATGACTCATCCTCACAACCGCATGAGGTAGCGCAATTCCGAGGACCCGTAGTAAACAATGTATTCAGCCTAGGAGAGCCGCATCACACAAGAAGAAAAAACGGTTGAAAGATGGGTAAGATATACACTTTTCTTTTCGCTCCGTTTCGACCATTGCTTCTGCTATGGATACTGGTACATAACTCCGTTGTATGGTGGTTATGTAATTTTTGTTCCGTTTTATTGTACACGCAAGCATATACCTCCCTCAGTTCGAATATTAACAAGATTCGTTCTGAATTCCGGCTCGCCGCTTTGCGATAGTTTATACACTAAAGCGCCAAAGAAATTGGTATAGGAATGAGTATTCAAATACAGAGATATGCAAACGGACAGAATACGGCGCTGCGGTCGGTAAACGCCTATATAAGACAACAAGTGTCTGGCGGAGTTGTTAGATCGGTTACTGCTGCTACAATGAGAGGTTATCAAGATTTAAGTGAATCTGAACGTGATGTTATAGTCATCGCACAAGCGATGGGGAACAGCATCCCTGAGGTAGCGATGAAGTGGGCATTTTCCCGTACGACCATTTCAGGAGTGTACCGTGAATATCAGGAATTCGGTAAAACATGAAATCTCCGACATCGCTGCGGCCGGAAAAAAGACCCTGCTAGAACGGGACCAACGACGTTTGAAAATAATCATTCAACGTGACAGAAGAGCAACCCTTCCCCAAACAAGTGTCAGCGTGCGAATCATTCAACATAACGTCATCGATGTGGGCTTTCAGAACCGAGCCATCGCGTATCCATGATGATTGCACGAGACAAAGTTTTACGCCTCATTTGGGCCCATCGACACCAACATTGGACTGTTGATGACTTGAAACATGTTACCTGGTCGGACGAGTGTCGTTTCAAATTATATCAAGCGGATAGACGTGTATGCGTATGGAGACAACCTCATGAACCGATGGACCATGCATGTCAGCATGGGACTGTTCAAGATAGTGGAGGCTTGGTAATGGTGTGGGGCGTGTGCAGTTGGAGTGATATGGGACTCATAATACGTCTAGATACTATTCTGGCAGGTGACATTGCATGAGGGCTTAATTAAAATATAATGCAAATAATTTTAATTTTTTGCTTGAGTAACTGTCTGTTCGGTTACGAAGTCTCGTAACGGTTGGCCCTGACTAGTATTATTACGCAATCTGACTGCATAGAACAACAACAAAGAATGAAATGGAAATTTTCATTAACACAATTAATTAATTAAGTCCCCAGCAACTATAAAACCTACGAAACCAAAGCACAAGTATAACTGTTCTGTATGTGGAAGTATGACTCAACACACATCTGGCACGGTTCTTCTTCAACAAGACAAGAATTTTTAAATACCAATTATACTGACGTGATAAAAGAAAATTAGAAATACTATAATTGCGCAAAAAACCCAGAATTACACTCTAATACAAGAACACACGCCAGATGCTTTGTTGACTGAACCTGTAATGACGCATTATTCAGGACATTGAAATAATGAGAAAGAAAAGAAAAGTAGTTTGTTACCTTAATTTATATTGATGAAAAGCACTCTAGACATTACAATCTCTCCACACCGACTCGCTACTATCACATCTCAACAAGAACTTTTCATTATCACATCTCAGCAAGCACTGCCTACTAGCTCATCTCAACAAACACTCCTCACTACGACATCTCAGCACAGACTACCACGAGTTCTCCCAAAGCACTGACTACTACGAGTTCTCAATAATCACTGCCAGTGGAGGCGGCGGAACAATACTCTCTAGCGCGATCTCTGGCACTGTGGCTCAGTGTAGCCACCTTTCAACATGTACTTAAGCGTCCTATCGGATCACCTGCATCTGTTCATTGTGCTTTCCGATGGACTTGGGCAATTCTAGCAGGACAATGCGATACCCCACACGTCCAGAATTGTTACAGAGTGGCTCCAGGAACACTCTTCTGAGTTTAAACACTTTCACTGGCCACCGAACTCCCCAGACATGAACATTATTGAGCATATCTGGGATGTTATGCAATGTGCTGTTCAGAAGAGATCTCCGGTCCCTCATACTCTTACGGATTTATGGGCAGCCCTGCAGCATTACTTCAGACATTAGTCGAATTAATGCCACGTGGTGTTGCGTCAATTCTGCATGCTCGCGAGAGGGGGGGGGGGCACACGATATTAGGTAGGTGTACCAGTTTCTTTGGTTCTTCAGTGTATATGACTATGTTAGACATTGTTTTTTACAGGAAGTTTGATGACCAATTTTAAATTCGCACGTCCTCATAATTTTTTCAATGTGGCTTCCAAACTTTCTAAGAGCACTATCTTGTTTTAGAGGGAAGGAATTCCATTACGAGATTCCTAAATTCTCGACGATGCTAGGAGTATAGGATGCAGATTTTGTGTTTTCACTTTACTTCTTCTCTATGCCCTTTCTGTCTCTGGTCGACCTATGCAAGGAGGAAATCATTTACCTACTTCGCAAATCACCTATAAACATTCTACTGGGTGGTGAGTTTAGTTGTGTTCTCTGGGTGGTGGATGAGTCTCCTAACTTTAGTTTTGGTAAAGAACTCGGTGACATTGTGTCCTCCGTGCACCTACGCGACGCATGGGTTTTTCGCTGTCCTACACTTCTGTCACCTACTGCAATCGAACCGATTGCTTTTACCTTTCCGATTCCTTGTGCGGGCAGTTTTTGGACGTCGACGTGATATTAACCCGCTTTACTGATCACTACGCTGTAGCCGTCACGTTTAATTATGTGCAGCACCTTGTAAAATTGTATTGTCATCCCTGGGTGCTCAGTATAACCTGTCTACAAGACTATTCCGTTGGCGCTGCCATTCAGGAAATGGGGGGCTCTTTGCTCTCTATAGCACGAGTCTATAGTGGGATGCTGGACACTGCATGCCAAGCCACAAAACCGAAAACTCTCATACGTTTTGGCGCTGTGAGGGACCCTAGTATTTTATGAGCCCGTATAACGTCAGCTTTACGATAATGCTAGGCAAGTTCCCCTTCGGATTATGGGTGTAGGGCGAATTGAAGCCAAGCTACTACAGATAAAACAATTTCAGATGAGATCTCAACCTCGTTCCACTTTACAAGACGAACTGACTTCATTATAGGAACGTATCCGTATGCGGGCGCGCGGGAAGCGCATTTTCATTGCACCCCCTCGCTAACGCCGATGGCCGTGTGCCAACGTCTCATCGTGACATTTTCAATTGAATTTTTTACTACGTTACTGAATTGTATGATGCCCACGTTCTGGCTGAAAATATTTCTGATGACATTTACCCTTCGCTGGAATGCGTCTTCATCCCTGAATTAAATGACTTTCTTTTACGATTTCGTCAATGGCTGTAGGTATGATGTTGTCACTGGGCCTCAGACACTAAAGTCACCTGCATTGCATGGTATTCCTAAAGAATTTTATGTTCATTTTTGGCCTCTCAGTGGTGACACAGTTAAGCCTATGGTCAATAAAGAGATACCGAGTGTCTCGCTTCCCGCTCCTTTCAAAGAAGATAAAATGGTCGGCATCCATAAAACCAAGGGTAGACACTACTTGACTCACTGCACCCGATTACTCACCTAAAGTTTCGCATGAGGTACTAACACCCGTCTTTCCCCAAGTTGCTCGACAAAATCATTGCGTTCACCAAAGTTGCGTACCTGGACCTATGATATTGACTTCTGTTAACGAATGCCGAGGTGTTGTTTCGATGGCCAGGCTGATTTATAACTCGAGGCCCTTGCTTTTTCTCGACGTGGCTTCTGACCGAGTGAGTCAAAGATTTTTATGAGTGTTAACCACATTGGGATCCACTCACACTCACGACGCATGCTATTCTTCTTTTCTTTGGTATCCGTATGTCAGTGGTTGTGAACACCCCCCCCCCACTCCCCGACGCCCCCGACCCCCCCCCCCCCCACCCCGCGATTTCTGTCCAACGCGGGCTGCACCAAGGAAGCCCGTTATCCATGTCACTCTTCGTTTTGTTCTTGGAACCCTTGCTTCGGCGCACTGCCAAGCAACTACGTGGCTGGCCTATACAGGAGGAATGATTTTTGGTCCGTGCTTACACCGATTAAGTCATGGTTTTAGAACGAAATGCTGACGACATTTTCGGGCTCAAGGATACCTAAGTTCCCTTTTGTCGCCTTGCTGGTGCCACATGAATGATCGCAAATGCACGTTCCTCCCGTTGTAAGACTTTAACCAAGTGGTGATTCGTTGGGTGACAGTGGTCGATCGCTACAAAACTTTGGAGGTCATAGTGGTTCGCAGCTTCACCAGGATGGTGGCAGTTAACTGGCAAGAGGTTACCATTCGTGTTCAGGGAGCGATTTTTGATCACGAACGCCGTTACCTTAGCGTCCTCCACCAAGTACAGGTCATGGACGCCTATATTTTAAGTAAAGTGTATTACATTGCAAAGATAATCCCATTTCCCGCAATGATGGATCGCAGACTCAAACAACTACCGCTCGATTCTTGTGGCGACGACACATCTTGCGATTTTAGTTTGAAGTGATGGCCAGGCCCCACAAGCTCGGAGGATTATATCTGCCCGATATCAAATGGAAGTCGTCCGTCTTGTTTAACATGTACACAGGCGCCGTACCCGATTACGTCTCGTTTATTTTCCTGTCTCTAGCCTGTCAGTCTGCTTCCTCCTGTTGATGTTGTCTATCAGAGACATTCCTCTTTATCGGAGTCTTATTACATCGTGGGGTCAATCATCCTGACTCTTCCCTATTGAAATATTGTCCTCCCCAACAGCACCGGGCGAGGTGGCGCAGTGGTTAGCACACTGGACTCGCATTCGGGAGGACGACGGTTCAATCCCGTCTCCGGCCATCCTGATTTAGGTTTTCCGTGATTTCCCTAAATCGTTTCAGGCAAATGCCGGGATGGTTCCTTTGAAAGGGCACGGCCGATTTCCTTCCCAATCCTTCCCTAACCCGAGCTTGCGCTCCGTCTCTAATGACCTCGTTGTCGACGGGACGTTAAACACTAACCACCACCACCACCACTCCTCTCCAACATGCTGGAAAACTGTCTAGTCGCATCTTAGTCTTTCAATGCTGTGGTTAAGTTTCCTGTATTTGGTACTCAGTCACGTGACGACATGTTTTGTTCACTTTTCTTTCTTATACACCAATAAAAAAATAAATAAGAAATAGAAAGTAAGGCAACACCATGTTAGTTAGTTGTTTGTTAATCAGAAACGGCTTTTAATCATGATTTCTTTTTCTCAATTTGCAGTTCATATTACTTGAAGGTTGTCTGAATGCTCATGTAAGTACCCTGCTAATGATAGTAATAATGAAAAGAACTAAGTAGGCCGCTGGGACATCAAATCCGCATCCACCATGGAACCATGGTTCGAATCCTCGTCAGGTCCGTTCCTTACTGTTTAGAAACAGAGCATCATTTGCTCAGAAACTGGTTCAAATTGCTGTAGCACATCTGAGGTAATTTTTTTAATTTTATTTACACTTCAACTTCCGCGGGACCAAATTAAGGAGCAAATCTCCAAAGTCATGAAACGTGTCAGTACATGAAATTACAACATACGTCTAATAAACACAACAGATACACGTAAGAGAGACCATATCCTTCAATAATATATTCTCCTTCACTATTTACAACAGTCTGGCAGCGATGGGGTAAGTTTTCAATTCCGTGACTGTAGAAATCAAGTGGTTTTGAGGCGAAGAACTCGTTGAGCCAGGTTCTGAGCGCATTTTCATCCGGAAAGGAAGTTCCTTCAACGTTCTTCGATAGAGAGCGGAAAAGGTGAAAATCTGAGGGCACAAGATCAGGTGAATAAAGTGTGTATGGAATGACTTCCCAACCCAACTCGTGTATAGTGTTTTTTGTCCATATAGGAGAATGTAGGTTACCGTTATTATGGAATACCGTAACTACACACCGTCTTCCTGGTCGTTCTTCTTGGACTGCGTCTGCAAGATCTCTCTATTGTTGACAATAATGTCAGCAGCGATCACTACATCTCGGGGAAGCAATTTGTAGTACACGGCGCGGCCACTGTTCCACCATATGCATCGCATTAGCTTTTGTGAATGCGTGCAGGTCTTCGTATGGGACATGCTGCTTTATTTGGGCTGAACCATTCCTTTCTTTTCCTTATGTTAGCATAAAGACACCATGTCTCGTCATCAGTAACGGTACAGGATAGGAATGGTCGGTGTTGTTCGCGAAACAATCGATGAATGGCAAGCAGAGATGCACATATGGGCACACTCTGATTTTCGTGATTATGGCTTAGAACATGTGGTACCTACACACCCAATGTTTGAACCTTCCCCTTTGGATGGAGGTGTCGCACGACGGTGCAATGATCACAGGTCATTACATTTGCCAGTTCTCGGATACTATGACGTGGATCATCGAAGAGTAATGCGTTTAAACGATTTTCATCAAACTCGCAAGGTTTTCCTGAACGTGGAGAGTCACTAACATTAAAACGATCGTCCTTAAAACGAGAAAACCATTTTATTGCCGTGCTCTGACAATAAAGCTCGGGGAATTACTCCCATACACCGGGCATTGTTTCTTGCTACGTCTTCTGCTGTCACCCCTGTACTGAACTCAAAGACAAGAATATGCCGGAAATGTTCCGATTTCTGCACTTGGCATTGCATTGTCTAGAGTCCACAGCCCAACTCACTATCTCCAAATGACAAAGAGATAATAAGTAAACTCAAATAGCTACAATGAACCACAAATAAAAAAAAATGATAATCGTTAAATGAAGCCACAGCAGCCGAAATACGAACACGCAAAACCAAAAAGCTGCGAACTGACGCACCAGCCTAATACTTTTATTTAGCTCAATACGCACTCGGGGAGTAACACATATTCTAATTTTTCCCAGCAAGACATTAACGAGTCGACTGCATTTCGTATGCTGTAGCCCTCCTGCCCAATGTAACAATTTGTTTAGGTGCTGACTACACGAGCTGTTTGTATTTACAACTTATTACTCGTCAGATGTACTCCGTCTTCAGGCCACGAGTGGCCTACAGGGACCATCCGACCGCCGTGTCATCCTGAGGATGCGGATAGGAGGGGCGTCGTGTCAGCAAACAGCTCTCCCAGTCGTTATGATGGTAGTCTTGACCGAGGCCGCTACTGTTCGGTCGAGTAGATCCTCAATTGTCATCACGAGGCAGAGTGCACCCCGAAAAATGGCCACAGCTCATGGCGGCATGGATGGTCACCCATCCAAGTGCCGGCCACGCCCGACAGTGCTTAACTTCGGTGAACTCACGGGAACCGGTGTATCCACTGCGGCAAGGCCGTTGCCTACTCGTCAGATGCAGTTTCTTTTTATCGTGTTTCTACCTCTGCATTTAAAACTGCTTCACGTGCAATGCATAGGGTGGCTCAGTACATTGTGTGTTAAACAGTTTTAAATTTCTAGTCGTACAGAAGATTTAAAATGTATTCTTTAGGCGGCAATATTTAATGCATACACCCAGCTTACTGCAGCTGTACTTTCAGAACCTATAAGCAAACTATACATCTTTCTGTAGACGTAACTGCCGACGTAAACACACACGTCATTCGGCAACGTCACGAATATTGCCCTGCTTTTGTGTATCAAACAATGAAAACAAGTTTGTCCCATGCATATACAAGCTGTAGACACGAGCATCAGCGAGCAGAAAAGAAAGTAAGTGCATCTTCTTCTTCGTGGGTCTACAGCTGTCGATAGGCGTTGACCTGCTGTAGGACATCGTTTATTGTCCCTGTCCAGCGTTTGCGCCTCCATTCTCGGACACCAATAATTATTAAATCTTCTTGTATTCATAGGCAACGGCCCTGCCGCAGTGGTTACACCGGTTCCCGTGAGATCACCGAAGTAAAGCGCTGTCGGGCGTGGTCAGCAATTGGATGGGTGATCATCCAGGCCGCCATGCGCTGTTGCCATTTTTCGGGGTGCACTCAGCCTCGTGATGCCAATTGAGGAGCTACTCGATCGCATAGTAGCGGCTTCGGTCAAGTATACCGTCATAAAAACCGGGAGAGCGGTGTGCTGACCCCACGCCCCTCCTATCCGCATCCGCCGCCGAGGATGACACGGCGGTCGGATGGTCCCGGTAGGCCACTCGTTGCCTGAAGACGGAGGACTTTGTTGTATTCATTAAGTATCGAACTCTTGGTCTTCCCCTGCATCTTCGTTCCACTGCAGTGCAGAAACGCTATTTTTGTTGGGTTCTCATGTTCCATGCGGAAAACATGGTCGACCCATTTCAGGTGGTTTATTTTAATGAACTTTATGACTTGACGGTCTGTACATTATATGAAAAATTTAAGCTTATATCATCTACGCCATGCTTCATCTTCGTTAGTCGCCCCATAGATTTTGCAAAGCAGCTTTCGTTCAAAACATTCTATTGTCTCTTGACACTGTTGTGTCAGTGTCCAGGTTACTGAAACATATGGTAATACCAGAAGTATTAAAGTTATGGACAATTTGGAAATTTGTGGTAAGATCTTATGGGACCAAACTTCTAAGGTCATCGGTCCCTATGCTTACCCACTACTTAATTTAACTTGAACTAACTTACGCTAAGCCGGCTGGAGTGGCCGAGCGGTTCTAGGCGCTTCAGTCTCGAACCGCGCTACCGCTACGGTCGCAGGTTCGAATCCTGCCTCCGGCATAGATGTGTGTGATGTCCTTAGTTAGGTTTAAGTGGTTCTAAGTTCTAGGGGACTGATGACTTCAGAAGTTAAGTCCCATAGTGATCAGACCCTTTGGAAACATTTTAACTTACGCTAAGGACGACACACACACCCATGCCCGAGGGAGGACTCGAACCTCTGACGGGAGCAGCCGCACGAACCCTGTGACAAGAGCCCTCAGACCCGCGGCTATTAAAGTTTTGTACAGCTAAGTAACTGCATCTGATAAGTAATAAATTCCAAACACACAACTCACCATGTGTAGTAGCTAAAAAAACTGCAATTTTGCAGAAGGCAGTGTCCAGAATGCAATCGATCTGTTAATGAATTGGTAATTCATTCAAATAAGTTTTAGCACAACTGAAGGTGGGTGAACGCAGAGGGCACCATTTTGCGATAAGTAGAAATGAACAAAAAGTGGATTGCTGCTGTATTTGCTAAAGCAATCTAATGCACAGGTACGGACCTCAATAGACAGTAAAACGAATAAATTAGTCTCACAGTTTAGTGTATGTAGCGCCGTTGCTTCGTACGTCTTACTGTCGACTGCAGATGTATCCTGTTGTGGCGTTACCGGCTAGAGAGAAACAACCGGCACCTATGACGGCACGAGAGCGGAAGGAACGCCCAGATCCGCTGCAGAAGGCGGTCTGTCGTCTCCTTAGGTGGCGGCTCTCGCAGCTCCGCTTCCATTACGCCGGCGGCAAATTCGTGCTTTTAAGACGACCCCCGCGGGCCCGGCACCTGCTATAAATTGATCCACAGCCGAGGGGCTCCTCTGGCTTTCTCCTGAATGCTGCGACGTGCTCTTCGCTCCGTAGATCCTATTTCGTCAGCCTTTATTGGCTTTCTGCACATCTGGCTCCCCTGTGATCCTATATATATCGCCACCTTGCGGAGCAGCACGAGTCCTGCAGGTGTCGAAATCTGAGAAACAGAGGGAGAGAGCAAACACGTGTGAGTCCTGCCCGAGTATCTGGCTTTCGGCGCATCTACGAACCAAAGCGTTGATCAGGAGCCAGCTCTCTGTGTCCTCCATTCACTGTGATTCTCTTGTCCTTCTATCTCTCTCTCACTCTCTCTCCGTCACACACATTCCGCGACTATCTCTCTCTCTCTTTCTCTCTCTCTCTCTCTCCATCAATCACACACATTCCGCGACTATCTCTCTCTCTCTCTCTCTCTCTCTCACACACACACACATACACACACATACGGGTATGAGGGTGACGCAGTGCTTAGCACACCGGACTCGTGTTCTTGCGGACGACGGTTTATGTCGCCATCCAGCTATCCTGAACTATAGTTTCCTGTTATTTAGCTCTGGGAGGCTTTTGTGCATTTCCAGCTGCGGGAGAAACCATATATCTGCCTGTGAGAATACAATGTAAATTTGGCCCTGCTGTATAATCTTCCTAAAATGTGCAAACTGATAAAATCCTGAACTTCACCATTAACTTCCCTAATTAAACAAAGTGGTCCATGTGCGTTAATGATCTGCCTAATAATGCTGTTCATAATATGGTAGCCGCGTAGCCGCGCGGTCTAGGGTCGCCTTCTTATGGTTCATGCGGCTACCCCCCCCCCTTCCCCCTCTAAAAAAAATGTTGAAATGTGTGTGAAATCTTATGGGACTTAAGGGGACATAGTCGCGAACAGGCTCAACAAAAAATCTAATTTTTTAAAATCTTAATCTATGCTGCAATTATTTGGCTACAAAATGCCGTTTGTTTCATATAAATCTGATTATTAGATACGGAGTTATTAATTTGTTCGTGATGCAGGGTAACTAGTGCCACGTCCATTTTTGCTGTGTCTTACGCAGTAGTCAGCATTGACTATAGTACAACAATCATTTATGTTCCAAGGATATAAATACTCTTTATTTGGGTTGCAAGAGAGAATTGTTATTCTGGTGTTTGCCAGACTGTCTGTATTGTCGACTATCGTTTGTCAGTTTCTTCATCCTAGTTGTTTACGTTTTGGTGATACAAATGTAACGATTTTGTGAAACGTTGGAACACAGTGGGTAGAATAAGGAAGTTTGGATATAAGCCTAAGTTTCTTGGAAATAAATATGTAAAAATAAACCACGAAACTGCTAGTTTTGAACAGAGGGCGGAAAATAATATTGAAAGTGAAGTCAGTGCGAGTGTCAGTGCTTCAAGCAAGAAGCTTCTAGGTGCTGCCGGTTTTCCAAGTGCCTCTCAAATGCTTGACAATGCAACATGTGGTGTGAACAGTGTTTCTGTTCTTACTGACACAAAAATTCTGATCTCCATGAGGTTATTACGTGAACTTATCGAAAAACACACAGATTGTAAAAACTGTGGTGGCAACGTTACTTTGCACGAAGATGTGCTGAAAAATAAGGGAATTGTTTGTAATTTAGTTTTGACATGTTTGGAATGTAGCTGTACTGCCAATACAATGTCATCCCACGTAACAAGAAGCAGATTGTATGAAAACAATATAAGATTAGTGTATGCACTTAGATCTATTGGAAAAGGGCGAAGTGTAGGTGCTGTTCTTTGTGCAGTGATGAACATTCCTCCACCTCCAACAAAGTTTGATGTTTACAACAAGACGATTGGTGCAGTTGTAGCTGAGGTAAGTGAATCTACAATGATGAAAGCAGCCAAAGAGGCGGTTCAGTTGAATGATACGAAATCTGACCCAAGGCAAATTTCTGCTGGTTTTGATGGCAGTTGACAGAAACGTGGGCATACATCCCTAAATGGCATTGTGTCAGCAATTTCGTTTGATACTGGGAACGTTCTGGATACTGAAATTATTACTAAGTTCTGTGACATCTGTAGCAAAAATCCCACTATACAACATGTGTGCAGAAAGGACTATGATGGTTCTAGTGGAGGCATGGAAGTGGCTGGTGTTGCTAACATTTTCAAAAGGTCTGTGCAGTCAAGAGGTATCCTCTATACAGACTATCTTGGGGACGGGGACAGTAAGGCTTATCAGAAAGTGGTAGAAGATAAACCTTATGGGCCTAGAGTCAAAATTAATAAACTGGAATGTATAGGACATGTACAGAAAAGAATGGGATCACGACTTCTAAAGATATGTAAGGAAAAAAAGTTAGGTGGTAAAGGGGGCATGACAAAGGCTGAAATAGACAGGATCCATACTTATTATGGTATGGCCATTAGAAATAACTGCAACAATGTAGAAGCAATGAGGAGAGCCATCTGGGCTATATTCTTTCATAAAATTTCAACAGATGAGGAACCACAACATAACCTTTGCCCATGGGGACCTGACAGCTGGTGCAAATTCAACAACCCAGCTACATCTTTCAGCTATAAGCACAAACATTCAATTCCAGAAGAAAACCTGCTAGCTGTGAAACCCATTTTCAGAGACGTTAGCCAACAAGAGCTCTTGAAGAAGTGTCTCCATGGAAAAACTCAAAACCCATGTGAAAGTTTGAATTCTGTCATTTGGACAAGGCTCCCAAAAACTGTTTTCGTTAGAAAAGAAACACTAAAATTTGGTGTTCATGATGCAGCGATGTGGTTCAATGCTGGTGTGTCAAAGAAGACTGATGTATTAAGACTCTTGGGAACAAAGGATAGTGTCAATACTGAAAGGGGACTGAAAAAGGTTTACATGGACCGTATCCGTTATGCTGATATTTCTGCAGGAAATGCTACCAAGGAGGCCAGGATAGCCAGAAGATCAAAGAAAAGAAGAAATGAAGATAAAGATCAAGACACTGAGCCATAGTACAGCCCTGGAATGTTTTAAAAGTGTGTCTGTATGACACTGTACAGTACTTTCTTGCATGTAAATCTTTAATACCATTTTTCTCAAAACTACATTTTTTGACCCTCTGGTACACTTTTCTCAAAAACTATGACTGCTACAGACATCAGACTTACAGTATCTCTTGTTAATACAACGATGATTAATTAGATAAAAAATAGACCAGTAGTGATAAAAAGAACCGATTTACAAGCTCCAACGTGCTGACACGAGGAAAGTTTCCAACTGATTTCTCATACACAAACAGCAGTTGTTGTGATGCCTCGTGTAAGGAGGAGAAATGCGTACCATCACGTTTCCGACTTTGATAAAGGTCGGATTGTAGCCTATCACGATTTCGGTTTGTCTTATCGCGTTATTGCTGCTCGCGTTGGTCGAGATCAAATGACTGTTAACAGAATATGGAATCGGTGGGTTCAGGATGGTAATACGGAACGCCGTGCTGGATCCCTGTAACGGATCGTGCAGCCATGTCTCGATCCCTGAGTCAACAGATGAGGACGTTTGCAAGACAACAACCATCTGCACGAACAGTTCGACGACGTTTGCAGCAGCATGGACTATCAGCTCGGAGACCATGGCTGCGGTTTCCCTTGACGCTGCATCATAGACAGGAGCGCCTACGATAGTGTACTCAAAGACGAACCTGAGTGCATCAATGGCAAGAGTCATTTTTTTCGGATGAATGCAGGTGTGTTTGGCGTCATCGCGGTGAACGCACTTTGGAAGCGTGTATTCGTCATCGCCTTACCGGCGTATCACACGGCGTGTGGTATGAAGTGCCTTGGTTACACGTCTCGGTCACCTCTTGTTCACATTGACGGCACTTTGAACAGTGGAAGTTATATTTCAGATGTGTTACGACCCGTGGCTCTACCCATCATTCGATCACTGCGAAACCCTATATTTCAGCAGGATTATGCACGACTGCATGTTGCAGGTCCTGTACGGGCCTTTCTGGATACAGAAAATGTTCGACTGCTGCCCTGGCCAGTATATTCTCCAGATCCCTAACCAACTGAAAACTTATGGTCAATGGCTGCCCAGCAACTGGCTTGTCAAATTCGCCAGTCACTACTCTTAATGAACTGGGGTATCGTGTTGAAGCTCCGTGGGCAGCTGTACCTGTACAGGCCATTCAAGTTCTGTTTGACTCAATGCAGAGGCGTATTAAGGCCGTTATTACTGCCAGAGGTAGTTGTTGTGGGTACTGATTTCTCAGTAACTATGCACCCAATTTGAGTGAAAATGTATTCACATGTCAGTTCTAGTATAATGTATGTGTCCAATGAATACCCGTTTATCATCTGCTTTTCTTCTCGGTGTAACAGTTTTAATGGCCAGTAGTGTAGTACACTCGTCGTCATAATGAGTGCGATTTACCCCACTTCTGATCATTGGCTTTAGAGCCAAGGATGGAAGCACCTCTGACACGGTTTAAGTTTGTTAACTGTTCGCATGCTACCGTGGTTAAAATACACGCGCATGGCAAAATGGCGCTATACGAAACCGACGACGAGGCAAATATGGTGCACGATGGGCCAAAGATGACTAAGGCTGCGGAGACGTTTACGGCCGAATAGACTTCCAACTGTTCAGTACCTGAATGCCCAGATGAGCCAACCGTTTACCAATAGTCACTCCTCAATGACCCTTTACACAACACTTCTGCGTACGGCCCTCCTCCGCCGGTTCAAATGGCTCTGAGCACTATGGGACTTAACATCTGAGGTCATCAGTCCCCTAGAACATAGAGCTACATAAACCTAACTAGCCTAAGGACATCACACACATCCATGCCCGAGGCAGGATTCGAACCTGCAACCGTAGCAGTCACGCGGTTCCGGACTGAACCGCACGGCCACCGCGGCCGGCTTCCGCCGCCGGTACCTGGTTCATGTACCAATGCTGACTGCTTGTCTTTAGCGACGAAGGCTGGAATTTGCAGGACAATACCACAACTTAACGTCCACTGAGAGCCGATAGGCGCCCTTTTCACATGAAACGCGTCCTAGGTTCCATCGGACAGATGGCCGTTAGCGTGCAACAGTCGTCGGAAGAGTCCAGGCCCGAGGTGGGATTGTTGTGGTCTGGTGAATGTTTCCTTGGCATTCCTTGGGGGATTTCGTCATTCTAGAGGGCACAACGGATCAACAGAAGTATGCATCTATCCTTCGAGACCATGTACACCACAGCCAGCCGTTAAAGCCAAGCGGTTCAAGGCGCCTCAGTCCGTAGCCGCGCTGCTGCTAGCAGGATCGAATCCTGCCTCGGGCAAGGATGTGTGTGATGTCCTTAATTAGGTTTAAGTGGTTCTAAGCCTAGGGGACTGATGACCTCAGATATTAAGTCCCATAGTGCTCAGAGCCATTTTAACCGTGTCCACCACAACATACAGTTTGTTGTTTCCTCAGCACGATGGTATCTACCAGCAGGAAAATGCAATGTGTCACACCGCTTGCAATGTACTAGTATGTACGTTGCTCGGAGAGCACCAGTAAGAGTTTACCAATCTCAGCTGGCCACCAAACTCTCCGGATTCAAATCCAATTGACAATCTGTGCCACCACTGCGGTCGGGCTGTTAGCGAAGAAACCCACTGCAGCTGGCCACGACCCTGGAGCGACATGGCTCCACATCCCTGTCGATACCGTCAACAAGCTTCTTCCAGCGCGTCCGCACTGCTAAAGGTGGTTATTCAGGTCCCTCAACAGGTGGTCACATTAATGCCACACCTTCCTCTCTCCGTCCACTCATTTTAAAAGCACAATCTCTGCAGCTATGAATGTGTGGGTGTATGTCTCCAGTGAGGTTTAACGAAGAGTTTCGTTTCTAGCCAAACCGTCCTCGTTTGTTTCTCTGCAAAATACTAGTAGTGAGATCTGCTCCCACTTCCTTAAGCAGTAAATTGTTTCCACGGCGACCGCCATTGGCTGACCTGTTTGAGCGGTTGGCAAAGTTGCTTTTAGGTGGATGTGGAGGGGGAGCGGGGGTTAGTCAGTGTAACAGCTACTTGTAGGCTGTTTTGGAGGTAATATTGGACCAGATTTCGGTGGGGTAATGTTCGTCGTAAAATTCTTTGATACATTTTGTGTTTCGGTCACCGAAGACAGACAACTGTCAGTTGTTAGGCAATTTCGACAAATGTTCGGAAGTGTTCTTCATTTTGAATCGTAGAGTTTTTCCAGAGTATTCCTTGTGCCGTCAGCCCGGGTGCTTATCTATTTGCAAATGCCTTCGCGTTTGTTTAAAAGTAGTGTTTTTTTTAAGTTTCTTAGCGTGACGATATTGATAGTAATTTGTGCCTTACCAAATTTCGTCGGAAAGCTTTGACTTTGACTTAAGCCCCTTTGTAGCACGATGTTATGCTCTGGTGTGATTAAACTGTTGAGGAAGAAGTTCTATTCATTTCTGCTATTATGTTACCCGCGTCTGTTTTACTATTAGTAAATATTATTCTCCATTTTAGTCTGGATTCCCAACATTCACGTCACTGCCTTTGAGTCTATTCGTGCTGGTGTTCCAATTCGAACGCTGTAGTAAATTCACAGTTTTAATCAGTGCTGCATTTCAAATTACTCTTTTTCCACAGCACAACCTCTAAACGTCCCGCCAGAAGCAGCAAATATCAAGTCAATGCGTGATGAATGTCTCTGAGAAGGACATTTTGACGCTGTACAGTGAAAGAATTTTACTGCGGTCTAACTGTTGATCAAGTTAATCTTAGCGCCTCGGTAAAATTCGAAAAGTATTCCAGATATACGACATTGTATGTCTGGTGGGTAAGAGTAAAACTGAAGGTATGTTAATTAATTGCTTCTGTATTTCCCTAGCCTAAGGTAAACATCAAGATCCATGCAATATGGCGACTTACGTTACTACTCATGCATAATAATACGCAGTCCTACTGGCTTACTTACTTCATGTGAGGCGATATCACAGATTAACGGAAGTAATAGTCGACCGGTGTTTCATTTTTCCCGCCACATTACGAATAGAGCAGCAGCCGTCCACTCAGAGGGTCCCGACAACTTTTTGATAAACGTTCTAACGGGAATGGTAACCTCGCAACGGTGCGCGACGACGGCTATTGTTGCTCATTGTCGTTAACTCTCAGAGCTCTCCAAGTTTACCTTCGTGGTCTTCTCACAAGATGTATGGGGAGAGTCGTGCAGTATCAGCTGTCTTAAGCTTTTGACTTTACTGTGTGACTGTTGTGGTTATTCGGGATATTAGTACACTATTCTCTTACCTCAAGGCATGTTCTATGAATAACTTAGTGTAAAAATCTATATTTTTAATTACAGTACTTAATTACGTCGAAAAAGTAAAAGAGCTACAATCACAAGACTAGGAGGAAGTATTTTTCTGTATCGGCCATTGTCTTCTCTGTGATACATCTACACTAGGGTGACCAAACGTCCCGGAAAACCGGGATTGTCCCAGTTTTCATCCCTGTGTTCCGGTGTCCAGAAAATGTGTTTCGGGACTCTCAAAAGTCCCGGAATTCAGCTTTTAAATACATTTCGTGAAACTTTCTCAAAATTTTGGGATTTCGCTATATTGAAGGAAATACAACACAAGAAATTAATGGTTCGAATGGCTCTGAGCACTATGGGACAACAGCTATGGTCATCAGTCCCCTAGGACGTAGAACTACTTAAACCTAACTAACCTAAGGACATCACACAACACCCAGGCATCACGAGGCAGAGAAAATCCCTGACCACGCCGGGAATCGAACCCGGGAACCCAGGCGCGGGAAGCGAGAACGCTACCGCACGACCACGAGCTGCGGCCAAAGAAATTAATATATTTTAGCTTATTTGCCTAAAACCTCCATCGTCCCATACTAGTAATCACAGTATCAGTATTGATACACTCAGGCAATAATTTACTTCGAGTGGTACTTTGGCCAACAAGTAGTAAGTTGTATTATTGTAACAGAGCTATGAAACCGTCCCATTGTCGCGCCACTTACTCACACACTAATTGTCGGAACATTGTAGTAGTTGATGTTTTGTCAGACAAACTGCAATAGTTTTTTCTCATATAAGTGGCATTATAGCTGCAGTACTGTGAAACGCAATGCCGAAACGTGCCTGCATGTTCAGTGACTGTTATTCCAAGGAATAGAATTTCATTAATAAAGGTCGTTTTGATTACGAAGCAGAGTGTTCCGTATGTAACTGTTTTATTAGTATAAGTCACGGTGGACGTTCCGACATAGTTGATCAAATCAGGTCAAAGAAACACATTAACAGATACAGTGGACCGAGCTCTTGAAGCAATCCTGCAGATCCTGTACAACTACAAAATGGATTGTGCCGAGTTTTATCACTGTGTCTCAAAGAACAAAGACATGATCAAGAAGGCTGGAGGCAGTGAAAAATTCCCTTTTCTCCAAGGACAGTCAATTCCATCTACAAGTGCTCAGTAATATTAAAGCTCATGTTAATGTTAATTGATTAAGAGTTGAATGGCTGTAAAATTTTGTAAAATCGTAATACATTTCTATATTACTGTATACGTTTATTAAATCTCATTAATTATACAGATAATCTAGATTATATCAGTCTTTTGTATCCTCTTATTAGTTATAATAATCGGGTTAGCAAAATGTATCAACAAAACATTAATATTTAAAATTAAGAAACCTGGGTACATGAGGAATGAGGTGTCCATTGGCACCCGGGTGAATGTGTCCCGGTTTTCACCGAAAATAATTTGGTCACCCTAATGTACACCTACATGTATACTCTGCAAATCACACTTAAATGGCTGGAAAAGGTTTCATCGAACCACCTTCACAATAATTACCTATTATTCCAGTCTCGAACAGCGTGCGGAAAAACGAACACCTATATGTTTCCATGCGAGATCTGATTTCCCTTATTTTATTCTGATGGTCATTTCTCTCTATGTTGGTCGGCGTCAACAAAATATTTTCGCATTCGGAGGAGAAGAAATTTCGTGAGAAGATTCCGCCACAACGAAAAAGTCTTCGTTTTAAGTGTGTCCACCCCAAATCCTATATCATGTCAGTGACACTCTCTCCTCTATTTCGCGATAATGCAAAACATGCTGCACTTCTTCGAACTTTCTCGATGTACTTATAAAATAAATAAATAAAAAATAAAATAAAATATTAATTATTGTATATGTATGATAGTGATTGGTTGTAATTAATATTTTATTATCTAGAACGATGACGTTTAATTATTTGGTATCAGACGCTTGAGAATGGCTTTTTCGTAAATGCAATGTTGTTTGTAGTTGACCGTGAAATGTAACTCAAATAATCGGACTTCGTATTTAAATCGTTTCCAAGGACTGCTGCGGTAGGTGCGGACTCAAAATCTCAATATTAGAATAATTTGCCAGCCATGTCATTACGTCATACAGAGGTGACTGTCTACTAAACATAAAAAAGTTTATACAGTTAGTTAAATCAGATATATTCAACGAATAAGCCTACAGTTAAATATTTCAACTTGCTTTCATAAATACAGAAGCTTTACAGAGTCGAGTGCCTAGTGAGATTGCAACTCGCAGTGTTCTTATATAACATCAAATATGACGGTGTGCCAGTTAATAAAATGTACATGCTTCCCACACCAGCTACCGTACAAGACCTACTTCTTCGTAATGAAACATAAGAGTGTCATAATTGTATTTTGTTTTATCAGCAGCATAGCGCTGCAGTTCTGTGCCATTGGCTTTATTTATTTGTCAGTGATTAATTATTTAATCAAGATTTCGCGTTTCCGAGGAAACTCACACACGGCATGCAAATGTGACTTTATATTGCCCCTGAATTGCGAGGCGAAAGGACACACCTGCAGGCGAGCGACTCACCTAAAGGCACAAGAAAATCTAAGTTATCTACAACTATTTATATGACATACATTATACAGTATATTATATACAAAATTTGAATGACGCGCGTGCTCCGTAAGAGTTCTTATGTTGGCAAAATAGAGTGCGCGCATGCCCAGAAGCGCAGTGACTCCGGCACTACTGTTATATCGTAAATTTAGATCACGCGGCACAGTATTGCTGTTCATATTGTTTGTGTGCGCGCGCGTTTCTTAGTCGTTGCACAAAGAAAATATTCCACCAAGATTACATATGAAGAGTACATCCTATGACAGATAACTTAATTTTAAAATTACAATATTTGTTATAATGCAATACAACTTTAGATTGTTGAATGTTCTTAGTTATATGATATTGCATTGAAATGCTTCAATGAAAAATGCCTTTTTGTTTCAGGTGCGTTGACCTGTACACATTGTATCGTTAGTACAGTTTATATTTATCTGCTGCACAGTAATGTTTCAAAGGTTAGTGTCGTCGTGGTAAAGTTTTTTGATCACAGTAACATCGCTGTGTAACAACGTAATTGATACATAAGCATGTCCATTTCCTATTTACATTATAGTCGTTGTGATGCAGTTCGTTGTGACAAAAGGCATTGTTTATTACAGATCGGACGTGACCCGTCGAGTAATTGGTCCATATGAAGTTCGATTTCAATATTCCGTGGAAGCTTGGTTGCAGAACTTCGGACGGCACATAGCTGGCGTCGATCCTTGGATAGTCCAGGTAAGTGTGTCCGTCACATTTCGAGAACATTCCATTCCCTGAAGTTCCAACCAAAATTCTTCCACTCGCATGTTGTTTTCTGGACAGGCACGTTGTGACCATTTAATCCAGTTATCTTGAAGTTAGATACTGTAGTAATGTCTCTATACGATGCACCAATTATGCACTTCACATTTTCAGTTTTTGTTAAATATAGCTCACCTAAATGTTCGTATAGTTCAATTCTTTTATCTTGGCGGCTCGCGCATGCCCGCCTAGACGTGGGAGATTGCTGCGTTGCCAGTTGCACACGACGCACGCTCCAAGAGAAGCAGCGCCATAGTATAGCATAGTTTGCAAGCTTACGTTTAGGGGGGAGCGCGCAGTTCATGAAGTAAAGCCACCACGGCCGCATTAACCCTTTCGCTGCTACAAAGACGTGCTCCCTGCATTCCGCGCTGTGGGTGATTTTGTCACTGCACTGCTTGCCTGTGCAGACACATTGTGTTCCGACTGCTTTGACACTCTTTATCATTCGATTCCACAAAAACTATTTGGCTCAAAAATTAGATTTTTACCTATCTTCTTGACTGATACCTTCCCCCCATAAATGACTGAATTTTGTTTCGATGTTCAACACAGTTATTATGCGGCATTAAATATAGGAAACCATTGTACGAAATTTTGAAGAGTTTGCAGAAGTAAAGTCCATAGAGTATACTTTCCGGATGGTCGATTTTAGTTGCCACAATGTTGAGAATGAAATATGGACAAGATACCTATATATTTCATTTAATTTAAGTACCACATAAGTGTCGTATGTAATATTGAGAAATATTCCACCTTTTGCGACTGTAACTAAAGTTTTACTTACACTGGGCACGTTTGGCTTTATTTTAAAGCACTTCAATCAATCAAAAGGAAGTAGACAAAATACATTAAACAAAACTGTGGACTTACAAAAACATTAGGACTTGAATATACCGTCTGTCAGTGAAGTGCTCAGAGCTATGTCAAATATAATTTTGTGTGTGGCACACACAAACAGCATTTATTTGCTAAAACACTGATGAGCCAACACAAACGTTGAATATTGTGCTACCGCAGCACAAAACTACGAAAGGTGACTTGGAAATGGAGGACACAAAATACAGTCCTCTTATGATGCTTCAAAAGAGAGAAACGCGTCTGGTCTAAATAAGTCGCTTATTACAGTTGCAGAAGAGGGATATATTTCAATACCACTGGTAAAACTGCGACTGTGGAACAAAAACAAGAAATAGAACATGAATACCATTGTGTATGTGCCATACCTTTCACCGATGGAAGTGATTTAAAATAAAGCCAAATGCGCCCTGTGTAAATAAAACTTTTATTACAGTCGCGAAAGACGGAATATTTCTCAATATTACATACGACACCTATGTGGTACTTAAATTAAATGAGATATTGTTATACAGTAAATATTATATGAAATTTAGGTATCTTGTCCACATTTCACTCTCAACATTGTGGCAACTAAAATCGACCATACGGAAAGTATACGCTATGGACTTTTACCTCTGCAAACTCTTCAAAATTTCGTGCAATGGTTTACTACATTTAATGCTGCACATCAAAACAAAATTAAGTCATTTATGGGGGGAAGGTATCAGTCAAGAAGACGTGTAAAAATCAAATTTTTTGGCCAAATAGTTTTTGTGAAATCGAATGATAAGTGTGTCAAAGCAGTCGGAATACCATGTGTCTGCACAGGCGAGAAGTGCAGTGATGACAAAATCGCGCACAGCGCGGAATGCGGGGAGCACGTGTCTGCAGCAGCGAAAAAGTTAATGAAGAGGCAAAGCACTAGAAATTTCATTCAAACGAATAAAATTCGTGAAGTAAGGCACTCCAATATTGTTTTTAAATATAGAAAATATGAAGCACCGCACAAGGTTTGAACTCATAACCTTTCACTTGGCAGCCCAACACCTTAACTGTTCCGCTACCTCAGCTCACCAAACAATGTAACTCCATATGGACTCTAACACCTCATGCAACTACTTATAAACACTGTTGGTATGACTATGAATTACTCACGCTTCGTCGAAGTACAATAGGAAATAAACAATTACGGCTGTTCTTTATTGCGAAAAAGCAGTTCGTGAGATTGAAACAAACACCTTTCCTTGCTATCGCCTGAATTAGGAGTCTTATTGCTTGTTTGGTTTAATTAATTAATAGAATATGAAGCAATTGGTATAAAGAATGCTTTTTCCAAACTTTCTATAAAAGAAAGTCTGCTATCAAGACATTGCTTTTGTTCTATTACTTTCTTTATGACTGAACGTTTCTAAAACTGAAGACACTCGTCCGTGCTCTGCACTGCAGTCGAGATCTGACAACGTCGTTCTCTGTTCATTGGCTGACTGTGTTTTGTGACGTCAGATGCGCAGAACGAACCTAAACTCGGCCGCCAAGATATATGACACGCACTTTAGTTACTTTTCAAAGAAATCGTTCATCGCGTTTACAAAGGCACGATGCTTGATGAATGTCATTAACAGTTTCTTTCACATAGGTTTCTGCGTAGTTGCAGACTTAGTAATGTACGTTAATGTCCGTAAACAGTGGTTCACTATGCAATTTTTTTAAAAAGTTTTTCACATTTTGGCACTCGTTATCGTTCAAATTTTCACATAGTAACAGTTACATTATACATCATATTTCAAAAAACATAAGTAATCATACATATATACATCACATATTTTCTTAGCATAAACATAATACAGTTACACATAAACATGTTTACATCATCATTACATAGCTATAAATTATTACATTATGTCACATTTGATTACATGAACTGCAGATATTTACATTCTCTTTTACGGTTTTACTGGGTTTTTAAGGATGTTTTTTGTGATGTCATCTGAAATTAAGATAGGTTAGACACAACATTCATTATATCAGTGGGCTAGACCAGGCGTTTTCACTACTCAATAAATATTCAAAATAATAAGAGAAGGAAAACTGTTAGATTCCTCGCGTTTTGTGCGTGTGTGTATAGTGTCTGTGTGGCCTTGGCTACTGGTAGATGCTTTTCTTGCTGAGAGATGTGCGTCTAATCTATTTCTCGAAGTAAAAGGTCCCTTCACAGATGACGTCTGTCGGTTCGTCAGGTGTCATACCACGTCAGTGGTACCTACAGTCACAAATGTTCCGTGAAAAATTAATATATCATTCACTGCTACGTAATCATAAATTTTACCTTAATATTCAGTCTTCTTGGTAGTGCCACGGCGTTGAAACAAAAGTTCTTCCGTCTTCAACTGCGTCACTGGTACAGCTGAAATGAAAATTTCTATACTACTTATTATCTATGTTGTAGCAAATAGAGTTTTGCGAGTTGCTTGGCAAAGTTTTCATGGATATTACTTTGACATTATTGGGCATGAAATACTCTAAGATCTCGGTGTGCGTATAGCCCAATAATTTTGTTAGTTCTAGGATGTTGTAACAGATACGCACCAGGATGCTGTATGTTAACAATAACAGGTGATCCTTCATATAGCAGAAGCCACTTAGCATTGCGTCGCTTGAGTGCCACAGATTTATGATGAGTACGAAGTAGCACAAGCATTCCTGCCTTGAATTATTGTTTCCTTTTCATTATGTCTGTGTGATGTTTGTTTCGTATCTGTGCGTGATGTGTCAGTGTAGTCAATACTTCTTTTATTTTCTGTTCAGGTGTGATTTCCTTGTCTGACAACTTAGGTAATGGTTCTATCCATTGATCGTTCTGTTTGCAATAGAACATTATCTCGTTAGGTGTGTAATTTGAATTGTAAATATTTAAGTTATTGTGTACGTCTTCGAAAAGATTTAGGTAGGACACCCAATTAGAATGTTCTGGTGAAATATAGGTCCTCATGAAACGATATAGTTCTCGGAAAAGTCTCTCAGTCGCGTTACATTGTGGACTAAATTTTGAAATAAATATACTTTGAATGTTATTGTCCTTCAAGAAATATCTCCATTTGCACCCAGAGTAGTATGCTGCATTTTCTGACAGAATTCCTTTAGGTTTTCCCATGTGCGTCAGGTAATCACTTGAGAATCGGCGTATTAAGCATTTGCAGTGGCGGAATGTAAAGCATGAGGTTTTACATGTTTAGAAAATATATCGTAAAAAGCTAATATATATTTGACGCCTCCAGAGCTTGCTGGATGCGGTCCACTTATGTCAGTACACAGAATTTCCAGGGATTTACTCGGTAAAATGGAATATAAATCTGTTTTTGTGGATAAATTCTGAGGTTTTGATTTTTGACACACGACACATGTTTTCAGTTCCCTGTAAATTTTTTTTCTCACATTACTAAAATAACAGTATGTGCTGAGCTTTGCCAAACACTTTTTCGTCCCATAATGACCCCAAACTAAGTGTGTGTGCCAAATCAAATTATGTTCAGACTATTTGGGAATGCATACACACCAGTTAGTAGCATTTGGATGTCGGCGATAAAATAATACATCATTGTGTAACTTTTAATACTTAGTCAAAGGATGATTGTGTTTTTCTACCAGTAATGTTATTATCTTATACCAGTGAGGATCTGATTTTAGTAATTTAGACATGTTTTTGCTAATATCAATATAATATTGGTGATACTGTTTGTCTTGCATTAAGAGAATCCTGTAGTCATTTATCTTTTCTAAGTCACTGTTGGTTTCATTCATACCTTGTGAAAGTCTAGACAAAGCGTCGGCAATGGTGTTGTCCTTACCTTTTATTTGCTTAATTTCAAAAGAGTAGTTCTGAAGAGTAACTGCCGATCGTGATAGTCTAGGATGTACAAGTTTACATCATCATCATCATCATCATCATTCAAGACTGATTATGCCTTTCAGCGTTCAGTCTGGAGCATAGTCCCCCTTATAAAATTCCTCCATGATCCCCTATTCAGTGCTAACATTGATTTCTCTTCTGATGTTAAGCCTATTACTTCAAAATTATTCTTAATCGAATCCAGGTACCTTCTCCCTGGTCTACCCCGACTCCTCCTACCCTCTACTGCTGAACCCATGAGTCTCTTGGGTAACCTTGCTTCTCCCATGCGGGTAACATGCCCCCACCATCTAAGCCTGTTCGCCCTGACTGCTACATCTGTAGAGTTCATTCCCAGTTTTTCTTTGATTTCCTCATTGTGCACACCCTCCTGCCATTGTTGCTGCTTGCAGAAGTTTGCCGCCTATTCCATAATCTCGTATAACAGACAATAAAGTCCTTCTAGGAACCCGGTCATACGCCTTTTCTAGATCTATAAAGCATAGATACAGTTCCCTGTTCCACTAGTACCACTTCTCCATTATTTGCCGTAAGCTAAAGATCTGGTCCTGACAACCTCTAAGAGGCCTAAACCCACACTGATTTTCATCCAATTTGTCCTGAACTAATACTCGCACTTTCCTTTCAACAATACCTGAGAAGATTTTACCCACAATGCTGATTAAAGAGATACCTCTGTAGTTGTTACAATCTTTTCTGTTCCCATGTTTAAAGATTGGTGTGATTACTGATTTCGTCCAGTCCGATGGAACCTGTCCCGACTCCCACGCCATTTCAATTATCCTGTGTAGCCATTTAAGACCTGACATTCCACTGTATTTGATGAGTTCCGACTTAATTTCATCCACCCCAGCCGCTTTACTACACTGCAATCTATTGACCATTTTCTCCACTTCCTAAAATGTGATCCTATTTCCATCATCATTCCTATCCCATTGTACATCGAAATCTGAAACATTACTAATCGTATTTTCACCTACATTGAGCAACTCTTCAAAATATTCCCTCCATCTGCCCAAGGCATCAACAGGATTCACCAGCAGTTTTCCTCATCTTTCATTTCCTTCTTACCTCCCTTTCAAAGACTGCTAATTACACTCCAGAATGGTTTTCCAGCAGCTTGAACCAATGTCTCCAACCTGTTTCCAAAGTCTTCCCAAGATTTCTTCTTGGAGGCTGCAATTATCTGTTTGGCTTTGTTTCTTTCTTCAACATAACTTTCTCTGTCTACCTGAGTTCTAGTATGTAGCAAATTTTGATACGCCATATTTTTCTTTTTACAGGCTGCCTTGACTGTGTTATTCCACCAAGCTGTTTGCTTCATGCTACCTTTACACACTACTGTTCCAAGACATTCTTTAGCCACTTCTAGTACTGTGTCCCTGTACCTTGTCCATTCCTTTTCCAGTGACTGTAATTGACTACATTCAACAAACTGGTACCTTTCTGATATCGCTGTTATGTACTTGTGCCTGATTTCCTTATCTGAAGTTTCTCCACTCTTATCCTCCCCCATGAACCATGGACCTTGCCGTTGGTGGGGAGGCTTGCGTGCCTCAGCGATACAGATGGGCGTACTGTAGGTGCAACCACAACGGAGGGGTATCTGTTGAGAGGCCAGACAAACATCTGGTTCCTGAAGAGGGGCAGCAGCCTTTTCAGTAGTTGCAGGGGCAACAGTCTGGATGATTGACTGATCTGGCCTTGTAACATTAACCAAAACGGCCTTGCTGTGCTGGTACTGCGAACGGCTGAAAGCAAGGGGAAACTACAGCCGTAATTTTTCCCGAGGACATGCAGCTTTACTGTATGATTAAATGATGATGGTGTCCTCTTGGGTAAAATATTCCGGAGGTAAAATAGTCCCCCATTCGGATCTCCGGGCGGGGATTACTCAAGAGGACGTCGTTGTCAGGAGAAAGAAAACTGGCATTCTACGGATCGGAGCGTGGAATGTCAGATCCCTTAATCGGGCAGGTAGGTTAGAAAATTTAAAAAGGGAAATGGATAGGTTAAAGTTAGATATAGTGGGAATTAGTGAAGTTCGGTGGCAGGAGGAACAAGACTTTTGGTCAGGTGATTACAGGGTTATAAATACAAAATCAAATAGAGGTAATGCAGGAGTAGGTTTAATAATGAATAAAAAAATAGGAGTGCGGGTTAGCTACTACAAACAGCATAGTGAACGCATTATTGTGGCCAAGATAGACACAAAGCCCATGCCTACTACAGTAGTACAAGTTTATATGCCAACTAGCTCTGCAGATGATGAAGAAATTGATGAAATGTATGAAGAGATAAAAGAAATTATTCAGGTAGTGAAGGGAGACGAAAATTTAATAGTCATGGGTGACTGGAATTCGTCAGTAGGAAAAGGGACAGAAGGAAACGTAGTAGGTGAATATGGATTGGGGGGAAGAAATGAAAGAGGAAGCCGCCTTGTAGAATTTTGCACAGAGCATAACTTAATCATAGCTAACACTTGGTTCAAGAATCATAAAAGGAGGTTGTATACCTGGAAGAATCCTGGAGATATAGGTATCAGATAGATTATATAATGGTAAGACAGAGATTTAGGAACCAGGTTTTAAATTGTAAGACATTTCCAGGGGCAGATGTGGATTCTCACCACAATCTATTGGTTATGAACTGCAGATTGAAACTGAAGAAACTGCAAAAAGGTGGGAATTTAAGGAGATGGGACCTGGATAAACTGAAAGAACCAGAGGTTGTAGAGAGCTTCAGGGAGAGCATAAGGGAACAATTGACAGGAATGGGGGAAAGAAATACAGTAGAAAAAGAATGGGTAGCTCTGAGGGATGAAGTAGTGAAGGCAGCAGAGGATCAAGTAGGTAAAAAGACGAGGGCTAATAGAAATCCTTGGGTAACAGAAGAAATATTGAATTTAATTGATGAAAGGAGAAAATACAAAAATGCAGTAAATGAAGCAGGCAAAAGGGAATACAAACGTCTCAAAAATGAGGTCGACAGAAAGTGCAAAATGGCTAAGCAGGGATGGCTAGAGGACAAATGTAAGGATGTAGAGGCTTGTCTCACTAGGGGTAAGATAGATACTGCCTACAGGAAAATTAAAGAGACCTTTGGAGAGAAGAGAACCACTTGTATGAATATCAAGAGCTCAGATGGCAACCCAGTTCTAAGCAAAGAAGGGAAGGCAGAAAGGTGGAAGGAGTATATAGAGGGTTTATACAAGTGTGATGTACTTGAGGACAATATTATGGAAATGGAAGAGGATGTAGATGAAGATGAAATGGGAGATAAGATACTGCGTGAAGAGTTTGACAGAGCACTGAAAGACCTGAGTCGAAACAAGGCCCCGGGAGTAGACAACATTCCATTAGAACTACTGATGGCCTTGGGAGAGCCAGTCATGACAAAACTCTACCATCTGGTGAGCAAGATGTATGAGACAGGCGAAATACCCACAGACTTCAAGAAGAATATAATAATTCCAATCCCAAAGAAGGCAGGTGTTGACAGATGTGAAAATTACCGAACTATCAGTTTAATAAGTCACAGCTGCAAAATACTAACGCGAATTCTTTACAGACGAATGGAAAAGCTGGTAGAAGCGGACCTCGGGGAAGATCAGTTTGGATTCCGTAGAAATGTTGGAACACGAGAGGCAATACTAACCTTACGACTTATCTTAGAAGAAAGATTAAGAAAAGGCAAACCTACATTTCTAGCATTTGTAGACTTAGAGAAAGCTTTTGACAACGTTAACTGGAATACTCTCTTCCAAATTCTGAAGGTGGCAGGGGTAAAATACAGGGAGCGAAAGGCTATTTACAATTTGTACAGAAACCAGATGGCAGTTATAAGAGTCGAGGGGCATGAAAGGGTAGCAGTGGTTGGGAAAGGTGTGAGACAGGGTTGTAGCCTCTCCCCAATGTTATTCAATCTGTATATTGAGCAAGCAGTAAAGGAAACAAAAGAAAAATTCGGAGTAGGTATTAAAATTCATGGAGAAGAAGTAAAAACTTTGAGGTTCGCCGATGACATTGTAATTCTGTCAGAGACAGCAAAGGACTTGGAAGAGCAGTTGAACGGAATGGACAGTGTCTTGAAAGGAGGATATAAGATGAATATCAACAAAAGCAAAACGAGGATAATTGAATGTAGTCAAATCGGGTGATGCTGAGGGGATTGGATTAGGAACTGGGACACTTGAAGTAGTAAAGGAGTTTTGCTATTTAGGGAGTAAAATAACTGATGATGGTCGAAGTAGAGAGGATATAAAATGTAGACTGGCAATGGCAAGGAAATCGTTTCTGAAGAAGAGAAATTTGTTAACATAGAGTATAGATTTAAGTGTCAGGAAGTCGTTTCTAAAAATATTTGTATGGAGTGTAGCCATGTATGGAAGTGAAACATGGACGATAACCAGTTTGGACAAGAAGAGAATAGAAGCTTTCGAAATGTGGTGCTACAGAAGAATGCTGAAGATAAGATGGGTAGATCACGTAACTAATGAGGAGGTATTGAATAGGATTGGGGAGAAGAGAAGTTTGTGGCACAACTTGACTAGAAGAAGGGATCGGTTGGTAGGACATGTATTAAGGCATCAAGGGATCACAAATTTAGCATTTGAGGGCAGCGTGGAGGGTAAAAATCGTAGAGGGAGACCAAGAGATCAATACACTAAGCAGATTCAGAAGGATGTAGGTTGCAGTAGGTACTGGGAGATGAAGAAGCTTGCACAGGATAGAGTAACATGGAGAGCTGCATCAAACCAGTCTCAGGACTGAAGACCACAACAACAACAACAATCCTCCTAGATATGAACCTGACCTGCTGCACTTTCGGCCTCACAATACCAATTTCACTGCAGATTAAATAGTGATCAGTGTCATCAAAGAATCCCCTGAATACACGTGTGCCCCTCACAGCCTTCCTGAATTCCTGACCTGTTATTATATAGTCAATGACAGATCTGATACCCCTGCCTTCCCAAGTATACCGGTGAATGTTCTTATGTTTAAAAAAGGAGTTTGTGACTACTAAGCCCATACTGGTACAAAAATCCAAGAGTTGTTTCCCGTTCCTGTTGGCCTCCATATCCTCTCCAAATTTACCCATAACCTTTTCTTACCCTTCTGTTGGATTTCCAATCCTGGCATTAAAATCACCCATGAGCAGAACACTGTCCTTGTCCTTTACTCTAACAACTACATCACTGAGTGCGTCATAAAGTATCCATCTTATCTTGATCTGTCCCTTCACAATGCGAATATACTGACACAATTCTAATTTTCTTGTTAGACACTGTAAAATCTATCCACATCAGTCGTTCGTTCACGTATCTTATTGCAACTACGCTGGATTACATTTCTTTCCTGATGTAAAGCCCAATACCCCTTCGCGCTATTCCTGCTTTGACTCCTGACAGGTAAACCTTGTATTCTCCCAGTTCCTCCTCTTTCTCACCCCTTACCCGAATGTCACTAACAGCTAAAACGTCCAACCCCATCTTACTTGCAGGCTCTGCCAACTCTACCTTGAAAGGTGGCTACACTGAGTCACAGCGCCAGAGATTGCGCCAAAGAGTATTATTCAGCCGCCTCCACTGGCAGTGTTTGTTGAGAAGTGGTAGTGGAGAGTTCTTGTCAAGAAGTTGTGGTGGAGAGTGCTTATTGAGAAGTGGGCAGTAGGAGTTCCGATGTAGCTGTGACTAGTTGTGAGCATGTTGTATGCAGTTGTTCTGATGGGCTAGACAGCCGATGCTGTTCGATTGCGGATGTTGTAATGATCAGAGTGTATGTTTCGTCAATGTATATGAAGGTAATAATTTTTTTAATTTTTATTTCAAATGTCTTATACAATAATGCCTCTTGGTCACAGGTTCAGTCAACAAAGCATCTGGATTGTGTTCATGTATTAGAGCGTAATTATGGTTTCTATGTGCAAGTATAGTATTTCAGTTTTATTTAATTAATTCAGTGTAAATGGTATTTAAAATATCTTGTCTTTTTGAGGAAGAACCGTGCCAGATGTGTACCTTGAATCACACTTCCACACACAGAACAGTTACACTTGTGCTTTGTTGTTCGTAGTTTTTGTTTCGTAGCTTTTATAGTTGCTGGGGACTTAATTAATTAATTTTGTTAACGGAAGTTTTCTTTCATTTCTTGTTGTTATTCTATGCAGTCAGATTGCGTACTAATACCAGTCAGGGCCAACCGGTTACGAGACTGCGTAACCGGAGAGACAGCTACTAAAATTAGAAATATTTGCATTCTATATAATTAAGCCCCCATGCACGTGGCGACCGCTGCTTTGGATCGTCCACTGGAATTCTTTAGATAGTAAAAATAGCAGACAGTAGTATTGTTGTAGTAATTTGTAGTAATAGAATATTGCATGTGTAGATTTGCTAATTGAACATTTGTAGTTGTCTTGTCATTCTTCTAATGGTATTTTTGCAGAATTTAATTTTTGATATCTTGTATACAGGTCTGACAATTTTGTGCAATTGTGAAGGTTTTAATTGTTTGTTAGGCGTGTTTGTCGGGAAGCATTTCGTGTGAATGGTATTGTTGGTGGTAAAGTGTTATATTGTGTGTAATTTTCGTGTAGTGACGAGTTTTGTATGTTTTGTAAATGATTACGCGGTCGATGAAAAAGGCAAGAATGATTAATAGTGAGAATGACTAAATTGTCAACATGGCGAACTCGCCAACACATGAGAATAGTATGATGAATAATGAAGTAGAAAACAATTTAATAAGTCGGGAAAATAGTCCGGAACCAGTTCAAAATTTTTCACAATCAAAAAATTTTCAGAATTCGAGATTAACGACAGAAGATTCTGGAATAGTATCGAACACAGATAGCTTTACGGCTATGTCGAAAGAAGTTAGTTTTACGGGAAATGTTAGGGGCGAAAAGAATTTCGAACAAGTTAACATGGAGCAGTTGATGAGTGCAATATTAAATTTGGGATCACGGTTAGAAACTGACATGGGAACTTTGGCAACACGGTTAGACTCACAAATAGGAACAATTAAAACAGAGATAGGAACAATAAAACAGATATGGGAACAATGGAAACACGGTTGGACTCACGAATAGGGACATGTTTCTAAAACATGAAAGATGAATTAAAGAAAGAAATTAGAGAAGAAGTACAACCGATTTTGAATGCTCACAATAATAGATTAATTTCAATAGAAATCAGGCAAAAGGAACAGGATAGAGAACAGGAAGAAAGAGATCGCGTGATAGTACAAAAGTTTTCAGAGTTAAATTTACAACGTGCACATGATAAGGAAGAAATACTTGAAAGAATCGAGGAATCCGTACCAAATGACAGAATAAATAACCTAACACAACAGTATGGACAGTTAACTACTAAATGTGTCAATACCGAAACCCGAGTCACGACACTTACGGAAGACGTAAATAAACAGAAAGAACAAATAGGTGACTTATCGGAAAGAGTTGAGGAGATTGCAGATAAATTGACAAGTCTTAGTTTAAACGGGGACAGAGATTCAGATGATACAGTTCCATTGCCATTTTCAGAAACCGAAGAGTACTAGAACATAAATAAGCATGTTGAAAATCAGGGAAAATTTAATGATCGCGTTAAAAGGGAATTTGAGGCATTACGAAAAGAAGTCAAACATACTGAAAGCGAAATCCTTGGAGAAGACAGCAGAAGAAATTTGGAATCACCGATAGCAGCGGGTTTTGAAGATGATAATGTATTTCATTTACGAGATGCAACAAGAGAGCGCCAGGCGCGCGAACTTGACAATAATCGACATTCAAACTGGGACAGACGCGGTAGGTCTTTGTCGCCACGAGGAGAAAACTTTGACTATAAACACTTCCTAACTGTTCGGAAATTTAAGATCTTTCGCAATTCTAAGAACGACATACATCCATGTTCATGGTTAGATCAATTTATGTACGCTCTTCCACCAAATGGGCCACTAAGTCACAAACTGGAATTTATGTGTGGATATTTAGAAAACGAACCGGCGACGCGCATGCGCGCACTTATTAGAGATTGTAACAATCTAAATGATTTTTATCATGCTTTTCTATCGGCATATTGGTCCGAAAACACGTAAGACAGAGTCAAACATAGTCTTATTATGCAGCGTAATTGTAAACAGTCTGAGTTCCGCACGCCAGCGTAATACTTTGAAGACATGATTCGAAAGAATCAGTTACTTTCCAGCCCTTATAGCCGGACTGAATTAATTCACATTTGTTTAACTAAGCTGCCACAATAGATAAGACAAATTGCTTTAGCCGGAAGATGTAAAGACGACATTGAGACTTTTAAGACTTTGCTACAAGAACTTGAGTATGACAACGATGACGGGACTTCTTGTAATTTTCCCAGTAACAGTAATTACAATAGATTTTCAGAGAAAAGGGATAGTGATCGGAACGGACGTTATAGTGGTAATTTTGAAAATGACAGACGTAACAGACAAGACAATAGATACCAGCTTTATGATAATAACAGACGTTCTAACAGAAATTACACAGACAATTATAAGAACGGAAATTCCTACCGGAATGATCAATCATACAGAAACAGTAATAGGTATCATCAAGACAGAAATTATTCATACAATAATAGAAATTCTTACTACAGAAATAACCAGGGTAGTAGATATAACAATAATTTCAGAAGTGACAGTCGAAATTACACAAGAAGTAGTCGTGCAGACAGCCAGGAAAACAGAAATTTTAATAACAGACACAACCAAGAATTTACATGTAACAGTCAGGAGGGACCTAATTGGCATCCTCCGCGTGACAGACATTCAGAGAGACAAGTGCAAATCGTAGAAATTGATCCGCGACATGACGCGAATAATCAAAGACGTTACGCAAACAATCGACAATGACTTGTAGCTTCGACTTCTGGCAGCAATATAGACGGTTCAGAAAGTAATGACACTACGACTTTACACTACGTACGCCTGGAAGACATGAGAGACATTTTGCTAGACGAAAAGGAACATAATGTAGACGCATTTTTACATCCGGTTATTGAAGTATGTGTGGGTAAGAATAAGTTCACTGCAGTTTTAGATTCTGGGAGCCCATTGAATGTCATTAGTGAATCAGTTTTTCGTATATGTGTAAGAACTATTGCTTATCCTGTGTTACCTGTTTCTAAAACTACAATTCGAGGCGCTATTTCTGGAAAAAGTGTGGAAGTCAAACAGCAGACCAACTTAAATTTCATTTGTCAAGGATACGAATTTTCTGCTAATTTTATTATTGTTCCATTACTCAACACACAAATTATATTAGGTATGGAGTTTCTTAACGCACATAAGGCAATTTTAAACTTTAAGGAAGGAAGTGTGAATTTGACTGTTGCCGGAATGCCGAAATGTTTGAAATTTTTCGAGTGTTTAACAAAATCTGAATCAGACACAAAATGTTTAAGGTTTCTTGCTCCTGATGTTTTCGCTGAGTATTATGATGACAATGTATTCATTCATGACAACGACAATAGATGCAGAAACGGGATGGATGATACAATTAATAGCGAAGAATTAATTAATGAAAAGGTTAAGAAAGCTGAAGTGCCAGATGACGTTGCAAGAGAAGAACTGCACCAAATTTTGACTTCACATGCTACAGTATTTAGTCAACACACAGGAACTATACAAGGCTTACAATATTTATTTAAAGTAAAAGAACACACACCATTTCGGGGGAAAATGTACGCTATTCCTTGCAGAGACAAGTTTAAGAGGGAACTTCAATACATGTTAGATCAAGGCATTATTGAGCCAGCGTCAGTCCTTATACCAGCCCATTACACGTCGTTCTTAAAAAGGATGGGTCAATTCGTTTGGTTCTGGATTCCAGACAGATAAATAATATTATCATTACTGAAACTGACCATCCACAAAATTTAGATGAACTTCTTCAACAGTTCCATGGAATTAAAGTTTTATCCACGATTGATATGCGCGCAAGTTATTGGCAAATAGAACTCCACCCTGATTGTAGAAAATACACTGCCTTTTTAGCCTTTGGTAACTGTTATCAATTTCGGAAAGTACCGTTTGGACTTACTGTACCTTCTGCAGCATTCATTCGTAGTTTAAACGAAATTTTACCTGTTTATCTTCGTGACAATATTACTTCATATGTTGACGATATTCTTATTGCTAAACGTTCTTGGAGTGAGCATAACAAAATTTTGGATTCATTATTACGTATTTTTGCAAGAGTTGGCATTACAGTGAACTTGGAAAAATCTGAATTTGGTCGTTCTCAGGTGAAATTTCTTGGTCATATTATTTCTACAGAAGGTATTCTCCCTGATCCAGAGAAGCTAGACGCAATTCGTAATTATGCTGTTCCTACTACAAACCGTGATGTACGTAGTTTCCTTGGTGTCTGTAATTCTCTTAGACGCTTTGTTAGATTGGACAATTTGGCCACACCTCGTTTATGTGAACAATCCGGAAAGAATTCTAATTGATGTTGGGATGAGGAAGCTCAGTCAGAATTTGAACAACTTCATGATGCTTTAGTTGCTGCTCCACTTCTTCACATCCGCATTTATCTAAAGATTTTTAACTATATATGACGGTAGTATCTGTTCCCGAAAGAACAGTTACCGTGGATGACCATGCAGCTTTGCTAGAAATGAAATGATAATTAAATGGACACCCTAGCTGCAAACAGGCGTTCATGTACTACATTGGGGATATGTTGAAAATGTGTGCCCCGACCGGGACTCGAACTCGGGGTCTCCTGCTTACATAGCAGACGCTCTACCTATCTGAGCCACCGCGGGCACAGAGGATAGCGCGTCTGCAGGTACTTATCCCTTTCACGCTCCCCGTGAGATCCACATTCCCAACATGTCCACACCACTACCTTCGTAGTGCGCCTAATAGATGTTTTGCCCATCATACTCTTTACTCGTGGCAGATTAATCTACCAAGTCCCGTACGAGTTCGGGCATAGCGTGTGCGTTCGCACAAGAAGGTCAATGGCCGGGAAGACATATTTTAACTATATATGACGGTAGTATCTCTTCCCGAAAGAACAGTTACCGTGGATGACCATGCAGCTTTGCTAGAAATGAAATGATAATTAAATGGACACCCTAGCTGCAAACAGGCGTTCATGTACTTCATTGGGGACATGTTGAAAATGTGTGCCCTGACCGGGACTCGAACCCGGGATCTCCTGCTTACATGGCAGACGCTCTATCCATCTGTGCCACCGCTGGCACAGAGGGTAGCGCGTCTGCAGGGACTTATCCCTTGCATGCTCCCCGTGAGATCCACATTCCCAACATGTCCACACCACTACATTCGTAGTGCGCCTAATAGATGTTTTGCCCATCATACTCTTTACTCGTGGCAGATTAATCTACCAAGTCCCGTACGAGTTCGGGCATAGCGTGTGCGATCGCACAAGAAGGTCAATGGCCGGGAAGACATATTTTAACTATATATGACGGTAGTATCTCTTCCCGAAAGAACAGTTACCGTGGATGACCATGCAGCTTTGCTAGAAATGAAATGATAATTAAATGGACACCCTAGCTGCAAACAGGCGTTCATGTACTTCATTGGGGACATGTTGAAAATGTGTGCCCCGACCGGGACTCGAACCCGGGATCTCCTGCTTACATGGCAGACGCTCTATCCATCTGTGCCACCGCTGGCACAGAGGGTAGCGCGTCTGCAGGGACTTATCCCTTGCATGCTCCCCGTGAGATCCACATTCCCAACATGTCCACACCACTACATTCGTAGTGCGCCTAATAGATGTTTTGCCCATCATACTCTTTACTCGTGGCAGATTAATCTACCAAGTCCCGTACGAGTTCGGGCATAGCGTGTGCGTTCGCACAAGAAGGTCAATGGTCGGGAAGCCATATTTCAACTATATATGACGGTAGTATCTGTTCCCGAAAGAACAGTTACCGTGGATGACCATGCAGCTTTGCTAGAAATGAAATGATAATTAAATGGACACCCTAGCTGCAAACAGGCGTTCATGTACTACATTGGGGATATGTTGAAAATGTGTGCCCCGACCGGGACTCGAACCCGGGATCTCCTGCTTACATGGCAGACGCTCTATCCATCTGAGCCACCGCTGGCACAGAGGGTAGCGCGTCTGCAGGGACTTATGCCTTGCACGCTCCCCGTGAGATCCACATTCCCAACATGTCCACACCACCACATTCGTAGTGTGCGTAATAGATGTTTTGCCCATCATACTCTTTAGTCGTGGCAGATTGCAAGGGATAAATCCCTGCAGACGCGCTACCCTCTGTGCCTGCGGTGGCTCCGATGGATAGAGCGTTTGCCATGTAAGCAGGAATTCCCGGTTTCGAGTCCCGGTCGGGGCACACATTTTCAACATGTCCCCAATGAAGTACATGAACGCCTGTTTGCAGCTAGGGTGTCCATTTAATTATCATTTCTAAAGATCTTTGTTTGGCGTCGGACTCATCATACAAAGGCCTAGGTGCACATTTACTTCAAGAGATAGAAGAAAACGGCGTTGTAGTACAGAAAACTATTGCATTTGGAAGTCGTGTTCTCTCTAAATGAGAAAAGAATTATTCGATTACGGGACTTGAAGCCTTGCCTGTTGTTTGGGGTTCCGCAAAATTTCGCATATTTTTGTATGGGAGACATACTAAGGTTTACACCGATCATCGAGCTCTGGAATTTCTTATGTCAACAAAATTAACACATGGAAGATTGTCACGATGGGCGTTGTATCTACAGGAATTTGATTTTACTATTGTTTACATACAGGGTTCTTCAAATATTATTGCTGATGCTTTATCACGTGCACCGATGGGTTTTAAACAAAGTGCTGAGGAGGACTGTAAAGAAAACAATTATTGTTTGATGTATATTCAAGGTGTTGCGTTTGAGAATTTTATTTCATCTTCGCTCCGGGACATCGCTAAGGAGCAAAACAAGGATCCAATCTGGAAGGACATTAAGGAGAAGTGGAGGAGAAAGGAAAGCGTAGCGATTAGACAGTATTATTTAGTTCGCAATGATATTCTTATTAAACGAAAATCGGTCGACAACTATGTTTGGTTAGTTTGTATTCCTGATGAGTGGGTCAATAAATTGATTTGGTACACACATTTCAGTTATGCACGCTTTGGTCCCAGAAAATGCTTTCATAAATTACGAGAAAATTGCTACTTCAGTAATATGGAAAAACGTATTCGATCTGTTCTTGCCAAATGCAAATTATGTCAAAAGGCTAAGCCGCCAACTATTTCTCACAGAGCACCGTTGTTTCCTATCATTCCAGCGAAATTAAACGACAAGGCTGCAGTCGATTTGTTCGGTCCAGTGGTTCGTTCTACTAATGGTTTTGCGTACATTTTGGTAGCAGTGGAATTGACATCAAAATATGTGTGTTTTACACCTTTACGCAAAGGAACAGCTCGTTCAGTAGCTAATGCTTTCATCAAACATTTTCTTAAAGAAATGGGTCATGTTGATAAGGTTATATCAGATAATGGATCACAGTTTCGCTCAAAAATTTGGGTTCGTACTCTACGGCGTCGTAAGATTAAACCAATTTTCATTTCACTTTTTCACCCTCAATCTAACGCTTCAGAGAGAAGGATGAAGGAAATCAATAAATTGTGTCGTCTTTATTGTCATCAGAATCACAGAACTTGGGATCAATATCTTCATATTTTTCGAAACATTCTGAATGAACTCCCTAATGATTCAACATCTTTACCGCCTACATTGATATTAAAAAATAAAGCACCGACAAATCGCATTTCTTAAATCGTTCCTTTTCCACCTACAAGGAAACTGCGGCATTCTGAAGTTGTGAAACTGGCTCTGCAAAATATTGCATCTGCGGCTGCTAGAAGAGAGAAATGAGCTAAACGTCCTGGTCGTTTAAAAACCTTGTCAGTTGGTCAAAAGGTGTTAATTAAGTCTCATCGTTTGTCTCACAAAGGAAAAGGCTTGTGTCGCAAATTTTTTCTGCTTTATAACGGTCCAAATAGGGTTCGCAAAATTATTCATGATAACACTGTCGAAGTAGAAACTCTTAAATCTCGGCGCTCTAAAGGAATACATCATATATCGAACGTTAAAATTTTTGTGGAATGACATACTTTCGAGAAACTAACAGTTATACGTAAACACACGGAGAGTACAAGGATACCGCGCCGTGTTCCGGCGGCGGCACATACTCAAAGCAACAATCAAGTCTGCGCGCCGCACGAGGCAGTCGTTGACCATAAACAATTACTTCCTACGTCACGCGTACCTACAGCTGATCGAGCGCTCAAATACACAGTGTAATTTCTCCGAATAAATTCAGTATAAAGCTATAGTGACTTGATAAATTATGTTATTAACGTTCAGTATTTTTCAGGATACGGTTGTATGAAATATTTAAGAACTTCAGGTAAATTCTGTGTGTGTCCGACGTTAAGAGGACTTGCTATCGAGAAATTTTCAGGAAGAATGTAATTTCGAAGAAGAAACTAATAAACTAAAACGGTAACTATTAATTGAGTTTATTTTTCAGGTAACGTATTTCCACTTAGGTACGTACTTTAGACGTAATTTGCTGCTCGCGATTACGTGATTTATACTTTGTGTTAACTGATTTTGACAATGATTGATTAATGAACAGGGTTGTTAATTATGTATATTATGCATCGCTTGGCTGCACTGCTTTTTCACTGATGTCACATTTTTTTTATTATGTGTCTGCTGTGCTTATTTATTTAAATTATAATTGTCACCTGATTAATTGTGCTGATGTGGTTATGTATGTAGGTTACACTTCGTGATTTATCTGCTTGCGCCTTCATGTTTACTTATTAAGATTACATACGAGCATTTATTTGCTTATGCTGATATGATGCTAATGACCTGTTTATTATGTAAGATATATATTTGCTGCTTTGCGTATGGATTGCATATTTACACATTTCTGTTTTGTTGTCATAACTACTCTTTAATTTGGTATATAGAAATGCTGATATACTGTGTACAAACATAGAGTTTAGGTCACACTATGGTATTAATTATAGATTGTTCGCTTGGCAGAGCCTTGTGGTAGGAATTGTGCTGCATCCACTTGTTGACATTATGTTCTCTACTGGTATATTGTCTCGCTATTGCATGTTTTCCTTACGCTCGGTGTTTTATATTTTAAGATAAGAAAATGAACTGCTATAATTCTACGAACGACATTGGTACAAGAAACTTGATTGAAGTCACATGAGCTGGAGGTTTCATGGAAGCTGTATAAATTAATGCTAATAGGAAGGAAGCTAACGACATGACATACCAACACTAGGTTTAGACCATTGACAGTTATTGCACTGCATTCTTCGTGAGCAATTGAAATAGCAAGTGACACTTGACACAAGAAATACTCCACATGCTTTGCTTTTGTTTTGCCATAATTCTTGAAGTGGTGTACACACTGTGAAATATTATGATCATTCACACTCCGTACTCGTACTTAATTACCGAAAGTTATTCAAACTAAAGGCTGTTAGAGGTCATGTATGCATTTCTTTTATTTTATGATGGACAAGGTAACCAAAATGTTTTTTATAATTCATAATGAGTAGAAGATTTGGCTCAGGTGGACTACACAGAGGTTGTGTTTGGACATTGTGTCTTCGGATTGCATGGGATGATAAATTGAAGTTTGCACTAGGATTTTATCTGTACTTGTTCGAGGAGACTGACTAGAGGAAAGAGTTGTTATGGAAGTGAAATGATATTGGCGATAAGGTTTATATGTGTCGACGTATTGAAGAGGTATTATTGAGGTATTGAGATTGTGTGAAGTTGATGATTATTGGAGTTTTGGTGGACAAGAGGTAAGGTAAATGATATTGATGATAAGGTTTATATGTATCGACGTAAGAGGTGTTATTGAAGTATTAAGATTATGTAATGATGATGATTATTGGAGTTTTGGTGGATAAGAGGTAAAGTAAGTGAGGAGTATATTTTTTGTTGTTTATATGGAACAAGGAGGATGAAGATGGCAGACTAGGACACTCAAGTGGAAGGAAGATTGTCTACACACACACACTTTGTTAAATCACTAAGCAGTATATACTTTTTTTGTTTTTTTATTTTTTTTTTTGAGAGAGGAAGCATTTGCATGTCTTGGCACACTGACAGTTGTTCAGCAACCGTACATTTTGATTTGGCTTGGCAATCATTGGTCTTGACATGATGACTACGACGTTGACTAACTATTATTGACTGTTATACATTGCTGCCACTACTACTTGATACACAAGTTGAACATAAAATTTTGGACAGAATTGCATTCACACAGTTAACACTATTCAATTACACAGTAGTACTTAATGTGGATGAAAGATGAGTGAGTTTGTTTTGTGTGTTTCCTCTTCCTAATCCCAAATAATTGGTACCGACCTATCTCCTAAATATTATTTCACTTGTTTGTTGTGGCTTGCACTGACACCCATAATTATTATAGGTTTACTGGTATTTGTGTATTTGTAATAGTTAATATGACAATTATCTGATATCATTTGTGTGTTTATTATAATTTGTATGTTTAGTGTAAGAGCATTGATAATAATTTTGTAAAAGCAATTGTGTGTGCCTTCAAACTGTTGTTCGTGCTTGCACCTATTCAACATTGCTGGGTGCCACTTGGCAATGTTTAATTTCTGCTGATGAACTCTGATGAACTGTCTAATTAGTGATAGTGAATATTATGGACTGTTACCTGCACTTGTTCAACATGATGGGTGCCACTAGGAGATGTTTAATTTCTGCTGATGAACTCTGATGAACTGTCTAATTAGTGATAGTGAATATTATGGACTGTTACCTGCACTAGTTCAAGATTGCTGGGTGCTACTGATGGAACTGCTTCTACTGAGATGATGTCACTTGTTGCTGTCTGCACCTGTCAACATTACTGGGTGCCACTGATGGAACTGGTTCTACTGAAATGATGTCACTTGTTGGTGTCTGCACCTGCTCAACATTACTGGGTGCCACTGATGGACTGCTTCTACTGAAATAATGTCACTTGTTGGTGTCTGCACCTGTTCAACATTACTGGGTGCCACTGATGGACTGCTTCTACTGAAATGATGTCACTTGTGGGTGTCTGCACCTGCTCAACATTGCTGGGTGCCACCGATGGAACTGCTTCTACTGAAATGATGTCACTTGTTGGTGTCTGCACCTGCTCAACATTACTGGGTGCCACTGATGGAACTGCTTCTACTGAAATAATGTCACTTGTTGCTGTCTGCACCTGCTCAACATTGCTGGGTGCCACTGTTGCCACTGCTCAACCAGTGATGACATGTCACTTGTTGCTATCTGCACCTGTCAACATTACTGGGTGTCACTAATGGAACTGCTTCTACTGAAATGATGTCACTTGTTGCTGTCTGCACCTGTTCAACATTGCTGGGTGCCACTGATGGAACTGCTTCTGCTGAAATGATGTCACTTGTTGGTGTCTGCACCTGTTCAACATTGCTGGGTGCCACTAATAGACTGCTTCTACTCAGATAATGTCACTTGTTGGTGTCTGCGCCTGCTCGCCATTTTTGGGTGCCACTGTTGAAGCTGTTTAAATACTGCTGATGAAATGTTATGCGACTGCTATTTGCACCTGTTGATCATTGCTGGGTGCTACTGTTGGAACTGTCAACTACTCTGAGGAGTTCTACTTGTTTATTGAACTATTGAAAGGATTTTATGTGAATATTTGTATAAACTGATTTTTTGTGTGTTTACTGTTTATGAGATGCTATGAGACTCTTACCTGCACCTATTCATCATTGCTGACGCTATTGATTGAATTGTTTAACCACATGATACTAGTGTAAACTATTATGTAAAATCATATGTATGCAAGCATTTGTGTTCCTTACTGTATTTTCTATATTAGGTTATTGAAGGGTCAGTGCAAAGCCAAAATTTATTTAGTTATGTGATATTTACTTATTAATATTACTTTTTAATTTTTGTCTGTATTTTTTGGACGAATTTGGTGGTATTTTCACCACCAATGCTGGCAAAAATACCATCAAATTCTAGCCCGTGGAGGAGGCGCATATGAAAGGTGGCTACACTGAGTCACAGCGCCAGAGATTGCGCCAAAGAGTATTATTCAGCCGCCTCCACTGGCAGTGTTTGTTGAGAAGTGGTAGTGGAGAGTTCTTGTCGAGAAGTCGTGGTGGAGAGTGCTTATTGAGAAGTGGGCAGTAGGAGTTCCGATGTAGCCGTGACTAGTTGTGAGCATGTTGTATGCAGTTGTTCTGATGGGCTAGACAGCCGATGCTGTTCGATTGCGGATGTTGTAATGATCAGAGTGTATGTTTCGTCAATGTATATGAAGGTAATAATTTTTTTTATTTTTATTTCAAATGTCTTAAACAATAATGCCTCTTGGTCACAGGTTCAGTCAACAAAGCATCTGGCTTTTGTTCATGTATTAGAGCGTAATTCTGGTTTCTATGTGCAGGTGTAGTATTTCCGTTTTATTTAATTAATTCAGTGTAAATGGTATTTAAAATATCTTGTCTTTTTGAGGAAGAACCGTGCCAGATGTGTACGTTGAATCACACTTCCACACACAGAACAGTTACACTTGTGCTTTGTTGTTCGTAGTTTTTGTTTCGTAGCTTTTATAGTTGCTGGGGACTTAATTAATTAATTGTGTTAACGGAAGTTTTCTTTCATTTCTTGTTGTTATTCTATGCAGTCAGATTGCGTACTAATACCAGTCAGGGCCAATCGGTTACGAGATTGCGTAACCGGACAGTCAGCTACTAAAATTAAAAATATTTGCATTCTATATAATTATCCCCCCATGCAACCTTCTTCCCAGAGTAGCCCCCATTGATATTAATAGCTCCCCATCTCGTTATCATTCGTTTGCCGAGTCGTATCTTAGGAGTCCCTGGTTTGTCAATTAGAGGTGCGTCACTTCCAAAGGTTCGAGGCATTTTGCTCTGATTGTTGCCAGCATCATATCTAAAGTACCAGGGAAGCCGGCTGCTAGCCTTACTTGCCCCGGGTCCTATTGGGTTTTACCCCTAACGGTTGAGGGACTAACCGGTGGATTTGGTAGTCTTTGCCGTCTGAGCGCAAAGGTGACCACGACTCAGAATATGTCCGAGATGCCCAGCCTTATTCCAAAGTAACTGGTATCCTGACTGTCAGGACCACTTACTTGGCCACTCATATGTTGCCCGTGGTTCATAAACTAGGACATGACAACAGGAACCCACACCATGAACCACATACAAGTTTACAAGATAACAAAAATGTCAGGGCCTTGTGGTCGGTATATTCTACAAGACCTACTTCTTCTTAATGAAACATAAGAGTGTCGTAATTGTATTTTGTTTTATCAGCAGCATAGCGGTGTAGTTCTGTGCCATAGGCTTTATTTATTTGTCACAGATTAATTATTTAATTAAGATTTCGCGTTTCCGAGGAAGCTCACGCACGGCATGCAAATGTGCCTATATATACTCTGTTAATCCTACCTGGTAAGGATCCCAGACCGCACAGCAATACTCCAAAAGAGGGCGGACAAGCGTAGTATGGGCAGTCTCTTTAGTAGATCTTTTTTTTGTAAGCGTTCTACCAATGAAACGCAGTCTTCGGTTTGCCTTCCCCACAATATTTAGATTGTTCGTAATTGTAATTTCTAGGTATTTATTTCAATTTACGGCCTTTAGAGTTGAGTGATTTACTCTGTAAGCGAAGTCAAGCGAATTCCATTTAGCACTCATGCTTCTCACTATTGAGGATCAAATGCCAGTTTACACGCGATTCAGATACATTGTCGTTTCGCAATTGGTTTTGATCTTCTGATGAGTTCAGTAGCAAATAACGACAGCATCAGTTGCAAAGAACCTAAAACTGTTGCTCAGATTGTCTCCTACATCGTCTATATTGCTAAGGAACAGCGGAGGACCTATAACACTACCTAGGGAAACGCCAGTAATCGTTTCTGTTTTAATCGATGGCTTTCCGACAGTTACTACGATCTGTGGCCTCACTGACATGATATTTTGAATCGAATTACATAATTGAGACGGTATTCCATAAGCACGCAGACTCACTACAATCCATTTGTGTGACACAATGTCAAAAGCCATTTGGAAACCTAGAAATACGGAATCAATTTGTGTGTAAGGAGATAGTTGTGTTTCACAAGAACGATGTTGTCTAAATCCACGTTGACTCTGTGTCAATTGATAGTTCTTTTTGAGGCAGTTCATAATGCTCGAATACAATGTAATTCCTAAAACCTTCTGCATATCGACGTTACTGATATGGGCCTGTGATTTAGCGGATTACTCGTACTACCTTTCTTGAATATTAGTGTGGCCTGTGCAGCTTTTCAGTCTTTCGGTACGGATCTTTTGTCGAGTGAGCGGTTTTATATGATTGTTAAGTATGGAGCTATTGCTTCAGCATTCTGTGAAAGGAACCTAATTGTTGTACGGTATGGAGCAGGAGACATGTTTTCATTATGTGATAATGTCGGTTGCTGATGATACACTGCACTGAATCTTATTCGATAATAATAGGACACCTAGGCATGGGAACTTATTGTTTCTGTTTCAGCACAGTATACCCATGTTTAGCTCGCTGTTTTACAGAGATTCCAAATAAAATACGGAATATTCTCCTGACCATGAGGCCTGCTTCTACACTGGTTGTGCAGCACCCAGACTTCTCCATGTGACTCCACACATATAACACACTTTTCAGTCTCTTCTGTTAACGCACGATTTCCAGTATATTCCTCGTGGCTTCGCGGATTTGGACTTTGCTCTTCAACGTCACCGTTTGGCTACTTATGTCATTTTGGAGCATCCGACTTCAGTTCAGCTTTCTTCAACGCTCTTTCAAACTTAACTTCATTGCTACTAATCTCTCAACTTCGATTCTGATCTCTTTCTTTCCTGATTGCTGAAAAATCTTAGCTCCCACCGTGGCGGTCACTTCTTTTCCGACATATCCTTGCTCACAGCCATTTCCAAGCGCTATTCATTCCAGTTTCCTCTTACTTTTTTCTCATTTTGCTCTATTTCAGTATAAAAAGAAGTAAGAAGAATAAAACGTAATTTAGAAACTGATATTACTCCTGGCCCATAGTGAAAGACATTCGAGTGGTTGATACTTCACGACAAACACCCAGTAGATTCTAGTCATATTGTACACTCTTTTGTAGAAATTATCATGAAACGCTTGCTAGATGCTATTCCTTACATAAGATGTTAACCGAAATATAGCCACGAAATTAATCACTCCCGTTAAAAACTGGTACATAGGCCCCATTATATCTTGCGGGCGCTAAGAGCTACAATAACACCGTCGAGCACTTAGAGCAGACTGCGCACTGCTGGGAGGAAGAAGATATCCGACTCCTGTGTACATGGATACACAAGTCTGCTTGCTTCTCGCTGTACGCTTCTACCATTTGGAGGCGAAAGGGGAAATGCCAGCAGCGGGCGCTATTGTTAACTGGCTGATACTGAATGACCCTCCCCAACGCAGAAGGAAACCATAAATTGCTTTACCTTTCTAGAAACGGGCGCTCTAAAATTTTTAGCAGTACACCACGCCTTGATGTACGTGGTAGCAACTGCCGCTGGTGCTGGAAGAGCGTCTACATCACTCTTGTGTCTACTAAGGGAACCTGTGACGAAGCGTGCAGCTCTTCTTCGGATCTTCTGTGCTTCTCTCATCAACCATATATGGTACGCGTTCCTGACTTGCGAGCAGTATTCAAGTATCTGACGAACGAGCGTTCTGTAAGCTGCGTCCTTAGTAGCCTGCACTTCCTGAGTTTTCTGAAAATGACTCTCAGCCCGTCTGTTATTGGGCTTTAAATCACTCTTTGCGCATACCCACAGATACTTAATACAAAAGATTGATTTCAGTGATTGTTCAGTAATCGTATAATTATACTATGTTGGTTGTTCCCACATATTACTCCACAATTCGTTACATTTCAGTATATTGAGGGTCAACAGCGAAGTCTTCCGCCAAATGTCGTTCCTCTGCATCTCGTCCTGTATTTCACTCGAATTTTCAAGCATTGCGATTTCTCTGTATGAAACGGCATTATCACAGAACGTCCGGCGTTATCCACTAAGTCATTTATATCTTTAATGTAAACAGCGATGCCCTATGACACGCTCTTGGAACTCGCATGAAGCTGTGTCACTGAGCGATGTGTCTTTCCCTACAACGACGTTCTATTTGAGAGAAATTTTTAAATTTAACCAAAATACTGTCTGATATTTCGCATGCCAGTATTTGGTTCATTAGGTGATAGTGTGGAACTGTATCGAATGCCTTGCGGAAGCCAAGAAAGGCGGCATCAATCAGGGCTCTGGCACGTACTGCTTTCTGGGTCTCTTCCTCTATCTCTTGCTATCTCTGCCTGCACTTGTGAGTGTGTGTGTGTGTGTGTGTGTGTGTGTGTGTGTGTGTGTGTGTGTATGTGTGTGTGTGTGTGTGTGTGTGGGAGGGGGCGCTGTGTGTGTGTATGCTCACGCGAGTTTTACTTCATCATTCATCAATCTAATTAACATGCATCCTCTTTCTTTGTCAAAATTTTTTTGTCTACTGTGAATAGGTCCATCTGATCATGAAGTAACTGGCTGTAATAACGTTTTTCACTTTTTCATGATGACAACAAGCGACAGAAAGATAAGCGAATGGATAAGAGTCCGGCTAGCAGTCGAGGACATGATAGTGATGATGGGCTGGGCGTCCAGCGAGACGAACTCGTATGACATGGTCTGAGGAAATTCTGTGACCTATTTCCTGGAACAACACATCGCCTGGATGACGACTTAAAGCGGTATGGATTTGAACCGTATCATCTTCATCTTTGCCTAGGTGTGGTGTGTCGTCTTCTGGAGCCTTGGCTTTGCTCTGCCGCGAATGGTCCGTTTGCTTTTAAATTTCGGAGGGCGCTGCGTTCTGTGGAGAGACCTGCTGACGACGAGAGTATCGAGTGCTGCTGCCGGAGTGGGACGGGGAGTTTAGTTTCCGGTTGTGTGGCAGCGCAATGTTGCGGGAAAGGTGGTACAACTTCCTGTGAACGCACGTGATTGCTACGAGCGTGTGTACTCCGAAAGGCGGCATTCGTTCTGGACGGGCTGTGTGATAAGGAAGCTCGGCGTGGCAACTGTTGACGCGGCGTGTCCGCGTTGGTATGGCGGAACTGGGGCGATTGACATAACTCGAGTTGGTGCTGGTTGCAACCCGTCCCGTAATGCTTGTCTGCCTTCTGGACTAACGGTGAGAATTTCTTGACTTGATGTGGTTCAAAAATGGTTCAAATAGCTCTGAGCACTATGGGACGCAAGTGCTGTGGTCATTAGTCCCCTAGAACTTAGAACTACTTAAACCTAACTAACCTAAGGACATCACACACATCCATGCCCGAGGCAGGATTCGAACCTGCGACCGTAGCAGTCGCACGGTTCCGGACTGCGCGCCTCGAACCGAAAGACCACCGCGGCCGGCCGACTTGATGTGTCTCACTGAATTTCTGCCCGTGTCGTCGGGTGTGTTTTGCTCTAAGGCGGTGTGCCATGGTGTTTCGCAATTTTAGTAGGCTCAGGCATGCCCGAAATCCCGATTTAATGATCTGTTGTTATGTTGTCAAATGTAGCTATCACTAAAAAAGGGTGTTAACGCTCTGTACCTTAATAATTGAACCTAAAATATTATCTGTGGTCGAAATTTTATTCTGACCCAAGTGCAATAACGACCTTGTATTTTACAATTTGTTGAGTGGTATTATTATTTTGTACTGGCCGTCACGTTTACTAAGTTGAAGATTTACGAAGGCCAGTGGGCACCATTAACAGTACCTGCCTAGATAGCTGTTATATTTTGAACCACGTGTTTCAGTGTTTAGTAATTTTTATTTTATGTGTTGTAGAGAGTTGCTGTCATGCCCTATATGGACGATTCGCCACGTGCGTGAAGTTTCTAGTTGTTCTGATGGTCTGTGCCATATTGATAAAGCAGGCGGTCCTAGCACAGATGATTGTAAATTTTTCCTAGTGATGAGGAGCACGGGCTGGTTTTAAGTGCTAACTCACTAACTTCAACAATTCTCAAATATTACTCAATTCAACCAAATATTTATTACTACTGATATTCAGGCACTTCAGGCCGAGTGGCGACGTCACTACCCCTTTTTGGTTATTAATTTTATCATCTTAGCTTGTTTCATTAAAAAAAAAACTTTAGTATGTGAATTTGTCTTTTGGTATCTCCTGCTCCTTTGGACGAAGTAAATTAACTGTTGGTTTTGCATTCTTGTAGCATTACCAAAACAGCATTTGTGGTTATATTTGATTGGCCCTTCTGGCCGAATGATTAAAGTCATTCCTTTCAGTAACTTATTGTATTGGTCAATAATTAATCAACGGTGTTGGGTCCTCCAGACCGTGATTTTCTTCTTATCTTGAATCTTAAGGTTGTCATTCTGACATTACAGTTGTGAATGTTCAGTGGCCCTTCAGACCTGCAGTTTAAAAAATTTTGTACCAGTGAACAAGTGTATTTAATATTTAATAAAATTAAATTGTGTTTGAAACTGTAACCTCATTTGGGTGTACGCTTTCACTCCCTGCAGCCTTTGAGCTCTGCTTACCTTACGTTTTGGTTAAGGTTTCCCATACCACGACGTATCAGGATTGATGATATAGGGACACATCCAGGACAAAATCTGTGTGCTTAGAGTTCGTAATGTATGGCGAATTCTTAAAGAGGTTTTCATTCGGCAGTGGATGACAGATAACGCTGATTGGTTATCATGATGGAGAATTCGAATATACATTTTTTCCAAGCAAATTTTGTTTATTGCTACTTTGTCGGCCTTTAACGCTTCCGCGGTGCTTTCTTGGAAATATCCAAGGTGATTTTTACCGCCGTCTGCAAATTATTGGGACTGATCGATGAGAGGATACGGAACGAAAAAGTTATAATTAACTTACGTCCGGAAGGGCATGGTTTCCATGCTAGAGACTAATTATTCAGTCATACCTTGTTACAGAGACTGCGGTCTAATACGCCCTGTTTCATGCAGCCACGGTTACACTACGCATGGCTTCCTTCTAGAGGGTGGTACTGTTCCTCATACGTCATGTCCTATCGCCCTCTCCTGCCATAGTAATTGGTAATGTTGTGACTGATTCATTTTACATGCTGATTCACCTCACAGTGGATGTGATACAGCGTTGTGCACAATGGTCGCATATTCGAATCGAGAGCTTGCCGACAGTTTGTTTACTTACGGAAACGCAAGTGGCAACGGGAGACCTATCCCCGTTAACAACAACCACAGAATTCAGTGTTTTCAGCAGTATTTCTCCGGTTGTCTGAGACAGGGTCGTTTCAGGAAGCAGGAAATCATGAAGGACGTACCGGAAATGTTGGGACACCAGACTTGGAGGAAACTGTGATTAACACTGTGGAAGGTGACCGCCGTGTCAATACCAAGCATTTGATCCGCCAGTACAGGTTAAGCCAGACGACCATGTAGAACATTCTCCATGACAACTGTTACTATCCTTACGACGTACAGGGTGTGCAGGGCTTACTAACGATAAACTCTCCACATCAGGATCAGTTTTGTCAGTAGTTTCTTCACTAAGCAACCACGATTCCGGGATTTGTGTCATCCGTCCTATTCACCGATAAGGCCATTTACGCTGAGTGGTATTTTTAACTTTCATGACAGTCACCTGTGAGATACTATGCGGAACCCCCATGATATAGCGACAGCTAATCAACAGCATCGGTGCAGCCGGAATGAGTGGGCCAGGATTACTGGCGACTGTATTTTGGGGCAAGTCTTCCTTTCAAGTCGCCTAACAGGCCGAAACTGTCGGCATTTCTTGCAGGTGACTTTGCCTCCCCTGCTGGAAGAAGTGCCATTGATGATTCGTAAGGTTATGTACCTGCTACATGAAGGTGCTCCAGCCCACCTGGCCGTTAAGTTCAAGACGCATCTCAGTTTTGTATTCCCTGGTTGATGTATCTGTTAAGGTGCCAGCTGCGTGGCCTGCTGGTTCGCTGGATCACAAACTGTGCGATTTCTGCTTATGGGGCCATATCAAAAGTATCGTGTATGCAGAGCCCATTCCAGTTGTGGAGACACTGGAGCAACCTGTTCATGCCGTCTTTGACACTGTTCGAATGCACCCTGGCCGATGTGGACATGTGAGACAGAAAATGCTACGTATACGCATGCGTTGAGGCACATGGGAACCTTTATCTACACATACTGTAATTGTGGTTTCATGGTAAATCGCGTATTACACCGCAGTATCTGTAACGATGTGTTATTGAATAAATGGTGTCTAGCACTGGAACCATGCATTTCCGGACAAAAGTTCATTAGACCTTTTTTGTTCCGTATCCTCTCATCGACCAATCCCAGAAGTTTGCACAAGGTGGAAAAAATCAACCTGTATTTTCGAGTCAATTTTATTTATGTTTTCACATTGGTATTAAAAAGCAAGTGAGTTCTCTAAGTGTATTTTGTGGAGTCATCGTGACCCAGTGACACAAAACTTTGCAACCAAGCGAGGAATGCATTGCGTTGCCTACATAATCCTGCGAGCGAGTATCAAACAGCTGGTGGCAGAGCACGCTGCAGTACGCAGTCGGCGGTAGTGGGGGTTGGGCTTCCACATGCCGTGGCACCACACTGGGTTCGCATAGTCAACATCCCGTAGCACCGTCACCTTCACCTAGCAGTTTCGTCAACGAGCCACTGGTCTGCTGGCTAGCACCAGACCTGGTGGATCTGTGCCTCGAACCAGTGCCACCAGCTGATGACTTCCCCTTGGATGTCCTCCTTTGCCACTGTGGGTGGTTCTAAGGGTCCTCCTGGGTTCTGGTGCATCCAAGGCCTGCGACCACACCTATCCGAATTACACGCTTGGTCTGCAAATTGCCCGTTTAGCCAATCAGACAGCAACAGTTCGGCAGGCACGGAATATCAACCGTACAAAGCTGGACTGTATCAAAAATACGCTGACACCATGGAAACACACAGCACCAGCTCCACCACGAGAGGCACCAGCACCGAGACAGCAGTGCACACTTCCTGGACAACCCAGTGTCACAATCGGAGGCACTACTTTGTCTCAGCGAGTCACATTCCATCCAATCACTGAGGAGATATTATTGCACCAGGTTTGCATTTAGGACGGCGCCAGGCCGCTTTCCAGCAGTTCATTTCTCTGAGTCACTACAAGCAGTTCCAAATCAGAGAGACCGCCAAGACAACACCACATGTTTCCAGCAGTAGCCCGAACTGGAGGATACCGCACCGCAGCTACAACGAGCAGCCAGCCACCACTCAGGGAACTTCGCCTCCTGCGACTTAGCCTCCCGTTGACTCGGGGCCCCGAGCTGTGCTCATTAGTTGCCTTCACTATATTACCAATCGAACTCTGACATTATCGGACTTCTCCGTAGAGGTCAGTGCTAACTGATCGTAAGCCTCATTGTCTCTGCCGTACGCTACACTGCGCAGCATATTACAGGAGCCCTTTTCCAAACCACGTAATTATCTCCCACTGCGACGCATAAGTTTGAAATTTGGGTCAAAGGTGCCTATGACGTAACGACCTGACCTACCTCTGTAGTGGTGCAAGCCCTGCGACGTGACCCTCGGGCTCGACGACATTTCACTCAAATGGCAGGGCGTCGAAACATGCAAAAAAAAAAAAAAAAAAAAAAAAAAAAGCCAGAGGTCAGCACTGCGTATAGAAATGTAAGGTGGATTAATGTTGCCACATTGACATCAAATTTTACCAGAAATGTGCTCATTGCCACCGTCAACGTGTCACACAATAGAATAGTCGTCAAACTCTCTCTTACCAACATTTTAGTCTTTCTTTTGAGCCTCTGCGATGTTCGTCATAAGAGCAACGTCCTGTATTGAAATCACGCGATTTCCCTGTGTGTGGCAAACGAAAACATTTCAGATACACCGCCGCTCAGAATAGACACGAAAGAACCTCGGGGGCTTCCTGGAACCACCCTTTTCCTTGGGGCGTTGATTCCCACATTTTTCTCGATTGAAAACGACAGTTTGAAATGCGATGAGTAACAGGGCGTTCTTGGGGTCCTTGAACTTGGCTAGTAGCCCTGGACGTTTCACTCCTCTGAGGATGTGGGGCAGCATCCTCGATGAACCTGGTAGCACCCATTTGGAGTGCGATCGTGACTCCTTTTTTTTTTTCTCGTGTACAGTGTGGAACCACTAGGGACCGTTCAAACACATTCGACGAAACCTGAACGAGAACCGAAGCAGCAAAGTGTGCCTATGCATTTTCAACCCTCCTGTTTTCAGCCATCCCGTGGCGTGATAAGGTAGGGCGGGAGGGGGGGGGGCAGGGGGGGGTGATAAAACGTTAAAGGGATCCTGTAAAACCCCTCAGTTCGTCAACACCCTCGATAACACTCACCAATATTTATTCAGAATTAAAAAAAAAAATATGCGTTTACAGAGAAAAGCTGCGAAGCAGTGCTACGCAGGCAGACAGCTAAAATCGGAGGAGTCTCAAATAATTTCCCGTGTGTCTTGCGGACTATCTGCGTTGTAAACATGTATTTAGTAGAAATGTAGAGGTTTCAACTCCTTTTTTCTTTGACATGGACCGGCTGAATTGCAATGAGACGCAGAAAACTTCAAATTTATATATGTATATTCAATCCACCCTGTTACATTATATCAGCAATACTACTGCACATAGGCTCATCAAAAAGGTCCCGCCTAGAACCCAGAGAGGAATTACAGTGTCAAATGTTATCAGCTTCTGAATGCAAGAAGAGCATCTCGATACAGTCCACAAGGTGTGCTCGCAGCTCCTGTTACTCTGCTTCAAAAGCATACCGTATAGTATGCCAGACACACCGTCGTCCAGTGAGCATGACGGAAAGCACTGTCTTCTATTTCCGTACTATAGACCCACACTGTTAATGACCTCGAGCGTATCAACTCCCTTTTATTTTACCGATGGTTGATTATAGGTCGTGGCTCCATTAAATTTAATTGGTAAAATGTACGCCCTACTATTCTCATTGCCAAGATCACTTTTCTTTTATTAAATTTTAGGCTCTTTTAGGTGAATTACGGCTTCATTAGAATTATCCTGTCACAAGGACCACCACTGCATCAACAAATTTGACAAAATTTGATCCACGGGAAAATATCGGACTGACACTGTTGTGTGGTCTTATGCATCGATGAACGTCTGCCGACGTTCTTGTGTTAAGATAATTTTTGACAACAAAGGCACATACTTTCAAACCGAGTAAATTAAACTTTAATACTTTTCAGCAAGTGAATGGTTGAACCTATATGTTAATTTTCAAATCTGTGCTTCCGTTATGACGTTTTCTGATGCTACTGACAAAACCATTTCTTAGTTTGCCTCTGTGCAGCCGTGTTCATTGCGTTTGTATTCGAACAGCAGATGGCGTATTCCTTCTTTGTGCCACTTTTTTAAAGAAGTACTGAGATTAGTGCCGTCTAAACGACACCAAAGGTTATATTTTCCTTGGTAAATTTTGTGTGAATTTTAGTTTCAGTAGTTTTAGTATGCCGCCTGCAGCGCCCTAGCCAGTTAGTTTGAAAGTTGTATAGCAGTTGGCAAATTCTGGCAAATGTGCTGTGCAGTCATGTTCAGTGCGTGTGAGAGCTTGAATGGCTGCTCGCGCTTTTAATTTTAATGATGTTCTTCAGTCGTATTGTCTTCAGCGCCATCCTAAAAACCCGACAGTTAGTTCGACGGAAAGTTAATTCAAGTTCATTGCATTTGGCAACCTAAAAAAGCGGTTCGACAATATGAAGTGGTGCAAGATTTTCGAAATTCTCAGGAAAATAGGTGCATGCTCTAGGGAAAGATGGCTGTAATGCGGTATGCACAAGAACCAAGGAGGAATAATGAGGGATTAAGACCGAGAATAATGTGGTCGGGTTAAGTGGGTGTAAGACAAGGATGCAGTCTTTCTCGCCAACTGTTTAATCTGTACCTAGAAGAAGCAACGACGGAGCTAAAAGAAAGTGTCAGGAGTGGGGTTGAGATCATGGGAGAAAGGATATCAATTATAAGATTCGTTGATGAGACTGATATCCTCAGTGAAAGAAAAGAAAAATTACAGGCGGTGTTGAATGAAGTGAACAGTCTAATCAATACAAAATATCGACTGAAAATAAACCGAAGGAAGACGAAAGTAATAGGATGTAAGAGAAATGTGATTAGTGATAATTTTACTGCCAAAACTGGGAATCACTTAATTAATTATGTGTAGGTATTCTGCTCCCTTGGAAGCATAACTGCGTATTACGAACACAAGGAGGACACGAAAAAAGGCTAGCACAGACAAGTACGGCTTATTTTGTCAAAAGAAGTCTGCTGGTACAAACATCGGCCTTACGTTCAAACAGAAATTTATGAAAATGTGTGTTTGGAGTACAAAATTGTACAAAAGTAATGACGAAAAAGTAGAAAACATTTAAAAGAAGAACGGACGCGATGCTAGCAAATATGTTGAGACATCACGGAAGAACTTCAGTGGTACCAGAGGGAGCTGTAGACGATAAAAACGTAGAGGGAGACATGGACTGGAATTTATGCAACAAATAATCGAGTGCGCCTGGTGTAAGTGACGCTTGGAGATGACAAGGCTGGTTCGAGAGATGAACCCATTGGAGAGCTCGTTAAACCAGTCTGAAGACTGATCACCCCAAAAATCATTAAAGCTGGTTTTAAGAAAGATTCAAGAGCTACATGCAGTATACGCAGGAGGAAAAATATGGAGTGTTTCAAACGACTATTCACATGAGGAAATTGGGTCTAGGAGAAGCAAGGAGAAGATAAACTGACGACATTATGTAGTATAACATTAAGAAAGCCAGTTTGAAAGGTAGGAGACAAGGTACTGGCAGCACTGAAGCTGTGAGGACGGGTCGAGAATCGTGCTTGGGTAGCTCAGCTGGTAGAGCACTTGCCCGCGAAAGGCAAAGGTCCCGAGTTCGAGTCTCGGTCCGGCACACGGTTTTAATCTGCCAGGAAGTTTCATATCAGAGCACACTCCGCTGCAGAGTGAAAATCTCATTCTGAAAACATCCCCCAGGCTGTGGCGAAGCCATGTCTCCGCAATATCCTTTCTTCCAGGAGTGCTAGTTCTGCAAGTATCGCAGAAGAGCTTCTGTGAAGTTTGGAAGGTAACAGACGAGGTACTCGCAGAATTGAAGCTGTGAGAACGGGTTGTGAGTCGTGCTTGGGTAGCTCAGTTGGTAGAGGACTTGCCCGCGAAAGGCAAAGGTCCCGAGTTCGAGTCTCAGTCCGGCACACGGTTTTAATCTGCCAGGAAGTTTCGTATCAGTGCACACTCCGCTGCAGAGTGAAAAACTCATTCTATTAAAAAAGTCTTTCAATGTGGCTTTTGTTCATCATATTCTAATGAACATTGACTACAAAGCTATGCTTAAAGGCACATATGAAGTAACAACAGCAATACAACAAATACGCTTCGTCTTTCAAGACATCTGCACCACAAAATCTATGAGGCCTATCGTCTATAAATCCTTTTTTGAGAGCATTTCAACACGCAGAAAACTGGAAGTTAATTGAACTACAAAGACTAAAATTTATTCTCTGGCAATTCACTTAAGATGTTTTGATATCCATAGAACAGCGACAAAAAGAGGTGATCACTGAGAAAGATTTTGTTGGCAAATGCTATTAAGAAATTTAACATCACTGAGAGAAGGTGACTGGGACAACCAAGTATGATGAACATTTTTATGAGTCATCTGATTAGTTTTATGTTTGCAGAACATTCGGACGTATTCTATCATAATGACGTGTGACTAGTAAGATTACAAATTAGATTTTTTCTGTGTATGGATGCATGCTGACCATTTACAGGTTCATAAATAACACAATGGTTTGCTGTTGGTGTAAATAAATATATCAGTTTTTGCTGCTAATGATGTTCAAAGTGGAGGACCCCAATAACGGTTTCCTTCCAGTTCAAATTTTCAGTAATAAGTACAATAAAATATTTAGATTATTCTATACTGTGGCGATACCGTCCCGCAGAGGTCGATAGCAGCAAGCAAAATCGATCGTTCATGTTTAATAAAGCGGTTATCTTTCATGGAATCAGTACGCGCACCTTCTGCCGTGTACTTAGAACTGGAGAAAAACCCACACGTCTGTTAACTGACTGCTGTTCATGTGCTACATTAACTACTATCATTCTATTTCTTGCACATAGCTGGACATACTGTCACGCGATGACGTACCAGATTATAGGTATGAGACTTTTGACAGGAAGAGATAGGGTGACAGTAGAATTAATTAGAGTATAGCGACGAAATAATGTTAACCTGAACTGTTCTCCGCAGTTCTAAAAGTTTCAAGACTGAATCAGCAAAAATTGAGAGGAGCTAAGATTGTGTCAGGCATTCACATGTCCTTGTCTTTGTTCCGGAGTCAAGGCGTGCAGGACCAACTTGACACATACTTTCCTCCTCTTCAGAACATTTTTGAAAGCAGGGCCAGCCACAGCGGTGCGGCATTTTTCGGTCGGCACAAGTCTCTGCAGTTCGGCAGAATCGTGCTATCAGCGCTGTTTAATCCTCGCTATTTGTTCGTGGTATGAAGGATGTCCACTGGTCCAGTCGCTGTTCGCACAAAGTATCTATCGTCGGAATCCTTTATAATGAATGGGAATGACAGGACAGAGGGATGCGAAATCTCAATTCGCATAAGTGACAACTAGGGCATGTTTGCTAGGAAACGACATTACAGCATCGCGCAGAAGGACTTTAAAGATTTAGTTGACAAAGAAGGAGTAAAAGGTTACAAAGCTCGAGATACGAGTTTTATTGGTTTGTGCAGCAAAAAGTACTTTGTGTTATATTTGCAGGTCAGGACCAAGCGAAGAAAGTGTTGGAACGAATAATAAAATTTCTTGCGTCACATGCATTATTCCATTGTCAATTGCAACAGTTTTCAGTGGGACTGAACGAAGAGTATGGAGAGTTTAAATTTGTCTGCAAAGTACATAGGTTAAGAAAACATTCACACCTGGGACGATTTTTCGCTTTAAAACACGGTACTGTTTAATTTTTTGAAGGAAAAATTAGAACATCCGAAACGGAGTGTACTCTTCGTATTTTAAGTGAACTTGACTGTACACTGCCCAAGGTAAAACATTGCAGAGTAATTTCTTTCTGATTTGATGGGATGCATTTAAAAAGAAAATCACGTTGCAGAAGGGACACTTTATGTGAAAGGCTGTCCAGTTCCCTAAGCTCATTGGTGTTAAAGGAAAGGCGAAGTCTGATGAATTCATTGCGGTCTAGAAAGAATTACAAGGATAGTTTTATAAATATTTGAGGGAACTGTGAACTTTACATCTGTTTCTGAGGATTTTTCGGGACCATTTGCATTTCAGTTGAAAGTGTCCCTTTTGATGTGGAGATATAACTAATTAAACTGCAAGGTAATTCCAGTTATGACAAATCTTTTTATGTTAAAACTGTCCAGTATGTCTACATTGCTTTCCTTAGTTAGAGTTCCCATGTCTCCATAACGAGGTTACAAAACTGCTACAATATTGCGATCGACATATTTGTGTGAAAGACCTTTTTGGCCAATGAAACTACATAATTTACGATTACGTGGCAACTCGAGTGTGAAACTCTGTGAAATTATCTGCTTCTGTTCGTATGCTTGTGGGGCGGCGGGTGGAATAATTGTTATTAAATGTTTTGTTCTTTCCCGGTCGATTAGCAACATATGTGGGGAGGCGGGTGGAATAATTGTTACAAATGTTCCTATTATTTATTTAATGCTGTTGTTTGCCGTTCTCAACACTGGCTGTCTAACTACAGTATTGGCAACCAGAAAGTGATTAGCAAAACGCGAAGCCTGTAATTAGAATTCCTAGTGCCTACTTCATCTGAGAAATACATTTATAGCTACAGCTTATAGCTCTGTGGAATTAGGAGATTGTCTGGGATTCATAATCAAAGAACGATTCTCTCTAAAATATTCACTGTATTCTGAAAGTCACAGACCATAAAAGGATCCACACAATTCAACTAACAGGGCAGTTCAGAGTCTAATGCGCTGATGCAACTACAACTGTTCAAATTAAAAGTTTAAGTGAATGCTCGACATGATTTGATGATAATGTTCATCAAGCGCCATGCTAAATAATGGTAGAATGTCTGTCCGGCGGCGGCACGTGAAAATACGACATACGCAAACTGAAGATAGATCATTAAAGTCATCCCAGAATTAACACTTTACGCGAAAACGATTTCATGGTTACGCGTATCCCGAGTAACTTATTACAGCATCCGAGGCTGTTTACAGCAATGATACCGACGCGACACGACTCCCAGCACAGGTGGTGCGCTAATCAGCGTCTGGAGAGAACTGGGGCCTTTTTCTCTCGCGCAGCGTTCTTATATATAAAGCCGCGGTGTGGACGGATAAGGGAACGCCTGATCAAATCCGCTCTCCCCACTAGCCGCTGGGCTAGTAATGCACCACTTTAAGTTATTGAATAAATCAGTGCTTCCTTTGCTGATGGCCAATGAAGCTCTCAATTTAAATGTGCAATCAGCACACAGGTAAGTAATCATAATAAAAGTCTAACGTGGCTAAGTCAAATATTTTGGGCGAGAGAATTAATTTAATTACACTACACGCAGTAGACCATCTCTGAACTTACCCTTTGGAGATACGCTATCGCTATAGTTTTATGGTTATTCAATTGAAATTTCTCACATCTTTATGATTATAGCGGATCTCCTTCCTACTTAAATTTAAACATCCTAGCCTTATTTATTCGCCTACTGATTCTATGTTGCTTCCTAAAAACCAGAAAATCATTAATTTCAACTAAAATTTTAATTTGTTTGATCCAGAATACTGTTTCTACTAATTATTATGAAAATGGAATCTAAATATTAATTTTTATGTTTCTAGTTTTTTTCTGTTGCGCCAACAAAAAAAAATTTCGTAAATGGTTAAAGTTATTGAACTGATATTCCACACATATTGATTTAGTATTACTCCTGACATGCTAGAAACATTTCAGGTTATTTACTTGATTTTTAAAGTATTGTGCAACATTTATGATGTCAGAGCTAGTTACAGCGGACTGGCTGGCACACAGTGGAAAGACTGATGTGAATTTTATACGGCGTGAGTAGGCTGCTTCCCTACATCACCCTCTACTTAATTTTTTTTGAATGTAAATGGAAAAAAAATTAATTACAAAAGGGAAGCAAGAGTACAGCTTAACTCCCTATGAAAATTAAAACTGAAATGTAAACATATAGGAATATTCAAAGAAAACTGATTACCTACTTCAATTACTTCAATTACTGCCATGTTCACTGTTTAATAAGCAACATTATCACTTAAAATTTAAGCAAAATTAATGAAACACTTTGGCATACATATTGCCTTAGACAGACCAACAGATAAAAATATGTAAAATTATGAAAATCTTAAATCCATTACATACATTTTTACATACACAAATTCTACATCTACATCTACATCTACATTCATACTCCGCAAGCCACCCAACGGTGTCTGGCGGAGGGCACTTTACGTGCCACTGTCATTACCTCCCTTTCCTGTTCCAGTCGCGTATGGTTCGCGGGAAGAACGACTGTCTGAAAGCCTCCGTGCGCGCTCTAATCTCTCTAATTTTACATTCGTGATCTCCTCGGGAGGTATAAGTAGGGGGAAGCAATATACTCGATACCTCATCCACAAACGCACCCTCTCGAAACATGGCGAGCAAGTTACACCGCGATGCAGAGCGCCTCTCTTGCAGAGTCTGCCACTTGAGTTTATTAAACATCTCCGTAACGCTATCACGGTTACCAAATAACCCTGTGACGAAACGCGCCGCTCTTCTTTGGATCTTCTCTATCTCCTCCGTCAACCCGATCTGGTACGGATCCCACACTGATGAGCAATACTCAAGTATAGGTCGAACGAGTGTTTTGTAAGCCACCTCCTTTGTTGATGGACTACATTTTCTAAGCACTCTCCCAATGAATCTCAACCTGGTACCCGCCTTACCAACAATTAATTTTATATGATCATTCCACTTCAAATCGTTCCGCACGCATACTCCCAGATATTTTACAGAAGTAACTGCTACCAGTGTTTGTTCCGCTATCATATAATCATACAATAAAGGATCCTTCTTTCTATGTATTCGCAATACATTACATTTGTCTATGTTAAGGGACAGTTGCCACTCCCTGCACCAAGTGCCTATCCGCCGCAGATCTTCCTGCATTTCGCTACAATTTTCTAATGCTGCAACTTCTCTGTATACTACAGCATCATCCGCGAAAAGCCGCATGGAACTTCCGACACTATCTACTAGGTCATTTATATATATTGTGAAAAGCAATGGTCCCATAACACTCCCCTGTGGCACGCCAGAGGTTACCTTAACGTCTGTAGACGTCTCTCCATTGATAACAACATGCTGTGTTCTGTTTGCTAAAAAATCTTCAATCCAGCCACACAGCTGGTCTGATATTCCGTAGACTCTTACTTTGTTTATCAGGCGACAGTGCGGAACTGTATCGAACGCCTTCCGGAAGTCAAGAAAAATAGCATCTACCTGGGAGCCTGTATCTAATATTTTCTGGGTCTCATGAACAAATAACGCGAGTTGGGTCTCACACGATCGCTGTTTCCGGAATCCATGTTGATTCCTACATAGTAGATTCTGGGTTTCCAAAAACGACATGATACTCGAGCAAAAAACATGTTCTAAAATTCTACAACAGATCGACGTCAGAGATATAGGTCTATAGTTTTGCGCATCTGCTCGACGACCCTTCTTGAAGACTGGGACTACCTGTGCTCTTTTCCAATCATTTGGAACCCTCCGTTCCTCTAGAGACTTGCGGTACACGGCTGTTAGAAGGGGGGCAAGTTCTTTCGCGTACTCTGTGTAGAATCGAATTGGTATCCAGTCAGGTCCAGTGGACTTTCCTCTGTTGAGTGATTCCAGTTGCTTTTCTATTCCTTGGACACTTATTTCGATGTCAGCCATTTTTTCGTTTGTGCGAGGATTTAGAGAAGGAACTGCAGTGCGGTCTTCCTCTGTGAAACAGCTTTGGAAAAAGGTGTTTAGTATTTCAGCTTTACGCGCGTCATCCTCTGTTTCAATGCCATCATCATCCCGGAGTGTCTGGATATGCTGTTTCGAGCCACTTACTGATTTAACGTAAGACCAGAACTTCCTAGGATTTTCTGTCAAGTCTGTACATAGAATTTTACTTTCGAATTCACTGAACGCTTCTCGCATAGCCCTCCTTACGCTAACTTTGACATCGCTTAGCTTCTGTTTGTCTGAGAGGTTTTGGCTGCGTTTAAACTTGGAGTGAAGCTCTCTTTGCTTTCGCAGTAGTTTCCTAACTTTGTTGTTGTACCACGGTGGGTTTTTCCCGTCCCTCACAGTTTAACTCGGCACGTACCTGTCTAAAACGCATTTTACGATTGCCTTGAACTTTTTCCATAAACACTCAACATTGTCAGTGTCGGAACAGAAATTTTCGTTTTGATCTGTTAGGTGGTCTGAAATCTGCCTTCTATTACTCTTGCTAAACAGATAAACCTTCCTCCCTTTTTTTATATTCCTATTAACTTCCATATTCAGGGATGCTACAACGGCCTTATGATCACTGATTCCCTGTTCTGCACTTACAGAGTCGAAGAGTTCGGGTCTGTTTGTTATCAGTAGGTCCAAGATGTTATCTCCACGAGTCGGTTCTCTGTTTAATTGCTCGAGGTAATTTTCGGATAGTGCACTCAGTATAATGTCACTCGATGCTCTGTCCCTACCACCCGTCCTAAACATCTGAGTGTCCCAGTCTATATCTGGTAAATTGAAATCTCCACCTAAGACTATCATATGCTGAGAAAATTTATGCGAAATGTATTCCAAATTTTCTCTCAGTTGTTCTGCCACTAACGCTGCTGAGTCGGGAGGTCGGTAAAAGGAGCCAATTATTAACCCAGCTCGGTTGTTGAGTATAACCTCCACCCATAATAATTCACAGGAACTATCCACTTCTACTTCACTACAGGATAAACTACTACTAACAGCGACAAACACTCCACCACCGGTTGCATGGAATCTATCCTTCCTAAACACCGTCTGTACCTCTGTAAAAATTTCGGCAGAATTTATCTCTGGCTTAAGCCAGCTCTCTGTACCCATAACGATTTCAGCTTCGGTGCTTTCTGTCAGCGCTTGAAGTTCCGGTACTTTACCAACGCAGCTTCGACAGTTTACAATTACAATACCGATTGCTGCTTGGTCCCCGCATGTCCTGACTTTGCTCCGCACCCTTTTAGGCTGTTGCCCTTTCTGTACTTGCCCGAGGCCATCTATCCTAAAAAACCGCCCAGTCCACGCCACACAACCCCTGCTACCCGTGTAGCCGCTTGCTGCGTGTAGTGGACTCCTGACCTATCCAGCGGAACCCGAAACCCCACCACCCTATGGCGCAAGTCGAGGAATCTGCAGCCCACATGGTCGCAGAACCGTCTCAGCCTCTGATTCAGACCCTCCACTCGGCTCTGTACCAAAGGTCCGCAGTAAGTCCTGTCGACGATGCTGCAGATGGTGAGCTCTGCTTTCATCCCGCTAGCGAGACTGGCAGTCTTCACCAAAGAAAATAAGACAGTTATTCATGATACATAAACAGATAATCACATCTTAGCACTCTTTTCTAAACCTGAAAGAAAATTTTACAATCATGACAATTTCATTTTTACACACGAAGTTGTAGCCTCTTTGGCTTGCGGTCTACACTTCCATTCACAAGGGTAGAGGAGGGGAAGTTGCTATGTTGTGCGTCCTTCACGCTCACTCTAAATTACATGGGGAAAGGGGAGGGGTCACTGTGAGTTGTGTCCAAGTCACTCCACGCTTTCACGCAGCTACCAGGCTGCCATTATCTGGTTTGTCCTGTAGAACAAACAAACAGAGTGCCTCAGACTCCGTTCACTTAATATCTAAGGGTAGGTCACAATGAAATGGGGATGTATACATTTTATCTTTCAATATGTTACTAGAACAAAGTTAACAGAACTTTTTCAATTTTACTCTCACAGTTACTTAACTGTCATAAAATCGATATACAAATGGCTCAAAACGCCGTTAGTCACATACTAGAGAAAATTTATGCTCAAGGCATACAATCATAAATCCTATTTAATTTCAATTTATCATTTCTGGGCCGGAACACTGAACCAATGCTCGGTACATTCTTCACACATTTGTATTTTATTTACTTAGCTGACTCATCTACGATTACCTTATTCTTAGAGATAGTATGAGTATATTTGATTAGTAGTTATCTTCTCAGCTTCTTTGTACATGTGAGTAACTTGTGGTAATAGTACAGTTCTGAGTGTTCAAAACACATTACGTTTAGTTGACTACTAAATCCACTTATTGGTCCTGTGCTGCTGTGTCAGTTCCACATCTGCAATTATGTACTTACTTCATTGATGTGTATTTATGCTGAGCTATAAATAATGTTTCACGTCTGCCATTATGTTACTCAATTATGTTGCTAGTGTATGTACTTATTTAACACTCACTCTATTAACATTTAACGCATAGGGTAGCATATTTATTTCATATCTATAGTGTATTGCAGCCGATCAGTTTGCTCACGTGGCCATCCATTTCCACTTGATCGGATGCTGAAACCTCAGGTAGTCTCTCTCGACCTACCACTAAAGTGCATTAAGTAATTATGGGCGAGAGTAATGCTAAACTCCTTAACCTATAGGACACCATGAGCTGCTCTGTCTCATCTATCATAAGGGTGCCTATGGTGGCATTCACGCCTCCAACTCATAACCTCAATACGTGTAGGTGTGTTCTGTCACACACTACACCAAATAACGCCCAGCTCCAATGTTATAAATATTTCAAGGTCGTGTCCTTCACGTCTCAACCACAAACACTGTTCAATTCTATTACACTGCAATTCCTTGCTACACAAGGAGAGCTCATTTTTACAACTTAGCTGCATATTTTTCATAACACTAAGCAATCTCTTTTACTATTAATTACTTAGCTCTAATGCATACACTAGGTTGCACTGCCACTTCAGATCCTGCTTGTACACGAATTTGTATATATATTACTGTTGGTGGACCATTTACAATAAAACAACAATTTTGTACTTATAATATTACCAAGGTTCTATACATACTTGTTACTCAAATACCTTTGTATCTTAATTACATCATACTTCTCTATTGTTTATGTCACTGTTAGGTTTGTCTCATTAGGTATTTTCTTCACTAATCGGTGGATAGAATGGTTACAGAACGCATGGCTTGATAGCCATGACGGAAATTTTTGTATTGAAAAGAAGGAGCCGAAATTTTGGTGGATAGGAAAAATGGAGAATGAGTGAGACCTGAAAAGGAAAGATCTCACACAGCTGGGACTGCACAGCTACCACACTGTGTAGAGGTTACAGAACAACCTCCTCCCTACAGAATTCATTCACTACCTATGAACTTCTTTAGGTCGATCACGTTCCTGAGACCGAATAGCTTTTTCTCTTAGGGTACTCTAGCCTATATGCATTGGCATGTGGTTTTCCTATGATCCTGAAAGGTCCTTGGTATTTACTAAGATTAACACCTTCGTCCCAATATCTCCTATTTTTCAGAACTCGTATAGGCAGCTCCCAAGTTTCATCATTAGTTACTACATGTTTATCAATAATAGGTACCGTAATTACTCCAGTTATCGGCAAGACCATTTTTAACTGGCTTCTTTCAAAGTCAACAAGACTCTGATATTTTGACAAGAAATCTATGCCAATTAAAACCTCAGTACAGAGATTATTTACAATTAAGCATTGATGATCAATTAAATTACCATTAATATCAAAGGGCAGCAAAGCTTCTTGCTTTACCGTTTTTGACACCTTGCCAGTAGCACCAATTATTCTTAGTCCTGATACCCTCATAACTGTAAGCTTGTCTTTACCAGGTAATGTATCAAAGAAGGACTGAGATATCGCACTCACCTCACTTCCACTGTCTAAGAGACAACGTACACTGGTACCCAATATATTCACTATTATTATAGGGTGGCTTATTCTAGTTTGTACAGGTGGTTCCTCAAACTCATCCAAGAGTTCCTTTTGGATTTGTCTGCAACTAAAGTGATCGACATCTGTCTTCATTACATTTAGGTCAAAGTGTGTAGGCGTTTCCTGAATTACATTTTCAGCTGCCTTTTCCAGTCCGTCTATTAATTTCAAATCGAAACACCGCACGACTTCATTACATTTAGTTTGCTGAACATGACTCAAATTACTGTAGTCTGAGTGATTCTGCGCCTCCAGACCGGCATAATACTAGTTACAGCTAAACCACTTTCACTATTATCTTCGGGTTCCTTCTCCAGTGACAACTGGTCACAGCTACTGGGTTCATCGACCCCCAACAGGTTATCCTCTACATTCTCACTTACCTCCTGTCCTAAATCTATTAGTACAGTATCAACATCCTGCACAGGCACTTTAGATAAGACCACATCATCCTCATCGTAAATATAAGCATGAATTTCTTCTGCTTCTTCACCTGAGAATTCAGTACTTTGTAGCTCTTCTCTACCATTACACTGCTGCGCCTTCTCTTTCTCTTCCCACTTAGAAAGCGTCTCTAACACGGTATCTATCAAATATTGTGAGTGGTCTAATATTTCTGCTGTATCCTTAGATGCTACCGACCCCTCGTCCACATATTCAGTCTGAGTATTCTGATCTGTCTTACCAATGACTGGAACTACTGGCTTAGGAAAAATAACCGCCTGGTGAGCTCCAGTGTCCTCTTAGACGGGAACTAGTTTTCCTGCCTCGGCCTAGTACTGTTTCCTTTATTTCCGTTATGGTTAACTGGCACAGCATTGCTTTCTGCAGTGTTGTTTACCTGCATAATTTTGTTCAGAACAAAATTATTATCATTTGGATGGCATTGTTGGTTCTGATAATTATTTCTCCAATTCCTACCTGTCTTAGGATGGCGAACACCTACTGTTCTGATGTTTACATTGCCATTCTGCTCGTTCTTAAAATTACTACTAGTGTTATTAGCATTTCTGTTATTACGTGCTTGCTCCTCATTGGCAGCAACATGCTCTACCCATTCCAAATATTCAATAAAACGTTCCAGATTGTCTCTAGGGGCAGATATAATTCTAGTTTGCCAATACCATGGCAGTTTGGCTTCAAGACCCAGTATTAACATTTCAGGTTTTAGCTTTTCGGCCAAATGTGACAAACGTGAGATCCATGACCTGGCAAACTCTTTAACAGATTCCTTGCCTACATTGAAGCGCTTTCCACTCCAAAATTCTCTCAACACTTCATTTTGCTTATTACTAGACCAATACTCATAAATGAAAGCTGTTTTAAATTCCGCTAATGTTTTACACTTCAAAATAACATCAGCTGACCAACGAATGGCGTCACCTGCTAAATGGCTTCTAATAAATGAGATTTTCTCTCGTTCAGATCAAGTTGGTGGAATCACATCTTCAAAATCGTTCCAGAAATCTAACGGGTGGATATTTTTATCTGGATCGAACCGCAAGAACTGCCGACACCAGATAAAAGTGGCGTTTGCAGCTACAACTTGTTGTATACTACCATTACCAGAAGTTACTGAAGCTACTTTACTCTCAATGTTAGCAATGTTAGTACTAATATTTTCTACTTTCATTTCAACATTATCTACTTTTTGCACAATATGAGTAGTATCAGTTTTGATTGCGTCTACTTCTGCTTGACATATGTTTACTTTCATATTAACCTCTTTAAACCTATCTGAGCACAGTTCAGATTCCGTCTCGATCTTTTCTGTTAACTTGTGCTCCTGCTTCGCATCTTCCAATTGCAAGTCTTTGCGAAACTCAGCAACTTCAGATTTTACTGTTTTATGCATTTCAGAAAATTGTTGAGCAACCTTTTTCTTCATATCCTCATGATTGTAATCAAGTTTATAATTCAAACTGTCCAGATCCTCTTTCAACTTACTGCAACCAGCCTTGAAGGTATTGTCCATTACCTCCAATCGTTTATTAAAATTAGTTTGGCTGGCCACAATCTCATACTTTAATTCAGCATTACTGGCTGACTATTTTGCATTAGTGGCAGCTATTGCTTGTAATATAACATTTAAGTCAATAACCCAAGTATCTTTGGGTTGCTCATTAGCTGGTTTTTTATCACACTCAGGTGACGAAAAACTAGCTCCAACACCAGAATCATCAAAACTAAATGAAACTTCTAATCGATCAGTCATATCTAACTTATCCTTTTTAAACTCTACCACCTCTGATGACTGTTTCGTTTTTAACTCATCAGATAAACTATCATCCAATAAATTAACAATTTCTAATTTCTGCTTTACTACAGGGGTCTCTATTATTGAATCATTGCCCCTTTTCACACTACTGTCAGAAAGCAATACTTCATATTTCACTTTAACATTACAATTTTCATGCTTATTTACACTTGAACCGTTGTCTGGATTTACAGTTCCAACAGACATAGGTTCTGATTTAAGTTTAACCTCGGTTTCTTCTGGCATTTCCATCGCCGACAGTCTTTTAGTGCAGGTTAGTAAAACTTTTAACAGCTTTTCACTTAACTCAGTTCCTTCTGCACCATGTATGGCGTTACCAGCTCGGCGTACCAGGATTACTGATGCGACGAGGCGCGTTGAACTGCAGACTGCACTTCGATGGCTGCTGTGTGTTTGTGTGACCCGCAACTGCAGGCGTGGCTCCGGTTGCTCCGGCGGACGACTGCGGTGAGGCGAAACTGGCTTCTCGCGATGCCGGCAGCGCCGCTAGACTCAGTGCCAGCTCTGTCAATCCAGATGCATTGTTAATCCAATTGCGTCGTCCACATGCACACGTAACACTATCACTGTACTATTACTCAGTAATTAATTTAATTACATTACACGCAGTAGACGAGCTCTGAACTTGCCCTTTGGAGATACGCTATCGCTATAGTTTTATAGTTATTCAGTTGAAACTTCTCACACCTTTATGATTATAGTGGATCTCCTTTCTAGTTAAATTTAAACGTCCTAGCCTTATTTATTCGCCTGCTTAATCTATCTTGCTTCCTAAAAAACCAGAAAATAATGAATTTCAACTAAAATTTTAATTTGGTACATTCAGAATACTGTTTCTACTAAATTATTATGAAAACGGAATCTAAATATATATTTTTTTAGTTTCTAGCTCTTTTCTGTTGCGCCAATGATTTTTACCAAAAAAAACGTCCAAATTTCGAAAATGGTTAAAGTTATTGAACTGATATTCAACACATATTGATTTAGTATTACTCCTGACATGCTAGAAACGTTTCAGGTTATATACTTGATTTTTAAAGTATTGCGCAACATTTCTGCAGTGCACCCGGTCTGCCATTTAAATGCGGCGGGTTGACAGTATTCCTCTCAACAACCACAGGTGGAAACACAAGCGGCCAAAGACACTGCTTGCTAGGGCATAACCACCTATGGTAAACTAACATACGCAAACAGCGACAAACGTCGGTAAGCCCCTGCATATCAGCAACACTGACTGGCAACTACCAGCTGCTATTAGAGCCGACCAACAGGCCACAGCAGGGACACCGACGAGCTCGCCCACAGACGCACGAACAATCTCCCAACACTCCCTCACACTGTGCCTCCGGTATATGACCATCGGACACGAAACCGATAACAAAACTAACTGTTGCAGGTTGCAGGACGCTGATCGAGGACCCTGTACCAGCGCCAGCCGCCGAGCAGCTCAACCGCACAACGTCAGGGTATCGACATGCATGATACCCACTACTAACAAAGCCTATCCTTGTACAACCTATCGCAGGCAGCAAGACAACCGCTACTGCTCTTGCCGCCCGACCTAACTTTCGCAGAGGTTTTTTTCCCTTGGCTCTTGCCTTGGCACTTTTTTTCCTCTGCCCTTCAAACCGCTACCCTTCGTCAGACTTCGACCAATCTATCTCCAGATGAGCGCGTATTAATGGTTAATCCTAACCAGACGTACGCAAACATCGCAGAACCCACATCCTGCGACACCTCACTTTAGTGAATACTAACCCTTATGCAGAGATGGCAGTAGACCTTTTGTGTTGGCCATCATGCCGGTGTGGGCGTGGAGGGGCTCCACCTCTATTATTAAGTATTCCTCTCTTCCCCCCTCCTCAGGCATGGCGTGGTGGTGGGGTTAAATGTGAAGTGAGGCTGAGCGCTTCGGTTCCCGTGTGTGGGCGAGGCCCACAAGCCGAAACTTGACCGCCCTGCTTTAAACACTTGATTTAGACATGTTCCTCCCTCGTGATTAAAGTCAGATTCACGAACCAAGGCTGTCTGCGCAGGTCGAGGCACGAACGAGGATTGCATTGTTGCCAGTTCCAAGTGACAGCCTGAAGAAAGCGTGTATCCTACAAATTGTCTCTCTTTCTCTTGTTTAGGCAGAATTTATCGTTTAGCATCGCCATCAGTGGTGGTAACTAGCAACAAATTGAATAAAAAGATCACTAAATAACTAGCTACATTTTATGCTCGCACTGGCTATGACATTCAGAGCAGAACGCTGAAAATATCAGTCAAAACTCGGCTGTGGGAGATGTAGGTGCACAGAACAACCATAAACTTGACCGCCATCGGTCGTGACTACAACTATAGTGACACAACAGCCTTGACACATTACCTTTTTTGGATGTTGCAGTACACAAAAAAGAAAATGGTTCCTTGTGACATGGCATATACCACAAAGCCACACATATGTACTGCTATCTTCATTCTATGAGTTGTCATCCACCCCATCAGTGCATGGGAGTTCTACGTGCATTGCTCAAGCGATCTTATACCATTTCTGATTTCGAAAATTTGGCACAGGAACTGGATCATCTTAAGACTGTCTTCAAGCTCAACTGATATACCGACCATCAAATTAATTGTGCTTTTCAGTTTGGACCATCAAGTGAATCAGCGCTGGACTCTAATAAAACAGTTGCTTTTCTACCCTTTGTTGGAAGTATTTCTTCAAAAAAAGTGTTCTCTTGCCTTTGGCCAAGGGCCCTGTTTGGATCTGTTAAAGATGATTTGGAACTGAGAAAACTTGGAGTTTATAAAATTGCCTGTCATTGTGAAAAGAGTCTTCAAACTGTTCATGACCGATCTGTGGAACATCAGCACCACAGACAGCCGCTGTGGCCGAGCGTTTCTAGGCGCTTCCGTCCGGACCATCGCTGCTGCTGCTACAGTCGTAGGTTCGAGTCCGGCCTCGCGCATGGACGTGTGTGATGCCCTTGGGTTAGTTAGGTGGTTCAAATGGCTCTGAGCACTATGGGACTTAACTTCTGAGGTCATCAGTCGCCTAGAACTTAGAACTACTTAAACATAACTAACCTAAGAGCATCACACACATCCATGCACGAGGCAGCATTCGAACGTGCGACTGTAGAGGTCGCGTGGTTCCAGATGTAGCGCCTATAACCGCTCGGCCACTCCGGCCGGCGGGTTAGTTAAGTCTAGGAGACTGATGACCTCAGATGTTAAGTCCCATAGTGCTTAGAGACATTTGAACCATCATCATAACGTATGTTTGCTCCAGCCTGAAAAATTTGCCGTCGCCGAACATTGCCTCAATGAAGGCATGATACGTCTTTTAAAGAGACCTAAATTATTGCACCTGCTTCTCGTAACTAGGATTGTGTGCTCAAGGACTCCATAGATATACGATTATCTGATGAAATTGTTAATAGAGATAAAGGTTTTCTCTTAAGCAAGATATGGAACCCTATTTTATCTCATGTAAAACAACAACTATCTGGTTTCCAACCCGCTGCACCTTAATTGGCGATTTATTACTTTCGCCAGTTTCTGCCGCTGTCGGCGCTGCAATTATTCGCTTCGCAGGAAGCAGCACTTCCGCTTCTCGCGCAGGCGCAGTGGCCTGTAACTGGGGTATAAATGCGCCACTGTTTCTGATGCCCAATCAGTTTCGGCGTGATTGTGTATTGTGCGATCGCACGAGAAGATGGCGGTCAGATGGACTGCCGGAATGCCGTGTAGTGAAGATCTTCATATCCGCTAACATATCCGTGAAGAGCATAAACATGCAACACGCCCGGAAAATCTACGCTCTACAGAATCACAAGCTTGGCACATGTCTGACACTCAACACATCCTGCACACAACTGACTCGTCAAACGTACATCTGTTCCGTACTGTGGCTGGTCTAAGCTGCCGCCACAGTTACTACGATGACGTCGCTTGTACGCCAGGAGTAGAATCAGCCCCGAAACGTCTTGGATGTACGATGTATGTAGTACATTTTCACTGAGACACTAAAACTTTTCTTCTACTGTTTCTCGAGAAGGAAATTCCATGCCACGTACGGAGTGGAAATGAAGCCACGAAGGACGGAGAAACGAGAGACGGAAAGAGAAAATGAGACGGACAACGTTCTTGTCTCAGAGTGTTCACACGCCTACGCGGTGGGGAGTTGCCGCTCGACGCCGCCAGGTGCGCTGGTGTTCCTCGCTGTAGCACAGCCAGGTGGAGCACCGGTCGCCGGATCTGCGTGTGAATAATGTAGCCGATACGGCGGCCCGCAGAAATATGGCCCAATTTCCAGCTCTTCTGGGCGCCGCGCGCTCCTCAAAACGGCAGATATTGTCCCGGATAAATCGCACTCGGATACATTTAGAATCGAAAATCCGAGCCCGAGGGGAACACTCAACTGCAGTAAACACTTCTGGAATGGAAAGCTTCCTTGAGATAACTGAAAATTCTCGTTCATTTCTTAACTTCCCCGGACGTAGGAGCAGGGAGAACGGGGTTAAGCGATCTGTGTTGAATCTTAAAAACTACTCCCTCCTTTTAACAGTTACTTCTAGCAAGAAAATGTCGGCGGTGAGAATTTACTGCTTATGTGTTTGGACCTGAATATTTCTGTCTCATTATTTGCTCAAAAGCAACCATTTCCCGCTATTGCCACCGTGCCATGACTGACAGTCGCGTCAGGAAGACTAAATATTTCATAAAAGAAACAATATGTGCTCTACTTTATTCAAGTTTCATTTTCTGCACCGCCACTCTGTGTAATTTTTTCTTTCATATTTATGTTGTCATATCTCAGATATGCTGCAGCTTCACTTTCTACAGTGAGTGTGGCGTGTTTTCAAAGAACCATAAAAATTAATCTTTACACTTATTACTGATGACAGTTATTCTTAATTTTATGTTGAGAAGTAACCAAAGCATTTTGTTCAACAATTAATTTGAGGTAATGAATATAGTTTCTTCAACGTATCACGTTATGGAAACAAAATACGCGATTATCTCGGAAGACTTTGATCGTTTTCTCATGATTCGCCGAATTTTATTTAATGTAACTTATAATTCTTTTGAAACTTGGAACACCAAAGAAGTATGTTAGACTTATAGAAGTAAGTTTGAGAAACACAAAAGGCAGAGTACGCATGGGGAAATTGGAGTCAGAAGAATTTGTAATAAAGAACGGACTTAAGCAGGGAGATGCCCTGTCTCCGCTACTTTTTCATTTAGTCCTAGAATATATTGTACGAATGGCAGCAGATTATTCAGAGGGTGTGGAGTTAAATGGAAATGTTAAGATATTAGGGTATGCAGATGATCTAAGCATCATTAGCGATAGGAAAGAATCTGTAACAGCAAATGCGAATGCGTTAATCAAGGCTAGTCAAAGTGTAGGTCGAAGGATAAGTGAAGACAAAACTAAATACCTGGTTACTACTAGACTGCCAGCAGCAGTAGATCAGGAAATGTTAAGAGTTGGAGACATGCAGTTTGAAAAAGTGAACACATTTAAGTACCTAGGCGTGGACATCACTTGGAGAAATGAGATTGAATCCGAACTGAAGAAGAGATTACGGGCGGGAAACGCGTGCTACTTCTCAGTGAGTAGATTACTTTCATCACGGATATTGTCTATGAATTTAAAGATTAGAATATACAAAACTATTATTCTACCAGTTATGCTGTATGGGTGTGAGACTTGGTCTCTCACTGTGCAAAATGAAAAGCCGTTTCGAGTATTCGAAAACAAAATTTTGAAGAACATTTTCGGAGCAAAAAGGGATGACATTAGCGGAGAGTGGCAAAAACTGCATAACGAAGAGGTTCACGAACTCTATTCAAGCCCAGACATATTCAGTATTATTAAATCACGTAGGCTGCGATGGGCGGGTCACGTAGCTCGAAAGGATGAGGACAGGGCAGCGCGCAGAGTACTGGTAGGGTACTTGAGGGAAAACGTCCTGTGGGGAGACGGAGGTGTAGATGGGAGGACAATGTGAAGGCTGATTTGAGCAGCCTGGGTACTGGAGGTGAATGGAAGGAAATAGCCCAAGACAGGGACGGATGGCGAAAATACGTTGCTGCGCTAATGGACTCTTGAGTCCGGTATGACCAGAGAGTGAGTGTGAGTGAGTGAGTAACTTATAATTGCGAAAACTCTCCGAATTTCAATCACCAATTTAATATTACCGATATAACTTGGGAGCTCCACTACGTTGTATTGACATCTATCAAATCTGGTGAACGTATCTCCTGAAAAATTCTAAACTATAACAAAATCTTACCGACAGTAAGTTACGTCGTGAAAGTGTGACGATTTGCGTGGCTGACCTTTGGGGTGCACAAGAGAAGCTCTGTACGTATGACCATGTACTGGGCTCCTACAGTGACACTGAACCTCGCATACCGAAAAAAATACGTTAAAATGGTGTAGAAAGACAAGACTGTAACCTTAGCGACAAAACGGCGCGAAATACCGAATACTGTGAACACTGTGTGTGAGGACATTGGCGACAACATTGGGATATAACTGAAAACGTACAGCAAGAATAATGTGGATCCAAGTGTTAATGACAGCATTCACTGAGATGAAAAAGGTCGTGGGGTACCTTCTACACTACCGGCCATTAAAATTGCTACACCACAAAGATGACGTGCTACAGACGCGATATTTAACCGACAGGAAGGAGATGCTGTGATATGCAAATGATTAGCTTTTCAGAGCATTCACACAAGGTTGGTGCCAGTGGCGACACCTAGAACGTATTGACACGAGGAAAGTTTCCAACCGATTTCTCATACACAAACAGCAGTTGACCGGCGTTGCCTGGTGAAATGTTGTTGTGATGCCTCGTGTAAGGAGGAGAAATGCGTACCACGTTTCCGACTTTGGTAAAGGTCGGATTGCGGTTTATCGTACTACAAAATTGCTGCTCGCGTTGATCGAGATCAATGACTATTAGCAGAATATGGAATCGGTGGGTTAGGAGGTTAATACGGAACTCCGTGCTGGATTCCAACGGCCTCGTATCACTATCAGTCGAGATGACAGGCATCTTATAGGCATGGCTGTAACGGATCGTGCAGCCACGTCTCGACCCTGATTCAACAGATGGAGTCGTTTGCAAGACAACAACCATCTACACGACGACGTTTGCAGCAGCATGGACTATCAGCTAGAAGACCATGGCTGCGGTTACCCTTGACGCTGCATCAGAGAGAGGAGCGCCTGCGATAGTGTACTCAACGACAAACCTGGGTGCACGAATGGAAAAACATCATTTTTTCGCATGAATCCAGATTCTGTTTACAGCATCATGATGGTCGCATCCGTGTTTGGCGACATCGCGGTGAACGCACATTGGAAGCGTGTATTCGTCATAGCCATACCGGCGTATCAGCCGGCGTGATGGTATGGGGTGCCACTGGTTACACGTTTCGGTCACCTCTTGTTCGCACTGACGGCACTTTGAACAGTGGACGTTATATTTCAGATGTGTTACGATCCGTGGCTCTACCCTTCATTCGAACCCTGTGAAACCCTAAATTTCAGTAGGATAATGCACGACCGCATGTTGGAGGTCTGGATACAGAAAATGTTCGACTGTTGCCATGGCCAGCACATTCTCCAGATTTCTCACCAACTGAAAACGTCTGGTCAATGGTGGCCGAGCAACTGGCTCGTCACAATACGCCAGTCACTACTCTTGATGAACTGTGGTATCGTGTTTAAGTTGCACGGGTAGCTGTACCTGTACACGCCATCCAAGCTCTGTTTGACTCAATGCCCAGGCGTATCAAAGCCGTTATTACGGCCAGAGGTGGTTGTCCCGGTTACTGATTTCTCAGGATCTATGCACCCAAATTGCGTGAAAATGTAATCACATGTCAGTTCTAGTATAATATATTTGGCCAATGAATACCCATTTATCATCTGCATTTCTTCTTGGTGTAGCAATTTTAATGGCCAGTAGTGTAACATCGTGTTGAAGCTCCTTTTCACCGGCGGAGTGCACAAACTGGACGTGGCATGGATTCAACAAGTCGCTGGAACCCCCCCGTAGAAACGTTGAGCCATGGTGCCGCTAATGCTGTCCATAATTGACGAACTTTCGGCATAGCAGGATTTTGTACAGGAACTGTTTTCTCGGTTATATCCCATAAATCCTCAGTGCGATTCATGTCGGGCTATCCGGTTGGCCAGTTCATTCGCTCGAACTGTCCAGAATGTTTTACAAACAAATCGGGAAAAACGGTGCCCCGGTGATTTGACTCATAGCTATTCACAAAGATTCCATCGTTTTTTGTAGTAAATGGTCTCCACGTAACCGAACGCAACCATTTCCAGTCAGTGATCGGTTCAGTTGGACCAGGGGGCCCAGTATAAGCAAGGCCCACACTATTATGGAGCTACAGCCACCTCTACAGTGCCTTGTTGATAGCTTAGGTCCATAGCTTTGTGGCATCTGCGTCACGCTCAATACCTACCATCCATTCTTACCAACTGAGATCGGGACTCATCTGACCAGGTCACGGTTTTCCAGTCGTGTAGGGTACAACCGAGACGGTCATGAGCCCAGGAGATGCGCTGCACCCGATGTCGTCCTGCTAGCAAAGGCACTCGCATCGGTCGTCTGCTGCCGTAGACCATTAATGCTAAATTTCGCCGCACTTTCCTAACGGATACATTCGCCGTACGTCCCACTGATTTCTCTGGTTATTTCACACAGTGTTGCTTGTCTGTTAGCACTGACAACGCTACTCCAATGCCGCTCTCTTTGTCTTTAAGCGAACGCTGTCAGCCACTGCGTTGTCTGTGGAGAGAGGTAATGCCTGAAATTTGGTGTTCTGGGCAAACTCTGTACACAGTCGATCACTGAATATTGTGTGGTGTCACCGCCAGACACCACACTTGCTAGGTGGTAGCCTTTAAATCGGCCGCGGTTCGTTAGTATACGTCGGACTCGCGTGTCGCCACTATCAGTGATTGCAGACCGAGCGCCGCCACACGGCAGGTCTAGAGAGTCTTCCTAGCACTCGCCCCAGTGGTACAACCGATTTTGCTAGCGATGGTTCACTGACAAAATAAGCTCTCATTTGCCGAGACGATAGTTTAGCGTAGCCTTCAGCTACGTCATTTGTTACGACCTAGCAAGGCGCCATTATCAGTTGCTATTGATATTGAGAATCATGTACCTTCCAGACTGACGTTCACCATTAATGGATAAAAGTTAAGTAATCCACCAGCTACGTCCTTTTCTCTAAATTCTAATTTCCTTGTCCTGTTCCAGACCTCACGCCAGCCTGCGTAAGCTAAAACGCGTGCCTTTCGGCCTCCTCTAGTAACACGGTGTTGGCTCTCCTGCCAACCAAAACATATTGAATTCCCTAGCGATATCCAAAATGAAATATCCCATGTGTCCGGCTCCAAATACCATTCCGCATTCAAAGTTTGTTAATTCCCAGCGTGCAACCATAATCACGACGGACACTTTTTCCATGAATCATTTGCGTACAAATGACACTCCACATATACTGTCCTTTTATACCTTGTGTAACGGACACTACCGCCATCTGTATATGTGGATACCACTGTCCCATGACTTTTGTCGTCCCAGTGTATGTAGCCAGTACCAGAAAGTTTGCAATGCAAATCTGTTACTGATGAACAATCTGTAATGTTGTACCTCATGTTGTACCTCACTGAAAAAACATGAAGAGGAAAAACGTTCAGGAGAAAAAAAAAACCGGGTAAGGAAATTTTTATGAAACTCAAAGAAGTAGCAAGTTTAAAGTATGAGCTCCGTTTACATCGATTATAAGTACATACAAAATTTTGTAATTCATAAATTAAACATCTTGGGTGCCTCGAATGTGCGAGTAGCGTTCTTGGCATCCAGTTTGCTCCATGAATTTCCTAAAATGCAGTCAAACGTCACTCAGTGAGGGGAGAGAAACAGGTAAGCCAAGCGAAACACACGCAGTAATTCCATAATAGTCTCATCTAAACGAATTGCTGGTTTTGGTAACAGAGCGATAGTACTCATCGTAAGTATGTTTAACTGTTGGGCTATGAATGAAGACATTCACAGCACTAAGACGGCAAAACTTCATCAGGCCTTGCCAGTCTTCATATATCATCTTGGATATTGGTAGAAGGTCTACAATAAATAACAGAATTGTTTTAGTTAGACTACAGCGAGGAGAAGATAATTGCAAAGCTGTTATGCACTAGGCAAGTGAGGAAATCTGAAGTTAAACATTCAGTTAAAAGAATGTATTTGCTTTACGAAGAGTCCATCAGTTTGTTAGCATTTTCCTGGTGTTTTTATGGTGCTATTTTGCATACCTTCGTGATAAGCTGTTTGAAATTTCAATATATGGCAGTGGCTGGATTCCTATGATATTCCCTAAATAGGCTAAGTTTTAAAAGGACGTTTTGCAGCATACTTCGAGTACGACAGTGATTTCCAGTCTCGCACCATTTCCTGACTAACACTGATGACAGTGAAGGATCATGGCTTATGTCTGGCTGCTTCCATCATTTCCATCGAATCTACAGGTTTTTGGATCAGTGCGTTTTTCGTTCCGTAATCCAACATTTTTACTGACTCACCTGGTTCTTTACAATTCCAGCGAACGATTGAATTTTGATAACTCTGGACTCGCTTAGCTTATTCTAGTTTTAGCTTCTCAACAGATCTGTATGATCAGTCTGAATTGAACTGTTGCGATAACTCAAGGGATTTGCTATTCTTTCCCCTTGAGTCTTCACGTAAGATATGAAGAAGGAACATGAGAAACAAGGATGACGACAAGGGTCTGTAAACTGGAGGCAGTAGCAGTAGACCCTTACGCAACGGCTGTAGGGTGAGGGACCACCAATTACTTACAACATTAAATAGGAAACACTTCCTACTGTTCTACGAAATTACATTTATTTTGTCACGAACCAGCTTTCAGCTTCTTAAGCTGCCATAAGGTGACAACTGAATGTCACAAACATAACTAAAAATACGTAAGAATAACTTATTTGTGCAGAATATACAACAGGTACTAACAGGTACTTGTAGAATGTTCAGACAGGAAATATTTTTAAAAAAGGCAAACTTTTTTGTTTTATTTGGAGATAGATTTAACAACAGATGAAAAATAAAGTTGAATTTACAAATTTTATCTACCGTTTAAACAATTAAAACTTAATTTGACGGAAGATACATGCTGTCAGTGAGTGTTACAGCAGCATTAAAGCAGCACAGAAAACCACTTTCTCGAAACATACCCTCTTTTCCTCATGAATATTGACTTATAAAAGTCGGGCTGCCCTCAGGAATAACTCAACGTCGACGCACGTACTAAGCATCATGGTAAAATCGGACATTTGCATCACTTGTTGTTTTGTAATAAGTAACATTCAAATCATAAAAACTAATAAGTGATCCCATAAACATTTCCCAGTTTATGCTATATAGACAGGTGTAAGGAGTATGCTTGGCTCTCAACTGTATTTCAGAACACTTTTCTGTAAACAAGCTGAGAATGCAGAATTTTTGTAGAACATTGTGTGAAACATGAAACCACAACTGCTGATCATGTTCTCGATGGAAATGCAGTTTTGGTGCCTGAAAAAAATCTACTAGAATGCTGTAAGCAATCTCATGCTTTCTAAAAGTCTGTATGATGTGAAAAATAATTATCATGGAAGCAATGACCATGCTGAAGGAACAATTTTACATCTTTCGTACAAGATCTTAAGGTTCTTCAAAGACAAACTTTATAAAAATATATATTTGTAATCAGTTTGATGTGTAAACAAGTACAAAGTTTTTGTGTCACTTCATAATTACGAAAACTGAAATGTTACAATTATCTTAGAGGAAACATGAGAAGTAATATTACAAGAGCTATGTGGCATGTGATATGCATATCTCCTTAATATACAGACTTTGTCTAGACAGTATTCATGAAAAAAAAAGAACGCAGCAAACTTTAGGTGAATGAAGAATGTGTGTGGACTCGACTGCAAATCAAATACACCGTATAAAGAGGAGTTCAGACCACATCAATTGAAAGAGCTTCTCCCACTTCGCTACTCATCCTGCATCAGTACACTCAGAAACCCTCCGTCCCAATATGGCCCAAGAAGATCGTATTTTCAGAAAAAAATGCATTATTTTATAGGGCAGGTACATAGATAAATGTTTTTCACATGTACAAAAACAGGAACCATTCATACATCACTCTCCTTCGTTCTCAATATACTTTAGTGCAGCCACGTTTCTTACCAGATCGGTTTCTTTAATGAGAATCTTGCCTACGGCAAAACCACTCATACTGCTTAGCAATGCTGTATGGCGTCCCGTCTTAACGTGGAATACGCTCTCTATACAGAACATTTCCAATAATTAATGTTGTCACTATTAAGGGAAATAGTACAAGTAGAGATAGAGAACCCCAGATTTTCATACTTTCTCAAGAGGCTGCCGTGTTACAGACTACGATATCATTTGATGCCATGTTGTTTCTTCGTTGACCAATTTGAAACGGACATTTACTCGAAACATTTCGAATGAACCCTGAAGCCAGACGATATAAAATTAAACTGAAGTCACTGACCAGGAGTGAATTTCCTTACCTCGGGTCTCAATTACACTTTCTCTGCCTTGCTCCTCCACAATGAGAAGATTTAAGCAAAATGAACGGTTCTTGTATTATGGAAATAAGTGTCTTGCAAAACATTAGGTACACCAGTCGTCTTACGCAAACTGAAAAAATACAGAAACAGATTACGGTCCTGCAACGCCACTGGACAAATCTATTTTTTATGTTGTACTGCGCTCCACAGCTGTTTGCCAAACATACGCGCTCTCTATTGAACACGCTGTGCTCCACCGATTATGACAATATTTTAGGCAGCGCAGAAGTAATAGTGGAGGGCTTCTGATGTGTATGTGTGCAGTTGAGAGGAAAACCTATTTAATATTCTACATCTACAGCTTCATCTACATGGATACTCTGCAAATTACATTTAATTGTCTGGCAGAGGGTTCATTGAACCATCTTCACAATTCTCTATTATTCCAATCTAGTATATTCTAAATCTAACTTTGGCACAGAAAGGGGTGAATTTTACTGGCACTAAAGTCTTTGGTCACTTACCAAATAGTATCAAAAGTCTGACAGATAACCAACAAGTATTTAAGAAGAAATTAAAAGAATTTCTGAATGACAACTCCTTCTACTCCATAGAGGAATTTTTAGATATAAATTAAGAAAAAAAAAACAAAACAAAAAATATTTAAAAAAATAAAAAAAATAAAGAAATACAAAAAAACACAATCAAATAAAGTTGTTATATTAACTTAAGTATGTTGTTAAATTAACCTAATTATGTCATGTATTGGAAAATTCGACTCGTTCCACATCATTACGAAATATCGTATTCATGATCCATGGAACTAGTATTAATCTAATATAATCTAATCTAATCTATAGCGCGCTGAAAGAACGAACACCTATATCTTTCCGTGCGCGCTTTGATTTGCCGTATTTTATCATGGTGATCGTTTCGCCCTGTGTAGTTCGGCGTCAACAATATATTTTCCCATTCGGAGGAGAAAGCTGGTGATTGAAATTTCCTGATAAGATCCCACCGCAACGGAAAACGCCTTTGTTTTAATGATGTCCAGCCCAAATCCTGTATCATTTCAGTGACACTCTTCCCTATTTCGCGATGATACAGAACGTGCTGCCTTTCTTTGATATTTTTCTATGTACTCCGTCAATACTACCTGGTAAGGATCCCACACCGTGCAGGAGTATTCTAAAAGAGGACAGACAAGCGTATTGTAGGCAGTCTCTTTCATAGCTCTGTAACGTTTTCTAAGTGTCCTGCTACTAAAACCTAATCTCTGGTCAGCCTTCCCTACAACATTTCGTACGTGTTACTTCCGATTTAGGTTGTTCGTAATTGTAATTCTTAGGCATTTAGTTGAATTTACGGCCCTTAGATCTGACTGATTTATCGTGTGGGCAAGTTTAACGGGTTCCTTTTAACATTCATGTGGATGACATCACACTTTTCCTTATTTAGGATCAATTGGCAATTTTCGGACCATACAGATATCTTTTCTAAATCGTTTTATAATTTGTTTTGATCTTCTGATGATCTTACTAGTCGATAAGCGACAGCATCATCTGCAAACAACCTACGACGGCACCTCAGATTGTCTCCCAAATCGTTTATATAGATGAGGAACAGCAAAGGGCCTATAACACTACCTTGGAGAATGCCAGATAGTTCAGATGGCTCTGAGCATTATGGGACTTAACTTCTGAGGTCATCAGTCCCCTAGAACTTAGAACTACTTAAACCTAAGGACATCTCACACATCCATGCCCGAGGCAGGATTCGAACCTGCGACCGTAGCGGTCGCGCAGCTCCAGACTGCAGTGCCTAGAACCGCTCTGCCACCCCGGCAGAAATGACTTCTGTTTTACTCGATGACTTTCCGTCAATCGTTTTCTTCGAGGTAATTTGTAATGTTCGAACACAATATATGTTCTAAAATCCTGCTCGATATCGATGTTAATGATACGACCTGTATATTAGTGCATTACGCCTACTAACTTCCTTGAATATTGGTGTAGTAGGCCGGCGTGGCCGAGCGGTTCTAGGCGCTTCAGTCTGGAACCGCACCACCACTACGGTCGCAGGCTCGAATCCTGCTTCGGGCATGGATGTGTGTGATGTCCTTAGGTTAGTTAGGTTTAAGTAGTTCTAAGTTCTAGGGGACTGATGACCTCAGAAGTTAAATCCCATAGTGCTCAGAGCCAATATTGGTGTGTCCTGTGCAACTTTCTAGTCTTTGGGTACGGATCTTACGCCGAACAAACGGTTGGATAGTTAAGTATGGAGCTATTGCATCAGCATAGTCTGAAAGGAACCTAATTGGTATACAATCTGGACTAGAAAACTTACTTATGTTAAGTGATTTACGCTGCTTCACTACTCCGAGGCTATCTGCTTCTATGTTACTCATGTTGGGAGATGTTCTTGTTTCGAATTCTGGAATATTTACTTCTTCTTTGGTGAAGAAATTTCAGAATGCTGAATTTAGTAAGTCTGCTTTGGCTGCAGGGCCTTCGATGGTATCTCCATTGCTATACCGCGGAGAAGGCATTAATTGTGTCTTGCCGCTAGCATACTTCACATACGACGAGGATCTCTTCGAATTTTTGTCAGGTTTCGAAACGAAAATTTCCTTGTGGAAACTATTATAAACATCTCACATTGAAACCCGCGCTAAATTTCGAGCTTCTGTGAAAGATCGCCGATACTGGAGATTTTGCGTCTGTTAGAATTTGGCATGTTTCTTCGTTGTTTCTGCAACAGTGTTGAAAACACTAATAAAGTTTTTTTCACACATTTGTATTCTTGCTGTTTGTCCCTGTATTTAATCTACGTTTGCCGTCATCCCTGCATGATGGCTGATACAAACTCAAAAGTTGAGCCTCAGGAGTGATGACACAATAGCCTGGTACAGTCTTTCTCTGAAAACGTATTTCTTAACGAAGTAGAGTTAGACTTCCAAGACATCATAAGGGGAGTATCAGTCATAACAGAGTCTACGAATGTACTATAAGGGGTAGTCAAATGAAAACGAGACAGATGGAAAAACTAATCACCGTAAGTGTTAATGTATTTAAACCACTGTGAGACAAGACGGTCTATGTGTTCATGGAAAAGTGTTTGTGGTTGTCTATGGAACCATGATTATACCCAGGCGTGCACCTCTTATTCCAATGCACATCGAAGGCCATGAATGTCTTCCTTCAGGGCTCCAAAAATAATGAAATCCCATGGGGTGAGGTCTGGACCACATGGAGAACATGCAGGGACTTCCCAGTGAAAAAAATGACCACACACATTTTGCGAAGTTCGTTTCAGGTACACTGCAGAAGTTTCGCTGGGAAGGCCTTGCACATCATCCGATAAGGTGCCTCCCGATAATCTCCTGCATGCCATAAGGACTACGACTAGAGCCTGCTGGAACAAAAGCGTGCGCGAGTCTTATAAAATTAAAGGAACAGACCATTATGCCACAGAAGTACCTAATCTTCCGTCACATCCTTGGAACCAAAATTCCGGATACAGGACAAACTTTATGCTGACTATGGCACCTTTTTGGGAGATTCGGTTGCATTTCTACCGCCTAATCATCAGCCAAACTTGATGTGAATGTGGCACTGAGGACGATGTTAACCACATTATCATCGGCCGCAGCTGCAACGCACAAATCAGGCAACTACGAAATTATGACATCTGATTACGTCCTCTGGCAAGGCATTACCAACGAACATGCAAACTCTTCTAGTAACAGAAAACCAAAAGGCCTTCAAATTTCTATACGACTGCATAGCATAAGGACAAATCAGAATATACGTAAATAGATTTTTTCACTTTATAATATAGTAAATAAGAAAGCTGGCTCTGAGGTATAAGCCCTCCTTTTAAATTAATGAATGGATTTTAATTTTCTACGTCATAAACTTAATTTCAGCTTGAATGATTGTAATTCATAATTGTTGTTATAATGACACATGAGTTACATGTTTCCTTTTAATGATTCATAACTATTAGAGATTTAAATCTGAAGGAAACTCATATCCAAAAGCCATCTATACAATTAAAAATATAATTAATGCTCCTTTGTTCAAATCGTGTGCATCTGAATGTTCGTGATTGATTGCATTGAAATTCTGACACAACATTGCATTCTAATACAGGCGTATTTTAGGTACTTATTTCTTTACTATGTGATACACATGTGTACGTTTTCGAGATTTTTTTGTAACAACCTTTCCCTAAAAAGTAGGTACGTGAAAACACACGCATTTTCCAACGTAGTGTTGTGTCAAAAATTCAAATCATTTTCTCAAAAACTTGAGCAGATTTGCAATTAGGAGCATTCGCAGTTTCTATGTAAATACCAATCTAGATGTTAGTTAGTTCAAAATCTCATTTCCCTGAAAGTTGTTTCTGCATTACTTTGAAATTGGGACAGAGCACAGCATTCGGAGACTAACGTGATTTTATAATCCTGCTGGAACGCCATGTAGTACATATATAATGTAACTGTAATAAAAAGAGAAACGTTATAAAAATATAAATATTGATTTGTTCAAAGTCAATGACTTCTAAAAGTCCTTGACCGACTACTTTGAAATTTTGGCACATCATTGAATTCTGATATGGGCGTGTAGTAGTAAAGGAGTTTTGCTATTTAGGGAGCAAAATAACTGATGATGGTCGAAGTAGAGAGGATATAAAATGTAGACTGGCAATGGCAAGGAAATCGTTTCTGAAGAAGAGAAATTTGTTAACATCGAGTATAGATTTAAGTGTCAGGAAGTCGTTTCTGAAAGTATTTGTATGGAGTGTAGCCATGTATGGAAGTGAAACATGGACGATAACCAGTTTGGACAAGAAGAGAATAGAAGCTTTTGAAATGTGGTGCTACAGAAGAATGCTGAAGATAAGGTGGGTAGATCACGTAACTAATGAGGAGGTATTGAATAGGATTGGGGAGAAGAGAAGTTTGTGGCACAACTTGACTAGAAGAAGGGATCGGTTGGTAGGACATGTTTTGAGGCATCAAGGGATCACAAATTTAGCATTGGAGGGCAGTGTGGAGGGTAAAAATCGTAGAGGGAGACCAAGAGATGAATACACTAAGCAGATTCAGAAGGATGTAGGTTGCAGTAGGTACTGGGAGATGAAGAAACTTGCACAGGATAGAGTAGCATGGAGAGCTGCATCAAACCAGTCTCTGGACTGAAGACCACAACAACAACAATGGGCGTGTTTTTAGGTTCAAATGGTTCAAATGGCTCTAAGTACTATGAGACATAACATCTCAGGTCATAAGTCCCATAGACTTACAACTACTTAAACCTAACTAACCCAAGGACATCACACACATTCATGCCCGAGGCAGCATTCGAACCTGCAACCGTAGCAGCAGCGCGGTTCCGGACTGAAGCGTCTAGAACCGCTCGGCCGTGTTTTAGGCATCTAAATCTTTCACTCCTGGAAATGGAGAAAACAACACATTGACACCGGTGTGTCAGACCCACCATACTTGCTCCGGACACTGCGAGAGGGCTGTACAAGCAATGATCACACGCACGGCACAGCGGACACACCAGGAACCGCGGTGTTGGCCGTCGAATGGCGCTAGCTGCGCAGCATTTGTGCACCGCCGCCGTCAGTGTCAGCCAGTTTGCCGTGGCAGACGGAGCTCCATCGCAGTCTTTAACACTGGTAGCATGCCGCGACAGTGTGGACGTGAACCGTATGTGCAGTTGACGGACTTTGAGCGAGGGCGTATAGTGGGCATGCGGGAGGCCGGATGGACGTACCGCCGAATTGCTCAACACGTGGTGCGTGAGGTCTCCACAGTACATCGATGTTGTCGCCAGTGGTCGGCGGAAGGTGCACGTGCCCGTCGACCTGGGACCGCACAGCAGCGACGCACGGATGCACGCCAAGACCGTAGGATCCTACGCAGTGCCGTAGGGGACCGCACCGCCACTTCCCAGCAAATTAGGGACACTGTTGCTCCTGGGGTATCGGCGAGGACCATTCGCAACCTTCTCCATGAAGCTGGGCTACGGTCCCGCACACCGTTAGGCCGTCTTCCGCTCACGCCCCAACATCGTGCAGCCCGCCTCCAGTGGTGTCGCGACAGGCGTGAATGGAGGGACGAATGGAGACGTGTCGTCTTCAGCGATGAGAGTCGCTTCTGCCTTGGTGCCAATGATGGTCGTATGCGTGTTTGGCGCCGTGCAGGTGAGCGCCACAATCAGGACTGCATACGACCGAGGCACACAGGGCCAACACCCGGCATCATGGTGTGGGGAGCGATCTCCTACACTGGCCGTACACCACTGGTGATCGTCGAGGGGACACTGAATAGTGCACGGTACATCCAAACCGTCATCGAACCCATCGTTCTACCATTCCTAGACCGGCAAGGGAACTTGCTGTTCCAACAGGACAATGCACGTCCGTATGTATCCCGTGCCACCCAACGTGCTCTAGAAGGTGTAAGTCAACTACCCTGGCCAGCAAGATCTCCGGATCTGTCCCCCATTGAGCATGTTTGGGACTGGATGAAGCGTCGTCTCACGCGGTCTGCACGTCCAGCACGAACGCTGGTCCAACTGAGGCGCCAGGTGGAAATGGCATGGCAAGCCGTTCCACAGGACTACATCCAGCATCTCTACGATCGTCTCCATGGGAGAATAGCAGCCTGCATTGCTGCGAAAGGTGGATATACACTGTACTAGTGCCGACATTGTGCATGCTCCGTTGCCTGTGTCTATGTGCCTGTGGTTCTGTCAGTGTGATCATGTGATGTATCTGACCCCAGGAATGTGTCAATAAAGTTTCCCCTTCCTGGGACAATGAATTCACGGTGTTCTTATTTCAATTTCCAGGAGTGTATACATATTTATATATGAGGAGGAAGACAAAGATAGAGGGTGAGGAGATAGAAAGAGTCAGAGCAGAGAAGGAATTTAGGACGTATATATAATTCCATACGTATTAGAAACGTGTGAGTTCTGTTTTGTTTCTTTTCCAAAAAAGTGGCTCTGAGCACTATGGGACTTAACATCTGAGGTCTCAGTCCCCTAGAACTTAGAACTACGTAAACCGAACTAAGCTAAGGACATCACACACACCGACGCCTGAGGCAGGAGTCGAACCTGCGACCGTAGCGGTCGCGCGGTTCCAGACTGAAGCGCCTAGAACCGCTCGGCCACGCCGGCCGGGTACAGATACTTAATAAGGAATGTAAAACTACTGGCTTGAATGACTATGTACAGACGTGCCTTTATGTCTTTAGACCTGTGCAAAGCTTCTCACGCTTCTATGTGGGCCTCCAGGCTTTTGACCACACTGTTGATGCGGCTGTTTCCAGCATTTTCTCTTACGTAAACCCTTCAACTCAGACCAGCGCTTACACTCAACGTCCTCAATTATTCGTTTTAGAAATTCCATTTTGGTATTCCCCAGCAAGTCCTGCCTCGTATCCTTCCCTCTAGTTGCCATGCTTGTAATTTCCTTGTGTCTTAATGCAGGTCCTACCAACTAGTCCTTTCTTCTAGTCAGCATATTCCATATATTCCTTTCGTCGCCGATACTGGAGAAAGTGTCCACATTCCTTATCCTGTGAACGTTCTCAACTCGCAGCATCCTTTTATGAAACCACATCTTAAACACTTTTCTCCTTTAGATATTTTCTGTCAGTCCGTGATTCAGTTCCGTAGAATACCGGGCTCCACACATAACGTGTCAGAAATTTATTCCAAAAAATAAAGGTTCAAATGGTTCAAATGGCTCTGAGCACTATGGGACTTAACATCTGAGGTCATCAGGCCCCTATACCTAGAACGACTTAAACCTAACTAACCTCAGGACATCACACACATCAATGCTCGAGGTAGGTTTCGAACCTGCGAACCTAGCAGCAGCGCGGTTCCGGACTGAAGCGCACAGAACCGCTCGGTCACAGCGGCCGGCAAAAACTTAAGGTTTTTGTTTGTTACTGCGCAGTACAGTCACGTTAATGTGACCGCGGCCTGTGTTGGAGGTCAACGTGCAAGACTGAGTGGCTACAGGCAACCTTTTTACATAAATAACGTTTTTTGCACAATCTGACAGGTGAAAGTTAACGTGGACGGCGTGAAAATCGCCCTGCAACAATAGTCGAAAGGGTTGAGGCCGGAGGAGGGAGCGTTATGGTCTGCGGAAGGTTTCCGTCGCATATCCTGGACGATCTCGCCATTGTAGAAGATGCAGTGGATGAACAGATGTATGCATCTGTACCTGGGCACCATAGTCATCCCTATACGCAGTTTGCTTTTCCTCAGCATGATGGAATCTACCAGCAGGACAATGCAATGTGTCCCATAGCTCGCAGTGTACGTGCGGCGTTCGAAGAGCACCAGAATGAGTTTACCATACTCTCCTGTCCACGAGACCCTATAATCTCTATAATCGCCTCAATAGGTCTGTTCGCGCCGTGGATCCTCAGCCGAGAAAACTATTGCACTAGCCACAGTACTGGAGTCAGTACCGCTTGAAACATCCCCTTAGAAAACTTAAGAATGTCAGAGCTGGTAAACCTCTACGTTATTTTATTTTCAAACAGCTGAGCAAAACTGAACATACTCAGACATACCTCTCTTTACTTATTCTGATCAACACTAAACTGACACAAAACATTTTTAGCGCAACGCAGTCTGACTTTCAATTATCCCTACAAAAGAATGGCTTCGACTAACAATAACCTACACATTTCATGAATCACTTACCTCACAAAAATCTTTGTTAGTCGAACTACATCTACATTTATACTCCGCAAACCACGCAACGGTGTATGGTGGAGGTCACTTTACGTGCCACTGTCATTACCTCCCTTTCCTGTTCCAGTCGCGTATGGTTCGCGGGAAGAACGACTGCCGGAAAGCCTCCGTGAGCGCTCCAATTTCTCTAATTTTACATTCGTGATCTCCTCGGGAAGTATAAGTAGGGGGAAGCAATATTTTCAATACTGTTGTGTTGGCAGAAGAGCCAACACCGTGTTTCTAGTGGGGGCTGAAATGCACGCGTTTTAGCTCACGCAGACTGGCGTGAGGAGGGAAGGCCTCTACTGACGTGAGGTCTGAAACATGACAATGAATTATAATTCAGAAAGCGGACATAATGTTTGATACTTAACTTTAATCCATTAATGATGAACGTCGCTCTTGACGGTACATGATTCACAATATTATCTGTTCAGCCTTGCTAGCTCGTAGCAAATGACGTAGCTGAAGGCTATGCTAAACTGTCGTCTCGACAAATGAGAGCGTATGTAGACTGTGAACCATCGCTAGCAAAGTCGGCTGTACAACTGGGGCGACTGCTAGGGAGTCTCTCTAGACTAGACCTGCTGTTTGGCGGCACTCGGTCTGCAATCACCGATAGTGGCGACACGCGGGTCCGACATATACTAACGGACCGCGGCCGATTTAAAGGCTACCACCTAGCAAGTGTGGTGTCTTGCGGTGACACCACAGATACCTAATCGAGAAACGCACCCTCTCGAAACCTGGACAGCTAGCTACACCTAGATGCAGAGCGCCTCTCTTGCAGAATCTGCCACTTGAGTTTGCTAAACATCTCCGTAATGCTATCACGCTTACCAAATAGCTCTGTGACGAAACGCGCCGCTCTTCTTTGGATCTTCTCTATCTCCTCTGTCAACCCGATCTGGTAAGGATCCCACAGTGATGAGCAATACTCAAGTATAGCTCGAACGAGTGTTTTGTAAGCCACCTCCTTTGTTGATGGACTACATTTTCTAAGGACTCTCCCAATGAATCTACCTGGCACCAACAATTAATTTAATACGATCACTCCACTTCAAATCGTTCCGCACACATACTCCCAGATATTTTACGGAAGTAACTGCTACCACTGTTTGCTCCGCTATCATATAATCAAACAATAAAGGATCCTTCTTTCTATGTATTCGCAATACATTACATTTGTGTATGTTAAGGGTCAGTTGCCACAGCGAGCGCCAATACTGCCAGCTAAATAAAAAGATTCTAAGTACTGAAGGCACTAACTACTGACAGGCATAGTTAACAAATGAAAGATTTTGATGGAGAACAAACAATGTATTTAGCTTAATAGTGTTCAAGAGTCATTATATATATATATATATATATATATATATATATATATATATATATATATACCGCGGAGAAGGCATTAATTGTGTCTTGCCGCTAGCATACTTCACATACGACGAGACTCTCTTCGAATTTTTGCCAGGTTTCGAAACGAAAATTTCCTTGTGGAAACTATAATAAACATCTCACATTGAAACCCGCGCTAAATATCGAGCTTCTGTGAAAGGTCGCCGATACTGGAGATTTTGCGTCTATTGGGATTTGGCATGGTTTTTCGTCGTTTCTGCAACAGTGTTAAAAACACTAATAAAGTTTTTTCACACTTTTGTATTCTTGCTGTTTGTCCCTGTATTTAATCTACGTTTGCCGTTATCCCTGCATGATAGCTGATACAAACTCAAAAGTTGAGCCTCAGGAGTGATGACACAATAGCCTGGTACAGTATATATATATATATCAGTTCATGATATCCACTCTTACAAATTTCCTTTTTCTGATGGACACACGAGATCGTCCGCTCTCAAAACTCTGCCATCTCTCTCCCCGCATCCACCACTGCTGCTGGCTCACAACCAACTGTGCAATGCTGTGCTGTTCACATCCGTCTACCCAACACTACAATAGCAAATATTCCAACAATGCCAACCAGCCACAGATTGCACACAGCACAGTCAGTGATTTTCATGCAGAGCACTACGTGGCGTTACCAACATAAAAAAAACTAAACAGCCTACTTACACGCTGAACATCCCTGTCAGTGCCTTACTGAACCTCACGACTTTCTTCCTGTACGTCTCTCAGTGGTCCACACTGCGAAAGATGGTTATTCAGGTTTTCGGCAGGTGGTCGCTTTAGCGTTACTGGATGTGTATCAAGCTAGTGTTGGTGAGTATGACCTCTCCGCCTGAGCCAGTATCTCACTTATAATCCATTATGCTTCGTCCATCATGCGTTACTTCGTTTCAAAAGTAATCGGTTTCCTACACTTTGTCTACTGCTGGGTCATCAGTTCACATTTTAAGTGTATTGCTAAAAGTCATTTCTGGTACTCACCACTAATTACGTCTTATTAGCGTTCTGTATCTCAGTCACCAGATTGGGAACACCTACAGGATCACTTCATTGTCCGCTGCTGTCTGTTTGCCAGTCTGTTCGATTGTTCAGATCCCTTTGTCTCAAGAACGGGTAGAAGTATCAAGTTGAACTCTGTATAACGTACGAGTACTAAGGTAAACGGCCCATTGGCGGTATAAAACAGTTAAGCATCCAAGTAGATGCAATGAAAAGATACGAGGTGTGGCTAGAAAAAAACCGGACTAGTACTGGTGAAACAATAAAAACAATGCAATAAGGCTGAAAGTCGCGTGGCCTGTCACGTGACTCTCGCTCCGCCTACTGCTCGAGTTTCATCTGCCTCCTGCACTCAGTCTGCCCGTGGCGTCTGTTTTAAGTAGTTGACGTTTTGTCTGTGCGTCGGAATATGTTGAGTGTACAGAAAGAACAGCGTGTTAACATCAAATTTTGTTTCAAACTAGGAAAATCTGCAAGTGAAACGTTTGTAATGTTACAAGTGTACGGCGATGATTGTTTATCGCGAACACAAGTGTTTGAGTGGTTTAAACGATTTAAAGATGGCCGCGAAGACACCAGTGATGACACTCGCACTGGCAGACCATTGTCAGCAAAAACTGATGCAAACATTGAAAAAATCGGTAAACTTGTTCGACAAGATCGCCGGGGTGGGATCACTTTCAATGTTTTCCAGGATGTCAGAAGAAATCATTCTTCGGCGTTCCTTCTGTTCAATTGTGAGACACTTTGGAACCATTTTTGATCACACTTTGTTCATGTTGAAACTTTCATGAAGAATCTGCCTAACACTTTCCTTGTCAACTCCTGTTAACTCAGACACTGCTCTGATTGTTAAACGGCGATCTTGTCGAACAAGTTTACCGATTTTTTCAATGTTTGCATCAGTTTTTGCTGACAATGGTCTGCCAGTGCGAGTGTCATCACTGATGTCTTCGCGGCCATCTTTAAATCGTTTAAACCACTCAAACACTTGTGTTCGCGATAAACAATCATCGCCGTACACTTGTTGTAACATTACAAACGTTTCACTTGCAGATTTTCCTAGTTTGAAACAAAATTTGATGTTAACACGCTGTTCTTTCTGTACACTCAACATTTTCCGACGCACAGACAAAACGTCAACTACTTAAAACTGACGCCACGGGCAGACTGAGTGCAGGAGGCAGATGAAACTCGAGCAATAGGCGGAGCGAGAGTCACGTGACAGGCCACGCGACTTTCAGCCTTATTGCATTCGTTTTATTGTTTCACCAGTACTAGTCCGGTTTTTTTCTAGCCACACCTCGTATAGTCAATTTATGACACAAACTCATTCCATTGCCCATTGGCCTAGAATCATGATGTTTGCAAGAAGCAGTACTTTACACTACAAGTAAAGGGAAAGAATCCGAAAACTGATTATCTGTAATTATATGAAATAAAAAATAATGTTTTTCCATCACTGACTCACAGAGCATTCGCAATCCGTCAAAAATTTAGGGAACTATGTAGAGTTTTTGATCTGATTTGCAGAATGAGGTAGAGAGAGTCACAAGGAAGGTTTGTGTACATAATTTACAAATATTTCATGACACCTGTATGAACTATGGTAGAGCAAAGTCCCCTGCCGCTGCGAAAACGATGCGTTTGCCATCTAGCTGTGATAGGCGCAAAGCAGCACAACTACAGCGCCGCATGAGCGCTAGAATCTCACGTGATTTAGCCCCGAGCTACACGATGAACGAACTTGTAATCGATTCATAACCAGTTGCATGAATAGCATCCGTCCATCTTGTGAACGGGCTCAGTATTATGATTGTGTTGGTGGCAACTCATGACAATTCTAGGGACAAGGGAATAGGAGCGGTACTAAATCTATGTGATTTGCTTGTTGGAATAAGTCTTGAATTAACGATTCCACTGGAAATATTTACGCCAGAAACTAGCGATGAAAACCAGTTATATTTAAAAATGGTTGCATGGGATAACAGTTACATCGGAAATGGTTTTATCAGAAAACTGTTACACTAGAAAACCGTTACACTGGAAAACGGTCACAGTGAAAAGCTGTTACACTGCAAAATGGTTGTGCTTGAAATGGATACACCGGAGAAAAGATACACTGCAAATGGTCGACACCAGAAAACTGTTACTGAAAAATCGTTACATTTTAACGATTTACACTAAAATGGCTACGCTGGAAAACGTTCACAGTGAGAAGCATTTACATTGGAATTTGTCTGTATCAGAAATGACTGTTGTGTGAAATTGTTACACTGGAACAGTTTCACTGTGTAACAGTTACACTACAAAATGGCTGCACTGAAAAATGGTCGCACTGGACAATATTTATCCTATAACACTGTTGTACTAGTAAAGTGTTACACTGGAAACCAGTTTCACTGGGGAACGCTTCCACTGAACCATAGTTACTCTGGAAATGGTTGCACAGCGAAAAGATTATTTTGGACAATGGTTACACTGGAAATGGTTACAGTGGAAAACTTTTGCCTATAAAATTGTTACGCAGGAAACTGCTATACTGGAAAATGATTGCAGTGGAAAACGGCTACTCTCGAATTATTACACTGGAAGAAGTCTACACTGGAAAAGGTTACACTGGAAAATGGATCCACCGCAAACAGAAACACTGCAAACAGTTGCACTGCAAAATGCTTCTGAGAAAATAGTTACACTGGTTTTAGTTGTACTGGAAAACAGAAAACAGCTACACTGGAGAACAGATGGTTCAAATGGCTCTGAGCAATAGGCGACCTAACTTCTGAGGTCATCAGTCTCCTAGAACTTAGAACTAATTAAACCTAACTAACCTAAGGACATCACACACATCCATGCCCGACGCAGGATTCGAACCTGCGACAGTATCGGTCCCTCGGCTCCAGACTGTAGCGCCTAGAACCTCACGGCCACTCCGGCCGGCACAGGAGAACTGCTGAATTGGAAAAGAATTACAATGGAAAATGTTTACATTAGCAATGGTTACAGTGGAAACTGTTGTAGTGAAAAAACGTTACACTACAAATGCTTACAAGGAAGCCTAGTTGTGTTGGAAATACTTAGACTCAAAAATGGTTACAGTAGAAAACGTTATAGCCAAAAATAATTACACCTGAAAGTGGTTAGACCAGAAAATACATGATCAGGAAGTGGTTACACTGGGAAAACGTTATACTGGGATTGGTTATGAAGAAGAGTTCACATAGAAACTGTTTTAATGGAAAATGGGTACACTACAACAAATATACTTAAAAAAGATTGGGTTGAAAAATGGTGAAAACTGAAATGCTTTTATCCTCGTAAATGGTTTCACATACTATGCTAGAATATATTTATACTTTAATACATTTACTCTGGAAAATGAATTGTGTAAAATTATTACATTGTAAAATCTTAAGTGGTAAAATGGTTACACTGGAAAATGGTTACACTTGAAAACTATTACACTAAGGAACTCTTACACTGGAAAGCACTTACACTGGAAAATAGTTACAACAGAAAATGACTACACTGGAAGTGGGTACATTGGAAATTATGAGCAAAATACTATGATACCATCAAACGAAGTGTAGTTGGTTAGTTGACCGACTGAAATCAGATGTTAACGAGATGTTGTTGTTGTGGGCTTCAGCCCAAAGACTGGTTTGATGCAGCTCTCCATGCTGCTGTATCCTGTGCAAGCCTCTTCATTTCCGAGTAACTACTGCAACCCACTCCCTTCTGAATCTGCTTACTGTATTCATCTCTCGATCCCCCTCTACAGTTTAACCCCCCACGCTTCGCTTCAGTACTGAACTGGTGATCCCTTGATGCCCTAGAACGAGTCCTTCCAATCGATACCTTCTTCCAGTCAGGTTGTACCACACATTTCTCTTCTCCCCAATTCCATTGAGCACCTCCTTCTCAGTTACTTCATCTACCCACCTAATCTTCAGCATTATTCTGTAGGATCACATGTCCAAAGCTTCTATTGTCTTCTTGTTTAAACTGTTTATCGTCCATGTTTCTCTTTCATACATGGCTACACTCAATACAAATACTTTCAGAAAGGAATTCCAGACACTAATATCTATACTCGATGTCGACAAATTTCTCTTTTTCAGAATCGATTTTATTACCAGTACCAGTCTACATTTATGAGTACAGTTTGCGAAACACCATGAAGCTACATTGTGTTTAATTAAAATGAAGTCGTTGAGCGTGTGAAAATTTCCTTTCCTAGCGTTTAGATTCAGTGTCTTCGCCATGTTTCTCCATATTGCGAAGATTTAAGCAAAATGATTGTTTAGTGGATTACGGACATAAATGAGTTCCTAAAAGTATGTGGACTGCAGCTCTACTAGCCGAGTTACCCAGGGTGACAAACTATACAAACCGCTTGCGATTCTCAAACGCCTCTGGACAGCTCTAAGTTCAGTGTTATGTTGTAAGTCTCAGTTGCTTTCCAGTAAGTACGACGTCATGAATATGCTGTGCTCCAATGATGCTGACAGTATTTCAGATGGCACTGAGTTAATACGAATAGCTACGCTCTTGTGATATGCATCTGCACTGCTGAATGGAAATCTTATTTAGGACTAAAATCAGCAATAACATTTTTCAACATTATTATTACTCTTGCTACGTGTCCTTGTATTTACTCCTCGTCCTCCAAGGCAGAATATTAGTCATAAAGAAGACTACCAAACTACTACTTTAAACTCTTGACGAAGTAAATACTGTGGCGAAGGAAGCGCTGCACACGGACATAGTGAAATACGATAATGAGATTGCTGAAAATCTCCTGCATGTCATCAGGACTGGAAACAGTGCCTGTAGAAGCAATGACATGCACCAGTCGTACGAGTGTGAGATGAGGTGCTATTATGCCATTGTAGTACCAAATACCGCATCACATCCTTGGTACTGAAATTCCAGATACAATGGAAAATTTATAGAGATAACGGCACATTTAGGGAGATAGGGCTACCTCTCTATCGCCTCAACATTTTTCCGCCTTCTTCATGTGACTACCGCAGTGAGGGCGCCACAGAAGATGTAAATAAACCACGAAACTACAGCAGCGAATAATGTCCTCCGGCAATGCGTTACCAAAGAACATTCACACTCTTTTATAGCCAGAATACCTAAATCTGTGTATCTGCTATACGAATTTGTGGCAGGAGGAGAATTAAGAACAAATATGAGACTACCTTTCTACATTTTAATGTGGTAAACGAATATTTATGAGTTATCAACCCCCATCTTTTATTAGTAAATACGTTTTAGTTTTCTTACATCATTGACTTAATCTGAAGTTAAATGAATGTACGTAAGTGGTTACTGCTGTGACGTTACTTGAATAGAATGTTTCCTATTAACAGTTTCAGGATGTTACACATTTGAATATTAAAATCTCTTTCTGATGCTGGCCGTTTGGACAATGTCCGAAAATAAAAGAACGGCTCTAGACGTGGATAAGAGTGTTATAGCATTTTTTTTATCTCCTTTGATCTGGCCAAGGCTTTATAAATTTCTATATGAAAATTAGTTTCTTGACAGCTGTAATTTGGCACTCCAGAACCTCCTTACCTGTCTAAACACTTCATCTCAAACTAAGACTTGTGCCCAACATCTAGTTATTTAGTGGTACGTATACCGATTTTGGTTTCACCTCTCTGGATAGCTGTGTGTGTCAGAGCGCCGATTCGTTTTGTTCACATTCGTATGAATAACATTTCGATCCTGTAATTCTCCCTTACGTTCGCTGAAGATGTCATTCCACTCTTTTTTTTAATCTCAGTCCTGAACGTTTCGTTTATTTCCGATACCGTTTTTGCATGTACGTGTTAAATACTGTTCACAGCAAAATATTACTAAATAAACTGTAATCACTTGGCATTAATGAACTAGCTGCTTGAAAGGTCAGCCATGCCTAGAAAGGTACGACGACCAACAGTTTAGGTAATGTTTGATCGTTAGTGAAACAACAATCAGTCTGAAAACAGCAGGATGTGAAATATTCACGGAACTACATTGTGATCTGTTTTGTTCAAATATGTATCAATGTCTTCCCAGACGGTTGAAGACATGGAGCGAAAATTCTGTTTGATGATGACAGTGCCGGCCGTGGTGGCCAAGCGGTTAAAGGCGCTACAGTTTGGAACCGCGCGACCGCTACGGTCGCAGGTTCGAATCCTGCCTCGGGCATGGATGTGTGTGATGTCCTTAGGTTAGTTAGGTTTAAGTAGTTCTAAGTTCTAGGGGACTGATGACCTTAGAAGTTAAGTCCCATAGTGCTCAGAGCCATTTGATGATGACAGTAACATCCTATTCACTGGTGAACGACAGAACTGTTACCTGAGAAAACACAAGTCGAGGAGTTTGAACTCGAGTTACTGATACCGCCCAGAGGTTCTGAGCTGTCACGTTGTGCTGTTTTGTCCAGTGCTGCCATTCATTAACTAGAATACTTTAATAACATAAACGTGCTCGTACTGGTAGAGGAGCATTTGTTACAGAAGCGTGACGCCGCCATCTTGCCTTACCAATCGTCAATATGTTTGTTGTTGGTATTAACACGATTTTCTGAAATGAAATAACGTTGTAAGCTTTACAAGGTCGTCGGATTATATTCTGCGTATGAAGTTAATGTTAGCGTGACAGTTGGGTTTATCACACACATTCTAGAATTGTGTTTTGAGAAGAACATAAAGCTAAATATACGCACGTTTAAAGCAGTGTTGTAAGAACACTCACATGAAAAAAGATACTTGTCATCAACGACAAATAGCTTTTTCTACTTATAGGATCACTTCTATAATGAATATATTGTTGAATAAAAAGACGAAGTTGATCGAAACTGGTAAAAGAGTAATGCAAAGTAAGTCATTACTTTATCTATCAGAACATAATGAGCTGCAAAGAATAACACAAGTCTTTTTCATTTCCATTTCTTCTTCTTCTTCGTCGCGGATGGTTCACTTAGGCTCACGCATAATCAACATTTGTTGCCCTTCCTTTTCGGAGAGTATTCTTTCATACGCTACGAATGGGCTAGTTTTCGTGCGCAGACCACGTATGTCGCTTAGGTTTTTTCTCCTCTTCCTCAAAATCCCGTGTGTCTGTGATTTTTAAGATTTCATTTCTGTCATGTAGATATGGAGACCCTAATTCTTTCAGATCTTTTTCCGTCTGTTTGTACCAGTTCGGTCTTGTAATTTTGTTCTTTAAAAATGTATGGATTTTGTGCGTTAACGTGTTTGAATCCATTCTTTCTAAATGCCCCATGAATTGGATTCTTGTCATGCACATTGTGTCTGTTATTTTGGAGATATTTTTATATATTTCTGCATTGGGTGCAGATGCGCTCCATCTTTAGTTCTTGGTTCTAGGATTTTCCTCATTATTTGACGTTCTTTCACTTCTAATTCCCCTTTTAGTGTTCTGTGTTGAAGATTTAGTGTCTCAGATGCTTAGAGAGCTTCGGGTTTAATTACTGTTGTGTAGCGTCGTATTTTGCAGTTCCACGAGACTCTTTTTGTTGTAAACGTTTTTTGTTAACAGGAAAGCCGTCTCCATGTTTTGGAAACTTGAGCTGACAGATTTCTTTCCATTATTATTTCTCTGCTATCAATTCGCCTAAATATTCCAATTCTTTTACTCGAGAGATGTAGTTATTAATAATTTTGAGATCAGAAGGTACATCTTTGATGTCAGTGACAAATTTAGTTTTCTCAAATGAAATTTCTAATACTATTTTTGCAATCTGCTCTTGTAATAATTTCAGCTGTTTCTGTGCATCGGTAATTTCTTGGGCGATCAGTGCCATGTCGCCAGCAAATGCTAAACAGTCTAATTATATGCCCTTACGTTTTGGCCCAAATCTATGTGCTGGAGCACCTGCAAGAGGACTTGGGACAGTCCATCCACTGTTGTAATCCTGTGTCTATTTCAATTTCTCTGCTCAATTTTCCCATACATATTACTTCGGATTTTGCCTCCTTTAGTGTTTGTTTTATGATGTTTGTTGTCTTTTGATCTAGTTCAAATTCTGCTAACACGTCAAAAAAGGATTCTTGGTCTATAGTGTCATATGCTTTTTTAAAATTGACAAACGTGATGACATAACTTTTGTTTGAAGTACTATGCAAGTATTAATTCGAATTTTTCAAGTTAAGAATTTGTTCTACGCATGATCGACCTTTTCTGAATACACCTTGGTTTTCGCCTAGTTTTGAATCCAGCTGAGGTTCTGCTCGGTTTAGTAGGGCTTTAGGCAGAATTTTGTGTGTTATTGACAATAAAGAGATTCCACGATAGTTGCTGGTGTCTGTTTTACTCCTTTTTTTGTAGAGAGGATGTATGATTGCTGTCTTCCAATCTGTGGGGAGTTCTTCAGTTTTCCAGATTTCATCTGTAATTTCTTTGAGTTTTGCAATAAGATTTTCTCCTGCATTTTTCCATAATTCTGTGATGATTTGGTCTTCTCCTGATGCTTTGTTATTTTTCAGTGAGTGAAATATCTCTTTAATCTACTGTAAACTTGGTGGCTTTCAGTTTGGGTTTCGTTTTGTATGACGGAACTCAAATTTTTCTGCAGGCTTTCCAAAATTCAGTAATTTAGAAAAATATTTAGCAAGAATTTCAGTTTTCGGTGTTGGTATGGGCCATTTCCCCATGTTAATTTTTGAATTGGAGGGATGGAGGAGAGTACTTTGTTAATTTTTTTTGAATACTCTATAGAAATTTCGGGAATTGTTTTTCCTGAAATCGTGTTCTACGTCTTGCAATTTTTTGTCTTCGTGTTGTTTACGGATTGTTCGTATTGCTTTTGTGACTCTTTTACTGGCATCTTTGAGAATTTTCAGGGTATTTTGATTTTAGTAGCACAACCAATATTGCCACATCTGTTGGCTGAGATTTATCTGTTGGTCAACTCACCTGTCCACCTCGGGTGTTTGCGTATTCTTGTTTGCGGTGCTACAGTTTCAGCTGCTTTTAAAAGTCCTGCTTGCAGTTCTTGCCAATTTTGTTGTCTTAAATTTTGTGGTTCTTTTGTAAATTGTTCGTTACCATTTATCTTTTGTGCATCATATTTACGGCGTGGAGATTTCTTAGTGAATTTTCTTTTCTCTGGAATGACATTTAGGGAGAATTTTGTTGGGTTATGGTCGGAATCTTGGTCTAGTCCGTTTAGGACTTCAAGTTTAATGATTTATACTGTATTTACGCGGGAGATAATTACATGATACAACTCATATTCAAATAGTAATGGATTTGGTGAGATCCAAACTTTGGTTTTCGAGGCTCTTTCTTGGAGTCGCATTCCATTCCGTTTGGTCTGTGTAAGTCCTAACCATTTGCCTACCCAATATCGATATTTCTCTTCTTTTCTAATCTGTGCATTGAAATCGCCCATAAGGATTTTGACATGGTTGTTTTGGATTTTTGGAGAATATTATCAAATTGGTTCCAGAATTCTTTTACTTCTTCTACTTTGTTTTTGTTAGTGACATTAGTTGGTGCATGTCCGTTGATTAGAGTGTATATCATATTAGCTGATTTTATAGTCATCGTGGAGAGCCGATTTGAAAGTCATGACTGAATCAGGTATTGATGTATCTATTATAAATCCAGTTCCAAATTGTGGACAATTGGTCATGGCTCGTTTTCCAGGTTCTCCTTTGTGTATCCTGTATCCTTCTGAATCAAAAGGATGTTCATCTGTACATTGTGATTCCTGAAATACGATAGTTTTGATTTTACGTTCTCTGGATTTGTCCACGATGTTTTTAATTTTTCCATTTTAAGAGAGAATTTACGTTAAATGTCATTAGCCTAATTCTCGATTTTGGTTTGGTTTTATTATTACGGGGTTTTTAAGCACTCTGATTTACTTCCATGCACACTTCCGTGGTCGCCCCAGAATCCGAATAGACCACCAATTGCTGTTTTTCAACCGTGGGATTTAACCCACTGGGGTCATTTGTCTTTGAAGGTGAAATATCCATTTTGATTTATTTGGACTGGATTTATGACTGAAGTCGAGATTTCAGTCTGGATAAGCTCTGAGTTCCACTTCTGAGTTTTATAGATCAGCCGCCACTAACATGTGGAACTGACGCTGTAGGGATACCGCCACAAACCTGTGGAACCGTCGTCCCCTTTGTCCAAATAGCCTTGGACAACAGCTTTTATAGTATCCGAAGAAGCTAGGTTGCCTCTTCCGCCAGTTCCACCGTACCAATTATCTTCACCTTCGTCTTCTCTTACATTCATAACCATTTTCGTTAGTGACCTTATGTCTGAGAAGTACATCGATAATTTCTTCTCTTATCACCTAAACTTCTGCTGAAGCGCTTTTATTTTTATCTGTGCAGTCATTAACTGTGTTGTTTTATCCTCAACTTTTCCATCAGTTTTTTTTGTTTAGTGACGTATTTACTATAAAAGACTGATCTCAACTTGTTTATGAACTCTAACAACACATTTGTAAAGTTTTATCAATAGTATCTTCACAAAAAGGAGGCTTCATTCAGGTGACAATTTTTTGGAAATGCTATGGATGCAAAGGAACAGTTTCTTCTTGAATATTCCTCGTCTGACCATGTCTTCTTCACGAAAGTACTGGGAACGAACACCTGAAGCATTTGTAGGAAATCCGTTCTCCTTGCGAACTGCTTTTACAAGAGCATGCCTTAGATCCTTCCTTTTTTGGAAATCTGAAATATTTTTTTGAAACTCTTAACCACAGCTTGGGTTTCCGGTACTTTGCTGGAATAAAGGCAGATGAATTGGGTAAATACATCATCGCACACCGTTATTTGCTGGTGCGCCCTTCTAGGTCTAAGTAAGGGTCCCACCAAATCAATGAATACTTTCTGGAAAGGGCGATCAACAAGTGTAGATGCCATCCACCCTACATTAGCATTGTGAGTTTTGACATAGCACAGAATTTACAACCGTTCAATACGGTTTTAATACCACCGTTCACTCTTTTTCATATCGATTGTCGTCGTATTTTCTCTCTAGTTTTAAAGAAGCCTCAGTGCCCGCCAACGGGGGCTCAAGGAAATATATAACAACAAGGCAACGAATTCCTGACGCACGCCTATCTATAGGTTCTTACCATAGTGTGAGCGGCAGCAGAGAACATTATCCTTAAGAACATATCGTTAGGCATCCTTGAATACTGAGCTGATGATCGGTACTATTTTAGTGACTTCATGGACGCTATCCTCCTGCTCTCGGTTGTTTTTTTTAATTTTTTTTACACATTCAGCCCAGTTCATGTGCTTTGTGATCCCTAGACCATTCTGCGTTCCCGAAATCCTATTCGACTTTTCTTCCACCGTCCGGTCAAATCGTGACATAACGTCCGACCGTTGATCGTTAGCTTCCAAGGCAAACTGGGTGTGTTCCAGATAGTACATAAATATACCTCTGAAATAAACTACATATTTTACATTTTTGGAGGCAATAGCTAACTAATGGCCTGCTCCCTATCAGGATGGATTGTTATCCCTTATGGAGCAACTATATGAAATAAGAACTACACTGACTTGCAAACAAATTATATTGAGTGGATTAACAGTTAATTCTGCTCCCCATACTCTCTCAAAAACTTCTTTAAAATGCTGAATGTGCTCACCCACCGAACTTGTATAAATAACCAAGTCATCCGAATAGTGGTACACAAATTTATATTCTACATCGGAGAAAATCCCTTCGAGCAATTGGGATAGTACTGCGACACCCACACACAGACGAAAAGGTACCCTTTTAAATTCATGGACGTTCTATTCTGTCGTAAACTCCATAATGCGTTTAGAATTTTTTGCTTGGGCCATATGACCGGCCTAGTTAAATTCTGGAGCCAGCCGAACAAGAGTGTGGATCCAACCTGTGCCGATCGTAAAATCATTTAAATACCCATATCCAAACATTGTTCGATATTCTCCATTTGACTTGGATACCAAAAGATATGCGAGCCATGAATGGAGACTTGGAAGCCGAATAATTCCTTGTTGCAGCACCTGTTATATTAATTCTTTCATTATCTTCATCCTTGGATGGGAGAAGCGATATGCTGATCTTTGAACCGGAATATCATCTTACAATTAAAGATTATATACGATCAACGAAGAAACCCCCAATTTATTTGTCCAAAGGTGTGAAAATTCCGAATGTAAGCTTGTTGTTTTCATCTTCGTCTCAGGACATACAGGGTGTTTCAAAAATGACCGGTATATTTGAAACGGCAATAAAAACTAAACGAGCAGCGATAGAAATACACCGTTTGTTGCAATATGCTTGGGACAACAGTACATTTTCAGGCAGACAAACTTTCGAAATTGCAGTAGTTACAATTTTCAACAACAGATGGCGCTGTGGTCTGGGAAACTCTATAGTACGATATTTTCCACATATCCACCATGCGTAGCAATAATATGGCGTAGTATCTGAATGAAATTACCAGAAACCTTTGACAACGTGTCTGGCGGAATGGCTTCACATGCAGATGAGATGTACTGCTTCAGCTGTTCAATTGTTTCTGGATTCTGGCGGTACACCTGGTCTTTCAAGTGTCCCCACAGAAAGAAGTCACAGGGGTTCATGTCTGGCGAATATGGAGGCCAATCCACGCCGCCTCCTGTATGTATCGGATAGCCCAAAGCAATCACACGATCATCGAAATATTAATTCAGGAAATTAAAGACGTCGGCCGTGCGATGTGGCCGGGCACCATCTTCCATAGACCACGAGGTGTTCGCAGTGTCGTCTAAGGCAGTTTGTACCGCCACAAATTCACGAAGAATGTCCAGATAGCGTGATGCAGTAATCGTTTCGGATCTGAAAAATGGGCCAATGATTCCTTTGGAAGAAATGGCGGCCCAGACCAGTACTTTTTGAGGATGCAGGGACGATGGGACTGCAACATGGGGCTTTTCGGTTCCCCATATGCGCCAGTTCTGTTTATTGACGAAGCCGTCCAGGTAAAAATAAGCTTCGTCAGTAAACCAAATGCTGCCCACATGCATATCGCCGTCATCAATCCTGTGCACTATATCGTTAGCGAATGTCTCTCGTGCAGCAATGGTAGCGGCGCTGAGGGTTTGCCGCGTTTGAATTTTGTATGGATAGAGGTGTAAACTCTGGCGCATGAGACGATACGTGGACGTTGGCGTCATTTGGACCGCAGCTGCAACACGGCGAACGGAAACCCGAGGCCGCTGTAGGATCACCTGCAGCACTAGCTGCGCCTTGCCCTCTGTGGTTGCCGTACGCGGTCGCCCTACCTTTCCAGCACGTTCATCCGTCACGTTCCCAGTCCGTTGAAATTTTTCAAACAGATCCTTAATTGTATCGCTTTTCGGTCCTTTGGTTACATTAAACCTCCGTTGAAAACTTCGTCTTGTTGTAACAACACTGTGTTCTAGGTGGTGGAATTCCAACACCAGAAAAATCCTCTGTTCTAAGGAATAAACCATGTTGTCTACAGCACACGTGCACGTTGTGAACAGCACACGCTTACAGCAGAAAGACGACGTACAGAATGGCGCACCCACAGACTGCGTTGTCTTCTATATCTTTCACATCACTTGCAGCGCCATCTGTTGTTGAAAATTGTAACTACTGTAATTTCGAAAGTTTGTCCGCCTGAAAATGTACTGATGTCCCAAGCATATTGCAACAAACGGTGTATTTCTATCGCTGCTCGTTTAGGTTTTATTGCCGTTTCAAATATACCGGTCATTTTTGAAACACCCTGTAAGTGCTCCAACTGTACACCTAAGCCCTCTTCTTCCTTCTTCCCTTCTTCTTCTACAGGTCGTCCACTATTTATTGACTACTACGTTGCCACGAAGTCCCTTATGATCGCAAAAGAGAAAACCTTGTAGCCTGAAACCGAACGAAAACCTTTTGACCGACCAGTCAGTCATGAGACTAATCCTATCAGTAATGTCTGCCACTACAATAAAATTAGTACCCAGCACGCCAATAACCCGCACTCTCACTTTCGAAGTAAAATCTTATAACCTAAGCTTCAAGAACACTACCCTTTTTAACTTTAGGTTACACTGATTGACAGCGTTGTATGTATACAATCTCCCGTCTTTCCCGCTAATTTTCGGAGACCCTTATTTTCACAAAATTAAACATAATCTGTTGCAGAAACGGCACTCCCTGAATCTAACAAAGCGTGAAAAGTAAGTGGCTGTTAATGGTGGCACGAACAAATGGTACGTTTTGTAGGCCACGAGTCTTCCCCGTGCTGATGGCTTTGTGCTCCCCCTTTTTCCTTCCAGCAGTTGTCTGGAGCTCTCGACCTCTTATCGTTTGTTGCAGTTCCTACTTATGTGTCCCACTCCGTTACAATATCAACACCTTATCCCTTCCTAACTTTAAGATATCCACATCCGACGTATCGACCAGTGTAGCTTGCTTTTGGAACCCCACAATGAAAGTAAGAGGTCTAACAACTTCCCCAACCGAATCCAATGACAAATCGTCTCATTCCGCCAGACATCCATGAACTGGCTTCTGTATCTCGGCAAATGCTTTATCTGACATCGCAAGCTCCGGTACAAGACGACAGACAACCCAGTTAAGCACGTCGAAGGCTCCAAGATCTTCACTTACTGGCAATCACACATATGAATCACGATGTTCTGTGTGTCTGTCATACTGCGGTCACCCAGGAGACGCCCCACTCTGTATCGCACAGTCTCTTCCGAAACATGGGCAACTGTCAGAGGCAACAGCCCAGTCGCTGAAGGCGAGAGCGTCAACGCGTCATGTGTGACCGCTCAGAAGTAACTGACTTTCCTACTCATTCCATACACACGTAGGTCTCCAGTCACGTGACCCACTCCTCATCTCTGCTTCAGTGATGGTGTTAAGGGATGGTGCCAATCTCTGTAACGGTGACTGTGTCGTTTTTTGAAAACACATCATTAAGGGGCTCCGGAACACCCTATACTTGCAATGTTAAAATAACGCTTATAAATTACATCTTTCCTCACAAAGTTTTTGAGGTAGGAAGTTGAACTTTTTACAGATTATTTATTGGAATATGGGCTACAACGTAACACAGGGATTTTACAAAATTTTAGTTCAGTTATTAAAGATGATTTTTTTTTCAATTGTAATGAAAATTCACATTTTTTTTGCAATTTTTTATTTATATATTCAAAAATATACAGTTTTTTGGAAAAAGGCTGTGTTAAATTATGCAGAAGGTACTGTGTAACATTTACTGAAAGTCTGAAACAAATATGTTTGGAAGATCCTTAGAAAACATGTAATTAGTATGAGAAAATAAAAGTTTTGGGAATCGAGCGACAAAGATTGGATTAACTTTTTAGTGCATTCCAGGTCCATAGGATGGATTATCTTCATCCTCTGCAAACTCCTCATCCAGCTTCCTCTTGTTCCTCCTCCTGTTTACTCTTGCTTGTATTTCTAGACTCTTTACAGCCCTGTCTGCAGTCCGAAGGCGTTCCTTGTCTAAAGCAAGCATCGCTCGTTGTTGTGTTCGTAGATTTTGCTACCATTTTCTTCAGTTGCAGTTACTGCAACACTGTTCCAAAAGGTGGTCATGTATGAACACTTACCACATTTCAGTTGTATTTCACTAGCAAGTCCTACGTGCTTTATTATGGAGAGTTCCAGACCAACTTCACTACAATGAATACATCTTACACAGTTTGAAAACATTCCTTTGAGAACCGACATATCAAATATTTCATTCACATCCGATTCGCCCATAAAGCATTCATAGTTTTCACTCATTGAACCAAGCTTCTTCTGTGAAGTATTTTCTTTCCCACTTTGACTGCTATGGGCAGGTGTACTTGAGAGGTTAGGTTCACTCACTTGGTTATCGTCTTTATTGTTTACAGTAATAACACATACCTTTGGCTTTCCAACATTTCTCCTTTTCTTAAAAGCCTTTAGAGCATTTCTAATAACTTTACTTTTACTCATTATTATACTTCAACAAAACAGAGACTCAAGAAACAGAATTAATTACGAATATTTTCGAGATAACGACAGAGTAAATAAACATGAAACAATCGACAATCACACCAGCGATATATATTGAACCATCACAGGTTAGCCACAACACATACTTTATCTCACATCACTAAAATGTACCTGATGAACACGGACGTTAATAATAACACCATTTGACAGCAGTTTAACAGCGCCACAGTGGGTCACGCCCAAGTAGAACACATTTTAAAAAAAATTTAAAAATAGTTGTAGTCTTCGGAATTGAAAAAATTATATATTTATTAAAAGGTAATAGTCTGCAGATTCAGAAAACGCAAAAAGTAAAAAATTGAACTTTTCATGATTTTGAGCCTTTCCGGAGCCCCTTAAGCTACGTCTCTCAGTAACTGATTCATTGAAACTCATGAAACATACATAAACAATTCAATAACTGGTACCTCAGGTAATATAAACTGTAGTGTCATTATTCATACTTACATGCAGTACTAAAGCAATTCTACGGTAGATGGTTGTACTTACGCATGCAGTAAGGGACATTCCTTTCCTTGTATTTTCCGTCAGCTGTGCGAAAACGTACAGTCAAACACGAGTATGTTTTAATCATTAACTCAGATCACTAAACGTAATGTATTCATATCACTATATTCCTATTTCTTACATCTGTGCAGTGGGGTCCGACCGCATTTTCATCCGCGCCGCCCCCGCCAGTCAGCCCGCACGCTATTCGTTCGTTTCCTTTGTCTACTGTTTTCTTGTACGGAGAACTTTCGATACGTAGCGTTATAAATACGGATTATTCGCCGAATAGGATGCTAGTTTACTTTCAGAGGCAGACTGAAGAATGAATTTGTCAGGAAGAGTATGTTGTTGTTGTTTGTTGTTGTGGTCTTCAGTCCTGAGACTGGTTTGATGCAGCTCTCCATGCTACTCTATCCTGTGCAAGCTTCTTCATCTCCCAGTACCTACTGCAACCTACGTCCTTCTGAATCTGCTTAGTGTATTCATCTCTTGGTCTCCCTCTATGATTTTTACCTTCCACACTGCCCTCCAAGGCTAAATTTGTAATCCCTTGTTGCCTCAGAACATGTCCTACCAACCGGTCCCTTCTTCTTGTCAAGTTGTGCCACAAGCTCCTCTTCTCCCTAATTCTATTAAATACCTCCTCATTAGTTATGTGATCTACCAATCTAATCTTCAGCATTCTTCTGTAGCACCACATTTCGAAAGCTTCTATTCTCTTCTTGTCCAAACTATTTATCGTCCATGTTTCACTTCCATACATGGCTACACTCCATACAAATACTTTCAGAAACGACTTCCTGACACTTAAATCTATACTCGATGTTAACAAATTTCTCTTCTTCAGAAACGCTTGTCTTGCCATTGCCAGTCTACATTTTATATCCTCTATACTTCGACCATCATCAGTTATTTTGCTCCCCAAAAAGCAAACCTCCTTTACTACTTTGAGTGTCTCATTTCCTGATCTAATTCCATCAGCATCACCCGACTTAATTCGACTACATTCCATTATCCTCGTTTTACTTTTGATGATGTTCATCTTATATCCTCCTTTAAAGACACTGTCCATTCTATTCAACTGCTCTTCCAAGTCCTTTGCTGTCTCTGACAGAATTACAATGTCATCGGCGAACCTCTAAGTTTTTATTTCTTCTCCAGGGATTTTAATACCTACTCCGAATTTTTCTTTTGTTTCCTTTACTGCTTGCTCAATATACAGAATGAATAACATCGGGGAGAGGCTAAAACCTGTCTCATGCCCTTCCCAACCACTGTTTCCCTTTCATGTCCCTCGACTCTTAAAACTGGCATCTGGTTTCTGTACAAATTGTAAATAGCCTTTCGCTCCCTGTATTTTACCCCTGCCACCTTTAGGATTTGAAAGAGAGTATTCCATACAACATTGTCATAAGCGTTCTCCTAGTCTACAAATGCTAGGAACGTATGTTTGCCTTTCCTTAATCTTTCTTCTAAGATACAGGAAGAATAGGCGCATAGAATTCATTCTACGGAAGAGTAGGCTAACAGAATTCATCATTTAAGGATGAGACAGAAAACTGAAATTTTTTAATTCATAAGATGGCATTGTCTTGTGTATGTGTACAATCAGTTTAAATAAACCTTTCTTAAGCTTTGCATATGACTTGATTACTCGCATGTGACTTGATAATTTTTAATTTCGTTAAAATGTAATGGTAGCTCAAGATATATTTAGTGCCCCCTCCCTGAGGTTTTCCTGTAAGTACTATTGCATCTGTGTGATTGGTGCATAAACAGTTGTTTAAACGCCCTTTAGAATCGTAAAATATCGGCGAGCACGAAGTGCTGGCGTCAGTGAGAATACTGATATTGTATTCGGTACTCCCAGTCTAGTAATGTATGTCTCTAGCTACTGATCAGTCAGATATTAAACATTATCTTTGGTTGTCCTTTTAACGATAGGAAACAGTGGTTATAATTTACGTCATCTTGGAATTTCTGATTAATGTATTTTAATTTCGAATTGCTTGGAGTACTATTTGCTTTCGGAGATTAGGACTTCATTTGCGTATAACAGTGCTATTAGTATATGAATTCTTAGCTTCATCTCTTTGTTTTCTACCATTGTTTCAGTTATTTCTTTTATGTGTTAGTTGCGCTGTAATTTTTGCTGAATGCATCCTCCCGTTATATTTAATGTGCTTCATTGTGGCGGGAATTGATTGTTCAGGAGTCGACTCAACAAATTATTTTGGCAGTTGGGAGTACTTGAAAATACTATAAATGTCATGTTACGGTCGGTTTGCAACAATTTACTACTTTTTTACATCCTGGAAACCAACCATTATATCAAGTACCTCTGCCTGTTTCGACTTGTGTATTTTATTATTTTCATGATTTTGTGTTTGTTATATTTTTCCCCACTTAAAAAACTATTTCCCGCTGTTGTACAATTAGATTCAGTGTTATTTATGACGAATTTGTGTGACTCTGTATGTGATGTCATGGGAATGTGCGGTTTCATTGCAGTCACTTAGCTTTTCTGTCTGAGCTGTATATTCAGGGTTGTTATGATATCATTGATCAGATCGATACATCGTATCGAACACTCTTGTTTATCCGTCAGTGATGTTTGCAGCTGGGTGCATGTATTACTCTGAAGTGAACACGATGAAATGAAAAAAATTATATTCAGTTTAAATAGAGAAAACAATTCTGACATATTAAAGGTAAATGATAAATCTATACATTGAATAAAAAACACAACGTAAGTAGAGATAAATTATGGAGGACAAGCGACATGTAATAAACAAACGAAGATCCCAACAAAGAGGATAATGCGTAACAGCCAGCTGCTTGTTATTACGTACGGTTCCTATTTACACTCAATGTTTTCAGAGAATTAAAAGCAGAAAACATGGTCACGCTAGTGAAAATGCAGGCAGCGCGCATTAAAATACAAACGAAAAGTTATAACGCGTTCATTATAAGGAAATATTTAAAACAGTCAGGTGAGTTCATCTACCTATCTGTTGTGCACTCGAATACATTAATTTATGGAGGGAACATGGCCTACGTCTTTAACAGTGGATGCTAAAAATTATAGAGTTGCTCAGTTGCTCAGTGTACCGGTTAATAAAAGAAGAAACAACTAATGCAGCAGTTTTAGTTTATCACATACGTCACCAAAGTAATGATTTTTGCAGGAAAATCGTACACCCAAGGAGCAGATACTAACATGTCGCAGTCTCCCTCAGCTCGACATCTGAGTCGTCCTAGCGGAATGCAGATCGAGGATTTCAGAGATGCAGAAGGGAAGACTTGACGATGTAGCAACGATGCATCAGCTTAATCATAGTCCCTGAGTCCGTTGCACGCGCGTGTGACTGTGGACAGCGACAAGTATGAGGAAACTAAACGGTATGTTATTCTCTTTTTGAATTATTAGACTAACTTGTTCCACTTATGAACAAACATAGGAGCACCAACTGCGACATAATCGCGTGTACAAACAGTGATCCAATACTGTACAATGGTTTATTATTCCAGTCTCTGATCGCAAATGAAATCTTTAGACGATGACCGGTTTCAGTCTGTCATGACCGTCTGAAGATCTGAAGATTGTCATTACAGACTGAAACCGGTTATTGTCTAAAGAATTCATTTGTGATCAGAGACTGGAATAATAAATCGTTAAACATAGGAGCATTGTACGTTAGGTAAAACCGATAGAGGCACTGCATGTGTATAGTCTCTGTCATCAGTTTGGGAAGAATGGATGATAATGCTGGTTGAAGAATTTCTTGTTTTCAAAATCTGGAAATTACCATGCTCATTTCTTGAACAGGTATATTTACGACCACTTGTGCTGTCCTCTTTAAACATACAGTGAGATCAAAAAGTCAGTGTAAATTTGGAAACTCAATAAATCACGGAATAATGTAGATAGAGAGGTACAAATTGTCACACATGCTTGGAATGACATGGGGTTTAATTAGAACCAAAAAAATAGAAAAGTTCAAAAAATGTCCGACAGATGGCGCTTCGTCTGATCGGAATAGTAGTAATTAGCATAACAAAGTAAGACAAAGCTAAGATGATGTTCTTTACAGGAAATGCTCAATATGTCCACCATCATTCCTCAACAATAACTGTAGTCGAGGAATAATGTTGTGAACAGCACTGTAAAGTATGTCCGGAGTTATGGTGAGGCACAGGAGTCGGATGTTGTCTTTCAGCATCCCTGGTGATGTCGGTCGATCACGATACACTTGCAACTTCAGGTAACCCCAAAGCTAATAATCGCACGGACTGAGGTCTGGGGACCTGGGAGGCCAAGCATGACGAAAGTGGCGGCTGAGCACACGATCATCACCAAACGACGCGTCTAGCAATATGGGGTGGAGCGCCATCCTGCATAAACATCGTACGTTCCAGCAGGTGCTTATCAGCCAGGCTGGGGATGATGCGATTCTGTAACATATCGGCGTACCTCTCACCCGTCACGGTAGCAATTACATAACCAGAATCACGCATTTCCTCGAAGAAAAAAGGCCCGATAACGGTAGATGTGGTAAATCCAACCCTTACCGTGACTTTCTCGTCGTGCAATGGAATTTGCAAGACAGTTCTATGATTTTTGGTAGCCCAAATTTTGCAGATGTGGGCGATGACAGACCCTCTGAGCTTCGTCTGTCCACAACACGTTACCCAACCAAACGTCATCTTCCGCCATCTTTTGAAACGCCCACACCGCAAATGCCCTCCGCTTCACTAAATCGCCAGGTGATAGTTCATGATGCCGATGGATTCTGTACGGATAGCATCGGAGGGTACACCTCAGTGCCAACCAAACAATAGTGTATGGAATGTCGGTGTGACGTGCGACTGCACGAGCGCTGACTTCCCTGTGCATAGACGAACCCGCTACAGTCTCCATTTCTTCCTGAACTGTCTCAGCACCATTACGCCTTGTGCTCGGTCGGGCACTACGGGGTATATCGTCTGAACAACCCGTGGCTTCGAACTTCGAAATCATTCTCGCCACAGCTGCATTTGTCAACGGACCTTTACCCGTTCGAATCCCCTACCTATGGCGATATGATCGTAACGCTGAACTAGCAAATTCCCGATTCTGATAATACAGCTTCACTGAAAGCGCCTTTTCTGGTATCGTCAACATGCTAAGACTGCTTGCGCATCTGATTCTCTCTCTCATTGCAGCTCCTTTTATACACAATTTTCACGCGCAGTCACTGGTCATTGACGTTTTAATGTCCAGCGCCATCTGTCCGACTTTTGTGAACTTCGTGTTTTTTTTTTTTTTTGTTCTTGTCATTCCAAGAATGTGTGTAAATTTTTACCTCTCTATCTACATTATTCCGTGGTTTATTACGTTTTCAAATTTACACTGAATTTTTGATCACCCGGTATGTGTATGGTTCAAATGTCTCTGAGCACTATAGGACTTAACATCTATGGTCATCAGTCCCCTAGAACTTAGAACTACTTAAACCTAACTAACCTAAGGACAGCACACAACACCCAGCCATCACGAGGCAGAGAAAAACCCCAACCCCGCCGGGAATCGAACCGGGGAACCCGGGCGTGGGAAGCGAGAACGCTACCGCACGACCACGAGATGCGGGCGGTATGTGTATGGATTCATATACTACATGTATGGTTTTTATATATGACCGATTTTCTAATTCTTTAAATTGAAAAGTCCTATGTCAAGGAGAGAATATCCATAGACGGCTAACTTTTTTATTGTAATATTAATACATGCTTCCAACTCCTATACATTAACTAGCTACATATGTTCATTGTATTTAATTTCGATTTTCAGTGTATTCCATCAGTTCTAAACTGTCGAGACAGACTGAAAGTATTCCCCAATAAGGTTGTTGGATCGATGCAACGACTTCTCTCATCGTGAGTATGTCGACACTTCTACGATTGTTCTAAATTAGTGCCGGATTTTAAATCTTCATTGCATTTTACACGCTTCTTTACTTCTTTAGATATGGAGTTAGTTGTATACAACAGCATCGCCTGTGAGTGGTGCTGATGGTACCCGAGAATCCTTCCATGTAACCTGAGTACTGTACATCAGAGGATTTATTTCAGTTCCTCATTGTTTCCATGATGTTCGGTTTTTCCTGTTGAAGCTTCTTCGTCAAGTGTAATACGATGTGATCTTCGTTCGTGGTCGTTTCTTGATAAGTTCTGGCTTCAATTATTAATTATTAAATGTAAGTTTTCACTGAGTGAAGTGTATTTACAACAGCGTTTTTAATGAAATACGTGCTCTCTCTCTATATATATATACATACATACACACACACACACACACACACACACACAACAACAAGACAGAAAAATAAGTAACACTCAGCAGTCTTCCTTAATAAATTTTCTTCCTAATTCTTCAACCATTTTACGAATCTGTTGTTTAGTCAGTGTTTCAGCAGGTCGACTCGATCATTCCATATGTTTCAATTTTATACTCGTTCCGTTATGTTCTTGACTGAACTATCGTGGAATTACAAAATGTGAGACGGAATGCGAAAAGGGACCTCTGGTCGAAGTAGTAAAATTTTCAGTACAAGAAAAGCGTTCAATAACGTCTAAAACATACACCTTTTTTGTATATGAAAATAATTTGCTTAATTCTGTACATGGCCATATATATGAAAAGTTGTTTATATCCAACAGTAGTAAATAATATCATAAGAGCACCCAATGTCAGTCTTGTATGAACGGTCCTCTTGTCGGTATGGGGAAATAACACTTACCTGACAAGAGGATGTCCCTGGAAATCTCGCAGCTGTGTACATTGCCGATTTGAAGTTGTCCGTAACATAAAATAAAAATAATAATACTTCGCGAAAATAAAAAGAGCATGTTTCACTAATTTTCATTAATTTGGGGCCAGTTTATTTTGCGCTGCAGTGCGCTACAGGTCTGAAGGGGTTAACCACATAGTATGTAATGTCAACTTAAAAACATCTGTGCAATTTAGGAAAGGACATTTTAATGGTAATATATGTGCAGAATTTGTCTGTTAAATATGTTTCTAAAATATGTCCAATTAAACAATGGTAATAATGTGAAACTTTTAAATACGTTATCACAAAACACCTCTATTACAAGAGTCACTAACAACTGCCACGTAGAATAACTCCGAAAATATGACAGTAGCTGAAAAGTTTGTGGGAAAAATGTTGCCTGGGACAGCGGGGACCATTTATGACGATGGCTTTTTGTTGCTAGGTGGGGTCGCGTCAGACATATGAAGGTCACCTTTTTTTTTGTAAATGGGATGCTACAGTTCGGTACTTATTTTCTGATAGCGGCTATCGAGACAAATCCAATTGTGTGTAAGAGTAAGGTCTTTGAATGTCAACGAAGATCAAAAAGGGGGAATGAGCGTCCATTTACTGAATTATCGTGGAATTCCAAAAAGAGAGACGGAATGCGAAAAGGGACCTCTTGTCGAAGTAGTAAAATTTTCAGTACAAGAAAAGCGTTCAATAACGTCTAAAACATACACCTTTTTTGTATATGAAAATAATTTGCTTAATTCTGTACATGGCCATATATATGAAAAGTTGTTTATATCCAACAGTAGTAAATAATATCATAAGAGCACCCGATGTCAGTCTTGTATGAACGGTCCTCTTGTCGGTATGGGGAAATAACACTTACCTGACAAGAGGATCTCCCTGGAAATCTCGCAGCTGTGTATATTGCCGATTTGAAGTTGTCCGTAACATAAAATAAAAATAATAATACTTCGCGAAAATAAAAAGAGCATGTTTCACTAATTTTCATTAATTTGGGGCCAGTTTATTTTGCGCTGCAGTGCGCTACAGGTCTGAAGGGGTTAACCACATAGCATGTAATGTCAACTTAAAAACATCTGTGCAATTTAGGAAAGGACATTTTAATGGTAATATATGTGCAGAATTTGTTTCTTAAATATATTTCTAAAATATGTCCAATTAAACAATGGTAATAAAGTGAAACTTTTAAATACGTTACCACAAAACACCTCTATTACAAGAGTCACTAACAATTGCCACGTAGAATAACTCCGAAAATATGACAGGAACTGAAAAGTTTGTGGGAAAAATGTTGCGTGGGACAACGGGGACCATTTATGACGATGGTTTTTTGTTGCTAGATGGGGTCGCGTCAGACATATGAAGGTCGCCTTTTTTTTTTTTTTTGTAAGTGGGATGCTACAGATCGGTACTTATTTTCTGATAGCGGCTATCGAGACAAATCCAATTGTGTGTAAGAATAAGGTCTTTGAATGTCAACGAAGGTCAAAAAGGGGGGCATGAGCGTCCATTTACTGACGGTGTTCGAAGTGATGACCATTGGTATCAATGCAGAGCTGAAATCTAATTATCATGGATTGAGTGGTATTCCTTATCACTTCGGCACTTATCGAAACACATGCTCTGACAATCCTCTCTCGTATATCGTGGAAATAGTAAATATTCTCCGAATGCGACATATCCATCTAACGTGCCACTGACACGTAGACACCATTCGACGCTTCCGCAATACAACACTAATAGGAACGGCAAGAATAGTATCGTCGAATCAAGCAAATGTGAATGATGTATTCCTTCGAAGAATAAGTCGATATGCTTCTCATTTACGGATAATGCCAAAGAAATTCAGTGAAAGCTAGAGACATAGGCCTATACCCTGAAAGATATCCTCAACGTACTCATCCTACACGTCGTACATTTAAATATGTGTGTAATAAATTGAGAACAACTGGATCTTTAACGCATCGGAAACATATCTGGCAAAGGAAAGTTACTAACGAGGAAACTCATATTGGTACTCTTGCCACTGTGGTTCGAGATGCTTGTGATAGTTCGCGTCCAATCGCAAGGGAATCTGGCATGAGCCAGAGTCGTGTTGTTCTGGTTCTGCATCGCCATAAATATCGCCGTTACCATATCAGTCTCACCAAGAATTAACTGGTACGGATTGTATGAATCGCATTGAATTCTGCCGGTGGGCTTGACTCAGATTCAGAAGGATGACACATTTATTAATTTGATTTTATTTGCTGAGGAGGCTACATTCAGCAACTATGGAATTGTTAATTTGCATAACATGCGTTAATGGGCAACTGAAAATCCATGTTGGCTGCTTCAAGTTGCACAGCAAAAACTGGTCGGTGAATGTATGGTGTGGAATTCTGGAGGAGAGAATTGTAGCCCCCTATTTCATCTAAGGAAATCTTAATGGTAGGAAGAACACCACTTTCCGGCAAGAAACATTACGTCTGTTATCGGAAGAAATACCTCCAGGAACAAGGGGCAGAATGTGGTATCAACACGTTGTGTGCCCAGCTCCTATCACACTTTCGGAGTTATTCTTGGTGGCAATAGTTAGTGACTGACCCTGTATGTAATATTCAGCCTATCGTAACTCATTCAAATTCAGAGTTGGAAATTATTTTTTTACGGACTGTTCAGAATTTAATGATGAACGTAAAAATTAGAATAACTCAAAACCCAAAATTTTCGAAAAGAGGTCCCACTTCGCTCACCGTCCAACATGCGTTTCTCGCTTCTTGTAATCTTTCCCTTACAGCTGTTCATCAACGTGTGTAAGGCGGCTTGATTGTCAGTACACAGTTCTCTCGGTCGATTCAAACCCGAAATTATACACTATTATCCAAAGCGACGAATGCAACGTATAGCTGATAGAACAGACGGCGCCACGGTATTGTGCTTCAGCTGGTGAATTTGTCACAAGACGTCCGTTTCTAGCGGATCAGACAATGGGTCATCCTCTTGTGGTAAGTGTGGTGTCACCGCCAGACACCACACTTGCTAGGTGGTAGCTTCAATCGGCCGCGGTCCATTAGTACATGTCGGACCCGCGTGTCGCCACTGTCAGGATCGCAGACCGAGCGCCACCACAAGGCAGGTCTCGAGAGACTGACTAGCACTCGCCCCAGTTGTACGACGACGTTGCTAGCGACTACACTGACGAAGCCTTTCTCTCATTTGCCGAGAGACAGTTAGAATAGCCTTCAGCTAAGTTAATGGCTACAACCTAGCAAGGCGCCATGTGTACCATTGCATGTATCTCAAGATAGTCTCACTTGTCTCATCAAGATTGCTGTATACCAAAGGACGATATAAAAGTTAAGTGTTCTAGTAGCTACGTTCTTTTCTTTATCACATTCATTACGAATCCTGTTCCAGACTTCGCGCCAGTCGGCGTGTGTGTACGCGTGCCCTTTCGCCTACCCGTCTCTGAGGACTGGCTGCCTTATCAGTCCACTACAGTAAGAACTCCACTGGTGCAGCGTCTAGCTGGAGTATGGCCTTCAAAACCAGAATAAGCGCAGGCAAGCATTTTTGAGCCTCCATGAAAGAATATATCTCAATTCATAGCTCACTTCCTTTTTATGTACTGAAATATGCCTTCACAACTGTCGAGTGACTAACCATTGGTTTATATCTAAACCGTCAATTATTTTCGCTCGTAATTTTTCAGAAACTTTTCGAGTCTGTGGTTTAGCCTGTATGTTAGCAAGTTGACTTGATTTTCCGACATGTTTCAACTTCATAGTCGTTTAATTGTATTGGTGAAGGTACTTTCGTGGGATTTAATTGTGTTTCTTGCTCCTTGTAATTGTTTCTTGATAGGTATTCATTAACTAGTGTACAGCAGCTTCTCTCGGTTGATTCATACCTGAAATTACAAGTTTTTTGTCAAAGATATCGTAAGTTAATGCTGTTGGGTAGGAAGATCAAACCTGTAATGTTCGGATACAGTATTACATGTGTCCTGCTTGACACAGTCATGTCGTTTAAATATCTGGGCGTAACGTTGCAGAGAGATCTGAGGTGGAACAAGCATGTGAAATGTGTGGTAGGGAAGGAAAATGGTCGGTTTCGGTTTATTGTGAGAATTTTAGGAAAGAGTGATTTACCTGTAAAAAAGACAGCATATGGGACGCTAGTGCGAACTATTTTTGAGTGCTGCTCGAGGGTTTGGGAACCGTACGAGGTCCTATTCAAGGACGACATTGAAGCAATTCAGAGGCGGGCTTCTCTATTTGTTACAGTTAGGTTCGAACAACACCCAATTGTTACACAAATACTTCGGGAACTCAAACGGGAATCCCTGTAAGGAAGATGACGTTATCTTCGTGGAACACCATTCAGAAAATTTAGAGAACCGGCATTTCAAGGTGACTGTAGATCGATTCTACAGCCACCAAAGTACATTGCGCGTAAGGAGCACGAAGATATAATACGAGAAATTGGGGCTTATTCGGGGTAGTGCAGACAATCGTTTTTCCCTTGCTCTGTTTGTGAATGCAACTTGAGGAGAAATGACAAGTAGTGATACAGATTACCCTCCTCCACGCACCGTACGATGGATTGTGGAGTGTCTATGTAGATGTAGATGTATATCCAATTTATAGACGGATCGAAGAGAGGGTAGCTCGGTATCTAGCTGCTGAAGTTGTTAAATGGCGCTGCTTTCGAGCATACCAGACAACGGGTCGTTCTCGCTCCACTGGTGCAGCATCAAGTTGGGATATCATCTCCGTAATCATAATAAGAATATGCAAGGAGTCTTGAACCTCTATCAAAGAGTGTACCGCAGTTCCTAGTTGATTTAGATACTGAAAAATGTTTTAAGTCATTTTCCTGTGGCTAACCACTGGTTTAAATCTAAATCTGAATAAGTAATCAATAGCAAACCAAATGCTTGGACAAGATATTGTTAAAAGTTAGACTTCCCGTAGCTTTTGGATGGTTATGCCCTTCCAAAGGGTTCATCACTGGAAGGCTATGCGAGGCTGTCTCTAAAAAGAATAGTTCGATGCAGTCAAAGGGTCGAGCCGCACACGTCTGCTATCATGCGCAGCAGCTAACTCGTTGCAAATATCAGTCTCTAGCTGTGATCCTGCAATCAGATAGTCTGTGCATTGGGTAAAATTGCAAATTAATAAAATAAAAGGTCATTTGAAGTAAAAGACAAAGAATAATTTGTAAAAATGGTACTACTCTGACTTCTTCAACTCGTATACACGGCAGAGAATTATGTTGAGTAATGTTTATGCATTAAAGAAAATCTCAAGTATACGGAAGATGGTCCTACGACATTCAGTTAATATCAAGGCAGCAAATAGCTTTATCAAATAAAATAAATTTGTGTTGAGAGCGTTGGTGGTGGTGGTGGTTAGTGTTTAACGTCCCGTCGACAACGAGGTCATTAGAGACGGAGCGCTAGCTCGGGTTAGGGAAGGATTGGGAAGGAAATCGGCCGTGCCCTTTCAAAGGAACCATCCCGGCATTTGCCTGAAACGATTTAGGGAAATCACGGAAAACCTAAATCAGGATGGCCGGAGACGGGATTGAACCGTCGTCCTCCCGAATGCGAGTCCAGTGTGCTAACCACTGCGCCACCTCGCTCGGTGAGAGCGTTACGTGAATAATGGTGGTATTCCCAAGAAAAACAATTATCCGAAACGTCGTAAAATTAAGTTCACTTTGTGATAACAATACACGAAATATTCCCCTGCTCGAAACAGTTCAGTGTTCAACATGATGACTAATAAATTAACACACGTGAGATGGAGTAGAAACTCATAATCTGCTTAAGTTCAATTTCGTAATGCTGTAGGAGAAAGATTATTGCAACGGCCGCTCATCACCAGTTCCTACACGATCAAATGCCACATGATACCACAGAGAGTTATGCCTTCTTCAAGAACTCGGCACAAAATGACTTCTTCGAGATCCAAATGAAAACTGTTCCCTTGAGCATCACTGGAAAATGTGTTCTTCTTCACGTGTCTCTTTCCTGGTTTTCCACTGGTGCAATGCCATCCGCAGCAATAATACGTCGCTCATGTTCTACGGACATGATTTAACTCGAGCACTTCCCGCATAAAACTAACAAATTACAATACTTAAATAAAGGAATGTTACACACTTTCTATCACACTCAGACCATCAACAAGTAATACAAATAAAGGTTTATACATACATAAATAACACAGCATTCTTGCGCAACTCTTCTCACTTTAAATGTGGGTCCCAAACAGAAGAGAAGTACTCGAGAATGGGTCGCACTAGTGTCTTATATGTGGTATCCTTTACAGATGAACCAAACGGTCTTGAAATACTTCTGAGAGACCAAGGTCGACCATTCTCCTTCCGCACAATAATCCCTACATGATCGTTTCATTTCACGTTGCTTTACAGCGTTACTCCTAGACATTCAATCGACTTGTCTGGGGCCAGCAGAATACTACTGATGCGGTATTCGAACATTGTGTGTATATTATTCTACTCATCTGCGTTAATTGACATATTTCCATATGTAGAGATAATTGCCATTCATCACACAAACTAGAACTTTAATCCAAGTCATCTTGTATACTCGTACGGTCACTCAACGACGTCCTTTTCCCCTACACCACAGCATCATTAGGAACCAGCAGCATATTGCTGCTCATCCGGTCTGCCAGACCATTTATCTGTTATATGTACAAAAAAGCAGCGGTCCTATCTTACTTCCCTGGGACACTCCTGACAATACCCTTGTCTCCGTTGAACATTTGCCATCGAGGACGACCTGCTGGGTTCTGTTGCTACAGAAGTCTTCGGGTCGCTCAACATGTCTGTGAAGTCATCCCTTATGCTCGGACCTTAACAGCTTCCAATGGGCACCCACCGTGTCAAATGCTTCCGTGCCCACTGCAATCGTATCTAACTGCTTCACAGAGCCAAAGTGGAATTACGTTGCGGTCGCACGCTGCCGAACAATGTGCACGGCGTGTTACGAGATGCCTGTGCCTGCAGCAGTCTACGTAACATATGTAAGTGGTTACCGTTGCTTGGTCACAGGTTAATTAAGTGCGAGATACGCTGTTGCAAATGCTGGTACATTTTTAGCCGGCATAACCAGCAGAATCTTGAATGCTAGCAAGCAAACGTGCATTGATTGTGTTGAACAGGTGCTGGATGTTGGTATATTGAACATATACCATTAATAATAGCTATGAGCTGGGAAATGAAGCACTCACAAATGTGAATACAGTTCCAATCACCTTAAGACAAGATCATGAAACAAAAGTATTGTCACGTAGAAGAATGTTTAATTAGATGAATGACGAAAACTAACTCACTTGACGAAAGTTTATTCAGGACTTGCACATACAAGAGCGCAGAGCGAACTGACTCCAGCAAGAACACATACGGTATACAGGTTGGTCCATTGATAGTGACCGGGCCAAATATCTCACGAAATAAGCATCAAACGAAAAAACTACAAAGAACAACATTCGACTAGCATTAAGGGGGAAACCAGATGGTGCAATGGTTGGACCGCTAGATGGCGCTGCCATAGGTCAAACGGATATGAACTACGTTTTTTTCAAAATGGAAAACCCATTTTGTATTACATATTCGTGTAGTACGTAAAGAAATATGAATGTTTTAGTTGGACCACTGTTCTCGCTTTGTGACAGATGACGCTGCAATAGTTACAAACGTATAAGTACGTGGTATCACGTAACATTCTGCCAGAGCGAACGGTATTTGCTTCGCGATACACCACCCGTGTTAAAATAGACCATTGCCAATTGCGGAAAAGGTCGATATCGTGTTGATGTATGTCTATTGTGATCAAAATGCCCAACGGGCGTGTGCTATGTATGCTGCTCGGTATCCTGGACGACATCATCCAAGTGTCCGGACCGTTCGCCGGATAGTTACGTTATTTAAGGAAACTGGAAGTGTTGAGCCGCATGTGAAACGTCAACCACGACTTGCAACAAATGATGATGCCCAAGTAGGCGTTTTAGCAGCTATCGCCGCTAATCCGCACACCAGTAGCAGACAAACTGCGCGAGAATCAGGAATCTCAAAAACGTCGTTGTTGAGTAATGCTACATCAACATCGATTGCACCCGTACCGTATTTCTATGCACCAGGAATTGCATGGCGACGACTTTGAAGGTCGTGTACAAATAGTTCAAATGGCTCTGAGTACTATGGAACTTAACACCTGAGATCATCAGTCCCCTAGAACATAGAACTACTTAAACCTAACTAACCTAAGGACATCACACACATCCATGCCCGAGGCAGGATTCGAACCTGCGACCGTAGCAGCCGCGTGGTTCCAGACTGAAGTTCCTAGAACCGCTCGGCCAGGATTGGCCTTCCGTAGAGATACTGTCAATATTTGCACATGAACCAGATCACAGCAAGACATTATCTTTCTGTAGTTGAGTAGCTTCTCTCGGCTTCCGTTGTACATCCGAAATTTTCCCCAGAACAGCACCAATCTCATACCCGCTGGCACCTGTGTGTAATTCTGTAGGTGCTCGCTCGTCATACAGACCAAGTACAGCGCCAGTCGTCAGAACTTTCCGCAGCACATCAAAAGTATCTTGTTGAGCACCTCCCCAGATCAATTTAGCATCAGCTTTTAACAACTCTAGGAGTGGCCTGGCTTTCATACAAAAGTGCTTGATAAAACGATGGTAATAAGAACATAATCCGAGGAAGCTTCTCACATCTCTAATACTTTTAGGAATAGGAAATTCCGTTATAGGTCTCACCTTCTGACCGCACACCTTCGTTTGATACAAGGTGTCCAAGTACTTTGATTTCTTTTGCTCCAGAGAGACACTTTCATTGATTACGTTTCAGTCCCCTTATTGGAGGCACTGAAGAACGGCCGTCAGTCTTGTAATGTGTTCATCAAATGTCTCTGAGTAGACTATAATGTCATCTAAATAACAAAGACACATCGTCCATTTCAGGTGCCATAGAAGATAATCCATCATCCGTTTAAGACTTGCTGGTGCATCAAACCAAACGGCATTACCTTAAACTTATACGGACTCTCAGGGGTGATGAATGCAGTTTTGTCACAGTCAGCCTCATCTACTTCGATTTTCCAGAATCCCGAGTACATGTCCATGGCTGAGAAAAACTTAGCCCCCTTCAGACAATCTAGTGTATCTTCAATTCGTGGAAGAGGGTCAACGTCCCTTTTAGTTATCTTATTAGGCTTTCTGTAATCAACACAAAAGCGCTAACTGTCATCCGTCTTCCTGACGAAGACCTCCACTGACGACCATGTGCTCTGCGAAGGATGAATGGTGTCATTCTCCATCATTTTCTCTACCTCGTCGGGAATTATTCGACGTTCCATTGCTGACACTCGGTATGCTCTCTGGTTTATTGGTTCATGGTCTCCAGTGCTAATCCGGTGCTTCACCATCGACTTGTCTAATTTGCTCTAAACCTGTGAATTGAAGCATTCAGAGAACTCTTCAAGAATGAAAAGTAGCTTCTTCTATTGTTCCTTAGTGAGACCTGGTGACAGTCGAGCTAGGAGATCTTGTCTTGTAGTGATAGTGCTAATCTCGCCCACAGACTTGGCATGGGAGGTTTCTATGACGCTCAGCTGTTCTCCAAATATCGGCTCTGCGTTTGCTACGCACATGCCTCTGGGAAGGATTTGTGGTTCTCGGCGACAGGTAACTATCCACAATTCACCGGATCCGTTCTTAAACGAGGCTACAGAGGCTGGGATGACCAACTTATTCTTCAGTGGTATGCTTCTCTTACATTCCACTGCAAGATCCATGGGTTGATGCATGACATGACACGTGACAGTTACCTTTCTAGCGCTGACTGCAGGAATGATCACTTCATTCAGCACACATAGTCTCCACGCATTTGGATGCGCAATTTCCTGTCCACAGTATCGCATCTCGTCTGGCATAATCTGCGAGCGACCACAATATGTAATACCCTGAGAATCTTTCAAAAAGTCCCATCCGAGAATGACGTCATGACTACGCTCTTGTAAGACGATGAATTCTAATAGCTGTGTATGGCCACTTATACCCACACGAATGGTACATCTTCCTGTAGGTTTTACATATTTCTCATTAGCCACCTTCAGCAGACATGTTTTGCTATCGACGAGCAACTGGCGACGATAGTTCTCCGAAATGACTGAAAATGATGCCCAGAGTCCTGAAGAGCTTGGTCTGGTCAGCCATCCAGGAGGATATCGACGTAGTTTCCAATCTTTTTGTAGTGATCGACGGCGGAGGATTTTTCTCTTCAGAGGCCTCACCTCCAAGGAAGGTCGCACCTTTTAGTTTTCTAGGTTGCAGCGGCTAGGTGATCGGCTGGAGCTTCTAAACGGTGATGGAGACCTTGATCGGCGTGCTGGGGAGAGTCCTCTCCAGTGGCTAGCTTGTGGCGATGGTGACTTACGTCGTCCTGCACCCACATCTTCTTGTTCATCTTCGTCGTCCCAGAGTTGGTGTCGCCTGAGATCGGTCTACTGTCTTCCGGCGCGGGCGTCATCAAATATCCCCGGCCTTTCTCGACAGTAGCGCACCACATGACCATTCGTCCAAAGCGGAAAAATACTGGTTAGTTATCCTGGGTCCTCCAGACGTCAGTATTCCTTGGTGGCCAAACAGCTTCCTCATGCGGCCTTGTGGGAACGTAACACTGTCTGGGTCTCAACTTTTTCGCTGTTTTAAAGGGAAACGAAGGACGAGAGATTGGGTTCAATGACTGTTCCATTTCCTCCCTTGTGACCTCTTGAAGAGTCTCGGTTTTTTGCTCGCCATGCAATCCAACTGCCTTCTTAAGTTCCTCTCTCAGTATCTGACGAAGACCACTTGTGGTTCAAATGGCTCTGAGCACTATGGGACTTAACTTCTAAGGTCATCAGTCCCCTAGAACTTAGAACTACTTAAACCTAACTAACCTAAGGACATCACACACATCCATGCCCGAGGCAGGATTCGAACCTGCGACCGTAGCGGTCGCGCTGTTCCAGACTGTAGCGCCTAGAACCGCTTGGCCACACCGGCCGATATAGTATTTCTTTTGTTACTCAGGATTTCTTCATAAATACCTTCCTTGCATCTATATTTGTCTGTCCATCATCTGTGATCGCCGTTTTTTACTGATATCCACTCCTCTGCAGCTGAACCGACTGCTGTGGCCATCCGTACTGCAGTATCCACATCCAAGGCGAGCTTCAAACGCGTCTCATGATTCTGAGCCTGTTTCCTTGCACAGTAATTTTTCCGGATGATTGTCTTAAACTTCAATCTACTCTTGTTCATTGCTAAAAGGTGAAATGAGTCCATATTTGCACTTGAGTACCGCTTACTACCCATATCCGATTTCAGAAATTTTATCTGACCACCGAGTGAGGTAGCGCAGTGGTTAGACACTGGACTCACATTTGGGAAGACGACGGTTCAATCCCGCGTCCGGCCATCCTGATTTAGGTTTTCCGTGATTTCCCTGAATCGCTCCACGCAAATGCCGGGATGGTTCCTTTCAAAGGGCACGGCGGACTTCCTTCCTCGTCCTTCCCTAATCCGATGAGACCGATGACCTCGCTGTCTGGTCTTCTTCCCCAAAACAACCCAACCCTTTATCTGACCATGATGTAATCCTGCCGGAACCTTTCCCGCGTTTTCGGGTTTTTCCAAGCATTCCTCCTCCTCGTTTAGTGATTATTGAACAGGGCATTCACTACTACCTTCTGAAATTGATGACGGCATTCAATGAATTTTTCTCCTCTCTCGTTCCCATTGTGAAGCCCATGCTCGCCCGTAACCCTTTGATCTATTCCTTCCCTTACAACTGTGTTCGAATCCCCCACGATTATCAGATTTTCATCCCCCTTTACATACTAAGTTACCCGTCCAATATCCTCATACATTTTCTCTGTGTCATATTCTGCTTGCAATGATGGCGAGTATATCTGAACTGTTATTGTCTGTATTGTTCTTCTGCCGAATTTGATGAAGGCAACCCTATCACTGAACCATTCAAAGTAGTTCGCCCACTGCCCTCCTGTCCAATTCATAACGAATCCTACTCCCGTAACACCACTTTTCGTTGCTGTTGATATTACCCTGTATTCGTATGATGAAAAATCTTGATCTTCCTTCCTATTCGCGTTACCAACCCTCCCTCTATATCTGGACTGATTCTTTGCATTTCCGTTTTTAGATTTTCTACCTTTCGTCTTACGTTCAAACTCCTGACATTCGGCACTCCGGCTCATAGAATGTTATCACATGTTTGGTGATTCCACCTTTTTCTCACGGTCACTTTCCCATTTCACTCCCCTCCCAGAAGTCCGAATGGGATATTAAATCGAAATATTTTGTTAACTGAGAGATCATTATGACACTTTTTCAGTTACAAGCCACATAACCTGTGGAAACAAATTATGTGTCATTATTGCAGTGGATTCCATTGCCTTCTGCATCTTTATTCCGTTGATCACTACTGATTCTTCCGCATTTCAAGAGCAGTTTACGATCCAACGGGCTGCAGAAACCGAGACACATCACGCAACACTGTCCGCCTAACACTGAAAAATGGAATGTCAATAAATCGTTTTTCAGCCAGTCCTCCAAGAATGCGCCCTCGTAGTAAATACCTGCTTTCGCGTTTGTACGACTGGAATGTGTCCTCTGAAAAGCATTAAATAGTCAACCGAAGTGAGATCATTGATCTCCGCTGTATTTCTGGTGAGTCCTTCGTCTACACAGACGTAACTCTGTGGGCGACCAACCGAAGGCATTCTCTCTGACGCCAGGTACCACGCTGGTGGCCTGCAGCGTGGCACAAAAAATTTTCTTATAAGTAATAACTTCACTGGCCATTTCTAAAGAGTAACTTCGTGTGCAAATTTCTGTAGCCCATAGTGATCAGTATTGTTTCAAATTATGATATTTGTGCTATAATTAATTAAAATAATAGTAGTTCATGCTACTGCGGGCCAATTTTGTTAGTTGGTACATATGTCCTTTTACATTTGTTCATTATTCTGCATAGTATTTTTACCAACAGAGAGTGTTATTGTGAGACAGTGTGTACTGCTGCCATTGTTGGTCTTTCTATGTTCTGCGTAAGGGTTAGCTGTTGTATTGTCTGCTAGGGCAAGTTACTGTACAATATTGAGAGTAACTCTCTTAGAAGAGCTTAGTAAGGGTATGTGGTGAGGTTAGTTTTCTTCGGTGATGTTTATTTTCGCTTTGCTATAAAACTTGATACAACATTGCCTAATTAGGCTGGTGGCCGCACGTATATATAATTACAGTCTACTTCCGTATCCGTAGAACGTCAAATCGAAACCCATTTGCTTTGCTGTTGTTACTGCTTCACTTCGTGAGTACGAAATTTTAGTCCGATTTCTTGTCGGTGGGTACAGTAACAGTCAGGCTAAATCTCTTCACAGAAGTTTAAAATTATCGGAGTTTGGTAAGGGCTGGCAGTGTTACATCATCAAAAAAGGTGATAGAAGTAATTGAAAGACCTTTATTTAAAAAGGTAACAAAGCCTACGTCTTAAATATTGATTGCTACAGAGCTAAAGATTAGTTAAGTGAATCAGATTTTCGGCTGATAAGAAAAGTGGTCACTAAAACAGCTCTGTCACTTTGTAACGTACGTCACCAACGTAACACTTTTTTGTAGAAACATCTTACACCCAAGTCCAGAGGTGTTATGACCCTAATTTATCACCATCTTCCTCACCTCAACGTCTCGCTGATCCTCGAGGAATGCTCACTCAGGTGTTCAGAAGGGTAGTAGCGGAGACCTGAAGTTGTGACAGTGGTGCGTCAGTATGATCGTGGTCCTCCAGTTCGCTGCCAAGTTTGTGTGCGTGTTGTACGCAGTGAAAAGTATGGAAAGACAAAAAGGTATGTAATTCTTTTTATGTCATTAATTAATTTGTTTCTAGTATTTACAAACACAAGTTCTCTGCACGTTAGATGTAACCGACTGAGGTAGTGCACTTTTTATCAAGACACTGGCGTCGGATTCGGGAGGTCACGCTGATTTAGGTTTTCCCGGTTTTCACTTTTGGCAAATGCAGGCTCATTCCTTGACCAAGGCTACGGCCAACCCTCTTGTTCCTTCCTCGTTGAAAGCAAGTTTATAAATATTCACTCGTTATTAGAGTTCTGTATCTCAGTTGATAAAAAAGGAACCCTTACAGTTTCGCTTTGTTATCCGTCCGTCTTTCTGTCTGAACTCTTTTTCACAGGAATGGGAAAACAAATAAAGTTTAAATTTACATCAAAACCTAAGCCAAAAGACCGTTGATGAAGTAAAAAATTTAAGCTTCTAAGTAAGCGCAATCAAAAGACCGTCATTTATGTCACATACTTTGGTTTCCGAAAACTGATTCATCAAAATCTACTGGGACCTTCTCGTTGACCTAGAACCATGAAATTTGGAGACGGCAGTGTTTCACAGAAACCGTAATGCAAAAAGTCGAAAGTTGTTAATTTGTAGTTGCATCACACGAAAAAAATATTTTTTCTCATTCGTCATCAGTCTGTCTATATACTGTCTCTTCTGATAAAAAGGGTGTTTATCAAAAGAGAGTAGTCTATGAAGTCGAAATTTACACTCCTGGAAATTGAAATAAGAACACCGTGAATTCATTGTCCCAGGAAGGGGAAATTTTATTGAAACATTCCTGGGGTCAGATACATCACATGATCACACTGACAGAACCACAGGCACATAGACACAGGCAACAGAGCATGCACAATGTCGGCACTAGTACGGTGTATATCCACCTTTCGCAGCAATGCAGGCTGCTATTCTCCCATGGAGACGATCGTAGAGATGCTGCATGTAGTCCTGTGGAACGGCTTGCCATGCCATTTCCACCTGGCGCCTCAGTTGGACCAGCGTTCGTGCTGGACGTGCAGACCGCGTGAGACGACGCTTCATCCAGTCCCAAACATGCTCAATGGGGGACAGATCCGGAGATCTTGCTGGCCAGGGTAGTTGACTTACACCTTCTAGAGCACGTTGGGTGGCACGGGATACATGCGGACGTGCATTGTCCTGTTGGAACAGCAAGTTCCCTTGCCGGTCTAGGAATGGTAGAACGATGGGTTCGATGACGGTTTGGATGTACCGTGCACTATTCAGTGTCCCCTCGACGATCACCAGTGGTATACGGCCAGTGTAGGAGATCGCTCCCCACACCATGATGCCGGGTGTTGGCCCTGTGTGCCTCGGTCGTATGCAGTCCTGATTGTGGCGCTCACCTGCACGGCGCCAAACACGCATACGACCATCATTGGCACCAAGGCAGAAGCGACTCTCATCGCTGAAGACCACACGTCTCCATTCGTCCCTCCATTCACGCCTGTCGCGACACCACTGGAGGCGGGCTGCACGATGTTGGGGCGTGAGCGGAAGACGGCCTAACGGTGTGCGGGACCGTAGCCCAGCTTCCTGGAGACGGTTGCGAATGGTCCTCGCCGATACCCCAGGAGCAACAGTGTCCCTAATTTGCTGGGAAGTGGCGGTGCGGTCCCCTACGGCACTGCGTACGATCCTACGGTCTTGGCGTGCATCCGTGCATCGCTGCGGTCCGGTCCCAGGTCGACGGGCACGTGCACCTTCCGCCGACCACTGGCGACAACATCGATGTACTGTGGAGACCTCACGCCCCACGTGTTGAGCAATTCGGCGGTACGTCCACCTGGCCTCCCGCATGCCCACTATACGCCCTCGCTCAAAGTCCGTCAACTGCAAATACGGTTCACGTCCACGCTGTCGCGGCATGCTACCAGTGTTAAAGACTGCGATGGAGTTCCGTATGCCACGGCAAACTGGCTGACACTGACGGCGGCGGTGCACAAATGCTGCGCAGCTAGCGAGATTCGACGGCCAACACCGCGGTTCCTGGTGTGTCCGCTGTGCCGTGCGTGTGATCATTGCTTGTACAGCCCTCTGGCAGTGTCCGGAGCAAGTATGGTGGGTCTGACACACCGGTGTCAATGTGTTCTTTTTTCCATTTCCAGGAGTGTATGTCACATTCAAGGTCTACAGGCCCTTCGTGGCCTAAAAATTTTAACGTTTTAAGTAAATGAAACGATACGGCCATTTACGTCACATATTTTGATACCTGCAAACCCTCATTAAAACCTAAAGAGTAGGCCCTACTTACCACTGAGGTAAAATAATGAAATTTCGCAAGACACAAGGTTTCACAGTACAAGTAAGGGGAAAAAATCCGAAAAATGTTAATCTGTAGTTAAATAACACGAATAAAAACTATTTTTATTCTTTCGTTAACCGTTTGTGTCTCTGCCAGTCAGTTAAGGCCATCTTTCCTCAGAAAATACGATAGAAATTGCGTAATACACTCCTGGAAATGGAAAAAAGAACACATTGACACCGGTGTGTCAGACCCACCATACTTGCTCCGGACACTGCCAGAGGGCTGTACAAGCAATGATCACACGCACGGCACAGCGGACACACCAGGAACCGCGGTGTTGGCCGTCGAATGGCGCTAGCTGCGCAGCATTTGTGCACCGCCGCCGTCAGTGTCAGCCAGTTTGCCATGGCATACGGAGCTCCATCGCAGTCTTTAACACTGGTAGCATGCCGCGACAGCGTGGACGTGAACCGTATGTGCAGTTGACGGACTTTGAGCGAGGGCGTATAGTGGGCATGCGGGAGGCCGGGTGGACGTACTGCCGAATTGCTCAACACGTGGGGCGTGAGGTCTCCACAGTACATCGATGTTGTCGCCAGTGGTCGGCGGAAGGTGCACGTGCCCGTCGACCTGGGACCGGACCGCAGCGACGCACGGATGCACGCCAAGACCGTAGGATCGTACGCAGTGCCGTAGGGGACCGCACCGCCACTTCCCAGCAAATTAGGGACACTGTTGCTCCTGGGGTATCGGCGAGGACCATTCGCAACCGTCTCCATGAAGCTGGGCTACGGTCCCGCACACCGTTAGGCCGTCTTCCGCTCACGCCCCAACATCGTGCAGCCCGCCTCCAGTGGTGTCGCGACAGGCGTGAATGGAGGGACGAATGGAGACGTGTCGTCTTCAGCGATGAGAGTCGCTTCTGCCTTGGTGCCAATGATGGTCGTATGCGTGTTTGGCACCGTGCAGGTGAGCGCCACAATCAGGACTGCATACGACCGAGGCACACAGGGCCAACACCCGGCATCATGGTGTGGGGAGCGATCTCCTACACTGGCCGTACACCACTGGTGATCGTCGAGGGGACACTGAATAGTGCACGGTACATCCAAACCGTCATCGAACCCATCGTTCTACCATTCCTAGACCGGCAAGGGAACTTGCTGTTCCAACAGGACAATGCACGTCCGCATGTATCCCGTGCCACCCAACGTGCTCTAGAAGGTGTAAGTCAACTACCCTGGCCAGCAAGATCTCCGGATCTGTCCCCCATTGAGCATGTTTGGGACTGGATGAAGCGTCGTCTCACGCGGTCTGCACGTCCAGCACGAACGCTGGTCCAACTGAGGCGCCAGGTGGAAATGGCATGGCAAGCCGTTCCACAGGACTACATCCAGCATCTCTACGATCGTCTCCATGGGAGAATAGCAGCCTGCATTGCTGCGAAAGGTGGATATACACTGTACTAGTGCCGACATTGTGCATGCTCTTTTGCCTGTGTCTACGTGCGTGTGGTTCTGTCAGTGTGATCATGTGATGTATCTGACCCCAGGAATGTGTCAATAAAGTTTCCCCTTCCTGGGACAATGAATTCACGGTGTTCTTATTTCAATTTCCAGGAGTGTAGATTGAAACTTAAAATGAAAATATTTTCAAAAGTCTCAGTATCTCCTGGACCGATATCTTCTATCGATATCGATAAGAGGCAAAATAATGGCATTTCTCGATTGCCAGTATGGATGAACTATCTACATACATAACTATGCTTGTACAGAACCCTCAGATGGCGGTTCCTATTCGCAATTGGCAATTTTTTATGTATATGACTTGCATTTTTCTCATATTAAGTTGACAAATTCTACATTACTGCAAGTTAGCCCTTGGGTGAATAAATTATTAATCCTTATGTTAATTTAATGTGTTACACCTCCTTACTATTAACTGAAATCACGTGTTCATTGTATTTAATTTCGGTTTATAAGATTGCAAGTAATGCTGAAGCGTTGTGAGTGGGTACAGAAATTCACCACTGAGGTTGTCAGACGATTTGATGGTGCGTGTGTTCTGTTGCGTTAAAGGGTCAATGTTCCCGTATTTTAAAATTTCCGCGAGATCGTTAGTTATAAGTTTTTATAATTAATTCATAAATAGTTTGGTCATTTACACGATAACTTCTCAGTGAATAATACGTATTTTAAGGACAAACAGCTTCAGAATCCGCTGTGTAGATATCTTTGGGTTCTGAACTATTCTACAGTTCCAAACACTCGTGATTCCAAAATCCTCACCTAACACGACCAGTAAACAACTACGCCATGGTTTGTAATTCACAGCGATGTTGTTTAGTAACGATCCCTGCGAACGTTCGCAACAATGCACAGTCGGTGGAAGGGGCATGTGTCGTTGGCTAGCAATATTGCGATTTCTGCCGAAGCTATATCGGTGTCGTTACGAAATCGTGCGCTTGCTGAAACCGAGAAAAAGCTATCTATATTATTTTGTGAAGTGATAGACCTTTTCTTACAGCACAAGAGCAGCTGTCAAACCCTCATTGTGAGCTTTTGAGCTTCGCAAGAAGTCTTAGCTCCAGTTTTGAGGGCAAGAGAGGACAAAAGTGCTAACAGGTATGATCCACGGTCTTGCTGTCACTCAGTATTTGCCTTGCAGCACGTAATGTAGTGTAATTACAGTCACCGTAACGCAGACGCTTCTGGTTGAGGGAGTAAGTAGAGAATTAGCGTGGCACACTGAAGCTTTGTTTCCCAATGCTGAATCGAGTTGCCGACACCTGTTTGCTGCGTGCTCTACCTATCGGAGGTAAATCTCTCGGTGAGATTTTTATACAGCAGCAATTGCTGTCAGCTTGCCACGTTGTTCAAAAACTTCGTTGAATTTATTTGCGTAACCTGCATATTGCATAATGTGATGGTGTATATGTAATGGTTTCGCGTATTCTCAGTGTGTCAGAAACTTAATGGCATAAAGTAGTGATCCCTATACTGTACGTCTATTTTCACCAGAGGTGTAATGATCAAGTGACGTATGAGTCAGGATTCATAATTAACGTGACGTCACAACCCTGAAAACATTTTAACAGTTAATGAAAGAGAAAGTTTTCATCACATGAGTTAGCAATGGAAAAAATAGGAGCAGTAACAAATATAACATTCAGTCATAGATTGATAATATAGTACAGTATCAGAGAGAAACCGAAACGTATCGCAGAGAAAGCTGCACAACGTTACAGACATTTATTTCTAGAGCGCGGCGACATTACTTCTGATCCACTGCATGGACTGAAAAATGAAACCAGCGGTAAATGTGAAATCGAACATCGGTATAGAGCAACTAAATTCGAAATGTACTACAATAGGTGATGTCACAACAAGTCATTACTATTACGCCACTGGTGAAAGCTGCCTATTCAGTAGCTTTGCAAATTCTGCTGGATCAGTTTCATGTTGCCAAATTACCATCAAACTTTTTCCCTTGTCGATGACATATCCGTAGTATCTGATATTACTCTATCATCGGGTATTTTCATTATTTGCCGTTTGTGTAGTGGTGGTCGAGTTGAACTATGTATGCTGGTGCGTTGAGTCATGCTGAGCACTCACAACTGGTCAATCCCTGGGATTTTCAGCATAATTTCCAGTAAATGTATTACACCGCACATGTAAGGCTTTTGACCACACGGTGGTCAGCATTCAGTATGAACTTAGGGTCGAATTTCTGCTGCGAAATTCAGCGCGCTCAGTTCCTCGATGAGATCTATAGCGCTGTAGACATCGGCGCAGGTTGACTTCAGGAAGACATTTGTCACGGTCCCGCACTGCCGGTTAGACCAGCCAGGGCGGCCGTGCGGTTCTAGGCGCTGCAGTCTGGAACCGCAAGACCGCTACGGCCGCAGGTTCGAATCCTGCCTCGGGCATGGATGTTTGTGATGTCCTTAGGTTAGTTAGGTTTAACTAGTTCTAAGTTCTAGGGGACTAATGACCTCAGCAGTTGAGTCCCATAGTGCTCAGAGCCATTTGAACCATTTTGAACTGCCGGTTAGTGCAAAAAGTGTGATCGAAATGAGCCTCGGCCAGAGTGGTGACAGTATTCAACACATCCTCGCAGTTAGAACTTAACATATCTATCTTAATGGAAAAAAAAATCTACAGATAAAAGGTAATTTCTGGAGTAGATGGAAATGTGACAGGACACACTGTGACTGCTTTCAGTGTGTATAAATCATGTAACAGAAAGCGTCCGGAGCTCTTGAAGACTGTTCGCAGATGGTGCAGTTGTCCATAAGAAAGTAGTAACGCCAGAAGACGGTATCTATTTGCTAAGTGATGACCCATACGAAGTTGATGAATCGTGTTGTCTCTGACAATTGACCCCGAAAGTCGATAAGTGTAACACATCGTGTAACTATAGGAAAAGAAATCCACAGCGGTGGAACTACACTGATGATGACAAATTGCTGAAAACAACATAGACCGTAAAACATTTAGCAGTAACTATCCACATCGACCTCATGTGGAAACGACTACTTAAAACAAATAGAAGGAATATCAGACACCAGAGTGAGATTGACAGGAAGAGTATTAAGGGAATGTAAATCATCTACGAAACCAATGGCTTCCAAGGCGCTACTTCGCCCAATTTTTGAGTAATGTCCGCCATCAGTGTGCTAACAGGTGCGCCACGGCGCTCGGTAGTGTCCGCGAATATATTTCATAAGTTGTGCAAAACGAAGCTGCAACTCCTGGTTTTGTTGTGTGTTTATTTTAAAATACGGGATACACTAATGACACACTACATTCCAACTGCAGCTATTCCAAAAACAATTTCATATCTTTAAATTCTATCAGCATTTTATGCACCTTTACACAATGCAGAAATTCTACCATCACATACTGGAACTTTCTCACAAGGAAAATTGTCAGCTCGAACGCTCTGAACCGCCCGAAACTATGATTAGAGTTAACAATTGGCCATAAGAACAACAGCGGTCTATGTCATTTGCTTGGAAAACTCCGGACTCGTCTGCTAGCGACATCAGATGGTGACGTGTGGTAGCTGCACTAACAAGTGCTCGACTTATGTGAATGGTACAGCTGCAGTACGAATGAGTATCTTGCAGTCTACGCATGTGGGTTATTATGTATAGTATGTACAGGGAATCATGAAGAGAATTAATCCTACGAATGTAATTGAAATATTAGGGAGAATGATGCAACGTGTTTAATACGGAAATGAACTCGGGATGGAGGACAGAGAGTTCGCCGATGTACTATATATCATAATAATTCAGAAACATAAAGGGGACGACACAAAAACACTTGACGTCGTGGTGGATGAGTCTACTCATTTTGAGGAGAATCAAGTACCTGAACCTGAAGGAGGCTGTTGAAGCAGTAGCCGACGTTCCTCTCCAGAGCAACAGGAACAGTCTAGGCAGAGAGAGTACCAACAGTCTCCGCCTAAACTGTTGAAGCCCAGTGTTTTAGAAGATATTGATGAAAGCGTACTGAAGAAATTGATGAAGACTATTAAAATCGTGGCTTCAATTCCCGTAGGAAACTAATGAGGTGCTATAACTGCATCGAAAGTAAATCAAATTGCAGGGTAATCCTAAATTATGTGTCTTGTGAAGACGGGGAGGATTTCGTTTCAAAGGATGCAGACTGTCGTCAATAAAATCTATAAAAGAAGATGTAATGTAATATTTTAATTTGATAACGCATGGTCGTGTGGGTCAGATGATTGGCTTGGTCACTTTGAAAGCTTCTGTTTTTTTTTCTTTTTTTTTTTTCTTGTCGACAATCTCCAGGCTGAATATGACATTTCATCGAGCTATATTTTTACGCGCGTCACACGTAAAGACATAGATGACGATAATAGTGTACGTCAGAAGGCACAACAGATTGTGGCGGAAGTGAACATGTTTATGGCAGAACAAGGTGGGGATAGGAGGTGTTTGCAACAGTGACCGGAGACGTCTCCTGTATGAAATGTCTTCATCATCAACACTGTCAAACAAAGGAGAGAAAATTACAAATAGTGTGCAGCAATCTGTACATAGCTCTATCCACAGCTACACATTAGATGTGGCCTCGTCAATGACAGGCGGGTTCAAATGGCTCTGAGCACAATGGGACTTAACAGCTATGGTCATCAGTCAATGACAGGCAGGGAAGCAAACAAGTTATACATCTGTCTTCAAGAGCCACATGGCTGTTTAGGCCCAGATATTTCAAAGAAACTTGAAACAACCTGCCCACGATACATTCATTTGAAAGGCAAGCAAAAGTGGAAGAATGACTAAAAAACAAATGAATCGTTTTCTAATTTAAGTCCTCGGCGAACATGTGACAAGTGAAAAGAGCCTATTTCTGTGTGATTCCTGGTCAGGTCATATAGATTTTAGCCTTCTAGATGCATGTTTTCCAAACAAAGGTGTAATGCTAAAGATACTGCCACCTAAAACAACAAAATGTTGCCAACCCCCTTGATGTTTACCTCTTTTGGCAATATAAACTCTGTATCATTAGAACGGCTATAGTATAAGACTGCACCGTGCCAAATCCCAAGTGAAAACACTTGATCGTTATTTCGACAAACTTCACTCTGTGATTTACGACCAATTTTCTGCACCAAAGTAATAGCTTATGTTAGTATACGCTTTACGAAATGCAGGTTAAGACACTGACATACCCATATCATCACACGGAAATGTAATTAGTGCGGCTTTTGATATTAGACTGGTTGATTGCGAAAGTGATTCTGAATGTAAAAAACCGGCTTTAGTGAGGTGTGTGCACATTGTACACTTCAACATTTTTAACCACTTCATCCAAATCCCGCATCTGCACTCTGAAGACTAATACAAGCACGAACTGTGTAAACATCCCAATAAAGGCATGTTTTTACAATCAAACTAACTTTCGCATTCAACCATTCGAGTACCAAAAGCCACACTAGTTACATTTCGACGTTATGTTTCACGCTACTGCAATTACTACACACAGAGGGTTTTTGGCGCTGTTGATTGAAAATGTAAAGATTCGCTGACGTCATTGAATCTGTAGTGGACTGACAAGGCAGCCAGCCCACAGGGACGGGTAACCGAAAGGCACGCGTACACACACGCCGACTGGCGTTAAGTCTGAAACAGGATACGTGATGAAAGCTATAAAGAAAAGAACGGAGCTTCTCGTATACTTAACTTTAATTCATTGTGGTACATTTCTCTTGATAATACAAGTGAGACTCTCTCCAGATATGGTTAATGTGCCTTGCTAGGTCGTAGCCATGGACTTAGCTGAAGGCTATTCTAACTGTCTCTCGGCAATTGAGAGAAAGGCTTCGTACGTGTAGTCGCTAGCAATGTCGTCCGTACAACTGGGGCGAGTGCTAGTCCGTCTCTCGAGACCTGCCTTGTGGTGGCGCTCGGTCTGCGATCCTGACAGTGGCGACACGCGGGTCCGACATGTACTAATGGACCGCGGCCGATTTAAGCTACCACCTAGCAAGTGTGGTGTCTGCCGGTGACACCACAGATTCACATGTAATTTCCCTGCTATGATACTGATGTCTTGTTGCTTTGTTTCCCCTATTGATATGTCGCTTTTCTTTTTAGTGTTATTCTAAGCATGATTATGTGCGGTTTCTAGCGTTCCAGGACAAAGGTGTTCTTTATTAGTACTGAATGGATTTTTGAGGCTATCTGTTATGATTGGCTCTACATACTCACTTCCATCTGCTGTTTACTTTACTGCCCAGGTTTTTCGTTGCTATTTACCCCAGACGTCAGTGCAGAACACTGCATCTCAAAGACAGTGATAAAGCTTTTAGTATCTTCAGAAGGGGTAGCAACGACGCTACTCCTATGGTCGTTGGAATACAGGACACGGCGACTCAGAAGGCGAACTACCAATCGCACCCTCCTCAGTACGAGTTGTAAGATGACCCGTTGGACAGCTCGTCAAAAACAAGCATGAAAACAGGAAGAAGGTTTACTGAACTGTGAAAAGAAGCAGATTGGAAGCAGTGAACGGTCCTACGACATGAAATTCAATATACACGAACTTCAGGGAGCAGTGGCGTCGTGGTTAATAGGTAACGGTGTTGGACTATAAAGCGAGCGTGCCGTGCTCAAAGCTCACTTAAGCTAAAGCTTTTTTTTTTGTTTTGTTTTAGCCGTTCGATGTACTCAAATTTGTATCTGTATCGTGGTGTAACGTCCATTTGCAACAAAGAGGTCTTAGAAGGGATCTGTAGTGACAGTTGATTCTACACAACTATTCTATTAGCAGCCGAAAAGAAGTGGCTTTCGAATGGGAACCTTCAAACGTTTGGTGACGAGGCGCCAAGGTAAGAAAATCATCCACCGGAAAATACGTCTGGCGTGCCATACACAGCGTTAGTGAAAGTACGTATGTCAAGTGATAGGAATGTCTTACCGAAGCACCCGGTTTGTACACCTAGTAAAGCTATTGAGACAACCGTGCTTGCCATATTTAGGTGCTTGTATGAATGTGATCAGACCAAAAGGAAATGATGAAAACATAATACTTTTTTACATAAGTTGCAAAACAAATGAACGGATTTGTTTCACTGTCACATAGTTTCTCTGTGCTCTCTCAAAACAAATGTTTTTAAACTTATTGAAGTTGCGTTCCGTTTCCCAAGTTTTGGCTCTTGAATTTCTTTTTTGTAACATAGTTCACAGCCATTTGACTCTTGAATTTCTTTTTTTAAAATAGTCCACAGCCATTTATTTGTTGTTTTCAATACAGTTACTTTTATATGATATCTCGCCTCCTGTCACTATTCATCGCGTTTACTTGCGACGGTAACGTGTTCTTACCACATGACATATATTCTATAATAGTTGTCGCCTTGCGTGTCGATCGAACAGATCGTAGTTAACTTCCGCCTGTGCCGCAGCGCCGCTTGTGTCGAAGCTACGCAGTCTTGTTGGTGTATCGGCCCGAGTCACATCGTAGTTGCGTAGCGGAGTTTTGTTGTCGTTTTTCTCTCGGTGGCGGTGTTTTCTGCACGCGTCATGGTGTCTGTCGAGTCTGCTACGTCTATTCCTCGTCCGTTTCAGTTTTGACAAGAGTACGCGTCGCGTTCAGCCCGGCTCTTTAGAAATTCACGATTGGTTGGCTGATTTTATCCGTGTTACACCTGATCAGGTAGATACTGCTTACTTGGATTCTGGTTTGTAAGCATTCTTTGTGAAGTTTTATGATCCTGTTCAAGTAGATGTAGCTGTTTCTGTTGATTTTGGACTGAGTGTTGCATCTGCGTCCCCCACTTCACCTGTAAGCGCGACGTTTCCCGTGAGTTCAGATGTTCCCGCAGATACGTTGCCTGCTGGCCAGTCTTTACAGTGCTCCAGTGAAATACCACCCCTCCCCCATGCTGAGACGGTGCGCCAACTGTATTCTACGGGTTCTCATCCTGATGATCAGGTGATGCAATCCGACACCGGCACTGCATTACCTGTCTCTTATGTACCTGATGTTGCTGTAAGTCGCTCTGAGTTGTGCTCCCAGATTTCGGAGATGGCTCCTCTATCAAATCGAAGCTTGACGTGCCCCCAACCCTTCCACATCAAGAGTGTATGTTTTTACGGAGTGGTGTGAAACAGCGTTTTCAACACGCACGTGTAGCGGCGCGTCATAAAAAGAAAAACGAGGATTCCTCGGCTTCCTGTGGGGAGAATTTGATTTATACCTTCTTTCCACCGACTCTGGACAATGAGGAAAGAAGGGCGTGATGAGTGCATTTTCCTTAGTGTTGTTTCATTGACCTTATTTGTGCTGACGGATACAGGAATATACATTTCTAACCCTCAATGTTAATAGTATATGTTCCCAATTAGGTCTTGCTGCGTTACGCCAGTTTATTTATGATTCCCAGGCTGATATCGTGTGTTTACAAGAGGTGTTATGTGATGTGTTTTTTCTTCCTGGATACTCTATGTCTTTCAATGCCGCGCCTGAAAATTCTACCGCTATGCTTTATCGAGACGGAATCCCGCTGACGGACCTCGAAACTCTAGATGATTGTCACGGTATAGGATGTAGTTTTTATTAACTGAACTTATTTTTTCTTCACGCTCCTTCTGGAGCCGATCGTTTATCAGACCGCCCGCGGTTTTATAAGGAAGAAGTTATTAATTTACTCCGACGGAACCATGCAAGGTTTCGATAGGAGGCGAGTTTAACTGCGTCTTACGTCGTGTAGACCAGACTGCCAATTATACATATTGTCGTGAAGTTAATGATGATGAGAAGTCTTTGCATATTCAAGATTCTTGGGTTTGCAGATATGGCATATTGGTGAGGTTTACGTTTTTTACGTCTAATTCAAGTAGCCGATTGGACCGCTTTTATGTACCTGCCCTCATACGTAGCAAGTTTCTATCGATTTATGGATTTCCTGCCAGTTTCACTGGTCACTGTGCTCTTTCAATGATTTTTAAACACGTTTCGCAGCAGGTCCATCTTTCGCGCACTTTATGGAAGCTAAACACTCTACATCCCACGGACCCCTCTCTGGATGGCATCATCGCAAGCGTATGGCGGCGGACAATCCAGTCCCAGGCGCGTTATAACTCAATTCTAGAATGGTGGGATACCTTTGCGAAACCTCGGATTCGAAATACTCTCAAGCATTTTAGCGCAGAAAAAGCAGCTGAAATAAGGCGAACTAGGGAATTTTATAATGCTGTCCTTCGCAATCTTTACGATAACGCTTGTGATACCCCCTTGAGAGTCGTAGACGTCCACTGTGTGAAACCAAAACTTCTACAACTCAAACGTAGGCATATGGATGGTGTCCGCTTGCGTTTCCAGACTCGTTCAATCGTACAGGATGAGTTGGCATCTCTCTATCATCTTCTTCAGCTTCACAAACAATCTCAAATTACGTGTCTTACTACCGTTTGTTCTCTAGATGGGCGTGAGTGGTCCTTCCAATCTCTTATTAGGCGTGAACTTCACCAGTAGTTTCTCGAACTTTATAGTGAGGTGGATTCAGACGTCTACCGTCTTTTGATTTTACCTCCCATCTTGATGGTGTTGTTACGCCACCTCTCTAGGAAGAGTTCTTCTCTGTATTCTGTCGCGATGATATACTTGATGCTGTGGCTCGTTCTCCCTCCCACAAGTCGCCTGGTTAGGATGGCCTTCCCAAAGAATTTTATGTTCGATTTTGGCCCTTAATAGGAGATACGATAACTTCTAAGGCGAATGAAATATTCCTCGGAGACCTTATGCCACCTAGCTTGAAGGTTGCTAAAATTGTCCTGATCCCCAAAAAGTCGGGACGTCTGCGTGTGGATCAGGTCCGCCAGATAACCCTCTTCAAGTATGATTATAAAATAGTGGCTCGAGTGGTCACTAGCAGACTATCGGTTTTGCTGGCTACCATCACCGCGAGCCATCAAAGTTATCTTCCGGTTCGTACTCTCCTGACTCCCGTTGCTGAATGTCGTGAATTAATTTCGATTGCTTCCACCATTCCCGTGCTAAGCGCTTTGCTTTTCATTGATTTTCACCAAGTGTTCAACTACGTTAATCATGGATCCCTTATGCGAGTATTGACGACTGTTGGTTTTAACGATGCTGCACGACGGTTGTTAAGCTCTCTAATTACTGGTATTCAGGCGTCCATTGACGTAATCGGCCGTCTTACTTCCCCCATCGTAGTGTGTCAGGGCGTCCTTCAAGGGAGTCCATTATCTACACTCCTGGAAATTGAAATAAGAACACCGTGAATTCATTGTCCCAGGAAGGGGAAACTTTATTGACACATTCCTGGGGTCAGATACATCACATGATCACACTGACAGAACCACAGGCACATAGACACAGGCAACAGAGCATGCACAATGTCGGCACTAGTACAGTGTATATCCACCTTTCGCAGCAATGCAGGCTGCTATTCTCCCATGGAGACGATCGTAGAGACGCTGGATGTAGTCCTGTGGAACGGCTTGCCATGCCATTTCCACCTGGTGCCTCAGTTGGACCAGCGTTCGTGCTGGAGGTGCAGACCGCGTGAGACGACGCTTCATCCAGTCCCAAACATGCTCAATGGGGGACAGATCCGGAGATCTTGCTGGCCAGGGTAGTTGACTTACACCTTCTAGAGAACGTTGGGTGGCACGGGATACATGCGGACGTGCATTGTCCTGTTGGAACAGCAAGTTCCCTTGCCGGTCTAGGAATGGTAGAACGATGGGTTCGATGACGGTTTGGATGTACCGTGCACTATTCAGTGTCCCCTCGACGATCACCAGTGGTGTACGGCCAGTCTAGTAGATCGCTCCCCACACCATGATGCCGGGTGTTGGCCCTGTGTGCCTCGGTCGTATGCAGTCCTGATTGTGGCGCTCACCTGCACGGCGCCAAACACGCATACGACCATCATTGGCACCAAGGCAGAAGCGACTCTCATCGCTGAAGACGACACGTCTCCATTCGTCCCTCCATTCACGCCTGTCGCGACACTACTGGAGGCGGGCTGCACGATGTTGGGGCGTGAGCGGAAGACGGCCTAACGGTGTGCGGGACCGTAGCCCAGCTTCATGGAGACGGTTGCGAATGGTCCTCGCCGATACCCCAGGAGCAACAGTGTCCCTAATTTGCTGGGAAGTGGCGGTGCGGTCCCCTACGGCACTGCGTAGGATCCTACGGTCTTGGCGTGCATCCGTGCGTCGCTGCGGTCCGGTCCCAGGTCGACGGGCACGTGCACCTTCCGCCGACCACTGGCGACAACATCGATGTACTGTGGAGACCTCACGCCCCACGTGTTGAGCAATGCGGCGGTACGTCCACCCGGCCTCCCGCATGCCCACTATACGCCCTCGCTCAAAGTCCGTCAACTGCACATACGGTTCACGTCCACGCTGTCGCGGCATGCTACCAGTGTTAAAGACTGCGATGGAGTTCCGTATGCCACGGCAAACTGGCTCACACTGACGGCGGCGGTGCACAAATGCTGCGCAGCTACCGCTATTCGACGGCCAACACCGCGGTTCCTGGTGTGTCCGCTGTGCCGTGCGTGTGATCATTGCTTGTACAGCCCTCTCGCAGTGTCCGGAGCAAGTATGGTGGGTCTGACACACCGGTGTCAATGTGTTCTTTTTTCCATTTCCAGGAGTGTATTTCACTTTATGTTCTATTTCTGGAACCCTTATTGTGATCTATAGCTGCTCCTTTGTGTGACTGGTCACTGTTGGGAGAAAGGTTTACCGTTCATGCATATGCTGATGACGTTATGTTTCTTATTCGTACCCGTGATATATACTACTGTAAAAAGAAAGAAAATGAGGTAACGGTGGTGGACTATAAAGTGAGCGTGCTGTGTTCAAAGCTCACTCATGCTAAGGCTTTTTTCTTTTTTTTTAGCTGTTCGCTCTATTCAAATTTGTATGTGTTGTGATGTAGCGTCCGTTTGCAACAGCGAGGTCTTAGAAAGGGACCTATAGTGACAGTTGATTCTACAGAACTATTCTATTAGCAACCGAAAAGAAGTGAATGTGATCACACCCAAAAGAAATGAAGAAAACATAACAGTTTTACGCGTAAACTGCAACAAATGAACGGAACAGTTTCAAAATCACAGTTTCTCTGTGCTCTCTCAAAACAAATGTTCGTAATCTTTTTGAAATTACGTTCCGTTCCCAAGATTTGACTCTTGAATTTCTTTTTTGTAACGTAGTTCACAGTCATTTATTTGTTGTTTTCATTACTATGAGACGTTTATATGATATCTCGCCTGCTCTCATAATTCACCGCATTTACTTGCGACGCTGACGTGTTCTTACCACATGACACATATTCTATAACCAGTGATAGTGTGACAAGTGCCAAGATTGCAGAAAGAGAACAAACATTTAAATGACTGGACGGACAATTCGTAACGCTGGGAAAGAAAAAGAAGTTCCGATGATGCATTGAACCCGGCTGGTTCGGTTTGCAGTCTATCAGCATGGCCTCTTAATCACAATGCCACCGCTGTTCAACTTTCTTCGATATTGCACTACTTGAACTTGGACCATTCACACTCTCTATTTTGCTTTTTTTCATTGTGTGGAATGCCATATTCCTGTTTTCATGCTTAATCTGTGTTCAGTTCTTGAAAGGTTTCACACTGGGCCATTTTAACACTAAATCTGAGGGGGTGTGCCATGGGGAGTTTCCCTTGTAAGTATCAAGCGGGGAAAAGAGCCCCGAGAGCGTAGGGAACTCGCCGTGTGTACTGAACTACGGGAAGCGGGAGCGTCCGAACGCACGCAGACGCGCGCTCGGCAGTAAACCCAGCACGTGGTTTCCACAGGTGGCTAACTCCTTAGCACACGACAGCTCTCGGTACGAAGCGGCTGCTCAGCTCCGCCGCAGTACTGGCACCCAACTACCAGATATCCCGCCTGTGAACAGATCTTGCAGGCCAAGAGACTTCCCCTGAAAGAGGGTGTGTGATGGCAGCTCACTGAGGAAAATTGTCATACACACACAACGTCTGAAACCTATTCATAAAATGAACCAGAGAGTCCCTCCGATCGGCTCCCCAGAAAGTCTTCCACTGCCTACCATACCTTGGAGCGACCTCCAAATCGAGCACAGGCGAGGGTACAGCATCAGTACGGGCACCATCCAGTGCGGCCACAGTAGTGGACTGATCGGGGGACACGTGGGACATACTGGTCGTCCGTTCGATCCCCACCTCCAGCCCCTCACGGTGACGCCCTTTGGTACCAGCCTCAAGCTGTGTGACCAACACCACCTGGAGCTGTGAGCGAAGGGCCCCAACCTCAGCTCGGACCTGTACGCAGCAGACATAGTCGTTATCCATTCCAAAGACGACGGAGATATACTCTAGACAGTTACGAAAACACGAAACTGTGCCTGGTAAATACACAAACATGTATGAATTTTATGAGTTTAAACTAAACAGCACTGGGGAAATTCAAAATAAGCCGCATCTTATAAGAAGCTGTATGAGCTCACAAACCAAAATGTGTGCTTCTGTGTGCTGCTGCGAGAGATGCTACCACTCAAATGAAGGTTCTAACAACTGTAGCTCGCTCTTCAAGCGAAACCAAACAACTGTCGTAATGCAAACAATGGTACTATGCACTTCTGGAATGTATTCATCTACGTAAGGAATGTAGACGATTAACATTGCAAGATCACAGATTAATGTAAGCGCGATATAAGCCATAGGAAGTGTCGACTGCTGGTACACTGATAATCTGCGTGACCTCCAGAAAGTTGAATGCAAGCATGAAAATGTGCAAGCAGTGTGTTGTGCAGGTGCGGTTGTTATTTGTGGGATGGAGTTCCGTACCTGCTGTACTTGGTCGCTCAGTACAGGGACGGCTAACGCTATTTGTTGATGGTCTGGAGATGTCGTCCGACGATGTTTCATATGTGCCAGATTGGAGACAGATCCAGCAGGCCAAAACAAGATGACAACACACTGTAGAGCATGTTGGGATACAACAGCGGTATTTGCGCGAGCGTTATCGTGTTGGAAAATACCCCTACAACGCTGTTCCTGTAAGGCAGCACAACAGGTCAAATCACCAGATTGATCACCTGAAATCAGGTTGTGTGGGATAACCACGAGAGTGCTCCTGCTATCACACCAAATCGCACCCGAGACCATAACTTCACGGGAATGCCCGATATGTCTAGTACGCATACACGTTGCCGCTTTGCAGGTCCTCAAATGGAGTCCTTCTAACCAACACACGGCCATCACTGGCAAAGAAACAGAACTAGAATTCATTAGAAAACGTAACAGTCCTCCGCGCTGCTTTCCAATGAGCTCTCTGTTGACACCAATGAAGTCAAAAATGGCGGTGGTTTGGGGTCAGCGGAATGCACGCTGCAGGGCGTGTGGTTGGGATCTCTCCTTGAAGTAATCGATTTCTAACTGATCGTTGTGTCACTGTGGTGCCAGCTGCTGCTGATACTGCAGCTGCAGGTGCAGTACGCTGCGCCGCAGCCATACGCCGAACACTGTGATCTTCCTTCTCGGTAGTGCCACGTCGCTGTCCGGTGCCCAGTGTTCTTGCGACCGCACACTCTCGCGACTAACGCTACCAGCAATCATGTACAGTGGTTACATTCCTGTCAAGACTTTTTGTAATATCTCAGAAGGACCATCCAGCTTCTAGTAGCCCTATTCCACGACCTCGTTCAAACTCCATGAGGTGTTGCTAAAGGCACCTTTTCGTCTTAAAGAGCTACTGACAAGCATGAACTCACCATGTTAATTCTCAAAGGTAAGTAACGCTTACGAGCGTTAGAGCACCGTTAGAGCATGCATTTGAAGCAAACCTGATTTGAATCCTCAACTCTACGGTCGCAGGTTCGAATCCTGCCTCGGGCATGGATGTGTGTGATGTCCTTAGGTTAGTTAGGTTTAAGTAGTTCTAAGTTCTAGGGGACTGATAACCACAGCAGTTGAGTCCCATAGTGCTCAGAGCCATTTGAACCATTTTTTTGAATCCTCAACTACTAGCATCAAGCCCGAAACTTGAATTGACATCATCTTTCAGATGTACAAACACTCCAACAAACTTTCGTCTATTCGGACAGCTCGTTCTTGGTGTTGCAGTTTTTTTCCGTCAGTGTATAATGTTGTGGAGAGTAGTCACTTTCATGCAGGTGGTACTACGATAGACGTTCTTGGTCTTTGTTTGCGGACTTAAGACTTGGGATAGTATGACCATCAGTGTTTTAAAGTATTTTTTGGGTATGATGACTCCATTTGGTAGGACCTATGTAATATATTTTTAAATTTTTATTGTTTCCTTGTAAAACAAACTGTTATGTATGGTACTGTACTCAAGTTATAGAGATTACCTCACACTGTGAGGTGTCTTTCATCAAAGATGAAACTGGAGCAGTAACTTGTAGGAACATGCCTGTAGAGCTGTAGTAATCTGTAACAGTTTTATGCGTCGAAGTTATATTTTTCGCCACATTTAGTGCAACAAATCGTATCCTAAACAACACTGTTCAGTTAACAGCATGTTTTCTTACCAAGGGAGAAAATATAAAACAGAAATTTCCTACCAGATTAAAACTGTGTGCCGCATCAGGACTCGAATCCGGGACTTTTGACTTTTACTCTACCGACTGAGCTACCCAAGCACGGCTCTACTTGTACCAGTCCCTCACCTGCTACCTTCAAAATTTCAAAGACGTTCTCTTGCTTATCTTGCTGCTCTAACGCTCCGGGAACCAAGTATATTGCGGACACATGCCGTAGTCACGGGCTGGAGGACTGTTTGCCAAAATGAATTTTCACTCTGGAGCGGATTATGCATTGATCTGAAACTAATATGGGAAATATAGGAGATGTTACATGTATTAAGACTGAACAGTAGTTCAAATATATTTGGACACGTATATTTTATGGTTATCGGCACACAGATGTGTGTGCTTGTGAATTAATGCTGAAAACTAATTCACTTTTAACTGTAAACAGATCTCTACTGGGAAATTTTGAACTGTCTGTCAGACAGCAGGGAACTAGGTAATGCTGTGTGGTGGCTTCAGTGCAGATTTCATAGAGTTATAATACGAAAAATGATCTGGAAACCTTATGTGGATCCTACAGTTTAATCCCAGTATTAAACTTTCCAGCCGGCCGAAGTGACCGTGCGGTTCTAGGCGCTGCAGTCTGGTACCGCGAGCCCGCTACGGCCGCAGGTTCGAATCCTGCCTCGGGCATGGATGTGCGTGATGTCCTTAGGTTAGTTAGGTTTAAGTAGTTCTAAGTTCTAGGGGACTAATGACCTGAGAAGTTGAGTCCCATAGTGCTCAGAGCCACTTGAACCAAACTTTCCAACACGAGTGGCCAAAGAGGTCATGACTATTGGTGTTAATGTTTTCTTATCTCAAAATCAAAGCAACACAGTAATTGACGCACAGTTAGTTAGGATAAATAACATAGTGCCTTAAAATGTGGATACGCCTCAATGGAAATCAGTATGATTAATTACTCCACGACATATGTTTTTAAGAATATTTTTCAAGAGATAACCTGTGATGAGATTTATAATCAACCAAATGCTAACAGAAAACGTAATCTATTCCATCATAAATTCTTATCATTATTTGAAAATACCTTGCCAGACAAGCTAATCAGTAAGGACAATAACAGCCATGTAAAAATCCGTGGATCATTACAGGGACTAAAGTATCTAGAGAAAGGAAAAGCGGAATGTGACTGTTGTCAAGAACAGGCAGAGATCCTGCAACAGTTGCACAGTACAAAAAAATTCTCAAAATTTCAGAGGAAGGTTGATAAAAATTAAGGAACATTCACATAATGTCTTAAGTTAGTATTTCAGTCAACAGACCTAAGGGTAACACTGTATGGAATATAGCGAAACGAGAGGCACGACATCAATCCACAGGACAGGATAACATCACTATTTAACAGAATGAGAGGGGTATACGTCATGAGTCACAGGTGTCAAATATATTTAATAAACAATAAATAATGTAGAAAGTATCACAACAAATAACTCAAAAGGAAAATCGAAATAGCATTTTGAAAAAGGAACTCTCATAAAATTTAATCATATGATTATATCACCAGCCCCTCCTTGTGAAATCAATGAAATAATCCATTCTCTCAAAAATAAAACCCCATCTCATTTTTATAGTGTTTCCATAGAGTACTAAAGATTTGTTCCCAAATAACAAGCACGGTCATATTTAAATGCGTAATGCATCACTAACTCAAGGCATTTTTCCAGAGAGGTTGAAAGATGCCATTGTTAAACCATCCTTAAGTGTAGTGATAAGATAGATGTCAATAATTACAGAGTTGCTTCACTGCTGACATAATTTCCCAAAATCTTTGAAAAGATAATATATTTTAGAACACTATCTACATGATTACTCTGATATTGATAGTAAAGTACCTGGCAGAGGGTTCAATGAACCACCTTCAAGCTGTCTCTCTACCGTTCCACTCTAGAATGGCGCGCGGGAAAAATGAGTACTAAAATTTTTCTGTGCGAGCCCTGATTTCTCTTATTTTATCGTGATGATCATTTCTCCCTATGTAGGTGGGTGCAAACGGAACGTTTTCGCAATCGGAGGAGAAAACTCATGATTCAAATATCATGAGAAGATTTCGTCGCAACGCAAAACGCCTTTGTTTTAATGGTTGCCACTCCGATTCACGTATGATGTTTGTGGCACTATCTCCCCTATTTCACGATAATATAATACGAACCGCCCTACTTTGTACTTTTTCGATGTCATCCGTCAGTCCCCCCCTGATGCGGATCCCACACCGCACAGCAATACACCGGAGTAGGGCCGACAAGCGTGGTGCAAGCAGTCTCTTTAGTAGACCTGTTGCACCTTCTAACTGTACTGCCAACGAATCGCTTTCTTTGGTTTGCTCTACCCACAACGTTATCTATGTGATCGTTCCAATTTATGTTAAAAATTGCTCTGAGCACTATGGGACTTAACATCTATGGTCATCAGTCCCCTAGAACTTAGAACTACTTAAACCTAACTAACCTAAGGACATCACACAACACCCAGTCATCACGAGGCAGAGAAAATCCCCGACCCCGCCGGGAATCGAACCCGGGAACCCGGGCGCGGGAAGCGAGAACGCTACCGCACGACCACGAGCTGCAGACAATTTATTTATTTGTAATTGAAATTGATAGGTATTAAGTTGAATTTACAGCCTTCATATTTGTGTGACTTATCGCGTAATCGAAATTTAGTGGATTTCTTTTAGTACTCGTATGAATAACTTCTTACTTTTCTTTATTCAGGGTCAATTGCCACTTTTCGCACCATACAAACGTCCTATTTAAATCATTTTGAAATTCGTTTTGGTTATCTGATGACTTTACAAGTCGGTAAACAACAGCATCATCTGCAAACAATCTAAGATAGCTACTAAGATTGTCTCCTATATCGATAATAGAGATCAGGGAAAATAGAGGGCCTATAACACTTCCCGGGGGAACGCCACTATTACTTCTGTTTTTCGCGAGGATTGTCCATCTATTACTACGAACTGTGACCTTCCTGACAGGAAGTCACGGATCCAGTCGCACAACTGAGGCGATATTCCATAGGCACGAAGTTTAGTTAGAAGACGCTTCTGAGGAACGGTGTCGAAAGCCTTGTGGCAATCTAAGACTGTGGAATCAATTTGACATCCCCCATCGATAGCACTTATTAGTATGATTATAAAGAGCTAGCTGTGTGCTAGCTATGAGTATAAAGTGCTAGTTGTGTTTCGCAAGAAGGATATTTTCAGAAGCCGTGCTGACTCGTTTTCTTCGCGGTACTTCATAATGTTCGAATACAAAATGGTTCAAATGGCTCTGAGCACTACGGTACTTAACATATTAGGTCATCAGTCCCCTAGAACTTAGAACTACTTAAACCTAACCAACCTAAGCACATCACACACATCCATCCCCGAGGCAGGATTCGAACCTGCGACCGCAGCAGTCAGGCGGTTCCGAACTGCAGCGCCTAGAACCGCACGGCCACCGCGGCCGGTGTTCGAATACAGTACATGTTCCAAAACCCTACCGCAAATCGACGTTAGTGATATGGTCCTGTAACTCTACGTATTACTCCCATTTCGCTTTTTGGGTATTGGTGTGACTTGAGCAATTTTCCAGTCTTTAGGTACGGATATTGCTGTCAGTGAGCGGTTGTATATAATTGATAAATATGGAGCTATTGTATCAGCATACATTGAGAGGAACCTGACAGATATAAAATCTGGACCAGAAGCCTTTCCTTTATTAAGTGATTTAAGCTGCTTTGCTACACCGAGGACATCTACTTTTTTCTTTTCATCTTGGAAATTGTTCTTGATTGGAAGTGAGGAATATTTACTTCAACTTCTTTGGTAAAAGAGTTTCGAAAAAGGGTGTTTAGTAACTTTGCTTTAGTGGCACTGTCATCATGGACTTCACAGTTGTTATCACGCAGTATAGGTATTGATTGCATCTTACCACTGGTGTGCTTTATGTATGACCAAAATTTCTTTGGGTTTCCTGCCAGATTTCGAGACATGGTTTCGTTACGGATATTACTAAAATCATCTCGCATTGAAGTGCACGCTATATTTCGAACTTCTGTGAAACTTTGCCAATCTCGGGAACTTAGAGTTATTTTAAATTTGGCATGCTTTTTTCGCTGCTTCTGCAACAGCGATCTGACCCGTTTTGTGTACCATGGGGGATCAGTACCATCACTTATTAATTTATGTGGTATATGTCTCTCAACTGCTGTCGATACTATCTCTTTGAAATCATTCCACAACTTTTGTACGCTTACGTGACCGGACCGGAAGGAGTGAAGACTGTCTCTTAAAGCGACTTTTCCGGCCAGTGTGGCCGAGTGGTTCTAGGCGCTTCAGTTTGGAACAGCGCGACCACTACGACCGCAAGCTCGAATATTGCCTCGGGCATGGATGTGTGTGATGTCCTTAGGTTAGTTAGGTTGAAGTAGTTCTAAGTTTTAGGGGACTGATGACCTCAGATGTTAAGTCCCATAGTGCTCAGAGCCATTTGAACAAATGTGGCGTTAGGAGAAATTTTCTCAGCAGTTTTAAATTGGTATACTTTGCGTTTCTTTTTGATGGTTGTAAGTGTTACGGCGTTCAGCCTAGCAGCAGCCGCCTTGTGGTCGCTAAGCCTGTATTTGTCACGATGCTCGCTATTTGTCCAGGATTATTTGTTGGTAAGAGGTCAAGTATGGTTTTGCAACCATTTATACTTCGAGTGGACTCATGAACCAATTGTTCAAAGTAATATTTGAGAAAGCATTCAGTACAACTTCGGATGACGTTTTAAGCCTGCTCAAAAATGGCTCTGAGCACTATGGGACTCAACATCTTAGGTCATAAGTCCCCTAGAACTTAGAACTACTTAAACCTAACTAACCTAAGGACATCACACACATCCATGCCCGAGGCAGGATTCGAACCTGCGACCGTAGCAGTCCCGCGGTTCCGGACTGCAGCGCCAGAACCGCTAGACCACCGCGGCCGGCTTTAAGCCTGCCATCGGCTTTAAAAGAATATTCTTTTCAGCATGTCGAGCGTAGATTGAAGTCACCACCGACTATAACGAAATGGGTGTGGTTCGTTTTTGAAATGAGACTCAAGTTTTCTTTGAACTATTCAGCGACTATACGTATCTTCTGAATCGGTGGTCTGTAAAACGATCTAGTTAATAGTTTAGTCCGATTGTCAAGTATAACCTCTACCCATACTATTTCGTAGGAAGATTCTGCTTCCGTTTCACTACTAGGCAAACTTCTTGTGTCAGCAATAGGCTAAATACTCCAACACCAATTGTATTTAATCAATCATTTGTGAACATTGTAAGATCGTTTGAAGAAATTTCGGCTGAACTTATATCCAGATTTTGCCAGCTGTCTATACCTACAACTCTTTGAGCTTCAGTGCTTTCCATTAGGGCCTGGAGATCTGGCTCTTTCGCAACACAGCTACGGCAATTTACAACTACAATACCTTACAACTAACTTACTGTGTTTTACCTGTACCCTTTTAGACGGACACCCTTTCTGTGGTTCCCGGAGACCCTCTAACCTACAAAACTGCCAAGTCCCTTCCACACAACCCCCGCTATCCGTGTAGCCGCCTCCTGTGTGTAGTAGACTTGTGACCTATTAAACGGAACCCGGAAACTCACCAGCCGATGGCGCAAGTCAAGGAATCTGCAGCCTACACGGTCACAGAACCGCCTGAGCCTCTGATTCAGACACTCCACTCGGCTTTGTACCAAAGATCACAGTCAGTTCTATCGACTTTGCAGATGGTGAGCTCCGCCTTAATCTCGCAACCAAGACTGGCAGTCTTTACCGTTTCCGATAGCCGCCAGAAACCAGAAAGAATCTCCTCCTATCCAAAGCGACTCACACCACTGGTAACGATATGCACATCGATGTGCACATTCTTCCTTCCCCTCCTTGGCAGTCATTTTGCTAAGGGTCCCCATTACGCGCCTAACGTTGGGGTTCCCAACTACCAGCAAACCCACCCTCTGTGAATGCCCAGACCTTGCAGGCCGAGAAGCTTCCTCTGGAACAGGGAGGACGACTGCATCCGGCTCAGAGACATGGTGAGCCACCACAGATAACGCCCGAAACCTGTTAGTCAAACGAACCGGGGAGGCCAAACGATCGGCCCCCATGAATGTTTTTCGCTGCCTGCCAGACTTTGGAATAATCTCCCACTCGACTGTGGGTGAGGTGTCAACCTCAGTGCAGGCAGTACCCGGGGTGACCACAGCAGTGGACTGATCTGGGGACTAGTGGGACGTGCTCGACGTCCCTCGCATCCCGGCGTCCGACCCCCCACAGTGATTCCCCTTGGCAGCAGCCTCAAGCTTTGTGACGGAAGCCAACGCAGCCTGAAGCTGTGAGCGAAGCGTCGCCAACTGAGCTCGCATCTGTACACAGCAATCACAGTTTGTGTTTCAGAAGAGATTCTTTACTGAGAATGCCATTCACGTGTTCACTCACTAAATTTTACAACAGTTGAATAATGAAATAGCAGCGTTTGGTATTTCCTGCAACCTGTCTAACATATTTGACTGTGTGAATCAGAGTCTTCTCATACATAACTTGAAGTTTTATGGGACTGGTGGTATAACCGAGTAATGAATAATGTCATACCTTATCAAAAAATGCAGAGAGTTGTACTTAGTAACTTACGCAATACTGTCCAGAGAGAAATAATGCAGGGGGTTTCCCAAGACTCAGTCTTACATAATACTACATAACTTGAAGTTTTATGTGCTTGATGGTAAAACCAACAAATGGAAAATATATTATCAAACAAAAAAAATTCAGAAATTTGTGCTTATTAAGTCAGCCAATACATTCAATGGAGAAATCATGAGTCGGTTTTCCCAAGGCTTAATCTTAGGACCAATATTATTGCTCATTCATGTGAATGATCTTACATCTAATAACAACAAGCCGAATTAGTTTGTTTTTACAGATGACGGTAGTATTGTGTTCAATCCAAGCATATGTATAGAAACAGAAGAAGCGGTAAACAACGTTCCTAAAAGTGCCATTGACTATTTTTCTACGAGTGGTCTCACCCTCAATATTATAAAAAAGGTACAACGTTTCAGTTCTGCACATCTAGGGTTACTACACCAATGATAAGTGTAACGCATGGTGACGAAATAATGAATCTGGCGGAAAATTCCAAATCTTTAAGTGTCCAAATCTATGGGAATTTAAACTGAAAAAAGTTAATTTTTGAACTCAAAAAATTACTTTTTTAAGGCACAATTTCTCTTAGAATCGTTGCAAATCTTTGGGACAGAGAAATCAGTAAGCTGACATACTAAGCATATTTTCATTCAATAATGATGATGATGATGTTCGGTTTGTACAGCGCCCGTACAAATTCCCAACCTTTTCTCAGTCACTTTTATGAATGATGAAATGATGAGGACAACACAAACACCCAGTCATCTCGAGGCAGGTGAAAATCCCTGACCCCGCCGGGAATCGAACCCGGGCCCCCTTGCTCGGGAAGCGTGAACGCGACAGCGAGACCACGAGCTGCGGACTCATTCGATAATGTAATGTCGATTAATGTTCTTCGGTAACTCATCTTCATGAAACGAAGTCTTCATTCCTGGAAAATGAGCTGTAAGAAAAATATGTGGTCCTCACACACGATCCTCTTGCAGTATCTGTATAAGTATTTCGGCATTCTGAGTACTGCTTCGCAGTATATTTATTCTCTCATTAAATTCGTTCTAAATAATCCACTACAGTTCAAAAGGAGCAAAGACGTACATAATTATAGCACCGGAAGGAAAAATAACACCCATTACCCTACGTAAAGGCTATCTTTAGCAAAAAAAAGAAAAACTGCACAATAATGCAACAAATATTTTCGATCACTTGCCTACACATATAAAGTGCCAGACAGCAACGTAAATTTGAAAACAAATTGAAAAGCTTTCTCATTGACAACTTCTTCTACTCCGCAGGAGGGTTTCTTACTAACTAACATCCGCAAATTTAAAAATTAAAACACTGGCCAGGTAGGGGTAGGACTTGCGCACTTAGTGTTCCGTACAAATTTAATTATGCATACAGACAGTTTATCCATTCTGGGAATTTTGAAGTTTGTAGTTGGATAACTAATGAAAAATGAAATATTTTTTGTGTGATATGATTAAAGGTTAACAGTTTCGGATTTTTCCCTTTACTTGTCTACTGTGAAGCCTTGCTTCTTGCCAAGTTTTTGATGAGGAAGTTGTATCTTTTGAATGAATTGACTTAGAAGCTTAAAAGTTTACACAACTAATGGACCGTACGTCGTAGAATAGACCGTAATGTGTGCTGTGTATTTGAAGTTGCTACTCCAAAATTTTTCCAGAGAAACGCGTATTAATAGGCGAACAGACAAAGGAACAGAAGGAAGAAAATGGCGAAAAATATATATCTATACATTTTTAGTGTTACATAGCAACGACTTAAAATTTTTCAATTTTTATCTTGTACTTGTGCCAAGAATTCTTGTTTCTTGTCAAATTTCGTGATTCTAGGTCAACGGGAAGTATTGTATAGGTTTTGATGAGTGAGTATTCGAATATTAAAATATGTGACACAAATGGCTGTACCATATGACAGAATCCATTTTAAAGCTTCAAAGTTTTACATCCCCGAGGACCCATCGACATTAGCATGTGGCAAAAAAATTCAGTTCCATTCGCCAATTTGTTCCAGAGCAAAAATGGTCTGAATAGGCGGAGACACAGGTGGTTAAAAAAAGACAAAACTAATTTTTTCATATTGTTTAACTACCAATAAACAAATTTCACAAGTTTTCCTTCACATGTACAGTGAAACCTTGCCCCTTGCCAAATTTCGTGATTCTAGGTCAACGAGTTAGTCATCAGTCTTCTGACTGGTTGGATGCGGCCCGCCACGAATTCCCTTCAACTCTTAGTAGCACTTGCAACATACATTTCAAGTTATTTGCTGGATGTGTTCCAATCTCTGTCTCCCTCTACAATTTTTATTCTCTACAGCTCCCTCCAGTAACATGGAAGTTATTCCTTGATGTCTTAACTGATGTCCTACAACCCTGTCCCTTCTTCTTGTCAATGTTTTTCATGTATTCCTTGTCTCTCCCATTTTGCGGAGTAGCTCCTCATTTGTTACCTTATCACTCTACCTAATTTTCAGCATTCTTTTGTTGCACCACACCTCAAATGCTTTGAGTGTCTTCCGGTTTTCCCATGATCCACTTATCGCTACCGTACAAAGCTGTACTCCAAACATACGTTCTCAGAAATTTCTTCCTCAAACTAAGGATTGTGTTTGATACTAGTGACTTCTCTTGTCCACGAACCCCTTTTTTTGCCATTGGTATCATGGTTTTTACGTCCTCCTTGCCCCGTCCACGGTGGATTATTTTGCTGCCTAGGTGCGTGGTAGAGGGTTCATTGAACCATTTTCAAATTAATTTCCGATTATTCCAATTTACAATAGCGCGCGGGGGAAACGGACACCTATGTATTTCGATACAATCCTGATTTCCCTTATTTTATTATGATGATCGTTTCTCCCCATGTAGGGCGGCGTCAATAAGATACACTCCTGGAAATGGAAAAAAGAACACATTGACACCGGTGTGTCAGACCCACCATACTTGCTCCGGACACTGCGAGAGGGCTGTACAAGCAATGATCACACGCACGGCACAGCGGACACACCAGGAACCGCGGTGTTGGCCGTCGAATGGCGCTAGCTGCGCAGCATTTGTGCACCGCCGCCGTCAGTGTCAGCCAGTTTGCCGTGGCATACGGAGCTCCATCGCAGTCTTTAACACTGGTAGCATGCCGCGACAGCGTGGACGTGAACCGTATGTGCTGTTGACGGACTTTGAGCGAGGGCGTATAGTGGGCATGCGGGAGGCCGGGTGGACGTACCGCCGAATTGCTCAACACGTGGGGCGTGAGGTCTCCACAGTACATCGATGTTGTCGCCAGTGGTCGGCGGAAGGTGCACGTGCCCGTCGACCTGGGACCGGACCGCAGCGACGCACGGATGCACGCCAAGACCGTAGGATCCTACGCAGTGCCGTAGGGGAGCGCACCGCCACTTCCCAGCAAATTAGGGACACTGTTGCTCCTGGGGTATCGGCGAGGACCATTCGCAACCGTCTCCATGAAGCTGGGCTACGGTCCCGCACACCGTTAGGCCGTCTTCCGCTCACGCCCCAACATCGTGCAGCCCGCCTCCAGTGGTGTCGCGACAGGCGTGAATGGAGGGACGAATGGAGACGTGTGGTCTTCAGCGATGAGAGTCGCTTCTGCCTTGGTGCCAATGATGGTCGTATGCGTGTTTGGCGCCGTGCAGGTGTGCGCCACAATCAGGACTGCATACGACCGAGGCACACAGGGCCAACACCCGGCATCATGGTGTGGGGAGCGATCTCCTACACTGGCCGTACACCACAGGTGATCGTCGAGGGGACACTGAATAGTGCACGGTACATCCAAACCGTCATCGAAACCATCGTTCTACCATTCCTAGACCGGCAAGGGAACTTGCTGTTCCAACAGGACAATGCACGTCCGCATGTATCCCGTGCCACCCAGCGTTCTCTAGAAGGTGTAAGTCAACTACCCTGGCCAGCAAGATCTCCGGATCTGTCCCCCATTGAGCATGTTTGGGACTGGATGAAGCGTCGTCTCACGCGGTCTGCACGTCCAGCACGAACGCTGGTCCAACTGAGGCGCCGGGTGGAAATGGCATGGCAAGCCGTTCCACAGGACTACATCCAGCATCTCTACGATCGTCTCCATGGGAGAATAGCAGCCTGCATTGCTGCGAAAGGTGGATATACACTGTACTAGTGCCGACATTGTGCATGCTCTGTTGCCTGTGTCTATGTGCCTGTGGTTCTGTCAGTGTGATCATGTGATGTATCTGACCCCAGGAATGTGTCAATAAAGTTTCCCCTTCCTGGGACAATGAATTCACGGTGTTCTTATTTCAATTTCCAGGAGTGTATTTTCGCATTCGGAGGAGAAAACTGGTGATTTAAATTTCTCGAGAAGATCCCGTCGCAATGGGAAACGCCTTTGTTTTATTGATGTCCAGTTCAAATCCTGTATCGTGTCAGTGACACTCTCTTTCTTATTTCGCCATACTAAAAAACGTGCTGCAATTCTTTGAACTTTCTCGGTATACTCCGTTAATCCTATCTGGTAAGGTCCCCATACAGTGCAGTAGTACACCAAAAGAGGACGGAAAGCATAATGTAAGCAGTCTCTTTAGTAGATCCGTTACATTTCCTAGCATAATGTGGGCAGTCTCTTTAGTAGACCCGTTACATTCCCTAACCGTTCTGCCAATAAAACACAGTATTCCGTTTGCCTTCCACACAACATTTTCTATGTGTTCTTTCCAATTTAAATTGTTCGTGACTGTAATTCGTAGATATTTAGTGGAATTTACGGCCTTCAGATTTGACTGGTTTGTCGTGTAACGAAAGATTACCGAATTCCTTTTAAGAAAGCATGTGGATGACCGCACACTTTCATTATTTACGTTCAGTTTCCAATTTTTCTACCATTCACATGTCTTTTCCAAATGGTTTTGCAATTTGTTTTGATCTTCTGATGACTTTACTAGACGATAAACGACAGCATCATCTGGAAACAACGTCTTCAGTTTGTCTGGAATACCAGAAATCACTTCTGCTTTACTCGATGACTTTCCGTAAATTTCTACGAACTGTGATCTCTCCGACAGGAAATCACTACTCCAGTCACGTAACTGAGACGATATTCCATAAACACGCAATTTAATTAAAAGTCTCTTGTGTGGTACAGTGTCAGGAACATTCTGGAGATCTACAAATACGCAATCAATTTGAAATCTCTTGACAGTAACATTCATAATTTCGTGATCGTAAAGAGCTAGTTGTGTTTCACAAGAACGATGTTTTCTAAATCCATGTTGACTGGGTGTCAATAGAGCGTTCTCTTCGAGGTAATTCATAACGTTTTCTTTCCAACTCCTGTGATTCCCTTTTCGGAGATGCCCATTCCTCTTTAACTGAAATGCCTACTGAGCTATTCCTTATCGTTGTATCAGAAGCTTTATAGGACTGCAAAATGTGATTCTTCATTCCTTAGTACTTCTGTATCGCACTAGTTTTCGCATTGATTTTTGCTGACTAGTCTCTTAAACTTCAAGCTACTCTTCATCACTACTAAATTGCATTGTGAGTCTGTATCTGCTTCTGCGCACGTCTTACAATACAGTATCTGATTTCTGAATCCCTGTCTGGCCCTGATGTAATCTAATTGAAATCTTCACGCACGTCCCGAACTTTTCTAAGTATATACCTTCTCCTCTTGTTGTTCTTGAACAGAGCATTCGCTGTTGGTAGCTGCAATTTATTGCAAACGTAATTAACCTTCTCCTCTCTCTCTCCTAATACTATGTCCACATTGTGCTTAACACTTTCTTTTACTCCTTCCTCAACAACCGCATTTGAGTCCCACATGACTATTACGTTTCCTCCTCTCTTTACGTACTGAATTACTCGTTCAGTGCCCTCATATAATTTCTCTGTCTCTTGATCTTCGGCTTGCGACGACGGTAAGTATACCTGAAGTATCGTAGTCGGTGTTGGTTTCCTGTGAACTCTGATGAGAGCAACGGTATCACTGAACTACTCTCCCCTGCCTTCCTATTCATGTCGAATCCTATTCCCTTTGTACCATTTCCTCATGTTGCTGATATTACCCTTTAGTCATATGACTAAAAATTCTTTTCTTCTTTCCATTTTACTTCGCTGGCACCCAGTATACAGGGTCTATCAAAAAGGATATACGTATCACAAAGTATTATTTTGTCCGAACTATCGATCGCTGCTCCTCGGCTTGGCTATTGGAGAAACGAATACATAGGCTTGTTTATATTAATAGCCGCTAGATATCAGTTGTCTTCTGTTTTGATTGATAACCGTCATATATTTAAAATGGCTACTCCGCAGCAGAGATCACTTTGTGTTCTCGAGTTTGCGAAGTGCAATTCCCTTCGCAGTCCCCTTCCGGAGATCTGAATGGGGCAATATTCCGGGATCTTTGCCAATAGAGAGGTTATCTTATCACTTTTCAATGACAGGCCACATGACCTGTACATACCGACTACGCGTCTTTATGCAGTGGTTTCCACTGCCTTCTGCATCCTCATGGGGTTGATCATTGCTGTTCCTTCCGTCTTTAGGGGGAGTTTGCCACCCTAAGGGCAAGACAGTGCACTGAATCTCTGTCCACTGCTCCACCCTCTTTGACGAGATCGTCGGCTGAATGAGGATGCCTTCTTACACAGGAAGTCTTCGGCCGCCACTGCAGATGACTATTATTCAAAGTTTAAGGCGTGGCTGGATCTGAGCCCGGTACCCAGAATGTTTTGAGTTCCAACCAAAGACGTTAACCCGAGACCGTGAGTGTGCAGGGTAAAAAATATGTGAGATAAATAGCGGTATCATTTGACTAAATTGAATTAGAAGCTAAAAATTTTTACACTGCCGAGGGATCACAGACCTTAATACGTGACATAAATTTGAACTTGATTCATCTACTGATTCCTGAGAAAAATTTTCTTCAGAGTCCGACGGACAGACACACCGACAAAGACGCAGATGGACAACTAAGCGGTCTTATAAAGGTTGCGTTTTTGCAGATTGAGGCACGGAAACATAACTATAAATGTTCAGCATATAGCTACGTCCCGTTTAGAATATAATCAGCGACGTGAATGCAACATGACACGTTCCACATTATTACTATTTGTCGTATAAAATGACCCACGGAATTTGAAACTAACTAACAGTCTTGCAGATTATGTTTGAGAGCTAGGACTGGAGGAAGGGAAATTATCGACCATGGTGTCTCACCCACTCAGAAGGGTAAATATTAGAAGAACTGCAATATGGAACTTTTCATTGACAGAAACGTGAGATAACTACACGTGGTCGGTTTCCTTACCCAGTTATACGTCGGGCTATGTCCATATCAAGTTGTTCCGATGAACGTTTTCTTTTTGTTTTTCAGAACACTAATTAGGGGCAAGCTGTACCCTGGTACGAAGTTACATAGGCTTAGACTTGTCTTGTGACGCCATGTAGTTGATTTTCGTGTCAGTTATTTGTCGAAAATTTTACGAAATGATAAAATAAAAGAATAAAATAACAAAAAAATTGCATATACACAATTTTGTTTAAACTTATTATTAGCTTATATAATGATAATAAATAAGGTACATAATAGATTTTGGATATATTTAAAAGTAAATTAAAAGTGTATTTTATGTACGAAACAAGAGATGGCAATTTGACTCAGATATGATGTGGCAGTTTTTCCATTTATACCCTCTTCATGTATTTTTACATGTGTTACATATGTTGTGTCGACAATGGTAATACTTAATTTATAATGTGTTACCCAGCTTAACGTAACAGTGGGGATAGAGAGTTGATTTAAAAAGCAATGGTCAGCTGCATCAGCTGAAAGGGCTCGATAAAAGTTTGGAGCCCGTCACACCTGACGCAATGAGAGAAAAAGAAGTGTCTCATGTTCGGATAGTATTGCATACTATGAAATGGTATAACAAACAGCTACATAGGGAGTTAATTTTTCAGACTGATTTCATTTAGTGCTGTGGAACCTTCGCTTAGTTTTGCTATGATTGTATTTTTATCTCGTCTTCACTTTTTGTGTGTGATATAGCATCGAATCCCGTATCTGTGGCTGTGTTTGAGACGTTTACTATATCCTGCTGAAGTGTCAGATACGGAGCCTGTCTTATTGTGGCGTATGCTCTCTCCTATTCATATGCCACATGCAGTGCTAGCTATACTTCGTCTGCAATATTGTTTATAGAGTTTGTCATCTTGTCTGCATATTAACCGTCTATGTTGTCCCAGGTTCGATTCCCGGCCGGGTTGGGGATTTTCTCTGCCCGAGGACTGGATCTTTGTGTTGTCCTCATCACTTCACCATCACCATCATCATCATCATCATCATCATCATCATCATCATCATTCGTGGCAGTGGCTAGATTGAACTGCGTAAAATATCGGACTGTGAAAAAATTGAGCCTTTGTACGGGTACTGATGACCGCGCAGTAGAGATCCCCACAAACCAAACATCACATTAGCTTTCCTATGTCCTGGTTTCCTAAACATTGTCATACGTGTCCTAGGGCATCGCAGACGAGCACTATGTGTTCAGGTGGGCCATTCTCACCAAAGGCACAAGTATGAGCCTATTTTAGGTCAAACCTGTAGACATGCACAGGATATGGCCGTGGTCTGTGAGATGGTGCATCATGCCACGTGTTGGATTTATGTACTTCAAATTCATCCGCTCTCCTATACCAGGGAAGAAAGAGTAAACTCGTCTTCCCTTTTTATTTGTGTCCCATTCTGTCTGCCATGTTGTCTTGTATCAATTCTCCACTTTTTTAATCTCCGTTCGTCGGTAATGCGTTGTCCAGTATTTCTCTTATTTTGTCGCGTCTTCCCCTCTTGAGCCAGCAGACAGCTGCTCTGTGGCGATTTGTACTATCCATAGGGGAACTCCTAGTACCACGCACAGTGCCTCAGTCGAGTTCTTGCTAAAACCCCTGAGATTCTGAATAGAACACTCCTCCAACCGTGCCTCACAATGTTTTTATGCGTACCTAAGCATAATCGATGTGCCCAAGTAGTAGACGCAAAACACTCAAAGAGTGCTATGTAATATGTCCTCATTGTCTGAACGGTAGTCTGTGTGTTATCGTGTCCAGTCTTGAAAGTTTGTGCATGAGTTTCGACCCTTTCTCAATTGTCAGTCTGGCATGTTCGTTAAAGTGTAAATGTCCGTCAATATGAATGCCAAGGTATCTTGTCACAGCTTTCCTTTTTATAGATACATTGTTTATATTTGGATATATTTTCAGTACACCTGTTATAAATACGTAAACAATTTTGTTTGTTGGTGTTGTGAGTTTTTAGTTGGTGCGCCATTCACCTATGAAGGCAAGGAGCTGCGTGGATTTAGTCTCTAATTAATACCTGGCGTTTGCAGATAACAGCGTACGCAACCAACCCGATTGCCAGGCCATTGTCTTCTAGTGCATTCATTAGCGGTTTATGACCATGTCCCAGAAAATCTGTCCGCATATGTATCCTTGCGGATAAGCGTTTCATACGTTTTTTATAATCTTTGGCGACTAGTCTTCCACTCCAGTATACTGTATTTACAGTAATCTTTAAGACTTTTGTAAAGAGCCGGCGGAACATTCACCTCTTCATGTCTCGCAAATAGTGCCGGTCACCAAAAGATGTCGAAAACACCAGCTGTATCAATTAGGACTGCTGCTATGTATTTACCATGTATTGTCCATGTCATTTCTAAGGCCCTGTTTACAGTGTCGTCGATGGATTTATGCTGTCGAAAACTATTCTGATGTTGGCTAAGACCAAAGAGCTGCCGGTGCGACTGAAGTCTGTCACACAGCACTCTCTCCTGTATCTTTGCCATTATATTAATGAGACATTTGGTCCGTCAGGTATTATACCTCTGCTTTCTTGATTATAACTGCATTTGCCCTCTTCCATACGTTCGGTATGCGTCCTTCTAGTAGAACATCATTCAGTAAGTCTGTCAGGTATGGTATGAAAAGTGGAGCAGCTTGTCGATGGTTTCGGGGTGGATGTCATCAGGGCCCGGAGACTTTTTGTTCTTCATTTTGTGTATTGCCAGTGCAACTTCCCCATAAGCAGATGGGATGGTGATGTCTTCGTTTTCGTATTTGTCAAAAGTTGTCTACGAAATCCGGTGTTTTGTTTAAAGCGCTTATATCATCGACTATTATTTGTCCTCTGTCAAAGTGTCAGAGGGTTGACTTAGCACTTATGTCTGTTAAGATAAGTATTGGTCTACTATCCGCCAATCGAGCGATTTCCTTTATTACTTCAGCAAAAGGTTCTATATCAAATGAGTACTCGGATTATATTGATGAGATGATCAATTTAACACTGCCTGAAGTTACTTCGACTGTAACGGTATGTTGTGCTCACATTCGCCTTATTTGTGTTACTGTAATATTTTTACTACAGTGATTGTAGCCTTCGCCTTGTTCGTGCCTGTGATTTGCATGTACTGCCTCGGAAGGGCTGGAAATCTTCCATCTTGTGTGTACGGTTCTTGTAGACACAATATGTCTTGCGCATACCTTGTTCACTAGCCTACAAGCTCCGCGGCTATTGTCGTACTACCCATACAGTTTAGCTGCAAGACCTACACGATGGAAATTTGGTAAAAACAAACAACGTTGGCTCCTCTGGGAGTAATAGATGTACATGCGTCCATGTCCCCTTCACAGATCCTTGTAGACATTGTCAAGGTCAGCGTCTTCATTTCGTCGTTGACATGATTTACGTAAAAGATTAGAAAGTTCGAGTTTATCTGTTGGTAGGTTTCCGGCTCGTAGAATCATTCTGTCTGTTTGTTTAGTCGTCGGGTAGCATATGGTGTCGCCAGTAGGTGATTGAATCTTATTACCAATCTTAATGTAGTTTGAAAAACTCCTTTCTTTTCCAGTAGATTTAGGTGCGAGTTCTTCTCCATGTCATCGTAGTATAGTTTTGATTCTTACTTCATGGCTTTTTAACTCTGTTTGATGTACTTCGTCGTGGTGTTTATCTCTTGAAGTAGTTTCCGGTTTTGGTAATTGTGATGTCTCGTCGGTTGAAGGATGCTGTGATTTTCCAGTATGAGCTTTTTTTTGCGTCCATGTTGTTTTTGGTATCCCTATGGCTTGTGATCAGATTCTGTTGTTTGAAGTTTTCCGTCAGCGTTTATTTTTCATTAATTTTTTTAACCTGAGTTGCAATATTCATATTTCTCTGAAGTTGTTGTTTCACTATACAGTAACCTATTCTCTGGCAAGGGAAGAATTGATTTACGTTTGTGTTTTCTCAGTGTGTACTGGAGTTATGCCTGTTGTGAATGGGCTTGTAGTCATTGTTATCTACTTCTGTGAAGTGTGTTGTGCTGTGTGTAATGATTATCTCAAGATCCTGTTCTTGGTGTGCATGACCATATATCGGCAGTCTATCATTATTTTTATGTACTTCTACTGTGTGGAGTGTGTTGTTTTTAAGTTCTTCTTTACTCACGGGTACCTCTTCCAGTTCTTCTACTCTAAGAAAGGTTGTAGTGTTGCCCACTGGTAAAGTTCTTGTTTGATGTGCCTCGCAACACTGCAGTCCATGGCGCCTTAGAAACACGCATCGCCGATGTAATCTGTTAGGCTAAAATATTATTCTTTTACAATGTTGCAACTGTTGATGAGATTCATGCTCGTTGGAGAGTCTATGGTCAGCAGCAGCCCAAGTTGTTGCCTCCAGGCTGCTACACGTCGCTGCGCTCTTGTTTTGGTTGCCAGCGATTTCTGTCCGCTTCTGCCAGTTGGGATGCTGATGTTCACAGCTGTGTTTTGTTGAAAGGACGTCTGTACATTTCCGTAGTTGATACTTGTATTCACAACACAACCCAGATAACCAAAGAGCGTTGTCTTATTGCTTTTGTTTTGGTGTGAGCTTGGTTCAAATGGCTCTGAGCACTATGGGACTCAACATCTTAGGTCATAAGTCCCCTAGAACTTAGAACTACTTAAACCTAACTAACCTAAGGACATCACACACACCCATGCCCGAGGCAGGATTCGAACCTGCGACCGTAGCAGTCCCGCGGTTGCGGACTGCAGCGCCAGAACCGCTAGACCACCGCGGCCGGCTGGTGTGAGCTAGTTTAGATTATTTTAGGCATCATATTCCATTTTTTTCTATTTGGCTTTTGTAGACTCTTTCATACGTAGGGCATTCTAATCCCCCAGTTTTGTTCCATGTTCTTTTCCCGTTCATGCAAGGAACACAGGCAACAGTTGTTTCTTCATGACTGTTGTATTTTTTAATACTGGGTTTCGGAAATTTGCCACGAATGCCTTTCCTGTCACATCTTTCCGACGAATATCCAAAATCCCAACAGCTGAGGCACCTTTGTTCTGACACAGTCCCTGATGCGTAAAGATTCAAATTGTATGTACACCCTATCTCTCTGTAATAACAGTAGTCTGACCGTTGGTGTCACTTCGATAATACTATTTACCTTTTTTTTCCTTTCGCAACTGTTTTGGATCGTATTTTAATTTATTGTTGAAATTCCTCTTTTGTGTTGAGCTCGCTGAGATTTATTTCAAACAGTCCTTCTAGAAAGTCTTGATCTGTCAGTGTTATTGCAACGCTGTGTACTGCCAGCAGTGGTCTCAATGCTCTGGGTTCTTAGTCCCGAATGTCTTTTAAGTATGATATTTTTTTAATAATCTTCGTCTTGTCTGCTTGTCTCCCAGTTTCAAGAATAACTGCGTTTGTTGCATTTCTTATTGCTTTAATTTTTATTCTATCAAGTCTAGGGCTTATTGCGTTGGTTAAGGTTTCCCTTATGGCTTTAGCGTCTTGGTTGTCCTCTGATTTATAAAAGAGGACAATTTCCTGTCTATATTTTTCTATTCAATTTGTTCCTCAACCCTGGTTTTCGGCTTTTTGACAGGACCACCTGCTAGGACTGCAGCAAGAGTCACTGGTGTTGGCCTCATTTCATTGCATAATTTTTTATTTTCTCTCTTTATGGCTGCGATCTCCATTTCCAATCGCTGAATTCTGTCTGTTGCGTCAGAGGCATTTGCCGTTGCTAATTCCCTAAGCAGTCTTTCGTAGGACATCAAAACACACAGTCGCCGAGGGGAGAAAATCTCGGATTCGTTTCAGAATGGGACCCGGACCCCATCGGTTAGCAATCTATTGCGCTGACCCCGCAGTCGGTGTTTCACGAAGTACTGAAATGTCGTGTGACGAGGGCCTCCCGTCGGGTAGACCGTTCGCCTGGTGCAAGTCTTTCGATTTGACGCCACTTCGGCGACTTGCGCGTCGATGGGGATGAAATGATGATGAGTAGGACAACACAACACCCAGTCCCTGAGCGGAGAAAATCTCCGACCCAGCCGGGAATCGAAACCGGGCCCTTTGGATTGACAGTCTGTCGCGCTGACCACTCAGCTACCGGGGGCGGACCACGAAGTACTAAAATCTTTTGAGTGAATACTGATAGATATGTTTCCAGCATTCTGCTGTACTCCCAATATAAGATTGGTGTATTGTCACGTACACACTGTGCGAATGGCCTGCAGTACAATATCGAGATTAACTAAAGTATTTGTGAAACGAAAGTGCCATATCTGTTCACTTTCTGATTTATACTGGCAAGGTACGGTTACGCGAAGTATGACTGATGCACGACATTAAAAACTCAAGAAGGAGCGACCGTCTACGTATGAATTTTGCAGCGAAAGAGACGGTAAATGTGACCCCGTAGAGTACACAGTTACCTCTATTTCCAGTTAATACTTCTTGAACATGGATTTGTTACTGTCGGAAAAGGAATTTGATTGTGGAAGTAGCAAGCCTTTGTAAACAGTTATGACTCTCATCCTTGTAACACAGGTAAGAGAAACGCTGAAACGCGCTGGGTTGCAGCTTGGATAACGTACAACGGTACTGTTGTTACTAGGATTCCAGGGTAGGTAACTTTCCGAGTTGGTAGTATGGACCAAAACAAGAAATGATGACAAGAAACCTGAGCTGTGAGATTTATACCCTAAGACCTATGAGAACTTGCTCACCTTCGATGCTATGAGACATATCTTTCCTACTGAGCTAGTAGTAGCTGCTGAGGTAAGCATTTTAGAGCCCATATCTAGTGGACTTTCATGGGTTTGGTCCATGCTACCTCCTGAAAAAATATGCAAACCAAAGAGATTGGAGTACAAAGTATGTGTTTCACAGAATCAAAGATAAGCACGTCCTCATAACTCTTACGGTGTGCATTGTAGAGCTATTATTTACGAGTCATAGTTGTCATACTACTGCCTCTGAGGGTTTCCTACCGTACAATCTTAGCAAAAACGGTTCCAGTACATGTATTCGACTGTCGGAGGTATCAGAATGGATTTCGTTCATCACTTCCGACATCAGTCGTTTCTCGGCCAGTGTCTCTTACGTCGAGCTCACACAGATCGCCTCAGATGTTAGAGGAAAAGTAACTACATGCCAGCAAAAATATGAACATTGGAAAATGTGTACTGTGGTCTTTCCATGTTCACAAAAACTCTCTGGGTGGCTTGCCTTCGCACTCTAGCGACGTGATGGCCGATCGGCAGCTCAATTTCTCGGAGGAAAGCGTAAAAATTTTGAAAATGTTACCCATTGGAAAACTTCCAACATTATATTTCTTCGGAATTTTATTTATTTATTTCCAGTGATTACATTAACAAATTTAAGATGAATTTTTCTTTTTCTCCAATCATGGAAATTAATTTTATGTTTAAAATGGTAATGCAATTCATAGGAATATTTTGATTTTGAACGGGAACTGAAGAGCAACGATATAAGAAAGAAAGCAACACACGTGAAAAACAGTCACGATAATGAAACAAAGTGACAATGGTCGTAAGAACGGAATGAATTTTTCTTGTCTCTAGCTATAATGTTTATCCCTGCAGAATGTCTGGATGACATCTCACGTGGTGTCCTCTTTGCAGAGATGTTTGCACGTGTGAAGAAGTGGTTCTGCCGTCCTTCAGCAGAACAGGGCATGGGGGAGGAGACCCGTGTGGAGAACCCCATCGTGCACGTGGCGGCCAGCTCGCTGGTGAATTTCGTCCTAATACAATGCTCGTGAAACCAAAACACGGTGAAACGATCGTTAATCATTTATTTTGAACCGTGAGACTTACACTGTAATGTAATGAAATTACCTGGCTGGACCAAAAGGAAGGTATCTATGACTTTTGCTACGAATAGCTACAGCATGATGAGGATGCTCAGCACTGTGGGGACAGAAAGTGCCCGAGTGAAGCATCTGGTGGGCGTGTAGCAGCCTTTTGTGTCAGGGGAGCCTCACTCACGTGACCTGGTCTAGGACCCGCCGATCAGCTCTTGGTCGGCTGCTCCATGGTTGAGTGGGAAGTCTGCACCAGGCGATGAGGATCCCCGCATGTGTTCCTGCTGGGAAGCGGCTCCTTTTGTGAGGGGCGAAGACATGTAATCTGTCTTCTGACTTCTTTGAAGCAGCCGCTACGACTTCCACAACTGTCCCTACCTCTTCAGCTTAGGGTGTCACATACTCCCACCGCCTTCGATTATTTGTTCGTCATATTACAGGTTCTACTTTCTGTTACGAACTTCCCCCTCTGTGCCTCGCTCTCATACAAAGGAAACCATTACCTGACTTCAATAAATGTCTTCTAGTCCATTCCCTTCTTATGATCATTTCTTTCATTTACTCTTGTTCCGTCTGCGTACAATGTCCTCATTTCCTACCTTATCAGCCATCTAAATTTTATGCGTACCTCTGTAACACCACATACCAAATGCTTCGATTCTGTCCGTTTCAGATTTTCCCAGAACCCAATAATTATTCACTTTCGCACAATATTCTCAGAAACATTTTGCTCAAATAAAGACCTGGGTTTGAAATTAGCTGAGGAATGCATCTTCATCTGTTCTAGTCTGCTACTTAAATACTTCTTGCTTTGAACGCCATACGTTATTTTGCTATCATTGTACCACAATTTCTTACCCTCGCCTGATACAGGGTCTCAAATCTGAAGTCAAGTTTATCTCTAATATCATTTTTGAACATGTACGGAACTTCTTCCTTTCATGACTTTCCTCTCAGCTTTCTTTGCTCATTACGCAGTTCAGTGCGTTATCCGTGTTCTGTAATTCTTCCTCAGTTTCACTAATGATTTTACTGTTTATCTGCGAATCTTTTTCTTGACGTCCTTTACCCCGATCCTGAAAGTTTCCATTAATTCCGTCGTTGCTTACTTGACGTAAAGGATGAACAGCTGTGAAGAAACACTGCATCCATTATTTATTCCATTTTTATCTCGTGAACATCCCTTTTGATATTTCTTTACAAATATTCCTTCTCGCTTTTGATAAATATGGTATATGACCAGTCTTTTGGTAGAGCACCTATGTAGTTGACACGTATAACTGTCCTTGCATTCAACGTTTTGGGCTTCCGGATACGAAACGATCAATCATGAGTACTATCCATGAATATGTCTTGCGTATTTTAAACAAACAACATGGACATCGATACTGTCGAGGCTCTAAAAAGCACGATTTCTGTTATAGTGTCGCACAATCTATAGTTGTTAACTATTACAACGTCCTAACACTTCAATTAAATTCTTGTTGTCTAAAATAGCGTTCTCTTTTCCAACAGGTGCGAGCCTTCACTCTGGACGAGTTCTTTCTCCTGTTGATGGAAAACCGCCTGCATAGAGAGGAAGAGCGTGGAGGTGGTGGGGTGAGTACCAAAGATTAGCTACTCTTCCGTTGTAGGAGTGATCTGAAGACAGTTGCTGGATATATATTCTCCTTATTTATGGTAGTAGTGGAGTTGTCATCTTGCACTCATTCAAGGAAGGGTTTACTGATGTATTTATTCTGTAGCTGTTGATGACAGGCGCCATTTTGTGTGTATGTGCGTGTGGGGATGGATAAAATTTGTATAAGGAAAGCGTACCAGGACTACGGTAAGGAGGTTAAAGTGAGTGGAACACGTACTAATTGTGCTCAGATCAACGGCTTTACACACCACTGATTATCTTTGAGAGCTGTATCAAACAAGTCTATGGGCTGAAGGTAACAACAACAACAAAATATATATCGCATTGTATTAGGTAACCATTGAATCACTAATGGGACGGCACTAATAACAATGACAGTGCTTTAGCTTTAAACACAATTACACCACAATAACTTTAACCTGTCAGGCCATTACCGACACAACTTGTTGCCAAGTTTCTATTCATTTAGTTGCCAACAAATTATTTTCAGTGCCAATGCAGAGACTTGACTTCACCACTGCTGTTAAATCCTTACCAAACCAATTAAGCCATGACGCCACTGCCTGTTGGCATAAGTTCAGAATTTTTAATTTTTTCTCCAGGACACTGCTGGCGCCTCTTCTGCCAGCTCGTCTAGTCTGGACACCGAGCCGTCCCGCTCTTCAGAGACACCACACCGGGTGGCGCGCCAGTGGCGTTGGCGCCCTCAGCCCACCGGAAGGGGAAGACGCCACAAGGTACGTGCCCCAAACAGCTGCCACTATCGTTCGAATCCATATCTGCAGTTGAGATTAAGGCATAGGCAGAGAACCACACGGTCTCACTGTTTAGTTGAAACCGTGAAGTGAATGGGAAACAGCTGAATGGTATTGTTGGGTGCGAGACCTTCAGGAACTGTTGAGTATATTGCATCGACGATACAGAATATACTTGAATTTATTTACTTGTTAGTAACATAGTTGCTTTATCTTCATCTTCAACATTTATTTGCAACACAGAACACTGACAATTACATACGCTACGGGATTAAGCTTGTACAGACTGTGACAGGAAGTCAGATGTTTTTCAGTAAAGAGGAGGAAGCATGTAATCCTTGCAGGACCTGTTGTGCACAGCATTATCTGCAAGTATTCCACCGCATCGCATATCGCGTGCGAAATGGCGCTGTAGCGTTTACTTACACACGACGTCTGGACACTGCCTCACAGGTTGTTCTCTGCACACAGATCTTCCAACGCCTGAGGAAGATGAGCTGCCTGGGCGCCACAGCCCAGGAGACGGAGGAGGCCGTGGAGGAGGAGGGGCAGAGCGGCGATGTGCTGTCCGACATCCTGCAGGTGAGGCTTTGCTCTAGTAAATGACCTTCCCACGCGTTATTAGAAACAACACGACTTCAGTAGTATTTTTTCATTTATGCTCTCATCACAGCAATTTATATTCATATGTGTAGTATCAATCTGCGAATTACGTTCTCCAATTAGTGAATTCATCTTGGTCCTACATCAACATCTACATCTGTGCTTCGCAATCCACCTCGCGGTGTTTAGAGTAGTACACTTCCTGTAAGCTGTTGCTGCTAAGTTCAATGTACACCGTCCCTCACTCAACAGTAGTGAAAGAATACAATATACATAAGGGAGGTGTAGAACTGCGTCATACGATGGTTAAGAAATTCCGACCTAACATCAAAATTCGTTCCTTGTACTTCTGAAAGATTTTTCATTTGATCTGAATCGTAAATGCTTACGCGTAGCCCTTGTGTAGATGACACTGTGTTCGAGAAAAGATCGAACTGTTGCCTACCTGATGTTGCTGAAGGCTTTTCATAACGAAGAGGAACGATGCACAGGGGAGAGGGCGACCATCACGTCAGGGTGATGAGAAGAGCAGAGAATTAAACGCACCTCGCCCTAAAAGTGATGTTTGCTTTGTTCGTGACGGTCACCGGCTTGCATAGTCGCACAAATCGAGATGGAACATGTGCTAAAATTTATAGATGACGGAAATTTAGGACGTGTACTATTATACTTCGTTTTCATCATGGAGAATAATTTTTCCAAATTTTTCCAGGCTGTTTTCAGAAACTGAAAGTGGCTGCATTTTTTTTTAAAAAAACCACTTAACGATTTTATCGGATGCCAATCATTAACCGATTAATAAAATTGTTATGAAAGTAGAAATCGTTTTTACTTGCAATACCAAACAACTTACGCTGTCCTAATAATGCGAAATCTAATCACTTCATAATTTCTAATTGAAATCTCTTCTTACTGAAAAATTTTTATATTTCTCTCTTCTGACACGTAAACGTAAAGTTTATATGATTTGAAAGAATCTCCTTAGAAAAGGTTAATAATAATTCGCTAAGACTGTAAAATACACGAATGTTGCTACGATGACATATTGTCTAGATGTACTAAATATTAGGTCGTCGTATCTCTCCGGCTTCATGTTCGGTATCTAAACTCGTGTGTTCTTTTTCAGCAATGGCGACTCCTCACTCTGGTCAAGTTCCTGTTGTTACTGGTGGGACCCGGACAGCAAGGAGAGCAAGTTCGAGATACTGATGGGGTGAGTACCGCAGAGTACAGCTTGCATGTGACAGCGGCTCGGAAATAGTTATAAGATTCAATCGTCCGTACCGCAGGCAGTGGTTTGTTGCAGTAAGCAGAATAACCACCCTTACGACCACAGTATTCCAGTACTATTAAACTTGGAGCTGAAAATATAATACAGTATCAGTTTGCATCCATGTATTACTAGGAAAACTAGTCGATTCTACGGGATGTGATGTGGTGATACCTGATGCAATGGCAGTTACGTTTTTAACCAAACAAACGTATTCTGTTACTATCCCCCATAGCATTCACTGTTAGCTTGATGTCAGGGTTCACCGACCGTTTCAGTGATGTTTTCGTATACATCCATACTCTGGAAATTACTCTGAAGTGCATGGCAGAAGGTGCTTGTCATTGCACCATTGTCTTACGTTTCCTTTACGTACCATTCACATTTGGAGTGCAGGGAAAATGACTGCTTACATGCCCATTTGCGCGATATAATTATTCCAGTCTTTAACATCATTACGTAACACGGGAATCTTGTCTAATGTCTTAATAGTACGCAGTCAAGATCACAATAATTTTTTATTTTAAATTCTGGTTAATGCTTTCGGTCTGCAAGACCATATTCAGACCAAGGCTCCAGATGACGTGAGGGTTCAGTTCACGGATCTGCTTGTGGTACCGACTGGTACCTGTCACGAAGTGCAGTTGTCAACATTTTACTTCGTAAAACTTTTATAGTTCTGTAGATCAAATGGTTCACTGTCTAACAGCCCCAAGTGATAGTGAAGTCACCACACAAAAGTGTCTCAAACGTGAAGCCGATCAAACAGTATGCTTTCGGCAGTTTGAAATTCTGAACAGCATCGTTCCGACATTCACGCTAGCTCATAGCCGTAGAAGTTTTTTCTGAATTTCTTGATGTAATTTACTGTATTGGTGGCGAAATTCTGAAGGTTCTGTATTTCGCTTACCAGGACGCCGTAGACCCCCTTCCGTCCACTTCGGGGGTTCTCCCCATCTGAGCTGCCAGCACTTCTGAGCCGCCGACACGCCCGATAAGTTTCCGTGGGCGTCGACGTCGTCGTCGTCAGGGGTGCGTCATGTGGAAGCGAACCGAACACCAGACGCTTCGTCTCAGAAGCCGCCACCATTACCACCTGTTTTCGCGGCTTCAGTTGTTGTAACGGAAAGTGAGGAGGAGGGGTGGGGAAGAAGAAAGGGAGAGGGAGAGACGAGCATCGGGGAGGGGGGAGGGGGGAGGGGGGAGGGGGGAGGGGGGGGAGGGTTCGGGTTGTAGGGGGCCAACTCTGTCTTACTCTTCAATAAAGTGTAATACACACTTACTACCGCCTTTCCTTTATTATCTATCTACTTATTTGTTCTTCCATTTTTAAAGTTTTCGATAACAACCGCTACATGCTGCTATGGAGATGCCACGTTATTATTATTCTAAAATGACTGTTTCGTGCTGCGAAGATGAACAGAAATCAACAAAGTGTATCTTTCTTAATAAGCCTTCCAAGAAAATTGTCGCTTGTCTTCTTCGTTTCACTAGACGTATCTAGACCTGAACTTAATAGGATTAAGGAACAGTTAATGCTGTAACAACCCAAGTTACAGGAAAGTTGTAAGACATTATTTCATGATACTGCAAAATTGTAACCATACATACACATTCCACATATACACATCTTATCACAATTGGTGACATCCAGCATAACTGTCTTCCAGTGTACCCATTTCCAGTGTAAGCATTTCCCAGTGTAAGTGTTTTACATTGAAACTATTTTCTTGTTTAAAGGTTTTCCACTGTTTCTACTATTTCCATTCTAACTGCATGTCAGTGCAACTTTCTGTGTAACCATTTTCCAGTGTAATAATTTTTCAGTGCAAACATTTTCCATTGTAAACTTTTTCCAGTGTAATCATTTTCCAGTGTAGCTATCTTCCTGTGTAACTGTTTCCAGTGAAGGCATTTCCAATCTAACTCTTCCCATTGCAACCCTTCCCAAGGTAACAATTTTGTAGTATAACTGTTTCCAAAACATCACTTTTTCAGTCAACTCATGTTCTGGAGTTACTCTTGTAGTGGAACCATTTTCCTGTTACTATGACTCAATGCTGCCACCTTCAAGGATCAACATCTAACATCATGATGACTTGTAACTTATGAGCTGTATGTCTTCTGACAACAAGGATAGTGTGTTGAAATGAGTATGTAACATCATGAAACTAAGTGGTTTATTCGTTGGAACAAGTCATGATGAAATAATTACACTGGAAATTGTTATACTGGAATTACACTGGAAATCAGTTACATTAGAAGTTTTTTATCCTTGAAGATTCTTATACTTGAAACGGTAACACTGTAAAACAGTTACACTAGAAATAGTTACATTGGAAAACAGTTAGAAACGAAATTTGTACAATGAAACATTTTGTACTAGAAGAATAGTTTGGAAATGGTTATGCTGACAATGGTTGCATTGAAAGATGATTACATTAGAAAATGATTGTACCAGGAAATTGTTGCACTGGAAATGGTTACATGGGGTAACGATAGTATCTAAAAATGTTTACACTGACAAATTATTATACTGGAAATCAGATACACTGGAAAATGGCTACAATGGAAAACTGTTACACTGAAAAACATTTTTCAGGAAAATGTTTATACTGGAAAATACACTGCAAAATAATTGCACTGGAAACTGATTAAATGGCGAAATGGTTAGAATGGAAAATAGTTACATCAGAAAATGGTTATACTAGGAATGGTCAAACTAGATGATAGTTACACTGGAAAATGATTACAGCTACTCTGAAATATGGTTACAGCATAGAACTATTACACTGGAAAACTGTTGCACAGGAAATGTTTACACTGGAAAATATTTACACTGGAAAATGGTTAAACTGGGAAGCAGTTAAACTGCGAAATGATTACACTGGGAATAGTTACATGAGGTAATGGTTACAGCTGAAAATTTTTACAGCAGGAAATGGTTACATTGGGAATGGTTAAACGAGATAATGGTTACATCTGAAAATGTTTGCACTGGCAAATTATTACGTTGGAAAACAGCTACATTGGAAAATGGTTGCAATGCGAAACTGTTACACTAGAAAACTGTTTTACAGGAGAATGCATATACTTGAAAATGCTTACACTGTAAAATGTTTACACTGGAAATTGTTACATTGGAATAGACAGTTGCTCTGGAAAAAGCTTCCAGCGGAAAATGCTTCTACTGGAAAGTGGTTACAACGGAAAATGGTTACCTTGAAAATGGCTACACTGGAAAATGGTTAAACTGGGAAATGGTTACAAGAGAAATGTTTATACCGGGTATGGTTACACTAGGTAATGGTTTCACTGAAAAATGGCTACACTGGCAAATCGTCACAGTGGAAAACAGCTACACGAAAAAGTTACACAAGAAAATGGTTAAACTGAGAAATGGTCACAGTGGAAATGGTTAAACTGTAAAATGGTAACACTGGAAGCTGCTTTTAGTGGAAACTAGTTCAGCTGGAAAATCAATGAACTCGAAAATGGTTACACTGGAATTGGTTACACTGGATAACAGTTACACTGGGAAATGGTTACACTGGAATATGGTTACACTGGAGGAAGGGTATACTAGGTATGGTTACAATAGGTAATGGTTACATTGGAAAATAGTTACACTGTCAAATTAGTTCAGTGGAAAACTACTACATAGCAAAATGCTTACAATTGAAAAATCTTACACTGAAAACCTGTTGCACAGAAAAATGCTTATCCTGGAAAATGCTTACAATGGAAAATGGCTAAACTCAGAAATGGTTACACTGGAAAACGGTTACACTGGAATACTGTCACACTGGTAAATGTTTGCACTGGAAAATGCTTACACAGGAAAACGGTTGCAATGGGAAATGGTTGCGGAGGAAAATGGTCACAGTGGAAAATGGTTACAGTGGTAAGTAGTTATCTTGGAAAATACCTACAGTCGTTAAAACGTTACACTGGAAAATTTTACACAGGGAAATAGATACACTGGAAAACAACAGGCTACACTGTATTACAGTTTTATCCCAAGGTACAGACATCAGATCCCTTACAAGTTGTCTCTCTAATGGATTTAGGAGCACAAAATTTGATTTTAAGTATCCCGTTTGAATACTAACAGAATTTAAAACTTTTAAATACTACTCATTGAGAGGTATAATCTTATGTGAAGGTTCAACGAAGTGAGACAACTATTGTAGTTGCACGCTACAAATATGTCTTGAGGCAGTGTAACGCATTTTGTGGAAATAACCCAGAGTATATTCTCCCAGTATATGAGAATGAGAGCACTTAGTGACTGGCAACAAACTTTACACATCCTTTCAAACCTTAAAGAAAACTTAACCTCTCTCATCCAGCACAAACTGGTGTTCATGCAGTAAATCTGCTGTATCAGGTCTAATGATGAAGTTTACTTCTTCTTTATGACTAACTGTGTACATAACACATTTCGCAGATCGAGTCCACGTATAGCACTGAGTTTACCTGGAAAACTATGTCATCGGACGACACATTGTCGGAAAGAAATGACTGTTATTATACTGAGATGCGTGAAATACTAGGTTTTGCTCTAAATAGAGCACAAATAGCCGAGAATATACTTACCCATTGTCTCATAATGAGAGCAGTTAATAACATCTACAGACTTTAAACATATTTTCTAACCTGTCCTAAATTTCTTCGCGACTAAATCTACATCAGTAATCCGTAAGCCACATGATGGTATGTGGCGGAGGGTATTTTTGATGCCACTAATAAATCCTCCTGTCCACACCCTGTTTCATTTGCGAATGACGTGTGGGAAGAATGACTGCCTGTAAACCTTCATATTATCTCAAATTTGTCGAGTTTTTTCTTTGTCGTCATTTCGCGAGACGTATGCGGAAGGTTCAAAAGGTTCAAATGGCTCTGAGCACTATGGGACTTAACTTCTGAGGTCATCAGTCCCCTAAAACCTAGAACTACTTAAACCTCACTAACCTAAGGACATCACACACATCCATGCCCGAGGCAGGATTCCAACCTGCGACCGTAGGGGTCGAGCGGTTCCAGACTGTAGCGCTTAGAACCGCTCGGTCACTCCGACCGGCTATGTGGAAGGAAGTGATATGTTGTCCGACCCTGCCCGGAATGTACTCTGTTGTAATGTCAATAACAGACCTCTCAATGATGTATAACGCCTCTCTTGTAGCATCTGCCAGTGGAGTCTGATGAGCAGAGCTGTAACGCCCTCGGGTCGACTTAACGATCCCATGATGAAGCACGCAGCCTTTCGTTAGATTTTCTCTATATCTGCTATTAGTGCCACCTGCGAAAAGTTCCAAAGTGGGAGCATGAGTAAAGAATGGGTCGAACAAGTCTTTCGTACGTCACTTCATGCGTGGATGAGTTATATTTCCGTAAGATTCTTTCTATGAATTTCAGTTTGACATCTATTTTCCGCACTATAAGTGTTATGCGGTCACCCACTTAAGTTCATTCCGGATGGTTTCTCCGTGATATTTTACGACAGATACTCTTTCCAGCAGTTTGTTACCAGATGTATAGTTGTACAGCAGTGGATATCATCTCCTGTGTATGAGCAGTACATTACATTTATGTTAAAGGTCAACTGCCACAGCTCGCAACACTTACCAACCCTCTGCAAATCACCACAGTCTTTCGGCATTGCTACTTTCTTATAGACAACAGCTTCAATTGCGAACAGCCTTATGGAGCTTCCGACGTTTCGTACGAGGTCACTTCGGTAATACCTATGTATCAACTCATTTTAGCCTTGCTCCCATCTGTGGTGTGCAAATATTTACGTTTCAGTAAATGCGACACACTATACGAGATCTGTTCAAAAAATGAGCATCTTTCTCCACAAAAATTTTCCGCGATTAGCTTTTGCTTATTGTGCATGGTCTTCTTCGAAACACTCCCCTCAACAATTCGTAAACAGCTCCCAAAGCCGTTTCGACTTACGGAAGCAGTCTCGGTACGCCTCTTGCTGTATCACCCGAAGCGCAGTCTGCGAATTTTCGATGATCTATTCTATCATTGCAAATCTTCGTCCTTTCAACGGGGTTTTCAACTTTGAATATAAAAAAATGTCCTCCGGGGCAAAGTCTGAAGAGTACGGAGGATGAGGCAGCACTCTGATTTCACAGGCGAAGGTCTTTCTGGTCTTTACTCATGTGCCGTGGGACGAACACGGCGGAAAGACCGTGCAGTCCAAGATGCTGCATCAGTATTTCATAACATGATCCAATTGGAATCTTACATTCTTCTCCAGTCTCTCGTACAGACAGTCTTCGATTGGAACGCACAATTTCGTTGACGTTTCTGACATAAAAGTTTTCGGCAGACGTAGAAGGGCATCCTAAACGAGGTTCATCAGAACCCGCAAAGGTGTCTTTGAATCAGATCATCATCTTCTCCAAATAAAAACAAAATTCCAACCCAACAGCATGCTAAAAAGGCCACCCAAAAGTACCAAACCAGATCCGGAATATCTGCAACTGAACAAACAAAAAATCATCATGCAAATTAATCAGGAAAAATCAACAGACTGGAAGAAACTAACAGAGAAAATTCAGGAAGCCCTCAAATTAGGACAACCCCCTCGCAACAGGAAACATCGCTGGTGGAATGCAACCTGTGATGAGGCAGTTGACAACCGAATAACTGCATGGAAAAAAATTTAGCAGTCACAAAACTGAAGAAAACTGGGAGAACTTTCTTAAAACCCAAAAACAGACCTCAAAAATGATTAGAAAAGAAAAACGGGGATATGACAACAACAGACTCTCTGAAATCCAGCAGGATTTCATCAAAAATAATACAAGAAATTTTTATAAGACTTTCAGAGAAAACTTACAGGGATACCAAGCGCCTAGCTTGTGCTTCAAGAAACCCGATGGCTCTTTGGAAACCAACACGAAAAATAACTGCAAAATCTTAGCCCAATATTTCAGTTCCCTCCTCAACTGCGAACCAACCCAAGGAAAACTTGTCTTCTCTTCTCCAGTATTCACACACCCAGACTCACATGCCCCGGATCTTGAAGAAATTATGGAGATAGTCAAGCAGTTGAAAAATAACAAAGCACCAGGAGAAGATGGGATCATTGCTGACTTCTGTAAACTAAACGATCATATACTTATGCAGAAATTACACCGTATAATATCAGACATATGGATAACGGAGCAGATGCCAGAGGACTGGAAATGCGCTCTAATTCACCCGCTACACAAAAAGGGCGACAAGACAGACATGAACAATTACAGAGGAATTTCCCTGCTCCCAGTCGCTTACAAAATCCTTTCCAAAGCGCTTTTAAGCAGGATAGAATCCCAAGCAGATACAATAATTGGTGAATACCAGGCCGGATTCAGAAAAGGACGGTCAGGTGCGGAACAGATCTGGTGCTTAAAGACAATATTACAAATGAGGAAATGCAGAAACACAGTAGTTACATTCATCGACTTCAGGAAAGCATATGATTCAGTGGACCGTGGAACCCTGTTTAAAATCATGGAAGAATTTGGGATCCACCGAAAGACACGAAAAATCACAGAACAGACACTTACAGGAGCAACGGCCAAAGTGAAATTCATGGGCGAAGTATCAGAACCCTTCGAAATCAAATCTGGAGTCCGACAGGGGGACGGACTATCCCCAATCCTTTTCAATATTGTTCTACAAAAGATAATCAGGGAATGGGAACCTCACGTAAAGGGTATCCAAATTGGTATCAAGAAAGAGAACCGAATTAAAGTCAAGTGCCTTGCTTTCGCTGACGATACTGCAATTATCACAAATAACAGAACAGAAGCGATTCACGCAGTGGAAAAACTACATGAAATTTCACATAAAACCGGACTACAGATATCTTATGAAAAAACCCAATATAATGAAAGGCAGCCAGAAAATAAATCCCCTTTAATAACAAAATATGGGAAAATTGTACAAGTCTGCCATTTTAAATACCTCGGTGAAACTATACAGTCCTCACGATTAAACCGAATTGCCAATGAGCAAAGAATCACCAAGCTCCAGAAAGCCTACAAGCTAACATGGACGCATTACAACAAGAAGTGCATTTCGACAGACGCAAAATTAAGGCACTATACAACAGTGATTCTTCCAGAAGCAATCTATGCAGCTGAAACAATGGTGATTGATGGTCATTCTAAAATTAAGGAAATAGAAAAGCAGGAAAGAAAAATTCTCAGGAAGATTTACAGTCCAATCAACAAAAATGGCATTGGGATGAAGAGACCACAAAACGAGCTCTATAGAAAGATCAACATAGTAACAGATGAAATCAGAAAGCGCCGAGCCAAATTTTATACACACATCTACAGGATGAAAGACTCCAGAACAGCAAAGAAATTATTCAATATTATAACAAGGAGTAAATGTGGCACGGAATGGCTGAAAGAAGTCCAGAGGGATCTACAGCAGATCAACATAAAAAAAAACTCGAAGATCGCACCGAGTGCCGGCATAAAATCACAAGTGTGAAGTTTGGGGAAAGAACATCGCGTCAGCCTGGTAAAAAATGGACAGAGGAAAGGAAGAAGGAGCATTCTGAGAGGATGAGGAGGTTTTGGGAAGCAAAGAAGAAAAACATCCGAAGATGAAATTATGAATTCAAGTTCAGTCGCTCTCCTAAAGGGGAACAATAGTTATAATAATAATAATAATATATATACAAAATAATTTTTATTTTTTTATTTATGACATTGGAAGCAAATTATGTTATCTTTACTAGTGCGTGAACAAGGATCACAGCTGCAGCAACAAATATGAATAAGAAAACCATTTCATACAGTTTTGAGAAAATACTTCGAAACTACAAGGTACCCCAAATTCCTAAGGTGCACATACTCTTTACGGCCTTCGTAACGAAATGGTAGTGTACTCAGAACTCTCCATCACATGCACTCCGTCGCCCGATATGAAAGGTTAGCCAACATCAGAGCGGTGAAACAAAGAAGATATTCATTTAAAAAATTGGAAGCAAGCATCAGTTATTTTATTGCGGCTTATAACTGATGCACAAAGAAAATATTGACACAAGCAATGGTTAATGTCGGGGAACCTTGCCTCAAGATTGTGGGACCGAAGCCGAATAAAAGTGCCACTTCTTTGTTACCAAATCTTACATATACCGCAGCCATTAATCTATTGTGAAAGTCAAGTTTCTGCCGAGTAATTAATTCTATCCACATTAGCTCCAAAAGGAACTCCTGGACTCTAAACTTTACAGTTTTCACTGGAGGCGCATTAGCCTATCTTAATTCAGAGTGTTTATTTTTTGCTATTTGATAACACACACAGTAATCGAATTTGCAATGGTTGGTGTTCAATCAATAGCAGAGCTCTGCACGTATATCTTGTTAAAAGGTTTGTAATCAGCAATTATCCTGTGGCAGCTTGGAACTTGTGTTCTCATTTCATCTCAACTCACCAGTGTTGCTTTTATTATCATCCGAAATAAGCAGCAATTTGAATACAACAGGTCTTCAGCAACTTGACACTTCCGATAACAACATAATTTATGTGTTCTTCGACGTTTTTCTCTGTAATTAACATGTATTATGTGTCCTGTATTAACTAACAGAACACCACGTCTAGATTTTAGTCTCCTTGTCAAACATACGTGAGGCGAGAGATGAATAACGGGGTATTTATTTAATCCTCGACAGGTTCCCGCCCTGGTTAGTCCAAGTGGGACGGTCAGTTCCATCGGCCGCCAAACACATCCTCCATCTGGGGTTTGAAAAATTTCGTCCGCACTATTGCATATCAACGTGGTTTTCTTTCAACAATTCGGCCTCAATTCCACACGTTCCTCGGCTGTCTGTCTTCTTGGAAGAGTACAGAACCTCCCACTGTGCACTTAGAAGGGCTTTACTTCATGAATGTTCCTGTGCTGGAGCAGTTATCCGTTCTCCCATCTCTGCACGAAATTATTCTGCAGCCTTCCTCGCTGCTTCGCCATCATCCCGTGATATCGGTCGCGAGGTGATCGTGGCTTGCATTTTCACCATTATGGTCCTCAGTGATTCCTCATCCACCATAAATTTTCGCAAAACCTATCTCAAGCAGCATTTCTTTGCTACCACATGGTCCCACCAGCCTCCCACCAAACAGCAAGTGATACAATAAGCTTCCAAGACAAAATTTGTTGAGCGTATTGTTGGCTGACCTTAGTGTCCCCGAAAGAATGAGAGAGGTCCTTTATTTCTGTGTTGGTGGTGGTTGGAAATGTTTTGTTCTCAAAGTAAAGCTTCGAAATGGCATCTAAAACTTTGTGTTCATGTTTGAGTCATGTTCGAGACGAACAAGTGCTGTTCTAGCACATGTGAAGAGTAAGTTGTAGTTCTTCTGTAACAAGACAACGAGCTTGACTAAAAGTGAATAACCGAATTCTCCGCCTATTACAGCAAACGATTTCGTGAAATGAATGCACTCAGGCGGTAGAAAAGTTTCGCTCTCCCATCTGCCAACTTTTCTGCATAATTTGGAAAGGAGACACATTTGTATGACCTTTTTTGGTCTTTGTCTTTCCTTCAAGATTCAAAATTCGTTACGTAGTTCAAATTGTTCTATGGCAATTACTAGGTGGTATGGAAGTATGTGCGTACGTATATGAGCAGTTTTGTGAATAGCTAAGATCTGTCTAGGTGTAGTGAGTGCTTCTGTTGCACGTCACAACTCCAAAGTGAAGTAGCCCTCCAAGTTGTATAAGCCAAAAATGACTAAAGGGGCTGTAACGTTCGTTTTTTGATTGCATTGGAAACTTGGATATTTTCCCAAGCGCGTGGTATTCTGCCGGAGAGGCTTCATGCTGGGCCAACCTAATCCAATAAGGTTTTGCTGATTCTAGTTCATAGGCGGTGGATTTGCTATTAATCTTTTTTGTATAACGAAGATTATGGACGAAACCCAGAATCCATGGCATTATTTCGATTATTTTCCACTCAGCCATGAAGACCCATTCCACCACAGCAAGCCGCACTGTAATTTTTTCACTGGCATTCCACGTGATGCCGAATCTGCCAGGTTGGATGTGGTGGGGCAGTGTTACTCTCTTGGATTTCAATTACTCTGTTACCGACAATCGCATTCCAGCGATCTGGATCGCCTCGTATCCAGTCGAGAGCTACCATGGAATCACTCCAAATTTTTTCGGTTGCGATGGCAGATGCACAGGATTAACGTTTCTACCTCAGAAGTTGCGAACGCAGTAAGGCAGCTCACAACTCAAGCCGCGGAAGCTTCACCCTTTAGACAGAAAATACTCTGTTTTCACTGAAGATCAAACAAACACATGTTGCTTGAGCCTCGGGGATTCTGATGTGCGGCACCGCTCCGTATATCCTACCGTGGCGTCACACAACACACGCATTTATGAAAACTCTGGCGACCTTTCCATCTGAGAGTTCTGAAGGACTGCCGATGAGTGAGTCGCGAGTTACAAATGAAGACCTAAGATTCTAAACGTGCTAAAAACCATTTTTTTCAAAATCTATTACATTCGCTTAAAGGCGTTTTATCCATGCGAGCATATCGTATTAAAAGCGCTTCATCATATGACAAAGGTAATCAATCAATCGTAAAAGCGACGAACTGAATGTGCCAGTATTAGATGCAGGGTCATCTTCATTCTAACGATGGAAATCCCCACATGCGCCTACACTGAAGAACTCACGACACGTACGTACACATCGTGAAACAAAGGTGTCATTTTCCGCTAGGAAGGAAAAGGCTGTGTTATTTGGTAGCTGAAGAGGCCCGCAGGGGTCTAGTAGTCAAAAATGCCACACGTTCTTATCTTTTTTCCGAATTTTCAAGTCAGAAGACATGAGTACAATAAACGACCCGCACTGAAAAAGTTACTTTTGGCTTCCATTGGTCGCCCACGACCATTTCACGTTTAAAAACGATTCTGTCATACATCATGTTGTAACATTGCGATTAGAATGTACTCCGACACAGTCTGTGAAAGAAACAAGTTTGATGCTACCAGAAGACGGTTAAATTCCTCAGCGATTTGCAGTTAACCAAACAAAAAATCCGGATCATCTACATTCATCTTGAAAAGCGACAATCCATTCGGTTTGTCTCTCCACATTTATGAGAAATAATTCGACTGGATGGGAGCCGAGTTAGACGGGATTTGTCAGTGTAAAATTTTAGATGGATTACCGAGTTTGCAGTGATGGTATGTACTAACATCAGTTACTCCTTTTCAACATTCTTTAATTTAAGCTGGTGCTGGCTATATTCATTTCTTTCCTGGGTAAACTTCAGAACTGAGTGGTGCTGCAGGTATAGGATAGGAGTTGTAAGTGGCATGGGGAAAGCGGCCGCCTGTGGGGCGAAGGAAAGTGGCCTACCTTCCCAGAAATGTGAGCGGCGCAGCTAGCCATCGTGATATCGTCTTGGGAAAGTTGTCTTGGCTAGTATCATACTTGCGCCTGGCCTTTTTTGTAGCTTAATGGACACATCCAACTTGGACAACTGAGTTGAGAGCCTTTGCCCTGGATGACGGAACTCTGGTAGCTGGAGGTAGGCCACGTTAAGATAAGCACATTTAACTGATAAACATTTCTTGGCTTTCGGAAAACAGAAAAAAAAGCCAAACAGCTCTGACATATTGCAGATTAAGAAGGTACCGCAGAATTGGTAGATAGATTGTAGCACAGTTTTTCCCAGGGCTTGTCACGTGGTATAAGGTTAGCTTTTACTTGAAGGGGCTCAACATGGTTAAGCTGATGTGAGGCTAGGACGAGGTAACACATAGCGCAAAGTGTTAGGATAGTTGGAAGGAAATCGGAGTTATTCATTTCTCGGTGTTTCGTCTCTTGCTGGTGGGATATTTTGTTAAGGATGCAATTACGCCATTGGCGGCCCGATATAGCTTTTCAGGGGCTTAATTGCCGAGATTAAGGACAGGAATAAGGCTGCAATCACTTCTTAACTGACTATAAAGAAAGGACTTAGTGTCTGGAGTTGGCACTGAAACACATCGGATCGGTACTCCGAAAGCTGCACTGCCAGTTGGAACAGCAGAATTCTCCAGCAGAGAGGGGTCCAAAGTTCGAGTCCTCAGCAGAGCGATCCTAGCGTTGTACCCAATGGCAGCCAGGCATCATATCACCTTCCTCCCCATATGGCAGTGACAATAGTAGTGAACATAAGTAGTATCTGTGGTATGTTAGGGCCATAACGAACTAGAAGTTCAGATTAGTGATAAGTTTCCTTCTCTACGTTTGTCAGTGGATCCTCTTTATCGTGGCTTTCTTTGGCTTCCGGTGCTGACAACAATGACTGTAGTTGATGTGTTGGCATGGCAAAATAAATTTCAAGAAATATTGTAATAAACTTAAATCACGTCTTTGATTGGAGTAGATATTGCCTACCTTTTCACTGTTGAATTATTCAGTGATAAAATTCAGATTCCCCACCTTAAGATTCACTGCTACGGCCGCCATCTTCCATATTGTTAATCAATAAATTGTGTAAATTTACCCCAGCATTCTTTCTTAGCGATGAGTCTCTGTAACGATTATTCTAATTCAGCTAACTTGGTGTTTCGAAACGTACTTCTCAAAGTTGTTGATTCCAAAAGAAATTATGCAGTTGGAGGTCGTGCAGAGTAATGTCCGCATATTCTTGTACGTGGAAGACTCATACGTGTAGAAGGACTACTAAACCAATTGAATGATGCAGTTTGCTTCATCCACACTGTGTTCATTTGCACGTTGAGACAAAATTGACTGAAGGGCATTTTACCACACTCCTGCAGTTTAGTGAAAACATAAGTAAAGCTGCCTTGAATGTGATTCTCTGCGAATATGTAGTCGTTTACCGTATTCTCCACAAGGCGCAACTCGGATTTGCTACCAGAACCTACAATAAAAAAGACTCGACATTTCGACAATCCATCTGTCCGGCATCTTGAGGAGAAAGCTGCTGCTGCCGAGCTCGGTTGTCAACTTGTCAGTTAGCATCTCGACTCACCAGCAGAAGCTTTCTCCTGAAGATGGTTGACAGATGGATCGCCGAAATATCACGTTATCTTGACTTTAGGATCCGGCATCAAATCCGAGAAGCCTGCCAAGAATTATTACGCACGGAGAGGCTACGGAGTCACAGCAACATCAAATTTCCTCACACAAAATTGCTGTAATCGTCACCTATAATTACGTGCGATATGCTTAAATAATACAGTAAAAATGGCCAAGAAATGCCAATCCCAGTCACAATTGCAAATTCAATTGCGCGAACTTAAGGACAACTTCACAATTTGAATTTCTAACTAAAAATGGGAATCGATATGTAAACCTACAACAACTACATTACCAACACAAGAAATGAATCTTTTATGCGTAGACAGTTGCGTCTCCCTAACCGCGTAAGCAGCCAAATCTCCCTAACCAATAAAATTTGTTCACTTCTTATATGCAACGTACATTTTTGAAGAATTCTATACTACTGACTTCTAATAATATATTTACTTTTCCTCCGGAAACACAATGTGTATGGTCTTATGGGACCAAACTGCTGAGGTCATCGGTCCCTAAGCTTACGCACTGCTTAATCTAATTTAAACTATCTTACACTAAGGACGACACACACACACACACACACATGCCCGAGGGAGGACTCGAGTCTCCAATGGGGGGAAGCCGCCCGGATCGTGACAGGACGCCCTAAACCACGCGGCTACCCCGCACGGCCGTATATCAACTCAGAGACGTTTAATTCTGTGTAATCCTGGCACATGCGTGTGATAGTAGCAGATGTGGTCAGTGATAGGTCGAGAGTAATGGACTGAAACTGAACTACTGGGTCGAGTTTTCGGACGAGGTCGGCACGAGCGAGCCAGCAGCGGCTGCCAGCCAATTTCTCGCCACTGCTGAGACGTAATTTTTCTTCCTGTGTTACGCATGGAGAACTTGTATACGAGACGTTTACTTTTCCAACAAGATGTCACTATGCCACACACGAGCAGAATTTGCACCCGTTCATTTCTACACTCACTTCATTTTGTGTCATTATCAGGTGAATTACTTCCTTTCTTCGTTAACATCTTTAGACTAGTACATTTCAGAGTCGACAAATATAGAAGGAAGAGGGGCGACCCAACTGCTTTCGAAAGCAGCACGGGAAAAGTATTCAGGAAGTCTTTTTGATGGGTTTTGCTAACCGGACGCCAATCTACTTCTACATCGATACCTCGTAAATTTCTGTAGGGTGGATGGTTCATGGTACATAGTGCGATGGTAATATTTTCCACTTCTTCCTGTTTCTGCGGTTGATGATACAAGAGAAGAGAGACTGGCAATATCCCACAGAATGAATGCGAATTTCTCTGATTTTGTCGTCGTGGTCTGTATGGAGTCTCATGTGACAGCGAGTGCTTGATTTCTTAACTCGTTTGGAACCTGCGCTCACGGAAGTTGTTGAGTAAGGCTCTTCACGTAACACATCATCTCGCCGCACGTCAGTTATCCGCTCCGACTTGTAAATACAGAAGAGCGTCGCTCCCCAGCATCCTGCTCTCTTTCAAAGTGTCGTAGTTCGGAATGGCTGCCGTGCCTAGCTCGCTGCCGCATTCCATCCTGTAGCCGCACGTGGTATGTGTCGCAGAGCTCAAGATCTTTGGCTTGGAAGAGCCAGTCAGAGGCTTAGCGAGAACATCGTCTGCTGGAAGTGACTCCACTCTATGCCAAGTGCTGGTAGGGTATGGACGCTGATCTGCCATTCCCACACTCTCCAGCACTTACTGAGATCGCTACCATGCTCCTAGCTTAAACCATATTACCAAGTTTGCTTCACTTGTTTCTTGCAGGACGCGTTATTTAAAAAATATGTTTCTTGCAGAGTTAATTTCGCGCGCAGCATGTTTATTTTACATTGTGACGGAGCAGAGTGAGATTGAAAACATTGGTCCACGTGGGTACACATTCCGCTTTCAACCTGTCCATGCTTGCCTGTTAGCCAGCCAGGCAAGCACGTTATCAGCAGAACGGGCAGGCTGCTTTACAACCACCCATCCCAAGCTATGCAGAACACTGGACAGCTAAAAGAATCCTTCTACCTGTCCTTCTTCCTGCTGTGCTGCGCTACATAGCAGTTTACTCTGCGGCCTTCATTTTAGCGTTATGAGTAAGGTTGGCAAGTTGATGTAAAGTCTTTTTCACCTGAGCATCACAAGAAGAGATACTTGTGGGCTAGGAAATTGCAGATTTTATTTATACTTTTCGACTTTTCTGGGCTTGTTTATTTATTTTGATATGAATCGTTTCCTCTGCTACCTCACCGTCTTTGCAAGAGTAATGGCTGTCTTCAATTCGTACCATCACAAGGTCCATCTAAAATACGTTTTGGCTGGCTGGCTGATTTGGGTGGGGAGGGGGAACCAAACAGCGAGGTCTTCGACTTCATCGGATTAGGAAAGGATGGGGAAGGAAGTCGGGAGTGCCCTTGCAAAGGAACCGCCCCGGTATTTGCCTGAAGTGATTTATGTAAATCACGGAAAACCTAAAGTATAATGGTCGGACGCAGGTTTGAACCATCGTCCTCCCGAATGCGATCCGGCGTGCTAGCCACTGCGCCACCTCGCTCAGTTATACCGGGTGACCAAAAAGTCAGCATAAATTTGAAAACTGAATAAATCACGGAATAATGTAGATAGAGAGGTACAAATTGACACACATGCTTGGAATGACATGGGGTTTTATCAGAACCAAAAAAATACTAAAGTTCAAAAAATGTCCGACATATGGCGCTTCATCTGATCAGAATGGCAATAATTAGCATAACAAAGTAAGACAAAACAAAGATGATGTTCTTTACAGGAAATTCTCAATATGTCCACCATCATTTCTCAATAATAGCTGTAGTCGAGGAATAATGTTGTGAACAGCACTGTAAAGCATGTCCGGAGTTATGGTGAGGCATTGGCGTCGGATGTCGTCTTTCAGTATCCCTAGACATGTCGGTCGATCACGATACACGTGCGACTTCAGGTAACCCCAAAGCCAATAATCGCACGGACTGAGGTTTGGGGACCCGGGAGGCCAAGCATTACGAAAGTGGCGGCTGAGCACACGATCATCACCAAGCGATACGCGCAAGAGATCTTTCACGCGTCTCGCAATATGGGGTGATTTTTTTTGGTTCTAATAAAACACCATATCATTCGAAGCATGTGTGTCAATTTTTACCTCTCTATCTACATTATCCGTGGTCTATTCAGTTTTCAAATTTATACTGACTTTTTGATCACCCGGTACATTTTGTGTAGTAGGCAAAAGCATCTCTGAAAGTTGACATCCTTCGAACCTAAGAACGCTGTCTGTAGTAGTGCAAAGCCTACTACAGTAAGGTTTTGTAAGTCTAGTTTGTGTAACCTTTGTGAGTGCCAGTCAGGTGTATCCCGCGTTATACCAGTTGCGATTACTTCTTCTAGGATGTGTATTCGGTCGCTGAATTCAGACCTATCGATTTATTTGAAACTGCCCCATAAACGCACTACAACTTTTCCCGTGATGGATGGTTCAAATTGTTCAAATGGCTCTGAGCCCTATGGGACTTGACATCTGTGGTCATCAGTCCCCTAGAACTTAGAACTACTTAAACCTAACTAACCTAAGGACATCACACACATCCATGCCCGAAGCAGGATTCGAACCTGCGACCGTAGCGGTCGCTCGGCTCCAGACTGTAGCGCCTAGAACCGTACGGCCACTCCGGCCGGCCCTGATGGATGCAAGCTCTGTTTCGTGACTAGTATGTAGTATTCCCCAATTGTTAATTTCTCCTCAATCTCCTTTAAGTTTGGCTTGTTCATTTTGCTGCTCTCACCGTCAAGACAGCTGAGCTACAGTGAAACTACCAACGCAAACAAATACCTGGGTAGTAACGTTGGATTGACAGCATAACCTGTTGTCAGATGCAGCAGGCCGAACGGGTCCCGTGAAGCTTGCCAGGCTATCTTATTGTTTGTTTCCGGTGGCTGCAGCAATCCCACGGGAAAAAGCTTACAACATTGCATCACTGTATTCATTATTCGTCTGTAGATATCTCAGTTAGTGACGAACAGCTGAAAACGTGTTGAAAAATTGAAATGATTATGGTTAATTTCATACATAGAAAATAAATACTTACATTTCAGTAAGATAACTCTCCTAACTCCCTCACCCGTCTCCCAGCACACACTGAGAGTTTCTACTGTTTGTCACAGTGCTGGCAAGACCTACCTCGGCCAGCAAGGTCGCCGGATCCCTTCTCAGCAGGGACCGTGTGGTACATTATGGGCAGGGCCCTCCAACCAGCTACGGATTTTGACCATTTACCACGCCAGCTGGACAGAATTTGGCACGATATTCCTCAGGAGGACATCAACAACCCTATCAATCATTTTCAAGCCGAGCCTGCATAAGGGCCAGATTTGGACCCACATTTTATTGAATAGCCCAGTTCGTGAAGCTCTTTCCCTTGAATAAACCATTACAATTTTCTCAAGTTGTCAACACTTGTTTATCTGTACCTGTACATCACCTGAACGCACATTCACACGTTATTTTCTTTATAAATTCGATCCGTCTGGTTCTATGAATATTCACACTCCCAAATTGTCAATGGATCCCAGATTACCGGATACTCACAAATTAACAGAGCAGCCATAAATGCATTCACATAGTAATTTAGCAGTGTTCTATGGCTTCAGTTAACATTCCATACCAATAATCACACATACAGGCATACGCACACGCATGCACTCACTCACACATATCTCAAAGTATCATTCATAACCTGGTAGACAAAGATAATCAAAATTTATACAACATAAGTAACATGTCGACAGAACGAAAATAATATTAACTAGCGAAAAGAAAATGTTAAAAGAGGTGCCTGGTTGTGATAAGTAGGATTATAAGACGTGTAGAATATGCTGAGTTTATTTGGCAGTGTCGTTCGCTCTAAAGGTTTTCGTTTTTACAGAAAAAGATCAAGGAAAATGCTTAAAATAGCTTAGGTAATATGTACTTCCCAACAAAGCAGCGTCTTTCACCATGTCAAGAGGATTTCCATCTAGTATCAAATAACGAAACACGTTATTTTCTTTGGATGGAGAATAGAGCCTGACTGTTAGGAAATGAAAATCACGCCAATCCTTCTTCCTTATACTCACGCTTGGTTTAGTTTTTGTTTTCTTTCTTCTTTATTTATCCCAGTTCGGCAGCCCATTGCGGTCTTTGCTGGTATCTGTAATTTTGACGGTTACTGCCTAATCCGTGATGCACGGCCTATGCTTCCTTCTGTAAATTCACCTTCATTGACGAGAGCGCGTAATCAAAATTTGTTTTGCACAAAAAGAAGAACATATTTAAAAAATGCTGAGACGCCACATCTAGCTTAACTTTGCAGGACCTGGCCACATGCTCCATTAGAACACCCTAACTTTGATTTTCTAGGCCTTCACTCACTGCAAGGAGCCGGCCGGAGTAGCCGTGCTGTTCTAGGCGCTACAGTCTGGAACCGCGAGACCGCTACGGTCGCAGGTTCGAATCCTGCCTCGGGCATGGATGTGTGTGATGTCCTTAGGTAAGTTAGGTTTAATTAGTTCTAAGTTCTAGGCGACTGATGACCTCAGAAGTTAAGTCGCATAGTGCTCAGAGCCAAGCCATCACCGCAAGGAAAGGAGTGAATCTTGTTGCTACACAAATACCCTGCTACGGACTCCTAAGCAACGAGCATAACCTCCCACGTCCGCCTTATTCCTCAAGGTCCCGATGCTCTCTGAGCTGAAACACAGACAAATACTAGGGTCCGGCGTGCTTTTGAAGCGGACCATCCTGTTGTAGACATTGTAACACAAATAAGAGATAGATTTAGGTATATTTCGTACAAGTTGTCTGCTGACATTGTACACTAGTTTATCTGTGTATTCAAGATCTTTGGTCGTGTAACTATGTAATAATTATGTTAATTATTCTGGCGTTTTACGAAATTACGCAGTAATCGTACCATTGGCTTTATATCTAATGCTCTGTGAATGTAATAATTCGTAAAAACTATATTTTAGTGGTTCATAAGTAGGGAAGCTAAATGTAAAATCAGTAGTATAGGGTGTGGAAAAGCTGGAAGTGGTGCGCAAGGCGCTTGATTCCTTCGTGGCGACTGTCATATTCCAGTTCTGACTAAGTCACTGCGTGGTCAGCGGCAGCCTTGCTCAGCGATTGTGGCTAATTTGAGTGTATAAATTGAGGCCAAAAGAGCTTGCAAGCATTTAAATCAGCCTCGGATGGAATGTAAAGTGGCCTGTCGACCACGGTGTCATTCTTGGTGCTGTTTGGTTAAATTTACGACTCCAAGAAGAATTACATCAGGGCGTGGATAAAATCAAGATCCATGGTTTCTTATCACTAATTTTATAGCCGCTGTTATTTTCCGCGCCAGCCGGGGTGGCCGAGCGGTTCTAGGCGCTACAGTCTGGAACCGCGCGTCCGCTACGGTCGCAGGTTCGAATTCTGCGTCGGGCATGGATGTGTGTGATGTCCTTAGGTTGGTTAGGTTTAAGTGGTTCTAAGTTATAGGGGACTGATGACCTCAGAAGTTAAGTCCCATAGTGCTCAGAGTCACTTGAACAATTTATTGTAATTTTCCGCAAGGGCCACCACCTTCAGCAAAACTGTCATCCAAATATGTACATCTAATGGACCAGATATTATGTATTGAATAATAATATTTCGTTTAACTCATAAAATTCGTGTGCAAACCAATGATTATCCCCAGTCACATTCCTAGACGGGATCCACTTTTTATTAAACTCACCACTTCGGCAGTAAAACTTTTTGCATTTTATTAACTGTGTGGAGTATGAAGTTTGGTTATATTTCTGTACTGTAGAATATGATTTACCCATATAATTTTTCATATCAAACTCTCCTAAAGGTTGTTCATGAAGCTTTTCACTAAATAACAGTTGCCATTAGAGTAACCAATGACAAAAGTATAAAGTGCTTATAGCTGTCTGTTAGACAGCATTATAAAGAGACAGCAGTATTATTTCACCTTGAAAAGGTTTGTAAACGATTAATTGTTTGTTTCTTTGTATATGTTGTTTTAAAGTAGTTTTTCAACTTGTGTAGTCATTTGCAAAGCCAGCATGACTTTGAGTTCATTGAGAGACTAGTTTCTAGGTAGAAGGTTGAAATTATCTGGGACCGCCAATTTGGTAAGGAACGGTGGTTTTAAATATCGGCACGAAAAGATGAAAGAGGTAATTCAAAGACATTCATTTAAAAACGTTACAAAGCCTACGTCTTAAATAATGCATGCAACTGAGCTGAAGCCTGGTTAAATGGATCAGATTATCGGCTGATAAGAAGAATGATCACTAATACAGCCGTGTCAGTTTTTAGCGTACTTCACCAACGTAATGCTTTTTTGCAGAGACATCTTACACCCAAGTCCAGAGGTGTTATGATCCTGATTTATCACCATCTTCCTCAGCTCAACGTCTCACTGATCCTGGCGGAATGCTCAGTCAGGTGTTCAGAGCGGCAGAAGCAAAGACCTGAAGATTTAACAGGGGTGCATAAGTGTGATCGTGGTCCTGATGTCCAAGTGTGTGTGTGTGTGTGTGTGTGTGTGTGTGTGTGTGTGGTTGTAGGCAAAGAAAAGTAGAGAAAGGCAGAACGGTGTTTAATTCTTTTTTATGTTATTAATTAATCTCTGTCAATTGTTCCAACGCAGAGGGACTGTAAATTAGATTCAACGACTGAGGCATTGCACTTTTTATCTAGACAATGGCGTAAGATTGTGGGGGTTGGAAGGTCACGTTGATTTAGGTCTTGCTTGGTTTGCACTTTTGGCAAATGCAGACTCATTCCTTAACGAAGGCTCCGGCCAACCACCTGTTCCATCTTCGTTGAACATAAGTGTATAAATATTTATACGTTATTAGGATTCTCTGTCTCAGTCGATAAAAAACGAACCTTTATAAGACCACTACGTTGTTTGTCTGTCTGTCTGTCTGTCTGGCAAAGTTTACGAACCCTTTTTCTCAGAAACGGGTGGACGTGTGAAGATGAAAGTTATATAAAAAAGTAAGGTCTATAGTCCCCTGACGGGGTAAAAACTTTAAATTTCTGAATAAATGAAATCATAAGATATGGTCCTTTATGTCTCATACTTTGTTTTTCCCAAACTGACTCATCAAAACCTAAAGGGTACTTCACGTTGATCTAGAACCATGAAATATGGCGGGCAGCAAAGTTTCACAGAAAACGTAATAAAAAAATTGGAAAGTTGTTAATTTGTATTTATATCACACGGAAAAAATATTTCTTACCACTCGTTATCCATCTGTCTGTCTGTATGCTATGTACCAAAACAGCTTTTTATCAGGAGGGGTTCAACTATCAAGTGTAAATTTACGTTACATACGAGATCCACAGGCCCTTGGTGGCGTAAAAATTTTAAGGTTTTAAGTCAATGTAATGAAACGAGGCGTCCATTTTACTCGCAAACTCGCATCAAAACCTACAGAGCAGGCCCTACTTCCCGTTGAGTTTGAATCATGAAATTTGAGAAGACTCAAGGTTTCACAGTATAAGTAAGGAAAAAAATCCTAAAATTATTAATCTGCAGTTATATAACATGAAAAAAATACTTTTTGCTTTCGTTGGATGTTTGTCTCTCTGCCAGCCTGTTAAGACCATCTTTCCTCAGAAATTACGATGTCAATTTCGAAGTTACTCAAAATATTCAAACTTAAAACATTTTCGAAAGTTTCGGTATTTCTGTGACCGATATCTTTCAAGTATCGACTTCGATAATAGGCAAAAAATCGAGTTTCTCGATTATCCAGATAAATTAAATATCTACATGCATAATTATGTTTGTACGGAACGCTCAGATGGTGAATCCTATTCGCAATTGGGCAGTTTTTTTGCATATAACTTGCATTTTCCTAGTACTTACAAATGCTACATTAATGCAAGATGGCCCTTGGACGAATAAATTATTATGTGAAATCTTATGGGACGTAACTGATAAGGTCATCAGTCCCTAAGCTTACACACCACTTAGCCTAAATCATCCTAAGGACAAACACACACACCCATGCCCGAGGAAGGACTCTAACCTCCGCCGTGATCAGCCGCACAGTCCATGACTGCAGCGCCCAAGACCGCTCGGTTAATCCCGCGCGGCAATAAATTACTAATCCTTATATTAATTCTATGTGTTTCACCTCCTTACTCTTAACTAACATCATGTGTTCATCGTATTGAATTTCATTTTATAAGACTGCGCATAATGCCCAAGCGGTGTGAGTGGCTACAGAAATTCACAACTGAGGTTGTAAGACGATGTGACAGCACGTGTATTCTGTTGTGTACAAGCGTCAATGTTGCCTCTATTTTAAAATTTCAGCTAGAACGTTAGTTAGATTTTTTTTTAAATTCATGCATAAACAGTTTGGTCATTTACATGACATATCTGTGAATAGTACGTAATTTGAGGACCAACATCTTCAGAATCCCCTGCATAGTGATGTTTGGGTTCTGAATTGTTTTACAGTTCCAAACAGTCGTCATCCCAAAATGTGTGCATAACACTATCAGTAAACAATTGCGGCGTGCTCTGTAATTCACAGCGATGTTGTTTAGTAACGATCGCTGGGAATGTTCGCAACAATGCACAGTCGGTGCAAGCGACTTGTGTCGTTGCCTAGCAATACTGCGATTTCTGACGAAGCTATAACAGTGTCGTTACGAAATCGTGCGCTTACTTAAACCGAGGAGAAACTATCGATATTCTTTTGCGAAGTGATAGACCTTTTCTTACAGCACAAGAGCAGCTGTCAAAACCTCATTGTGAGCTTGTGAGCTTCGCGAGAAGTCTTAGCTCCAGTTCTGAGGGCAAGAGAGGACACAAGTGCTAACAGGTATGACCCACAGTTTTGCTGTCACTCATTACTCGTCTTAAAGCACGCAATGTAATGTAATTACAGTCACTATAACGCAGACGCTTCTGTCTGAGCGTGTAAGTAGAGAATTAGTGTGGCACACTGAAGCTTTGTTTCCCAATGCTGATGCGAGTTGCCGACACCTGTTTGCTGCGTGCTCTACCTATCGGAGGTAAATCTCTCGGTGAGATTTTTATAGAGCAGCAGTTGCTGTCAGCTTGCCACGTAGTTTAAAAATTTCGTTGAATATATTTGTGTAACCTGCTTACTGCATATTGTGATGGTGTACATGTAGAGGATTCGCGTATTCTCAGTGTGTGTCAGAAGCTTAATGGGATAAAGTAGTGATTCTTATATTATACGTCTATTTTGACCAGTGATGTAATGATCAACTCACCTATGCATAATGCAGGATGCATAATCTACATGACGTCACATCCATGAAAATATTTTAACAGTTAATGAAAGAGAAACTTTTCATGACTTGAGTTACGCAAGGGGGTACAAAGTAGCACTAGTTACAAATACGACACTCAGTCATAGATTGATAATTTAGTACAGTTACCAGAGAAGGGACCGAAACGTATCGCAGAGAAAGCTGTACAACGGTACAAATTTTTATTTCTAGCACGCCGCAGTATTACTTCTGACTCACTGCACGGACTGAAAAATGAAACCACCGAAAATGTTAAATCAGCCGTCGGTACAGAGAAATTAAATTCTAAACATACTACAAGAGGTGACATCATAGCAAGTTATTACTATTACATCACTGGTGAAAACTGCCTTTACAGTAGCATCGTAAATTCATCCCGATCCGTTGCATGTTGCCAAATTACCTCCAAACTTTTTCCCTTATCGATGACATATCTGTTCCGTCTCTTATTACTCTTTCATCGTGTACTGTTATTTTTTGCCGTCTGTGAAGTGGTAGTCGAGTTGAACACTGTTGCCCGGTGCATAGAGCTATGCTCAGTACACTTACCCGCCAATCCCTGGGGTGTTCAACATAATTTCAGGTAACTTTGCTCAATTTTCACATTTCTGGGCATTTTCTCATTGCGAAAAGTAATTATTATGTCATACGCGTAAGTGTTTTGCCCACGTGGTGGTTAGCATTTAATATGAACTTTGAGCTGAATTTGTGCTGCGAAATTCAGTGCGCTCTGTTGCTATAGACAACGGCGCTCAGGTTGGTGTCGTGTTCCTTGACTTTAGGGGGACATTTAACATAGTCGCGCAATGTCGATTAGTGGGGAAGAAATACCAGCATACTGAGCACCGGGCTAGAGTAGTGACAGGATTCGGTATTTCCTCGCAGATAGAACTCAACATGTCGAGCTTGACGGAATACAATCTACACACGTCAAGGTAATTACTTGCGTAGAAGGAAATGTGACAGGACACTCTGTTACGGCTTCCACTGTATATAAATGATCTAATAGAAAACGTCCGGAGCTCTAGAGGACTGTTCGTAAGTGATGCAATTATCTATAATAAAGTAGCAACGCCAGCAGACAGTCTCTGGCGATTGACCACGAACGTAAATAAATGTAACACATTGCGGATACATAGCAAAAGAAATCCATAACTCTACAACTACACTACAGATGTCAAATTACTGAAAACTACACACACCGTAAAATATTTAGGAGTAACTATCCATAGCGACCTTAAACGGAAACGACTACTTAGAACAAATAGTAGGAATAGCAGACGCTAGACTCATCTACGAGATAAATGGCTACCAAGGCACTTCTTCGCCTGATTCTTGAGTATTGTTCATCATTACTTTCACAAGCAGACGCAACTCACGTTGTAAACCATCATATTGCGTTTCAACCAAAATCATTTGGTGCTCTAGAAAGAACGTGGTGGCTAGAGTAGTGTGATATATATTTTGAAGTGTTTGATACTGCATTTACTTTATCTATGACACATAAATGAAAGAGTCTGTCGTAGAGGTTACTGCTATTTAATCCCTAGATTATTGCAGATTCCGACGTTCCGTTATAATTTTAGTGTATGTCGTGCCATATGTACTTTTCATTACTCTTGCCAACTGCAGCGGAAGATCCTTATGCTTTACATCTTCCAGTAATTTATTTGGTTTAAACTTGTAAAATAATTTATATTTCTAATAGCTGTTACCCGCGTTATGATGAAAACGATCTGTGTAGATCTCCCTTTACAGGATCCGTTTTGTGCATAATTCACAACAGTTTCTGTTCTTACACCAACTGTTCTCTGTACTTTGTACGAAACGAAAGAGGGAGGGTTAGGCTTTAATGTGCCGTTGACATCATTACACAGAAACACGCTCGCAATTTTTTAAGCACAGGGAGGGATATGGGCCGTGACCTTTCAAAGGAAGCATCCCGGCATCTGTCTGGAGCGATTTAGAGCATTCACGGAAAACAAAATAGTCGCCCGCGGGATTGAACCGTCGTCCACCCGAATGCGAGTCCAGTGTTCTAACAACTACACCACCTCCCTCGGTACTATCTACGAATATATTTCATAAGTTGTGCAAAACGAAGCTGCAATCCTGGTTTTCGTTATGTGTTCATTTTCAAATACGGGATACACTGATGACACACTACATTCCTATTGCACCTATTCCAATAACAGTTTAATATCTTTAAATTCTATCTTTCAGCTTTTTATGCAAGCTTAAAAAATGCAGAATTCCTACCATCACATCCAGGGATTTTTTCTTTCTCAGGAGGAAAATTTTGAGCTCGAACGCTCAGAACCGCACGAAACCATGCTTAGACTTAACACTCGACTATAATAACAACAGCGGACTGTGTCATTTCCATGCAAGACTCCGGACTCGCTTGCTAGCACCATCAGATGGTGACGTGTTGTAGCTGCACTAACAAGTGCTGGAATTGAGTGAATGGTACGGTTGCAGTGCGAATGAGTGACTTGGAGTGTTCGCATGCGGGTTTCTGTGTATGCTGTGTACAGGGATATCATGAAGGGAATTAATGCTACGAATGTGATCCAAAAATTAGGGAGAATGTTGCAACGTGCTAAATACGGGAATTAATTCGGGATCGAGGACAGAGAATGCGCGGATGTGTTATATAACTTAATAATTCAGAGATGTAATGGGGACGACATAGAAATAAATGACGTTACGGTCAATAGATATCCTGATTTAGAGGAGCAGGAAGAACCCGCACCTAAAGGTGGCTGTTCAAGCAGTAGCCGACGTTCATCTCCAGAGCAACAGGAATAGTCCAGGCAGGAGTGAGTACCAACTGTCTCCACCCGAACAGTCGAGGCCCAGTATTAGAAGATATTGATGACAGCGTACTGAAGAAAATTGATGCAGACTATTACAGTCGTGGCTTCAGTTCCCATAGCAAACTAATGAGACGTAAGAAGTGCATAGAAAGTAAATCAAACTGCAAGGTAAACCTAAATTATGTGTCTTGTAAAGACGAGCAGGATCTCTTTTTAAAGGAAACAGAATGTCGCCATTACATTTTATAGAAGATCACGCAATATCGTAATTTGATAGCGCATGGTCGTATGGGTCTAAAAGTTCACTATTGACATCAGCAAATGTGGGCTCTAGAAGCGTCTCAGACAGTTGTATTGGTCAATTTGAAAGCTTCTGTTTCTTTTATCGAAAATCTTCAGGCTGAATATGGTATTTCATCCAGGTATATTTTTAGTTTTGTTACGCATAAGGACGTAGAAGACGATAATAGTATACGTCAGAAGGCACGGCAGTTTGTGGAGGAAGTGAATGTGTTTGTGGCAGAACGGGGTGGGAAAAGAAGGTGTTTGCAAAAATTACAAAAATGCCGTTGCAATTTGCACATAGCTCTATCCACAGCTACACAATTGATGTGGCTTCACAATGACAGGCAGGTTAGCAAACAGGTTGTACATCTGTTTCCAAGAGGCACAAGGCGCTTTAGGACCAAATATTTCAAAGAAACCTCAAACAACCTGCCCACGATGCATTCAAGAGCAGACAAGCAAATGTATGAATGATTAAAGAACACCTGAAACGTTTTCCAACTTCAGTCCTCGGTGAACATGTGACACGTGAAAAGAGCCTATTGCTGTGTGATTCCTGGTCAGGTCATACAGATCGTAGCCTTCTAGATGTATGTTCTCCAGGCAAAGGTGCTGTGCTCAAGATATTTCCACCGAAAAGAGCAGAATGTTGCCAACCCCTTGACGTTTACTCCTTTACGCAATTTAAACTCTATTATTATTATAACTACTGATTTTGTAAACTTCAACGTGAGAAATCCCAAATGAAGATAGATGATCCTTATTAAATCATCAAACTGCACTCTGTAATTTACGATCTGTTTTCTGTACCAAAGTATACGATTATACTGCAGTACCCTTGGCTAAAGGCAAGCTATGACACTGACATACCCACGTCATCATTCGAAAATGTAATTGGTGTGACTTTTGATATTGGGTGGGTTGCATGCGAAAGTGATTTTGAATGTAGAAAAGTGGCTTTACTGATGTGTGTACACTGTTCCCTTCCACTTTTTTGAACCACTTCAAGCAAATCCCGCATTTGCACTGTGAGGGCTAACATATACAGTACCACCCGTGTACGATATGCGTATTTTGCGCCATTATAATTATATTAAGCAGACAGTTTTTGGCACTATTGATTGAAAATGATTCACTGACGTCATTGAATTCCGAGGCGTGTTCTTTAAGTAAGTACCGTTTTGAAATTAAAAAAAGACGTGCTAAGATGTCTGAATAATTTTATTTTTACATGAAAGACTGTACCTTCATTTACCTTTCTATATAATTTCCGTCATTATTGAGGCACTTGTCATAACGGTGTACCAGTTTGAGAATACCCTCCTCATAGAAGTCTGCCGCCTGACTTGTTGACCACTGCACCACCTCTGTTTTGACTTCGTCATCGTCTTGAAGACGCTGACCGGTCTGGTGTTTCTTCAAGTGCACGAACAGATGGTAGTCACTGGGTGCAAGATCGGCGGTTCAAATGGCTCTGAGCACTATGGGACTCAACTGCTGTGGTCATAAGTCCCCTAGAACTTAGAACTACTTAAACCTAACTAACCTAAGGATATCACACACATCCATGCCCGAAGCAGGATTCGAACCTGCGACCGTAGCAGTTGCGCGGTTCCGGACTGAGTGGCTAGAACCGCTCGGCCACAGCGGCCGGCTTTAGGAGTACTGCTACTCAGTGATGAACTCTGTAAGGAACGGGTTTCAGCAGTGGGTAATACAAAACACAAGCACCGGTGCTCAAATCGTTACAGGCACTGAAAGCTGGTTGAAGCCGGAGATAAGCCCAGCCGAAATGTTTGCGAAGAACATAACTGTGTTCCGAAGGGGGACACTAAACACGTGTGGTGGTGGCGTGTTTGTTGCTGTTAGAAACAGCTTATCTTGTCGCGAAATTGCAGTAGATAGTTCCTGTGAGTTAGTATGGCAGATGATGTTATTGGAAACCGGAATAAAATAATAGTAGAATCCTTTCACCGACCTCCAAATTCAGATGATCCAACCTATTGAAATTTTATTTAAAGTCAATACCACCATTAGACTGTTGTTAATTTACAGTGTTACATTTACACTTACACAACCACGATTTTTACTTCAAAGTGCCATTATCAAGTGATAACACTTAAAACACTTGACAATGGCACTTTGAGGCCGAAATCATGATTGTGTAAGTGTAAATGTAACACTCCAAATAAACAACAGTCTAATGGCGGTAATGACTTTTAAGAAATATATTATGACTGTGGCCCCGCCGAATGAAAAAAAGAATTGTTAACTGATGAAAGGTTCAAAGAAAACTTGAGTTTGATTTGAAACACGTACCCGACTCATACTATTATAGTTGGTGGTCACTTTAATTTACCCTCGATAAAATGGCTCTGTGCACTATGGGACTCAACTGCTGTGGTCATAAGTCCCCTAGAACTTAGAACTACTTAAACCTAACTAACCTAAGGACAGCACACAACACCCAGCCATCACGAGGCAGAGAAAATCCCTGACCCCGCCGGGAATCGAACCCGGGAACCCGGGCGTGGGAAGCGAGAACGCTACCGCACGACCACGAGATGCGGGCTTACCCTCGATATTTTGGCGATAATACGCGTTTAATTCCGGAGGTACGCATAAAACATCAGCCGAAATTGTGCTAAACTCATTCAGTGAAAATTATTTCCAGCAGTTAGTTCATGACCCCACACGAATGTGAAACGTTTGTGGAAACACACTTGACCTCTTAACAACAAATAATCCTGAGTTAATAACGAGCATCAAAACGGATACAGGGATTAGTGAACACAGTGCTGACGTAGCTACATTGAATATTGTCAACCCAAATCCTCCAAAAATAAACTAAAAATATAGCTTTTCAAAAAAGCAGACAAGAATTCACTTGACGCCTTCCTGAGAGACAATCTCCGTTCCTTCCAAATTAATAATATAAGTTTAGACCAGATGTGACTTGAATTCAATGAAATAGTATCGGCAGCAACTGAGAGATTTACACCAAATAAATTAAAAAAAGACGGAGCCGATCATCCGTGATACACAAAACGCGTCACAACAGTATTGCAGAAACAAAGAAACAAACTTGCCAAATTTAAACAGGCGCAAAATCCCTAAGACTGGCGAACTTTTACAGAAGTTCGAAATTTAGCGCAGACTTCAACCCGAGATGCTTATAATGGTTTCCACACCGGAACTTTGTCTCGAAACCCGGCAGAAAATCCAAAGAGATTCTGGGCGTATGTAAGGTATGCTAGCGGCAAGACACAATTAATTCCTTCTCTGCTCGATGGCAATGGAGATACTGTCGAAGAGACTGCTGCCAAAGCACAGTTATTAAAGAGAGCCTTTCTAAATGCCTTCACAAAGGAAGACGAAGTAAATATTCCAGAATTCGAATCAAGTACAGCTTCCAATATCAGTAACATATTAGTAGATATTCTCGGAGTAGTGAAGAAACTTAAATCACTTAATAAAAGCAAGTCTTCGGGTCCATACTGTATACTAATTAGCTTCTTTTCAGGGTATGCTGAGGCAATAGCTTCATACTTAACAATCGCATACAACTGTTCGCCCAACGAAAGATCCGTACCCAAAGGCTGCAAAGTTGCACAGGTCACACCAATATTCAAGAAAGGTAGTACGAGCAATCCACTAAATTACAGGCCCATATCATTAACGTCGATATGCAGCTGGATTTTGGAACATACAGGGTGTTTCAAAAATGCCCGGTATATTTGAAACGGCAATAAAAACTAAACGAGCAGCGATAGAAATACACCGTTTGTTGCAATATGCTTGGGACAACAGTACATATTCAGGCGGACAAACTTTCGAAATTACAGTAGTTACAATTTTCAACAATAGATGGCGCTGCAAGTGATGTGAAAGATATAGAAGACAACGCAGTCTGTGGGTGCGCCATTCTGTACGTCGTCTTTCTGCTGTAAGCGTGTGCTGTTCACAACGTGCAAGTGTGCTGTGGACAACATGGTTTATTCCTTAGAACAGAGGATTTTTCTGGTGTTGGAATTCCACGGCCTAGAACAGAGTGTTGTTGCAACAAGACGAAGTTTTCAACGGAGGTTTAATGTAACCAAAGGACCGAAAAGCGATACAATAAAGGATCTGTTTGAAAAATTTCAACGGACTGGGAACGTGACGGATGAACGTGCTGGAAAGGTAGGGCGACCGCGTACGGCAACCACAGAGGGCAACGCGCAGCTAGTGCAGCAGGTGATCCAACAGCGGCCTCGGGTTTCCGTTCGCCGTGTTGCAGCTGCGGTCCAAATGACGCCAACGTCCACGTATCGTCTCATGCGCCAGAGTTTACACCTCTATCCATACAAAATTCAAACGCGGCAACCCCTCAGCGCCGCTACCATTGCTGCACGAGAGATATTCGCTAACGATATAGTGCACAGGATTGATGACGGCGATATGCATGTGGGCAGCATTTGGTTTACTGACGAAGCTTATTTTTACCTGGACGGCTTCGTCAATAAATCGAACTGGCCCATATGGGGAACGGAAAAGCCCCATGTTGCAGTCCCATCGTCCCTGCATCCTCAAAAAGTACTGGTCTGGGCCGCCATTTCTTCCAAAGGAATCATTGGCCCATTTTTCAGATCCGAAACGATTACTGCATCACGCTATCTGGACATTCTTCGTGAATTTGTGGCGGTACAAACTGCCTTAGACGACACTGCGAACACCTCGTGGTTTATGCAAGATGGTGCCCGGCCACATCGCACGGCCGACGTCTTTAATTTCCTGAATGAATATTTCGAAGATCGTGTGATTGCTTTGGGCTATCCGAAACATACAGGAGGCGGCGTGGATTGGCCTCCCTATTCGCCAGACATGAACCCCTGTGACTTCTTTCTGTGGGGACACTTGAAAGACCAGGTGTACCGCCAGAATCCAGAAACAATTGAACAGCTGAAGCAGTACATCTCATCTGCATGTGAAGCCATTCCGCCAGACACGTTGTCAAAGGTTTCGGGTAATTTCATTCAGAGACTACGCCATATTATTGCTACGCATGGTGGATATGTGGAAAATATCGTACTATAGAGTTTCCCAGACCGCAGCGCCATCTGTTGTTGACAATTGTAACTACTGTAATTTCGAAAGTTTGTCTGCCTGAAAATGTACTGTTGTCCCAAGCATATTGCAACAAACGGTGTATTTCTATCGCTGCTCGTTTAGTTTTTATTACCGTTTCAAATATACCGGTCATTTTTGAAACAACCTGTATTTTGTGTTCGAACGTTATGGATTACCTAGAAGAAAACGGTCTATTGACACACAAACATGGATCTAGAAAACATTGTTCTTGTGATACACAACTAGATCTGTACTCGCATGAAGTGCTGAGTGCTATTGAAAAGGGATTTCAGATTGATTGAGTATTTCTGGATTACCGGAAGGCTTTAGACACTGTACCACATAAGCTGCCTGTAGTGAAATTCCGTGCTTATGGAACATCGTCTCATTTATATAGTGGATTCGTGATTTCCTGTCAGGGAGGTCACAGTTCGTAGTAATTGACGGAAAGTCATCGACTGAAACACAAGCTATTTCTGGCGTTCCCCAAGGTAGTGTTATAGGCCCTTTGCTGTTCCTTATCTATACAAACGATTTGGGAGACAATTTGAGCAGCCGTCTTAGGCTGTTTGCAGATGACGCTGTCGTTTATCGACTAATAAAGTCATCAGAAGGCCAAAACAAATTTCAAAACGATTTAGAAAAGATATCTGTGTGGTGCGAAAATTGGCAATTAACCTAAATAACGAAAAATGAGAGGTCATCCACAAGAGTGCTAAAAGGAATTCGTTAAACTTCGGTTACACGATAAATGAGTCAAATCTAAAGGCCATAACTGAACTAAATTCTTAGGAATCACAATTACGAACAACTTAAATTGGAAGGAACACAGAAAATGTTGTGGGGAAGGCTAACCAAAGACTGCGTTTTATTGGCAGGACATTTAGAAAATGTATCAGACGTGCTTTAAAGACTGTCTACACTGCGCTAGTGCGTCCTCTTTTTAGCATACTGCTGCGCAATGTGGGGTAATTACCAGACAGGATTGCCGGAGTACATCAAAAAAGTTCAAAGAAGGGCAGCACGTTTTGTATCACCGCGAAATAGGGGAGAGAGTGTCACAGAAATGATACAGGATTTGGGGTGGACATCATTAAAACAAAGGCGTCTTTTTTGCGGTGGAATCGTCTCACGAAATTCAAAATACCAACTTTCTCCTCCGAATGCAAAAACATTTTGTGGACACCGACGTACATAGGGAAAAACGATAACCATGATAAAATAATGGAAATCAGTGCTCGTAAGGAAAGATATAGATGTTCGTTTTTTCAGTGCTCTATACAAGATTGGAATAATAGAGAATTGTGAAGTTTGTTCGATGAACCCTCTGCGAGGCACTTAAATGTGATTTGTAGAGTATCGAAGTAGATGAATAAATAAATGTAGAAAATGGAATCTCATTTTCACGAAATATATCACTAACGTAAATTAATCAAAGGCAGAGGCTACATAGCCATAATTAGGATCAAGTCCTGCAAAAGTATGTGAATTGACGTTACAAAAGTCATGGGATACTTCCTAATATATGTCGGAACTCCGCTTGCCTGGCATAGTGCAGCGACTCGACGTGGTGCGCTTCAGTCTGGAGCAGCTCGACCGCTACGGTCGCAGGTTCGAATCCTGCCTCCGGCATCGATGTGTGTGGTGTCCTTAAGTTACACTACTGGCCATTAAAACTGCTACACCAAGTAGAAATGCAGATGATAAACGGGTATTCGTTGGACAAATATATTATACTAGAACTGACATGTGATTACATCTTCACACAATTTGGGTCCATAGATCCTGAGAAATGAGTACCAAGAACAACCACCTCTGGCCGTAATAACGGCCTTGATACGCCTGGGCATTGAGTCAAATAGAGCTTGGATGGCGTGTACAGGCATAGCTGCCAATGCAGCTTCTACACGATACCACTGTTCATCAAGAGTAGTGACTGGCGTATTGTGACGAGCCAGTTGCTCGGCCACCATTGACCAGACGTTTTCAATTGGTGAGAGATCTGGAGAATGTGCTGGCCAGGGCAGCAGACGAACATTATCTGTATCCAGAAAGGCCTGTACAGGACCTACAACATGCGGTCGTGCATTATCCTGTTGAGATATAGTGTTTCGCAGGGATCGAATGGACGGTAGAGCCACGGGTCGTAACACATCTGAAATGTAATGTCCACTGTTCAAAGTGCCGTCAATGCTAGCAGGAGGTGACCGAGACGTGTAACCAATGGCACCCTATCCCATCACGCCGGGTGATACGCCAGGATGGCGATGACGGATACACGCTTCTAATGTGCATTCACCGCGATGTCGCCAAACACGTACGCGACGATCATGATGCTGTAAACAGAGCCTGGATTCATCCGAAGAAATGACGTTTAGCCGTTCGTGCACCCAGGTTCGTCGTTGAGTACACAATCGCAGGCACTCCTCTCTGTGATGCAGCGTCAAGGGTAACCGCAGCCATGGTCTACGAGCTTATAGTCCATGCTGCTGCAAACGTCGTCCAGCTGTTCGCGCAGGTGGTTGTTGACTTGCAAACGTTGCCATCTGTTGACTCAGGGATCGAGACGTGGCTGCACGATCCGTTACAGCCACGCGGATAAGATGGCTGTCATCTCGACTGCTAGTGATACGAGGCCGTTGGGATCCAACAGGGCCTTCCGTATTACCCTCCTGAACTCACCGCTTCCATATTCTGCTAACAGTCATTGGATCTCGACCAACGTGAGCAGCATTGTCGCAATACGATAAACCGCAATCGCGATATGTTACAATTCGACCTTTGTCAAAGTCGGAAACGTGATGGTACGCATTTCTCCTCCTTACACGAAGCATCACAACAACGTTTCACCAGGCATCGCCGGTCAACTGCTGTTTGTGTATGAGAAATTGGTTGGAAACTTTCCTCATGTCAGCACGTTGTAGGTGTCGCCACCGGTGCCAACGTTGTGTGAATGCTCTGAAAAGCTAATCATTTGCATATCACAGCATCTTCTTCCTGTCGGTTAAATTTCGCGTCTGTAGCACGTTATCTTCATGGTGTAGCAATTTTAATGGCCATTAGTCTAGTTAGGTTTAAGTAGTTCTAAGTTCTAGGGGTCTGATGACCTTAGATGTTAAGTCCCATAGTGCTCAGAGCCATTTGAGCCTTTTTTTTCTCCGTTTCTTGTACAGGAACCGGAACGTCCATTATACTTGAGACAGATGAATCTCACTGCCAAACTGTTACTCAGAGCCTATCGACAGTGGATCAAGAAAGCGCAGAAACAAAGCTGTATTTCGATTGGTCCTTATAGCTGCTGGCTGAATTACTCAACAATTTCTTTGACATACGACGGTTGTGATACGACACTTTCTGCTGAGATAACACCCTATACGAAGATAAATCCGGAGAGAAATTAAATAGATCTGCAAGAAATGCTCAGAATACTAAACGTTGTTGGCTGGACAGCACAAACTGCTTTAGGAGCTGCGAGCGACGTAAGCGGAACTTGCTGCAATACTTGCAGCTCTTAAAAAAAAGCGCAGTACGCTAATGCGGAGATATACCGCCACGTTGTCAGTGTCCCATCATGCCTCACTGCTACCGGAACGTCAGTATAAGCAACGACAAAATCATCGTCCTGCATTTACTATATTCAATGCAACGCGAAGAAATGCTGACAATGGATAAAGAGATATTATGAAATAGTTAAGAGAGGATATTAACATTCCAGGTTTTTATGTTCCACGCGAAGAATTAGGTAAAGCGTGTCTACTCATTTAGCTCTACAATAGAAAAACTTCACTGTCTGCAGTAGAAAGGTCTGCAAATTTGTTATTATTCAAATACTTCACCAGCTACGGTGCAAATGTTGCAGAAGATTCCCAATAACGCTTACAGTACAATTAGCTCCTCTGGATAGGTGAGTCTGATACACGAAAGGGACAGGAAGAAGAAAAGACAGGAGACATTGTTGGCTGCAGATACATAAAGACGACCTTAAATCATCTCTCAAGGAGATTATTGGATGTAGGCTATATGGTACCTGCAAGCTGACATTGTCAGATTCAAATAATGTAAGCGTATATATATATATATATATATATATATATATATATATATATATATATATATATATAAGTATCTGAGTAATGTTTCTTTTCAGCATATACCTACAGAACTAATTTTCAGTTTTATTTGAAATGAATATAAGAAAGAAACTGCAATGGGACAGTCAATGGATAATTGTGTGGTGAGAGTGTTTCTCTTTCTCGAAAAATGGACCATTTGTAGCTCTGCATCTTTTCATATTTAGTTTAATAATATTGGCTGTTAAAACATGCAGTACAAATAAGTTAAGTCTATTTACCAACTGTGACAACTGTCGCCCTGCAACCATCGTAAATTACTTATCGATCAGTAGAAATAAATTTTTTGGAGGAGAAAGTAGTGTAGAAACTTTTAGTGCATCTGTTAGGTCGAAATGCCATCTCAGACATGAAGAGTTTCTGTCTGCTTCACTTATTGAAATGGTTCAAATGGCTCTGAACACTATGGGACTCAACATATGAGGTCATCAGTCCCCTAGACTTTTGTTTTCTTTTGGCTTTAGGGAGTCCCCTAAACTTAGAACTACTTAAACCTAACTAACCTAAGGACATCACACACATCCAAGCACGAGGCAGGATACGAATCCGCGACCGTAGCAGCAGTGCGATTCCGGACTGAAGTGCGTAGAACCGCTCGGCCACAGCGGCCGGCCATTCTGTAATCACCGAATATTATCTCAGAATATTTCTCCCTGGACACATCACGTACATTGTGAGGTACTATTGTTAAGAAGCAGACATGGTCGTCATGAAATGTTTAGCTTCTTTCCCGGCTGCTTTCACGATTTTTTCACAGCTGTCGTACGATAAATATGAGGAAGAAGAAGGCGATTCGGATTAAAAATGGATGTTGCTACGTTATCATCAACTCAACTTGTGTTATCATGCTTCTACGTGAACAGTGTTGACAGAGAAAAAATAGGGCTACAACTGGGATATCGCCTAATATTTAGACATGATTCATCGTGTTTATAATTTATCAAAGTTATGAAAACCTATGAAACGTTGTATTTATGCCACAGATGTTCTTTTATAGACCTGTCTGTAATGGCGAATAGTTCAAATTATTCTCAGACAAAGTGAACTGTGACAAAATTCGGTACAAAATATCTTGTCAGTGGAAACACCATTGTAAAATAAATGTGTGTCCTTCTGTATCTATGGAAGTGGAGTAAAAATTCACGAATTCATGCGAACCACAGAAATTCATCTCAGCAAAGAACAGTTCCAGATCTTAGGAAACAGTCATTTGAAATCAAGGCGTTTCATTCATTTTGCAAACGTTGGATTCATATGCAGTATGAAGCTACAGCTATATTGTTGTGTACATAGTTCCGCGTAGTCAGCGCGTACACAACTTTCCCACTAGAGCGCGCCCCACTAAGCACAACAGCGCAGGCGTAGCGCTCGTCCATCTCCGCACTACGAGATGGCGGTGTCTTAGAGAAGGACCAAATTCTGCTTCCGCCGATCCGCGTATTAATATGCCTCGCAGCCAATGAGATTGCTGCTAAGGTAGAACCTTTTCTCCTCGTGGATCACACTCGCGCAGTGATACCTGAACGCTCGAGGTATTATAACGAGTGTACAGACTTCCAATTAGTCAGTCTGCATTAGTCTGCACCTGTCTGTACTAGTCTGCATTACTCTGCATTAGTCTGTAGTCAAGTTTCAGTCTGCGCCTAATAAGATTATCATATTCCTGTACATAGCCATGAAGATAAATGTATAGACACTTTGTCAAGTATCAGAGATATGTGAGAATAGGATTAACGCACCAAGACCAATGGAATGTCAGATTGTCAATTGTAAATAGCATCCAGAATCAAGTTAAGTAAGTTTTATGATTGTTATTATTTTAATAAATGTGTGTGAAAATTAATCAAGTTCTGTTTAAAGTTGGTCACCGTCAATCGGCTACTCTAAGCGTGCAAGTGGCATTTCTATCGTCTGACCTAACGGCAGAAGATAAACACGCCACGATAAGACCACGAGACATATTTCTGACACTCGCCTACTTCGTTAGGGCGACAAGCCAAATAATCTGATGGTGTGTGTATCGAAGGTCTTACAGTACGCACACCACATATATGTACATGGTTACGCTGAGATTCACAAGTACGTTCCTGGCAGATGGTTCATCGCACTTTGAAGTTGTTTTTCTACCATTCCACTCTCGAACAGCACGAGTGCGAGTTCTGATCCCTTTTGTTTGATTATGATGATAATTTATCCCTATGTAGTGGGGCACCAACAAATTACATTCACATTCGAAGGAAAAAGTTTGTTATTCCGATTTCACGAGACTATTCTACCAGGACAAAAATACGCCTTTGATTTAATTATTGCCATACTAATTCGCGTATCATATTCGTTGCATTCCCCCCGCCCCCACACACATACATCGATATTAGAAAACGTGCTTCCCTTCTTTGAACTTTTTCAATGTTTTCTCCGTCAGTCCTACCCAATTCGGATCCCATACTGCGCAGCAATAATGCAGAAGAGGACGGGAAAGTGTAACGCTGTCTCATTGGCAGACCTTTTGCATTTTGTAAAAGTTCCGCCAATAAGTCGCAATCATTGCTTCACTTCCCCCGTACATTATATACGTCTGTGTGCCAAGTTAGATTATGCTAGATTGTTTTGTTTTGTTTTAGGGCGCAAAAGTCACACGCACCCATGTCAGAACCGTAGAACATGAGGACGAATAAGGAGTGGAAAGCAACTACACGTTAAACCCAGTCGGCGGAAGGAAAGACAGCTAAAATCAGGGACTTGGAGTATGGTCTATAAAGTCCGCCATAGAGACAATGGAGGTTCTGAAATAAAGATTAAACGCTTTTCGCCAAATTGCTAGGGCGGATAGAAAGTAAAACGTGGTCAACAGCTAGCGTGTCGTTCGCAAAACGGCCGATGACTCGGAGGGAAAACGTAAATGAGAACGTTAGTCGTTAAGTAAAGGACATTCTGTCAGGAAATGGCAAACCGTCAAAGGTTGAGGACAATGAGCACAAAGTGTTGGAATACCTAGCTAAAATGATCTCCTCGCGGAGAAAGGGCCTAGAGGAGGTCGGCCAAGCCACTGCGAGAGGTTTATTTCGCCGGAGCTCATTTCCACGAAGAGAAGACCAGTGGTGGTGCCGAAGTGATCTGTCTTTAGATTTGTGTGATCTATCGTGCAATCAAAATGTAACAGAATTCTTTTTGTATTCTTGTGAATGACCTCGCATATTCCTTATTCACAGACAATTGTCACTTGTCGCATGATGCACGTATGTTGTCGTTCTTATGATGACTTTTATAGATGATAAATAACGGTCTCATCTGCAAACAATCTAAGAGAACTGCTCAGATTTATAGTAAATCGTGAGAATAAAGAACTAGTTGTGTTTCGTGGGAACGATATTTTCCTCACCCGTGTTTGCTGTTCGTCAATGAATTTTTTCCTGTCGGTAATTCATAATGTTAAAGCAGAGTGTTAGTTCCAAAAGGCTATTGCAAATGGACGTTAGTGATACGGGTCTGTAAGTCAACGAATAACTCTCATATCCTTCCTTGAGTATTGGTGTGGCCTGCGCAACTGGACAGTTTTTAGCTACGGATATTTCGATGAGCGAGCGGTTGTATGATAAATACAGAGCTATTGTTCAGCATACTGTAAAAGTACCTTAACTGGTATCTAATCTGCACCCTAGACCTTGCCTTTATTACGTGATTTAAGCTGCTTCGCTACACCGCAACTATCCATGTCTAATTTACTCATGTACGCAGTTGTTCTTGATTACAGTTCTCGAATATTTACTTCGATTTTTTTGTGGAGGCTGTTCCGGTAAACCGTGTTTAGTATCACTGCTTTAGTGGCACAGTTATCAGTAACATTACCATTGCTGTCGCGCAGTGAACATAGGTAGGTTGGTTATTTGGGGAAGGAGACCAGACAGCGTGGTCATCGGTCTCATCGTATTAGGGAAGGATGGGGAAGGAAGTCGGCCGTGCCCTTTCAGAGGAACCATCCCGGCATTTGCCTGGAGTGATTTAGGGAAATCACGGAAAACCTAAATCGGGATGGCCGGACGCGGGATTGAACCGTCGTCCTCCCGAATGCGAGTCCAGTGTCTAACCACTGCGCCACCTCGCTCGGTCGCAGTGAAGATACTGCTAGTGTCTTACCACTGGTGTACTTTACATACAACCAGAATCTCTTTCGATTTTCTGCCAGGTTGCGAGACAGAGTTTCCTTGCGGAAACCAATAAAATCATCTTGCACTGACGTTCGAGCTAAATTTCGGGCTTCTGCAAACTTCATCAATCTTGGGGCTTTTGCGTTATTTTAAACCTGGCATGTTTTTTTCGTTGCTGTAACAGTAGAGTTCTGAGCACCTTGTCTTTTTATTGTGTTTGGAATATATCTCTCAACTGCTATCGATACTACGTCTTTGAATCTAAACCACACCTACGCTACGTCTATGTTGTCAGTTTGGAAGGAGTGGAGACTGTCTCTTACGAAAGCGTCAAGCGAATTTTTGTCTGCATTTTTAAGCTGATATATTTTGTGTTTGTTTTTGGTTGATTTGGACGTCACGGTATTCAGTCTTGCTACAACGACTTTGTGATCAGTAATCCATGTATCCGTCATGATGATACCTATTCGCTTAGGACTGTTTGTTCCTAAGATGACTCAAGTGTGTTTTCGCATCCATTTACACTTGAACTAATTGTTCATGATAACTTCCGAAGAGAGCATTCAGTACATTCCTACGAAACACATCTATTTTTCCAACATGTCGATGGTAGAATGAAGTCACCACCAATTATAATTGTGCCAATGGGGTACGTATCTGAAATGAGACCCAAATTTTTTAATTTTTCAGCAACTGAGCAACTGTAAAGTCCGGGGTGGTGGAGGGTGTCAGCAAAAGGAACCAATTATTAATTAACTCTGGTTGTTAAGTATAACCCCTGTCCATACTGATTCATCGGAACTTGTAGATTCGTCGACCTACGTAATGAGGTGGAAGGTTATAGGACGCCCCTCGATAGATCAGGGGTGCACTACACACAGGAAGCAGCAACATGGGTAGCACAGTACTTGTGGCGTCCACATTTTTTTTTTTTTTTTTTTTTTGATTGGGTGCCTCCCCACGGGAAACAAACTGTTGGCATTAAATACACTCCTGGAAATTGAAATAAGAACACCGTGAATTAATTGTCCCAGGAAGGGGAAACTTTATTGACACATTCCTGGGGTCAGATACATCACATGATCACACTGACAGAACCACAGGCACATAGACACAGGCAACAGAGCATGCACAATGTCGGCACTAGTACAGTGTATATCCACCTTTCGCAGCAATGCAGGCTGCTATTCTCCCATGGAGACGATCGTAGAGATGCTGGGTGTAGTCCTGTGGAACGGCTTGCCATGTCATTTCCACCTGGCGCCTCAGTTGGACCAGCGTTCGTGCTGGACGTGCAGACCGCGTGAGACGACGCTTCATCCAGTCCCAAACATGCTCAATGGGGGACAGATCCGGAGATCTTGCTGGCCAGGGTAGTTGACTTACACCTTCTAGAGCACGTTGGGTGGCACGGGATACATGCGGACGTGCATTGTCCTGTTGGAACAGCAAGTTCCCTTGCCGGTCTAGGAATGGTAGAACGATGGGTTCGATGACGGTTTGGATGTACCGTGCACTATTCAGTGTCCCCTCGACGATCACCAGTGGTGTACGGCCAGTGTAGGAGATCGCTCCCCACACCATGATGCCGGGTGTTGGCCCTGTGTGCCGCGGTCGTATGCAGTCCTGATTGTGGCGCTCACCTGCACGGCGCCAAACACGCATACGACCATCATTGGCACCAAGGCAGAAGCGACTCTCATCGCTGAAGACGACACGTCTCCATTCGTCCCTCCATTCACGCCTGTCGCGACACCACTGGAGGCGGGCTGCACGATGTTAGGGCGTGAGCGGAAGACGGCCTAACGGTGTGCGGGACCGTAGCCCAGCTTCATGGAGACGGTTGCGAATGGTCCTCGCCGATACCCCAGGAGCAACAGTGTCCCTAATTTGCTGGGAAGTGGCGGTGCGGTCCCCTACGGCACTGCGTAGGATCCTACGGTCTTGGCGTGCATCCGTGCGTCGCTGCGGTCCGGTCCCAGGTCGACGGGCACGTGCACCTTCCGCCGACCACTGGCGACAACATCGATGTACTGTGGAGACCTCACGCCCCACGTGTTGAGCAATTCGGCGGTACGTCCACCCGGCCTCCCGCATGCCCACTATACGCCCTCGCTCAAAGTCCGTCAACAGCACATACGGTTCACGTCCACGCTGTCGCGGCATGCTACCAGTGTTAAAGACCGCGATGGAGCTCCGTATGCCACGGCAAACTGGCTGACACCGACGGCGGCGGTGCACAAATGCTGCGCAGCTAGCGCTATTCGACGGCCAACACCGCGGTTCCTCGTGTGTCCGCTGTGCCGTGGGTGTGATAATTGCTTGTACAGCTCTCTCGCAGTGTCCGGAGCAAGTATGGTGGGTCTGACACACCGGTGTCAATGTGTTCTTTTTTCCATTTCCAGGAGTGTATTACCAGACCGTGACACTAATGTGGGTGTGCCAACTGTAATAATTGTTCGTTCGCCTAAACAGGTCATTCTAAAGGTTTTAAATATTCTACATCTTATGGTAGTAAATTGTCGAAATGTCTGTAGCAAGACCCCGAGCTACTCTCCGAAATAAACAGTAGCAATGCAAATATTGTATTAGGTACTGAAATCTGATTGAAACCGGACATAAATAGCAATGAAATTTTGAAGTCGGATTGGACAATGTTTAGGAAGGATGGGACTGATGCTGTGGGAGGTGGTGCGTTCATTGCAGTTAAAAGCTGTTTATTTCAAAGTCCGACCCAGTATCGATGGTATCTGCGTTTAGTCTGGATAAAGCTGTCAATCAGACAAGGATTGGCCATTGTATTAGGATGTTTTTATAGACCACTAGCATCCGTAACAAACGTCGCAGAACGCTTCAGGGAATGTCTTCAGTACATAGGAAATAAATATCCAAATTATCCATTAGTCGTAGGTGGAGACTTTACTCTGGCATCCATTGACTGGGAAAATTACACTTTTATGACAGGGAGCAGAAGCAAAGACTTGTGTGAAGTTAATCGAGGAGCTTTCTCAACATACAACCTTGAGCAACTGGTTAGAAAACCAACTCGAGATGGGAGCATATTAAATATCTTTTCGACAAAGAGACCTGATCTTTTTGAGGAAGTTAATCTAGAAGAAGGTATTAGCGACCATGATGTCGTTGTGGCTTCTGTGCCAGTGGAAGTTGTAAATAAATAAATAAATAAATGAAAAAATAAAAAATTGAGTTTTCTTGTTTGGAAAAACAAATAAAAGTGTCATTAATGAATATCTTCATAGTCAGCTCCAAGATTCACCGCGGGACACAAAGATATTGAGCATCTTTGGTTGGAATTTAAAGATATTGTCTACCACATGCTAGAGAAGTATGTGCCTAGCAAAAATATAGGGGAGGGAAAGGATCCACCTTGGTACAAAAAACTTCTTAGGGAGTTGCTGAAATAGCACAGAATTTTGCACAGTCGTTTTAAACATAGTAACTTCCCCGTTGACAAACAGAAATTATGCGAAATGAAAGCAGCTGTCGAAAGGTCAATGAGAGATTCTTTTAACGAATTTAAAAGTAATATTTTATCTGCAGATTCTAAAAATAGAGCCGAAAAATTTTGGTCGTACGCAAAATCTATGAACGCTACAAATAATTCCATACCTTATCTTGCTGACAGTACGGGTAATGTGACGGATAATGATAAACAGAAGGCCGAAATTCTAATCCTAGCTTTCAAAAACTCGTTTACGTTAGAGGACTGCAGCACCATTCCCCCTTTCAACTATCGAACAAACACAAGGATGGCTGACATAGTGTTTCGTGTATCTGGGATTGTAAATCAGTTAAGATCCTTAGACGCCAGGAAGGCATCTGGCCCAGACGGTATCCCCGTAAGATAATATGTTGACTATGCTACAGATATAGCACCATTCTTATCCATCATCTATTAGAGATCATTGAAACAGCGGAAAGTTCCACAGGACTGGAAGAAAGCCCAGGTCATAGCAATCTATAAAAAGGTTAGAAAATCGGATGCACATTATTACCGACCAATTTCACTGTCATCGATTTGTTGTAGAATCATGGAAAATATTTTGTGTTCAGACATGGTGAACTTTCTAGACTCTGAGAAGCTCATCTGCAGAAACCAGCACGGTTTTAGGGAACAGCGGTCATGCGAGACACAGCTGGCCTTCTTTGTGCATGATATACAACAGGTTCTAGATACCGGCTCCCAGGTTGATGCCATATTTCTCCACTTTCGAAAGGCGTTCGACTCAGTTCCACACATTCACATTTCTTTACGTACTACACGAATATGTAATACAAAATGGGGATTCCTATTTAAAAAAACGCAGTTGATATCCGTTCGACCTATGGCAGCGCCATCTAGCGGGCCAACCATAGCGCCATCTGGTTTCCCCCTTCAAGCTAGACGAGTTTCGTTCTTTGTAAAACTACAAAGAACGATGCTTATTTCGTGAGATATTTGGCCCCGTCACTATCAATGAACCACCCTGTATAAAGCAAACGGGATTTGCATCCTCATAGTAGAGCTGCTAGCATCTAGCGCAAAATTTGAATAGACTTCATCTCTCAGACGCAGTCTCGGTGCTACGATGTTTTCTTCTTTTAATCGTTGGTGTTAAGGCATGTGGAGACAAATCGTGCTCATGTAGAAGGGTACCCCGGTAGACAATCTTGGTCTTCATTTGCGGACTAAGACTCAGGATTGTATGACCAGTAGCGTTTTACAATATTTTTTTGGATGTGATAAATTCATTTCATAGGACCGATACAGCATCTTTGTAATGTTAAGCGTTTCTTTCTAAAACAATTATGTACGTTACTGAACTGAAGTTATAGGGATTACCCCGCGCTGTGAGGTGCCTTTTAACAGAGATGGAAGTGGACGAACTACTTGTAGGAAGAAGCCCGTAGAGCAGAGCTAAGCTGTAACAGTTTTATCCGTCGATGTTACATTTTCTGATACTTTTATTGCAACAAACAGTATCATAAACAACGCATTTCAGTTTGCGGCATCTTTTCTTAGTGAGGAAGCAAATGTAAAACGAAAACTTCCTAGGAGATTAAAACTGTGTGCCGCACGGGGACTCGAATCTGGGACTCCCGACTTTCACTCTACCGACTAACGTATCCGAGCACGGCTCATGACTCCTCTCACAGCTTTGCTCCTGCGAGTATCTCATCTGCCACCTTCCAGATCTCAAAGGAGTTCTGTTTGCTTATCTTGAGGGAGTAACGCTCCTAGAACCAAGGATATTGCAGACACATGGCTTAGTCACGGGCTGAGGGATTGTTCCCGGATAGAATTTTCACTCTGCAGCGGAGTATGCGCTGATCTGAGACTGATTACGGAAAAAAAGGTGTTGTTACATATCTTATGATAGAGCACCTGTTGAAAATACTGATACACGTTGATTTTGTAGCGTTCAGCACGCAGATATGTGTGCTTGTGAATTAAAATTGAAAAATAGTTTATTTTTAACTGCATACATAATGCTACTGGGATATTTTGAACTGTTTGCGAGACATCTGGATTCCTTACTGTTCTGTTTGTCAGACAGCAGGAAGCAGTTAATAGTCTGATTTTCTGAAGAATTCCTATGGCAAAAATGATCTGGAAACATTTTCTGAATCCTACAATTTGATGTCAATAATTAACTTTCCAACATGGGTGAACAAGGACAGTAGTACCGTAACTGTTCATGTTTTCCTAGTTGAAGATCAAAGCAAGAAAATAACTTTTACCTAGTAAAAAATGCTCTCTCTGGTCATGATGAACAGCTAGTTAGGATTAATAACATAGTACTTGATACATGGATACTCCTCAGTGGAAATTAAAATAATTAATGACTCCATGACAAATGTTTTTAAGAATACTTTACAAGAGAAAACCTGCTATGAAATTTATAATCAACCAAATGTTAACACATAATTTTATCTACTCCTTGATAAATTCGTGTAATTATTTGAAATCTGCCACACAATTGAATCAGAAAGTACAATAACAACCATGTAAGAAACCATGGATCACTGCAGGGATTGAAGTATCTTGTGAAATGAAAAGGGAAATGTATCTGCAGGCTAGAACATGCAGAGGTCCTGCAATAGTTGCACATTGCAAGATTTTTTTTTTAAATTACTGAGAAAGGTTTTTAAAAAAGGAAGGAACATGTGCATAATGTCATAAGTCAGTAATTGCAGCAACAGACTTACGAGTAACGCTGTATATAATGGAGAGGCGGGACAACCAGCCACAGAACAGGATAACACCAAACGCTAACACAAAATTTAATCTATTCCACGATAAATTCGTGTTATTATTAGCACATTTCTTAATTATTGTAGAAAATATCGCAACAAAGAACTCAAGAAGAAAATTGAAAAAGCATGTTGAAAATCTAACTCTAATAAAATTTAATCATACGAATATACCACTCACTAGTCCTTATGAAATTAAGAGAATTATACATTGTCTCAAAAATAAAAGATTATATATTTTGATAGTGTTTTCAATAAAGTACTAAATATTTGTTCCCATAAAGTAAGCACAGTCATATATGAAATTTGTAATGCATCACTAACTCAAGGCATTTTTCCAGAGAGACTCGAATATGTCATTGTTAACCCCCTTTAAAAAAGTGATAAGAGTCATAATTTCCCAAAAACTTTGAGAAGGTGATATATTCTAGAATAGAATCTCACCTTCATAATAATAAAGTTGTCAGCGAATAACAGTTTCGGATTCAGATTAGATTGTCTTCTCAGAATTCCATTTACAGGTTGACTCATCAGATTTTACAAGCATTAATTAATGAAACAGCAGTGGTTCGTATTTCCTGCTATCTATCTAATCAATTTGGCTGTGTGAATCAAACTATTGTCCTAGATAAATTGAAGTTTTATGGGATTGATGGTATAACCAACGAATGGATAATGCCATATCTACCAAAAAAAAATGCAGAAAGTTGTACTTAGCAACTCAGCCAATATAGTACTGGGAAAATCATGTATGAAGTTTAACAAGGCGTAATCTTAGATCCAATGTTATTGGTCATTTATGTGAACGGTCTTCCATCGAATATTCAACAAGCAGAATTATTTCTTCTCTGCAGCTGACGGTAGTACTGTAGTCACTCCATGCATACATACAGAAAGAGAAGACGCGGTAAACAATGTTCTTAAGAGTCCCATTGGCTGGATTTCTCAATTTAAAAACGACGCAGCATATTCAGTTCTGCATAACACCAATGATAAGTGCAACACAGTGGCGAAATAATAAATATGGTGGAAAATTCAAAATTCTTTGGTGTCCAAATCGATCAGATTTTTAAAATGAATAAAGCACATTTTTGATGTCAAAAAACAACGTATTTAAGCCACATTGGCACTTATAATCGTTGCAAATCTTTGGGAGAGAGACATAAATAAATTGACAATTTGTGGTGCTCAACCACGATCGTCTTGCAACACCTGTCTAAGAGTTTGGACATTCTGACTACTGCTAGGCAGTATATTTATTCAGTCATGGAATTCGCTGTAAACACTCGACTACAGTTCAAAAGGTACATAATTCCCATAAGAAGAATAACATCCATTACCGTACATCAAGGTTGTCTTTAGTACAAAAAGGTTTGCACAATAATGCAACAGATATTTTTGATCACTTTCCTGGTGATGTAAAGTATCTGACAGACATAAAAGCAAATTTCAAAACAAATTGATAAACATTCTACATTCTACTTGACAACTTCTTCTACTCCATGTAGGAGTTTCGTACTAACTGACATATGTAAATTTAAAAATTAAAAAAACTGGCCAGATGGGGGTAGGACTTGCTCACTGAGGGTTCCGTAAACATTTAATTATGCATACAGACAGTTTATCCATTCTGGGAATCGAGCATATTGACGATACTAGCCTGTTATCAACATCATACTGGCAAGATATCTGTCCCAGGGATTCCGAGACTTGAGAGAGTGTTTCAATTTGAAGCTAGAAGTTGCATAACTAATGAAGAATGAAATATATTTTCTTGTAATTAAAAGTTAACAATTTTCGACACTTCCGTTTATTTGTCTACTGTGAAACCTTGCTTCTTGTCAAATTTAATGATTCTTAGTCAATGGGAGTGCCTTATAGTTTTTGATGAGGGAGTTGTATCTTTTGACTGAATTGACTTCAAAGCTTAAAAGTTTACACAACTAAGGGACCGTACACCTTAGTATAGACCGTAATGTGTGCCAAAAATTTGAAGTTGATACTCCAAATTGTTCCAGAGAAACGCGTATTAATAGGCGAACAGACGAAGAGATAGAAGAATGAAAACTGGCAAAAAATATTTCAATCTATATAGTTTTCGTGTTTATAATTACTAATTAACAATTTTCAATTTTATTCTTGTACTTGTAGCGTGTAACTTTGCTTCTTGAGAAAATTCGTGATTCTAGGTCAATGTAAAGTACTGTATAGGTTTTGATGAGTAAGTATTCGAGTATCAAAATATGTGACAGAAATGGCCGTACGTTCTGACAGAATCGATTTTGAAGCATAAAAGTTTTACAGCGCCGAGGAACCATCGACCTTAGTTTGTGGCAGAAAATTCCAATTTAATACGCCAACCTGTTCCAGAGAAAAAATTGGTCTACATAGGTGGACAAACAGATGAATGGAAAAAGGATAAAAAATATTTTTTCGTATTGTTTAACTACAAATAAAAAAATGCCGATTTTTCCTTCACATGTATTGTGAAATCTTGCATCTTGCCAAATTTCGTGATTCTAGGCGAACGAGTTAGTCATCAGTCTTCAGACTCGTTTGATGCACCCCACCACGAATTCCATCATCCTCAGTTATTTACTAGCTATATTGCAATCTCTGTCTTCCTCTACAATTTTCATCCTCTACATCTCCCTCTAGTACCACAGAAGTTATTCCCTGATGTCTTAACTGATGTCCTTCAGTCCTGTCCATTCCTCTTGTCAGTGTTTTCCAGATATTCCTTCCTCTCCCATTCTGCAGAGTAGCTCCTCGTTCGTTACCTCATCATTCCACATAATTTTCATATTCTTTTGTAGCACCCCTTATCAAATGCTTAGATTATCTTCTTTTCCGATTTTCTCACAGTCCATGTTTCACTATCATACAATGCTGTGCTCCAAACGTACATTCTCGGAAATTTCTTCCTGAACTTAAGGATTGTGTTTCATACTAGTGACTTTTCTTGACTAGGAACGCCTTTTTTGCCATTGGTAGCCTGTTTTTTACGCCCACCTTGCTCCTACCATCATGGGTTATTTAACTGGTTAGGTAGTAGATTTCCTTACCTTGCTCTACTTCGTGTACATCAATCATGATATTTAGTTTCTCACAGTTCTCATTTCTGCTACTACTCATAACTTTCGTCATTATTCGATTTACACTCTGACAATATCTATACACATTTGAGTGTTCTTTCCATTCAGCAGATACTGTAATTCTTCTTCGCTTTCATTGATGATCTACTTTTACATGGATGCTCTGCAAATCACACTTAAGCGCCTGGCAGAGCTTCCATTGAACCATCTTCACAATAATTCAATATTATTCCATTCTCGAACAGGGCGCGGAGAAAACGAACACCTATACCTTTTCTTGCGAACTCTGATTTCCCTTATTTAATTATTTACCTCCTTATGTAGGTCGCCGCCAACAAAATATTTTCGTATTCTCAGGAGAAAATTAGTGATTTAAATTTCGTGAGAAGAACCCGCCGCAACCAAAAAATGCCATTGTATTAATGATGACCGTATAAAATTTTGTATCATGTCAGTGACACTCCCTGTTTTATTTCACGGTAATACAAAACGTGCTCGACTTCCTTGAACTTTCTCGACGTTCTCCGTTAATCCTATCTGGTAAGAACCCCATACTACGCGTCACTGCTCCAAAAGAGGACGCAGAAGCGTAGTGTTGGCAGTTACACTTTTCATTATTCACGATCAATTGACAATTTTTGCAACATTCAGATATCTTATCTAAATCGTTGTGCAATTTGGTTCGACCTTCTGACGACTTCGTTAGACAATAAACGACAGCATCATTTGGAAACAACCTAAGACGGCTGCTCAGATTTTCTTTCAGTCAATTACTACGAACTGTGACCATTATGAAAGAAAATCACGAATCCAGTCACATAACTGGGACGATAGTCCTTAAGCACGCAAATTCACGAGAAGCCTCTTGCATGGTACAATGCCAAAAGCCTTCTGAAAATCTGGAATTACGGAATAAAGTTGAAATTCTCTGTCAGTAGCACCCAACGCTTCGTGTCTGTAAAGAGCTAGTTGTGCTTCACAAGGAAGATTTTGTTAAAATCCGTGTTGACTGTGTGTCAGTAAACCTTTCTCTCGAGGTTATTCATAATGTTCGAACACAATATATATTAGAAAATCCTGCTGCATATCGACGTTAATGATATGCGTCTATAAGTTTGTGAATTATTCCTACTGCCTTTCTTGAATATCCGTGTGACCAGTCATTGGGTACAGATCTTTGGTCGAGCGAGCGGTTCTGTTTGATGGATAAGTTTGAAGCTACTGCATTAGCATGCTCTGAATGGAACATAACTGGTATACAGTCTGGACCGGAAGACTTGCTTTTATTAAGTTATTTAAGTTGATAAACTACACCGAAGGTATCTACTTCGAAGTTACTCACGGTGATAGCTGTTCTTGATGCAAATTCTAGAATATTTACTTCGTCTTCTATGGTGAGGGATAGCAATGCCATCAGTGAATCTTATCACTGATATCGTTTCACCTTGAATTTTAATTCCTCCCTTGACCCATTCATTTATTTCCGTCATTGCTTCTTCGATTTATAGATTGAACAATAAGGGCGGTGGACTCCAACTCGTACTTCTTATTGTTCGCCTTTGGTTCTTGTACACGTTGTATATTAGCTGTCTTTCCCTATAGCTGACAACTATTTTTTCTCAGAATTTCGAACATCTTGCATCATTTGACACTGTCGAAAGCTTTGTCCAGGTCGACAAGTCCTGTGAACGTTTACTGATTTTACTTTAGCCTCGCTTCCATTATCGGCAGCAATATTAGCATTGCCTCTCAGTTGCCTTTACCTTTCCATAAGCCAAACTGATCGTCAGCTAACACGACCTCAATTCTCATTTCCATTCTTCTGTCTATTTATTTTTGGGTCATCAACTTAGTTGCATGAGCCGATTGTCCGCATTTGTCGGCCTTTTCAATCTTTGGAATTGTGTGGATGATGTATTTCCGAAAATGAGATGGTATATCGACAGACTCATACCGTCTACACGGCAAGGTGAGAAGTCGTTTTGTAGCCACTTCCCCATTGGTTTTAGAAATTCTGATGGAATAAGTCTTCCACAGCTCTTTTAGATTCTGATTGTAATATTGGGTCCCCTATCTCTTCTATATCGGCTCCTGTTTCTTCTTCTGTCACATTATCAGGCAAATCTTCCCCGTTATAGAAGCTTTCAGTGTATTATTTCCACCTGTTCGCTATCCATGTGCAATTAACAGTGGAATTTCCATTCCGCTCTTGATGTTACCGTCATTGCATTTAGTTTTAGCTAAGATTGTTTTAAATTTCTCATATGCTGAGCCAATCCTTATGACCATCATTTCGTTTTCGTCTTCTTTAAATTTTTCATGCAGTCCTATTTGTTTCATTCCTGAGTGACTTGTACTTGTGTATTACTGAATTTCCTTAAACGTTTTTGTAATTTCTCCTTCCATCGATCAACTGAAATATTTCTTACGTTACCAGCGTTACCTTCTTTGTACCGACGGTATTCCTTCCAACTCCTGTGACTGCCATTTTTAGAGACGCCCATTCATCTTCAACTGAACTGCCTACTGAGCTGTTCCTTATCGTAGTAACTACAGCTTCGTAGAACTTCAAGCGAATTCTTCATTCCGTAGTACTTCGGTATCCCACGTCTTTTGGCATTGGTTCTTGCTGACTAGTCTCTTAAACTTCAGCCTACTCTTCATCACTACTAAATTGTGATATGAGTCTGTATCTGCTGCTGTGTACGTCTTACAGCCCAGTGTCTCATTTCTGAATGTTTGTCTGACCACGATGTAATCTAACTGAAATCTTCCTGTACCTCCCGACCCTTTCCAAGTATACCTTCTCATTTTGTTATTCTTGAACAGAACATTCTCTATCACTAGCTGACTTTTATTGCAGAAGGCAGAACGCAATTAATCTTTCTACTCTCTCACTCCTGGTACCATGCACATATTGTGCTGTAACACTTTCTTCTGCTCCTTCCCCTTCAATCGCATTTGAGTCCCCAGTGACTATTAGATTTTCATCTCCCTTTGCGTACTGAATTACTCGTTCAGTATCCTCATATGCTTTTCCTGTCGCTTCATTTTCGGCTTGCGACGTCGGCATGTATACCTGAACTACCGTTGTCTGTTTGGTTTGCTGTGGACTCTGATGAGAACGATGCTATCACTGAACTGTTATCCTGCCTTCCTATTCATAACGAATCCTACTGCTTTTATACCATTTTCTCCTGCTGCTGATAATATTCTATATTCACCTGACCAGAAATTCTTGTCTTCTCTCATTTCACTTCACTGCCGCCCGATCTATTTAGATGGAGCCTTACCATTTTCCTTTTCAGAATTTCTAACGTATCTCCCACTGAAAACTTGTGACATTCTGCTCCCCGTCTCGTAGAACTTTATCTTTTTGTTTTTTATTCAGTCTTTTCCTCATGGTCACCTGCCATCCCTGAGATATGAATAGGGTTATAGTCCGGGATCTTTTACAATGGAGATATGGTCATGACACTTTTCAATTACAGACCACAGGTCCTGGTGGATACCCACTATGTGTCTCTAATGCGGTGGTTTCCATTGCATTCTGCATGCACATGCCGTTGATCATCGTGAATGTTCCACCTTTGGGGTTGTTTCCCACCCCAATCCCGAAAGAGTGCCCTGATCCTTTGTCGGCTACTCCGCCTTGTTTGACAAGGTCGTTGGCTGAACGGGGGGTGATTTTTCATGCGGAAACTCTTCGGCTGCCTCTGCTAATGATTTTAATCTGTGGCTGAGTACTAACTGGGAATCGACGTTTTGATTACTTATCAAAGACGCTACCGCAGACCGCGGGTGTACTGGGTACAAAATATATGACATAAATAGCCGCATATTTTGATTGGATTGACTCAGAAGCTCAAAATTTTTACACTGCAAAGGACCGTAGACCTTAATACGTGACGTAAATTTGAACTTGATACATTTACCGATTCCTCAGAAAAAGGGACAGAGAGAGAGACGTAACTGGACAACCAAGCAATCGTATAAGAGTTCCATTTTTGCAGGCTGATGCACGGAACAATAAATTTAAACGTTCAGTATGTAGCCGCGACACGTTTAGAAATTAATCTGCGATGGGAATGTTCCAAATCATTCCGATTAAAATGACCCACGAAATTTGAAACTAACTTTCTTGCAGGTTAAGTCTGGGAGTTTGGGAGTGGAGGAAGGAAAACTTTCAACCACAGTACTACACCCACTCGGAAGTGTAAATATTAGAATACGTGTAGTATGGCACTTCTGACTAACAGACACGTAAGATAACTGCAGTTGCTTAGTTTCTTCACCGAGTCATACCTCATGCTATGCACATATCAAGTTGTCACCATGAACTTTTTCTTTTTTTTTTAGAACACTGATTAGGGGCAAGCTGTACCCTGGTACGAAGTTACATAGGCTTACACCTGTCATGTGACGCTATGTAGGTGATTTTCGTGTCAGTTCTGACGACACGAGGACAAGGACATTTATAAATTTTTTATTGGTCGAATAAAGACCTCCTGCCTGTTGGTATATATCAGGTCGTGTATTGTGTGATTTTACATGTTATACCAAACGAATACAGTCTTATTACTATTACATTTTTTGTTGAAAATTTTCGAAAAGGATAAAATAAAACCAAAAATAGCAAATAAAAATTTATATAAGAATTACAAATTTATATACACAATTATATTTAAACTGGTTGCTAACTTAGGTAATGATGAAAAATAAGATTCATAATAGATTGTGAATGCATTTTAAATCAAAATTAAAAGTTTATTTAACGGAGGAAACAAGAGATGGCAATTTGACTTAGATATGATTAGACAGTTTTTACCTTTATACCGTCTACGTGTATCGTTACGTCTGTCACATATTTCCTCTTGTCAGTGATAATAAAAAATTTAATGTATTAATTATATAGTTTGTAATGTGTTTCCGAACTTAAGGAAACAATGGAGACTGGGAGTTGATTTAAGATGTGATAGTCAGTTGCATCAGATGCGAAGGCTCGGTAAAACTTTGCGCTAGTCACACATGATGCAATGAAAGAAGAAGATTTCTTGAAAGATTTATTGGTGCCCTCAGCTGCCATTCACTTATTTCGTGTACGATTGTGCAAGTTCGGCCTTAAGCCATTTTCAAGAATTTTATGTATGATTTTTTTAATAATAAATTATGTCATGTACGTCGTTGCTTTTGTAATACCAGCTGGCTGGAGTGGCCGTGCGGTTCTAGGCGCTGCAGTCTGGAGCCGAGCGACCGCTACGGTCGCAGGTTCGAATCCTGCCTCGGCCATGGATGTGTGTGATGTCCTTAGGTTAATTAGGTTTAATTAGTTCTAAGTTCTAGGCGACTGATGACCTCAAAAGTTATGTCGCATAGTGCTCAGAGCCATTTTTTTGTAATACCATCTTACGCTCATAAAATAAATCCGAGATGTTATGGGACTTAACATCTGAGGTCATCAGTCCCCTAGACTTAGAACTACTTAATCCTAACTAACCTAAGGACATCACACACGTCCATGTCCGAGGCAGGATTCGAACCTGCGACCGCAGCAGCAGCGCGGATCCGGACTAACGCGCCTAGAACCACGCGTCCACAGCGGCCAGCTGAGGTTTTAGTGTGTTCACGTTGTTTATTAATGTCCATACGGTGTGTGACCACTTTCTGTTGTGTGAAGTTTCCTGTTTGCGTTAGTTTCTCACTGATAACTGTTTCTTGAACCTGAGTTGTCCTTTCCTGCATATTGCCACCGTAGACGAAACGCACAGTTTGCATGTATGGCCACGCGGAGTGACAGCACGGTTAGAGGCGGCATATCACGAACCGCGCGGCCCCTCCCACTGGTGGTTCGAGTCCTCCCTCGGGCATGGGTGTGCGCGTTGTCCTTAGCGTAAGTTAGTTTAAGGAGTGTGAAAGTATATTGACTGATGACCTCAGCAGTTTGGTCCCATAGGAATTCACACACATTTGAACATTTTGCATGTACGCTTTACATTTTGATGTGTCATATTCATATTTTCCATCGTTTTGTTTCATTATATGGTCACCATTGCTCTGGGAATGGAAGAAGTAATTTAGGTTTATGTTGTTTCGGTGAGTTCAGATGTACTGGTGTTATGCCTGTGTCATCATCCTGTTCTGGATGGACTTGACCGTGTCTTGGATGTCTGTTGTCATTGTTATTTACTTCTGTTCATTGTGGTGTGCTGTGTTTAGTGACTTTCTCATGGTCCTGTTCTTGGTGAGCACGACCGTACCTCGGATGTCTATCGTCATTTTTATATGCTTCTATTGTGCGTAGTGTGTTGTTTTTAAGGTCTTCTTTACTCAGGGCTTCCTCTTCCAGTTCTACTACTCTACGAAAGATCGACTTTCGGACTTAGAAACACCCATCGTCTATGTTATCTGTTAGGGTAAAATACTTTCCTTTCACAATGTTGCAACTGTAGAGAAGATTCATGTCCGTTGGATTGTCTGTGGTCAACAGCAGCCCAGGTTGTTGCCTGCAGGCCACTACACGTGGCCACTCCCTTGTTTTGAATGCTGGTGATTTGCGTTTTCCTTTGCGAGATGGGATGCTGGTGTTTATATACGTGTTTCGTTGGGAGGACGTCTGTATATTTCCATAGTTAATACTTGTATTCATATCCCTATCTAGATGTGCAAAGACTATTGTCTCACTGCTTTTGTTTTGGTGTGTGGTAGTTGACATTATTGGTGACATCATACTCCGTTTTTTCTGTTTGTCTTTTGTATAGTTCTTTGTAAGTAATGAAATGATAATTAAATCGTGGACAGCTGAAAATGTGTGCCCCGACCGGGACTGGGACCCAGGATCTCCTGCTTACATGGCAGACGCTTTATCCATATGAGCCACCGAGGGCACAGAGGATAGTGAAACTGAAGGGACTTATCCCTTTCACCGTTCCCGTGAGACCCACATTCCCAACTGTCCACAACCCCACATTCGTAGTGTTCCTAAAGTGGGTCTCATGAGAAGCGTGGAAGGGATAAGTCCCTGCCGTCGCAATATCCTCTGTGCCCTCGTTGGCTCAGATGGATAGAGTGTCTGCCATGTCAGCAGGAGATCCCGGGATCGAGTCCCGGTCGAGGCACACATTTTCAGCTGCCCCCATTGATGTACATCAACAACACCTGTCGACAGCTGAGGGTTTAGATTTAAATATCATTTTATTCTAGAGAAGCTGCACGGTCATCAATGGTATCTGTTCTTTCGGGAACAGATACCATCTTCACTTTGTAAGTAAGGCATTCTAATCCCCCATTTTATTGCATATTCTTTTCCTATTCTTGCAAGGAAAAAAGCGAACAATTGTTTCTGCATGACATTCGAATTTTCTGTGACCGGTTTTCGCACATTTCCAACAGATAGCTTCCCTGTCACATCTTTTCGACAAATGGCCAAACTCTGAACAGTTGAATCACTTTTGTTCTGACACATTGTCCCTAATCCCTAAACCGGTCGCGGTGGCCGAGCGGTTCTGGGCGCTTGAGTCTGGAACCGCGCGGCTGCTACGGTCGCTGTTTCGAACCCTGCCTCGGGCATGGGTGTGTGTGATGTCCTTAGGTTAGTTAGGTTTAAGTAGTTCTAATTTCTAGGGGACTGATGACCTGAGATGTTACGTCCCATAGTGCTCAGAGCCATTTGAACCATTTGAACCTAATCCGTAAGTTTTCAGATTGTATGTACGCCCTATCCCTCTGTAATAATAGCGATCTGACCCTTGGCGTTACCTGTAGTATATTATTTACGGTTAACTTCCCTTTCGGACGTGTTTTGAATCGTATTTTGACTTTTTTAAAATTCCTGTTTGGTGAATTGGTCGCTGAGATTTATTTCAATCAGTTCTTCTAGAAAGTGAGTGTTGTTGGAACGCTGTGTACTGGCAGTAGTGGTCTTAGTTTTCTGGGTTCTTCGCATCGAATGTCCTTTAAGTATGATATTTTTTTCAATAATCTTCGTCTTGTCTGCTTGTCTCTCAGTTTCAAGAATTATAGCGTTTGTTGTACTTCTTACTGCTTTAACTTTTATTTTATCAAGTCTAGGATTTATTGCTTTTGTTAAGGTTTCCCTTATGGTTATAGCGTCCTGGTTGTTGTCTGATTTAAAAAAAAGAGGACAATGCCCTGTTTATTTTTTGCCAATTCAATTTGTTCTTCAACCCTGGTTTTCGGCATTTGGTCAGGACAACCTGCCGCGAATGCAACGAAAGTCAGTGGTGTTGGCCTCATGTCAGTGCATAATTTTGATTTTCTTCCTTTAGGGCTGCGATCTCCATTTACAAAGGCTGAAATCTGTTTGTTACGTCAGGGGCATTTCCTACGTAGTCTTTCGGTCTTTCGTAGGACAACGCAACTGCCCGTCCACGAGCGGAGAACATCTCCTACTCGATTGGGAATCGGAACAGGGCCCTTAAGTTAGGGATATGCCGCGCCTACGCTTAGAGTTTCGTGAAATACTCAGATATTTTGAGTGAATACTGAAAGAAATATTTCCAGTATTCTGCTGTACTGGCAAAATCACATTCGTCTGTTGGCACGTGTTTGCTGTGTGAATGATTTTCAGAAGAAAATCGAGCATGCGCCATATTGACTAACAAATTTTTTAAGCGAAAGTCCCACATTTGTTCAGCTTCCGATTTTTACTGGCATGGTACTGTTACACGAAGTTTGACTGATGCACGACATTAACAACTACAGAGGACGAGACCGTTTACGTACGATTTTTGCAGAGAAAGAGACGGTAAATGCGACCCCGGTAGAGTACACAGTTACCTCTATTTCGAGTTAATACGTCTTCAAGATGCACTTGGTACTGTCGGAAAAGGAATGCTGATTGTGCAAATCTTATGGATGCCGTCCCATCCAAGTCTCTGTCGACAGCAGTGGATCCTTGTCTCATGTCTAGGACGACAGTGATAAACTATGTACAGGTTGATCCCGTGATGATGTTACAAATTTTTGACGATGAAGGAAAAATAAATCGACCAATCGAAAGTTATTCGCGAAAATGTTCCTGATGTCTCTTACAGTGGAATACGTACACCGGTAGTGTTGTTGCTAGGATTACAGGGTAGGTAACTTTCAGGGGCCCAAAACAACAAACAATGGCTAAGAAGCATGTACTGTGAAATGAATACCTTAAGACCTATGAGCACCTAATCACCTTCGATGCTATGAAACCTATCTTACCTACTGAAGAAGTGCTCATTCCTGCTGAGGTATGCATTTTAGAGCCCATATTACAACACGCTTTCTCTTGGTTTGGTCCATGATATCCCCTGAAAAAAAAAATGAAAACCAAGGAGCTTGCAGTAGAAAGTATGTCTTCCACAGCATCAAGTGTGAGCAAGTGCTCATAACTCTTACGGTAAGCATTTTTGAGCTCTTATTTAACAGTCATTTTTTTTCTTATTTTGGTCCACACCACTATCTCTGAAAGTTTCCTATAGTACAGTCTTAGCAACAACGGTAGCAGTACATGTATTCGAATGTCAGTTGTGTCAGAACGATTTTCGTTCATCACTTCCGACAGGAGTCGTTTCGTGACCAGCGTCTCTTACGTCAAATTCAAACAGATCGCTTCAGAAGTTAGAGGAAAAGTAGCTACATGCCAGCAAAAATATGAACATTAGGAAATGTGTACTGTGGTGCTTCCATGTTCACAAAAACACTCTAGGTGGCTTGCCTTCACACTGTAGCGACGAGTTGGCGGATCGGCAGCTTAATTTCTGAGGAAAGCATAAAAATTTTGAAAATGTTACCCTCTGGAAAGCTTCAAACAATGTACTTCTTCGGAATTCTATTTTTTTTTGTACTGATTACATTTAACAAATTTAACATGAATTATTCATTTCCTCCAATCATGGAAATAAATTTGATGTTTAAAATGGTAATGTAGTTCACAGGGATATTTTCATTTTGAACTGTGTAGAGCAATGATATAAGAAAGAAAGCAACAGACGTGAAAAACAGTCGCGATAAAGTAACACCGACAATGGTCTTAACAACGGAATGACTTTCTCCTGTGTCTAGCTATAATGTTTACCCCTGCGGAATGTCTCGATGACTATCACGTGGTGTCCTCTTTGCAGAGATGTTTGCACGTGTGAGGAAGTGGTTCTGCCGTCCTTCAGCAGAACAGGGCAGGTGGGAGGAGACCCGCGTGGAGAACTCCAACGTCCACGTGGCGGCCAGCTCGCAGGTGAGTTACATCCTAATACTATGCTCGTGAGAGTGAAACCAAAACACTGCGAAATGTTCGATACTTCCTCAGTGTTTTGAGTCTGTTAAGTCTAAGACGAGAGACATACAGTTATAATGTAAAAAAAGGAAATGAAGAGACCAAAAAAGCACAAAATGTTGTTATGTAAGGCTTCAGCTACGAGTAACTACATTGTAATGACGCTGCGCCGGAGGGTGGGAACAGTAAGTGTCCGAGTGCAGCACCTGGTGGAGGTGTCGCATGTTTTGTTTCTGGGGGCGCCACACTCATGAGACCTGGTGTAGGATCCGCCGTTGGATGGCGCTAGTGCAGAGTGTCTGGCCAATCAGCAGGTGGTCAGCTGCTCCATGGCTGAGCGGGAAGCCTGTGTCAAGCGAAGAGGATGTCCTGTTGTTGGGAATCGACTCCTTTCGTGAAGGGTGAAGACATGTAATCAGGCTTCTGACTTGTTTGAAGCGGCCGTCACGACTTCCGAAAACACGCCTACCTCTTCAGCTTAGAGTACCACTTACCCCCACCGCCGTTGATTATTTTTTCGTTATATTACAACTTCTATTTTCTGTTACGAATTTCGCCCTCTTTGCCTCGCTCTCATAAAATGGAAGACATTACCTGACGTCAACACATGTCCATTCCCTTCTTATGATCATTTCTTTCATATATTCTTGTTCCCCCTGTGTACAATATCCTCATTTCTTACCTTATCAGCCTCCTCAATTTTCTGCGTACCTCTGCAACATCACATAACAATCGATTCTGTCCTTTTCAGATTTTCCCTGAGCCCAATAAGTATTCCCTTTCGCACAATATTCTTAGAAACTTCTTCTTCAATTTAAGAGCTGGGTTTAATGTTAGTTGACTTCCTTTTAGCGGTGAATGCATCTTTACCTGTCCTAGTCTACTACTTAAATCGTTGCTTTTTACGTCATACGTTGTTTTACTACCATTGTACCACAATTCCTTCACCTCGTCTGATACAAGGTCTCAAATGTGATCTCCAGTGTGTCTCTAATATCATTTTTGATGATGTACACTAATTTTTTCATTCATGAGTTTCCTCTCAGCCCATGTTCTTTGCTCATTACTCAGTTTAGTACGTTCTACATGTTCTGTAATTCTTCCTGAGTTTCACTAACGATGTTACTGTCATCTGCGAATCTTATCATTCATCCACAATGCAAAGGTCCCGAGTTCGAGTCTCGGTCGGGCACACAGTTTTAATCTGCCAGGAAGTTTCATATCAGCGCACACTCCGCTGCAGAGTGAAAATCTCATTCTGGAAACATCCCCCAGGCTGTGGCTAAGCCATGTCTCCGCAGTATCCTTTCTTTCAGGAGTGCTAGTTATGCAAGGTTCGCAGGAGAGCTTCTGTAAAGTTTGGAAGGTAGGAGACGAGATACTGGCGGAAGTAAAGCTGTGAGGACCGGGCGTGATTCGTGCTTGGGTAGCCCAGATGGAAGAGCACTTGCCCGCGAAAGACAAAGGTCCAGATTTCGAGTCACGGTCGGGCACACAGTTTTAATCTGCCAGGAAGTTTCCTTATCATTCATGTCCTTTAACCCGGAATATTAATTCCGATCCTCAAAAGTTTTCCATTATTTCCGTCTATTCTTATTCGACGAAAGGATGACAGCTGTGGAGAAACACTGCGTCACTGGTTTGTGCCTTTTTTTAACTCGAGAATACGCCTTTTGATATTCCGTTACAACTATTCCCTCCCACTTTTGGTAAATATGGTATATACCAGCCTTTTGCTAGAGCACCCATGTAGTTGATACGTATAACCGTCCTTGCATTCAACGTTGTGAGCTTCCAAATAACAAACGACCAATGATAACTCGAAGCGACGAATATGTCTTTCATACTTTAATCAGACAACGTAGACATCGATACTGTCGAGGCTCTAAAAAGTATGATTTCTGATATAGTGCCGTACTATCTATACTTGTTAACTATTACAACGTCCAAACACTTTAATTAAATGCTCGTTGTCTAAAACGGCATTCTCTTTTCCAACAGGTGCGAGCGTTCACTTTGGACGAGTTCTTTCTTCTGTTGATGGAAAACCGCCTGCATGGAGAGGAAGAGCGCGGAGGTGGTGGGGTGAGTACCACAGATCCGCTACCCTTCCGTTATAGGCGTGTTCTGAAGACAGTTGCTGGATATTCCTTCCCTTATTTATGTTAGCAGTGGAGTTGTCATCTTTCACTCATGTAAGGAATTTCTTTCCTGACGTATCTATTCTGCAGCCGTTGATGATAGGCGCCATTCTGTGTATGTGCGTGTGGGGAGGGATAAAATTGTATAAGGAAGGCGTAGCATGACCACGGTAAGCACGTTAAAGTGAATGGAACACGCAGTAGTTGTGCTCAGATCACGAGTTTTACACACTACTGATTAGCTTCGAGAGCTGTATCAAAGAAGTCTATGGCCTGAAGATAACAACAATAGGAACAACAACAAGTACAACAACAACATAAACCCCGTTGTATTAGCTAACTACTGACTCACTGCTAGGACAACACTAATTACAATGATAGTGCCATAGCTTTAATTACAATTATACCACAATAACATTAACCCGACATGCCATTACAGGCATAACTTGTTGCCAGGTCTGGATTCATTTAGTCGCTAGCAAATTATTTTCAGAGCTATTGCAGAGACTTGAGTTCACCGTCACCATCAAATCCTTGCCAAACCCATTAAGCCATCACGCTACTGCCTGTTGGCATTCGTTCAGAATTTTTAATTTCTTCTCCAGGACGCTGCTGTCGCCTCGTCTGCCAGCTCGTCTAGTCTGGACACCGAGCCGTCACGCTCTTCAGAGACACCACACCGGGTGGCGCGCCAGTGGCGTTGGCGCCCTCAGCCCACCGGAAGGGGAAGACTCCACAAGGTACGTCCCACAAAACAGCTGCCATTATCGTTCGAATCCTCAGTTGCAGTTGAGATTAAGGCATAGTCAGAGAACCACACGGTCTTACTGTTTAGTTGTAATGGTGAAGTGAAAGAGAAACAGTCGCACGGTATTGTTGGGTGCGGGACCTTCAGGAACTGTTGAGCATATTGCATCGATGATACAGAATATACTGGAATTTCTTTACAGGAGATAAATGCTGCTTGCTAATAACATAGTTGCTTGATCTTCATCTTCAACGTTTATTTGCAACACTGACAGTTATGTACTCCACGAAATTATGGTTCCACACACTCTGAACGCAGTCACGTGCTTTTCATTAGAGAGAAGGATGCACGTAATTCTTGCAGGACCTGTTCTGTGCAGCATCACCCGGAAATATTACACCGCACCACATAACGCGTGTTAAACTGCGCTGTAGCGTTTACTTACACACGACGTCTGGACACTGCCTCACAGGTTGTTCTCTGTACACAGATCTTCCAACGCCTGGGGAAGATGAGCTGCCTGGGCGCCAGAGACCAGGAGACGGAGGAGGACGTGGAGGAGGAGGGGCAGAGCGTCGATGTGCTGTCCGACATCCTGCAGGTGAGGCCCCTCGTGTTACGTCACTCACCAGAGGGGCGAACAGAACAATGGGACTCGAGGCCAACCTGATTGCATTTAATACACCTACTAGTTACTAAACGCAATCACGATTTACTGTCAACTCCGCCAAGTCTTTGATAGAATGTTTTTCCGACATGTTGGTAGAAACAACACGATTCGAGTTACATTTCTCTCATCGCACCAATTTATATTTGCATGTGTAGTATCAGTCTGCAAATTACTTTCTCCAATTAGTGCTTGCCTCCCGAAGCACTTTAGTCTCGCTGCTACATCAACATCTGCATCTGTGCTCCGCAATCCACCTTGCGGTGTGTTAAGGAGTCCACATCCAGTAGGCCGTTTCTGCTAAGTTTAATGTTTCACCGTGCCTCACTCAACAGTAGTGAAACAATACAATATACGTAAGGGAGGTGTAGAACTGCGTGATACGATGGCTAAGATATACCGATCTAACATCAAAATTCGTTCCTTCTACCTCAGAAAGTTATTTCATTTGATGAGTATGGTAAATGATTGTGCATTGCCCTTGTGTAGATGACACTCTGTTCGATAAAAGATCAAACTGTTGGCTACCTGATGTTGCTGCTAGTCTTTTCCAAAGGGAGAGGAAAGATGCATCACGTCAGAGTGATGAGAAGAACAGATAATTAAACACACCTCGTCCTATAAGTGATGTTTGCTTTGGTAGTGGCGGTCACATGCTTGCATAGTTACACAGATGTAGATGGAAACGATATTAAAAGTTATAGATGTCGGAAATGTAGGACGTGTATTGTTGTCTTCGTTCCATCATGGTGAATAATAATTGTTATAAATTTCCCAGGCAGCTTTCAGAAAGCGAAAATGGTTGCATTAGAAAAAAACACTTAACGAAATTATAGGCTGCCAGTCATTAACTAACAAAGTAGATATGAAAGGAGACACCGTTTTACTTGCATTATCAAACACCTTACCCTGACGCAAAGAAGCGAATTAAAATCACTCAGAATTTATAATTGAAGTCTCTTTTTAAGAAAAAATTTCATATTTCTCTCTTCTGGCACATAAAATTAATGTTTATACAATTTGAAAGAGAAACGTCTTTCAAGTAAAAAAGGCGAAGAAAAGCATCTCCTTAGAAAAGGACAATAATAATTTCGGTAAGGCTGTAAAACACACCAATGTTGCTACAATGGCATATAGTCTACATATGCTAAATATTAGAGCGCCCTACCTCTTCGACTACATTTTCTGTATCTAAACTTTTGTGTTCTTTTTCAGCATTGGCGCCTTCTCACTCTGGTCAAGTTCCTGTTGTTACTGGTGGGACCCGGACAGCAAGCGGAGGAAGTTCGAGACACTGATGGGGTGAGTACCGCAGAGTACAGCTAACTTGTGACAGCGGCTCGGAAATAGTTATAAGATTCAATCGTCCGTACCCGCAGGCAGTGGTTTGTTGCAATAAGGAGAATAATCAAGCTTACGACCACTGTGTTCCAGTATTATTAAACTTGGAGCTGAAAATATAATTCAGTATCAATTTGCATCTACGTATTAGTAGGAAAACTGGTCGATTCTACGGGATCTGATGTACTGATACCTGATGTGATGGCAGTTACGTTTTTAACCAAACAAACGTATTCTGTTACTATCCCCATAGTATTCACTGTTAGCTTGATGTCAGGGTTCACCGACGGTTTCAGTGATGTTTTCGTATACATCGATACTCTGGAAATTACTCTGAAGTGCATGGCAGAAGGTGCTTGTCATTGCACCATTGTCTTACGTTTCCTTTACGTACCATTCACATTCGGAGCGCAGGAACAATGACTGTTTACATGCCCATTTGCGCCATATAATTATTGCAGTCTTTAACATCTTTACGTAACAGGGAATCTTGTTTAATGTCTTAATAGTACGCAGTAAAGATCACAATTATTTTTTATTTTAAATTTTGGTTAATGCTTTCCGTCTGCAAGACCATATTCAGACCAAGGCTCCAGATGACGTGAGGGTTCACTGCACGGATATGCTTGTGGTACCGACTGATACCTGTCACGAATTGCAGTTGTCAACATTTTACTTCGTAAAACTTTTATAGTTCTGTAGATCGAATGGTTCACTGTCTAACAGCCCCGAGTGACAGTGAAGTCACCACACAAATATGTCTCAACCGTGAAGCCGATCAAACAGTATGCTTTCGGCAGTTTGAAATTCTGAACAGCATCGTTCCGACATTCACGCTAGCTCATAGCCGTAGAAGTTTTTCTGAATTTCTTGATGTAATTTACTGTGTTGGTGGCGAAATTCTGAAGGTTCTGTATTTCGCTTACCAGGACGCCGTAGACCCCCTTCCGTCCACTTCGGGGGCAGTCACCATCTGAGCGGCGAGCACATCTGAGCCGCCGACACGCCCGATAAGTTTGCGAGGGCTTCGACGTCGTCATCGTCAGGGGCGCGTCATGTGGAAGCGAACCGGAAACCAGACGCTTCGTCTCAGAAGCCGCCACCATTACCACCTGTTTTCGCGGCTTCAGTTGTTGTAAAGGAAATGTGGGGAGGAGGGGTGGGGAAGAAGAAAGGGAGAGGGAGAGACGAGCATCGGGGAGGGGGGGAGGGTTGGGGTTGTAGGGGGCCAACTCTGTCTTACTCTTCAATAAAGTGTAATACAGACTTACTACCGCCTTTCCTTTATTATCTATCTATTTATTTGTTCTTTCACTTTTAAAGTTTTTACTAACAACTGCTACATGCTGCTATGGAGTTGCCACGTTACTATGTTTCTAAAATGACTGTTTCGTGCTGCGAAGATGAACAGAAATCAACAAATCTTTCTGAATACGCCTTCCAAGAAAGTTATCGCTTGTCTTTTTCGTTTCACTAGACCTGAACGTAATAGGATTAAAGAACAGTTAATGCTGTATCAACCCAAGTTACAGGAAAGTTGTAACAAATTATTCCATGATACTGCAAAATTGTAAACATACATACAGATTCCACATATACACATCTTACACAATTGGTGACATCCAGCATAACTGTCTTCCAGTGTACCCATTTCCAGTATAAGCATTTCCCAGTGTAACTGTTTTACATTGAAACCATTTTCTTGTGTAAAGACTTTCCACTGTTTCAACTATTTCCATTCTAACTCCTTGTCAGTGCAACTTTCAGTGTAACCATTTTTCACTGTAATATTTTTCAACTCTTTCCAGTGAAGGCATTTCCGATCTAACTGTTCCCATTGCAACCCTTTCCAAGGTTACTATTTTCTAGTATGACTGTTTCCAAAAAATCACTTTTTCAGTCAACTCATGTTCTGGAGTTACTTTTGTAGTAGAACCATTTTCTTGTTACTGCGAACCAATGCTGCCACCTTCAAGGATCAACATCTAACATCATGATGACTTGTAACTTATGAGCTGTTTGGCTTCTGACAACAAGGATAGAGTGTTGAAATGAGTATGTAACGTAATGAAACTAAGTGTTTTATTCGTTGGAACAAGTCATGACGAAATAATTACACTGGAAATTGGTACACTGGAATTTCAGTGAAAATCAGTTACATTAGAAGTTTGTTATCCTGGAAGATTCTTATACTTGAAATGGTTACATTGGAAAACAGTTACACTAGAAATAGTTACATTGGAAAACTGTTAGAAAGGAAATTTTTACAATGAAACATTTTGTACTAGAAGAATAGTTTGGAAATGGTTATGCTGACAAAGGTTGCATTGAAAGATGGTTACATTCAAAAATGATTGTACCAGAAAATGGTTGCACTAGGAATGGTTACATGAGGCAATGGTTACATCTGAAAATGTTTACACTGCAAGTTATTATAGAGGAAAACAGTTACATTGGAATATGCCTACAATGGATTACTGTTACACTGGAAATCATTTTTCAGGAAAATGTTTAAACTGGAAAATACACTGCAAAATAATTCCACTGGAAACTGATTAAATGGCAGAATGGTTACAATGGAAAATAGTTACAGGAGAAAATGGTTATACTAGGCATGGTCAAACTAGATAATAGTTACACTGGAAAATGATTACACTGACAAAACAGCTACACTGGAAAATGGTTACAATATAGAACTATTACACTGGAAAACTGTTGCACAGTTAAATATTTACACTGGAAAATATTTCCACTGGAAAATGGTTAAACTGGGAAGTGGTTAAACTGGGAAATGGTTACACTGGGAATAGTTAGATGAGGTAATGGTTGCAGCAGAAAATAGTTACACTGGGAAATGGTTACACTGGGAATGGTTAAATGAGATAATGGTTACATCTGAAAATGGTTGCACTGGCAAATTATTACATTGGAAAACAGCTACATTGGAAAATAATTGCAGTGGGAAACTGTTACACTAGCAAACTGTTTTACAGGAGTATACTTATACTTGAAAATGCTTACACTGTAAAATGTTTACACTGGAAATGGTTACACTGGAATATAGTTGCTCTGGAAAAAACTTCCAGCGGAAAATGCTTCTACTAGAAAATGGTTACCTTGAAATCGCTACACTGGAAAATGATTAAACTGGGAAATGTTTACAACAGCAATGGGTATGATTACACTAGGTAATGGTTTCACTAAAAAATAGCTACACTGGCAAATCGTTACAGTGGAAAACAGCTACACGGATAAAATTACACAAGGAAGTAGTTAAACTGAGAAATGGTTACAGTGGAAATGATTAAATTGGAAAATGGTTACAATAGAAGCTGCTTTTAGTGGAAACTGGTTCAGCAGGAAAATCAATGAACTCGAACATGGTTACACTGGAACTGGTTACACTGGAATTGGTTACACTGGATAGCGGTTAAACTGGGAAATGGTTACACTGGAAAATGGTTACACTTGAGGAAGGGTATACTGGGTATGGTTACAATAGGTAATGGTTACATTGGAAAATAGTTACACTGTCAAATTAGCTCAGTGGAAAACAAAATGGTTACAATTGAAAAATCTTATACTGAAAACCTGTAGCACAGAAAAATGCTTATCCTGGAAAATGCTTACAATGGAAAATGTCTAAACTCGGAAATGGTTACAATGGAAAACGGTTACACTGGAATACTGTCACACTGGTAAATGCTTGCACTGGAAAATGCTTACACAGGAAAATGGTTGCAATGGGAAATGGTTGCGGAGGAAAATGGTCACAGTGGAAAATGGTTACAGTGGTAAGTAGTTATCGTGGAAAATACCTACAGTCGAAAAACGTTACACTGGAAAATTTTACACAGGGAAATAGATACACTGGAAAACAATAGGCTACACTGTATTACAGTTTTATCCCAAGGTACAGACATCAGATCCCTTAGAAGTTGTCTCTCTAATGGATTTAGGAACAAAAAATTTGATTTTAAGTATCCCGTTTGAATACTAACAGAATTTAAAATTTTTAAATACTACTCATTGAGAGGTATAATCTTATGTGAAGGTTCAACGAAGTGAGACAAGTATTGTAGTTACACACTACAAATATGTCTTGAGGCAGTGTAACGCATTTTGTGGAAATACCCAGAGTAAATTCTCCCAGTATATGTGAATGAGAGTACTTAATGACTGGCAACAAACTTTACACATCCTTTCAAACCTTTAAGAAAACTTATCCTCTCTCATCTAGCACAAAACGGTGTTCATGCAGTAAATCTACTGTATCAGGTCTGATGATGAAATTTATTTCTTCTTTACGACTAACTGTATACATAACACATTTCGCAGATCGAGTCCACGTATAGCACTGAGTTTACCTGGAAAACTATTTCATCGTACGCCACATTGTCGGAAAGAAATGACTATTATAGCACTGAGATGCGTGAAAAACTAGGTTTTGCTCTGAACAGAGCACAAATAGCCGAGAATACACTTATCCACTGTCTCATAATGATAGCAGTTAATAACATCTACAAAATTTAAGCATATTTTCTAACCTGTCCTAAATTTCTTCGCGACAACATCTACATCAATAATCCGTGAGCCACTTGATGGTATGTGGCGGAGGGTACTTTTGGTGCTGTAACAAATAAAAAATATATAATAAAATAGTAATAATAAAATATAATAATAATAATAATAATAATAATAATTGTTTGTTTGGATAAGTAATTGAGGGATTAAAATTTACGCCGTGAATTTATCGAGCTTCGCACGTCCGAAGATGTACGGAACGTAGCCAGGGCTCATCATGTATTTTTTTTTTTTGTAGACAGAGTCTGATATCTGACCTCACCATCAATCATGAAAATGGAGTGACTAAAACTACTAAAACAAAGAAAAGCATACGATTAAATAAACATATATTCATTTCAACACATACATTACGATATAAATTACACTTACGTAAAATTCTAGATAAATAATGGCAGATCATTCACAAATGAGAGCGACTTATTAATGCTGCGCCTCTTTTCTGCTAATAAATATTAATATGGCTAACTGTGGAGCCGCACAAAATATTAAGTCCTTCTAGGATAACGAATAACATGAGTGTTAATGCCTACCGGCTGTGACAAGAGAGCGGTGTTAATTGCTTTTTTTTTTTTTTGCATTCTCTTGTCTTAAAAAATCGATACATATAATCTAAGTTAACTAAATTAAATATTGTCTGTGCTCGAGTGCAAATGGTTCCTTAAACTGCCCCCCAAATTGCGAGAGCAAAGGTGTACCACCTGCAGCTGAGCAATTTGTTGACGTATTTTCTTTATTTGTCATGTCATGAATCATAAGTTATTACGTATCTTGTTTCACAGATTCAACATACTTAAAATATGATAAAATGTCATACATCCACAAAAATACATAAATAATATTTACATACAAGATCAATGAAAGTGAAAAGAAAAAATAAAAATATTTAATTTCGAGCAGTATTGAACCCGGGAACTCCAGTACCAAAGGCCAATGTAGTGGCTCAGCGCTATCACTGCTAACCCGCAAACACATCTCATTATTGTCGAACAGTTGTGTACAGACTGTAACAAATTTCACAGTTCGTATTCACTTGTGCTGTTACTTTGTAAAAATTTTGTTGGGCATATAGTCCGTTATTCTCTTTCACTTCAAAATGTTATTACACATGTTCATTCAATACATAAAATTAATTAATGTTTTTGTGCATATTCAGAGATATGTGAACGTATTCTGTGTAGAATGTCACTTGTTAGAAATGGTTTATACTGTGCTAGCGTGCTAAAGTCTTTGCACTTTAAAATAAATGTCACGTGTCACACGTTTTGTTTACATTGAGACGAAAGTTCTTGAAGAAGAGAGTTGGAGATCAACAGCCCCGCAAAGAAGCGTGCTTTGGAAGACGTAATTAAAATGTGGTTTCGTCTTGGTAGGAATTCATGGTGTGAATGGTTCCCTGTGACCAGTCCGTGTTACATCTACTCAATAACCTCCAATTTCGTCTTCCGAAAGGCGTATATCGTCCCCTGGATATTGTGTCGTCGTTTCGTCGAAAAGTGTACCGTGGTTTTGCAACTCACGTCACCTATAGTGTCCCATCATGAGTGCAGTGAACCGTTTTTTTTTTTTTAAATATTTGCACACAACTTGTTCATACATTGTTCGTTGCAAAACAGAATGTTCGTTCACAACAGAGAGCACAAAACGTAACAAATATCACTTCACTTTGAGTACAGTTTTCTGTTACATATTTACATAGATATAAAAATTTTCTGTGAAACATGTACTTATAAATTTATATTACATTGTTTGGTAATACATATACATATTTTACATTTTTCAATTGCATTAAACTAGATATTTACAAATACATATGGGTCAGACATAAAAATTATCTTATAGGTTCAGTGTATTCTGATACATTCAGAAAATCCATTTTCTTTTATAGGTCTCTTCCCCTTTTTAATAAAGTTTTCCTTTTAAGTATATTTTCCTTTACATCAGTACTACACAATAAGTGCTCTTCCTCATTAAATGTTTCCTGCAACATAAACTTTAATAATAGGTTAGAAAACATCCTTGAGATGATCTGTCCTGAAAAGTCATGATTACAATAAGACACGACACGTCACATCCACAATCAATTCCAAATTAGCACATGCACAAAGTATCATTTACAAATAAAATAAAGTACATAGCCTTGCTCAATTAATCTCATTTGTCATTTCCTGTAGAGTGTTTTTTTTTATTTTTATTTATTTATTTTTTTTTTTTTTTTGGCATGTTGTGTCCATGTGGATTGTGGTGTGAGTGTGAATAGCAAATCAAGTGTCTATCATGCCAATTAATATATCAGGTTCAGGGCAGCAATTGTCTCCGGTCATTTAGTCTGTCAGCTTGTCTGCAAGCTATTAATAAATATAATGAGTAGCTGTGCTTTGCAGGAAAATTGTTAGTTCTTCCTGTGTCTTATCTTCTTGCTGCTGCTGCTGCTGCTGCTGCTGCTGCTGTTACTGCTGGTGCTGTAAAATGTAGATACTTAAGATTATAGCTTATATCTTCTTCTTCTTCCAGCTTGAAGTACCAGATGTGACTTACCTTGTTTTTGTATCAGCATACTCTGCTAAGGGCTAAAAGTTTTCAAATCTTTGTGAGGGTACAAACCTAAAATTCTCTTATTCTTGGGGTTTTGTAGAAGATATGCTCCAGGATGTGGTATATCAATGATTGTGTAAGGTCCTTCATATAATGGACGCCACTTAACATTACGTTTTAGAGGTAATGACGATTTGTAGTGGGTCTTAAGTAAAACTTGCATGCCTATTGTAAAGTTTTGCCTTCTTTTCAGATTAGCACCATAGTTCTTATTTCTAATGTCAGCTTGTTCAGTAATTGCAATGAGTACTTCCCTTACCTTTTCCTCGTGTGAAGGTTTGGTGTCAGAAAATTTTGGTGGTGGGTTGCTCCATTCATTAGTTTCCTTTGTGTCAAACATGATTTCTCTGGGAGTGTAGGGTGTGTTGTATATATTTAAATTGTTGTGTATTTCCTCAAAAAGTGCTAGGTAATGTATCCAGTTTGTGTGCTGTGTTGAGGTATAAATTCTCATGAATCTATTTAATTCTCTAAAAATTCTCTCACAAGGGTTGGCTGATGCATGAAACTTTGAAATAAAGATGCTCTTAATGTTATTGTCCTTTAGAAATTTTCTCCAGGTGAATCCTGCATAATACTTGGCGTTATCTGATAGAATGGCTTTAGGTTTTCCACAGTATGGCATGTAATCATTTGTGAATCTTCTCAAACCGCAGGTCGCAGAGCTAGAGGTACATTGTATGACTTGTGGTAATAGATTTGGTGAGGCTTGACTTCAATCGTATACATATATGTGTTGATCCTACCTGGCTTACTAGTGAAAACATCCTTATTCTTAAGTAAAATATGTTTAAGCTGGGATCTCTGCTCTTCATGAATAGCATCACATTCTGATAACTTAGAATTAATTTGTGTAAGTACATCATTCACTACCTCACTGTGTGATACAGGTTGTTGTGTGGAATCTGTGTCAGTCTCACGTATAATCTGTATCTTGTAGCCAGAACAGTGCTTGTTATGGTCTACTAGTCGAGTGTCCAAGTTCAAAACTATGTCTCTGCCTTCATACTTAAAATAACAAATGCCTTTGGAGAAGTCTATAGTACAGTCCTTCTCGCAAAGAAAATCAATACCCAATATACAATTGGCAGCAAGGTTTTGGACAACTAGGAAAGGCCATTGTACGATTCCATTTCCCATACTAACAGTCACAAATACCTGCTTATTAACTCTACTTGACTTATTACCTAATGCAGTTAATATTAAACAGTTTTGAACTGGGAACTCTGGTATCTTAGAAGTTTTCTTCATCATAGTATAAAAATTGTGAGAAATCACACTGACAGCAGCTCCTGTATCAATAATTATGTTAGTAGGTATACCTCCTACAATGCCTGAGGTGGAAGACAGTACAAATCTTTTCTTTACATTGTGACATTGTGTGTTGTCATTTATCAGATCATCAGCTAAGTTTCCACTTTCATTATATCTTAAGAATAGTGTAGGCAACTCTCGTTGTGTAAATGTTAATTTTCCTTGGTTCACAGTTTCACTAGCAAGTTTGTATTCAAACATCGTTTCTAAATTGAAGTTGCCCCCCAAATGTTCCTCAGTCACGACCTGGGGCTCAGTAATGACTGGTTCTAGTTTACCTGGTTTGTCTTGTCATTGGCTAGTGTAGTTGTAGTTTCATTAGCTACCTCAATAATATTTACATTAGGATATTGTCTTTGCCAATCGCCTGTCTGCTTTCGGTTGGCTGAAGTCACTTGTTGGTTTGTGTTACTTGTTTGCGCAAAATTTCCTTGTGGCATCTGAATATGATTTTGTGGTGGCGGTTGCTGTGTTTGCCACTGTCTCACATAATACTGGTTGTTGTTCCGATTAAAGTGTGGTGTAGGTGTTCCATTTCTTGTGTAGTCTGTGTTGTTGTTTCTTTGCCAGTGTTTCTGTTTGGCGTTGTGTCCGTTGTTGTTTCCATTATTCCTTCTTGAATTAAAATTGTCGTTTCTTCGTTTTTTGTACGGGTTATCTCCCTGTGTATAGTTGCAGTTGTTGTTTGTGTGCAGCTGTGAGTTGTGGTGATTGTTTTGCGTGTTTACTGTGTGTTGTGAATTTTGCTGCGTATTTGGTAATGTAGCAATGTAGACATGTTGATTCCTACTGCGTGAGTTGTGTGTTGGTTCTTGTTCTTCATACAGTAAATCAACAGCATCTAACTTTTCCAAAAAATATTCAGGATCCTCGTCCGGTAAGTACAGTAATTTCTCTTTAATATTAAAAGGAAGTCTTGCTTTCAGTGATCGGATCACATCTTTTGGTTTCACTGGTTCATTAAGGAAGTGTGTCATGTTTAGGTACTTCTCGAAATATCTGCGCAGGTTGCCGTTTTTAGGATTGAAGTGTTCGGGTTCAGTGACTTGTTTGCGGATACGTTCCTGCACAGTGGGTGACCAAAACTTATTCAAGAAGGCGCGTTCAAACTGCTCGTATGTTACACATCTGTCGCTTTCATGGTAAGCCCAGACAGCAGCGTCCCCTTGAATGTAATCCACAACGTACGCAATGCGTTTGTGGTCGCTCCACGAACGTGGGAATGCGTTCCTAAAAGCTTTTAAGAAGATGACAGGGTGTACAGTGTTTTTGCCTGGTATAAAAGGTTGGAATTTACGGTGCATGAATAGACTTTCTTCTTCTTTGTTACGTGTTCGTCTGTTTCTTTCCGTGTAATCATTGAATTCTTCCCTGTGTGTACATGGTTCTTCATCAGAATGATAATTGTATTGTATTTCGGGTGATGGATATCTGTTGCTATGCGTGTCAGTGTATTGTGTATTTGAGTGTTGAAATTCGTGTGTGTACATGTGTTCATTCCCGAATCGAGAATTTCTTCTGTGTGTGTAAAAATGTGTAGTGGGTGTACTATTTTGTTGTACCTGGCACTGAGTTGTCTTTGTTTGCATATCGTCATCGATGACTTGTCTATTGTTGTTCATGTATTCCACTACAGAATCGTGCACAATATGTGGCAATTTGTTTTGTATACATTCTTCAAAAATTTGGTCTTTGTGTGCTGTCCATTCTTTAAATTGTGAATTAATGCGAGACAAATGGGGTTCAGCCTCTATCTGTATTGTTGTGTGAATCTGTTTGTGAATGTCAGCTACGTTTGTTTCTATTGTATTCACCTTCAAATTAATTTCGTCACATGCGTGCGTGTTTGATTCTAATTTGCAATTAATAGTTTCACAGGTTTTTGTCAAGTCATGGATGTGATTGGCATTGTCGCTTTGTCGTAACTCTAAATTTTCGAATTTTTCCGTAAGATCGTCGACCTGTTTGGAAAGACGTGCATTAATTTCATCTACCTTTTGAGTCAGTGTGGCGAAGTCTGATTTTATGTCATTTCTGAAGGCTGCATTGTCTGTCATTAATTGTGAGAATTTTTCGTCATTATCTTGCTTAATATTGGATATGCCTTCCAAAATTGAATTCAGTATAGCGGCAAAATTTTGATTGCAAAATGAGCTTGCCCCCGCCGCGTCATTAGACGTGACGTGGTCTCTCAGGTTTGGTACTGAATTGCTCCTCTCGGCGTTTATTTGTGTCTGTAGCGGATTATTTTGATGTGTTTGCGTGTCTGTATTAATTTCTGTGTCTGAATGTGTCTGTGTATCCATGTTTGCATTACTTGATTGTTGTTCCATTGTGTACTGGTGTCGAGTTTTTACCATATCGTGAATAAATTGTGTGTAAGAAAAAAAAAATTGTTTAAGCGCTTAGTGTGAAAATGTACTGCCTATGTGTGTGTTTAAATGACTGAGAATGATTGAGAGATGACTTTAAAGATCGAAAGTAGCATACGTGTTAATGGTGACTAGCCATGTTGCTTGAATCTTGTACAATGTCGGCCATATTGTGCAATGTTACTTGCGTATTGTTGGATCGGAAAGTAATCGTCTGAATGAGATTTCGCGGAATTTGGAAAAAATTACTGAATGAAAAGTGAATATTGAATTTAATGCTGAGAAAAATAATTTTGAATGAAAAATGTGCTTGGAATCAATTGTGGATGCGCGAGTGCTGCGTCTTACCGTACATGTCGTCTTGATGCGAAGATTGCATTTCCAGTCCAAATTGTCTCCAGATTTTATTCGTTTTCTTCAATATTCTCGTCACATAGGTTGTTGCCGGTCAGGGTGTACATGAAAAAGAACAATTAGTTGTAGTACAGATACAATAATGAGTCCTGGCACATAGTCGCCAGTGTAACAAATAAAAAATATATAATAAAATAATAATAATAAAATATAATAATAATAATAATAATAATTGTTTGTTTGGATAAGTAATTGAGGGATTAAAATTTACGCCGTGAATTTATCGAGCTTCGCACGTCCGAAGATGTGCGGAACGTAGCCAGGGCTCATCATGTATTTTTTTTTTTGTAGACAGTCTGATATCTGACCTCACCATCAATCATGAAAATGGAGTGACTAAAACTACTAAAACAAAGAAAAGCATACGATTAAATAAACATATATTCCTTTCAACACATACATTACGATATAAATTACACTTACGTAAAATTCTAGATAAATAATGGCAGATCATTCACAAATGAGAGCGACTTATTAATGCTGCGCCTCTTTTCTGCTAATAAATATCAATATGGCTAACTGTGGAGCCGCACAAAATATTAAGTCCTTCTAGGATAACGAATAACATGAGTGTTAATGCCTACCGGCTGTGACAAGAGAGCGGTGTTAATTGCTTTTTTTTTGCATTCTCTTGTCTTAAAAAATCGATACATATAATCTAAGTTAACTAAATTAAATATTGTCTGTGCTCGAGTGCAAATGGTTCCTTAAAGTGCCACTAATAAATCCCCCCCCCCCCCCCCCCGACCACACCCTGTTTCATTTGCGAATCGCGTGTTGGAAGAATGATCGCCTGGAAACCTTCATATTATCTCAAATTTGGTACAACTAATGCTGGATCGCGCGAAGCACCATCTGCGAATTTTCAATTATATATTCTGTCATTAGTAATCTTCGTCGTTTCAAAGGGGTTTTCTACTTTGGAAATAAAAATAAAGTCCGCTGTGGTCAGGTCTGGAGAGTACGAAGGATGAGGTAGTACTCTGATTTCACAAGTGAAGGTCTTTCTGGTCTCGACTCATGTGCCGTGGGACGAACACGGCGGCAAGACCGTGCATTCCGAGATGCTGCATCAGTATTTCATGACATGATCCAGTTGAAATGTTACATTCTTTTCCAATCTCTCGTAGACATAGTCTTCGATTGGCACGCACGATTTCGTTGACGTTCCTGACATGAACGTCTTCGGCGGACGTAGAAGGGCATCCTAAACGAGGTTCATCAACTTCCGGCTGGCCATTTCTAAGCCGTGTCAACTATCCATAACACCACGTATACCTTAATCACTCATCACAGTAATCTTCCTGCATCATTTGGTATGTCTCTGTTAAGGTGTACTTTTGTTTCTCACAAACATTAACGCAGATGCGTTGCTCGTTTAACTCTGCCATCTCGAAATTCCTAAACTGTGCGACATAAGTTTCTACTTAGTGCAGCATTGAATAATAACTAATAGACAATAACTAATCTTCCGGCATCTACGCATTCAACAAATGCGTGTGTAGCCATGCTAGTTGCATTTCTCACCAACACACCATAACATAAAATTGTTAGATGACGTACAATCTTTAATGTGTGATTGCGACAGACAGGCTATGTGGTCTGTGGTGCGTCGGGTTCTCTCTCGAGTCTGCAAGTATGCTATGAAGGAAACGAAATAACACACTCTGGTGTTAATTATTTGATTGGAAGGGCGTGAACTGAATTTTGTATGACGATACTGAAATCATTACTTAGACAACTTTCGAACGTTCTACTGCGGGGAAATCTGATTTCCTTTCGAGTTATGGCCTGCGGCGAACTATGCAGTTGGACTTCGGGCAGCAGAAGAGCAACTCCGCGCAGTTTCAGAAAGCAAATAGCATAATTGACGTTCACCGAACTATAAGGGCGTTACCCTTGGTATTGTTACCAATTTCCAGTTGAAATTAAACAAGTAACTTCGGCTAAATTTTAGAGAATTAGATAAACTCTCTCTAACTCTCTCTCAATATATATATATATATATATATATATATATATATATATGACATTGGAAGCGAATTATGTTATCTCTGTTAGCTTTACTAGTGCGTGAACAAGGATCACAGCTGCAGCAACAAATATGAATTAGAAAACCATTTCATACAGTTTTGAGAAAATACTTCGAAACTACAAGGTTCCCCAAATTCCTAAGGTGCACGTACACTTTACGGCCTTCGTAACGAAATGGTTGTGTACTCAGAACTCTACATCACATGCGCTGCGTCGTCCGCTATGAAAGGTTAGCCAACGTCAGAGTGATGAAAGAAAGAAGATATTCATTTAAAAAATTGGAGGCAATCATCAGTTATTTTATTGCAGCTTCTGACTTATGCGCAAAGAAACAAGCCGGCCGCGGTGGCCTAGCGGTTTTAGGTGCTTCAGTCCGGAACCACAAAGAAACGATACAGGCCATTCATATATAGTGAAAGTTCAAGTTTCTGCCGGGTAATGAATTCTATCCACATTAGCTCCAAAAGGGACTCCTGGACTCCAAACTTTTCATTCAATGGAGGCGCATGAGCCTGTCTTAAATCAGAGTGTTTATTTTTTGCTATTTGATAACACACACAGCAATCGAATATGCAATGGTTGGTGTTCAGTCAATAGCGGAGATCTGCACGTGTATATTGTTAACAGGTTTGTAATCAGCAATTATCCTGTGGCAGCTTGGAACTTGTGTTCTCATTTCATCTCAAATCACCAGTGTTGCTTTTATTATCATCCGAAATAAGCAGCAATTTGAATATAACAGGTCTTCAGCAACTTGACACTTCCGATAACAACATAATTTATGTGTTCTTCCACATTTTTCTCTGTAATTAACATGTGTTATATGTCGTGTATTACCTGACAGAGCACCACGTCTAGATTTTAGTCTCCTAGTCAAACATACGTGAGGCGAGAGATAAATAACGTGGTATTCATTTAATCCTCGACAGTCTCTTGCCCTGGTCAGTCCAAGTGGGGCGATCAGTTCCATCGGCCGACAAACACATCCTCCATCTGGGGTTTGAAAAATTGGGTCCACACTATTGCATATCTACGTGGTTTTCTTTCAAAAATTCTGCCTCCATTCCACACTCGCCTCGGCTGTCTGTCTTCTTGCAAGAGTACAGAACCTCCCACTGTGCCCTTAAAAGAGCTTTACTTCATGAAATTTCGTATGCTGGAGCAGTTATCCGTTCTCCCATCTCTGCACGAAATTATTCTGCAGCCTTCCTCGCTCTTTCGCCATCATCCCGTGATATCGGTCGCGAGCTGATCGTGGCTTCCATTTTCACCATTATGGTCCTCAGTGATTCCTCATGCACTAGCAAGTATTGCAAAACCTTTCTCAAGCAGCATTTCTTTGCAACCACATGGTCCCACCAGCCCCCCCACCAAACAGCAAGTGATACAATAAGCTTCCAAGACAAACTTTCTTGAGCGTATTGTTGGCTGACCTTAGTGTCCTCGAAGGAATGAGAGAGGTCTTTTATTTCTGTGTTCGTGGTTGGAAATGTTTTTGTTCTCAAAGTAAAGCTTCGAAATGGCATCTAAAACTTTGTGTTCATGTTTGAGCCATGTTCGAGACGAACAAGTGCTGTTCTAGCACATGTGAAGAGTAAGTTGTAGTTCTTCTGTAACAAGACAACGAGCTTGACTAAAAGTGGATAACCGAATTCTCCACCTATTACAACAAGCGATTTCGTGAAATGAATGCACTCAGGCGGTAGAAAAGTTTCGCTCTCCCATCTGCGAACTTTTCTGCATAATTTGCAAGGGAGACACATTTGTATCACCTTTTTTGGTCTTTGTCTTTCCTTCATGATCCAAAATTCGTTACGTAGTTCAAATAGTACTATGGCAATTACTAGGTGGTATGGAAGTATGTGCGTACGTATATGAGCAGTTTTGTGAATAGCTAAGAACTGTCTAGGTGTAGTGAGTGCTTCTGTTGCACGTCACAACTCCAAAGTGAAGTGGCGCTCCAAGTTGTATAAGCCAAAAACGACTAGAGGGGCTGTAACGTACGTTTTTAGATTGCATTGGGAACTTGGATATATTCCCAAGCGCGTGGTATTCTGCCGGAAAACTTTCATGCTGGGCCAACCGTATCCAACAAGGTTTTGCTGATTCTAGTTCATAGGCGGTGGATTTGCTATTAATCTTTATTGTATAACGAAGATTATGGACGAAGCCCAGAATTCATGCCGTTATTTGCATTATTTTCCAGAATGAATATTTTTACGAGTCATTGGGTCACACCCACACAGTAATAGTCAAAGATTGTTGGTATATCTTTCGTGCCTCTGGAAGAGAATCTTACGAGATGTCTTGCTGAGACCGTGTGTCAGGTGGCTAAATTAGCCATGAAGACCCATTCCACCACAGCGTTCTCGCTTCCCGCGCCCGTGTTCCCAAATTCGATTCCCGGCGGGGTCAGGGATTTTCTCTGCCTCGTGATGACTGGGTGTTGTCTGCTGTCCTTAGGTTAGTTAGGTTTAAGTAGTTCTAAGTTCTAGGGGACTGATGACCTTAGATGTTAAGTCCCATAGTGCTCAGAGCTATCTGAACTATTTGAACCACCACAGCAAGCCACACTGTAATTTTTTCACTGGCATTCCGCGAGATGCCGAATCTTCCAGGTCGGATGTGGTGGGGCAGTGTTACTCTCTTGGATTTCAATTACTCTGTTACCGACAATCGTATTCCAGCGATCTGGATCGCCTCGTATCCAGTCGAGAGCTACCATGGAATCACTCCACATTATTTCGGTTGCGATGTCAGATGCACAGACGTTGCGAACGCAGTAAGGCAGCTCATAACTCAAGCCGCGGAAGCTCCACCCTTTGGATAGAAAATACTCTGTTTTCACTGAAGCTGAAACAAACAGATGTTGCTTGAGCCTCGGAGATTCTGATGTGCAGCACCGCTCCGTATATCCTTCCGTGGCGTCACACAACACACGCATTTATGAAACCTCTGGCGACCTTTCCATCTGAGAGTTCTGAAGGACTGCCGATGAGTGAGTTGCGAGTTACAAATGAAGACCTAAGATTGTAAACATGCTAAGAACCATTTTTTTCAAAATCTATTACATTCGATTAAAGGCATTTTATCCATGCGAGCTTGTCGTATTAAAAGCGCTTCATCATATGACAAAGGTAATCAATCAATCGTAAAAGCGACGAACTGAATGTGCCAGTATTAGCTGCAGGGTCATCTTCATTGTAACCATGGAAATCCCTACGTGCGCCTACACTGAAGAACTCACGACACGTACACATCGCGAAACAAAGGTGTCATTTTCCGCTAGGAAGGAAAAGGCTGTGTTATTTGGTAGCTGAAGAGGCCAGCAGGACTCTACTAGCCAAAAATGCCATACGTTCTTATCTTTTTTCCGAATTTTCAAGTCAGAAGACATGAGTACAATAAACGACCCGCACTGAAAAAGTTACTTTTGGCTTCCATTGGTCGCGCACGACCATTTCACGTTTAAAACGGTTCTGTCATACATCATGTAGTAACTTTGCGATAAGAATGCACTCCGACAGTCTGTAAAAGAAACAAGTGTGATGCTACCAGAAGACGGTTAAATTCCTCAGCGATTTGCAGTTAACCAACAAAAAAGTTCGGATCGTCTACATTCATCTTGAAAAGCGACAATCCATTCGGTTTGTCTCTCCACATTTATGATAAATAATTCGACTGGATGGGAGCCGAGTTAGACGGGATCTGTCAGTGTAAAATCTTAGATGGATTACTGAGTTTGCAGTGATGGTATGTACTAACATCAGTTACTCCTTTTCAACATTCTTTAATTTAAGCTGGTGCTGGCTATATTCATTTCTTTCCTGGGTAAACTTCAGAACTGAGTGGTGCTGCAGGTATAGGATAGGAGTTACAAGTGGCATGGGGAAAGCGGCCGCCTGTGGGGCGAAGGAAAGTGGCCTGCCTTCACAGAAATGTGAGCGGCGCAGCTAGCCATCGTGATATCGTCTTGGGAAAGTTGTCTTGGCTAGTATCATACTTGCGCCTGGCCTTTTTTGTAGCTTATTGGACACATCCAACTTGGACAACTGAGTTGAGAGCCTTTGCCGAGGATGACGGAACTCTGGCAGCTGGAGGTAGGCCACGTTAAGATAAGCACATTTAACTGATAAACATTTCTTGGCTATCGGAAAACAGAAAAAAAAGCCAAACAGCTCTGACATATTGCAGATTAAGAAGGTACCGCAGAATTGGTAGATAGATTGTAGCACCGTTTATCAACTTTTCCCAGGGCTTGTCACGTGGTATACTACTATACCTATTACTTGAAGGGGCTCAACATGGTTAAGCTGATGTGAGGCTAGGACGAGGTAACACATAGCGCAAAGTGTTAGGATAGTTGAAAGGAAATCGGAGTTATTCATTTCTCGGTGTTTCGTCTTGCTGGTAGGATATTTTGTTAAGGATGCAATTACGCCATTGGCGGCCCGATATGGCTTTTCAGCGGCTTAATTGCCGAGATGAAGGACAGGAATAAGGTTGCAATCAGTTCTTTAGTGACTATAAAGAAAGGACTTAGTGTCTGGAGTTGGCACTGAAACACATCGGATCGGTACTCCGAAAGCTGCACTGCCAGTTGGAACAGCAGAATTCTCCAGCAGAGAGGGGTCCAAAGTTCGAGTCCTCAGCAGAGCGATCCTAGCGTTGTACCCAATGGCAGCCAGGCATCATGTCACCTTCCTCCCCATATGGCAGTGACGATAGTCGTGAACATAATTAGTATCTATGGTATGGTAGGGCCATAACGAACTAGAAGTTCAGATTAGTGATAAGTTTCCTTCTCTACGTTTGTCAGTGGATCCTCTTTATCGTGGCTTTCTTTGGCTTTCGGTGCTGACAACAATGACTGTAGTTGATGTGCTGGCATGGCAAAATAAATTTCATGAAATTTTGTAATAAACTTAAATCACCTCTTTGACTGGAGTAGATATTGCCTCCCTTTTCACAGTTGAATTATTCAGTGATAAAATGCAGATTCCCCACCCTAAGATTCACTGCTACGGCCGCCATCTTCCATACTGTTAATCAATAAATTGTATAAATTTACCCCAGCATTCGTTCTTAGCGATGAGTCTCAGTAACGATTATTCTAATTCAGCTAACTTGGTGTTTCGAAACGTACTTCTCAAAGTAGTTGATTCCAAAAGAAATTATGCAGCTGGAGGTCGTGCAGAGTAATGTCCGCATTCTCTTGTACGTGGAAGTCTGATACCTGTAGAAGGACTACTAAACCAATTGAATGATGCAGTTTACTTCATCCACACTGTGTTCATTTGCACGTTGAGACAAAATATGACTGACGGGCATTTTACCACACTCCTGCAGTTTAGTGAAAACATAAGAAAAGCAGCCTTGAATGTGATTCTCTGCGATTATTTAGTCGTTTACCGTATTCTCCACAAGGCGCAACATCGTTTGTTTATGGTATCCTCGGATTTGCTACCAGAACCTACAATAAAAAAGACTCGACATTTGTATAAGGAAAGCGTACCAGGACTACGGTAAGCAGGTTAAAGTGAGTGGAACACGTACTAATTGTGCTCAGAAGCCGGCCGAAGTGGCCGTGCGGTTAAAAGCGCTGCAGTCTGGAACCGCAAGACAGCTACGGTCGCAGGTTCGAATCCTGCCTCGGGCATGGATGTTTGTGATGTCCTTAGGTTAGTTTGGTTTAACTAGTTCTAAGTTCTAGGGGACTAATGACCTCAGCAGTTGAGTCCCATTGTGCTCAGAGCCATTTGAACCATTCGTGCTCAGATCAACAGGTTTACACACTACTGATTAGCTTTGAGAGCTGTATGAAACAAGTCAATGGTCTGAAGATAACAACAACAACAAAATATACATCGCATTGTATTATGTAACCATTGAATCACTAATGGGACGGCACTAATAACAATGACAGTGCTTTAGCTTTAAACACCACAATAACTTTAACCTGTCAGGCCATTACCGACACAACTTGTTGCCAAGTTTCTATTCATTTAGTTGCCAACAAATTATTTTCAGTGCCAATGCAGGGACTTGACTTCACCACTGCAGTTAAATCCTTACCAAACCAATTAAGCCATCACGCCACTGCCCGTTGGCATAAGTTCAGAATTTTTAATTTCTTCTCCAGGACGCTGCTGGCGCCTCTTCTGCCAGCTCGTCTAGTCTGGGCACCGAGCCGTCCCGCTCTTCAGAGACACCACACCGGGTGGCGCGCCAGTGGCGTTGGCGCCCTCAGCCCACCGGAAGGGGAAGACTCCACAAGGTACGTCCCCCAAACAGCTGCCACTATCGTTCGAATCCACAGTTGCGGTTGAGATTAAGGCATAGGCAGATAACAACACGGTCTTACTGTTTAGTTGAAACCGTGGAGTGAAAGGGAAACAGCTGAATGGTATTGTTGGGTGCGAGACCTTCAGGAACTGTTGAGTATATTGCATCGACGATACAGAATAGACTTGAATTTGTTTATTTGGTAGTAACATAGTTGCTTGATCTTCATCTTCAACATTTATTTGCAACACAGAACACTGACAATTGCATACGCTACGGGATTGAGCTTGTACAGACTGTGACAGGAAGTCAGATGTTTTACAGTAAAGAGGAGGAAGCATGTAATCCTTGCAGGACCTGTTGTGCACAGCATTACCTGCAAGTATTCCACCGCATCGCATATCGCGTGCGAAATGGCGCTGTAGCGTTTACTTACACATGACGTCTGGACACTGCCTCACACGTTGTTCTCTGCACACAGATCTTCCAACGCCTGAGGAAGATGAGCTGCCTGGGCGCCAGAGACCAGGAGACTGAGGAGGACGTGGAGGAGGAGGGGCAGAGCGGCGATGTGCTGTCCGACATCCTGCAGGTGAGGCTTTGCTCTAGCAAATGACCTTCCCACGCGTTATTAGAAACAACACGACTTCAGTAGTATTTTTTCCTTTATGTTCTCATCGCAGCAATTCCTATTCACATGTGTAGTATCAATCTGCGAATTACGTTCTCCAATTAGTGCATTCATCTTGGTGCTACATCAACATCTACATCTGTGCTTCGCAATCCACCTCGCGGTGTTTAGAGTAGTACACTTCCTGTAAGCTGTTGCTGCTAAGTTCAATGTACACCGTCCCTCACTCAACAGTAGTGAAAGAATACAATATACATAAGGGAGGTGTAGAACTGCGTGATACGATGGTTAAGAAATTCCGACATAACATCAAAATTCGTTCCTTGTACTTCTGAAAGATATTTCATTTGATCTGAATGGTAAGTGCTTACGCGTAATCATTGTGTAGATGACACTGTGTTCGAGAAAAGATCGAACTGTTGCCTACCTGATGTTGCTGAAGGTTTTTCAAAACGAAGAGGAACGATGCGCAGGGGAGAGGGCGACCATCACGTCAGGGTGATGAGAAGAACAGAGAATTGAACGCACCTCGTCCTATAAGTGATGTTTGCTTTGTTCGTGACGGTCACCGGCTTGCGTAGTCGCACAAATCGAGATGGAACATGTGCTAAAAGTTATAGATGACGGAAATTTAGGACGTGTACTATTATACTTCGTTTCATCATGGAGAATAATTTTTCCAAATTTTTCCAGCCTGTTTTCAGAAACTGAAAGTGGCTGCATTTTTTAAAAAAAAACCACTTAACGATTTTATTGGATGCCAATCATTAACCGATTAATAAAATTGTTATGAAAGCAGAAATCGTTTTTACTTGCAATACCAAACACCTTACGCTGTCCCAATAATGCGAAATCTAATCACTTCATAATTTCTAATTGAAATCTCTTCTTACTGAAAAATTTTTATATTTCTCTCTTCTGACACGTAAACGTAAAGTTTATATGATTTGAAAGAATCTCCTTAGAAAAGATCAATAATAATTCGCTAAGGCTGTAAAATACACGAATGTTGCTACGATGACATACAGTCTAGATGTACTAAATATTAGACCGTCGTATCTCTCCGGCTACATGTTCGGTATCTAAACTCGTGTGTTCTTTTTCAGCAATGGCGACTTCTCACTCTGGTCAAGTTCCTGTTGTTACTGGTGGGACACGGACAGCAAGGAGAGCAAGTTCGAGATACTGATGGGGTGAGTACCGCATAGTACAGCTTGCTTGTGACAGCTGCTCGGAATGTTATTCGATTCCTTGTCTGTACCCGACGGCAGTGGTTTGTTGCAGTAAACAGAATAACCACCACATTTACGTCCACAGTGTTCCAGTAGTATTAAACCTGGAGATGAAAATAGAATTCAGTGTCAATGTCCACGTTGGTATAACTAAGAAAAGTAGTCTCATCTACTGGATAAAACGTTATGTTTTGAACCAAACCAAAGTATTCTGTTAGTATTCCCATAGTATTCACAGTTAACCTGATGTCAGGGTTCACCGTCGACTTCGGTGACATCTGCACATACGTCCATAGTCTGCAAATTACTCTGAAGTACATGGTAGAAGGTGATTACCATTGCACCATTATCTTACGATTCCTTTACGTACCATTCACGTCTGGAACGCAGGAACAGTGACTGCTAAATGCCCCTATGCGTGATGTAATTATTGCAATCCTTGACATAATCTTGTTAAATACGTAGTCAGGAGCAAAATATATTTTTTTTATTTTTTTAAATTCGTGTTGATGCTATCTGTCTGCGAGACCATTCTCAGACCAAGGGTGCAGATGACGCGAGGAGTCAGTGTACGGAGTTGTTTGTGGTACCGACTGGTACCTGTCACAAGTTGCAGTTTCCAACATTTTACTTTGTAATGTTCTATAGCTCTGCAAATCGATTAGTTCAGTGTCTAACAGCCCCGAGTGATGGTGAAGTTACCACACAAGTGTCTCTCAGCCGTGAAGCCGATCAAGCTGTGTGCTTTCGGCAGTTTGAATATTTGAACAGCATCGTTACGACATTCACGCTAGCTGATATCCGTAGAAGTTACCGTATTTTTCTGAAGTTTTTTACTGTCTAACAATGCACCATATAATTTACTGTGTTGGTGGCGAAATACTGAAGGTTCTGTATTTCGTTTACAGGACGCCGGAGACCCCCTTCCGTCCACCTCGGGGGCTGTCCCCATCTGAGTGGCCTGCATTTCTGAGCCACCGACACGCCCGATACGTTGCGGGGGTGTCGACTTCGTCGTCGTCAGGGACCGTCATGCGGAAGCGAACCGGACACCAGTCGCTTCATCTCAGAAGCCGCCGCAAATACCACCTGTTTACGCGGCTTCAGTTGTTGTAAAGGAGATGTGGGGAGGAGGGGTGGGGAAGAAGAAAGAGTGAGAGAAAGACGAACGGTGGGGGAGGGGGGGATTGTAGGGGGCCAGCACTGTCTTATAGTTTAATAAACTGTAATGCAGACATATTACCGCATTTCCTTTATTATCTATCTCATTTATTGTTCTTTTATTTTGTCTTTCAAATTTTTACTAATAACTACTGTATGCTGCTATTGAGAAGTCACATTACTATTACCCTAAAATCACTGTTTGGTTATTCGAAGAACAAATAAACAAAATTGTATCTTTTGCAAAACGCTTTAGAAGAAAATTATCGCTTGTCTGTTTCGTTCCACAGACATATCTAGATCTGAGCTTAATATGATTAAAGAACTGTTAATGCTGTAACAACCCAAGTTACAGAAGAGTTGTAACAAATTATTCCATGATACTGCTAAATTTTAATCATACATACATATCCCACACATACACATTTTACCACAATTGGTGACATCCAGTATAAGTGTCTTCCAGTGTACTTATTTCCAGTATTAAGCATTATCCAGTGTAACTGTTTTACAGAGAAATCATTTTCTTGTGCAAATGTTTTCCACTGTTTTTAATCATTTCCATTCTAAGTGCTTGTCAGTGCAATTTTCAGTTTAACCATTCTGCAGTGTAATAATTTTTCACTGCAAACATTTTTCAGTCTAACCTTTTTCTAGTGTAATCATTTTCCATTGTTGCTGTTTTCCAATGTAACCACTTTCCTGTGTAACTGTTTCCAGTGAAAGCATTTCCATCGTAATTGTTTCCTTTGCAACCCTTTCGTTTGTAAATATTTTCTTGTATGACTTTTTCAAGGTATCACTTTTTCAGTCAACTCATGTTCTGGAGTTGCCGTTATTGTGACCCAGTGATGCCACCTTCAAGGATCAACATCTGAGTTCATGATGACACGTAACTTAAGAGCTGCATGGCTAATGCCAACAAGGATAAAGTATTAAAATGAGTATGTAACATTATGAATGTAAAAGTTTTGTTCATCTGAACAAGCCATGATAAAATAATTACACTGGAAATTATTATATTGGAATTACACTGGAAATCATTTATGTTAGAAGGTTATTATACTGGAAAACCCTTATACTAGAAATGGTTACACTCGACAAAACAGTTACACTACAAATAGCTACAATGGAAAACAGTTACAAAGGAAATGTTTACAACGAAATATTTTTGTACTAGAAAAATAGTTTGGAAATGATTATTCCGACAGTGGTTGCATTGAAAAATGGTTACATTCGAAAATGATTTACCAGAAAATGTTTCCACCAGGAGGTAGTGGTTACATCTGAAAATGTTTACACTGGCAAATTATTATAGTGGAAACAGTCACACTGAAAAGTGGTTACAACTGAAAACTGTTACACTGGAAAACGTTTTACAGGAAAATGTTTATATTGCAAAATGCTTACACTGGAAAATAGTTAGACTGGAAAATGGTTAAACGATGGAAATGTTAAACTGGAAAATAGTTATATGAGGAAATGGTAATACTAGGTATGATCACATTAGATAATAGTTACACTGGAAAATGATTATACTGGCAAATTATTACAGTGGAAAACAGGTACGCTGAAAAATGGTTAGAAGATAAAACTATTACCCTGGAAAACTACTGCACAGGAAAAAGCTTACACTGGAAAATGGTTAAACTGGGAAATGAAAAAACTGGGAAATGGTTGCACTGGGAATAGTTACATGAGGTTATGGTTACATCTGAAGACAAATACACTGGGAAATGTTTACACTAGGAATGGTTAAATGCGAAAAGTGGTTATATCTGAAAATGGATACACTGGCATATTATTACAGTGGAAAACAGTTACACTGGAAAATGGTTATACTGAAAAACTGATACACTATAAAACTGTTTTACAGGAAAATGCTTATACTGGGGAACGCTTACACTGGGAAATATTTACACATGCAATGATTACACTGGAATATACCTGCTCTGGAAAATAATTCCACTGGAAAATGTTTAGAATGGTAAATGGTTACCTTTAAAATGGCTACAACGGAAAATGGTTAACGTGGGATATGGTTACAACAGAAATTGTTTACACTGGAAAATGTTTATAATGTGCATGGTTACACTAGGTAATGGTTTCACTGAAAAATGGATACACCAGCAAATCGTGACAGTGGAAAACAGTTAAATTGGAAAGGTTACATTAGGAAATGGTTTAACAGGGAAATGGTTATAGTTGAAATGGTTAAACTTGAAAATGGTGAGCCAGCTGGGCTTGCCGAGAGCTTCTAGGCGCTACAGTCTGGAACCGCGCGACCGCTGCGGTCGCAGGTTCGAAACCTACCTCGGGCATGGATGTGTGTGATGTCCTTAGGTTAGCAAGGTTTAAGTAGTTCTACGTTCTATGGGACTAATGAACTTTTTAAGTTAAGTCCCATAGCGCTCATAGCCATTTGATCCATTTTTTTGAAAATGGTTACAGAGGAAAATGGTTACACTGGCTTGTAGTTGCACTGGAAAATGACTATACTGGGTATGGACAATTAGATAATTGTTATACTGTAAAACTGTATCTCTGAAATATGATTGCTCCTGAATGTGCTTCCACTGGAAACTGTTTCTACTGGAAAATTGTTCAGGTGGAAAATCAATGAACTCGGAAATGGTTACATTGGAAATTGGTTACACTGGATAATGGTTAAAACTGGTAAATGGCTACTCTGGAAAATGGGTACACTGGCAAATGTGTACACTGAAGGAAGGGTATACTGGGTATGGTTACACTAGGTAATGGTTACAGTAGAAAATAGTTACATTGGAAAATTATTTGAGTGAAAAGCAGCTACACTTCAAAATGGTTGCAACTGAAAATTGTTACACTAAAACATGTTGCACAGAAAAATGCATATACTCAAAACTTCTTATACTGAAAAATGCTTACAATGGAAAATGTATTAAACTGGGATATGGTTACACTGGAAAATGATCACACAGGAAAACTGTTACACTGGTAAAGGCTTGCACTGGAAAATGCTTACACTGGAAAATGTTTGCAATGGGAAATGGTTACAGAGGAAAATGGTCACAGTGGAAAATGGTTACAGTGAAAAGTAGTTACAGTGGGAAAACCTACAGTCGAAAAACGTTACACTGGATAATTATGACACTGGAAAACAATTAGTTACACTGTATTATGTTTTATCCCAAGGTAAGAAGACAGATCCCTTACATGTTGCCTATTTAATAGCTTGCAGGGACCAAATATTTGATTTGAAGTATCTCCTGTAAATAAGAACCGAGGTTAAAATTTTTGCCGGCCGGAGTGGCCGTGCGGTTCTAGGCGCAACAGTCTGGAGCCGAGAGACCGCTACGGTCGCAGGTCGAATCCTGCCTCGGGCATGGATGTGTGTGATATGTGTGTGATGTATTTAGGTTAGTTAGGTTTAATTAGTTCTCAGCTCTAGGCGGCTGATGACCTTAGAAGTTGAGTCGCTTAGTTCTCAGAGCCATTTGAACCATTTTTTTTTAAATTGTAAAATACTTCTCATTGAGGGATATAATCTTTTGTGAAGGTTCAACAAAGTGAGACAAGTATTGTAGTTAAAAGCTACAAATACGTCCTGAGACAGTGTAACGCACTTTGTGCGAATACCCAGACTACATTCACCCAGAATGAGAGCACTTAGTGACTTGAAACAAGCTTTACACATCATTTCAAATCTTTACGAACCTTATCGTCTCTCATCCCGCACAAAACGGTGTTCATGCAGTACATCTGGAGAATCAGGTCGAATCATGAAATTTATTTCTTCTTTACTAGTAACTGTGTACGCAACACATTTCGCAGATGGAGTCCACGTATAGCACTAAGTGTACCTGGTAACTATGTCATCATACGACACATTGTCGGAAAGAAATGGCTGTCACAACAACTATGATGCCCAAAAAACTAGGTTTTGCTTAAAACAGAGCACAAATAGTCGAGAACATACTCAACCATGGTCTCATAATGATGGCAGTTAATAACCTCCAACGAACTTTAAACATTTTTTCTAACCTGTCCTAAATTTCTTCGCTACTAAATCTACATCAATAATCCGTAAGCCACATGATGGTATGTGGCGGAGGGTATTTTTGTTGTCACTTATAAAGCCTCCCGTCCACACGATGTTTCATTTGCGAATGGCGTGTGTTAAGAATAATTGCCTGTAAACCTTCGTACTGTCTCCAATTTCTCGAGTTTTCTCGTTGTCGTCATTTCGAGAGACGTATGTGGAAGAAAGTCATATGTTGTCCGACGCTGCCAGGAATATACTCTCTTGTAATGTCAATAGCGCAACGCTCCGGGATGCGTATAGGCTCTCTTGAAGCATATGCCAGTGAAGGCTAATTAGCAGTTCTGTAACGCTCGAGAGAGACCGTAGCGGATTCGAGGTAAACCAGCGCCACAGTCGCGGCAGCGGGCGTGGGTGTGAAAGTCTGACGGTCACCTGAGGGCCAACAACCAATGTATTGCAGCTGATCAACAAAAGTTGATATTCTGTCATCAGTAATAATCCCTGTACACAACCCGACCACCCTCTTCCTCGCGCCCAGCAGAGAACCCACGTTGGAATCCGTTGACGGGCAGTGGAGTCCCGTGCCTGTCTAGGGAAAGGACGGATCATCTACGTATAACAGAAGCAAATGGTCACCACAATAGTCAGGTTTGTTATCGTAACCATCAACATAAAAGTTACCCACTGACATAAGAGAATGGACATTTAAGAACGGGAGAAGTGATTACAGTTTTAAAATTTAATCTTGGCAAACCTGGATAAGCGCTATAAAAGAATAATTACGAAAGCAATTCGCGGATATGACCAATGACTGTAAGAGAATTTAGTTGATAGCAAAAACAACACATAAAAATAGGTACGAGCAGAAGAAAGCTCATCGAAATGCACAATGCCAGCAACCAGCTCGCTGCGAAATGTTAAAACTGTTCAACTGTCTCCTACTGCATCATTGTTTGTATTCAAGGCCGTTGTTCCTCTCGAAAGCGGCAGTAATTTCTGATACTGGCTGGAGACACACTCTTCAGGCTTCTCCATGTGCTCACTGCTCAAGTGAAGACAGTCTCTTGTGTGACAGCAATGTTCATGTCAGCAGTCGCCATCCCGTAACGTGGTAGTTGTAAGGTTAAACTAACTCCCACTTTTGCGTCTTTCGGTATTTTTAACCAATACTGTAGCGGCCCAAAGTAAAAACTGAGAGAATTCCCGCATTCCATGATACGATTCTGAAGCTGACATATGAGGGCCCTCCCACGTAGACACGCATGAAAAAGCGCGCTCTCTATGACAACTAAGATCAGGTATCAATGGAAGGTCTTGTTTTAGACATTTAAACACAACTTTATTCTGTAACATGGTAGCTGATACATCAGTGCTTCACACACTGACCTATGGGAAGCGACACCTGGCTAGAGCTTTATCACTCTAAAAGGACTTTTTGAACAATGTTGTATTTTCTTCGGCAGATGCCTATCCCGTGAACCGTCCAGAGTGCGTTGGATTGATCGTGGAGGCGAGAGAAACTGAACGCTGCCGTGGCTACCTGAGACTGAGATTTGGCCTTTCGCCAGCTAGCTTGTAGCTTGCGAACAGCATATAAAAATTCTGAAAAACGTTGCATAACATTTTAAGAGAGAACCCGCCACGTAACATCACGCCCCGGTGGGAATAAAATGAGTGACGACGAAAGTATTGTAAGATTCATCAGCAGCACAAATTCATGAAGGACATTTGTAAAAACTTAAATGTACTATTTTTGTTTTCCCACAAATTCGTAAAAATGTTGAACAATGAGAATATCATTAAATGAAACACATATGTAGTAAAACACATCCCTCCAAAACCAACATAACTACTAAAGCTTGTCCTCAATTCTCATGCATTTCTACTACTGTATGGACAATGTGAAGTACATGTCGGAAAATGAGTATCGTATGTGTGACATAGTTTTGATCAGTCTCAAGGATAAATCACGAAAATATAGCACCTTCTCACCTTAAAAACGAAAAATTTACAAGTGCTCACAAATTGTGACACCGCTGATGTCATATGTTACATTAATGCGTGAGTGAAGAAATAAAATATGACATCTCAACAGTAAGCAGTTTTGCAGAACGGCTGATGAAGTGCATTAAAGTCAGTGAATCAATGTTTCTCAGCGATAATGGTCAGCCTTTAACATTGTCCCTGAAAAGTACAAAAAAAAAAAAAATTACAAAACACACACCAACAGTCACTTCACAGGACTCGAGCAATATACTGTTTCTCATCTGGAATTTTTCTACAGAGGGTTCCACACACACACACACACACACACACACACACACACACACACACACACAAAGATTCGCTATGCCTCTGAAATTAATTGCATATTTTACATTTTTGGAGCCAGTAGCTAACTAATGGCATACTCCCTATCACGATGGATTGTTATCCCTTACGGAACAACTATATGCAATAAGATCGTAAAATCATCTTTCTATTTAAATACCGATAACCAAACATTGTTCGATATTGTCCGTTTGACATAGGTACCAAACATATGTGAGCCTTGAATGGAGACTTGGAAGCCGAATAATTCCCTTTTGCAGCACCTGTTATATTAATTCTTTCATTATCTTCATCCTAGGATGGGGGAAGCGATATGCTGATCTTTGAACCGGAATATCATCTTATTGTTAAAAATTAGATACGATCAATGAAGCAACCCCTAATTTAATTGTCCAAATGTCTGAAAATTCCAATTGTAAGCTTGTTATTTCCATCTGCGTCTCAGGATATATGTGCTCCGACTGTACACCTAAGCCCTCTTCTTCCTTCCCTTCTTCTCCTAGAAGTTGTCCACTATTTTCTGGCTATTACGTTGCCACAAAGTCTCTTACGATCACAAAGGAGAAAACTTTCTTGTTGCCTGAAACTGAACGAAAACCTTTTGACCGACCAGTCAATCACTAGACTAATCCTATCAGTAATGTCTGCCACTAAAATACAATTAGTAGCCAGCATGCCAATAACCCGCATTCTCACTTTCGAAGTAAAATCTTTTAACCTAAGCTTCACCAGCACTACTATTTTTAACTTTACGTTAGACTGATTGACAACGTTGTATGTATACAATCTCCTGTCATTCCCGCTCATTTATCAAGTCCTTATTTTCACAAAATTAAACATAATTTGTTGCAGAAACGGCACACGCTGAATCCATTAAAGCGCGGAAAGCAAGTTGTCGTCAATGGTGGCATGCACAAATGGTACGTTTTGTAGGCGACGTGTTTTTCCCATTGCAGATGGCGTTGGGATCCTCCCTTTTTTCTTGCAGCAGTTGTCTGGAGCTCTGGACCCCTTATCGTATGTCGCAGTTCCTACTTACGTGTCCCACTTCGTTACAATACCAACACCTTATCCCTTCCTAACTTTAAGATATCCACATCCGACGTTTCAACCAGTGTAACTTGCTTTTGGAACCCCACAATGAAAGTCTCATTGCGCCAGACATCCATTCTGTATCTCGGCAAATGCTTTATCTGACATCGCAAACTCCGGTGCAAGACGACAGACAACCCAGTTATGCACGTCGAAGGCTCCAAGATCTCCGCTTACGGGCCATCACACATATGAATCACGATGTTCAATGTGTCTGTCATACTGGGACAATCCTGTAGAAGCCCCACTCGGTATCATACAGTCTCTTCCGAAACATCGGCGACTCATAGAGGCAACAGCCCAGTCGCTGAAGGCGAGAGCGTCAACGGGTCATGTGTGACCGCTCAGAACTAACTTAATTTCCTCTTCACTCCACACACACGTCCGTCTCCAGTCACGTGACCCACTCCTCATCTCTCCTTTAGAGATGGTGTCAAACTCTGTAACGGTGACTGTGTCGTTTTTTGAAAACACACCATTGAGCTAGGTCTGTCAGTAATTGATAAACTATTTAACCACTGATGGTACCTTAGGTAATATAAACTGTAGTGTCATTATTCAGACTTACATGCAGTACAAAAGCAATTATACGGTACAAGGTTGTACTTAAGCATGCATTGAGGGATACTTATTTCCTTGTATTTTCCGTCTGCTGTGAGAAAAAGTACAGCCAAACACGAGTATGTATTGATCATTAAGTTAAATCACTAAACATAACGTAGTTACATCAGTATATTCCTATTTCTTACATCTGTGCAGTGGGGTCTGACCACATTGCCATCCACGCCGCCCCCGCCACTCAGCCCGCACGCTATTCGTTCGTTTCCTTTGTCTACTGTTTTCTTGTACAGGGAGCGTTCGATACGTAGCGTTATAAATACGGATTATTCGCCGAATAAGAAGCCAGTTTACTTTCAGAAGCAGGCTGAAGAATGAATTTGCCGGGAAGAATAGGCACATAAATTTCATAATTTAAGGAAGACAACGAAAACTGAAACTTTTTATTTCATAAGATGGCATTATTTTGTATACGCGTTCACTCACTTTAAATAAAAGTATCATAAGCTTTCCATGTGACTTGATTATTCTCATGTAGTTGATGATTTTTAATTGCGGTGAAAAAAAAGTAGCTAAAGATATCTTTAGCGCCCCCTCCCTGAGATTTTTTTGTATCCTCTACTTCAGCTGTGTGATTGGTACATAAACAGTTGTTCACACGCTCTTTAGAATCGTAAAATTTCGGCGAGCACGAAGCAGTGAGAATACTGACATTGTATTCGGTATTCCCAGTCTAGTAATGTATGTCTGCAGCTACTAATCAGTCAGATATTAAACATTATCTTTGGTTATCCTACTAACGCGCGGAAACAATGATAATAATTTACGTCATTTGTGAAATTACTGAACAGTGTATTTTCATTTCGAATATAAAATTCTTGCCTGGAATATTATTTGATTTTGGAGATTAGGACTTCATTTGTGTATAAGAGTTCTATTAGCAAATAAATTCATAGTTTCATCTTTTGTTTTCTGCCACTGTTTTGGTTGTTTCTTTTATGTGTTCTTTTCGCTGTAGTTTTTGCTGAATGCAGCCTCCCGTTATATTTAATCTGCTTCGTTGTGGCGGAAACTGATTTTTCAGGAGCCAACTTTCAAATTTTTGTGGAAGTTGGGAATACTTGAAAATACTATAAGTGTCATATTACAATCTATTTGAAAGCATTTTCTACATTTTTTTACATCCTGGATACCAACCATTATATCAAGTTCCTCTGCCTTTTTCGACTTGTGTATTTTATTATTTTCATGATTTTGTTTTTGTTATGTATTTTCCCCACTCAAAAGTCTATTTCCCGCTGTTGTACGGTTAGATTCAATGTTATTTATTACGTATTTGTGTGACTGTATGTGATGTTTATATTTTCGTGTCATGGGAACGGGCGATTTCATTGCAGTCACTTCAGAATTTTGTTTCAGCTGCATTGTATGGGTTGTTATGATATCATTAATCAGATCGATACATCGAATCTACCACTCTTGTTTCTCCGTCAATGATGTTCGCAGCTGGATGGCATCTATTACTCTGAAGTGAACATGATGAAACCAAAAAGAATTAAACTCAGAATAAATAGAGAAAGCAGCTCTGACACATTAAAGATAAATTAGAAATCTATACACTATATAAAAAACACAAAATAAGTAAGGATAAATTAAGAAGGATAAGTGACATGTAATAAACAAACAAAGATCGAAGCAAAGAGGATAATGCGTAACAGCCATCAGCTTGTTATTACGTACGGTTGCTATTTACACTCAGTTTTTTGCAGTGTGATTGTTTTCTGAGAATTAAAATCAGAAAACGTGGGCACGCTCGTGAAACTGGAAGCAGGGCGCATTAAAATACTAACGAAAAGTTCTAACGCGGGCATTGTAAGGAAATATTTAAAACAGTCAGGTGAATTTATCTACCTACATGTTGTGTACTCAAATACATTAATTTATAGAGAGAACAAAGCCTACGTCTTTAAGAGTGGATGCTAAAAATTATGGAGTTGCTCAGTTGCTCAGTGTGCCGTTTTTAAAAGAAGAAACAACTAATGCAGCAGTTTTGGGTCTAGTGCAGCAGGGGATACAACCCGTCGGATTTGAACAATGACGTCACAAGTCGCCAGAGACCATGTATTACAAAGATGAAAGAGCTGAGGAGAATGTTGAGAAACAAAGGAATGCGAGAGAGATAACCATTGATCGTGTCGAAAGCCGAGAAGCGATTCTTCTTAGTGTTGTAGCTCCCTTCAGTAGCTAATAAGTGTTTTTTTGGCTTAAAAAAAATCTCACGAGATAGAATAAACTGATCCTACTTTATTAAGCAATATCTTGTCAAAAGCCGAGAAGCGATTCTTCTTAGTGTTGTAGCTCCCTTCAGTAGCTGATAAGTGTTTTTTGGCTTTAAAAAAAAATCTCACGAGATAGAATAAACTGATCCTACTTTATTAAGCAATCAATAAAAAAACTAAACTGAAACATAACAGCAAAAGCTGTTATGTTTTAGTTTAGTTTTTTTATTGATTGCTTAATAAAGTAGGATCAGTTTATTCTAAAAAAAACTAAACTGAAACATAACAGCAAAAGCTGTTATGTTTTAGTTTAGTTTTTTTATTGATTGCTTAATAAAGTAGGATCAGTTTATTCTATCTCTTGAGATTTTTTTTTAAAGCCAAAAAACACTTATCAGCTACTGAAGCATCTGTATCTTATGATCAGTTTATTCTATCTAGTGAGATTTTTTTTTAAAAAAAGCCAAAAAACACTTATCACCTACTGAAGCATGTGTATATTCTAATGGGTGCGGGAGTTCCGACTCCTGGGGAGGTGGGTGGGTGTTATGCATGGTAATCTATTCTATTTGCAGTTTACCATTTTCGCTTTTGCTGTTATGTTTCAGTTTAGTTTTTTTTTATTGATTGCTTAATAAAGTAGGATCAGTTTATTCTATCTCGTGAGATTTTTTTTAAAAAGCCAAAAAACACTTATTAGCTACTGAAGGGAGCTACAACACTAAGAAGAATCGCTTCTCGGCTTTCGACACGATGAATGGTTATCAGCTACTGTGCCTTGGACGCTAATAGTATCCCATTCGTTACTTGAGCTATATAGCTATACGCAACATTTTTATCTTGCCCCCTATATTTCATATATTCCCCACAAACCTCCCTACAAAACGAGTACCAGTCTACTACGGTATGTTTACTGACACGACACTCATGCACACACAGCCATACAGGATATCTTAAACACCAACAATATGTTATTTTCATTATGTCTCTGAGGGCGAGCTTAGATTTCTCGAACCACGTCCCTCGTCTAATGGACCGCCACAGCCGATCTTTGCTGCAGCGCCATACGAATAAGTCGTGAGTACGGCGACTCGATACACTCGTAAGGCGCATATGTTCGCCGCACTCACGACATTGAACGTATTCCGCTATGAGATCACACATTTGCAGGAAGCAAATTGTGGTCAACATATCTTGGCCCATAACTTCCCTTAATTCGTCCAGATTCATAGCGGTAGACAAATCCATTCCTATAAACGAAAATAAGACACTACAAATTGTTCTATAATAAAAAATTAATAATCCACATTACCTCAATATCATTACGAAAAATATTAAGTACCGGCCGAATAAAAAACAAACAATTAAGTTAATTAAATCACACGTTTAATGATGTACCGAATATCAAGCGATCGCTTTTAGATTAACATTCAATTATTTTAATGATAGTGCTTATTAGAACACAGAACTGCTTTATTATCTATGCCTCGAAGTGAAGACATTACGATCTATGACTAAGGAATGACGTCATTGTTCAAAGCCGACGGGTTGTATCCTCTGCTGCACTAGACCTGCAGGTTTAGTTCATCACATACGTCACCAAAGTAATGATTTTGGCAGGAAAATCGTACACCTCAGCTCGACATCTCAGCCGTCCTAGCTGAACGCAGATCCAGGATTTCAGAGATGCAGAAGGGAAGACTTGACGATGTAGCAACGATGCATCAGCTTAATCGTAGTCCCTGAGCCCGCTGCACGTGCGTGTGACTGTGGACAGTGACAAGTATGAAGAAACTAAACGGTATGTTATTATCTTTTTGAATTATTAGACTAACCTGTTCCACTGATGAACAAACATAGGACCATTGTACGTTAGGTAAAACCGATAGAGGCACTGCATGTGTATAGTCTCTGACATCAGTTTGAGAAGAATGAATGTTTATGCTGGTCGAAGAATTTCTTCTTTTTAAGATCTGGAAATTACCAGGCTCATTTCTTGAACAGGTATACTTCCGACCGCCTGTCTTGTCGTCTTTAAACACATGTGTTTGGATTCATATGGTATATGTACGGTTTTTATAAATGACCGACTTTCATATTCTTTAAGTTGAAAAGGCCTTTGTCAAGTAGAGAATATCCTTAGACGGCTAAGTTATTTATTGTAATATTAATACGTTTCCAACTTCTATACAATAACTGACTTCATATGTTCATCGTATTTAGTTTCGACCTACAACGTTATCCATCAGTGCTAAATTGTTGAGACGGACTTGGTATTCCCAATAAGGTTGTTGGACTTCTTCTCTCATCGTGAGTAATTCGACACTTTTACGATAGCTCTAAATTAGTACCGGATTTTAAATCTTCATTGCATTTTACACGTTACTTTACTTCTTTAGGTATGGAGTTCGTTGTGTACAACAGCATCGCATGTGAGTAGTGCTGATGGTACCTGAGAAACCTTCCGTGTAACCTGAGTACTGTACATCAAATGATCTATTACAGTTCCTCATTGTCTCCATCATGCCGTTAAGATATTTCCTGTTGAAGGTTCTTCATCAAGTGTAATATGATGTGATCTTATTTCGTGACAGTTTCTTGATAAATACTGGCTTCATTTAGTAATTATTAAATGTAAGTTTTTCACTGAGTGAAGTGTATTTACAACAGCGTCTTTAATGAAATACATACTCTCTCTCTCTCTCTCTCTCATATATATATATATATATATATATATATATATATATATATATATATATATACCCTACACATCATATAACAAGGCAGAAAAATAAGTAACACTCAACACTCCCGGTTAATAAATTTTCTTCCTAATTATTGAACCATTTTACGAGTCTGTGGTTTAGTCAGTGTTTCAACTTTATAGTCGTTTTAAAGTATTGCTGCGTGGAATTTTATTGTGTTTCTTGCCCCTTGTAATTTTTTCTTGATATGTATTCGTTAACGAGTGTATATCAGCTTCTCTCGGTTGATTCATACCTGAAATTGCAAGGTTGTGTCAAGACATCGTAGGTTAATGCGGATGATTAGGAAGATCAAACCTGTAATGTTCGGATACAGTATTACTTGTGTCCTGATTGACACAGTCAAGTCGTTTAAATATCTAGGCGTAACGTGTGAAACCTGTGGTAGCATGGTCGACTTCGGATTAATGTGAGAATTTTAGGAAAGAGTGATTTACCTGTAAAAGAGAGAGCATATAGGACGCTAGTGCGAACTATTTTTGAGTGCTGCTCGAGAGTCTGGGAACCGTAGCAGGTCCGATTCAAGGACGACATCGAAGCAATTCAGAGGCGGGCTTCTCGATTTGTTACAGTTAGGTTCGAACAACACCCAAGTGTTACACAGATGTTACGGGAAATCAAACGGGAATCCCTGGAGTGTGGGTGACTTTCTCTTCGCGAAAAAGCACTGAGAAAATTTAGAGAACATGCATTTCAAGGTGACTGTAGATCGATTCTAAGGCCACCAAGGTACATTGCACGTAAAGAACACGAAGATAAAATACGAGAAATTAGGGCTTATTCGGGGTAGTACACACAATCGCTTTTCCCTTGCTCTGTTTGTGAATGCAACTTGAGGAAAAATGACAAGTAGTGAATCAGAGTACCCTCTTCCACGCACCGTACGGTGGATTGAGGAGTGTCTATGTAGATGTAGATGTATATCCAATTTATAGACGGATCGAAGAGAGGGTAGCTCGGTATCCTGCTGCTGAAGTTGTCAAAAGACGCTCCTTTCGAGCATACCAGGCAACGGGCCCCTCTCGCTCCGCTGGTGGAGCATCTAGTTGGGATATCATCTCCGTAATTATAATAAGAATATGCAAGGAGTCTTGAGCCTCTGTCAAAGAATGTACCGCAGTTCCTAGTATAACCACCAGAATCTCGAATGCCAGCATGCAAACGTGCATGGATTTTGTTGAACAGGTTCTGGTTGTCGGTTTGTGGAATGGAGTTCCATGCATGTCGCACTTGGTCGGTCAGCACACAGACCGTTAATGCTGTTTGTGGGTGGCACGAGAGTCGTCCGATGACATCGCTTATGCGTTCGATTGGAGGCAGATCGGATGGTCGAGCAGACCAAGGCAACATGTCGACACTCTGCACAAAATGTTGGGTTACAAAAGCAGTGCTTGTGCATGTGTTCTCCTGTTTGTGGAATGCTGGACATGAATGGCAGCAAAGCAGGTCTAATCACCAGACTGTCGTACAGATGTGCGCACAGGGTGCGTGGGATAACCACCAAAGTGTTCCTGCTCTCATACAAAATCACACCGCAGACCATAACTCCAGGTGTAGGACCAGTGAGTCTAGCACGAGGCAGGTTGGTTAGAGGCCCTCACACCTGCACCGAGGCATAAAAAGCTTTCATCAGAAAACTCCGCCGGCCGGAGTGGCCGTGCGGTTCTGGGGAGTACAGTCTGGAGCCGATCGACCGCTACGGTCGCAGGTTCGAATCATGCCTCGGGCATGGATGTGTGTGATGTCCTTAGGTTAGTTAGGTTTAAGTAGTTCTAAGTTCTAGGCGACTGATGACCTCATAAGTTAAGTCGCACAGTGCTCAGAGCCATTTGAACCAACCAGAAGACACCACATATCTCCTCCGTGCCCTTCATTTACCTCTTGCTTGACCCCGCTGAATTGCAGGGCCTGGGGTCAGCGTATGCACGCTACAGGGCGAATGGTTCGGAGTTGTCCGTCAAGTAACCAATTTGCAACATTTCGTTGTGTCACTATGGTGCCAACTGCTGCTCAGTTTTCTACTGCAGAAGCTGTACGACGCGCCAGAGCCATACACTGAACCTATGATCTTCCTCTCGGTAGTGCCACGTGACCTTCTGGAGCCTGGTCTTCTTGCAGCCGCACATTCTCATCACCACCACTGTCAGCAGTCATGTGCAGTAGCTACATTCCTGCCAAGCATTTCTGCAATATCACAGAAGAAACATCCAGCTTCTCGTAGCTCTAGTACACGATCTCGATCAAACTCAGTAAGGTGCTGGTAACGACGTCTTTGTCGCCTTGAAGGAATTTTTGACTAACAACCACTCTTATGCGACTGGCGTGAAATTTGAAAAGAGGCGGTCACAAAGAGAAGATGGAGGAGATAGTCGGAAAGGGGTTAGGGGCATGAGATGGACAGGGGGGGGGGGGGGGGGAAGGAGGAGATGGACAAAGAGAGAGGGAGGAGTAGATGGAGGGGAGGAGCAGCTGTTGAGACGAGAAAGGAACCGGGGACAGAGGGAAAGGAGCATATGAACGGTGGAAGAGACATAAGGAGGTGGACAGAGAGAGAAAGAGGGAACCAGGAGATGGATTAATAGAAGACTGGAATTAAAATATACCCGCACAACGCTTGTACTTTCTATATACTCGTAAAGCTGACGTTCTTGAGAAGATTTTTGTTTCCACCACACCATAGGCTGCATATCGGGAAGAGGCGATAGTGCCGTGAACAATTTTTTTATGACAAAGGTGTAGCAGCTGCTCTCTCTGGAAAACGAGTCATAAAATATACCCCGAACGAAGTGGGACGGAATAATTCTTGTTTCACGTTTCACCGTTGTCGAATAACAACTGCCGTCATCTTCATCTCACTTGGTTTCCCGAATCTCACTTAGCTGGAAATGAAGAAGTGGGTTTATCGTCGAAGTGAACAGACCAGTGTCATAATTGATCTTCGAGGATTTTCTAGTCGCATATCAGTGAGAGATGGAAACTGACCGAAATGTGAAGATCTTTAGTTCTGAAATTTCCCGACAGATTAAAACGGTGTGCCGCACCGGGACTCGAACTCGGGACCTTGGTCTTTCACGGACAAGTGCTTTAACGGCAGAGCACTTGCCCGCAAAGACAAATGTCCAGAGTACGTGTCTCGGCCCGGCACATAATTTTAATGTGTTAGGAAGTTTCATATAAGCACACACTCAGCTGCAGAGTGAAAATTTCAGCCTCGATCTTGAGTTCTGTGCGGTGAAGGAAACATCGCGAGCGAAAGGTTATTTTGACAGTAAAATTTATTTTGACAGTAAAGTGATTTAGTCTTGTAATACTGAAAGAAGAGCTACAGTATTTCAGTCTGTTTCATAAAGGAACCATGCTTTAGCACAGCCTTGACCATGGCCGCAGTGTGGATAGGGTGACTTCACTGATATCTATGAGCAGAAAAGTGAAGCAATTTGCAAATTAGCCACATGCTGCTATTAGGTTTGCTGTACGAGCTGGCGTGATGGTAGTAAAGCGGCAGTACTGGTATTCATCGGTTTCCTGGGGGAATATATTGGCGTGATAAATTTCGTTAATCTGGTCAGCTCATAGTTTGATGCATCTAAATAATGTAGGCTTGAACTATGTTTTTCACTCGTTGCTATTTTTGGTCAAATGCTGTACGTCACTTGCAACGCGTTTTCTCCCATAGACTTGACACTTCCTGCAATACACTTGGAAAACATCGGAACCTATTTGTCAACTTTAAAATACAGCTGCATCTGCGTCTAAGGAATGGTGTAGCATTTCTTTCCAGTTAACGTTTGTTAGCCAACTGATTTGTCTTATTCTGTACCAGTAGTGAGTAACGTACAGAAGACCGGTGAGGCTGTAGATTATGGAATGTTGGCATTAGTAAACAATGCGAAATGCGTCATTCATGAGAATAGGTGACGCGTTTTCACTGATTCTTGATCCAATCTCGATGATCCTGTGTACACGGAAATCGTAATCGATGATGTTATCAGGTCACAAGCGGAACACGTACTGGTAGACCCATCGTGGGGTGTAGTTGTGTAGTTTACGTTAGCCCTAGATGCTATAGTTCTGTCTGTGGTAACCTACAGAGAAAAGAAGCATCTCATAAGGCAAGCGCTTATTAATTTAAGGGAAGTGATGGTGTACCACAGAGAAAGCTGAAATAATTATTAACAGGGGTTGCCCAACCAAGCGTGAAAATATGCGTACCACCCCAAGCATATGGATATAATAATTAGATGCAGAGTGTCGAATGATTAAAGCGATTGAGTTGGTTAAGGGTACGAGTTTACAGTAATGAGATTAGTTAAAATGTGAAGGAATATTTTGAGCCAGAAGCCATATGTAAGTCATATTCTGCCATGCAGCTCAGTGCTATGGTACGGTGGTGCAAGCAGGTCGGTGGACCGTCGAGTTGAGCAACGTGAAGAACAGTGAAATTATAATGAAATCTAGACCTTTGGCTGCTTACAGGCGTTCATAAATATCAATGGGGACAGTTGAAAAATGTGTTTCCCGACCGAGAGCTGTAAGATCACCAGTGATATCTGTACAGATACCAGCTTGATGAAGAACAGTGTGCCACTCACCAGCGGAGGATGTGACAAGAAGCAGTTCGCCGTACACCAGGGGGTCAACATGGAGGCCTTTAATCGGGTCAGTTACGGTAGCTGAGCAACACCAAAATATTCCACCAAGCTACTGGGGAGAAAGAACCACAAACAGCGGCAAAAAGCCGTATTTAAGGACCGGCAGCCAGTTTGTCATTATCGACTATCGTGAGGTGTTGGAATGACGCAGAGCTTATGCCTCTCAGCGCAGCCGTCAGTTCGGAGTCGTCACTGTCTTCACAGTCATCATAATCATCACCACTGCGAAGAGGGTCGTCGCCTAGGAGACGAAAGAGTGACGCCACAGCTGTAGTCATCACCGTCACTATCGTCGGTTACCGGCAGCAGGCAGCCAGTTGTAACAATGGTCATCGTCTGAGGTGCGTTGTGGTAACACACTGTCGCTATCGTCCTGGAATGCTTGCAGCCTCCACATATACCGTGACTGGGGCCGGAGACGAGGACCCTGGTGAGCCAACTTCAGACCTTCCCACTGCCGCCTCCGCCATGCCCTCCACCTGCGATCACAGCAGAGGCCCGCGTCCCGTGGTTCCACCCGCCGCTGCGCGGTACGCTCGAGCAAGACCTTAGCGGATTCCAGTTAAGCCAGCGCAGCTACAGTCGCAACAGCGGGCGTGGTTGCTGGGACTCACATATTCGTCTCGCTTGCGTCACGAGCATATTACTCATGCGTCTTTCCCGGGCCTGGTGGCGATTTAACGGTTTGTGCATGTATTGGTCCGTGTGTGTCGTTATTCGAAAACACTGTCTCCCCAGTTTTCACCTTTCCTTTTGACCCGTACATGTGGAAAGGGTTGCTGTTTGTCCTTACGTACCTGCACTGTAATGGAGAAGTGGTTTCGAGCGGCCTGGAAAAGAAATCGTAGCACCATTTAGAACTCCATGCTGGTACGTCACCACCATCGGCTGGCATAGTAATGTATGAACTGCACTACCTTAGGGCCCTTAGGAGAATATGAATTGCTCGGACGGCACTCCTGACCTAGGCCTGTAGGGAAAGCCGATACGTGGGTGGCATATGAAGAAGGGCTATAACTGTAAAGGAAATTTGCCTGAAACAAAAATTTTATATAAAGGTGAGAGAAAATAGATGGAGATGAGTAGGAAGATTCGATGTTGCGAGAAGAATTTGTCAGAGCATTGAAAGATTTGATTCGAAATATGATTCCTGAAGTACACGATATTCCCTAGAAATTAGTGAGACACTCTGGAGAATAATCATTGTCAAAACAGTTCCACTGTGGTGCACAATGTTCAGCAGACTTCAAGAACAATGTAACAGTTCCCAATACAGAGACTGCGGAAGCTGACAGGTGTAAATATTGCCTAATTATCGCTATAATCAATAATGTTGACGAAATTCTGACACGAAATATTTACAGAAGAATCAGAAGAGTGGTAGATCTCGACTTTCAGAAAGATCGCTTTGGTTTCCGGGGTATTGTAGTAAAATGTGAGGCAATACTCAACCTACGACTGGTTTTAGAGAATACATTAAGAAAAGGAAACGTACGTTTACAGTATTTGTAGATTGAGAGAAATCTTTGAACGAAGGTTACAGGAATATATTCTTCAAAATTCCGAAGGTAGCACGGATAGAATATAGTTAGAGAAAGTTTATCTACAACTTGTACAGACTACAGTTATAAGAATCGAAGGAGAAATGAAGGAAGCACTAGTTCAGAGGTTATTCAGGACGAAAGAATAAGCAAGCAGCGATGAAAATCAAAGATAAATTCGGAAAGGAACTAAATCCAAGAAAAATAAACAAAAATTTTGGAGTCTGCCGAATACTTTACAATTTTGAGTTACATATCTAAAGACGAAAACAGGAGTTGAACAGAATGAATAGTGTGCTGGATAGAGGTTGTAAGGTGAACTTAAAGAAATATATAAGAAAAGTGTTGGAAGGTAGTCGAATTAAGTCAGGCGACGCTGTATAAATTGGATTAGGAAGCGAAACACTAAAAGCGTTATCTGAGTTTAGCTGCTTGTGATGCAAAATAACTGATAATGACCGAATTAGACAGGATGTAATATGTAGACTGGCTACAATAAGAAAAGCATTTGTCTAAAAAGTGATTTTTCTAACATCAAATGTACATTTAAACATTAAGAAACCCTCTCTGAAGACATTTGCCTTGGAGTGTAGCCTCCCACGGTGGTGAAATGTGGACGATAGTTATTTCAGACAATAGGATGATAGAAGCTTTTGGAAAACTAAAGGTAATTCGTGTAAATAGAAAAACGAGCGAGACGATATAAGGACAGTTGTTCTTTAAGTCCGCTATTGGGGACAACTGCCAAAAGATTTTAAACCTTTTTCTCTAGGCAGAATCTCATTGCGTCTTACATTTAGAGTAAGTATAAGGAAGTAAAAAAATATGTTTTCTGTTTAAAAATTACAAATAATTTCTTAATAAACCAACAATGACATGTCTTTTATTGCAAATTTATGCAACATTGTTTGTATGACTATTTTTTTCAGTGTTAAATAAAAGTAACGCGCAGGTCTAATGAGAGATCTTTAACAAATTTTATTTCTATGTAGACATTTTGTTCACAAGTGTTGATTTACTAATATTAATAGTAGTAGTAGTAGTAGTAGCAGTAGATGTATTCATCCGTTGATCTCTTTTTACAAGGACATAGGACATGTCAAAGTCTTTACAAGTTTATACCAATTTAAAATAAGCTAATTCGTATACACATACATTTACAGACTTCAAGTTAGGGACAATCATTAGATTTACTCCTGGTACACGATACATTTTTTACAAACACTTATTAAATAATGTAATGGCACACTGCTCACTCATATCTCACTATCAGTCACTGCACACTCTTTTCATACATTGCTTCATAACACTTCACTCACTGCACACACAAACACACACACATTGGTGATCTCTGGGCCATCTTCCGTACCGCAACATCCCATTTGCTATCCTGAAAAACTGAGGTGGCATCCCTCTATAATGAGTGAGATGTTGCGGTCGCAAAGAGGAAAAGATGTTATTATCGTGCTATGCATAACTTGGGTGAATGTTTTTCTAGAAAAGGAAAAAAGAAGGAAAAAACGTAGTGTGATGGTTTTATGTGGAATGTTGGATGTTTTATACCCATTATTATTGTTTTATTGCATAACTTTAGTTACCAAACCCCTACACTGCATTATCTAAGTAATCATTCAATGTACAAAATGTATTGTATAACAAGTATTTTTAGCTGCCTTTTAAATTAAGTGTCTTTATGAAATTTGTTTAATCTCGTTTGAGAATGTATTGTACAGTTTTTTTTCTTGTTATAAAATGCTGTTTTGAATTTTATGTTTATGTTTTTCGTGGTAAATGTAAGTTGAGTCTAGCTCTTATTCATTGGTGACGGACAGAGCTGTTTGTGCAACAATTATCACCGTTATTTTTGATGTGTACAACTGACTGGTAAATGTATTCACAGGGGTCAGTTAAAATCCCCAGTGTTTTGAACAGATCTTTACAATGAGCTCGACTAGTATTCTTGGATCTTATTTTTATGGCTCTTTTCTGGAGTTTGAAAATTGTGTTCGTATTTTGTGCATTTGTTCTCCAAAAAGGAATGGCATAGCTAAGAACTGAATGTACATGTGAATAGTATGTAACTAAAAGACACTGCATGCTACACATTGGTGACAGGATTCTAATGGCGTAACATGCTGATGACATTTTCTTTGCAAGTACCTATGTGTTCACACCACTTCAAATGAGAATCAATATCCATTCCTAGGAATTTTGCGTTTGTTACACAGTCTACAGAGGTGCCATCTATATTTAATCTAACATTGCCATTTTCCTTCTTCAAATTGAAATTCAGCCATTAGTTTCCTTTATGTTAAGTGTCACTTTATTGCTTATTGACCAATCGTAAACTTAGAGCTTCATTTGCTTTCTCTAAAAGGAGTTCTCTTGTTTTCTTAGGAACTATATTGCTGTCATCAGAGAAGAGAATTTTTTACCATGAGTAACACTACTGGGAAAGTCATTGATGTATATCAGGGTTAGTATTGGTCCAAATATGCTACCTTTGTGCGGGACACAAATAATGATGTATTTTTGTTCTCATAAGTGTTTCACTAAATGTTTGGATCTATTTGACGTATGTTAATCTGTACTCTTTGTACCGTATGTGCGAGGTATGACGGAAACCAGTCATTAGGTGGAAAACATGGTGCTGAAGTCATTGGTACTGTGGGAGAAATTCGATCCCCTAAAACGTTCCCCTTTCAGTTAAGAAATAATTAGATAAACGAGGTACTATTCATTCTGCATTAGAAAAGAAAAATGATCAGATTGTGTGTAAATGGAACGACAACTCTATTGCTTCTGCAGCATCAATTATAACTGCTGTGTACGTAGTAACTAATGTCAGAGATACTCTCAGCGGTCGTGAAAACACATCGAAGATTATCGACCGTCCAGACTCACGGAATCAAAAAAAAAAAAAAAAAAAAAAAAAAAAAGAGTAGAACTGATAGAATAGATCAAAATGTGAATCAGTAGGGGATAAATATAGCTAACAGCTACAGCTATGTTATAATACTGGCCATTTTCTGTCGGCTATTGGATGTCGCTGTACACTGTGCCTCGATACTCTACAGAAGAATGGAAGTACTGTCTCTCATCTGAATTTTCGAAGAGATATGTGTAGATGTATTTAAGAACGTATGCGGAGCCTCTGAATGGACCTGGGTGGACATCACAACTCAGAAGGAGGCATTGTGTTGGAATAAAGTATAAGACATAAGCACATACCCAGCTCAAAGGTGTAATGTTGAACGTGTCTTTTGATCGTTTTACGACCTTATCACAACAGATAATTTATCGTTTTCATTTCCGATTTGTAATTTGTACTCTAGTTTAATTTGTTTCATATAAATTCGTGTTTTGCTCTCCGTTGTACTTAGCGTTGCATGTATGGTTCGGTATATTACATTAAAACCAGGAAGTGAAAATTGATATTTCACTTTAAATGCTTCGTTTTCAATGTAATAAACAAGCTACAAGTAATAAGTGTAAAAAATTGAGAGCAAATTAATTCGGACATTAATGCGATAAACAAAATATAGTCTATATCTTTGACTTACTTACGAACCCGGAACATTTTTGCCCACGGGAGTTATGGAGTGTAATTCATACAATTCGCAGCTGAGTGAGGTACGTGGGACACTCTGCGTTTTTTACCATTTGATCAACGTCATCATCATCCATGTAGTAGCTTCTGCTGGACACTGGCTGCAAGGTACCATCCGAGCTATGAAACGGTGTCGGATGAAAAGAGTCTGCTCTGCCTCGAAAGCGTGTGTCAGAGATCTCAGATGAACCCAGCTAACTATCAAATGTGTTACACGATGGAAACGGTAGTTATGTTACTGGATATTAACTGTGTGTTTGCTATCAAGCTAGGCGCAAGTTAATGGACTGCGCTGTCGGTTCCTGCATGATGTGGGATAAACTTTCTTAGTAGTGATTTCAAGATCCAGTTTCAATATTTCACTTATAATTCAACTACACATGATGACATCAGGGATTAATAAGTCGATATCACGAAATAAAATTGGACAACAATGTGTTTCTTCGTTAAACAAAAACTGACACAGTTACTCCACATACAACAAGGGTGGCAAGACGGCACTGGTAGGAAGTGGACAAACACACCTTAAGACATAGCGACGGACCACAAAGGAATTATCTCTGGTCACTGGGGCTCATTGGAAGTGGGGCTGATCACTGAAGACATTTTTACTCCTATCAAAGTGAATCCAGGCCGAAGATCTGTCTGGAGACGCACCTGACAGTGGTAGGTAGGATATCAACCTGATGGCCCGGTTGGCTGGTTTGCCACTTCTTCTCATAGCAGGACTTCTTTGGTTGTCATCCGCGGCATCTATACATTACAGCGGTATGTCGCCTGGGCTTACATTTCAGCAAGAAAATGGCCCCCACCCGTCCCCCACCCAGCTCGCACCATAAGTTTCTACTGTTTGTCACAGTGCTGGAAACCCCTACCTTGGCCAGCAGGATCGTCAGATCCCTCCTCAGTTGAGACAGTTGGGGAATTAGGGCAGGGCCCTCCACCCATCCTGGGATTTTGACCATCTAACGCGCCAATATGACAGAATTTGGCACGACACCACTCAGGAAGACATAAACAACTGTATCAACCGTTTCCAAGCCTAATAACTGCCTGCATAAGTACCACAGGTGGACCCTCACGTTATTGACGTGCCCAGTTTGTGAAGCTCTTTGTCTTGAATAAATCATTCAACAAGCAGCGACCTGGTCGCGAATTGAACAATGACCCGCAAATAGAATAAATTTTCTTTACTTCATGAATATGACCACAATTTTTATTATGTCATCAGATTACCGGTTTAGGTCTATAATGACCATCTTCAGATATGTTTCATAAAAACCAGTCCTAATACAGTATATTGGAGCCATTAACACCACCGAGCATTACCGAAACCGATAATCTGATGATATAAAAAAATTGACCATAGAGTGAAGTAAAGGAAATTTAAGTCTTTCAAATTTTCTCAAGTAGTAAACGTTTTATTTATGTGTACCTGTACATTACATTTACCGATTTTCGTACCATTCGAGTAATTTCTCCGTGGAGAGTAGGTCTTTTTTTCTGTGTGTGTCTTATAATGTAGATGCAAGCGTACTGGATTTGAATAACGATCATACTGACTGACCCCGTGAGTAGTTACACGTTTCTATGTGCGATGTTATACCAAGTCGCTGACACCATATTTATCTCAGTAAGTCTGTGGCCAATTACGACCACTTTTACAAATGTGGAGTGACAGTTATCTACTGGATGCTGCCCACGTTCCAATCGCACCTGAACTTCACGAAGTTCTTAATCTCCACACCGCCGAAACATCGTATCGGTTGTACTGGCCTGCAGGCGCACGACTGGCGTTGCCGCCGGAAGCATCACCTGCGAGAGTTTACCTCGTCTCTTATGATGAGTTCCTGCCTCTCACCTGCGCGAGATTTTCTACATCCGAACCTTCCTGTACACAAGCCGTACGACGCCTCTACTTTACCAAGCTGGGTATTTTGACTGCCCCAATAATTTTGTAATTTAGTGTGATATTTGTTTTTACATTCTGTTATTTTCAATGAATCTCTTTATATAGTGCTGAAATGCAGTTTCTCAGATCAGTAAAAGTATTTAAACGGAACATAGATGCAAAGTACAATAAATTTTGTATCATTCACAACAGAAATCTGCTTTGAACGTATATTAAATTGAATATGTATACAATTTGACTGTCATTGGAGTAACATAGTACTTGGTCTCAGAATAACAAGTAACATTTTTGAATTGTTCATTCAGGTACTTCACAACCTGTTTTTTCTCTGTGTGTATTACAAACACAAGAGAAGCTAGTTTTCCAACCTTCGTTCCTCTGGCAATCTTCACATCACTGCGGCGTTGATAACTTAGACAATGGGGGCAAGCTCTTTGCTGTCGAAAGTTCTGTACATTTTGAACACCCTTTTGAAGATCGTTGATTCATCTAGCTCCTTGCTCCGTTTTTTATATGCTAGCTCCAAATGCTATCTCAGGCATGAAGAGTTTCAGTCAGCTTCACTTATTCTCCTGCCGCTCAGGAAATGTTTATGTGTACAGTCTATTCGGTGCTGCAATATCCATATTCTGCATCAAATTCACAGTGGCCAACTCCTGCTTTCTCTACCACAGCTATACTCTCTCGTCATTTTGTCTCCATTATGTGTGGCAATAATGGTTTTGGTGTGATGGAGAATCATTTAAGATTTGTTTTCGTTTCTCTCACCAGTCACTTGCTTCTCATGATGCTGAATACAGAGTGTTATTACCGACTTGCTCACTTTTGAAACATGGGAGACTATAGTCAGGCCATCTGCGAAACCAAGCAATGAAGAATGACCTTCTTCTCCACAAACTTTCTTTCTTGTTGGAATTCAATAATCCAAAAATTAATTAATGAAAAATGAGAGAAATATTTAGTAAAACCTTCGTTCTTGACAAACAATAAAATAAGATAATTGGAATAGTAAACAGTCCCCACCAATACATCCCATTAATAATAATAATGAGAAAATAATGAATCACTCACAAATGTTAATATAATTCTATCCACTTTAGAACAAAATCATGAAACAAAAGTACTGTCACGTAGAAGAAGGTGTAATTAGATGAATGACGAACACGAACTTCACTTAACGAAGGTTTATTTAGCACTTGCACATTCGAGAGCGCTGAGCGAACTGCCCCTGGCCAGAACACATACAGTATATATACAGATACAGAACAATCCAGTACAATGCTTCTTGAGATTCTGGGATACTTCTAGAATGTACTCGAACCGAATATAGAAATTATAACGAGTCATCGGTCCTGCGTTCTCCGACCCCTGATGCCTGATTCTCGCCCTGGTGGTGATCTTCTTAGAACTTCCCTTGCAGCTACGCTCTTCGTCACCTTTCCGCTTGTTGCCTGTCGCTGGAGGTCCGAATTTACCCTGGGTTGCAGGATAATTATAAGACTTCATTCGATGGACGTGGACCGTATCTCTGATCTTTCCTTGTCTTGTGTCGGGCTCGAAATCTTCAACTTCATAAGTAACGTCAGACAACTGTCTTACAAACCTATAACGATCAAAGTGGCGCCTGTGGAGCTTCTCAGAGAGACCAACCTTCCGAACAGGAGTGAAGATCCAGACGAGGTCACCAGACTGGTAGATAATAGGGCGGCGGCTCGCGTCATATCTTCGGTGCTCGTTTTCTTGAGCCTGCAGCGTTCGGAGTCGAGCTAACTGCCGAGCTTCCTCAGCTCTGGTTAACACCTGGATCGATGTAGTCGTCGTCCACGTCATCGGGATGTAACAGAAACCAGTGTCCATCGTCGTAGTCGCCACACGCCCATGCACCAGGAAAAATGGTGTAAATCCTGTGGTGTTTTGTTTGGCGGTGTTGTAGGAAAACGTCACGAAATGTAGCACCTCATCCCGGTTTTTCTGCTCAACATTAACGAACAATGATAGCATGTCAGCCAATGTCTTATTAAGGCGTGCAGTAATCTTGTTAGTTTGCGGATGGTAGGTAGTCGCCATGTAATACGTAATACTGCACCGAATCCCTGTAACAAGATTCGATTGAAAAACTTTCCCTCTATCAGTAATGAACGACCTGGAGGCACCGTGTTTCAATACAATGTCTTCCACGATGAATTTGGCTGCCTCGGATGCTTCGGCTGTTTTCACGGCTTTTGTAATGGCATAGCGCGTCAGATATTGAGTGCAAATAATAATCCATCTACTGCCACTAGCAGACGTTGGATATCGTCTGAAGAGATCAATCCCAACACTCTGAAAAACTGATTTGTCGGGTGGAATTGGTATGAGTCGGCCAGGAGGTTTCTGAGGAACTGCCTTTCTCCATTGGCACTCTCGACAGTGCGATATATAGTTATGGACACTCGTAAATAAACCAGGCTAGAAAAATCTCTTGCGGATTGTATCGAATGTCTTAATAGATTTTAAATTTCCGGCCTCAGGTGTGTCATAGAGTTTCTGTAGAACATCTAAGCGCATGTGTTTAGGAATCACTGGTAGGCAGGTCTTTCCAAACGAATCAAAGTTTTTCTTGCAATGTAAGCCCTTAACTACCTTAAATTGTCATTTCACATCCCCTCTCCGATTTAAGGCAAGTATAATTTCAGATATCCTGGCGCCCTTCTTCTGCTCAGCAGAGAGATCCTGGAGTGCAGTAAGACAGTCACTAATTTCGTCAAAATCTTGATGGTCTTGCACAGAGTTCTTGAGAGACAGTCGGCATCTTGGTGTTTTCTTCCGCTTTTGTACACTATGGTAATGTCATACTCTTGAAGACGTAGTATCCACCTGGCGAGTCTTCCTGTTGGATCCTTAAGACCTGTCAACCAACAAAGTGAATGATGGTCTGTAACTACTGTGAATGGTCTTCTATAGAGATACTGTCGAAATATGCACAGGGCTCAGATCACAGTAAGACATTCACTTTCTGTAGTTCAGAAGTTTCTCTTGGCTTTTTTAAGTATCCTAGAAACATAGGCTATAACGCTCTCTTTTCCATCCGAAATTTGCACCAGAACAGCACCGATCCCATACCCGCTGGCATCTGTGTGTAGTTCTGTAGGTGCTCTTTCATCATACAGACCAAGTACAGGGTCAGTCGTCAGAACTTTTCGCAGAACATCGAAAGAATCTTGTTGAGCACAACCCCAGATAAATTTACCATCAGCCTTTAACATCTCTTGGGGAGGCCTGGCTTTCATACAAAAGTGCTTGATGAAACGCTGGAATAAGAACATAATCCGGAGAAGTTTCACACATCTCTAATACTTTTAGGAATATTAAAATCCATTATAGATCTCACCTTTTCTGTGTCAGGACGCACACCTTCGTTTGATACAAGGTGTACAAATATTTTGATTTCTTTTGCTCCAAAGCGACACTTTCTTGGATTAAGTTTCAGTCCGCCTTATTGGAGATTCTTAAGAACGGCCCTCAGTCTTTTTATATGTCCATCAAATGTTCAAACTGGTTCAAATGGCTCTGAGCACTATGTGACTTAACTTCTGAGGTCATCAGTCGCCTAGAACTTAGAACTAATTAAACCTAACTAACCCAAGGATATCACACACAGCCATGCCCGAGGCAGGATTCGAACCTGCGACCGGAGCGCCATCAAATGTCTCTGAGAAAACTCTAATGTCATATAAATAACAAAGACACATGGTCCACTTCAGGTGCCTTGGAAGATTATCCATCATCCATTCAAAAGTTGCTGGTGCATTACACAAACCAAACGGCATCACCTTAAAATTATACAGGCCCTCAGGGGTGATGAATGCAATTTTTTCGCAATCAGCCTCATCTACTTCGATTTGCCAGTATCTCGAGCACATGTCCATGGCTGAAAAAAATAGAGCCCCCTTCAGACAATCTAGTGTACCGTCAATTCGTGAAAGAGGGTAAACATCCCTTTTGGTTACCTTATTAAGCTTCCTGTAATCAACAGAAAAGCGCCATCTGCCATCCTTCTTCCTCACGAGGACCACTGGTGACGACCATGGGCTCTGCGAAGGCTGAATGATGTCATTCTTCATCATTTTCTCTCCCTCGTCGCGAATTATTCGACATTCCGTTGCTGACACACGCTATGCTCTCTGGCTTATTGGTTGATGGTCTCCAGTGCTAATCCGGTGCTTCACCATCACCTTGTCTAAATTGCTCTTCACCTGTGGATTGAAGCATTCAGAGATCTCTTGACGAATGGCAAGTAGCTTCTTCTGTTGTTCCTTAGTGAGATCTGGTGATAGTCGAGCTAGAAGATCTTGTCTCGTAGTGGTAGCGCTAATTTCGCCCACAGACTCGGCATGGTAGGTTTCTATGACGCTCAGCAGTTCTTCAATTAACGGTTCAGCGTTTGATACGCACATGCGTCTTGGAAGGATCTTCGGTTCTTGGCAACCGTTAACTATACACAATTCACCGAATCCGTTCTTAAACAGGGCGGCAGAGGATAGGATGACCAAGTTTTCTTCAGTGATATGCTTCTCTTACATTCCACTACAATATCCATGGGTTTATGCATGAAATGACACAGTTAAATTTCTAGCGCTGACTGCAGGAATGATCACTTCAACCAGCACACATAGTCTCCTCAAACTCGGATGCACATCTTCCTGTCCACAGTATCTCATCTCGTCTAGCACAATCTGCCAGTGACCACAATATATAATTGACTGAGAATTTCAAAAAGTCCCATCCGAGAATGACGTCATGACTACACTCTTGTAAGGCGATGAATTATAAGGGCTGTGTATGGCCACCTATACCCACACGAATGGTACATCTTCCTGAAGGTGTTAGGCACCTTCAGCAGACATGTTTTGTTGTCGACGAACTTTCAACGGAAGTTCTCCGAAGTGACTGAATATCACGCTCCAGAGTCCGCAGGAGCTTGGGATAATCGGCCATCCATGAGGTTATAGACGTAGTTTCCTTTCATTTTTGTAGTGATCGACGGCGGAGGATTTTTCTTTTAGGCGGCCTCATCTCCAAGGAATGTCTCACACTTTAGTTTTCAAGGTTGCGGCGGCTAGGTGATCAGCTGGAGCTACTAAACGGCGATGGAGACCTTGATCGGTGTGTTTGTTAGCGTCCTCTCCAGCGGCTAGCTAGCGACGATGGTGAACTACGTCGTCTTGCACCCACATCTTCTTGTTCATCTTCGTCGCCCGGAGTTGGCGTCGACTAAGATCGGTCTTCTGGCGCAGCCGTCATCAATTATCCGCCGCCTTTCTCGACAAAAGCGCACCACATGTCCCGGTCGTCCACAGCGGAAACATACTGGTTGGTTATCCTGGGTCCTACATTGGTGCCCAAACAGGTTCATCATGGGGCATTGTAGGAACAGAACTCCGCCTGGGTCTCGAGTTTTTCACTGTTTTAAAGGGAAATGAAGGACGAGAGATTGGGTTCAATGTCTGCTACACTTCCTCCCTTATGACCTCTTGAAGCGTCTCGGTTTTTTGTTCGCGGTTCAATCCAAGTGCCTTCTGAACATCCTCTCTCACTATCTGACAAAGAACACTTGTGAAATCAGTTTCTACCTCAGTCACAGACGTCGATTCGACTTTTGGAAGCCGTTCATATTTCTTGCGTGTAATTCTTTTGATGTATTGTTTCGATATACTGGCACCATTTTATGAATGCGTCTGCTGTCGAAACCTTCAGGAGTAGTAGAGTTTGATACATGTCCTCAGCCACATACTTGATGAGTTGTGCAACCTTATCTTCCTCCTTCATTCTAGGATCGACTATTTAACACAGCTACAAGACGTCTTGAATGTAGGATGCTGTAGTCTCTCCTGGACGCTGTGCATTGCAGATTAATTTATCTTCAGTCCTGTACTTCTGTCGTTGTGTGTCGCCGAAATACTAGCGCAGTTAGGCCTGGAATACTTCGCAGCTTGTGAAATTCTTCTCGTTATTCTCATACCATTGCTTGGCAGTGCCCTCGAGGTAGAATAATACATTAGCCAAACACAAGGTGTAATCCCATTTATTAAATTTTGCTATATGCTCATATACCATCAGCCACTTGCTTGGATGTTGGCCATCGTCACCAGAGAACCCGCGAGGATGTCTCATGTGGTGCCACATAGTTTCTGCCATCGTAATGTCCTCTTCTTCTTCTGTCTCCGATAGATTGCGATCTGTTGAATATGGCTCGAACTCGGGTTTCTCGACACGTAAACGGCGGCTTTGTCGTGGTCTGATGGGAGCCACTGTGTCGTCGATAAAGTGCGCTAACACAGGTTCCAATACCCAGCCCCCTCCACCAGAACAATGTTACGTAGAAGAAGGTGTAATTAGATGAATTACGAGCACTAACTTCACTATGTAAAAATGATTGTTCATCAGTTGCACATACAAGAGCGCGGAACAAACTGACTCGGGCCAGATCACATACAGTATATAAATAGCTACAGAACATTCCAGTACAATGATTCTTGACATTTATGGATACTTCTAGAATGTACTCGAACCGAATATAGAAATTAAAATGGTACATTGCAGATAAGTTTTGAATTCACGATCCTCAATGCTACAGTTTAGTATCATAATCACTACACCACAGTGCTACTCAGCTTGGTGTATGGCACTATCTAACTCGTCAGATAAAACTCTTACCGCAAAAAAAAAAAAAAAAAAAATTAACCTAGGTTAGTGAGAATGCACCGTTTGAGTCTCGTCTTTCTTAGATCTGCTCTCAGTCAGTATCTTGTACATATTAGACTGTTCATTCAATTCAACAGATCTTGTAATCTTTCTTCACTGTCACTCAGGGTAGCAATATCATTCACGAATCTTGTCACTGATATCTTTTCAATCTTGAATTTTAATTCCACTCTGGAAAATTTCTTTCGGTTTCATGACTGTTTCTTCGCTACGTAGACTGAAAAAGAGGGGCGAAAAGCAGCATCTCTGTCTTACGACATTTAAATCTGAGTGCTTCCTTCTTGATCGTCCAGTCTACTTCATCTTGGTTGTCGTACCGTCCGTCGTATCCATGTCGTATACCATCCGTCTTTCCGTATAGCTTATTCCTATTTTCCTCAGATTGTCGATCATCTCGCACCATTTCACATTTTCTAACGATTTTTTCTAGATCGGAAATTCTTGTTACATTCAGTCTTGTATACATTATCAAGAACAATGTGAGAACTGCCCCTCTAGTGCATTTACCTTTCCTAAAACCAAGCTCGTCGTTATCCAAGCGACCTTAAATTTTCCGTTTCATTCTTCTGTATACAAAACTTGTCAGCAGTTGGGGTATATCAGCTGTCACGCTCATTGTGCGGTAGTTCTCGCACATATCAGTCCTTGTTACCTTCGGAAGTGTGTTGATGATACTCTCCTGAAAGTCTGATGGTACGTCACCAACTTCTCACATTCTACACATCAGCTTGAATTGTCGCTGGGTTGTTACTAATCCCAATGGTTATAGAAACTGCGATGAAATGTTACGTATCTTTTCTGCCTTATTTGATCTCAAGCTTTCCAGAGCTCTTTTAAATTCTGACACGAATACTAGATCCTCTATGTCTTCCATATTGACTCCAATCAATTCTTTATCACGTCGTCAGACAGGTCTCCTCCTTATGGAACCCTACGATGTACACAAACCAACTCCCATTTCAGTCTTAATTACCACCACTGCTTTTAATTTCACTGAAGGTTTTTTTTTTTACTTTTCTGTATGCTGAGTGAATACTTCAGATTATCATTTCTATTTCAGTTTCTTCACTTTTGTCATCCAGCCATTTTGCGTTGACATTCCTGCACTTCCTGTTTGTTACATGCCTAAGGGTTTTATGTTGCTATATTCCTGTCTTGCCCTGAGCGTTTTTGTGTTTCTTTCTTCCGACGATCAGTTGAAGTATTTCTTTTGTTACCTTCCTTGTACCTATATCTGTCTGTCCATCGTCTGTGATCGCCGTTTTTACTGATATTCACTCCCCTACAGCTGAACTGCCTGTTGTGGCCATCCTTACTTTCAGTATCCACATCCAAGGCGAGCTTCAAACGAGTCGCATGATTCCTCAATACTTCAGTATCCCGTTTCCATGCACAGTGACTTTTCCGGATGATTGTCGTAAATTTCAATCTACACTTCTTCATTGCTAAATGGTGAGATGAGTCCATTGTTACATTTCTGTACCGCCTACAACCCATATCCGATTTCAGAACCTCTATCTGACTACTATTTAATCCAGTTCGAATCTTCCCCGCCTTTTTCCAAGCATTCCTCCTCTTCCTTTAGTAATAATTGAACAGGAAATTCGCTATTATCATCTGAAATTTATGACGGCATTCAATTAATTTTTCTCCTCTCTCTCTCAATCCCATGCAAGCCAATAACCATTTCCTCTATTCCTTTCCCTGCAACTGCGTTCGAATCCCCCACGATTATCAGATTTTCATCCCCCTTTACATACTAAATTACCTGTCCAATATCATCATATAATATCTGTGTGTCATATTTTGCTTGCGACGGTGGCGTGTATAGCTGAAATATCATTCTCTGTCTTGGTTTTCTAAGGAATTTGATGAAGACAGCCGAATCACTGAACCATTCACAGTAGGTCACCCACTGCCCTACTTTCCAATTCATAACGAATCCTACTCCCGTTATACCACTTTTCACTAGTGTTGATATTAGCCTGTATTCATACGATGAGAAAACTTTATTTTCTTTCCATCTCACGTTACTGACCCCCCACTATATTCTCGACTGGTCCTCTGCATTTCCGTTTTTAGATTTTCCTACTTTCGCCTTTCGTCAAACTTCTGACATTCCGCACTCGTAGTCATTGAACGTTATCCCATATTTGGGTATTCCATCTTTTTCTCACGGTCACTTCCCCATTTCAGTCCCCTCCTAGAAATCGGAATGGGGTATTAAACCGAAATATTTTGCTAACGGAGAGATCACATAACACGTTTTCAGTTACAAGCCACATAACTTGTGGAAACACATTATGTGCCTTTATTTCAGTGTTTCCATTGCCATCTGCCTCTTTATGCCGTTGATCACTACTGATTCTTCCGCATATCAGGAGCAGTTTCCCATCCAACGGGGTGCAGAAACATAGACACATCACACAACACTGCCCGCCTAACACTGAAAAATTTAATCTCAATAAATCGTTTTTCAGACAGTCCTCCAAGAATACGCCCTCTTAGTAAATAACTACCTTCGCGTATGTACGACTCGAATGTGACCTCTGAAAAGTATTAAAAGGCCGAGTGAAGTGCGATCATTGATCTCCGCTGCATTTATGGTGAGTCCTTCTACACAGACTTAATGCTGGTGTACAGCGTGGACGACCAAGCGAAGGCATTCCCTCGGGCGCCAGGTACCAAGCGGGTGGTCTGCAGGTATTTGTCATCGTGAGGCGCCCGCCAGGGAAGCTTCCAGGTAAATACAGCCCGACTTCACTCATTCCACTGTTTCCCACAGCTCCCACACAGACCGCAAACCTCGCATGCAGCTGACGTTACTCGAAACATGCTCTATACACGCTTGATCTAAATAAGTCACACTGAACAGTTTAAGGGACGCCATAAATTACTTACTTTATGTGATAAACGAAAGTAAAGGCACTTTCTGAGCAAGTGCAGCCACAAGTACAATCATTTTTTCTGCACCAAAAATTTTCTTATAAATAATATAGGTTGTAAGAGTCGAGGGACATGAAAGGGAAGCAGTGGTCGGGAAGGGAGTAAGACAGGGTTGCAGCCTCTCCCCGATGCTATTCAGTCTGTATATTGAGCAAGCAGTAAAGGAAACAAAAGAAAAATTCGGAGTAGGTATTAAAATCCATGGAGAAGAAATAAAAACTTTGAGGTTTGCCGATGACATTGTAATTCTGTCAGAGACAGCAAAGGACTTGGAAGAGCAGTTGAACGGAATGGACAGTATCTTGAAAGGAATGTATAAGATGAACATTAACAAAAGCAAAACGAAGACAATGGAATGTAGTCGAATTAAGTCGGGTGATGCTGAGGGAATTAGATTAGGAAATGAGACACTTAAAGTAGTAAAGGAGTTTTGCAAATTTGGGGAGCAAAGTAACTGATGATGGTCGAGGTAGAGAGGATATAAAATGTAGACTGGCAATGGTAAGGGAAGCGTTTCTGAAGAAGAGAAATTTGTTAACATCGAGTATTGATTTAAGTGTCAGGAAGTCATTTCTGAAAGTATTTGTATGGAGTGTAGCCATGTATGGAAGTGAAACATGGACGATAAATAGTTTGGACGAGAAGAGAATAGAAGCTTTCGAAATGTGGTGCTACATAAGAATGCTGAAGGTTAGATGGGTAGATCACACAACTAATGATGAGGTATTGAATAGAATTGGGGAGAAGAGGAATTTGTGGCACAGCTTGACTAGAAGAAGGGATCGGTTGGTAGGACATGTTCTGAGGCATCAACGGATCACCAATTTGGTACTGGAAGGCAGCGTCGAGGGTAAAAATCGTAGAGGGAGACCAAGAGATGAATACACTAAGCAGATTCAGAAGGATGTAGGCTGCAGTAGGTACTGGGAGACGAAGAAGCTTGCACAGGATAGAGTAGCATGGAGAGGTGCATCAAACCAGTCTCAGGACTGAAGACCACAACAACAACACTATCTGTACTGCCCATTTCTACAGAGTAACATCGTGAGCAAATTTCTGTAGCCCATAGTAATCAGTATTGTTTCAAATTATGATTTTTGTGTTATAGTTATAATAATAGTAGTTCATGCTCTTGTGGGCCAGATTTTGTTAGTTGGTTCACATGTCCTTCTGCATTTGTTCACTGTACTTTATAGTATTTTCACCAACAATAAGAGTTATAGTGAGACATGTGTCCTGCTGCGTGTGTTGGTCGTTCTATGTTCTGCCTAAGGGTTAGCTGTTGTGTTGTGTGCTAGGGCAAGTTACTGTATAATATTGAGAGTAACTCTCTTAGAGGAGCTTAGTTAGGAAATGAAGTTTAGTTAGTTTTCTTCGGTGATGTTCATTTCCGCTTTCCTATAAAACTTGATACCGCATTGCCTAATTAAGCTGGTGGTCGCATGTTAGTATAATTACAGTCTACTTCCGTATACGTAGAACGTCAAATCGAAACCTATTTGCTTTGCTGTTGTTACTGTTTCAGTTACTTTGCGAGTACGAAATGTTAGTTCGATTTCTTGTCGTTGCCTACAATAACGGTCAGGCTAAATCTCTTCACAGAAGTTTAAAATTATCAGAGTTTGTAAGGGCTGGTAGTGTTACATCACCAAAAAAGTGAAAGAGGTAGTTAAAAGACATTTATTTAAAAAGGTAACAAAGCCTAGGTCTTCAATAATGCGTGCAACAGACATAAGGATTAGTTAAGTGGATCAGATTATGTGCTGATAAGAAAAGTGATCACTAAAACAGCTCTGTCACATTGTAACATATGTCACCAACGTAATACATTTTGGAAGAAACATCTTACACCCAAGTCCAGAGGTGTTGTGACCCTAATTTATCTCCATCTTCCGCAGCTCTACGTCTCACTGATCCTGGAGGAATGTTCACTCAGGTGTTCAGAGGGGTAGAAGCGAAGACCCGAAGATGTGACAGTGGTGCGTCAGTGTGATCGTGGTCCTCCAGTCCGCTGCCAGAGAAAAATATGGAAATACAAAAGGTATGTAATTATTTTTGTGTTATTAATTAGTCTGTTTCTAGTATTTACAAACACAAGTGTTCTGCACGTTAGAAGTAACCGACTGAGTCAGTGCACTTTTTATTAAGACACTGGAGTCGGATTCTGGAGGTTGGAATGCCACGCTGATTTAGGTTTTCCTGGTTTTCACTTTTGGCAAATGCAGGCTCATTCTTTGACCAAGGCTGCGGCCAACCATCTGTTCCTTCCTCGTTGAACGCAAGTTTATAAATATTCACTCGTTAGTAGTGTTCTGTATCTCAGGCGATAAAAAAGGAACCCTTATAAGATCACTTTGTTTTCCGTCCCTGTGTCTGTCTGTCGGTTTGTCTGAACCACTTTTTCTCAGGAAAAAGTACAAAGATGAATTTATATCAAAACCAAACTCTGTAATCCATTGATGGAGTAAAAAATTTAAGGTTCTAAGTAAGTGCAAACAAAAGATATTCTCATTCACGTCACATACTTTGGTTTTCGCTAACTGATTCATCAAAAGTTACTGGGACCTTCGCGCTGACCTAGAACCATGAAATTTTGCAGACAGTTGCGTTTCACAGAAAACGTAATGCAAAAAGTCGAAAGTTGTTAATTTGTAATTGTATGACACGAAAATCAATTTTTTTATTCGTTATCCGTCTGTCTATATTCTGTCTAATAAAACCCCTTTTTAACAGAAGAGGGTAGACTATGAAGTTGAAATTTATGTCACACTCAAGATCTACAGGCCCTCGGTGTCCTAAAAATTTTTACGTTTTGAGTCAGTGTCATAAAACGATATGGCCATTTACGTCACATTGTTTGATACTTGCAAACACTCGTGAAAACCTAAAGAGGAGGCCCTACTTCCCCTTGAACTCTAATCATGAAATTTGGTAAGACAGAAGTTTTCGCAGTACATGTAAGGGTAAAAATCTGAAAATTTTTAATCTGTAGTTAAATAACACCAATAAACACTATTTTTTCAATCTTTATCCATTTGTGTTCTGATAGTCTGTTAAGACCATCGTTCCCCGGAAATTAGGATAGCATTCGTGTATTAGATTGAAACTCAAAGTAAAACATTCTCTAAAATCTTGGTACCACCGGGTATAATATCTTGTATCGATATCGATAAAAGGCAAAATAGTCGAGTTTCTCGATTAGCAGTACGGATGAACTATCTAGATACTTAATTATGTTTGTACAGAACCCTCAGACGGCGAATCCTATTCGCAATTGGCAAATTTTTTTGTATATGACTTGCATTTTTCTCATGTTATGTTTACAAATTCTACATTACTGTAAGACAGCGCTTGGATGGATAAATTATTAATCATTATATTAATTTCATGTGTAACACCTTCTTACTATTAACTGACGTCATATGTTCGTCGTATTTGATTTTGCTTTATAAGATTCCACATCATGCTCAAGCGTTGTGATTGGCTACAGACATTCACCACTGAGGTTGTCAGATGATCAGATGGTACGTGTATTCTATTGTGTACAAGGGTCAATGTTCCTGTATTTTAAAATTTCCACTAGAACGTTAGTTAGAAGCTTTTTATAATTCATACGTAATTAGTTTGGTCATTTACATGATGACTTCTCTGTGAATAATACGTAATCTAATGACAAACATATTCAGAATTCCCTGCATAGTGGTGTTTTGGTTCTGAATTGTTTTACAGTTCCAAACATTCGCGATTCCAAAATGCCTACCTAACACGACCAGTAAACAATTGCGGCATGGTTTGTAATTCACAGCGATGTTGTTTAGCAACGATCCCTGGGAACGTTCGCAACAATGCACAGTCGGTGGAAGGGGCATGTGTCGTTGCCTAGCAATATTGCGATTTCTGCCGAAGCTATATCGGTGTCGTTACGAAATCGTGCGCTTACTAAAACAGAGAAGTAGCTATCGATATTCTTTTGTGAAGTGATAGACCTTTTCTTACAGCACAAGAGCAGCTGTCAAAACCTCATTGTGAGCTTCTGAGCTTCGCAAGAAGTCTTAGCTCCAGTTTTGAGGGCAAGAGAGGACCCAAGTGCTAACAGGTATGATCCACGGTCTTGATGTCACTCAGTACTCGCCTTGCAGCACGTAATGTAGTGTAATTACAGTCACCATAACGCAGACCTTCTGTTTGAGCTTGTAAGTAGAGAATTAGTGTGGCACACTGAAGCTTTGTTTCCCAATGCTGATGCGAGTTGCCGACACCTGTTTGCTGCGTGCTCTCACTATCTGAGGTGAAACTCTCTGTGAGATTTTTATAGAGCAGCAATTACTGTCAGCTTGCTACGTAGTTAAAAAACGTCGTTGAATCTATTTGAGTAACATGGTTACTGCATATTGTGATGGTGTATAGGTCGTGGATTCGTGTATTCTAGAGTGTGTCGGAACCTTAATGGAATGAAGTAGTGATTCCTGTACAACATGTCATTTTTACCAGCGTAGTAATGATCAAGTGACATATACGTCAGGATGCATAATCAGCATGACGTCACAACCCAAAAAATATTTTAACAATTAATGAAAGAGAAATTTTTCATCATGTGAATTAGTAAGTGAATAAAAAAGTAGCACTTGTTACGAATACGACCCTCTGTCAGGGATTGATAATATAGTACAATTACCAGAGAGATACCGAAACGTATCGCAGAGAAAGCTGTACAGCAGTACAAGATCTTTCTTTCTAGAGCGTAACGGTATTACTTCTGACCCATAGCACGGACTGAAAAACGCAACCAGCGAAAATGCGAAATCGAATATCCGTATAGAGCAAATCGAAATGTACTACAAGAGGTGATGTCACAGCAAGGCATTACTATTACGTCACTGGTGAATGCTGCCTATACAGTTGCATCGCAAATTCCCCTGGATCTGTTTCATGTTGCCAAATTACCATCAGGTTTTCCCCGTGTCGGTTACATATCGATACTATCCGGTATTTTTCTATCTTCGCGTATTGTCATTTTCTGCCATCTGTGAAGTGGTAGTCGAGTTGAACTCTGCATGCCGGTGCGTTGAGTCATGCTGAGCACACACAACTAGTCAATCCCTGGGATTTTCAAGATAATTTCCGGTAAATTTATTACACCGCACGTGTAAGACTTTTGCCCACACGGTGGTGAGCACTTCATATGAACTTTCGGTCGAATTTCTGCTGCGAAATTCAGTGCGCTCTGTTCGTCAACGGGATCTATAGCGCTGTTGACATTGGTGGAGGTTGGCGTCGTGTTCCTTGACTTCAGGAAGGCGTTTGTCACGGTCTAGCACTGCCGGTTAGTGCGAAAAGTGTGATCTTACTGAGCATCGGGCCAGAGTGGTGACAGTATTCAGCACATCCTCGCAGTTAGAACTTAACATTGTCGATCTTAACGGAAAGAAATGTACAGACGTAAAGGTAATTTCTGGAGTAGAGGGAAATGTGACAGGACACACTGTGACTGCTTTCAGTCTATATAAATCATAGAACAGAAAGCGTCCGGATCTCTTGAAGACTGTTGCAGATGGTGCAGTTGTCTATAAGAAAGTAGCATCGCCAGAAGACGGTATCGATTCAAAATGATGACTCATAGAAAGATGATGGATCTGCTGTCTCTGGCAATTGACCACGAAAGTAGATAAATGTAACACATTGCGCAACTATAGAAAAAGAAATCTACACTAATGATGACAAATTGCTGAAAACAACATATACCGTAAAACATTTAGCAGTAACTATCAACAGCGACCTCATGTGGAAACGACCACTTGAAACAAATGTAAGGAATAACAGGTGCCAGAGTGAGATTCATAGGAAGAATATTAAGCGAATGTAACTCATCTAAGATCCAAATGGCTTCCAAGGCGCTTCTTCGCCTGACTCTTGTTCATCATCAGTGTGCTAACAGGTACGCCACCTCGCTCGGTACTATCTGCGAACATATTTCATAATTTGCGCAAAACGAACCTGCAGCTCCTGGTTTTCGTTACGTGTTCATTTTCAAATACGGGGATCGCTAATGACGCACTTAATTCCTACTGCACATATTCCAACAACAGTTTAATAGCTTTAAATTCTGTCTTTCTGCTTTTTATGCACGCTTACAGAATGCAGAATTCATACCATCATACACTGGACCTTTTTCTTTCTTAGGAGGAAAATTTTGAGCTCGAACGCTCAGAACCGCACGAAACCATGCTTAGAGTTAACACTCGGCCATAAGAACAACAGCGGTCTGTGTCATTTCCATGGAAAACTGCTAGCGCCATCAGATGGTCACGCGCAGTAGCTCCACTAGCAAGTGCTCGACTTTTGTGAATGGTACAGCTGCACTACGAATGTGTCTCTTGGAGTGTTCGCATGCGCGGTGCTATGTATACTGTGTACAGGGATATCATGAATACTACGAATGTGATCCAAATATGAGGGAGAATGTTGCAACGTACTGAATACGGAAATGAAATCGGGATCGAGGACAGAGAGTTCGCGGATGTATTGTATAACATAATAATTCATAAACATAGTGGGAACGACACAGAAACACATGACTTCACGGTTGATAGTCTACTGATTTTGAGGAGGAGGATGAACCTGAACCTGAGGGTGGGTGTTGAAGCAGTAGCCGATGTTCATCTCCAGAGCAACAGGAGTAGTCCGCTCAGTGTCAGTACAAACTGTCTCCACCCAAACAGTCAAGCCCCAGCCTATTAGAATATCCTGATGACAGCGTACTGAAGAAAACTGATGATCACTATTAAAATCGTGGCTTCCGTTCCCACAGCTAACTAATGAGGTGCTAGAAGTGCATATAAAGTAAATCAAATTGCAGAGTAAATTTAAATTATGTGTCTTATAAAGTCAAGCAAGATCTCGTTTTGAAGGAAGCAGACTGCCGTCATTATAAACTATAAAAGAGCATGTAATATTGTAATTTGATAGCGCATGGTTATATGGGTCTACAGTTCACTACTGAGATACACAGATGTGGGTGCTAGGAGCGTTTAAAATGGTTGACTTGGTCTATTTGAAAGCTTCTGCTTCTTTTATCTAAAATCTTCTGGCTGGATATGGCGTTTCATCCAGGTATATTATAACATTTGTCACCTGTAAGGAAATAGACTACGATAGTAGTATACGTCAGAAAGCACAACAGTTTCTGGAGGAAGTGAACATGTTTATGGGAGAGCAGGATGGAGAAAGAACGTGTTAGCAACAGTGACCAGAGTCATGTACTGTGTGAAATGTCTTCATTATCAACACTGTCTCACAAAGCAGAAAAAATTACCACTAGTGTGTTGCAATCTGTACGTAGCTCTATCCAAAGCTACACAATTGATGTGGCTTCATCAATGACAGGCAGCCTAGCAAACAAATTACATCTGTTTTCAAGAGCCACAAGGTACTTTAGGCCCACGTATTTCAAAGAAACTATAAACAAGCTGCCCACAATACATTGGTGTGGAGGCAAGCAAAAGTGGAAGAATGACAAAAAAACACATGAAACGTTTTATACCTTCAGATCTCGGCGAACATGTGGCAAGTGAAAAGAGCCTATTGCTGTGTGATTCCGGGTCAGGTCATAGAGATCATATTCTCCTAGATGCATGTCTTCCAGACAAAGGTGTTGTGCTGAAGATATTGCCCCGAAAACAACAGAATGTTGCCAATCCCTTGATGTTTACTACTTTGGCAATATAAACTCTGTATCAGTAGAACGACTAATACTCTAAGATTACACCGTGCCAAACCCCAAGTGAAAATATGTGATCGTTATTTCGTCATCAAACTTCACTCTGTGATTTACGATCAATATTCTGCGCTGAAGTATATTCCTATGTTGGAATACGCTTGGCGAATGGCAGGTTATGACACTGACATACCCATATCATCACACGCAAATGTAATTAGTGTGATATTAGGCTGGATGAATGCGAAAGTGGTTTTGAATGTAAAAATACGATTTTAGTGTGTTGTGTACAGTGTGTACACTTCAACATTTTGCTTCATCCAAATCCCGCATCTGCACTTTGTGGACTAATACAAGCACGAACAGTGTAAACATCTCAAGAAAGGCACATATTTACATTCTAAATAACTTTCGCATTCAACCAGTCCAGTATCAAAAGCCACAGTAGTTATGTTGCGACTTGCATGTTTCGCCCTTTTATAATTACTGTAATCAGAGGGTTTATCGCACTGTTGATTGAAAATGTAAAGATTCGCGGACGTCATTGAATTATATGTAATTCCACTCCTATGTCATTGATATCTTGTTACTTTGTTTCTCCCTATTAAAATATAACTTTTTTAGTGTTATTTTAAGCACGGTTATGTGCGGTTCCGAGCGTTCCATGTCAAAGTTGTTTGTTATTAGTACTGATTGGATTTATTGAGCCCATCTGTAGTGATTGCATCTACATACTCATTTCCATCTGCTGTTTACTCTACTGCTCAGGTTTTTCGTTGCTATTTAGCCCAGACGTCAAAGCAGATCACTGCCTCTCAAATACAGTGGTAAAGTTTGTAATGTCTTCAGAAGGAGTAGCAACGCCGCTACTCATATGGTCGACGGTGTCTCACAAGACGAAATTCCCATCGCTCCCCTCTCAGAGTGAGTGGTACGATGACCCATTGGACAGCTCGGCAAAAACTGAACACAGATCATGCACGATAACACGAAAGAGGTTTACTGAACTGTGAAAAGAAACAAATTAGAAGTATTGAACGTTCCTACGACATGAAATTCAATATACACGAACTTTACGGAGCAGTGGCGTCGTGGTTAAGAGGTAACGGTGTTGGACTATAATGCGAGCATGCTGTGTTCAAAGCTCATTCATGCTACTTTTTTTTGTTTTGTTTTAACCGTTCGCTCTATTCAAATTTGTATCTGCGTCATGGTGTAACGTCCGTTTGCAACAGCGAGGTCTTAGAAAGGGACCTACAATGACAGTTGATTCTACAAAACTATTTTATGAGCAGTCGAAAAGAAGTTGCTTTCGTAGGAACCGCATACGTTTGATGACTAGGTGACAAAGTAAGAAAATCCTCCACCGGAAAATACGTCTGGCGCGGCATACACAATGTTAGTGGAAGTACGTATGTCACGTGATAGGAATGTCATACTGACGCACCTAATGCGTACACCTGGTTAAGTGAGTGAGACCTATCCACCGTGATGTCATGTGTTTCTGTGTCGTCCCCATTATGTTTCTGAATTATGCTTGCCATATGTAGGTGTTTGTATGAATGTGATCACATCCAAAGGAAATGATAGAAACATAGCAGTTTTTCACATAAGGCGCAACAAATGAACTGAACAGTTTCACAATCATACAGTTTCTCTGTGCTCTCTCATTACAAATATTTTTAACCTTTTTGAAGTTACGTACCGTGTTCAAGTTTTGACTCTTGAATTTCTTTTTTGTTACATAGTCCACAGCCATTTATTTGGTGTTTTCATTACTAAGAGACTTTTGCATGATATCTCGCCTACTCTCACTATTCATCGCGTTTACTTGCGACGGTAACGTATTCTTACCACATGACACATATTCTATAACCACTGATAGTATGACAAGTGCCAAGATTACAGAAAGAAGACAATCATTTAAATGACCGGACGGACAGTTCGTAACGCTGTGAAAGCAAAAGAAGTCCCGATGATGCTTTGAACCCGGTTGGTTCGGTTTGCAGCGTATCACCATGGCCTCTCAACCACGATTCCGCGGCGTTTCAACTTTGTTCGATATTGCACTAGTCGAACTTGGACCATTCTCACTTTCTATTTTGCCTTTTTTCACAGTTTGGTTTGCCATATACCTGTTTCAATGCTTAAGCTGTGTTCACTTTTAGACAGGATACTCGCTGGGCGTCTTTAAGACAAATTCTGAGGGGGGTGTGATGGGACTTTCCCCTGTCAGTAACAAGCGGGATAGAGAGCCCCGCGAGTGTAGGGAACTCGCCGTGTGAACTGAACTACGCAAATCGGAGCGTCCGAATCCACGTAGATACGTGCCCGGCAGTCAACCCAGCACGCGGCTTCCCCTGGTGACTAACCCCTGATCACACGGCAGCTCTCCGCACGAAGCGGCTGCTCAACTCCGCCACAGTATTGGCCCGCTGGCGCGCTCTGTCTACTGACGCTCAGAAGTAATCTCTCCGGTCATGGGGTCTGCCCATAAGGCACCACGTGCGCGCTCTTCAAGGCAGATTTCTCAGCTACACCGCTGTTATATCGATGCCAGCTCATCTGCCTTGATAGTGATGTGCGCTGTCGCGGATACTGAAAGGTCTTTGACACGAGAACTGTTAGCAAAAGTAGTTCTAAGATTCCCACATTCTGTAACCGTTATGCGACATGTAACCCAGAAGTTGAGACCTGAACGGACAATCATTTGCTGCAGTACCTCGACGCTTAAAGTATAACTGCAGATTGTGACTCTTAACGTGAGTTTACACCTGTACGCCTTGCAGCTTGTCGCCGTGCGGCTGCTGCTCGCCGCACACGCCAACGCAGGCACGCAAGCACGTACGTACCTCTTCCTTAACATGTGCGTGAGAGTGAGTCCATGGTATTTTCGTTCCTGCAACAACAGAGTTTTTAACTGTTTTCTGTGCCACGGGGGAACAGCGTCACATCTTTTAAAAGTGTGTAGAATATACACTCCTGGAAATTGAAATAAGAACACCGTGAATTCATTGTCCCAGGAAGGGGAAACTTTATTGACACATTCCTGGGGTCAGATACATCACATGATCACACTGACAGAACCACAGGCACATAGACACAGGCAACAGAGCATGCACAATGTCGGCACTAGTACAGTGTATATCCACCTTTCGCAGCAATGCAGGCTGCTATTCTCCCATGGAGACGATCGTAGAGATGCTGGATGTAGTCCTGTGGAACGGCTTGCCATGCCATTTCCACCTGGCGCCTCAGTTGGACCAGCGTTCGTGCTGGACGTGCAGACCGCGTGAGACGACGCTTCATCCAGTCCCAAACATGCTCAATGGGGGACAGATCCGGAGATCTTGCTGGCCAGGGTAGTTGACTTACACCTTCTAGAGCACGTTGGGTGGCACGGGATACATGCGGACGTGCATTGTCCTGTTGGAACAGCAAGTTCCCTTGCCGGTCTAGGAATGGTAGAACGATGGGTTCGATGACGGTTTGGATGTACCGTGCACTATTCAGTGTCCCCTCGACGATCACCAGTGGTGTACGGCCAGTGTAGGAGATCGCTCCCCACACCATGATGCCGGGTGTTGGCCCTGTGTGCCTCGGTCGTATGCAGTCCTGATTGTGGCGCTCACCTGCACGGCGCCAAACACGCATACGACCATCATTGGCACCAAGGCAGAAGCGACTCTCATCGCTGAAGACGACACGTCTCCATTCGTCCCTCCATTCACGCCTGTCGCGACACCACTGGAGGCGGGCTGCACGATGTTGGGGCGTGAGCGGAAGACGGCCTAACGGTGTGCGGGACCGTAGCCCAGCTTCATGGAGACGGTTGCGAATGGTCCTCGCCGATACCCCAGGAGCAACAGTGTCCCTAATTTGCTGGGAAGTGGCGGTGCGGTCCCCTACGGCACTGCGTAGGATCCTACGGTCTTGGCGTGCATCCGTGCGTCGCTGCGGTCCGGTCCCAGGTCGACGGGTACGTGCACCTTCCGCCGACCACTGGTGACAACATCGATGTACTGTGGAGACCTCACGCCCCACGTGTTGAGCAATTCGGCGGTACGTCCACCCGGCCTCCCGCATGCCCACTATACACCCTCGCTCAAAGTCCGTCAACTGCACATACGGTTCACGTCCACGCTGTCGCGGCATGCTACCAGTGTTAAAGACTGCGATGGAGCTCCGTATGCCACGGCAAACTGGCTGACACTGACGGCGGCGGTGCACAAATGCTGCGCAGCTAGCGCCATTCGACGGCCAACACCGCGGGTCCTGGTGTGTCCGCTATGCCGTGCGTGTGATCATTGCTTGTACAGCCCTCTCGCAGTGTCCGGAGCAAGTATGGTGGGTCTGACACACCGCTGTCAATGTGTTCTTTTTTCCATTTCCAGGAGTGTATCTGTCAATTGCCGTCGATACTACTCCTTTGAATTTGAACCACGTCTTCTCAACAATTAAATAGTCAATTTAGAAGGAGTGGAAACCTTATCTTACGAATGCGTCAAACGAATTTTTGTCAGCTATTTTAAACATATTTTGCGTTAGTTTTTTGTTGCTTTGGGCGTTACGGTATTCAGTCTTGCTACAAGGTCTTTTTGATCACTTATCTCTGTATCCGCCATAATGCTACCTATTTCCTTAAGACAGTTTTATCCTAAGATGTTAAGTGTGTTTTCGCAACCATTTACATTTGAATTAAGTGTTCAAAATAACTTACGGAAAAAGCATTCAGTACGATTTCGGGCGACGTTTTATGCTTACCACCGAATTTAAACAGTTATTTTCACAACGTGTCGAGGGTAGATTGAAGTCGCCGCCAACTATAATTGTTTGAACGAGACACCTTCTTGAAACGATTTTTCAGCAACTCCAACATAATGGAGAGTGATGGGAGGGGGGAATGTGGGGGGAAGAAAGGCCGGCAAAAGTAACGTGTTATTAATTTATTCTCGTTGTCAAGTATAACCTTTATTCATACTAACTCATAGGAACTATATACTTCAATTTCAATATTCAGAGAACTACTTCTGTCAGCAATAAACACTCCACCACCCACTGTATTTAACCTATCATTTTTGAGCACGGTTACCTCCCTTGTAAAATTTCGGCTGAACATATAGCCAGCTTTAGCCAACTCTTTGTACCTAATAATTCGACCTTCACTTCTTTGTATTAGCGCTTGGAGGTCTGGTTCTTTCCAACACAGCAACGAAAATTTACAAATACAGTACCGGTGTTTTCCCGGTTTGCTGTGGTCCTCTGTTTGACCTGCACGCTTTTATACTGACACCGTTTCTGTAGGTGCAAATCGATGAATCTGCGCCCTTAATTGCCGCAGAAGCGTCTGAACATCTGATTCAGGTCCTGTCGAAGATGCTACAAATGATGATCTCCACTTTCATATCGCAAGTAAAACTTGCAGCCTTTATCACTACATCTAGTCGCCCAGGACCTGAGAGAACCTCTTCTGATCAAAAGCGAAACACATCATTAGTGCCAACATGAATCACCACCTGTAGTTAGCTGCACCCTGTGCTCTTCATGGCATCAGTAAACACCCTATCCGCATCTGAAATGGCTCCTTCCGGTATCCATACGGAGTGCAGACTGGATTTCTTCCCCTCTTTGCTAGCCATACCCAAAGTGAAATTCGTCCTAGTCCGGAAGTTTTTCTTTTCTCTTTGCTGCAACCGAGCGCGTCACTTGTTGACCCGGTTTTGCTGTTCTTTCTCGGTTAGCCTGCAAAAATAACGTTCTGCTTCAGTGTGTATCTGTTTGTGCTACAACCCACTACAAAATAACGTGTGTTCGAAGCGGCTGAACACAAGTGACTCCAGACTTTCGTAAAATTCTGGGGGCACTACACTATCCAGGGTGGCCACAGGACGTGGGACATACTGGACGTACGTTCCATCTCCAGTTCCAGCCCCTCACGGTGACGCCCGTTGGTACCGGCCTCAAGCTGTGTGACCAGCACCACTTGGAGCTGTGAGCGAAGAGTGCAAAACTTAGCTCGCACCTGTACACAGCAGTCATAGTCAGTATCCATTCCAAAGACGACGGAGATATACTCTAGACAATTAGGAAAACACGAAACTGTGCCTGGTAAATATACAATCATGTATGATATTTTAGAGTTAAAACTAAACAGCAGAGGGGAAATTCCAAATAAGTCGCTTCTTCTAACAAGGGAACCTCCCCATCGCACCCCCCTCAGATTTAGTTATACGTTGGCACAGTGGATAGGCCTCGAAAAACTGAACACAGATCAATCGAGAGAACATGAAGAAGTTGTGTGGAACTATGAAAAAAATAAGCAAAATATACAAACTGAGTAGTCCATGCGCAAGATAGGCAACATCAAGGATAGTGTGAGCTCCGGAGCGCCGTGGTCCCGTGGTTGGCGTGAGCAGCTGCGGAACGAGAGGTCCTTGGTTCAAGTCTTCCCTGGAGTGAAAAGTTTACTTTCTTCATTTTCGCAAAGTTATGATCTGTCCGTTGACTGTAACAAGTTTAGTGTCCGTGTTTTCCTGTTCTCTCGATTGATCTGTGTTCAGTTTTTCAAGGCCTATCCACTGTGCCAACTTATAACTAAATCTGAGGGGGGTGCGATGGGGAGGTTCCCTTGTAAGAAGCTGTATGAACCCACAAACCAAAAGGTGTGCTTCTGTGTGCTGCTGCTAAAGCAGCTCAACTGAAGTTTCTAATAACTGTAGCTCGCTCTTCAAGCAGAACCAAACAACTGTTGCGATGCAAACAATGGTATTATGCACTATGCATCTGCAGTTGTTAGTGTTCAGTATAGTAGCTAATATTTCAGATATAACGTTGCAAGAATATTCTTCTGAAATGAACACATGACTTAAAGTAGTTGCACGTGTTTCATAGCTAATACGAGCTTCTAGTACTTCGCGAGTTTCCTCTTTAAACACAATCGTAGGAAACATGTTAGCAGTTGTGAGAGAGAACAAATATACTGAGGAAAAAGATCGCAACACCAAAAAATTATTAATGACGAGTAATGAAACTTCTGGAATGTATTCATGTAGGTAAATAATGTAGACGATTACCATTGCAAGATCACAGATTAATGTAAGCGCGCTGTAAGCCATAGGAAATGTCGACTGCTGGTACATTTATAAGCTGCGTGACCTCCAGTATGTTAAATGAAAGCATGAAAATGAGCAAGAACTGTGATGTGCAGGGAGGGATGTTTGTTGTGGGATGGAGTTCCTTACCTGCTGTACTTGGTCGGTCAGTACAGGAACGGTTAACGCTGTTTCTTGATGGCGCTGGAGTGACCGTCCGATGATGTTTCATATGTGCTGGATTGGAGACAGATGTCAACACTCTGTAGAGCCTGTTGAAATACAACAGCGGTAAGTGTGCGAGCGTTATCCTGTTGGAAAATGCACCCTACAACGCTGGTCATGTAAGGCAGCACTACAGGTCAAATCACCAGATTGATCACTTGAAATTTGGTTTCGTGGGATAACCACGAGAGTGCTCCTGCTATAATAAATATCGCACCAGAGACCATAACTTCACGAGTATGTCCTATGTGTCCAGCACGCAGACACGTTGTTTGCAGGGCCTCGAATGTTCAGCTTCTAACCAACACACGGCCATCGCTGGCACCGAAGCAGAAATAGAGCTCATTAGAAAATGTAACAGTCCTCCACCTTGCTTTCCAAGTCAAAATTGGTGGTGACTTGTGGTCAGTGGAATGCACGCTGCAGGGCGTGTGGTTGGGATCTCTCCTTGAAGTAATCCATTTCTAACTGATCGTTGTGTCACTGTGGTGGCAACTGCTGCTCATACTGCTGCTCATACTGCTGCTGCAGGTGCAGTACGCTGCGCCACAGCCATACGCCGAACACTGTGATCTTCCCTCTCGGTAGCGCCACGTCGCTGTCCGGTGCCCAGTCTTCTTGCGACCGCACACTCTCGCGACTAACGCTACCAGCAATCATGTACAGTGGTTACATTCCTGTCAAGACTTTTTGTAATATCGCAGAAGGACCATCCAGCTTCTCATGCCAACATCGTTCAAACTCAATGCGAAGGGCGCCTTTTAGACTTAAAGGTGTTATCGACTAGCATCAACTCACCGTGTCTATTCTGAAAGGTAACTAATGATTACGAACGTTAGAGCACCTTTAGAGCATGCATTAATAGCAAATCCATTTTGCATCCTCATAGTGGCGCTACTATCGACTAACGCCAAACTTGAATAGACATCATCCGTCCGATAGACTTTCTTGGTCTTCGTTTGCAGACTTAGACTCGGGATGGTATGACTACCAGTGTTTTACAATGCTTTTTGGATATGATTAGCCTATTGGTAGGACAGATGTAATATTTATTTTAATTTTTGGAGTTCGCTTCAAAAACAAAGAGTTATGTATGGTACTGTACAAAAGTCGTAGGGATTACGTCGCGCTATGAGGTGTCTTTTAACAAAGATGAAACTGAAGGTATTACTTGTAGGAACTTGCTTGTAGATCAGTAGTAAACTGTAACAGTTTCTTCCTTCGAAGTCACATGTTTCGCCACTTTGAGTATAACAAATCGTATCCTAAACAACACTGTTCAGTTAACAGCATGTTTTCTTAGTGAGAGAACAAATGTAAAACGGATATTTCCTAACAGATTAAAACTGTGTGCCGCACCAGGACTCGAATCTGAGACTTTTGACTTTTACTCAACCGACTGAACTAACCAAGCACGGCTTCAGTTCTACCAGTACCTCACCTGCTACCTTCCAAATTTCAATGACATTCTCTCGCTCATCTTGTGGCTCTAATGCTACTGGAACCAAGGAAATTGCGGACCCATGCCGTAGTCGTGGGCTGGAGGATTGTTTGCAGAATGAATTTTCACTATGGAGCGGAGTATGCATTGATCTGAAAGTAACATCGGAAAAGTAGGAGATGTTACATGTATTAAGATTGAACAGTAGTTCAAAATATTGGGGTACGTAGATTTAATAGTTATTGGCACATTGATCTGTGTGCTCGTGAGTTAATAATGAAAAATAGTTCACTTTTAACTGCATACAGATATCTGCTGGGAAATTGTGAACTGTCTGTCCGACCGCAGGGAACCAGTTAATGGTATGTGGTGGTTTCAGTGCAGATTTCCTAAGGAATTCCGATAGGAAAAATGATCTGGAAACCTTGTCTGGATCCTACAGTTTGATCTCCATAATTAACTTTCCAACATGAGTCTACCCATTCCACTACAACCGCATTTGAGTCCCCCACGACTGTTAGATTTTCACTTTCCTTTACGTACTGAATTAATCGTTGAGTGTCCTCATATACTTTCTCTGTCTCTTCATTTTCGGCTTGCGACGACGTTATGTATACCTGAACTATCGTTGTTGGTGTTGGTCTGCTGTGGACTCGGATGAGAACACCGGTATCACTGAACTGTTCACAGTAACCTACTCTCTCCCCTGCGTTCTTATTCATAACGAATCCTGCTCTCTATACACCATTTTCTACTGTTGATGATATTACCCTCTACTCATCTGACTAAAAATTCTTGTCTTCTTTCCATTTTACTTCGCTGGCACTCAGCATACAGGGTGTTTCAAAAAGAATATACGTATTACAAAGTATTATTTGGTCCAAACTATCGATCGCTGCTCCTCGGCTCGGCTATTGGAGAAACTACTACATGCCTAGTTTATATTAATATCCGCTAGATATCAGTTGTCTTCTGTTTTGCTTGGTAACCGTCATATGTTTAAAATGGCTGCTCCTCAGCAGAAATCATTTTCTGTTTTCGAGTTTGCGAAGTGCAATTGCCTCATTACACTGCAAAGGCGTTTCAGGCTGATATACCTAATTGATCCTCCGAATTGATGGAACATTCGCAGATGGTATAGACAGTTTCTAGGTACAGGATGTGGATGTAAGGCTCAGATAATAGACACAATGTTCAAATCTGGAGCCTACAGAACCCACATGCAGCCATTGAACATGTACGAGATACGCCCAAAGTCAATATGTTTTGTGCAACATCCTGATTATCTGTTTATGGCCTATTCTTCTTTGATGGGAACACAGTTAACGGTCAGCAATATCTCGTTATGGTACAAAACTGGTTGTATCCGAAGCTGCACGAAGACAACTTCATTTTTCAACAAGACGGGGCACCCCTTCACTGGAGTCGCCAAGTACTTGAATATCTGAATGAAACTCTACCGAACCGTTGGAATGGTCGTCAAGGAGCTGGCGACTTAGCATGTCTCAGCTGGGCTTCTCGGTCATTGGATTAGACACCCTCTGACTTCTTGCTGTAGGGTTTCGTTAAAGACAAGATTTATATACCTCCACTCCCACAGAACCTGTAAGAGCTGAAGTCCCGGATCCGTACTGACGTGACATTAGTGACGAAGTATGGGAGGAATTTAAGGATCGATGTGATATTGTTCGTGTTGTTGATGGAGGACATATTGAACATCTGTAATTTGAACGTGAGTGCTTCGTAAATATGTGTGTAAAGTATCATATTCGTATGTCTTAAAGTTTAAAAACTTATGGATTCGAAATACGTATATGCTTTTTGAAACACCTTGTATTAGTTCTGAGCCTCGGTATTTCCCCTTTCAGAATTTTTATCTTACCAACCATACTGAAAACTCCTTACATTCCACGCCCCGTCTCGCAGAACTTCATATTTCCATTGGTTATTCAGTCTTTTTCTCATACGCACTTCACTCTTGGCAGTCCCCTCCCGGAGATCTGAATGGGGGACTATTCCGGGATCTAGTACCAGTAGAGAGGTCGTCATATCACTTTTCAATGACAGACCACAGATCCTGTAGACACCAACTATGTGGCTCTATGCAGTGGTTTCCATTGCCTTCTCCACCCTCATGGGGTTGATCATTGATGTTGCTTCCATCTTTAGGTGCAATTTGCCACCTCAAGGGTAAGCGAGAGCGCTGAATCTCCGTTCACTCTTCCGCCCTCTTTGACGATATCGTCGGCTGAATGAGGGTGCCTTCTCACACCGGAAGTATTCGGCCGCCACTGCAGATGACTTTTATTCAAAGTTTAAGCCGTGGCTGGGTTCGAACCCGGTACCTAGTATGTTTTGATTACCAACCAAAGACGTTGCCCCGTGACCCTGAGTGTACAGGGTACAAAATATACAAGATAAATGGCAGTATCATTTGACTGAATTGATTTAGAAGTTTAAAATTTTTACACTGTCACAGCCCTTAATACGTGACATGAATTTGAAGTTTATTAGTCTACTGATTCCTGAGAAAAAAGTTTGTTAAGAATCGGGCAGACAGGCACACAGATAGAGACGAAGATGGAGAACTAAGCCTTCCTATAAATGTTCCGTTATTGCAGATTGAGGCACGGAAACATAACTACAAATTTTCAGCATTTAGCTACGTCCCGTTTAGAAATTAATCAGTGACGCGAATGCAACATCACTCGTTCCACATTATTACTATTTGTCGCACAAAATGACCCATGGAATTTGAACTAACTAACCCTCTTGCAGGTTAAGTTTGGGAGCTAGGAGTGGAGGAGGGGAAATTATCGACCATGGTATCTCACCCACTCGGAAGAGTAAATATTAGAAGACGTGCAGTATGGAACTTTTCATTGACAGATAACTACACCTGATCAGTTTCTTGACCCAATCATACCTCGAGCTATGTACATAACAAATTGTTTCGATGAACGTTTTCTTTATTTTTTCAGCACACTAATTAGGGGCAAGCTGTACTCTGGTACGAAGTTACGTAGGCTTGGACTTGTCATGTTATGCCATATAGGTGATTTTCGTGTCAGTTATGACGTTACAAGAATAAGGACATTTATTTATTTGTCAAGTAAAGCCCAGCTGCCTGTTGTTACATAGCAGTTTGTACATTGTGTTATTTTATATTTTATATCATACAAAATCAGTATTATTACTATTACAGTTTTCCTTTGTCGAAAATTTTACGAAAGGATAAAATAAAAGAAAAATAGCAAGTAAGCATATATGTATAGTAAGTAAAGATGTATATACACAGTTTATTTAAATTTAAGGTTACCTTAGATAATGATAATTAAAAAGATACCTATTACATTGTGGATGTATTTTAAAGTAAAATGAAAAGCTTGTTTTATGTATGAAACAAGGGATGGCAGTTTGATTGAGATATGATGTGACAGTTCTTTCCTTTATACCTTCTACATGCATTTTTACATGTGTCACATATGTTGTGTTGACAGTGGTAGTACTTTATTTATACACTCCTGGAAATTGAAATAAGAACACCGTGAATTCATTGTCCCAGGAAGGGGAAACTTTATTGACACATTCCTGGGGTCAGATACATCACATGATCACACTGACAGAACCACAGGCACATAGACACAGGCAACAGAGCATGCACAATGTCGGCATTAGTACAGTGTATATCCACCTTTCGCAGCAATGCAGGCTGCTATTATCCCATGGAGACGATCGTAGAGACGCTGGATGTAGTCCTGTGGAACGGCTTGCCATGCCATTTCCACCTGGCGCCTCAGTTGGACCAGCGTTCGTGCTGGACGTGCAGACCGCGTGAGACGACGCTTCATCCAGTCCCAAACATGCTCAATGGGGGACAGATCCGGAGATCTTGCTGGCCAGGGTAGTTGACTTACACCTTCTAGAGCACGTTGGGTGGCACGGGATACATGCGGACGTGCATTGTCCTGTTGGAACAGCAAGTTCCCTTGCCGGTCTAGGAATGGTAGAACGATGGGTTCGATGACGGTTTGGATGTACCGTGCACTATTCAGTGTCCCCTCGACGATCACCAGTGGTGTACGGCCAGTGTAGGAGATCGCTCCCCACACCATGATGCCGGGTGTTGGCCCTGTGTGCCTCTGTCGTATGCAGTCCTGATTGTGGCGCTCACCTGCACGGCGCCAAACATGCATACGACCATCATTGGCACCAAGGCAGAAGCGACTCTCATCGCTGAAGATGACACGTCTCCATTGGTCCCTCCATTCACGCCTGTCGCGACACCACTGGAGGCGGGCTGCACGATGTTGGGGCGTGAGCGGAAGACGGCCTAACGGTGTGCGGGACCGTAGCCCAGCTTCATGGAGACGGTTGCGAATGGTCCTCGCCGATACCCCAGGAGCAACAGTGTCCCTAATTTGCTGGGAAGTGGCGGTGCGGTCCCCTACGGCACTGCGTAGGATCCTACGGTCTTGGCGTGCATCCGTGCGTCGCTGCGGTCCGGTCCCAGGTCGACGGGCACGTGCACCTTCCGCCGACCACTGGCGACAACATCGATGTACTGTGGAGACCTCACGCCCCACCTGTTGAGCAATTCGGCGGTACGTCCACCCGGCCTCCCGCATGCCCACTATACGCCCTCGCTCAAAGTCCGTCAACTGCACATACGGTTCACGTCCACGCTGTCGCGGCATGCTACCAGTGTTAAAGACTGCGATGGAGCTCCGTATGCCACGGCAAACTGGCTGACACTGACGGCGGCGGTGCACAAATGCTGCGCAGCTAGCGCCATTCGACGGCCAACACCGCGGTTCCTGGTGTGTCCGCTGTGCCGTGCGTGTGATCATTGCTTGTACAGCCCTCTCGCAGTGTCCGGAGCAAGTATGGTGGGTCTGTCACACCTGTGTCAATGTGTTCTTTTTTCCATTTCCAGGAGTGTAGTATTGATTATTTAGGATATAATGTGTTCCTTAGCATAATGTAACAGCGGGGATAGCGAGTTGATTTAAACTGCCATTATCAGCTATATCATGTGCGAGGGCTCGGTAAAAGCTTGGAGCCCATCAAACCAGATGCAACGAGAGACGAAGAAATCTCGCATATTCGGATAGTATTGCATACTATGAAATGGTATACCAAACAGCTACATAGGGAGTTACATTTTCAGACTGATTTTAATTAGTGCCGTAGAACTTTCGCTTAATTTTGCTATGTTTGTATGTCTATCCCGTCTTCACTTCTTGTGTGTGATGTAGCATCTGTGTTGTACCGGTTTCGTTTCCCGGGATTTTTCTCAGCCAGGGGACTGGATGTTTGTGTTGTCCACATCATTTCAGCATCATCGTCATCTTCATACGTGATAGTGGCTAGATTTAACAGCGTAAAAAATTGTACTGTGAAAAAATTGGCACTTTGTACGGGCGCTGACGACCGCGCAATGGAACGCCCCATAAACCAAACATCATATTAACTGTCCTACGTTGTGGTTTCCTAAACTGGGTCTTACGTGTCCTAGGGCATCTCAGACGAGCACTATGTGTTCATGTGTGCCTTTCTCACCACAGCCACAAGTGTGAGTTTATTTTATGCCAAACCTGTATGAGGCCGTGGTCTGTGAGATGGTGCACCATGCTTCGTTTTGGATTTATGGCACTTCAAATTCATCCGCTCTCCTATACAGGGTAAGAAAGAGTACACTCGTCTTCACTTATGCTCGTGTCCCATTGTCTCTGTCTAGCAGCCATGTAACAATTCTCCACTAGTTTAATTTCCGTTCTTCGGTGATGTCTTGTCCAGTTATTTCTCTTATTTTGTCGCAGCTTCCCCTCTGGAACCAGCAGGCAGCTGCTCTGTGTTGAATTGTACTATCCATAGGGTAAATCCGAGTACCACGCACAGTGCCTCAGTCGAGTTCTTGCTGAAAACCCCTGAGATTATGAATAGAACACTCCTCCAACAGTGCCTCACAATGTTTTTATGCGTACGTAAGCATAATCGATGTGCCCGAGCAGTAGGCACAAAACACTCAAAGAGTGCTCTGTAATATGTCCTCATTGTCTGAACGGTAGTCTGTGTGTTATCGTGTCCAGTCTTGAATGTTTATGCGTGAGTTTCGTCCCTTTCTTAATTGTCAAATGGTTCAAATGTCTCTGAGCACTATGGGATTTAACTTCTGAGGTCATCAGTCCCCTAGAACTTAGAACTACTTAAACGTAACTAAACTAAAGACATCACACACATCCATGCACGAGGCAGGATTCGAACTTGCGACCTTAGCCGTCGCGCGATTCCAGACTGTAGCGCCTACAACCGCTCGGGCATCCTGGCCGGCTCTTAATTGCCAGTCTGGCATGTTGTTTAAAGTATAAATGTCCGTCAATATAATTGGCAAGGAATCTTGTCACAGCTTTCCTTTTTTTAAATACATTGTTTAACTTTATATTTGGATATCTTTTCAGTATGCCTGTTATAAACACGTAAACCATTTTGTTTGTTGGTGTTACGAGTTTGTAGCTCGTGCACCATTCACCGATGAACGCAAGGTGCTGCGTGGCTTTGATCTCCAATTAATACCTGGCGTTTGAAGGTAACAGCGTACGCAGCCACCCCGATGGCCTGGCAGTTATCTTCTAGTGCATTCAGTAGCGGCTCTATGGCTATGTCCCAGAAAATCTGTCCGCATATGGATACTTGCAGACAACCCTTTCATATCTTCCTAATAATCTTTGGCAACCAGTGTTCCACTCCACTATCCGGTTTTTACAATAATCTCTAAGGATGTTGTACAGTGCCGGCGGAACATTAATCTCTCTTGCAAACAGCGCCGGTCACCAAATGTTGTCGAAAGCACCATCTGTGTCAGTTATGATTGCTGCTAAGTATTTGTAATGTATTGTCTATGTAATTTCTATGCCCCTGTTTACTGAGTCGTCGATGGATTTATGCGGTCGAAAACTAAACTTAAGTGGGCTAAGGCCGGAGAGGTGCCGGTGCCATTGAAGTCTGTCGCACAACAGTCTCTCCTGTATCTTTGCCAGAATATTAATGAGGCATTTGGCCTGCACGTCTCAGGGTCTGTCAGGTCTTTTTCCTCTGTTATCTTCATTATAACTGCATTTTTTGTCTTCCATACATTCGGTATGAGTCCTTCTACTAGAACATCATTCAGAACGTCTGTCAGGTATGGTACGATAAGCGGTGCAGCTTGTCGATGGTTTAGGGGTGGATGCCAATAATGTCCATAGCTATTTTGTTCTTTATTTTGTGTATTGCCAGTGCAACTTTCCTATGAGGAGATGGGATGGTGATACCTTCGTTTTCGTATTTGTCAAATTTTGTCTCCGAAAGCCGGTGTGAAGTTGGTTGTCCTGAATGTGGTCATCGTCAGGAAGTAGTTTGCGAGGAGATACTGTGCTGTGTATCTCCAGTCTCTTGTGGTAGTATCATCTGGTTTCTTCAGTGTTGATAATACTGTACGAGTCTTTATACGTTTAGTCTGCAGTTTTAACAGCTCCCCCCCCCCCTTCAAATGTTTAGTCCTAACGTATGTGTATTATGTGTCCCAGTGGTCTATCCTGGCCTTATTTGGTTTGTCCTTGTACCAAGTTTTAACGTCACGATTATATTGAAATCTAATTTTTATTTTCCGTGCTCCCGTGCTCTCTTCGACTGTTGGTAATATCGTCGTTTATCACGAGCGTCTTTCCTTAGTCTTATTAATAGTGCTGACCATGATGCCTCTTGTTTTGGTGCGTCGCGTGCTGCAGGTATTGCTCTAGCTTAGTGTTCTCTGTAAGACGTGTCTAAGAACGTGAGGTCTGTAATATAGTCTCTTGGGTGAGACATAAGGGAAACTCTTGAGTCCCGTGTCTCAGTTTTTGTCAGTTTGCTTTACGTAGCAGACACCTTGGGTATAGTAATCTATCTGTACCTGTGTCTGTGTGCGTTTTCGTGTGTATAACTGTTCTGTTATAACCACTGAGTATTCTCTTATCGAGCACCTGCCAATTCGCTACCTGTATTAACAGTATTTTCCAGAGAAATGTCTATGTAGCTGCCTACTCCACTATTTCCGTGGTAAGTGGGCTGCTGGCCTGATTTGTTTAAAGCGAGAAGATTACATTCGCCTATATCGTCGACTATTATTTGTATTATTTGTCCTCTGGCAAAGTACCAGAGGGTTGACATATCGTTTAAGTCTGTTAAGATAAGTATTGGGCTGACATTTGCAAATCGATCAATTTCCTTTATTACTTCAGAAAAAGGCTCTATGTCAAATGAGGAATTGGCTTATATTGATAAGATGATCAATGTAACCCTGCCTGAAGTTATTTTTGACTGTAACGGTATGTTGTGCTCATATTTTCGTTATTTGTGTTAGTGTAATGCTATTTTTACTGCAGTGACTGCAGCCTTGGCCTTGTTCGTGCCTGTGATTTGCATGTACTGCCTCGGAATGTCTGGAAATCTTCCGTCTCGTGTGTACGGTTCTTGTAGACACATTATGTCTGCGCATACGTTGTTCACCAGCCTACAAGCTCTGCGGCCACTGTCGTGCTACCCACACAGTTTAGCTGCAAGACTTATACAATAGAAATTTGGTAAAGGCAAATATCTTTGGTCCCTCTGTGTGTAATAGAGGCACACGCGGCCATGTGCCCTTAACAGGTCATTGTAAACATTGTCAAGTTTAACGTCCTCATTTGTTCGTTGGCATGATTTATGTAAAAGATTACAGAGTTAGAGTTTACCTGTTGGTAGGTTTTCGGCTCGTAGAATCATTCTGTCTGTTTGTTTAGTCATTGGGTAGCATATAGTGCCGCCAATGGGTGATTCAATCTTGTTACCAGTCATAGTGCAGTTTGAAAAACTCCTTTCTTTTCCAGCAGACGTGGGCGCTAGTACTCCTCGATGTCATCGTAAGTATAGTTTTGCTTCTTACTTCATGGCTTTGTAACTCTGTTTGATATAATGAGTCATAGTGTTTATGTAGTTTCCATTTTTGGGTAATGTTATGTATCGTCAGTTGAAGATTGTTTTGATTTTTAGTGTGAGCTTTTTGTGTGTTCATGTTCTTTTCAGTATCTATATGATGAGTGATTAGTTTCTGTTGCTTGAAGTTTTTTGTTTGCGTTTGTTTCTCATTGATACCCGTTTTTTTTACCTTAGTTGTCTTTTTGTGCGTATTACCATCTTAGACCAAAAGTACAATTTTTATGTGTGGTTTACATTGCGATATGTCATATTCATACTTTTCGGAAGTTGTAGTTTCACTATACAGTATCCTATTCCCTGGCGATGGAAGAATTAATTTACGTTTGAGATTTCTCGGTGTGTCCAGGTGTACTGGAGTTATGCCTGTTGTGAATGGGCTTGTTGTCATTGTTATCTACTTCTATGTCGTGCGTTTTGCTGTGTGTAACGACTATCTCATGATCCTGCTCATGGTGTGCATGACCATATCTCATCAGTCTATCATCATTTTTATGTACTTCTGTTGTGTGGAGTGTGTTGTTTTTAAGTTCTTCTTTACTCAGGGCTACCTCTTCCAGTTCTTCTACTCTAAGAAAAGTTGTCTTTTTGAGTGTTGCCGACGAGAAAAGTTCTTGTTTGATGTGCTTCCCCACACTGTAGTCCATGACGCTGCAGAAACACGTATCGGCGATGTAATCTGTTAGGCTAAAATATTTTTCTTTCACAATGTTGCTACTATTGATGAGACGCATGTTCGTTGGAGAGTCTGTGGGCAGCAGCAGCCCAAGTTGTTCCCTCCAGGCCACTACACGTCGCTGCGCTCTTGTTTTGGTTACCAGTGATTGGTTACCAGTGATTTCTGTTTGCGTCTGCCAGTTGGGATACTGGTGTTCACATCTGCGTTATGTTGAGAGGACGTCTGTACATTTCCGTAGTTGTTACTTGTATTCACATCCCTGTCCAGATATCCAAAGCGTGTTGTCTGGCTGCTTTTGTTTCGGTGTGTGCTAGTTTACATTATTGAAGACATCATATTCCGTTTTTTTCTATTTGGATTTTGTAGACTCTTTCACATGTAGTGCATCTAATCCCCCATGCTGTCACATGACACTTGTATTATTTAACACCGGGTTTCGGACATTTGCCGCAAATACCTTCCCTGTCGCTTCTTTCCGACGATTGTCCTAAATCCCAACAGTCGAGCCACCTTTGTTCTGACACATAGTCCCTGATGCGTAAGGATTCAATTTGTATGCACACCCTATCCCTCTGTAATGACAGTAATCTGGCCGTTGTATCACCTCGATAATATTAGTTACCGTTATTTTCCCTTTCGGAACTGTTTTGAATGGTATTTTGATTTTTTGTTGAATTTCCTCTTTCGTGATGAAGTCGCTGAGATTTATTTCAAACAGTTCTCCTAGGAAGTCTTGATCTGTGGTGTTGGAAGGCTGTGTACTGACAGGAGTGGTCTCAGTACTCTGGGATCTTCGTATCGAATGTCCTCTAAGTCTGACATTTTTTCAATAATCTTCGACTTCTCTGCTCGTCTCTCAGTTTCAAGAATTACTGCGTTTGTTGTATTTCTTATCGCTTTAACTTTTATTTTTCAAGGCTAGGATTTATAGCTTTGTTTAACGTTTCCTTTATGGATTTAGCATCCTGGTTGTTCTCTGATTTAAAAAAGAGGACAATTACCTGTTTATTTTTTTGCCAATTCAATTTGTTCTTCAACCCTGTTTTTCGGCTTCTTGACAGGACCACCTGCTGCGGCGGCGGTGAGAGTCAGTGGGTTGGCCTCATTTCATTGCGCAGTTTGTTGATTTTCTCTCTTTATGCCTGCGATCTCCATTTCCAAACTCTGAATTCTGTCTGTTGCGTCAGAGGCATTTGCTGTTGCTAATTCCCCACGCAGTCTTTCGTAGGACAACGAAACACACAGTCGCTGAGAGGAGAAAATCTCCGATTCGCTTGGGAATGGGACCCGGCCCCCGTCGATTAGAAATCTGTCGCGCTGACCCCGCAGTCGGTGTTTCACGAAATACTAAAATATTTTGAGTGAATACTGATAGATACGTTTCCAGCATTCTGCTGTACTCCCAAAGTGACATTGGTGTGTTGTCACGTACTCGCTGTGTGAATAACTTACAGAACAATATCGATATTGACTAAAGTATTTGTGAAGCGAAAGTGCCAAATATGTTCAGTTTCTGATTTATACTGGCATGGTACGGTTACTCGAAGTATGACTGATACAGGACATTAGAAAACTCCAGATCGCGAGACCGTTTACGTACGATTTTTGCAGCGAAAGAGACAGTAAATGCGACCACGTAGTGTACACAATTACCTCTATTTTGAGTTAATACTTCTTGGATACGAAATTGTTATTGTCGGAAACGGAATTTGATTTTGGAAGTAGAAAGCCTTTGTAAACAATTGTGACTGACATACTTGTGGCAGCGAAAGAGACGGTAAATGCGACCACGTAGTGTACACAATTAGCTCTATTTTGAGTTAATACTTCTTGGATACGAAATTGTTATTGTCGGAAACGGAATTTGATTTTGGAAGTAGAAAGCCTTTGTAAACAATTGTGACTGACATACTTGTGGCACAGGAAAGTCTCTGTTGACAGCAGTGGATTCGTGTCTCATGTCTAGGACGACAATGATAATCTCTGTACAGGTTCATTGCGTCATTGTGATACAAATTTTTGAGGATAGTGGAATTTTTTTGTGGTTTTAGGGCACAAAAAAAACGACCAATCGAAAATTATTCACGAAAATGGTTCTGCCGTATTTGACAGTATAATACGGACACCGGTACTGTCTCTGCTAGGGTTACAGGGTAGGTAACTTTCCGAGGTGGTAGTATGGACCAAAACAAGAAAGAATGACCGGAAATATGAGCTGTGAAATGTATACCCTAAGACCTATGAGAACTTGCTCACCTTTGATGCTATGAAACATATATTTCCTACTGAAGTAGTAGTATTTGCTGAGGTAAGCAATTTAGAGCCCACTAGACTTTTCTTTGTTTCGTCCATGCTACCTCCTGAAAAAATATGAAAACCAAAGAGCTTGCAGTAGAAAGTATGTGTTTAACAGACTCAAAGATAAGCAAGTCCTCATAACTGTTAAGGTGTGCATTTTAGAGCTCATATTTACGATTCATTTTTTTCATACTACTGTCTCTGTGGATTTCTTATTGCGCAGTATTACCAACAACGGTACCACTGCATCTATTCGACTGTCAGATTTATCAGAATGGTTTTCGATCTTCACTTTCGAGCAGGTCCTTTCAGGAACAGAGTTCATCACCTCAGGTATGACAAAAAACCCTTCAGAAGGTAGATGAAAAGCAAATTTATGTGGCACCAAGTATATGAACATTGGGAAATGTTAGCTGTTGTGCTGCTTCCATGCACACAAGAACTCTCTGGGTGGCATGCCTTCACACTCTAGCGACGTGTTGGCGGATCGACAGCTTAATTTCTCAGAGGAAAGCGAAAAAATTTTGAAAAGGTTACCCACTGGAAAAATTCCAACCATGTATTTCTTCGGAATTTTATTTTTTTCTACTGATTCAATTTAACTAATTTATGATGAATTTTTCTTTTTCTCCAATCATGGAAATTAATTTCATGTTTAAAATAGTAATGCAATTCATAGGAATATTTTGATTTTGAACGGGATACTGAAGAGCAACGATATAAGAAAGAAAGCAACACACGTGGTAAACAGTCACGATAAAGTAACAAAGTGACAATGGTCGTAAGAACGGAATGAATTTTTCTTGTCTCTAGCTACAATTTTTATCCCTGTGGAATGTCTGGATGACACCTCACGTGGTGTCCTCTTTGCAGAGATGTTTGCGCGTGTGAAGAAGTGGTTCTGCCGTCCTCCAGCAGAACAGGGCATGGGGGAGGAGACCCGTGTGGAGAACCCCATCGTGCACGTGGCGGCCGGCTCGCAGGTGAGTTACGTCCTGATACAATGTTCGTGAAACCAGAACTCATTTAGTTTAAACCATGAGACGTACACTGCAATGTAATCAAAAGACATGGCAGGGCCAAAAAAAAAAAAAAAAAAAAAAAAAAAAAAAAAAAAAAAAACAAAAGGGAGTTATCTATGACTTTTGCTACGAATAACTACACCGTAACGACGGTGCTCAGAAGTGTGGGGACAGGTAGTGTCCGAGTGAAGCATCTGGTGGAGGTGTCGCAGCGTTTTGTGTCAGGTGAGCCTCTCTCACGAGACCTGGTGTAGGACCCGCCGTTGGATGGCGCCAGTGCAGATTGTCAGGGCGATCAGCTCTTGGTCGGCTACTCCATGGTTGAGTGGGAGGCCTGTACCAAGCGATGAGGATTCCCCGCATGTGCCACTGCTGGGAAGCGATCCTTTTTGTGAGGGGAAAAGACATGTAATCAGTATTCTGACTCGATTGATGCGGCCGCTACGACTTCCACAACCGTGACTATCACTTCAGCTTAGAGTACCACATACTCCCGCCGCCTTCGATTAGTTGTTCCTTATATTACATCTGCTACTTTTTGTTACGAACTTCGACCTCTGCGCCTCGCTCTCATACAATGCAAACCATTATGTGACTTCAATACGTGTCTTGTAGTCCATTCCCTTCTTTTGATCATTTCATTCCTATATTCTTGTCCCGTATGCGAACAATGTCCTAATTTCTTACCTTATCAGCCTCCTCAATTTTCTGCGTATCTCAGTAACACCACATACCAAAAGCTTCGGTTCCGTCCTTTTCAGATTTTTCCACAGCCCGACAATTATTCACTTTGCCACAAAATTCCCGGAAACGTCTTGCTCAAATGAAGACCAGGATTTGATATTAGTTGAGGAATGCATCTTCATCTGTCCTAGTCTGCTACTTAAAACCTGCTTGATTTTTACGCCATAAGTTATTTTCCTAGCAATGTACCACAATTCCTTCATCTCGTCTGATAAAAGGTCTCAAAACAGTTGTCAAACTTATCTCTAATATCATTTCTGAAGATGTACAGTACTTCTTTATTTCATGAGTTTCCGCTCACCCCATATTATTTGCTCATTACACAATTTAGTGCGTTCTACAAGTTCTGTAATTCTTCCTGACTTTCTCCGACGACATTACTGTCATCTGCGAATCTTATCATTGCTGTCATTTAACGCGGAATATTAATTCCGACCCAGAAATCTTCCATTACTTCCGTCGTTGCTTACTCGACGTAAAGGGTGAACAGCTGTGCGGAAACACTGCATCAATGCTTTATGCCTTTTTTTAACTCGAGAACACCCCTTTTGATATTCCGTTGCAAATATTCCCTCTCGCTTTTGGTAAATATGTTATATGACCAGTCTTTCGCTAGAGCATCCATGCAGTTGATATGTATAACTGTCCTTGCATTCAAAGTTTTGCGCTTCCGAATACGAAACGGCCAATGATGACTCGTATACATGAACATGTCTTGCATATTTTAACCAGACAACACAGACATCATACTGTCGAGGCTCTAAAAAGCACGATATCTGTTATAGTGCCGCACAATCTATACTTATTAACTATTACAACGTCATAACACTTCAATTAAATGCTTGTGGTCTGAAACGGCATTCTCTTTTAAACAGGTGCGAGCGTTCACTCTGGACGAGTTCTTTCTTCTGTTGATGGAAAACCGCCTGCATGGAGAGGAAGAGCGTGGAGGTGGTGGGGTGAGTACCACAGATTCGCTGCTCTTCCGTTATAGGAGTGGTCTGAAGACAGTTGATGGACATTCCTTCTCCTTACTGATGGTAGTAGTGGAGTTGTCATCTTGCACTCATTCAAGGAAGGGTTTTCCTGATGTATTTATTCTGTAGCTGTTGATGATAGGCGCCATTTTGTGTGTATGTGCGTTTTGAGAGGGACAAAAACTGTATAAGGAAAGCGTAGCAGGACCTCGGTAAGCAGGTTAAAGTGAATGGAACACTTAGTAGTTATGCTTAGATCAAGAGTCTTACACACTACTGATTAGCTACGAGAGCAGTATCAAACAAGTCTGTAGGCTGAAGATAACAACAACAATAAGAACAACAAGAACTACAACAACAACATATATCCCACTGAATTAGCTAACCACTGGCTCACTACTAGGACGACACTAATAATAATGACAGTGCTATAGCTTTAAACACAACTACACCACAATGACTTTAACCTGACAGGCCATTACAGACACAGCTTGTTGGCAAGTTTGTATTCATTTAGTCACAAATTATTTTCAGAGCTAATGCAACGACTTCCGTTAAACCTTAGTGTTAAATCCTTGCGAAACCCATTAAGCCATCACACCACTGCCTGTTGGTATTAGTTCAAAATTTTTATTTTCTTCTCCAGGACGCTGCTGGCGCCTCTTCTGCCAGTTCGTCTAGTCGGGACACCGAGCCGCCCCGCTCTTCAGAGACAACACACCGGGTGGCGCGCCAGTGGCGTTGGCGCCCTCAGCCCGCCGGAAGGGGAAGACTCCACAAGGTACGTCCCCCAAAACAGCCGCCGTAATCTTTCGAATCCTCAGTTGCAGTTGCTATTCAGGCATAGGCAGAGAACCACAAGGTCTTGCTGTGTAGTAGGAGCGGCGAAGTAAAAGAGGAACAGCAGCATGATATTGTTGGGTGCGAGACCTTCAGGAACTGTTGAGTATATTGCATCGACGAGACAGAATATATTCGAATTTATTTACTTGCTAGTAACATAGCTGCTTGATCTTCATCTGCAACGTTTATTTGCAACACTGAACACTGACAATTAAGTACACTGCTGAATGAAGCTTCCACAGGCTGTGACAGGAGGTCAGATATTTTTCAGTAAAGAGGAGGAAGCATGTAATTCTTGCAGGACCTGTTGTGTACAGCATTACCTGCATCTATTACACCGCATCGCAGATCGCGTGCGAAATGGCGCTGTAGCGTTAACTTAACCCATGACGTCTGGGCACTGTTTCACACGTTGTTCTCTGTACACAGATCTTCCAACGCCTGAGGAAGATGAGCTGCCTGGGCGCCAGAGACCAGGAGACGGAGGAGGACGTGGAGGAGGAGGGGCAGAGCGTCGATGTGCTGTCCGACATCCTGCAGGTGAGGCTTTGCTAGAATGCATTTCCGACGCGTTATTAGTAACAACAAGACTCCAGGAGTATCTTTTCCTTGATGTTCTCATCGCAACAATTTATATTCGCATGTGTAGTATCAATCTGCGAATTACGTTCTCCAACTAGTGGATTCATCTTGGTGCTACATCAACATCTACATTTGTGCTCCGCAATCTACCTCGCGGTGTGTGGAGTAGTACACCTCCAGTAGGCTGTTGCAGCTAAGTTTAATGTACCCAGCTCTTCACTCAACAGTAGTGAAAGAATACAATATACATAAGGGAGGTGCAGAACTGCGTGATACGATGGTTACGAAATTCCGACCTATTTTTAGGCAGTTTTCAGCAAATGAAATTGGCTGCATTAAAAAAGAACTTAACGAAATTATTGGCTGCCAGTCATTAACTGTTTATTAAATTTGTAGTCAAACGAGGAACTGCTTTTACTTGCATTACCAGACACGTTGTCCTGTCTCAATGATGCGAATTCTAATCACTTCAGAATTTCAAATTTAAATTTCTTTTTACGGAAAAATTTTCATATTTTTCGATTCAGACACACAGACTAAACTTTTATATAATTTGAAAGAGAAACATCTTTCACGTAAAAATGCGAGGAAAAGAATTTCCTTAGGATGGATTAATAATAATTTCGGTAAGGCCGTAAAACACACTGATGTTGCTAAAATGGCGTATAGCCTACAAATGCTAAATATTAGGTCCTCCTACCTCTTGGGCTACATGTTCTGTATCTAAACTCGTGTGTTCTTTTTCAGCATTGGCGCCTTCTCACTCTGGTCAAGTTCCTGTTGCTACTGGTGGGACCCGGACAGCAAGGGGAGGAAGTTCGAGATACTGATGGGGTGAGTACCGCATAGTACAGCTTGCTGGTGACAGCGGCTCGGAAATAGTTATATGATTCCCCGTCAGTTCCCCCCCCCCCCCCCCCCCCGGCAGTCGTTTGTTGCAAAAAGCAGGATAACGACTCTTAGGTCCACAGTGTTCCTGCAGTATTAATTCTCGAGCAGAAAATATAATTTAGTGTCAATTTGCACATTGGCATAACTAGGAAAAGTAGTCGCTTCAACTCGATGAAATGTACTGATACATTTATGTTACGCCAGTAATGTTTTGAACCAAAGCAAAGCATTCTGTTGGTATCCCCATAGTATTCACACTTAACTTGATGTCAGGGTTCACCGTCGACTTCGCTGACATCTGCATATACGTTCATACTCTGCAAATTACTCTGAAGTGCAAGGCAGAAGGTGCTTACGATTCCTTTGCGTAACGCACGAACAATGACTGCTAAAATGCTCCTACGCTCGATGTAATCATTGCAATCCTTGACATCATCTTGTTTACTGTCTTAATACTACGCAGTCAAGATCACAATAATTTTTTTTCATTTTAAATTCTGATTACTGCTTTCGGTTTGTAAGACCATCCTTATACCAAGGCTCCAGATGATGTGAGGAGGCAGTGTACGGAACTGCTTGTGGTACCGACTGGTACCTGTCACGAGTTGCAGTTTCCAACATTTTACTTTGTAATGTTGTATAGCTCTGCCGATAGAATAGTTCAGTGTCTAACAGCCCCTAGTGATGGTGAAGTCACCACACAAATGTCTCTCAGCCGTGAAGCCGATCAAGCTGTGTGCTTTCGGCAGTTTGAATATCTGAACAGCATCGTTACGACAATCACCCTAGCTAATATTCGTAGAAGTTCCCGTATTTTTCAGAATTTTTTTATTTTCCAACAATTTACCATAGAATTAACTGTGTTGGTGGCGAAATACTGAAGGTTCTGTATTTTGTTTACAGAACGCCGCAGACCCCCTTCCGTCCACCTCGGGGGCTGTCCCCATCTAAGTGGCCAGCACGTCTGAGCCACCGACACGCCCGATACGTTTGTGCGGGTGTCGACGTCATCGTCGTCAGTGTGTGTCATGCGGAAGCGATCCGGACACCAGTCGCTTCGTCTCAGAAGCCGCCGCGATTGCCACCTGTGTTCGCGGCTTCAGTTGTTGTAGAGAGTGTGTGGGAAGAGGGGTGGGGAAGAAGAAAGGGAGAAGATGGGACGAACGGCGGGGAAGGGGAGGGGGGTGGGGCTTGGTAGGGAGCCAACACTGTCTTACTGTTTAATAAACTGCAATGACGACTTACTACCGCCTTTCCTTCATTATTTACCTACTTTATTATTCTTTTGTTTGGTGCTTCGAAGGACAAATCAACAAAAGTGTATCTTTCGCAGAACGCCGCCCAAGAAAATTATCGCCTGTCTGTTTAGTTTCAATAGACATATCTAGACCTGAAATTAATAGGATTAAAGAACAGTTAATGCTGTAACCACCCAAGTTATAGGCAAACAGTAACAAATTATTTCATGCAACTGCAAAATTTTAACCGTACATACACATCCCACATATACAAATCTTACCACAATTGGTGACATCCAGTGTAAGTGTCCTCCAGTGTACACATTTTCAGTACTAAGCATTATCCAATGTAACTGTTTTACAATGAAACCATTTTCAGTTGTAAATGTCTTGCACTGTTTTTAACTATTTCCATTGTAACTGCTTTTCAGTGCAACTTTCTGTGTAACCATTTTCCAGTGTAATTATTTTCCAGTGGAGCTATTTTGCAGTGTAACCATTTTCATTGTAACTGTTTCCACTGAAAGCAATTCCAATGTAACTTTTCCCATTGCAAAACTTTCCCAAGTAACTATTTTCTAATATGACTATTTCGAGTGTGTCACTTTTTCAGTCAACTCACGTTCTGGAGTAACTTTTATAGTATAACCATTTTCCTGTTATTGTGACCCAATGATTCCACCTCTAAGGATCAACATCTGACATAATGTCATGTTACTTAAGAGCTGCAAGTGTCATTACAGCAAGGATAGGGTATTGAAATGAGTGTGTAACATCATGAATCGAAGTGTCTTATTCATTTGATCTAATCATGATGAAATTATTACCCTGGAAATTTGTATATTGGAATTACACTGAAAATCAACTACATTAGAAGACTATTATCCCAGAAAATTCTTATAACTGAAATAGTTACACTGGAAAGCAGTTAAATTAGAGAAAGTTACACTGGAAAACAGTTAGAAAGGGAATGTTTACATTGAAAAATTTTGTACTAGGAAAGGGTTATGCTGACTGTGGTTGCGTTGAAAAATAGTTATATTCGACAGTGGTTTTACCAGGAAATTGTTACACAGGGAATGCTTACATGAGGCAATGGTTACACCTGAAAATGTTTACACTGTCAATTATGATAGTGGAATCAGCTACAATGGAAAGTGGTTATAGTGGAAAACTGTTACACGGGAAAACTCGAAAATCCTTACACTGGGAAATAGTTGGAAAATGGTTAAATGACAAAGTTTACAATGGAAAATAGTTACATAGGAAAGTGGTTATACTAGGTATAGTCATACTATATAATATTTACACTGGAAAATGATTACACTGGCGAATTATTACATAGGAAAACAGCTCCACTGGAAAATGGTTAAAATACAGAACTATTACACTGGAAAACTAATGCACAGGAAATGCTTACACTGGAAAACGGTTAAACTCGGAAATGATTACACTGGGAAATGATTACACTAGGAATGGTTACATCTGAAAATGGTTCCCCCAGCAAATTTTTACAGTGGAAAATAGCTACGCTGGAAAATGGTTATAACGGAAAACTGTTACACTAGAAAACTGTTATACAGGAAAATGCTTATGCTGTAAAATGGTTACACTGGAAAATTGTTACAGAGCTAATGGTTACACTGGAATATACTTGCTTTGGAAAATACTTCCACTAGAAAATACTTTTACTTGAAGATGTTTACAACGGAAAATGGTTACCTTGAAAACTGCTACACTGGAAAATGATTAAAGTGGGAAATGATTGCAGCAGAAATTGTTTACACTGGAAAATGTTTATACGTGGAATGGTTACACTAGGCAATGGTTTCACTGAATAATAGCTACACCAGCAAATCGTTACAGCGGAAAACAGCTACACTGGGAAAGGTTACATTAGAAAATGGTTAAACTGATAAGTAGTTATGGTTGAAATCGTTAAACTCGAAAATTTTTACAGAGGGAAATGACTACAATGAATTGCAGTTACACTGGAAAATATCCATAGTGGATAAGTATAATTAGATAATGGTTATACTGTAAAACTGTTACACTGGAATATGGTTGCTCTGGAAAATGCTTCCACTGGAAACTGCTTCTACTGGAAAGTTGTTCAGGTGAAAAATCAATGAACTCGAAAATGGTTACATTGAAAATTGGTTACACTGGCTAACGGTTAAACCTTGGAAATGGCTACTCTGGAAAATGGTTACAGTGACAGATGGGTACACTGGAGGAAGGGTATATTGAGTTTGGTTACACTAGGTAATGGTTACACGGGAGAAAGGCTACACTGGCAAACTAGTTGAGTGGAAAGCAACTACACTGCAAAATGGTTACAACTGAAAATTCTGCACTGAAAACCTGTTACACAGAAAATTGCTTATACTCGAAAATTCTTACGCAGGAAAATACTTACAATGGAGAATGTTTAAACTCGGAAACGGTTACACTAGAAATGGTCTTACTGCATAACTGTAGCACTGGTAAAGGGTTGCACTAGAAATGCTTACATTGGAAATGGTTGCAATGGGAAATGATTACAGAGGAAAATGGTCACAGTGAAAAATGTTTACAGTGGAAAGTAGTTACAATGGAAAATATCTACTGTCGAAAATCGTTACATTGATAAATTATGAAACTAGGAAGTAGATGCACTGGAATACAACTGGCTATACTGTATTATGGTTTTATCCCAAGTTACAAGTGACTGATCCCTTAAAAGTTGTCTATCTAATTGCTTGTAGGACCAAAATATTTAATTTTAAGAATCTTTGTAAATACTTACCAAATTTAAAATTTTAAAATACTATATAATCCTATGTAAAGGTTCAACGAAATGAGACAAGTATTACAGTTACAAACTGTAAATATGTCTCCAGGCAGCATAATTCATTTTGTGGAAATACCCAGAATATATTCACCCAGTATTTGAGAATGAGAACACATAGTGACTTGCAACAAGGTTCACACATCATCTCAAACTTTTAAGAAAACTTATCCTGCACAAAATGGTGTCATGCAATAAATCTGCCGCATCAGGTCTGATAAAGAAATTTATTTCTTGTTCACTACTAACTGTGTACGCAACACATTTCGCAGATAGAGTCCACGTACAGCACTGAGGGTACATGGAAAACTGTGTCATCATACGACGCATTGTCGGAAAGAAATGGCTGTCATAACACTGAGATGAGTGAAAAACTAGGTTTTCCTTAAAACCGAGCACAATTACCCGAGAACAAACTCATCCATTGTCTCATAATGAGAGCAGTTACTAACATTCGACGAACTTTAACTTTTTTTCTAACCTTCCCTAAATTTCTTAGCTCCTAGATCTTCATCAATTATCCGTAACCCGTATGAATATGTGTGGCGGGGGGAATTTTTCGAGCCATTAATTAATTCTCCCGTCCAGACACTGTTTCATTTGCGAAAGGTGCGTTGGAAGAATGATTGTCTGTAAATCTTCGTATTATCTCAAATTTCTCGAGTTTTCTCGTTGTCGTCATTTCGCGAGACGTATTCGGAAGGAAGTGATATGTTGCCCGACTCTTTCCTGGATATACTCTCTTGTAATGTCAATAACGTACCTCTCTGTGATGCATAACGCCTCTCTTGTAGCATCTGCCACTAGAGAGTGATGCGCACCTCTGTAACGCTCTCGGGCCGACTTAACGATCCTATGATGAAGCACGCAGCCTTTCATTATATTTTCTCTACGTCTTCTATTAGTCCTACATGCTAAAAGTCCCAAAGTTGGAGCAGTATTCAAGAATGGGTCGAGCAAGTGTTTTGTACGTCATTTCATTCGTGGATGAGTTATATTTCCTTAGGAGTCGTTCTATGAATTTCAGTTCGACATCTACTTTCTGCACTATAACTTTTATGCGGTCACTCCACTTAAGTTCGCTCCGGATGATTTCTCCATATTTTTCGACAGATAATGTCTCCAGCAATTCGTTATCACAGGTGTAGTTGTGCAGCTGTGGATATCCTCTCATTTGTATGAGCAGTACGTTAATTTATTTCCGTTAGGGTCAACTGCCATAGCTCGCACCCCTTACCAATCCTGTACAGCTCCTTTTGCAAATCGGCTGAATCTTCCGGCGTTGCTACTTTCTTATAGACAACAGAATCAACTGTGAACATTTTATGTAGCTTCCGACGTTTGCTACGAAATCGCTTCAATAAAATCTATGTAAAATCACATTTCAGCTTTGTTCCTATCGATGGCGTGCAAATATTTGTTGTTGTTGTGGTCTTCAGTCCTGAGACTGGTTTGATGCAGCTCTCCATGCTATTCTATCCTGTGCAAGGTTCTTCATCTCCCAGTACCTACTGCAGCCTACATCCTTCTGAATCTGCTTAGTGTATTCATCCCTAGGTCTCCCTCTACGATTTTTACCCTCCACGCTGCCCTCTAATACTAAATTGGTGATCCCTTGATGCCTCGGAACATGCCCCACCAACCGATCCCTTCTTCTAGTCAAGTTGTGACACAAACTTCTCTTCTCCCCAGTCCTATTCAGTACCTCCTCATTAGTTATGGGATATACCCATCTAATCTTCAGCATTCTTCTATAGCACCACATTTCGAAAGCTTCTATTCTCTTCTTGTCCAAACTATTTATCGTCCATGTTTCACTTCCATATGTGGCTGCACTCCATACAAATACTTTCAGAAACGACTTCCTGACACTTAAATCTATATTCGATGTTAACAAATTTCTCTTCTTCAGAAACGCTTTCCTTGCTATTGCCAGTCTACATTTTGTATCCTCTCTACTTAGACCATCATCAGTTATTTTGCTCCCCAAATAGCAAAAATCCTTTACTACTTTAAGTGTCTCATTTCCTAATCTAATTCCCTCAGCATCACCCGACTTAATTCGACTACATTCTATTATCCTCGTTTTGCTTTTGTTGATGTTCATCTTATATCCTCCTTTCAAGACACTGTCCACTCCGTTCAACTGCTCTTCCAAGTCCTTTGCTGTCTTTAACGGAATTACAATGTCATCGGCGAACCTCAAAGTTTTTATTTCTTCTCCATGGATTTTAATAAATACTCCGAACTTTTCTTTTGCTTCCTTTACTGCTTGCTCAATATACAGATCGAACAGCATCGAGGAGAGGCTACAACCCTGTCTCACTCCCTTCCCAACCACTGCTTCCCTTTCATGTCCCTCGACTGTTATAACTGCCATCTGATTTCTGTACAAATTGTAAATAGCCTTTCGTTCCCTGTATTTTACCCCTGCCACCTTCAGAATTTGAAAGAGAGTATTCCAGTCAACATTGTGAAAAGCTTTCTCTAAGTTTACAAATGCTACAAACGTAGGTTTGCCTTTCCTTTATGTTGCTTCTAAGATAAGTCTTAGGGTCAGTATTGCCTCACAATTTTCCAACTTTTCTACGGAATCCAAACTGATCTTCCCCCAGGTCGGCTTCTACCAGTTTTTCCATTCGTCTGTAAAGAATTCGCGTTAGTATTTTACAGCTGTGACTTATTAAACTGATACTTCGGTAATTTTCACATCTGTCACCACCTGCTTTCTTTGGGACTGGAATTATTATATTCTCCTTGAAGTCTGAGGGAATTTCGCCTGTCTCATTCATCTTACTCACCAGATGGTAGAGTTTTGTCAGGACTGGCTCTCCCAAGGCTGTCAGTAGTTCTAATGGAATGTTGTCTACTCCGAGGGTCTTGTTTCGACTCAGGTCTTTTAGTGCTCTGTGAAACTTTTCACGCAGTATCATATCTTCCATCTCATCTTCATCTACCTCCTCTTCCATTTACATAATATTGTCCCCAAGAACATCGCCCTGTACAGACCCTCTATATACTCCTTCCATTTCTCTGCTTTCCCTGGGTTTACATCTGAGCTCTTGATATTCATGCAAGTAGTTCTCTTTTCTATAAAAGGTCTTTAATTTTCCTGTAGCCAGTACCTATCTTACCCCTCGTGACACAAGCAACTAAATCCTTACATTTGTCCTCTAGACATCCGTGCTTAGCCATTTTGCACTTCCTGTCGATCACATTTTAGAGACGTTTGGATTCCTTTTTGCCTACTTCACTTACCGCATTTCCGTATTTTCTCCTTTCATCAATTAAATTCAGTATTTCTTCTGTTAGCCACGGATTTCTACTAGCCCTCGTCTTTTTACCTACTTGATCCTCTGCTGCCTTCACTATTTCATTCCTCAAAGCTACCCATTCCTCCCCCACTGTATTTCTTTCCCCAATTCCTGTCAATTGTTCCCTTATGCTCTCCCTGAAACTCTGTGCAACCTCTGGTTTTTTCAGTTTATCCAGGACCCATCTCCTTATATTCTCACCTTATTGCAGTTTCGTCAGTTTTAATCTACAGTTCGTAACCAACAGATTGTGGTCAGAGTCCACATCTGTCCCTGGAAATATCTTACAATTTAAAATGTGGTTCCTAAATCTCTGTCATACCACTTTATAATCTATCTGACACCTTCTAGTAGCTCCAGGGTTCTTCCATGTATACAACCTTCTTTCATGCTTCTTGAACCAAGTGTTAGCTATGATTAAGTTATGCTGTGACTACGTAGGCTTTCCGGGCGTAATAAGACTTGAAAGTCTCTTCGGGTTTGCTGCCGGATCCTAAAATCAACTTGACTCGATATTTCGGCGATCCAACTGTTCGCCATCTTCAGGAAATGCTGCTTCTGCTGAGAACTGACGCAAAATTGCAATTCGACGTCCTATATAGGCCACCGTTCAGTACACGGCGCATGCGCCGCCCATCACGGTTTCTGGCTTCCAAAACAGGGAGGTGGCGCTGCCCTTAGTGAAACACTGCTGGCAACGATATATCGCAATCAAGGCCGCACCGAAGAACGTTCAGTTTTGATGCGAGATAATACAGGATTCCACGTTTTGCTAAGAGGAAACCCGTTGTCCCTGTTGATTAAGTTATCAGCCAACCTAATTTCAATCGCCTCTTTATACACACTATTCCAAAAACCGGAAATGTTGGCAATTACAACAGTTTCCTCAAATTTCATTTTGTGTCCCTCATTTAGGCAGTGTTCTGCTACGGCCGATTTTTCCGGCTGTTGTAGCCTCGTGTGACGGCGATGTTCCACACACCTGTCATTCACTGTGCGAATAGAACGGCCAACGTAAGCTTTCCCACTTTGACACGGGATTTTGTACACCCCGGGTTTCCTAAGTCCCAAATCATCATTCACAGAGCCGAGCAGAGCCCTAATCTTAGAGGGTGGACGGAACACACTCTTAATGTTAAAACTCCTTAAAATTCGTCCAATCTTAAACGATAAGCCTCCAGCATAAGGAAGAAAGGCCACAGATCTATGTTCCTCTTCGAACACCTCCGGAGACGGTCCAAATTCCATAGCCCGACGAATCTGTTTCTCGGTGTATCCATTTTCCTTAAAAACAGTCATCAAATGCTCAAGTTCTTGGGTTAAGCTGTCTGCGTGGGAAATGGCATATGCTCTCCGTACCAAAGTCCTAAGGACGCCACTACGTTGGTGTGGTGGATGACAACTCTGAGGGTGCAGATACAAATCTGTGAGTGTCGGCTTTCGGTGAACACTGTGTCCCAAAGTTCCATCTGGTTTTTTATAAACCATTACGTCTAAAAATGGAAGCATCCCATCATTTTCAACCTCCATAGTAAATTTGATACGGGGATGAAGACAGTTGAAGTGGTCCAAAAACCTGTTAAGAGCATCACGTCCGTGCGGCCATACGAAGAAGGTATCGTCCACGTATCTCCAGAAGCACGTTGGTTGTAAAGCTGAAGTCCTCAGTGCCATAGCCTCGAAGTTCTCCACAAATAAATTGGCGACTATGGGTGACAAACGACTACCCATAACCACTCCGTCATTCTGTTCAAAAATGTTACCGTTAAATAAAAAATACGTGGAGGTCAGCACATGACGACAAAGCTTCACCAGCTCTTCATCCAGTTTTTCACTGATCAAACTAAGGGACTCTTCCGGAGGAACCCGTGTAAATAGGGATACCACATCGAAACTCACTAACAGGTCTGAAGGACTCAACTTCAAAGATCCCAATCGTCGAATAAAATCCAACGAACTGGATATAAGGTGTTCACATTTGCCAACAAATGGACTGAGAGCAGATGATAAATACTTTGCCAGGGTATAGGTCGGTGCACCGAAATTACTAACAATAGGGCGTAGAGGAACCCCTTCCTTATGCAACCTAGGCAGACCATACAACCTAGGCGGAGCGGCAGCACCAGGATGAAGTTTCTTACGTAAATCATCTGACAACGAACTCTTTTTCAGCAGTGAAAGTGTCTTAGGTTTGATCCTTTCTGTGGAGTCATTAGATAGTCTTCCGTACGCCGGGTCGTTGAGAAGTAAATCCATTTTTAGGACATAATCATCCCGCTTCATTACAACCGTGGCATTCCCCTTGTCAGCTGGTAAAACTACTACTTCGTCATCATTCTTAAGGGAACGAATGGCTGCTCTCTCTGCGGAAGAGATGTTATCCCGCGGTGGTCGAGCCCGACGTAATGTGTGCGACACAGATTGCGATACATCGTTGCCAGCATTGTTTCACTAAGGGCGGCGCCACCTCCCTGTTTTGGAAGCCAGAAACGGCGATGGGCGGCGCATGCGCCGTGTACTGAACGGTGGCCTATATAGGACGTCGAATTGCAATCTTGCGTCAGTTCTCAGCAGAAGCAGCATTTCCTGAAGATGGCGCACAGTTGGATCGCCGAAATATCGAGTCAAGTTGATTTTAGGATCCGGCAGCAAACCCGAAGAGACTTTGAAGATTAAGTTATGCTCTGTGCAAAATTCTACCAGGCGGCTTCCTCTTTCATTTCGTAGGACAATCCATATTCACCTACTGCGTCTCTTTCTCTTCCTTTTCGTACTGTCGAATCCCAGTCACCCATGACTATTAAATTTTCGTCTCCCTTCACTACCTGAATAATTTCTTTTGTCTCATCATACATTTCATCAATTTCTTCATCATCTGCAGAGCTAGTTGGCATAGAAACTTGTAATACTGTAGTAGGCGTGGGCTTCGTGTCTATCTTGACCACAATAATTCGTTCTCTATGTTGTTTGTAGTAGCTTACCCGCACTCCTATTTTGTTATTCATTATTAAACCTACTCCTGCATTACCCTTATTTGATTTTGTATTTATAACCCTGTATTCACGAGACCAAAAGTGTTGTTCCTCCTGCACCGTACTTCACCAATTCCCACTATATCTAACTTCAACCTATCCATTTCCCTTTTTAAATTTTCTAGCCTACTAGCCCGATTAAGGGATCTGACATTCTATGTTCCGATCCGTAGAACGCCAGTTTTCTTTCTCCTGATAACGACGTCCTCGTGAGTAGTCCCCTCCCGGAGACCCTAATGGGGGCTATTTTACCTCCGGAATAGTTACGTTACAATAAATGTGAAATACTGAATATGATCTGTTAAAAAAAAGGTGAGCAACTTTCCACACACTACTTTTCCACGCTTAAATTTCACTTATTGTGCAGGGTCTCTTTCGAAACACTCTCCTCCACAAATGATAAATAGCTGCCAAAGCCGTTTCCACTTCCGAAAGTAGTCTTGGTTCCCCTCTTGCTGGATCGCGCGAAGCGCTATCTGCGAATTTTCGATTATCTACTCTATGATCGCAAATTTTCGTCGTTTCAACGGGGTTCTCAACTACGAAAATAAAAAAAAAGTGCGCTGGGGCAAGGTGTGGAGAGATCGGAGGATGAGGCCGCAATCTTATTTCACAGGCTAAGGTCTTTCTTGTCTTTACTCATGATTAGATTAGATTTAGTTTGATAATTGATCCGCAGAAAGGAGGTCCTCCAGGATGTAGAAAATGCCAGAAAAACAATAATACATGATAAATATTTACAACTGAAACACATAAGCTAATGTACCTTCCACTGGTCCCATGTGAAATGATCGTCACTCTTTTAATGACCACTATGTAAAAGAATCATTTTACTCTCATTTACTAAGATCGCATTAACGCACTGAATATAAAAAAAATATTTAGAAGGTAATAAACATATAATGTAACTACTACAATACTTATTTACAATGAACACATCACTGCACTGAAACGGTGCAGAAGAAATTGGTTCTACTGAGAAATTCATCAGTGGAGTAGATGGAGTTGGCCACTAAAAAATCCTTTAGACTTCTTTTAAACTGAATCTCTACTGAGAAATTCATCAGTGGAGTATATGGAGTTGGCCACCAAAAAATCCTTTAGACTTCTTTTAAACTGAATCTCATTGGTTGTCAAGCTTTTTCTGGCTTCTGGCATGTTATTGAAAATGTGGGTTCCTGAAAATGCACACCATTTTGTAAAAGTGGAAGTGACTTTAAATCCTTGTGAAGATTATTCTTATTACCTCTACTTATTCCGTGAATTGAGCTGTTGGTTTGAAAAAGTGATATATTTTTAATGACAAATTTCATTATGGAATAAATATATCTGGATGCAGTTGTTAGTATATCTTGTTCCCTAAACAGGCTTCTGCAGAATGCTCTTGAGTTCACACCACATATAACTCTTATTGCATGTTTTTGTGTCCCGAAAACTTCAGCTTTGCTTGATGCATTACCCCAAAAAAATCCCATACGACATTATGGAATGAAAGTAAGCATCGCTTTTCATCTTTATATCCCCTATGTCTGACAGAATTCGCATTGCAAACAGAGATAAATGGTTCAAATGGCTCTGAGAACTATGGGACTTAACATCTGTGGTCATCAGTCTCCTAGAACTTAGAACTACTTAAACCTAAGTAACCTAAGGACATCACACACATCCATGCCCGAGGCAGGATTCGAACCTGCGACCGTAGCGGTCACGCGCCTAGAACCGCACGGCCATACCGGCCGGCTGCAAACAGAGGTATGTTAAGACGCTTCAGCAGTTCTGTGGTGTGCTCCTCCAAGTTGAATTTATCATCAAGCTGTAATCCCAAGAATTTAAACCTGTCCACTTCTTTTATCTGCTTGTCATCGTATGTTAGACATATACTCGTGAGACACCCCTTAGAAGTTCTGAACTGTAGGATGTGTGTTGTTTCAAAGTTTAGTGACAAAGAATTGGCTAGGCACCAGTGATTAATGCCCGCAAATACGTTATTATCTGATCTTTCTAAAACTAAACTTGATTTGCTATTTATTGCAACTTTTCTATCATTGGCAAACAAACTTGGCATCTGGTAATGTTACTGACGAAAGCTCATTGAGGTACACAGGAAACAATAAGTGCCCTAAGATGGAACCTTGTGAGACCCCACATGTAATTAGTTCCCAGTTGGATGATGCCTGATAGCCTAATGCATGTCTCTTTCCTAATAACACCCTTTGTTTCCTGCCAGAGATATAAGATTTGAATCATTTTGTAGCAGTTCCCGTTACAACATAAAATTCTAATTTATTTAAAAGGAATTTGTGTTTTATACAGTCAAACACCTTTGACAGATCACGAGATATACCAGTCTCTTGCAATTTTTTGTCTAATTAATTAAGTACATTTTCACTATAAGTGTAGATAGCCATCTCAATATCATAACCCTTTAGCAATCCGAACTGCGACTTTGACAGTATGTTATTGGTGATAAGATGGTTATAAAGCCGATTGTACATTACCTTTTCTAAAATTTTTGAGAATGCTGGCAAAAGTGAAACTGTACTGGAATTTGATGCTATTTCTTTATCTCTGTTCTTAAGCAGTGGCTTAACATCGGCATATTTCAACCATTCAGGAAATATTCAACTGATAAACGACTGGTTACACAGAAAGCTTAATATGTTACTTAGAATCAAATTCTTTAATTAACATTGTTGATATTTCGTCATACCTACTACATGTTCTGACTTTAAAGATTTTAAGATGGACTTTATTTCTGCTGGTGTAGTGAGGGTCAAATACATATTAGGGCTGTTACTTGAAATGTCTGGTCAGAGGATTTTGTGTTTTATACAGTCAAATACCTTTGACAGATCACGAGATATACCAGTCTCTTGCAATTTTTTGTCTAATTAATTAAGTACATTTTCACCATAAGTGAACCTGACAACCCCATTTTTACAGTAATAGTAGTAAAATACTTATGTATAAAGAGTGACTGATGAATGTCAACAGGCCATCAGTTCACTATATATATATATATATAGACTACGTAATGAAATTGTAGTGTACTCGGAACACTCTATCACATGCGCTACATCGTTCGCTATGAAAGGTTAGGCCTCAAAATTGTGGGACCGAAGCCAAATAAAAGTGTCACTATTTAATTTCCTAATCTTACACATACTGCAACCATTCATCAATCGTGAAAGTCAAGTTGCTGAAGGGTAATGAATTCTATCCACATTTACTCCAAAACGGACTCCTACACTCCCAGCTTTTCAGTTTTCACTGGAGACGAATTAGCCAATCTTAAATCAGAGTACAGTGTACACATGTGCCAGTGTAACCATTTTCTAAAGTAAATATTACCTAGTTTATCCGTTATCCAGTGTAACCAATTTCCAATGTAACCATTTTCGAGCTCATTGATTTTCCACCTGAACAATTTTGAAGTAGAAGCAGTTTCCTGTGGAAAAATTTTCCAGGGCAGCCATATTCCAGAGTAACAGTTTTACAGTATAACCATTATCTAATTATACTTATCCAGTATAACCATTTTCCAGTGTAACTGCAATCCATTGTAACAATTTCCCTCTATAACCATGTTCGAGTTTAACGATTTCAACAATAACCATTCCCCGGTTTAACCATTTCCTAATGTAACCTTTCCCAGTGTAGCTGTTTTCCGCTCTAACGATCTGCTGGTGCAGCTATTATACAGTGAAACCATTACCTAGTGTAACCATGCCACGTATAGACATTTTACAATGTAAACAAATTCTGCTGCAATAATTTCCCACTTTAATCATTTTCCAGTGTAGCAGTTTTCAAGGTAATCATTTTCCGTTGTAAACATCCTCCAGTAGAAGCATTTTCCAGTGGAAGTATTTTACAGAGCAAGTATATTGCAGTGTAACTGTTATATCCTAGCCAGTAATGCCAACCGAGCCCGCTGCCAAAAAGGTTGGCAGCATGAAAGTCCGGACGCCGTCCGCATAAGCAGCGCCAGCGATACAGGAAATCGCCGCAAGTCCGCGCGCACCACCGCTGGCTTCTGGCTTCTTAAGCGCTGGAGTCGCGAGGGCTAGGACAGTTCTGGATTCGCCGCTCAGTTGTAGACTCGCCACTGAATTGTGTACCTGCTAGTCAGTTGTGTGTTCATCGCAGCAGAGTTGTTGTTTGTCGTCAGCCGACGCTGACCTAGCCGCTCCGACTCGAACTAGACAGATTTCTGTAGACCATGTTCACCACTGTGTTCTGTATCGTCGTTAATAAAGATAAGTACCGACTTTCATTTAATCCGAGTGTTTGGGTTTTCATCTTTCTGTTCACTGTTCCAGCGGACCGGTCGGCCCGCTATTAAAAGTGTGGCGGTGACTTCGTAGGCCGTTTCTACAGCGAAGTGTGGTCGCTACGAAGGCCGTCACAAAACTGGCGACGAGGACTTCCGAACTCGTGTGCAGGGCTGGTTCAACTTGTTTCTTGAGATAGAATTTTGGGGGCTGGTTTCATTTGTGTTCACTATGTCTGCCGAATTACAACAGTTGATCTTGTTACAGAGTCAGCAAATACAAAGTCTGGTGGAAGCAATCGCCAAACAAGCGGCTAATCCACCACCACACAAGGAACAAGCACAGGCAGCACCGCCTTTTCGTGCATTTGAGGCATCACGAGAAGGATGGCGAGAATATTTCGCGCAGTTGCAGGCGCACATGTCAGTCTACAAAATCACAGGTAATGAGCGGCAGCTTTATTTAATTTCCACTGCAGGCGTGGAAGTCTATAGACTACTTTGTAAGTTGTTCCCGGAATCCAAGCCCGAAGCTTTAGACTATGACGTTGTTGTTACCAAGCTTGCTGAGTATTTCGAGTCGCGAGTTCATGTAGCAGCAGCCAGATTCAAGTTCTTCAGATTAAAGAAACTGCCACATCAATCTAATAAACAGTGGTTAACAGATTTACGGGGCCTCACCCGTCAGTGCCGATTTAATTGTGTGTGTGGAGCTTCCTACAGTGATGTCATGTTACGCGACGCTATTACTCAAAACGTTGCAGATTCTCGTATTCGTGCTGCTATCTTAAAGTTGCCTGACCCGTCATTAGAGACTGTGATGAACATTATTGAAGCCCAAGATACTTTTGACTATGCTGAGTGTGAGTTAGATCAGCCATGTATTTCTCAAATTGCCTGTGCTAAGCAAGTTATGTCACGCCCGCGGCCCCACCGGCAGAGTCAGACTAAACACTAGCCGGCCGCGTCATGTTAAACACATTCGTCAGCCGCGTGTGCAAAATGATAGACTTAAGTCTTGCCCTAAGTGTGTTCTTGCTCATCCTCGTGAACGTTGCCCGTTAAGAAACGCGGTTTGTCACTTTTGTCAAAGGAAAGGACACATCCAGACTGTTTGTTTGCGTAAACGCAAGAACAATTCTAGTGCTGCCCAGCCCATGGATATTCATGTTCTTCAAAGCCAGCCCGCCCAGAAGGTCGCGTTTAAAGACTCTTCCACGGTTCGTGTGGGTAATAAACTTGTTCGCAATAAGCCACCCACCCAGCCCTCTGCTATGCGACCCAGGCGTAATTCAAACGCTGTAAAAAGTAATGTACAGACTGCAAGTGAAGCGGGAGTTGTTGTTCCACCCGCCCAACCCACGAGTCGTCGTAAGCAGCGAACACGCGCTAAACGCGCTGATTTTGTGTCTTCCGCCTCCGCTGCACCGATCCAGAGACAGTGTAATAAACTATTTGTGAAGCTACGCATCCAGGATAAGACCTTCAATTTTCAATTAGACACTGGTGCGTCGGTGACTCTCATAAATAGTGCTACGTATGCGGCTATCGGCCGCCCTAAACTGTCAGCGGCAAACCATTCTTTGGCTACTTATAGTGGAGAACAAATTCCTGTGTTAGGTGTATGTAGCGTGCCAGCCACATTCCTTGGCAACAAAAAAACAGTTTCATTCACAGTGCTCCGCGCTACAGACAGTGTAAACATTTTCGGATTAGACTGTTTTGACTTGTTTGGCCTGTCTATCCAAGACAATGTGTTGCAACTTAATTCTGTTGTTGTTCCTCAAGACAGCATAACCGATTTGTGTAAACGATACAGTGACATATTTAACGACGAACTCGGTTGTGCTGCGAACTTTGCCGCTCATATTACGTTAAAAGATAATGCTCAGCCTCGATTTTTTTCGTGCTCGTCCAGTGCCTCACGCCCTCCGGGCACCTGTAGAAGATGAACTTCGTCGTTGGCAAAACAACGGTGTTATTCAACCCGTTTCAGCGAGCCAGTGGGCTTCTCCCTTAGTTATTATAAAGACACCGTCTGGCAAGTTACGTTTGTGTGCTGATTTTAAGTCGACAGTTAATCCTCAGACTGTCATTGATTCTTTTCCTTTACCTAGACCGGACGAGCTGATGGATAAGTTAGGGGAAGCTCGTTTCTTTTCCAAAATTGATCTCCGTGAAGCATATTTGCAATTGCCCCTCGACGAGCAATCACAACAGTATTTTGTCATAAACACGTCGTTGGGGTTGTTCCGTTTTCTGCGTTTGCCTTTTGGTTGTGTGTCAGCTCCAGCTGTTTTTCAGCGTTTTTTGTCCCAACTTTTGGCTAATGTGCCATCGTGTTGCAACTATTTAGACGATATTGATGTGTCCGGTCGGACGCCTGCTGAACATTTCCGTAATTTGGAGTGTTTGTTTACAGTGTTGTCTCAGGCAGGACTGCGTTGCAACATCAATAAATGTTCATTTTTCCTTACGGAGTTGGAGTATCTGGGACATGTTATTAATGCTCAAGGCATTCATCCCTCCCAGTCACATTTAGCAGCTATTCGTGATTTGCCCGCCCCTCGCAATCTGCATGAATTGCAAGCAGTTCTTAGCAAATTGACATATTATATTAGATTGCTGCACCGTTGCATCGTCTCCGCCGTAAGAATGTTCCGTTTGTGTGGTCAGCTGATTGCCAATCAGCCTTTCAGCAGCTAAAAGAGGCTTTATTGAATGATCGTTGTCTGGTCCATTACGACCCTAACAAGCCTCTGGTGTTAGCTTGTGATGCTTCTTCTTTCGGCCTCGGTGCTGTGTTGTCTCACCGAGTCGGTAACACCGAACGTCCTATTGCGTTCGCATCTAAATTGTTAAACAAAGCTCAGTGTAATTATAGCCAATTGGACAAGGAAGCGTTGGCTATTGTGTTCGGTGTCACAAAATTCCATCACTACCTCTATGGTAGACCATTCTATTTAGTAACAGATCACAAGCCCCTGACGTCACTGTTTCATCCGTCTAAACCAGTTCCTCAGCGGACAGCTGAGAGACTACAACGTTGGGCTCTTTTGTTATCACAATACCAGTATGAGATACTGTATCGCCCTACAGCTCAGCATGCAAACGCTGACGCGCTTTCTAGATTGCCGATTGCTGCGGATGATGTCTTCGATTCCTCTGACGACTCTTGCCATCAGATTGACGCCGATGAGCATCAATCCCTCCGGGATTTTCCGATTGATTATCGTCAGGTGGCACGTGAGACAGCTACGGATCCTCATCTGAGTTTACTATTACGTTTTGTTCAACGTGGTTGGCCGTCCAAGGCAAAGGACATATCGGATCCTGTGGTTCGTCGCTATTATCCGCAACGTCATCTGTTGTCCGTTTCGCACGGAGTTTTGCTGTTACGCACCGAGAATGACCAGCTTCGTGTAGTGGTTCCCCAAGTGCTCCAATCCAAGGTCCTCGACTTGTTGCATCAAGGTCATTGGGGAGTGGTCCGCACCAAGCAGCTAGCCCGCCGTCATTGTACATGGATCGGCATTGATAAGCAGATTACGCAGATGTCTACAGATTGTTCGACGTGTGCCGAACACCAAGCTGCTCCGCCTCAACGCTATTTTGAGTGGGCACGCCCTGCCGGTCCCTGGCAGCGAGTACATATTGATTTCGCTGGTCCATATTGGCATTCTCGTTGGCTCATCGTGTTAGATGCATTTAGTAATTTTCCGTTTGTTGTGCCCATGCAGTCTACAACGTCTGCACAAACTATACAGGCGTTGACATCAATTTTTTGTATTGAGGGTCTTCCAGAAGTTTTAGTGTCTGACAATGGTCCACAATTTACCTCTGCTGAATTTGAAAGTTTTTGTTCTGCCAATGGCATTCGCCATGTTCTTACTCCGCCGTTCCACCCTCAATCGAATGGTGCAGCGGAACGTTTTGTACGCACATTCAAGGATCATATGGACCGCCTTCGTGCTACGCACTCTCGTCAGCAGGCCCTCATCACATTCCTGTCGTCGTACCGGACCACGCCACGCGACGGCCCTTCGCCTGCGGAGCTTCTCCACGGCCGTCGTCATCGCACCCTACTACGGTTGTTGCACCCCCCGGATCGACCCGCCGCTTCTGAGCATCGCACGCGTTTTCAGCGCAACGACGCCGTTTTTTTCAGAGTTTATCACGGTCGCCGTCGTTGGGAACGTGGTACCGTGATAAGTGTCCAGGGTCGCGGTTTTTATACTGTTCAAGGTGCTACTGGGGTGCACAGGAGGCATCAGAACCAGTTGCGCCGCGCTGGCCGCCCGGATTCTGCCGCTCGTTCTTTGTCCACAGATTTGGTCCGCGGCGGGTTCCAGCCGCGCCTTCCGACTTCGCTGCCGCCCCCAGGGCAGCAGCAGCAGCCGTCGCCGCTGCCACGCCGACAGCCCGTCCCGTTGATGCCTCCCGCGCAGCATCATACGGGAGCGCCCCGGGTGGTCGCTCCGGCGCCTGCGGTCCCTCTTCAGTCGCCACCGCCTTCGGAGCTGATGGACGTCGACCCCTCAGCCGGGCCGCCTTCCCAAGCGGTGGCTGTGCAGCCTGTCCTGCAGCCGCTTTCCTTGGGCACCCCCAATGAGTCTGACACCGCAGTGGCTTGTCCGGCGCCCACTCAGCAGCCGTCGACGCAGCGTCAGGAGACGCTGCCTCTCTTCGTGGGTCCCGACGCCCCGTCGCGTCCAGTACCAGAAGCTGCGCCCGTGGTCACAGGCGTGCACCCTGACCTCGGTTTTCAGTCGGTGTTTCCCGAGGCCCCGCGCAGCCAATGCTGGGGTGCGGACCGGGGACTGCCACCGACAACAGTCTCCGCTCCGGTCTCTTCTGCTACGCCTGCGGCCCGACCCCTCCCCCGCCGTCGACGCTCGCCACGTCATTATTCAACGACGGTGCGGCGATTTGGGGGGGAGGAGTGTTATATCGTAGCCAGTAATGCCAACTGAGCCCGCTGCCAAAAAAGTTGGCAGCATCAAAGTCCGGACGCCGTCCGCATAAGCAGCGCCAGCGATACAGGAAATCGCCGCAAGTCCGCGCGCACCACCGCTGGCTTCTGGCTTCTTAAGCGCTGGAGTCGCGAGCGCTAGGACAGTTCTGGATTCGCCGCTCAGTTGTAGACTCGCCACTGAATTGTGTACCTGCTAGTCAGTTGTGTGTTCATCGCAGCAGAGTTGTTGTTTGTCGTCAGCCGACGCTGACCTAGCCGCTCCGACTCGAACTAGACAGATTTCTGTAGACCATGTTCACCACTGTGTTCTGTATCGTCGTTAATAAAGATAAGTACCGACTTTCATTTAATCCGAGTGTTTGGGTTTTCATCTTTCTGTTCACTGTTCCAGCGGACCGGTCGGCCCGCTATTAAAAGTGTGGCGGTGACTTCGTAGGCCGTTTCTACAGCGAAGTGTGGTCGCTACGAAGGCCGTCACAAAAGTAACCATTAGCTGTGTAAACATTTTCCAGTGTAAGCATTTTACAGCATAAGCATTTTCCTGTATAACAGTTTTCTAGTGTAACAGTTTCCTGTTATAACCATTTTCCTGTGTAGCTGTTTTCCACTGTAAAAATTTGCCAGTGTAACCATTTTCAGATGTAACCATTCCTAGTGTAATCATTTCCCAGTTTTTCCAGTGTAAGCATTCTCCTGTGCAACAGTTTTCCCGTGTAATAATTCTGTATTGTTACCATTTTCCAGTGGAGCTGATTTCCACTGTAATAATTCGCCAGTGTTATCATTTTCCATTGTAACTATTATATAGCATGACCATACGTAGTATAACCACTTTCCCATGTAACTATTTTCCAGTGTAAACTTTTTGTCACTTAACCATTTTGCAGTGTAAGCATTTTCGAGTATAAACATTTTCCTGTGAAACGTTTTCCAGTGTAAAAGTTTTCAATTGTAACCACTTTCCAGTGTAGCTGCTTCCACAATATTAATGTGCCGGTGTCAATATTTTCAGATGTAGCCACTACCTCATGTAACCATACCCAGCGTATCTTTTTTCTGGTAGAACCATTGCCGAATCTAAATATTTTTCAATGCAACCACAGTCAGCATAACCTTTCCACAGTGTTTCTAGTACAAAATTTTTCATTGTTAACATTTCCTTTGTATCTGTTTCAAGTGTAACTATTTCTAGTGTATCTGTTTTCCAGTGTAACCATTTCAAGTATAAGAATTTTCTGGGATAACATTCTTCTAGTGTAGCTGATTTTCAGTGTAATTCGAATATACTAATTTCCAGTGTAATTATTTTATCATGACTTGTTCAAACACTTAGCCGCCCAGAGAGGCCGTGCGGTTCTAGGCGCTTCAGTCTGGAGCCGAGCGACCGCTACGGTATCAAGTTCGAATCCTGCCTCGGGCATGGACGTGTCTGATGTCCTTAGGTTAGTTAGGTTCAATCAGTTCTAAGTTCTACGCGACGGATGACCTCAGAAGATAAGTCGCATAATGCTCAGAGCCATTTAAAAAGACACTTAGATTCATGATGTTACGTAGTCATTAGACTGGAAGAAGTTTGCACTAAAAAATTACGCTGGAAAATGGTTACACAGAAAGTTTCACTGACAAGCAGTTACAATGGAAATAGTTAAAGACAGTGGAAAACATTTACAAAAGAAAATGGTTTCATTGTAAAACAGTTGCACTGGATAATGCTTAATACTGCAAATGGGTACACTGGAAGACAGTTATACTGGATTTCACCAATTGTGGTAAGATGTGTATATGTGGGACGTTTATGTATGGATAAAATTTTGCAATATCATGGAATAATTTATTACATCTCTTCTGTAACTTGGGTTGTTACAGAATTAACTGCTCTTTAATCCTTTTAAGTTCAGTTCTAGATATGTCTAGTGAAACGAAGCAGACAAGTGATAATTTTATTAGAAGGCGTTTTGCGAAAGATACACATTTCTTCATTTGTTCTTCGAAGCAGCAAACAGTCATTTTAGGACAATAGCAAGGTCACATATTATAAGTAGTTGTAGTACTGCTTAGTAAGAACTTGACAGATAAAAAAAGAACAAAAAAGGAGATAAATAATAAACAAAAGGCAGTAGTAAGTCGTCATTGCAGTTTATTAAATAGTAAGACAGTGTTGGCTCCCTACCAAGCCCCACCCCCCTCCCCTTCCCCGCCGTTCGTCCCATCTTCTCCCTTTCTTCTTCCCCACCCCTCTTCCCACACACTCTCTACAACAACTGAAGCCGCGGACACAGGTGGCAATCGCGGCGGCTTCTGAGACGAAGCGACTGGTGTCCGGTTCGCTTCCGCATGACACACACTGACGACGATGACGTCGACACCCGCACAAACGTATCGGGCGTGTCGGTGGCTCAGACGTGCTGGCCACTTAGATGGGGACAGCCCCCGAGGTGGACGGAAGGGGGTCTGCGGCGTTCTGTAAACAAAATACAGAACCTTCAGTATTTCGCCACCAACACAGTTAATTCTATGGTAAATTGTTGGAAAATAAAAAAATTCTGAAAAATACGGGAACTTCTACGAATATTAGCTAGGGTGATTGTCGTAACGATGCTGTTCAGATATTCAAACTGCCGAAAGCACACAGCTTGATCGGCTTCACGGCTGAGAGACATTTGTGTGGTGACTTCACCATCACTAGGGGCTGTTAGACACTGAACTATTCTATCGGCAGAGCTATACAACATTACAAAGTAAAATGTTGGAAACTGCAACTCGTGACAGGTACCAGTCGGTACCACAAGCAGTTCCGTACACTGCCTCCTCACATCATCTGGAGCCTTGGTATAAGGATGGTCTTACAAACCGAAAGCAGTAATCAGAATTTAAAATGAAAAAAAATTATTGTGATCTTGACTGCGTAGTATTAAGACAGTAAACAAGATGATGTCAAGGATTGCAATGATTACATCGAGCGTAGGAGCATTTTAGCAGTCATTGTTCGTGCGTTACGCAAAGGAATCGTAAGCACCTTCTGCCTTGCACTTCAGAGTAATTTGCAGAGTATGAACGTATATGCAGATATCAGCGAAGTCGACGGTAAACCCTGACATCAAGTTAAGTGTGAATACTATGGGGATACCAACAGAATGCTTTGCTTTGGTTCAAAACATTACTGGCGTAACATAAATGTATCAGTACATTTCATCGAGTTGAAGCGACTACTTTTCCTAGTTATGCCAATGTGCAAATTGACACTAAATTATATTTTCTGCTCGAGAATTAATACTGCAGGAACACTGTGGACCTAAGAGTCGTTATCCTGCTTTTTGCAACAAACGACTGCCGGGGGGGAACTGACGGGGAATCATATAACTATTTCCGAGCCGCTGTCACCAGCAAGCTGTACTCTGCGGTACTCACCCCATTTGTGTCTCGAACATCCTCCCCTTGCTGTCCGAGTCCCACCAGTAGCAACAGGAACTTGACCAGAGTGAGAAGGTGCCAATGCTGAAAAAGAACACACGAGTTTAGATACGGAACATGTAGCCCAAGAGGTAGGATGACCTAATATTTAGCATTTGTAGGCTATACGCCATTTTAGCAACATTAGTGTGTTTTACGGCCTTAGCGAAATTATTATTAATCCATCCTAAGGAAATTCTTTTCCTCGCGTTTTTACGTGAAATATGTTTCTCTTTCAAATTATATAAAAGTTTAGTCTGTGTGTCTGAAGCGAAAAATATGAAAATTTTTCCGTAAAAAGGAATTTAAATTTGAAATTCTGAAGTGATTAGAATTCGCATCATTGAGACAGGACAATGTGTCTGGTAATGCAAGTACAAGCAGTTCCTCGTTTCATTACAAATTTAATAAACAGTTAATGACTGGCAGCCAATAATTTCGTTAAGTTCTTTTTTAATGCAGCCAATTTCATTTGCTGAAAACTGCCTAAAAATATAAAGCAATTATTCTCCATGATGAAACGAAATACAACAATACACGTCCTACATTTCCGCCGTCTATAACTTTTAATATAGGCTCCATCTCGATTTGTGTAACTAAGCAAGCTGGTGAACTTCATTACCAAAGCCAACATCACTTATAGGACGAGATGCCTTAAATTCTCTGTTCTTCTCTTCACCCTGACGTGATGGTCGCCCTCTCCCCTGTACATCGTTCCTCTTCGATTTGAAAAGCCTTCAGCAACATCAGATAGGCAACAGTTTGATCTTTCCTCGAACACAGTGTCATCTTCAACAGAGCTAAGCGTAAGCATTTACCACACTGATGAAATGAAATATCTTTCTGAGGCAGAAAGAAAAATTTTTGACGTTAGGTCGGAATTTCTTAACCATCGTATCACGCAGTTCTACACCTCCCTTATGTATATTGTATTCTTTCACTACTGTTGAGTGAAGAGCTGGGTACATTAAACTTAGCAGCAACAGCCTACTGGAAGTGTGCTACTCCACACACCGCGAGGTGGATTGCGGAGCACAAATGTAGATGTTGATGTAGCACCAAGGTGAATGCACTAATTGGAGAACGTAATTCGCAGATTGATACTACACATGCGAATATAAATTGTTGCGATGAGAACATCAAGGAAAAGATACTCCTGGAGTCTTGTTGTTTCTAATAACGCGTCGGAAATGCATTCTAGCAAAGCCTCACCTGCAGGATGTCGGACAGTACATCGCCGCTCTGCCCCTCCACCGGCTCGTCCTCCTCCGTCTCCTGGTCTCTGGCGCCCAGGCAGCTCATCTTCCTCAGGCGTTGGAAGATCTGTGTACAGAGAACAACGTGTGAAACAGTGCCCAGACGTCATGGGTTAAGTTAACGCTACAGCGCCATTTCGCACGCGATCTGCGATGCGGTGTAATAGATGCAGGTAATGCTGTACACAACAGGTCCTGCAAGAATTACATGCTTCCTCCTCTTTACTGAAAAATATCTGACCTCCTGTCACAGCCTGTGGAAGCTTCATTCAGCAGTGTACTTAATTGTCAGTGTTCAGTGTTGCAAATAAACGTTGCAGATGAAGATGAAGCAGCTATGTTACTAGCAAGTAAATCAATTCGAATATATTCTGTCTCGTCAATGCAATATACTCAACAGTTCCTGAAGGTCTCGCACCCAAAAATATCATGCTGCTGTTCCTCTTTTGCTTCGCCGCTCCTACTACACAGCAAGACCGTGCGGTTCTCTGCCTATGCCTGAATAGCAACTGCAACTGAGGATTCGAAAGATTACGGCGGCTGTTTTGGGGGACGTACCTTGTGGCGTCTTCCCCTTCCGGTGGGTTGAGGGCGCCAACGCCACTGGCGCGCCACCCGGTGTGTTGTCTCTGAAGAGCGGGGCGGCTCGGTGTCCAGACTAGACGAGCTGGCAGAAGAGGCGCCAGCAGCGTCCTGGAGAAGAAAATAAAATTTTTGAACTAATACCAACAGGCAGTGGTGTGATGGCTTAATGGGTTTCGCAAGGATTTAACACTAAGGTTTAACACAAGTCGCTGCATTAGCTCTGAAAATAATTTGTTAGTGACAAAATGAATACAAACTTGCCAACAAGCTGTGTCTGTAATGGCCTGTCAGGTTAAAGTTATTGTGGTGTAGTTGTGTTTAAAGCTATAGCACTGTCATTATTATTAGTGTCGTCCTAGTAGTGAGTCAGTGGTTAGCTAATTCAGTGGGATATATGTTGTTGTTGTAGTTCTTGTTGTTCTTATTGTTGTTGTTATCTTCAGCCCACAGACTTGTTTGATACTGCTCTCGTAGCTAATCAGTAGTGTGTAAGACTCTTGATCTAAGCATAGCTACTAAGTGTTCCATTCACTTTAACCTGCTTACCGAGGTCCTGCTACGCTTTCCTTATACAGTTTTTGTCCCTCTCAACACGCACATACACACAAAATGGCGCCTATCATCAACAGCTACAGAATAAATACATCAGGAAAACCCTTCCTTGAATGAGTGCAAGATGACAACTCCACTACTACCATCAGTAAGGAGAAGGAATGCCCATCAACTGTCTTCAGACCACTCCTATAACGGAAGAGCAGCGAATCTGTGGTACTCACCCCACCGCCTCCACGTTCTTCCTCTCCATGCAGGCGGTTTTCCATCAACAGAAGAAAGAACTCGTCCAGAGTGAACGCTCGCACCTGTTTAAAAGAGAATGCCGTTTCAGACAACAAGCATTTAATTGAAGTGTTATGACGTTTTAATAGTTAATAAGTATAGATTGTGCGGCACTATAACAGATATCGTGCTTTTTAGAGCCTCGACAGTATGATGTCTGTGTTATCTGGTTAAAATATGCAAGACATGTTCATGTATACGAGTCATCATTGGCCGTTTCGTATTCGGAAGCGCAAAACTTTGAATGCAAGGACAGTTATACATATCAACTGCATGGATGCTCTAGCGAAAGACTGGTCATATAACATATTTACCAAAAGCGAGAGGGAATATTTGCAACGGAATATCAAAAGGGGTGTTCTCGAGTTAAAAAAAGGCATAAAGCATTGATGCAGTGTTTCCGCACAGCTGTTCACCCTTTACGTCGAGTAAGCAACGACGGAAGTAATGGAAGCTTTCTGGATCGGAATTAATATTCCGCGTTAAAGGACAGTAATGATAAGATTTGCAGATGACAGTAATGTCGTCAGAGAAAGTCAGGAAGAATTACAGAACTTGTAGAACGCACTAACTTGTGTAATGAGCAAATAATATGGGGTGAGCGGAAACTCATGAAATAAAGAAGTACTGTACATCTTCAGAAATGATATTAGAGATAAGTTTGACAACAGTTTTGAGACCTTTTATCAGACGAGATGAAGGAATTGTGGTACATTGCTAGGAAAATAACTTATGGCGTAAAAATCAAGCAGGGTTTAAGTATCAGACTAGGACAGATGAAGATGCATTCCTCAACTAATATCAAATCCTGGTCTTCATTTGAGCAAGACGTTTCTGGGAATATTGTGGCAAAGTGAATAACTATCGGGCTCTGGAAAAATCTGAAAAGGACAGAACCGAAGAGTTTGGCATGTGGTGTTACTGAGATACGCAGAAAATTGAGGAGGCTGATAAGGTAAGAAATTAGGACATTGTACGCATACGGGACAAGAATATAGGAATGAAATGATCAAAAGAAGGGAATGGACTACAAGACACGTATTGAAGTCACGTAATGGTTTGCATTGTATGAGAGCGAGGCGCAGAGGTCGAAGTTCGTAACAAAGTAGCAGATGTAATATGAGGAACAACTAATCGAAGGCGGTGGGAGTATGAGGTACTCTAAGCTGAAGTGATAGTCACGGTTGTGGAAGTCGTAGCGGCCGCATCAATCGAGTTAGAATACTGATTACATGTCTTTCCCCCTCACAAAAAGGATCGCTTCCCAGCAGGGGCACATGGGGGGAATCCTCATCGCTTGGTACAGGCCTCCCACTCAACCATGGAGTACCAGACCAAGAGCCGATCGGCCAGACAATCTGCACTGGCGCCATCCAACGGCGGGTCCTACACCAGGTCTCGTGAAAGAGGCTCACCTGACACAAGACGCTGCGACACCTCCACCAGATGCTTCACTCGGACACTACCTGTCCCCACACTTCTGAGCACCGTCATTACGGTGTAGTTATTCGTAGCAAAAGTCATAGATAACTCCCTTTTGTTTTTTATGGCCCAGCCAGGTCTTTTGATTACATTGCAGTGTACGTCTCATGGTTTAAACTAAATGAGTCTCGATCGTTTCGCCGTGTTTTGGTATCAGGACGTAACTCACCTGCGAGCTGGTCGCCACGTGCACGATGGGGTTCTCCACACGGGTCTCCTCCCCCATGCCCTGTTCTGCTGAAGGACGGCAGAACCACTTCTTCACACGAGCAAACATCTCTGCAAAGAGGACACCACGTGAGGTGTCATCCAGACATTCCACAGGGTAAAAAATTGTAGCTAGAGACAAGAAAAATTCATTCCGTTCTTACGACCATTGTCGCTTTGTTACTTTACCGTGACTGTTTACCACGTGTGTTGCTTTCTTTCTTATATCGTTGCTCTTCAGTATCCCGTTCAAAATCAAAATATTCGTATGAATTGCATTACTATTTTAAACATAAAATTAATTTCCATGATTGGAGAAAAAGAAAAATGCATCTTAAATTAGTTATATCTGATCACCAGAAAAAAATAAAATTTCGAAGAAATACGTTTTTGGAAGTTTTCCAGTGGGTAACGTTTTCAAAGATTTTACACTTTCCTCCGAGAAATTAAGCTACCGATCAGCCAGCACGTCGCTAGACTGCGAAGGCAAGCCACCCAGAGTGTTTTTGTGAACATGGAAACACTACAGTACACATTTCCCAATGTTCATCTTTTTGCTGGCATGTAGTTATTTTTCGTCTAACTACTAAAGCGATCTGTGTGAGTTCGACGTATGAGACGCTGGTAAGGAAAGGAATGCTGTCTGAAGTGATGATCGAAAACCGTTCTGATACATCTGACAGTCGAATACATGCACTGGTACTGCTTTTGGTAATACTGTGCAGAAAGAAATCCTCAGAGACAGTAGTATGAAAAAAATGACTTGTAAATATGAGCTCTGAAATGCATATCATAAGAGTTATGAGGACTTGCTCATCTTTGATTCTGTGAAACACGTACCTTCTACAACTAGCTCTTTGGATTTCATATTTTTTCAGGAGGTAGCATGGACCAAACCAAGAAAACTCTAGTAAATATGGGCTCTAAAACGTTTACCTCAGCAGCTACTATTAGCTCATTAGGAAAGATATGTTTCATTGCATCAGAGGTGAGCAAGGTCTCATAGATCTCAGGGTATACATTTCACAGCTCATGTTTCCGCTTCATTATTTCTTGTTTTGGTCCATACTACCACCTAGGAGAGTTACCTACCCTGTAATCCAGCAACGGCAGTACCGGTGTACGTATTCCACTGTCAGAGACGTCAAAACCATTTTCGAAAATAGCTTTGGATTGGTTGATTTATTTTTCCATCATTGTCAAAAGTTTTTAACATCATGACGGACTGAACCTGTACAGAATTTATCACTGTCGTCCTACATATGAGACAAGACTCCACTACTGTCAACAGGGACTTGGATGGGACGGCAGCCATAAGATTTGTAAAGCTAGTGTTAAGTTGCAATCCAGCGCCCTTCAGCGTTTCCCTTACCTGTGCCACAAGTATGTGAGTCGTAACTGTTTACTAAGGCTTGCTACTTCCACAATCAACATTCCTTTTCCGACAATAGCCAGTCCATCCTCTAGACGTATTAACTCGAATAGAGGTAACTATGTACTCTACCGGTGTCGCATTTATCGTCTCTTTCGCTACAAAATTCGTACGTAGACGGTCTCACCTTTTTGAGTTTTTAATGTCGTGCATCAGTGATACTTCATGTAACCGTACCATGCCAGAGTAAATCAGAAAGTGAACAGATATGGCACTTTCGCTTCACAAATACTTTAGTCGATATCGATTTTGTTCAGTGAGCCATTCACACAGCGTGTACGCGACAATACACCAATGTTATTTTAGGAGTACAGCAAAATGCTGGAAACGTATCTATCAGCATTCGCTCAAAATATTTTAGTACTTCGTGAAACAGCGACTGCGGGGTCAGCGCAACAGATTGCTAACCGATGGGGTCCGGGTCCCATTCTGAAACGAATCCGAGATTTTCTCCGCTCGGCGACTGTGGGTTTTGATGTCCTACGAAAGACTGCGTGGGGAATTAGCAACGGTAAACTCCTCTGACGCAACAGACAGAATTAAGTGTTTGGAAAGGGATATCGCAGCCATAAAGAGAGAAAATCAAAAATTATGCAATGAAATGAGGCCAACACCATGACTCTCGCTGCAGTCGCAGCAGGTGGTCCTGTCAAAAATCCGAAAACCAGGGTTGAGGAACAAACAGAATTGGCAAAAAATAAACAGGCAACTGTCCTCTTCTTTTAAATCAGATAACAACCAGTATGCTAAAGCCACAAGGGAAACCTTAACTAACGCAATAAACCTTGACTTGATAAAATAAAAGTTAAAGCAATAAGAAATACAACAAACGCAGTAATTCTTGAAACTGAGAGACAAGAAAACAAGAGGAAGATTATTGAAAAAATATCAGACATTCGACACGAAGAACCCAGAGCACTGAGAACACTGCTGGCAATACACAGTCTTTCAACATCATGGATCAAGACTTTCTAGAAACACTGTTTGATATAAATCTCAGCTACCTCATCACAAAAGAGGAGTTTCAGCAAGAAATTAAAATACGATCCAAAACAGTTCCGAAAGGGAAAAGAATGGTAAATAATCTTATCGAAGTGACATCAACAGCCAAGAAGGTTGTATACATGGAAGAAGGCTGGAGATACTAAAAGGTATCAGATAGATTATATAATGGTAAGACAGAGATTTAGGAACCAGGTTTTAAATTGTAAGACATTTCTAGGGGCAGATGTGGACTCTGACCACAATCTATTGGATATGAGCTGTAGATTAAAACTGAAGAGACTGCAAAAAGGTGGGAATTTAAGGAGATGGGACCTGGATAAACTGACTAAACCAGAGGTTGTACACAGTTTCAGGAAGAGCATAAGGGAACAATTGACAGTAATGGGGAAAGAAATACAGTAGAAGAAGAATGGGTAGCTTTGAGGGATGCAATAGTAAAGGCAGCAGAGGATCAAATTGGTAAAAAGACGAGGGCAAGTTGATACCCTTGGGTAACAGAAGAAATACTGAATTTAATTGATGAAAGGAGAAAATATAAAAATGCAGTAAATGAAGCAGGCAAAAAGGAATACAAACGTCTCAAAAATGAGTTCGACAGGAAGTGCAAAAGGGCTAAGCAGGGATGGCTAGAGGACAAATGTAAGGATGTAGAGGCTTATCTCACTAGGGGTAAGACAGATACTGCCTACAGGAAAATTAAAGAGACCTTTGGAGAAAGGAGAACCACTTCCACGAATATCAAGAGCTTTGATGGAAACCCAGTTCTAAGCAAAGAAGGGAAAGCAGAAAGGTGGAAGGAGTATATAGTCTATACAAGGGCGATGTACTTGAGGACAATGTTATGGAGATGGAAGAGGATGTAGATGAAGATGAAATGGGAGATATGGTACTGCGTGAAGAGTTCGACAGAGCACTGAAAGACCTGAGTCGAAACAAGACCCCCGGAATTGACAACATTCCATTAGAGCTACTGACAGCCTTGGGAGAGCCAGACATGACAAAACTCCACCATCTGGTGAGCAAGATGTATGAGACAGGTGAAATAACCTCAGACTTCAAGAAGAATATAATAATTCCAATCCCAAAGAAAGCAGGTGTTGACAGATGTGAAAATTACCGAACTATCAGTTTAATAAGTCACAGCTGCAAAATACTAACACGAATTCTTTACAGACGAATGGAAAAACTGATAGAAGCCGATCTCGGGGAAGATCAGTTTGGATTCCGTAGAAACGTTGGAGCACGTGAGGCATACTGACCCTACGACTTATCTTAGAAGAAAGATTCAGGAAATGCAGACCTACGTTTCTAGCATTTGTAGACTTAGAGAAAGCTTTTGACAATGTTGGTTGGAATACTCTCTTTCAAATTCTAAAGGTGGCAGGGGTAAAATACAGGGAGCGAAAGGCTATTTACAATTTGTGCAGAAAGCAGATGGCAGTCATACGAGTCGAGGGGTTTGAAAGGGAACCTGTAGCCTACCCCCGATGTTATTCAATCTGTATATTGAGCAAGCAATAAAGGAAACAGGAGTCGGTTCTGGCGCTGCAGTCCGGAACCGCGGGACTGCTACGGTCGCAGGTTCGAATCCTGCCTCGGGCATGGGTGTGTGTGATGTCCTTAGGTTAGTTAGGTTTAAGTAGTTCTAAGTTCTAGGGGACTGATGACCTAAGATGTTGAGTCTCATAGTGCCCAGAGCCATTTGAGCCATTTTTGAAACAGGAGTAGATATTAAAATCCATGGAGAAGAAATAAAAACTTTGACGTTCGCCGATGACATTGTAATTCTGTCAGAGACAGCAAAGGACTTGGAAGAGCAGTTGAACGGAATGGACGGTGTCTTGAAAGGAGGGTATAAGATGAACATCAACAAAAGCTAAACGAGGATAACGGAATGTAGTCGAATTAAGTCGGGTGATGCAGAGGGAATTAGATTAGGAAATGAGGCACTTAAAGTAGTAAAGGAGTTTTGCTATTTGGGGAGCAAAATAACTGATGATGGTCGAAGTAGAGAGGATACAAAATGTAGACCGGCAATGGCAAGGAAAGCGTTTCTGAAGAAGAGAAATTTGTTAACATCGAATATAGATTTAAGTGCCAGGAAGTCGTTTATGAAAGTATTTGTATGGAGTGCAGCCATGTATGGAAGTGAAACGTGGGCAGTAAATAGTTTAGACAAGAAGAGAATAGAAGCTCTTGAAATGTGGTGCTACAGAAGAATGCTGAAGATTAGATGGGTAGATCATATAACTAATGAGGAGGTATTGAATTGAATTGGGGAGAAGAGGAGCTTGTGGCACAACTTGACTAGGAGAAGGGATCGGTTGGTAGCACATGTTCTGAGACATCGAAGGATCACCAATTTAGTATTGGAGGGCAGCGTGGCGGGTAAAAATCGTAGAGGGAGACCAAGAGATGAATATACTGAGCAGATTCAGAAGGATGTAGGCTGCAGTAGGTACTGAGAGATGAAGAAGCTTGCACAGGATAGAGTGGCATGGAGAGCTGCGTCAAACCAGTCTCAGGACTGAAGACCACAACAACAACAACAACATCAACAGCCAAATTACTGTTACTACAGAGTGATAGGGTGTACATACAATCTGAATCTTTGCGCATCAGGAACTATGTCAGAAGAAAGGTGCTTCAACTGTTGGGATTTCGGACATTCGTCGGAAAGATTTGACAGGGAAGGTATTCGTGGCAAATGTTCGAAATCAGGTTATAAAAAAACAAGTGTCATGAAGAATCAACTGTTGCCTGTGTTCCTTGCAAGAACGGGAAAAGGACATGTAACAATACTGGGTGATTAGAATGCCCTACATTTGAAAGAGTCTCCAAAAGCAAAATAGAAAAAAAAAACAGAATATGATGTCTCCAATAATGTGAAATAGCACACACCAAAACAAAAGCAAAGAGAGAACACTCTTTGGTCATCCGGGTAGAGATGTGGATACAAGAATCAGCTACGGAAACGTACAGACGTCCTCTCAACAAAACACAGATGTGAACACCAGCATCCCAACTAGCAGACGCAAACAGAAATCACTGGCAACCAAAACAAGAGCGCGGCGACGTGTAGCAGCCTGGAGGCAACAGCTTGGGCTGCTGCTGACCACAGACGCTCCAATGGACATGGATCTCATCAATAGTTTCAGCATCGTGGAAGAAAAATATTTTAGCCTAACAGATTACATCGACGGTTCGTATTGTTCCGGCGTCATGGGCAGCAGTGTGGTAAGGCACATCAAACAAGAACTTTCCCAGAGGGCAACCATTCTTAGAGGAGAAGAACTGGGAGAGGTAGCCCTGAGTAAAGGTTGGTTGGTTGGTTGTTTGGGGGAAGAGACCAAACAGCGAGGTTATCGGTCTCATAGGGTTAGGGAAGGATGGGGAAGGAAGTCGGCCGTGCCCTTTCAAAGGAACCATCCCGGCATTTGCCTGGAGCGATTTAGGGAAATCACGGAAAACGCCCTGAGTAAAGCAGACTCTGAACTCCACACAATAGAAGTACATAAAAACGATGATAGACAGCCGAGATATGGTCATGCACAGACAAACGCAGACAGAAAACTTCATACAACAAAAATTGATCACACATCATATGGAACATGAACGCACAAAAAGCTCACACTAAAAAATTATAGTTATTTTCAACCGAAGAGACAACACATTTATCAAAACCGGAAACTCCATCAAGAGGTAAACACCACGACAAAGTATATCAGACAGAATAAAAGAGCCATGAAGTAATAAACAAACCTATACTACGATGACATGGAGGGCAACTCGCGTCTAAGTCTACTGGAAAAGAAAGGAGTTTTTCAAACTGCACTAAGGCTGGTAACAAGATTTAATCGCACACTGGCGACACTATATGCTACCCGACGACTGAACAAACAGACAGAATGAATCTACGAACCGAAAATATACCAACAGATCAAATCGAACTCAGTAATCTTATACATAAATCATGTCAACGAAGAAATGAAGACGTTAACCTTGACAATGTCTACAAGGACCTGTTAACAGCCCATGGACGCGTGTACCTCTATTACTCCCAGAGGGACCAAAGTTGGTTGTTTTTACCAAATTTCACTGTGGAAGTCTTACAGCTAAATTGTATGGGTAGCACTACGGTGACCGCAAGCTTGTAGGCAGGTGAACTAGGTATGAGTAGACATATTGCGTCTACAAGAACATTACGCATGAGATGATGGAAGAATTCCAGTTCTTCCGAGGCAGTACATGCGAAAACACAGGCACGAACAAGGCCAAAGCTGCAATCATTGTTGTAAAAATAACAATACACTAACACAAATAACGAAAATACTGTTACAGTCGAAATAACTTCAGGCTGGGTTACACTGATCATCTAATCAATATAAGCCAAGTCCTCATTTCACATAGAAGTAAGAAGGGAAATGGCTCGATTTGCAAATGGCAGACCATTACTTATCTTAACAGACATAAAAGCTGTCAACCATCTGGCACTTTGATAGAGGACAAATAATAGTCGATGATATAAGCGAATGTAATCTTCTCACTTTAAACAGATCAAGCCAGCCGCCAACTTACCACGTAAATATTGGAGTAGGCAGCAATATAGACATTTCTCTGGCAAATAGAGCATCGTTAATACAGGTAACGAACTGGCAGGTGCTCGATAAGAGAATACTCAATGGTTATAACACAACATTTATATACACTAAAACGAACACAGACACAGGTACATACAGATTACAACACCCAAAAAATGGTTCAAATGGCTCTGAGCACTATGGGACTCAACTGCTGAGGTCATTAGTCCCCTAGAACTTAGAACTAGTTAAACCTAACTAACCTAAGGACATCACAAACATCCATGCCCAAGGCAGGATTCGAACCTGCGACCGTAGCGGTCTTGCGGTTCCAGACTGCAGCGCCTTTAACCGCACGGCCACTTCGGCCGGCCTACAACACCCAAGATTGCTGCTACGTAAAGCAAACTGACGAAAACTTAGAAACGGGATTGAAGAGTTTCCTCTATGTCTCACCCAAGAAAGGATGGATTACAGAGCTCACGGTCTTACAGACATCTTACAGAGAACACAAGGTGCAGCAAGCGACGCACCCAAACAATAGGCACCATGGTCAGCATTATTAACAAGTAAAAAAATAAAATCCTCGTGATAAACGACGATATCATCAAAAGTCGAATATAGCACTGGAAATATAAAATAGACTTCAACATCATCGGAACCGCGAGACCGCTACGGTCGCAGGTTCGAATCCTGCCTCGGGCATGGATGTGTGTGTTGTCCTTAGGTTAGTTAGGTTTAACTAGTTCTAAGTTCTAGGGGACTAATGACCTCAGCAGTTGAGTCCCATAGTGCTCAGAGCCATTTGAACCATTTTTTTTTCAACATCATCGTGACGTTAAAAGATGGGGCAAGGACAAATTACATAAGGTCAGAATAGACCACTGGGACACATGAGACACATATGTTAGGACTAACCTACAGATCAACATCTGGGGGGAAGCAGTTTGAACTGCAGACTAAACGTATCAAGATTCGTACAGTATTATCAACACTGAAGAAACCAGATGGTACTACCACAAGAGACTGGAGATGCACAACACAGTATCTCCTCAACAGACTAATTCCTGACGATGAATACATTCAGGACAACCAACTTCACACCGGCTTTCGCAGACAACTTTTGACAAATACGAAAACGAAGGCATCACCATCCCATCTGCTTATGGGGAAGTTGCACTGGTAATACACAAAACAAAGAACAAAAAGTCTCCGGGCCCTGATGATAACCACCCCGAAACCATCGACAAGCTGCTCCACTTTTCATACCATACCTGACAGACTTACTGAATGATGTTCTACTAGAAGGACGCATACCGAACGTATGGAAGAGGGCAAATGCAGTTATAATCAAGAGAGCAGAGGTATAAGACCTGACGGACCAAATGTCTCATTAATATAATGGCAAAGATACAGGAGAGAGTGCTGTGTGACAGACTTCAGTCGCACCGGCAGCTCTTAGGCCTTAGCCAACATCAGAATAGTTTTCGACAGCATAAATCCATCGACGACACTGTAAACAGGGCCATAGAAATGACATGGACAATACATGATAAATACATAGCAGCAGTCCTAATTGATACAGCTGGTGTTTTCGACATCCTTTGGTGACCGGCGCTATTTGCGAGACATGAAGAGGTGAATGTTCCGCCGGCTCTGTGCAACAGTCTTAAAGATTACTGTAAAAACAGTATACTAGAGTGGAAGACTGGTCGCCAAAGATTATAAAACAGGTATGAAACGGTTGTCCGCAAGGATACATATGCGGACAGATTTTCTGGGACATAGCCATAGAACCGTTTCGCTACTGAACGTACTAAAAGACAGCGGCATGGCAATCCGGGTGGCTGCGTACACTGTTAAATTCAAACGCCAGGTATTAATTAGAGATTAAAGCCACGCACCTCCTTGCGTTCATCGGTGAATGGTGCACGAACTACAAACTCACAACACCAACAAACAAAATTGTTTACGTATTTATAACAGACATATTAAAAATTTATCTAAATATAAAGTTAAACAATGTATCTATAAAAAGGAAAGCTGTGATAAGATAACTAGGCAATTACGTTGACGGATATTTACACTTTAACGAACATGCCAGACTGACAATTAAGAAAGGGACGAAACTCATGCATAAGCTTTCAAGATTGGACAAGATAACACACAAACTACCGTTCAGAAAATGAGGACATATTACATAGCACTCTTTGAGTGTTTCTGGCCTAGTACTTCGGCATATCGATTATGCTTAGGTACGCATAAAACCATTGTGAGGCACGGCTGGAGGAGTCTTGTGCTCAGAATCTCAGGGAATTTCGGCACGATCTCGACTGAGCCACTGTGCGTGGTACTGGGAGTTCCCCTATGGATATTACAAATCGCCACAGAGCAGCTGCCTGCTGGCTATGGAGGAGAAGACGAGACAAAATAAGAGAAATAATTGGAAAAGACATAACCGACAAACGGAGATTAAATAAGTGGAGTACTGATACAAGGCAGCACGGCAGACAGAATGGGACACAAATGAAAAGGGAAGATGAGTTTACTCTTTCTTCCCTAGTATAGGAGAGGGGATGAGTTTGAAATACATAAACCCAACACGCCGCATGGTGCACCATCTCACAGACCACGGCCACATCCTGTGCATGTCTACAGGTTTGGCCTAAAATAGGCTCATACTTGTGCCTGTGGTGAGCTAAGAAGACATTAACAACTATAGTCCTGCCTCCTTTGTCCACTCATGTTGGAAAGTTAATTACTGAGATTAATCGGTAGGCTCCACATAAGGTTTCCAGATCATTTTCATATCATAATTCTCTATGAAATATGTACTGAAGCCTCCACACACCATTAGCTGGTTCCCTGCTGTCTGACAGATGGTTCAAAATTTCCCAGTAGAGATCTGTTTACAGTTAATAGTGAATTATTTTTCAGTGTTAATTCACAAGCAGACACATCTATGTGCCGATAACTATAAAATCTACGTGTCCAAATATTTTTGACCTACTGCTCAGTCTTCATACATCTAACATCTCCTACTTTTCCGATATTAGTTTCAGATAAAAGCATAACCCGCTCCAGACTGAAAATTCATTCTGGAAACAATCCTCCAGTCCGTGACTACGGCATGCGTCCGCATTGTCTTTGGTTCCAGGAGCGTTAGAGCCACAAGATAAGCAAGAGAACATGTTTGAAATTTGGAAGGTAGCAGTTGAGGTACTGGTAGAAGTAAAGCCGTGCTTGGGTAACTCAGTCGGTTGAGCATACTCAAAAGTCACAGATTCAAGTCCTGATGCGGCAAACAGTTTTAATCTGCTAGGAAATTTCCGTTTATATTTGCTCCCTCAGTAAGAAAAAATGCTGTTAACTGGAAAGTCTTGTTTAGGATACGACTTGTTGGACTAAAAGCGGCGAGAAATGTAACTTCAACGGATGAAACTGTTACAGTTTACTACTGATCTACAGGCAACTTCCTGCAAGTTAGTATTTGAGTTTCATCTTTGTTAAAAGACGCCTCATGGCGCGACGTAATCCCTATGACTTTAGTACATTACCATATATAAGTATATCTTCTACAAGGAAACTTCAAAAACTAAAAAAAGTATTACATCTGTCCTACCAAATGGAGTAATCATACCCAAAAAATATTGTAAAACACTGCTAGTCATAATATCCCGAGTCTTTGTCCGCAAATAAAATGTCTATCAAAGTATCATTAGTCTCCACATTTTACACTGACGGAAAAAATTTGCAACACCAAGAACGAGTTGTGCGAATAAACCAAAGTTTGTAAGAGTAATTGTACATCTGAAAGATGACGTCTATTCAAGTTTCGCGTTGGTCGCTTGTAGCGCCAATATGAGGATGCAGATTATGTTTGCTCCAAATGCATGCTCTAACGGTGCTCGAACGACTTAAGAGTTACACTACTGGCCATTAAAATTGCTACACCAAGAAGAAAGGCAGATGATAAACGGGTATTCATTGGACAAATATATTATACCAGAACTGATATGTGATTACATTTTCACTCAATTTGGGTGCATAGATCCTAAGAAATCAGTACCCAGAACAACCACCTCTGGCCGTAATAACGGCCTTGATACGCCTGTGCATTGAGTCAAACAGAGCTTGGACGGCGTGTAGAGGTACAGCTGCCTATGCAGCTTCAACACGATACGTGCCGTCAATGCGAACATGAGGTAACCGAGACGTGTAACCAATGGCACCCCATACCATCACGCCGGGTGGTACGCCATATGGCGATGACGAATACGCGCTTCCAATGTGTGTTCACCGCGATGTCGCCATACACGGATGCGACCATCATGATGCTGGATTCATCCGAAAAAATTACGTTTTGCTATTCGTGCACCAAGGTTCGTCGTTGAGGACACCATCGCAGGCGCTTCTGTCTGTGATGCAGTGTCAAGGGTAACCGCAGCCATGGACTCCGAGCTGACAGTCCATGCTGTCGCAGACATAGTCGAACTGTTCGTGCAGATGGTTGTTGTCTAGCAAACGTCCCCATCTGTTGACTCAGGGATCGAGACGTGGCTGCACGACCCGTTACAGCCATGCAGATAAGATGCCTGTCATCTCGACTGCTAGTGATACGAGCCCGTTGGGGTCCAGCACGGCGTTCCATATTACCCTCCTGAATCCACCGATTCCATATTCTGCTAACAGTCACTGGATCTCGACCAACGCGAGCAGCAATGTCGCGATACGATAAACCGCAATCGCGACAGGCTACAATCCGACCTTTATAAAAGTCGGAAACGTGATGGTACGCATTTCTGCTCCTTACACGAGGCATCACAATAACGTTTCACCAGGCAACGCCGGTCAAGTGCTGTTTGAGTTTGAGAAATCGGTAGGAAACGTTCCTAGGGACAGCACTTTGTAGGTGTCGCCACCGGCGCCAAACTTTTCTGAATGCTCTGGAAAGCTAATTACACTCCTGGAAATGGAAAAAAGAACACATTGACACCGGTGTTTCAGACCCACCATACTTGCTCCGGACACTGCGAGAGGGCTGTACAAGCAATGATCACACGCACGGCACAGCGGACACACCAAGAACCGCGGTGTTGGCCGTCGAATGGCGCTAGCTGCGCAGCATTTGTGCACCGCCGCCGTCAGTGTCAGCCAGTTTGCCGTGGCATACGGAGCTCCATCGCAGTCTTTAACACTGGTAGCATGCCTCGACAGCGTGGACGTGAACCGTATGTGCAGTTGACGGACTTTGAGCGAGGGCGTATAGTGGGCATGCGGGAGGCCGGGTGGACGTACCGCCGAATTGCTCAACACGTGGGGCGTGAGGTCTCCACAGTACATCGATGTTGTCGCCAGTGGTCGGCGGAAGGTGCACGTGCCCGTCGACCTGGGACCGGACCGCAGCGACGCACGGATGCACGCCAAGACCGTAGGATCCTACGCAGTGCCGTAGGGGACCGCACCGCCACTTCCCAGCAAATTAGGGACACTGTTGCTCCTGGGGTATCGGCGAGGACCATTCGCAACCGTCTCCATGAAGCTGGGCTACGGTCCCGCACACCGTTAGGCCGTCTTCCGCTCACGCCCCAACATCGTGCAGCCCGCCTCCAGTGGTGTCGCGACAGGCGTGAATGGAGGGACGAATGGAGACGTGTCGTCTTCAGCGATGAGAGTCGCTTCTGCCTTGGTGCCAATGATGGTCGTATGCGTGTTTGGCGCCGTGCAGGTGAGCGCCACAATCAGGACTGCATACGACCGAGGCACACAGGGCCAACACCTGGCATCATGGTGTGGGGAGCGATCTCCTACACTGGCCGTACACCACTCGTGATCGTCGAGGGGACACTGAATAGTGCACGGTACATCCAAACCGTCATCGAACCCATCGTTCTACCATTCCTAGACCGGCAAGGGAACTTGCTGTTCCAACAGGACAATGCACGTCCGCATGTATCCCGTGCCACCCAACGTGCTCTAGAAGGTGTAAGTCAACTACCCTGGCCAGAAAGATCTCCGGATCTGTCCCCCATTGAGCATGTTTGGGACTGGATGAAGCGTCGTCTCACGCGGTCTGCACGTCCAGCACTAACGCTGGTCCAACTGAGGCGCCAGGTGGAAATGGCATGGCAAGCCGTTCCACAGGACTACATCCAGCATCTCTACGATCGTCTCCATGGGAGAATAGCAGCCTGCATTGCTGCGAAAGGTGGATATACACTGTACTAGTGCCGACATTGTGCATGCTCTGTTGCCTGTGTCTATGTGCCTGTGGTTCTGTCAGTGTGATCATGTGATGTATCTGACCCCAGGAATATGTCAATAAAGTTTCCCCTTCCTGGGACAATGAATTCACGGTGTTCTTATTTCAATTTCCAGGAGTGTATTTGCATATAACAGCATCTTCTTCCTGTCAGTTAAATTTAGCGTCTGTAGCACGCTATCTTCGTGGTGTAGAAATTTTAATGGCTAGTAGTAGTTTCAGAATCTACATGGTGGGTTGATGCTAGTAAATAACTGCTTGAAGACTAAAAGGCGTCCTTGGCATTGAGTTTGAACGATGTTGGCATGAGAACCTGGGGACACTGGTACGGTCACTAGAAGACTGGCCCAAGGACAGCCACGTGGCACTACCGTGAAGGAAGATCATAGTGTTCGGCTACGACTAGAGCGCAGCTTTCTGAACCTGCAGCATCAATATGAGCATCAGTTGGCACCACAGTGACATAACGTTCAGTTACAAATCGATTACTTCAAGGAGAGATCGCAACCACACGCTCTGCAGCATGCATTCCACTGACCACGAACCGCAGCCATTTTCGATTTCGGTGGTGTCATTGTGTTTACTAATGAACCCTGCTTTGCTTCGGTGCCAGTATGGTCGTGTGTAGGTTAGAAGGAGACCATTGAGGGCCTGCAAACTACGTTTCTGCGTGCTGGACACATTGGACATACTCGTGAAGTTATGGTCTCCGGTTCGATTTGGTGTAATAGCAGAAGCACTCTCGTGGTTATCCCACGAAACCTGATTTCAAGTAGTCAATCTGGTGATTTGGCCCGTTGTGCTGCCTTACATAAACAGCGTTGTAGGGGGAATTTTGAAACAGTATAACGCTCTCGCACATACCGCTGTTGTATCCCAACAATCTCTACAGAGAGTAGACATCTATCTTTGGCCTGATAGATCAGTCTCCAATTCAGCACATATTAAACATCATCGGACTACAGCTCCAGGGCCGTAAACAAACAGCGTTAGCCGTCCTTGTACTGACCGACGAAGTACAGCAAGTACGGAACTCCATCCCACAACTAACATTCGCATCTACACAATACAATGCTTCCATATTTTCACGCTAGTATTCTACATTCTGTAGGTGACGCAGCTTATTAATGTACCAGCAGTCGACATTTGCTATGGCTTAGGTCGCGCTTACACTAATCTGTGATCTTGCATTGTTAATCATCAAAATTTTTTAACTAGATAAACAGATTCCAGAAGTTTCTTTACTCGACATTAATAATTTTTTGGTGTTGCGATTTATTTTGTCACGTTTCCTACGACTCTGTTTAAAGACGAGAATCGCGAAGTAGTACGAGCTCATTTCAGCCATCAAACACTTGAAAATACGTAAGTCATGTGTTCATCTCAGAAGAATATTTTTACAACGTCAGTTATTTGAAATATTAGTTAGTAGACAGAATATTAACAATTGCAGATGCAAAATTTTTATATCCTATCAGAAGCTCGTGCATGTTCAGGTACTTATCAGGCACACTTCTGCGTTTTATTAACTGTGTAGTGCATATTACCATTGTTTGCATCGCGACAGTTGTTTGGTTTTGCTTCAAGGGCAAACTACAGTTGTGAGTTGATGCAGCTTCTTATAAGACGCGCTTTATTTTGAATTTCCCCTGTGCTGTTTAGTTTAAAGTCTCAAATTTAATGCATGTTTGTGTATTTATCAGGCACAGTTTCGTGCTTTTGTAACTGTCTGGTTGAACTTATGAATAGGTTTCAGACGTTATGTGTGTATGACAATTTTCCCGGGTGAGCTGTAATCACTTGCCGTCTTTCTGAGGAAGTCTCTCGGCCTGCAAGATGTGGTCACAGAAGGCGGGATTACTGCTAGTTGGGTGTTCCAATGTTAGGCGAGTAATAGGTACACTTAGGGATATGGCTAGCAAGGACGGGAAGAAATCCAGCTTGCACTCCGTGTGCATACTGGGAGGAGTCATTTCAGATGTGGAGAGGGTGCTTCCTGATGCCATGAAGAGCAGAGCGTGCAACTAACTACAGGTGTTGACACATGTTGGCAGTATCGATGTGTGTCGCTTTTGATCAGGAGAGGTTGTCTCTGGCTCTGGGCGACTAGATGAAGCGCTAAAGGCTGCAAGTTTTGCTTGCGAGATGAAAGTGGAAGTCAGCGCCTGTAGTATCGTCGACTGGACCTGAATCAGAGGTTCAGGCGCTTCTTTTCCCATTTAGCATGCAGGTTCACCGACTTACACCATATCGTGCTGGATTTTCGACTTCCAATTAGTAGGTCAAGGATCCACTACAGACAGGATGTGGCTACACTGGTCGCGGGGCCGTTTGGAGGGCAGTGGGAGCCGGCCGAAGTGGCCGTGCGGTTAAAGGCGCTGCAGTCTGGAACCGCAAGACCGCTACGGTCGCAGGTTCGAATCCTGCCTCGGGCATGGATGTTTGTGATGTCCTTAGGTTAGTTAGGTTTAACTAGTTCTAAGTTCTAGGGGACTAGTGACCTCAGCAGTTGAGTCCCATAGTGCTCAGAGCCATTTGAACCATTTGCGGGCAGTGGACGACTTTCCAGTCCAGAGGATCTCGGGAACCTACCGAAACGGCGTCAGTCTAAAAGGGTGCAGGTCAAACACAGGACGAGGGTAGGCCTAGAAAACATCGGTATTGTATTAGTAAATTTTCGTTGCTGGGTTGGAAAACAACCAGAGCTCCCAGGGCTAAAAGAAATCTATGAAAGTCGAATTCTTATAGGTACTGAAAGTTCACGGAAGCCGGCGATAAGGCCAGACGAAAGTTTTACCAGCGAGATAACCGTGCTCAAGAATCATAGGTTAAATACAGTAGGGGGTGGAATGTTTATTACTGACAGAAGTAGTTCGCTGAGCAGTGAAACTGAAGTATACATATCCTCTGATTTAGTGTGAATAGAGGGAATAAATTAATAACTGGCACCTTTTACCGACCTACCCCCCCACCCCCCACCCCACCGCACTCACATCCCACCCCCGATGTTGCAGTTGCTGAAATATCGTTTCAAATAGGTACCCCGTTCATACAATTATAGTTGGTGGCGACTTCAATCTACTCTCGATATGTCAGAGCAAATAAATATTTAAATTCGGTGGTAAGCAAGAAACGTCGTCCGAAATAGTGCTGAATGCTTTCTCCGAAAGTTCTTCTGAACACTTGATTCCAGTGTAAGTAGTTGCGAAAACACACTTGACATCTTCTTAGGATAAAACTGTCTTCGCAAATAGGTAGCATGATGGCGAATGCAGAGGTAAATGATCAAAAAGTCCTTGTAGCATGACTGAATACCGTGACGTCCAAAGCAACCAAAAACAAACGCAAAATATATCTGTTTCAACAGCAGACAAAAATTCGCTTGATGCATTCGGAAGAGACAGTCTCCACTCCTTCCAAAATAACTATTTAACCTTAAACTAGGCGAGATTGAAATTCAAAGAAGTAGTATCGACAGCAATTGAGAGATATATTCCACACACATTTAAATCATGTGGTGCTGCCCCCGCAGTACAGGAAACAGTTCAGAACTCTGTTGTTGCAGCAACGAAAAAACCATGGAATCACCCTCACGCACATGTTAAGGAAGAGGCACGCACGTGCTTGCGTGCCTGTATTTGCGTGTGCGACAAGCTACAGCCGCACGGCGACCAGAAAGGTGTAAACGCACGTTAAGAGTCACAATTAGCTGTTAGACATTTAGCGTCGAGGTACAGCAGAAAATGACTGTCATTTCAGATCTCAAGTTCGTTATTACATGTCGAATAACCGTTACAGAATATGGATCTCCGAGGGCTACTTTTGCTAGCTGTTCTCGGGCCAAAGACTTTTCAGTATCCCCGCCAGCACACGTCACTATGAAGGCAGATGAGCTGGCATGGATAGAACAGCGGTGTGGCTGAGAAAGCTGCCATGAATAGCGAGCACCTCACGCCGTTTGGGCAGACCCCCTGACCAGAGTCTTTACTTCTGAGCGGCAAGATGCAGAGCGGGCCAGTCGGCCAGTACTGTTGCATAGCTGAGCAGCCGCTTCGTGAGGACTGCAGCCGTGTGATCAGCGGTTAGCCACCCGGGAAAGCCAAGTGCTGGGTTTATTGCCGGGCGCGCGTCTGCGTGGGTTCGAACGCTCCGCTTCCCATAGTTCAAGACAAATGCGAGATCCCTACACTCAAGGGGTTCTTTTGCCCGCTTATTACTGACAAGGGAAACTCCCCATCACACTCCCGCCAGGTTTAGTGTCAAAATGTCCTAGCGTGAAACCTGGCAAAACTGAACACAGCTTAAGGATGAAAGCAGTAATATGGCATACCAAACTGTGAAAAAAAAATTGTGATGGTCCAAGTTCGACTAGTGCAATATCGAACATAGTTGAACAGCCTCCACATCACAGTTGAGAGGCATTAATGATACACTGTAAACCGAAATAGCCGGGTTCAAAGGATCATCGGGCCATTTTTTTTTTTTTTCACAACGTTACGAACTGTCAGTCCGGTCATTTAAATGTTAAACCTCTTTCTGTAATCTTTTCATTTGTCACACTATCAGTGGTTATAGACTATGTGTCATGTGGTACGAACACTTTACCGTCGCAAGTGAACGCGATGAATAGCGAGAGCAGGCGAGATACGATATAAACTTCTCACAGTAATGAAAAAAAACAAATAAATGGCAGTGAACTATGTTACAAGAAAGAAATTCGAGAGTCAGTACTTTCGAAACGGAACTCGACATCAAAAAGGTTACAAACAGTTCTTCTGAGACAGCACAGCGAAACTGTGTGCTTTTGAAACTGTTCCGTTCATTTGTTGCCGCTTATCTGAAAAAGTAGTATGTTTTCATCATTTCCTTTGGGTGTGATCACATTCATACAAACACCTAAATATGGCAAGCAGGCATGTCTTACTCACATCACCAAGTGAACAAATCAGGCACGTCGGTAAGAGGTTCCTATCACATGACATACGTACTTTCACTAATGCTGTGTATAGCACGCGATACATATTTTACGTCTGCTGTTCCCATGCGAAAACCACTTCTTTTCGGGTACCAATACAATAGATATGTAGAATCAACTGTCATTATAGGTCTCTTTCCAAGACATCGCTGTTGCAAACGGACGATACACCATGATACAGATGCAAGTGTGAATAGAGCGAACAGCGAAGAAAGGAAGAAAAAAAAAAAGGTTTAGCATGAATGAGCTTTGAACACAGCACGCTCGCTTTATAGTCCAACACCGTTACCTCTTAACCACGACGCCACTGCTCCGTAAAGTTCGTGTATATTGAATTTCATGTCGTAGGACCGTTCAATGCTTCTAATTTGTTTCTTTTCACAGTTCAGTAAACCTCCTTCGTGTTATCGTGCTTGATCTGTGTTCAGTTTTTGACGAGCTGTCCAATGGGTCATCGTACCACTCAGTTTGAGAGGGGAGCGATGGGAATTTCGCCTTGTGAGATACCGTCGACTGTATTCCAACGACCATATCAGTAGCGGCGTTGCTACTCCTTCTGAAGACATTACAAACTTTACCACTGTATTTGAGAGGCAGTGATCTGCTCTGACGTCTGGGCTAAATAGCAACGAAAAACCTGAGCAGTAGAGTAAACAGCAGATGGAAATGAGTATGTAGATGCAATCACTACAGATGGGCTCAATAAATCCAATCAGTACTAACAACAAACAAATTTGACAGGGAACGCTGGGAACCGAACATAACCGTGCTTAAAATAAAACTAAAAAAAGTTATATTTTAATAAGGAGAAAGAAAGTAACAAGATATCAATAATATAGGAATGGATTTACATATAATTCAATGACGTCAGCGAATCTTTACATTTTCAATCAACAGTGCGATAAACCCTCTGATTACAGTAATTATAAAAGGGCAAAACATGCACGTCGAAACATAACTAGTGTGGCTTTTGATACTGGACTGGTTGAATGCGAAAGTTATTTAGAATGTAAATATGTGCCTTTTTTGAGAAGTTTACACTGTTCGTGCTTCTATTAGTCCTCAAAGTGCACATGCGGAATTTGGATGAAGCGGTTAAAAACTTGAAGTGTACACCCTGTACACACCACACTAAAGCCGGTTTTTTACATTCAAAATCACTTTCGCATTCTACCAGTATAATAACGCAGTAATTAATTTGTGTGTGATGATATGGGTATGTCAGTTTCATAACCTGCCATTCGCCAAGCGTATTCCAACATAAGCGTATACTTCAGCGCAGAATATTGATCGTAAATCACAGAGTGAAGTTTGATGACGAAATAACGATCACATATTTTCACTTGGGGTTCGGCACAGTGTAATCTTAGAGTATTAGCCGTTCTACTGATACAGATTTTATATTGCCAAAAGAAGTAAACATCAAGGGATTGGCAACATTCTGTTGTTTTCGGGGCAATATCTTCAGCACAACGCCTTTGTCTGGAAGACATGCATCTAGGAGACTATGATCTCTATGACTTGACCCGGAATCACACAGCAATAGGCTCTTTTCACTTGTTACATGTTCGCCGAGATCTCAAGTTATAAAACGTTTCATGTGTTTTTTTGTCATTCTTCCACTTTTGCTTGCCTCCACACCAATGTATTGTGGGCAGGTTGTCTCTAGTTTCTTTGAAATACGTTGGCCTAAAGTGCCTTGTGGCTCTTAAAAACAGATGTATAATTTGTTTGCTAGCCAGCCGGTCATTGATGAAGCCACATCAATTGTATAGCTGTGGATAGAGCTACGTACAGATTGCCACACACTTGTGTTAATTTTCTCTGCTTTGTGAGACAGTGTTAATGATGAAGACATTTCACATAGGACATGACACTGGTCACTGTTGATAACAACTTCTCTTTCCATCCATCTCAGTCATTAACATGTTCACTTCCTCCAGAAACTGTTGTGCTTTCTGACGTATATTATTATCGTAGTCTATGTCCTTACAGGTGACAAATGTTATAATATACCTGGATGAAACACCATATCCAGCCTGAAGATTGCCGATAAAAGAAGCAGAAACTTTCAAATTGACCAAGTCAACCATTTTAAACGCTTCTGGCGCCCACACTTGTAGATCCCAGTAGTGAACTGTAGACCCATATGACCACGCGCTATCAAATTACAATATTACATGGTCTTTTACAGTTTATAATGACGGCAGTCTTCTTCCTTTAAAACGAGATCCTGCTTGCCCTTACAAGACACTAAATTTAGGATTACACTTCAACTTGAATTACTTTCGATACACTTACAGCACCTCATTAGTTTCCTATGGGAACGGAAGCGACGCTTTTAATAGTCTTCATCAGTTTTCTTCAGTATGCTGTAATCGGTGTATTCTAATACGCTGGGGCTTGACTGTTTGGGTGGAGACAGTTTGTACTGACACTGAGCAGACTATTCCTGTTGCTCTGGAGATGAACATCGGCTACTGCTTCAACACCCACGTTCAGGTTCAGGTTCAGGTTCTTCCTCCCCCTCAAAATCAGTAGACCTATCCTCCGTGATGTCATGTGTTTCTATGTCGTCCCCATTATGTTTATGAATTATTATGATATATAATACATCCTCGAACTCTCTGTCCACGATCCCGATTTCATTTCCCTATTCAGTACGTTGCTATATTCTCCCTAATATTTGGATCACATTCGTAGGATTAATTCTCTTCCTGATATCACTGTACACAGTATACACAGTAACACGCAAGCGAACACTCCAATAGACTCATTCGTACTGCAGCTCTACCATTCACGAAAGTCGAGCACTTGCTAGTGGAGCTACTGCACGTGACCATCTGATAGCGCTAGCAGACTAGTCCGAAGTTTTGCATGGAAACGACAATGACAACTGTTGGTTTTAAGGTCAAGTGTTAAATCTAAGCATGGGTTTCGTGCGGTTCTGAACGTTTGAGCTCAAAATTTTCCTTGTTAGAAAGAAAAAGGTCCAGTGTGTGATGGTATGAATTCTGCATTCTGTAAGCGTGCATAAAAAGCAGAAAGACATAACTTAAAGGCATTAAACTGTTGTTGGAATATGTGCAGTAGGAATGTAGTGTGTCATTAGCGTTCCCCGTATTTGAAAATGAACACATAACGAAAACCAGGAGCTGCAGCTTCGTTTTGCACAAATTATGAAATATGTTCGCAGATAGTACCGAGCGAGGTGGCGTACCTGTTAGCACACTGATGATGGACAAGAGTTGGGCGAAGAAGCGCCTTGGAAGCCATTTGTTTCTTAGATGAGTTACATTCGCTTAATATTCTTCCTATGAATCTCACTCTGGCGTCTGTTATTCCTTACATTAGTTTCAAGTAGTCGTTTCCACATGAGGTCGCTGTTGATAGTTACTCCTAAATGTATTGCGGTATATGTTGTTTTCAGCAATTTGTCATCGTTAGTGTGGATTTCTTTTTCTATAGTTGCACAATGTGTTACATTTGTCTACTTTCATGGTCAATTTCCAGAGACAACAGATTCATCATCTCTCTATGAGTCATCATTTTGAATCGATACCGTCTTCTGGCGTTGCTACTTTCTTATAGACAACTGGACCATCTGCGAAAAGTCATAAAGAGATTCGGACGCTTTCTATTACATGATTTATATAAAATTACCCTTACGTCTGTAGATTTCTTTCCGTTAAGATCGACATGTTAAGTTCGATCTGCGAGGAAGTGCTTAATCCTGTGACCACTCTAGCCCGATGCTCAGTAAGATCACACTTTTCGCACTAACCGTCAGTGCTAGACCGTGACAAACGCCTTCCTGAAGTCAAGAAACACGACGCCAACCTACATCAATGTCAACAGCGTTATAGATCTCATTAACGAACACGGCGGCCTGAATTTCGCAGCAGAAATTCGACCCTAAGTTCATACAAAGTGCTCACTACCGTGTGGACAGAAGTCTTACACGTGCGGTGTAATAAATTTACCGGAAATTATGTTGAAAATCCCAGGGATTGACTAGTTGTGTGTGCTCAGCATGACTCAACGCACCGGCATGCATAGTTCAACTCGACTACCACTTCACAGATGGCAGAAAATGACAATACGCGATGACAGAGTAATATCGGATAGTATCGATATGTAACGGGAAAAACCTGATGGTAATTTGGCAACATGAAACAGATCCAGGGGAATTTGGGATGCAACTGTATAGGCAGCATTCACCAGTGTCGTAATAGTAATGACTTGCTGTGACATCACCTCTTGTAGTACATTTCGATTTGCTCTATACGGATATTCGATTTCGCATTTTCGCTGGTTGCGTTTTTCAGTCCGTGCTATGGGTCAGAAGTAATACCGTTACGCTCTAGAAAGAAAGATCTTGTACTGCTGTACAGCTTTCTCTGCGATACGCTTCGGTATCTCTCTGGTAATTGTACTATATTATCAATCCCTGACAGAGGGTCGTGGTGGTGGTGGTGGTTAGTGTTTAACGTCCCGTCGACAACGAGGTCATTAGAGACGGAGCGCAAGCTCGGGTTAGGGAAAGATTGGAAAGGAAATCGGCCGTGCCCTTTCAAAGGAACCATCCCGGCATTTGCCTGAAACGATTTAGGGAAATCACGGAAAACCTAAATCAGGATGGCCGGAGACGGGATTGAACCGTCGTCCTCCCGAATGCGAGTCCAGTGTGCTAACCACTGCGCCACCTCGCTCGGTCCAGAGGGTCGTATTCGTAACAAGTGCTACTTTTTTATTCACTTACTAATTCACATGATGAAAAATTTCTCTTTCATTAATTGTTAAAATATTTTTTGGGTTGTGACGTCATGCTGATTATGCATCCTGACGTATATGTCACTTGATCATTACAACGCTGGTAAAAATGACATGTTGTACAGGAATCACTACTTTATTCCATTAAGGTTCTGACACACTCTAGAATACACGAATGCACGACCTATACACCATCACAATATGCAGTAACCATGTTACTCAAATAGATTCAACGACGTTTTTTAACTACGTAGCAAGCTGACAGTAATTGCTGCTCTATAAAAATCTCACCGAGAGATTTACCTCAGATAGTGAGACCAGTCAGCAAACAGGTGTCGGCAACTCGCATCGGCAATTAGAAACATAGCTTCAGTGTGCCACGCTAATTCTCTACTTACACGCTCAAACAGACGCATCTACGTTACAGTGGCAGTAATTACATTACGTTACGTGCCGCAAGACGAATACTGAGTGACAGCAAAGCTGTGGAACATACCTGTTAGCACTTGTGTCCTCCCTTGCCCTCAAAAGTGGAGGTAAGACTTCTTGCGAAGCTCACAAGCTCACAATGAGGTTTTGACAGCTGCTCTTGTGCTGTAAGAAAAGGTCTATCACTTCACAAAAGGATATCGATAGCTTCTTCTCGGTTTCAGTAAGCGCACGATTTCGTAACGAGACTGATATAGCTTCGGCAGAAATCGCAGTATTGCTAGGCAACGACACATGCCCCTTCCACCGACTGTGCATTGTTGCGAATGTTCCCAGGGATCGTTACTAGACAACATCGCTGTGAATTACAGACCACGCCTCAATTGTTTACCGCTCGTGTTATGTAGGCATTTTTGAATCACGACTGTTTGGAACTGTAAAACAATTCACAACACAAACATCACCATGCAGGACATTCTGAAGGTGTTTGTCCTTAAAATACGTATTATTCCCAGAGAAGTCGTCGTGCAAATGACCAAACTATTTATGTATGAATTATAAAAAATCTTATTACTAACTGTGGTGTCACCGCCAGACACCACACTTGCTACGTGGTAGCCTTTCAATCGGCCGCGGTCAGGTAGTATACGTCGGACCCGCGTGTCGCCACTGTCAGTGATTGCAGACCATGCGCCGCCACACGGCAGGTCTAGAGAGACGTCCTAGCACTCGCCCCAGTTGTACAGCCGACTTTCCTAGGATAGGTTCACTGACAAATACGCTCTCATTTGCCGAGACGATAGTTAGCATAGCCTTCAGCTACGTCATTTGCTACGACCTAGCAAGGCGCCATTACCAGTTTATATTGAGATTATAAATTATGTATCATCAAGAGCGATGTTCTCCAATTATGGATTAAAGTTAAGTATTCCAAGATCTTCGTACTTTATTTGCAATTCTCAAGACATTGTCCTGTTCCAGACCTCACGCCAGTCTGCGTGAGCTTAAACGCGTGCCTTTCGGCTACCTCCGAGTGGCTTGGCTGTCTTGCCAAGTCACTACAGTTTGGAGTCGAGTGTAAAAACGGTCTTCTTCTTTATTCTTGCTTAAATTCATTGTGTCATGGCTTCGCCACAATCTCCAGATGTACTGTCCGAATTTTATCGCTTGCAGAATCAGCAGACGCAGGCCTTGCTGGATGCCCTTGGACAGCTCGTCCAGGGTCAACGTGCAATACAAAACGATGTAGCAGCCGCCGCTCCACCGCTCCCGCAGCCACAACACGCAGTTGCACCACGTTTTCGTCCTTTTGATGCGGCACTGGAAAGCTGGACGGAGTGGTCACGCCAATTTGGATTGCATCTCGCCGCCTACAGAATTCAAGGTATTGAGCGGCAGCCTTTTTTGCTTTCGTGTGCAGGCATCGAGACGTACCGCATGATAGTGAAATTGTTTCCCCGACGCGATGTAGCAACTCTGTCCTACGAAGAAATTTTGTCTGCATTAGATGTATATTTCAAGGAATCATTCAATGTAGTTTCCAAACGGTATACGTTCTTTTGTACAAAATGTACGGCCAGTCAAACTAATCACGAGTGGGTTGCAACTTTGCAAGGCCTTACTAGGGATTGTGGTTTTGAGTGTGAATGTGGACTCCCTTATTCAGATGCTATGGTGCGTGATGCAATTGCACAGAACGTTTCTGATGTTCGTATAAGGGAACAGATTTTGAAACTAGTCAATCCCTCCCTTCAACAAGTGATAGACATATTGGATAGGCAAGACACACTTGACTTTGCTCAGGAATCATTTGAACCTTCCCCAGCTGTGTGTCACATTAACCACGCCGCCGGACGCGCTGCATGGAACGGTAAACAGCCCTCGCGCCCGTCCGCGCAGCTGCCGCCAAGCTCTCCGCTACGTGTGCTGCACAAGCAAGCAAATACAGTGCTTAAGTCATGCCCGCGGTGTGCTACAAGACATTCGCGTGAGACTTGCCCGTCACGCCAAGCTATTTGCTTTTTCTGTAATAAAAAAGGCCATGTTCAAAGTGTTTGCCAGAAAAAGCTGAGATCGGACACTCACAATGATTCCAGGCCCTTTGCTTCGCGCCGGAATCGAACCAAGAATACTCAGGCTCGTTGCACCTTCGCCCATGGAAATTCATGTAGTTAGTTCCACTCCGCCCAGTGCCACTCTCTCTAACAGTGACTGTGTTCGTCCCTCAAATAGTGTGCGTCGACGTCGACGAAAATCCCGTCAAGTCGCAAGTGTTTCGGTACCAGTGTCTGATCACGTTGCACGAGACAGTCGCTCTTGTCGTCAGCAGGACAATGAAATTTTTGTAGACTTGGAAATTAATGGCAATGTGGTCCCATTCCAGCTCGATACCGGAGCTGCAGTTTCACTAATCAATAAAGACACGTACAAACAACTGGGCACACCTCCGTTTCGTGCCGCAAATGTTAAGTTGAATAGTTATTCCGGTCAGAATATCCCTGTGTTAGGACAGTGCAGCCTTCTTGCAACATACAAGGGACAAACAAAACTTGTGTCATTTTACGTACTTCGTTCCTCTTCTGCAGTGAACTTCTTTGGTTTAGATTCATTTCAGTTGTTTAACTTGTCTATAGTAAATCAGGTCCTATCAGTGAACCAGACTGTGCCTTCAGACAGTGTTTCTCGTCTCTGTGAAGAATTTGCAGACATTTTTGCACCGGGCCTTGGTTGGGCTACGAACTATGAAGCACATTTGGAACTGAAAGTAAACGCGCAACCGAAATTTTTCAGATCGCGCAATGTTCCCCACGAATTGCGTGATGAGGTCGCAAGAACATTACACGATTTGGAATCACAAGGTGTAATTGAACGTGTGCAGGCTTCTCTCTGGGCCTCACCCTTAGTAATTTTGCCAAAACCTTCCGGAAAATTGAGACTTTGTGTGGACTTCAAGGCAACAGTGTATCCACAACTAGTGATTGCAACTTTTCCTTTACCCCGCCCGGAAGATCTTTTTGACAAACTGTGTCTGGGTAAATATTTTTTGAAGTTGGACCTCGCAGATGCCTACTTGCAAATACCGGTGGACGAAGACTCCCAGCGCGTTTTGGTGGTTAACACGCATCTTGGTTTGTACCGATTCAAAAGACTGCCATTCGGGTGTGCATCCGCCCCTGCATTGTTTCAGCAATATTTACAGACTGTTTGTGCGTCGGTCCCTACTGCAGCAAACTATCTGGACGATATTGTGATCTCCAGAAAGACGGAAGAAGAACATTTAGCCCATCTCAGAACGTTATTTCAGGTCTTGCGACAAAATGGTCTTCGATTGCGGAAGGACAAATGTGTGTTTTTTGCTCGGGACTTACCCTACCTGGGCCATGTAATCAATGCCCAAGGCGTACATCCCAGTCCAGAGCACCTCCGTGCCATACAATACTTGCCTTCGCCACAGAATTTGAAGCAGCTACAGAGTGTGCTGGGAAAAATCAATTATTACCATAAATATGTGCGCCACGCCTCTTCCATTTCAGCTCCGCTTCATCGCTTACGCCGTAAAGGTGTTCCGTTCGCCTGGACGACGGAATGCGAACGCGCTTTTCGCCAGTTGAAATCGGCGTTGCTTTCCAATACTTGCCTTACGCCATTCGATCCCCAGGAACCCCTTTTGTTGATGGTAGATGCATCGGATTTCGGGATCGGTGCTGTGCTTGCGCACAAAGATGGTTCGCACGATCGCCCTATTGCCTTTGCGTCCAAATTGCTCTCGTCTGCACAAAGAAATTATTCACAGATCGAGAAAGAAGCATTGGCTCTGGTATTTGATGTTACTAAGTTTCATGATTTCTTGTATGGCCGTCACTTTACCAACATCACAGACCACAAACCTTTGACATCGCTTTTTCATCCGTCCAAGCCTGTACCTCCACGTACAGCGCAGAAATTCATTCGCTGGTCTATTTTCCTCTCGCAGTACCGCTACGATATCTTGTATCGGTCCACTGCTAAGCACGGAAATGCCGATGCGTTGTCCCGTTTGCCTGTTGCTGAGGATAGAGCATTCGATTCTCCCGAACTTGCTTGCATGTTCATTGATGCGGAAACCGATGACGTGGTCGAATCGTTTCCGATTGATTTTCGTCGTGTAGCACAGCTGCTGACCCTGTCCTTGCTACCGTTCTGCGTTTGGTTGCTACGAAATGGCCCTCTTCAAAGTCACGGATCGAGGATCCGTTGGTTCGCCGATTTTTTGCTCACAAGGAGAGACGTTTTGTTCGACGTGGTGTTTTGCTATTGCGTTCTGATAATGATCAGTCCAGGGTCGTGGTCCCACGTTCGGTACAGTCCTCTGTCTTACAGCTTCTCCACCAAGGACATTGGGGTATAGTGCGCACGAAACAACTTGCTCGTCAGCACTGTACTTGGTTCGGAATCGATGCTGCGATTACGAATATGTGCTCTTCTTGCATGGCGTGTGCCGAACAACAATCCGCACCACCGCGGAAATTCTTTGCATGGCCGAAAGCCACTTTCCCTTGGCAACGCTTACACATCGATTTTGCTGGTCCATTCAGGAATGCTCGATGGTTGGTTGTGGTAGATTCATTCAGTGATTTTCCTTTTGTTGTCCGGATGTCTTCCACGACGTCATCTGCCACCATTCAAGCGTTACCTGCTATCTTTTGCATAGAAGGTCTTCCACAGACTATCGTTTCCGACAATGGCCCACAATTCATGTCCGCAGAATTTCAGTCATTCTGCAAGGCCACTGGTATTCAACATCTGACATCCGCGCCGTTTTCGACTCAGTCGAACGGTGCCGCTGAACGATTGGTCCGGACTTTCAAGTCACAGATGTTGAAGTTAAAAGAGTCGCATTATCGGGAGGACGCGTTTTTACTCTTCTTGTCCTCGTATCGCTCTCAGTCCCGAGATGGTCGCTCGCCGGCTAAGTTGTTGCATGGTCGTCCTCTTCGAACCTTGTTGTCTTTGCTACATCCGCCGCATCAGGTTCCTGTGCAGCGGCAGCCACCTGCTTTTGCTCCAGGCGACGTTGTATACTATCGCAACTATCGAGGTTCACGGCGTTGGCTCGCAGGGTGCATTCTTCGCTGCCTCGGCCGCGCTATGTATCTGGTTTTCGGGGCCTCTGGTGAGGTGTGTCGGCATTTCAATCAGCTGCGCCTCTGTCGTCGCACGGGTTCTGTCGCTCCCCGTCTGCTTTCAGCGACGGTGCCGTCAGGTCAGCGCCCTGGGGACCCATCTACTGGCTTGCCTCATCCCCAGGTGTTACCGACGCTTCCTTCCATTTTGCCCCATGGCGACGCGCCGCCGCCGCCGCATGTTCTTCCGCCGGCGACGCCCGCAGTGGACGCTTCGCTGCAGCCGCCAAGCGCCTCCCTGGGTCACGCGCCGCCGATCGCTTCCCGTGACCAGCTGTCCTCCGACATGGAACTCTTGCCCGCTCCGGACCAGATGTCGTCTTCGCCCGTCGGGTGCACCGCCCCGATGGAGGTCGACCCTTCGGCCCCTCCTGTCTCTCTAAGGGCGCATACACCGCATGTTGGCGTGCACCCTGGACTAGGTTTTCAGGCGTTTCCTAGCTCCCCTTGGACCGAATGGCCGGGTGCGGGTGGCACAGCCTCGCCTGTTGTTAGGCTCCCCACCTCGTCGCATACGTCAACATGGGGTCCTCCCCACGTCGGGCGGAAGCCTTATAACACAACCGTACGCCGATTTGCGGGGGAGGAATGTGGTGTCACCGCTAGACACCACACTTGCTAGGTGGTAGCCTTTAAATCGGCCGCTGTCCGGTAGTATACGTCGGACCCGCGTGTCGCCACTGTCAGTGATTGCAGACCGAGCGCCGCCACACGGCAGGTCTAGAGAGACGTTCTAGCACTCGCCCCAGTTGTACAGCCGACTTTGCTAGGAAAGGTTCACTGACAAATACGCTCTCATTTGCCAAGACGATAGTTAGCATAGCCTTCAGCTACGTCGTTTGCTACGACCTAGGAAGGCGCCATTACCAGTTTATATTGAGATTATAAACTATGTATCATCAAGAGCGATGCTCTCCAATTATGGATTAAAGTTAAGTATTCCAAGATCTTCGTACTTTATTTGCAATTCTCAAGACATTGTCCTGTTCCAGACCTCACGGCAGTCTGCGTGAGCTTAAACGCGTGCCTTTCGGCTACCTCCGAGTGGCTTGGCTGTCTTGCCAAGTCACTACACTAACGATCTAGTGGGAATTTTAAAATACGAGAACATTGACCCTTGTACACAACAAAATACACGCACCATCTCATCGTCTGACAACCTCGGCGGGGAGTTTCTGTACCCATACACAACGCTTGCGCTTGATGTGCAATCTTATAAAGCGACATTAAATACAATGAACACATGATGTCAGTTAATAGTAAGGAGCTGTAAGACATGAAATTAATGTAAGGATTAATAATTATTCATCCATTATCTATCTTGCTGTAATGTAGAGTTTTTCAACTTAACATGAGGAAAATGCAAGTCATATACAAAAAAACTTACCAATTGCGAATAGGAATCACCATCTGAGTGTTCTGTACAAACATAATTATGTATACAGATAGTTCATCCACACTGGTAATCGAGAAACTCGATGATTTTGCCTCTTATCGATATCGATACAAGATATTGGTCCTGGTGATACCGAGACTTTCGAGAATGTTTTAATTTTAATTTTCAATCAATTTCGCAATTGCTATCGTAATTTCTGAGTAAATATGGTCTTAACAGACTGCCAGAGGCACAAACGCATAACGAAAGAAAAACAAAAATAATTTCTTGGTGTTATATAACTAGAGATTCACATTTTTAGGATTTTTTTCCCTTACTTGGACCGTGAAACCTTGTGTCTTGCCAAATTTCATCATTCGAGCTGAACAGGAAGTAGGTTTTCATGAGAGTTTGCAAGCATCAAAACACGTGACGTAAATGGACGTATCGTTTCATTAAACTTAAAACGTTAAAATTTTTAGGCCGCCAAGGGTCTGTAGATCTTGTACGCGACATACATTTCGACTTCATAGTCTACCCTCTGCTGATAAACACCCTTTTCACCAGAAGAGACAGTATATAAACAGACGGATGACGAATGAGAGAAAATATTTTTTTCGTGTGATACAATTACAAATTAACAACTTTCGATTTTTTGCATCCCGTCTTCTGTGAAACGCTGCTGTCAGCCACATTTCATGGTTCTAGGTCAACGGGAAGGTCCCAGAAGATTTTGATGAATCAATTTGAGAAAACCATAATATGTGACATGAATTACGATATCTTTTGATTGCATTTACTTAGAAGCTTAAAATTTTTACTCCATTAATGGAATATAGAGCTTAGTCTTTGATTCAAATTTCAACTTTATACTTCCACCCGTTACTGTGAAAAAGGGTTCAGCCAGACAGACGTACGAACGGACAACAAAGTGAAATTGTAAGGGTTTCTTTTTTATCGCCTGAGATACAGAACCCTAACGACGAGTAAATATTTATAAACTTGAGTTGAAGGAGGCAAGAACAAATGATTGGCCGTAGCCTTGTTCAAGGAATGAGCCTGCATTTGCCAAAAGTGGAAACCAGGAAAACCTCAATCAGCGTGACCTCCCGAACCCGACGCCAGTGTTTTGATAAAAAGTGCACTACATCAGTCGGTTACATCTAACGTCCCGAGCACTTGTGTTTGTAAATACTAGAAACAAATTGGTTAATAACATAAAAAATAAATACATACCGTTTTGTCTTTCCATACTTTTCGCAGCCTACAACCACACACATACTCTTGGCAGAAGACTTCAGGACGACGATCACACCGACGCACCACTGCTACCTCTTCGTGTCTTCGGTTCTGCGCCTCTGAACACCTGAGTGAGCATTCCGCCAGGATCAGTGAAACGTTGAGCTGAGGAAGATGGTGATAAATTAGGATCATAACACCTCTGGACTTGGGTGTAAGGTATTTCAGCAAAAAAGCATTACGTTGGTGACGTATGTTACAAAGTGACAGAGCTGTTTGTGATGACTTAAGATGTAGAAGGCAATGGAAACCACTTCAGTAAAGACACATAATGTGTTTCCAAAGGGTGTGTGGCTAGTAATTGAAAAAGTGTCATGATGATCCTTCCGTTAGCAAAATATTTCGTGTTACTGCTCCATTCGGATTTCTGAGAGGGGACTGAAATGGGGAAGGGACCGAGAGAAAAAGACGGATAACCAAAGATGGGATGCCATTCTATGAATCCAAGTGCGGAATGTCAGAATTTTGAGCATAATACGAAACCCGGAAAATATAAAAACGGAAATGAAAAAGGATCGATCGAGATATAGTGGGGTGGTAAGTAACGTCAAAGTTTTCTCATCATGTGAATATAGTGTGATATCAACAGCAGCGGAAAGTGGTATAACGAGATTAGGATTCGTTATGAACTGAAAATTAGGGCAAGACAGGAAAATAGCAATATAAAACACTTAGGAATGTAACAAAAAGGCACTGAAGGGATGTCAAGGCAAAATGGTTGTATGAAAAAGGTGAAGAAATAGTAAAAGAAATGATAATCCGACGTACTCACTCAGCATATAGAAAAGTCAAACCAACCTTCAGTGAAATTAAAAGCAGTGGTGGTAATTAAGACAGCATCGGGAATTGCACTGTTAAACGCAGAAGAGAGAGCGGATAGGCGGGGAGTGTACATCAAAGACCTCCATAAGGAGGAGACCTGTCTGACGACTGGACAGAAGAAGGAAATGGAATCGATACGGAAGACATAGCGGATCCATTATTCGAGTCAGAATTTAAAAGAGCTCTGGAAAGCTTGAGACCAAATGAGGCAGAAAAGATACATAACATTTCATCGGAATTTCAAAAATCATTGAGATTATTAGCAAAACAGGGACAATTCAAGCTGACGTGTAGAATGTGTGAAGTTGGTGACGTACCATCAGACTTCCAGAAGAGTATCATCCACACACTTCCGAAGATAACAACGGCTAACATGTGCGAGAACTCCTGCACAATGAGTGTGACAGCTCACATACCCCAACTGCTGACAGGGTTTATATACAGAAAAAAGAAACAGAAAATTTAAGGTCACTTGGATAACGATGAGTTCGCTTTTAGGAAAGGTAAAGGCACTAGAGAGGCAGTTCTCACGTTGGCCTTGACAATGGCAACAAGACAGAAGGAAAATCAAAATTCAGTAATAGTAATTGCCGATCTAGAGAAAAGCGTTCGACATTGTGAAATGGTGTTAGATGTTCGACATTCTGAGGAAAATAGGAGTAAACTATAGGGAAGGACGGATGGTATGCAGTATGTACGACAAAAAATAAGACTAGACAATCAAGAATGAAGCGCCCAGATTTAAAAGGTTGTAAGACAGAGATGCTGCTTTTCGCCTCTCTTTTTCAATCTATGTAGCGAAGAAACAATCACGAAATCGGAAGAAAGGTTCAAGAGCGGAATTAAAATTCAAGATTGAAAAGATATCAGTGACAAGATTCTTGGATGATATTCCCATCCTGAGTGAAAGCGAAGAAAGATTACAAGATCTGTTGAATGTAATGAACAGTCTAATGAGTACAAAATTGTGACTCAGAGCAAATCTAAGGAAGTCGAGACCCAAACGGGGTATTCTCACTAACCGAGGCTGATTCTTTTTGCGTGTAATAATTTTAGATGAAGAGTTAGGTACTCTCACAGAACAATCTGAGTGGCACCGTGGTGTAGCGGTGATGGTATTAAACTGTTGCATGGAGGATGGAGAGTTCAAAGCTCAGCTAGACTGTACAATTTCAGTTTCTATAATCGGTTCGAGAACATTCTAGATGTATTCATAAATGTTAAAAATCATTGTACTGGAATGATCTGTAGCTGTATATACACTGTATGTGTTCTGGCGGCAGGCAGTTCGCTCCGCGCTCTTGTATGGGCAGGTGTTGAGTAAACCTTCGTTAAGTGAGGTTAGTGTTCGTCATTCATCTAATTACTCCTTTTTCTATGTAACATTGTTCTGGTGGAGGAGCAGGGTATCGGAACTTGTGATAGCGCACACTATCGGCTACACAGTGGCTCCCATCAAGCCACGACAGAGTCGCCGTTTACGTGGCGAGAAACCCGAATTCGAGCCATATTCAACAGATCGCAATCTATCGGAGACAGAGGAAGAAGAGGACGTTACGATGAGACATCCTTCAAGGTTCTCTGGTGACGATGGCCAAGATCCGAACAAGTGGCTGGAGGTATACGAGCGTATAGCCGAATTTCTCAAATGGGATGAAACCTTGTGTTTGGCTAACGTATTTTTCTACCTGGAGGGCACTGCCAAGCAATGGTATGAGAAAAACGAGGAGCATTTCACAAGCTGGGAACTATTCCAGGCAGAACTACACAAGTATTTCGGCGACACGCAACGACAGACGTGCAAGGCTGAAGATTAATTAAAGTGCAGGGCACAGCGTCCAGGACAAACTACAGCATCCTGCATGCAAGACGTTTTGGAGCTGTGTAAAATAGTGGTTTCTGGAATGAAGAAGGAAGATAAGTTGGCTCATCTAATGAAGGGTGTTGCTGAGGACATGTATGAAGCACTACTACTGAAGGAGGTTTCGACAGCAGACGACTTCATAAAATGGTGCCAGTTTATCGAGACAATGCATAAAAAAAGAATTACATGCAAGAAATTTGAACAGCTTCCAAAACTCGTATCGATGTCTGTGATTGAGGAAGAAACTAATTTCACAAGTGTTCTTCGTCAGATACTGACAGAAGAAGTTCAGAAGGGACTTGGATTGAACGGTGAAAAAAAACCGAGACGCTTCAAGAGGTCGTAAGGGAGGAAGTGGAACAGACATTGAACCCAATGTTTCGTCTTTCATTTCCCTTTGAAACAGTGAAAAAGTCGAGATCCAGGCAGAGTTACGTTCCTACAATGCCGCATGAGGAACCTGTCGGGCGCCAAGGAAGCCTGACGTCTGGAGGACCCAGAATAACCAACCAGTATGTTTCCGCTGTGGACGACCGTGACATGTGGTGCGCTATTGTCGAGAAAGGGGCGGACATTTGATGACGGCTGCGCCAGAAGACAGCAGACCAATCACAGTCGACCCCAACTCTGGGACGACGAAGATGAACAAGAAGATGTGGGTGCAGGACGACGTAGGTCACCATCGCCGCAAGTCAGCCGCTGGAGAGGACCCTACCCAACACGCCGATCAAGGTCTCCATCGCCGTTTAGAAGGTTCAGCCGATCACCTAGCCGCTGCAACCTGGAAAACTATGGCTTGCGACCTACCTTGCAGGTGAGGCCGCCGAAGAGAAAAATCCTCCGCCGTCGATCACTAGAAAAATGATAAGAAACTGCGTCGATATCCTCATGGATGGATGGCAAGCCCAAGCACTTGTGGACTCTGAAGCATCATTATCAATCATTTCGGAGAAGTAGCATCACCAGTTGCAGAAAACAGAGTTCGTCGATAGCAAAACATCTCTGTTGAAGGTGGCTAATGGGAAATATGTAAAACCTGCAGGAAGATGTACGATTCGTGTGGGTATAAGTGGCCATACACAGCCCTTAGAATTCATCGTCTTACATCAGTGTAGTCATGACGTCATTCTCGGATGGGACGTTTTGAAAGCTTCTCAGATTATTATATATTGTGGTCGCTCGCAGATTAAGCTAGACGAGTTGAGATACTGTGGACAGGAAGAGGCGCATCCGAGTGAGTGGAGAGTATGTGTGCTGGATGAAATGATCATTCCTGCAGTCAGCGCTAGAAAGGTAACTGTCACGCGTCATGTAATCTTGTAGTGGAATGTAAGGGAAGCGTATCACTGAAGAATAACTTGGTCATCCCAACCGCTGTCGCCTCGTTTAAGAACGGATTCCGTGAATTGTGGATAGTTAACTGTTACCGAGAACCACAGATCCTTCCAAGATGTGTGTGCATACCAAACGCTGAGCCGTTAACTGAAGAACATCTGACCGTCATAGAAACCTCCCATGCCGAGTCTGTGGGCGAAATTAGCGCTACCACTACGAGACAACATCATCTAACTCGATTATAACCAGATCTCACTATGGAACAAAAGAAGAAGCTACTTGCCATTCTTCAAGAGTTCTCTGAGTGCTTCAATCCACAGGTGAAGAGCAAATTAGACAAATCGACGGTGGAGCACCAGATTAGCACTGGAGACCATCAACCAATAAGCCAGACAGCATACCATGAGTCAGCAACGGAACATCGAATAGTTCGCGACGAGGTAGAGAAAATGATGAAGAATGACATCATTCAGCCTTCTCAGAGCCCATGGTCGACACCAGTGGTCCTCGTCAGGAACAAGCATCTCGGTTGGCGCTTTTGTGTTGATTACAGGAAACTTAATAAGATAACTAAGAGGAACGTTTACCCTCTTCCACGAAATGACGATACACTGGAGTGTCCGAGGTGGGCTAAGTTTCTCTCAACCATGGACATGTACTCGGGATGCTGGCAAATCGAAGTAGATGAAGCTGATCGCGAGAAAACTGCATTCATCACCCCTGGAAACCTGTATGAGTTTAAGGTAATGCCGTTTGGTTTGTGTAATGCACCAGCAAGTTTTGAATGGACGATGGATAATCTTTTAAGGTACCTGGAGTGGACGGTGTGTCTTTGTTATTTAGATGACATTATAGTGTACTCTGAGACATTTTATGAACATATTAAAAGACTGAGGGCCGTTCTTGAGGGCCTCGAACAAGGCGGACTGAAACATAATCCAAGAAAGTGTCTACTTGCAGCGAAAGAAATCAAAATACTTGGACACCTTGTGTCGAACGAAGGTGTGTGGCCATAACCAGAATTTAATGGAATTTCCTATTCCTAAAAGTATTAGAGATGTGAGAAGCTTCCTCGGATTATGTTCTTATTACCATCGTCATATCACAGACCTTTGTATCAAAGCCATACCATTTCAAGAGTTTTAAAAGCTGATGCTAAATATATCTGGGGTGGTGCTCAACAAGATTGTTTCGATGTGCTGCGAAAATCTCTTACGACTGACCCTGTGCTTGGTCTGTCTGATGAGAGAGCACCTACAGAACTACACACAGATTCCAGCGGGTATGAGATCGGTGCTGTTCTGGTGCAAATTTCAGATGGAAAAGAAATGGTTATAGCCTACGTTTGTAGGACACTTACAAAAGCCGAGAGAAACTTCTCAACTACAGAAAGAGAATGTCTTGCTGTGATCTGAGCCATGTGCAGATTTTGACAGTATCTCTATGGAAAGGCCATTCACAGTTGTTACAGTCCATCATTCACTTAGTTGGTTGACAGGTCTTAAGGAACCAATAGGACGACTCGCCAGGTGGTCACTACGTCTTCAACAGTATGACATTACCATAGTGTACAAAAATGGAGGAAAGCATCTAGATGCCGACTGTCTCTCAAGAACTCTGTGCAAGACCATCAAGACCTTGATGAAGATAGTGACTGTCTCGCTGTACTCCAGGATCTCTCTACTGAGCAGAAGAAGGACGCCAAGATATCAAATTATGCTTCTCTTAAATCTTTCAGAGGATGTGAAAGGACAGTTTAAGGTAGTTAATGGATTACTTTGTTAGAAAAACTTTGATCCGTTTGGAAAGAGGTGGCTACATGGCCGGAAATTTAGAATCTGTTAAGACATACGATAGAATCCGCAATAGATATTTCTGGCCAGGTGTATCTACGAGTGTCCGTCACTATGTGTCGCACTGTTGAGAGTGCCAGAGGAGAAAGGCAGTTCCTCAGAAACCACCTGGCCGACTCATACCAGTTCCGCCAGCCGAAACGCCTTTCCAGCGTTTTGGGATTGACCTCCTCGGACGATTTCCAACATCTGCTTGTGGCAATAGATGGATTATTGTTTGCACTGATTATCTGACACGCTGTGCCATTACAAAAGCAGCGAAAACAGCCGAAGCATCCGAGGTAGCCAAATTCATAGTGGAAGACATTGTATTACAACATGGTGCCAAAAGATCGTTAATTAGGGATCGAGGGAAAGGTTTTCAATCAAATCTTGTGACAGAGATAAACCGTCGGTGCAACATTACTCATCACATGACGACTGCCTACCATCCGCAAACTAACGGGCTTACTGAACACCATAATAAGACATTGGCTGACATGCTATCAATGTTCGTCAATGTTGAGCAGAGCAACTGGGATGAGGTGCTACCTTTCGTTACGATTGCCTACATCACCGCCAAACAAAACACCACAGAATTTATGCCATTTTTCCTGGTGCATGGGCGTGAGGCGACTACGACGATGGACACTGTGTTTTCATTATATCCTGATGACGTGGACGACGACTGCAGCGGCCAGGTGTTAACCAGAGCTGAGGAAGTTCGGCAGTTAGCTCGACTCCGCACGCTGCAGGCTCACGAAATCGATCGCAAATGGTATGACGCGAGCCACCGCCCTGTTGTCTACCAGCCTGGTGACCTCGTCTGGATCTTCACTCCCGTTCGTAAGGTTGGTCTCTCTGAGAAGCTCGTCAGGCGCTACTTTTGACCTTGTAAGGTTGTAAGACTGTTGTCTGATGTTACTTATGAAGTTGAAGATTTCGACCTTAACATAGACGACGAAAGATCAGAGATACGGTATACGTCCTTCGAATGAAGCCCTATATGGACCCTGTAGACCAAGGAAAATTCGAAGTTCCAGCGACAGGCAACAAGCGGAAAGATGACGAAGAGCGTAGCGGCAAGGGAAGTTTTAAGAACATCACCGCCAGGGCGAGAATCAGTCTTCAGAAGTCTGAGTATGCTGGACCGAGGACTCGTTACGGGACGCTGTTCACTTAACAAGGGAGCAATGTCGCAGAAGAAGCTGAGTAACACCGTGGTGTAGTGGTTACGATATTAAGCTGTTGCATTCTTTGAAGTATCGCAAAATCTCAAGAATCATTGTACTGGAATGTTCTCTAGCTGTATATATACCTTACGTGTTCCGGCCGGAGGCAGTTCGCTCTGCGCTCTTGTACGTGGCAAGTGCTGAATAAACCTTCGTTAAGTGAAGTTAGTGTTCGTCGTTCATCTAATTACACTCCTTCTACATGACAGTAGTTTTGTTTCATGATTTTGTCCTAAAGTGATTGGAGTTGTATTCACATTTGTGAGTGGTTCATTTCTTTTTCATAGTTATTATTAATGGGATGTATTGGTTCGGACTGTTTACTTTTCCAGTTGTCTTATTTTGCTGCTTGTCAAGAACGAAGGTTTTACAAAATATTTCTCTCATTCGTCTCCATTAATTAATTTATGGATTAATGAATTCCAACAACGAAGAAATTTTATAGAGAAGAAGATCATTCTTCAATGCTTGGTTTCGCAAGTGACCTGACTGTAGTCTCCCATGTTTCAAAAGTGATCAAAAGTGAGCAAGTCGGTAATCTCACTCTGTATTCAGCATCATGAGTGGTGAGAAAAACTTAGAAAGTCTGAAATGATTCTCCGTTACAAAAAAACCAAAGGTGCCACTCATAATGCTGACAAAATGACAAGAGAACACAGCTATGGTAGGGGAAGCAGCAGGTGGCCTCTGTGACTTTTCATGGAGGTGATGGATATTGCAGCACCGAATAGACATATTCTGTAGACATAAACATTTCCTGAGCCTCAGGAGAATAAGTGAAGCTGACTGGAACTCTTCATGCCTGAGATGGCATTCGGAGTTATCATACACAAAACGGACCAAGGAGGCAGATGAATCAACGATCTTCAAAAGGGTGTTGAAGATGGACAGAAATTCCGACAGCAAAGATCTAGCCCCAGTGCTATAAGTCACAAATAGCGCAGTGGTGTCAAGATTGGAAGAGGAACGAAGACTCCAAAACTAGGTTCTCTTGTGTTTGTAATACTTACAGAGAAGAAACTGGTTGTGAAGTACATGATGTGCAAAGCTGTACCTGAATGAACAATTAAAAAATGTTACTTGTTGTTCTGAGACCAAGTACTATGTTACTCCAGTAGCAGTCAAATTGTATATATGTTCAATTTAATATAAATTCAGGGCAGATTTCTGTTGTGAATGATACAAAATTTATTGTACTTTGCATCTATGTTTCGTTTAAATACTTTTAATGGTCTGAGAATCTGCATTTCAGCACTAAGTGAAGAGATTCATTGAAAACAACAGAATCTAAAAACAATTATCACACTAAATCGCAAAATTTTCTTGGGGCAGTCAAAATACCCAGCTTGGTAAACTAGAGGCGTCGTACGGCTTGTCTACGGGAATGTTCGGACATAGAAAATCTCGCGTTGATGAGCGGCAGGAGCTCGTCGTCAGAGACGGGGTACACTCTGGTACATGATGCTTGCGCCGACAACGCTTGTCAAGGGCCTCCAGGCCAGTACAACCGATACGATGTTTCGGCGGTGTGGGGATTAAGAACTTCGTGAAGTCCCGGGGCGATTGGAACGTGGGCTGCATCCAGTAGATAACTGTCACTCCACATTTGTAAAAGTTCGCGAACTGACCACAGACTTACTGAGATAAATATGGTGTCAGCGTCTTGATATAACATCCCAGACAAAATCTTGTAACTACTCATGGGGTCAGTTGGCATGTTCGTTATCCAAATCCAGTACCCTTCCATCTGCATTCTAAGATACACGCAGAAAAAAAGACCGTCGCTCCACGAAAAAATTACTCGAATGGTACGAAAATCGGTAAATGTGATGTACAGGTACGGATAAACAAACGTTTACAACCATGAAAATTTTAAAGACTTAATATTTTCTTACTTCATGTCTATGATCAAAATTTTTTATGTCGTCGGATCAGCGGTTTCGGTAGTGCTCTTCCCCCCAGGGGCTCATCATTCATTTGCTGAGTACGGGCTTGGCGACCCCGGGGTCCTGAGCTGGGGACTGGTCAGCACCGCCACTCTCCTGTCACCGTAACCCCCGGACATGCTTCAGCGACCACCGCATGGCGCGGCGGTGGAATGTTGTGTGCTGCGGGGAATGGTAATCTTGGCTTGACCGCCTGGACTGCGAGGAAGGTAAACCTCTATAAAAAACCCTCAATCTTACGGTGTGCTGCGCGCCTATAAGATGCATGGCTGTTCGGGTGGAACAGTCGCAAGCGGGCAACCTCTGGGGCACCAGCCGCACCCCAGTTGTATAAGGCTTACCTAGGCACGCGGGGCTCTGTCTAGGTGGACTTCTAGTTCCCTAGCTGCTCGTGGGACCGAGATGGAACCCTCGAACTTTTATTCTTCTCCTGCCAGCGGAAAGGGTGGAATGCTGGTGGGTTCTAACACCCAATCCAACAAGAGGGCTAGTGTAGCCAGTCCTCCTGATTCAGGTAGTAGTAACAGAACGCATGCTGCTTCGCAGAATATGTTTTTCATAATTAAAAGAAAAGATGGGAGTTTTGAAAAAGTTTCGCCATTTTATATACAGAAGGGCTTAGAAGGTATTGCTGGCACATTAAAATCTGTAAAGCGCTTGCGAAATGGCAACTTGTTGGTTGAAACATCTAGCTTCCAGCAAGTCCAGAACCTTCAGAAGTCACAATTTCTTGGGGATTTTGCGATAGAGACTGAATTTCACAACACCTTGAACTACAGCAAGGGTGTTGCGACTTGCAGAGATCTCGTTGACATTCCCCAAGACGAACTGAAGGCTGAATGGTCCCGGGAAGGAATTGTCGACGTGCAACACATTATGAAACGGGTGGATGGTGCTCTCATAAAGACTGACTCATTTATCCTTACATTTAACAGCACCAAATTGCCAGAGCATGTGAAGGCAGGTTTCCTACGTCTCAGTGTACGGCCTTATTACCCCAACGCTTTGCGGTGTTTTAAATGCCAACACTTTGGATACACTACTCTCGGCTGTAGAGGGGAAGCCACTTGCGGGAATTGTGGTAAAGCCGCCCATGAGGGAGTTGGTTGCTCCTCTCCTCCCAAGCGTGTCAACTGCTCTGGGGATCACCCTGTGTGGAGTAGGGAATGCAGAGTTTTCCTTGAGGAACGGAAGATCCAGGAACTAAAAACTACAAAACGCATCCCGTATGGTGAGGCGAAGAAAATCTACAAGTCCATGCAGCCGCCCACGTTCGCTGCTTCCTTTTCTTCTGTTCTCAAACAACCAGTCTTGAAAACCGATGCCGCTACACAAACGGAGGTTGCTACTGTCAGCACTAACTAGCACCTGCGCTTGTCAATGTACGTGTGCTGCTGCCGTTCTTGTGAAGCCTGCTGCTCCCTCCCGGCCTTCTGACCAGGCCGTGGTAGCTGACATCATGGAACTTCCTGCCCCTTCCCGGGTCCAGTCTTGTGCACTGCCCAGCGCTGCTACACCCCCTACTGCTTCTGAGGTTTTGGCTCCAATGCCACCTCAGGCCAGAACATCGAAGCCAAAGACAAAGGTGAAGACTCGCCCACTAAAGGAGACTGCAGTTATACAGTCTCCTGATGTGGATATCATTCTCTCTGACGTCTCTCTCGACTCCTCTTCTGAGGCGATGGAGGTTGATGTCAGACTGGGGCAATCATCTCGCCCCAAAACTGAGCCTCCACCTGTTGTGGGCTCTCCTCCCCGACAGAAAGTGAGAATGAAGGTACTCCCACCCTGATAGATGGCTCCCATTATACAGTGGAACATGAATGGATTCCGGGCACAAGTGGAGGAACTGAACCTCCTAGCACGGCAACGCCCCCTGTGCTTGTGTTTACAGGAAACGCATTTAAAACCATCTGATGCTCCTGTACTAAGGGGCTATACGTCATATCGCAAAGATGACGTGACTGGAGAAAGGGCCAAAGGCGGAGTCACTGTGTTTGTCAATAATGACCACCACTCCTCTGCTCTCCCACTGGATACTGACCTGCAAGCAGTTGTAGTTGAAATTCATTCACCTCGGAGGCTTACCGTTTGCTCCCTTTATTTACCCCCTCTGGATGCAATGACCTTAGACGCTCTCACAGATCTTATCGACCAACTCCCCCGCCAATTTCTCCTCCTGGGAGACTTCAATGCCCATCATGTCCTATGGGGCTCCACTTCTCTTTGCGCTCGAGGTCGAATTTTGGAGAGCCTCCTAACATCTCAAGTGTTGTGCATCCTTAACACAGGTACTCCGACTCATTTCTCTACTGCTACAGGGTGATTCTCAGCCATTGACCTATCTTTCTGCTCTCCAACCCTCACCGACTCTGTTCACTGGGAGGTCATTGACGATCTTCATTCCAGCAATCACTTCCCTATCCGCATTCATCTCCTGGATGGTGTATTGCTGGAGCAGCGGCCACCATCGTGGATGATTGGCAGGGCTAACTGGCCACTGTTCACTCGGTTGGCTCTCTTTGACCGCCACAATAACGTACAGGAATGGGTGGATCACATCACGCTTGTGGTCCATCATGCTGCTGATCTGTCCATACCACAGTCTTCTGGCACTCTTAAGCGGCGCCTTGTGCCTTGGTGGACAGAAGAGTGCCGTTCAGCCATCCGGGACAGGCGTGCGGCTCTTCGCCGATTTAAATGCCGCCCAACAGTGGTCAGTCTTACCGTCTTTCGAATCGCGAGAGCCAGGGCACGCCGTGTCGTTAAAGAGAGCAAGAAAAGGTCATGGCAGGAGTTCCTGGACTCCATCAACCGTTCCACTTGTTCCACAAGAGTATGGGAAGCCATCCGGAGGATTTCCGGTAAACATAGCCGTTTACCAATAGCTGCTGTCCTGAACCAGGGATGCCTCCAAACGACACCCAGAGCCATTGCTCAGACGCTGGCAGAGCATTTTGCACAAAGTACTGCCACTGCAAATCAAGATCCAGCGTTTCGTCGCTACCGTGCGACTGTCGAAAGAGCGACCTTGGACTTTCGGTCGAACAGTTCTGAGGCCTACAATTCCCCTTTCTCCATGTGGGAACTTGAATTGGCACTTACTGAGACTTGACACTGCACCAGGTTACGACCGCATCCGGTACTCCATGCTTCGACATCTGCCAGCGGCGTCAAAGGAAATCCTCCTCGAATGTTTTAATCTCATATGGCAGACAGGAGTGTTCCCCACCTCGTGGAGGGAGGCAATTCTCATCCCTCTCCTCAAACCAGGAAAGGACCGCACATGTTCCGGTATTTATCGTAGTATCGCCTTAACAAGCTGTGTCGGAAAGACCCTGGAACGGATGATTAACCGGCGTCCGGTCTGGCGGTTGGAGACCAGACAGCTCCTTAGCCGCTTTCAGTGTGGATTCCGAAAATTTCGGTCCACGGTCGACAACCTGACCCTCCTAGAGGCGGCTATTCAGCAGGCGTTCCTCCGTCAGCATCACTGTATCGGTATCTTCTTTGATATCAGTAAGGCATATGATACTACTTGGAGACACTGTATTCTTGCACAAATGCATCAATGGGGCTTTCGTGGCCGCCACCCGATTTTCATTCGGTCTTTCCTGTCTCAGCGGTTTTTTCGGACCCGCGTTGGTAACACACTGTCTGATCGCTTTGAGCAAGAGAACGGTGTCCCCTAGGGCAGTGTTTTAAGCGTTACCCTCTTTGCCATAGCCATCAACAGTATAACGTCTACAGTGAGGAGTCCAGTACAGTGCTCCTTATTTGTGGACGACTTTGCTGTTTTCTGTTCTTCCTCCAGTGTTGCAACCGTGAGCCGTCAGTTGCAGCTAACAGTGCGGCGGTTAGAGGAGTGGGCTGCAAAGACGGGTTTTCGGTTTTCTGCCGATAAGTGTGTTTGTGTTCATTTTAATCGTTTTCGTCATCTTTTTACTTTGCCTGCCTTGCATATGGGGGATACTGTCCTACATTTTAGAGACACAGTGCGGTTTCTGGGCCTAATTTTTGACTCCAGGTTGTCATGGCTGCCACACCTACGTGACTTGAAAGCCAGAACGCTGAAGGCACTGAACATCCTCAAGTGCCTCAGCCACAGGTCTTGGGGCGCGGACAGGGCGCGTCTCCTACAGTTTATGGAGCTTTTGTGCGTTCACGGCTGGACTATGGGTGCACAGTATATGGGTCAGCGAGGTCATCTTAATTTGCGGATCCTTGACGCTGTTCACCATGCTGGGATCCGACTGGCCACGGGTGCTTATCGGACCAGTCCCGTACCCAGCCTCTGTGCTGAGTCTGGCGAACCGCCACTTACCATCCGGCGGCAGCTCCTGCTGGTGTGCCAGGCTTGTAAGTTTCTTGCAGCTCCCAGATCGCCTGCTCACCATCTTGTTGCCCATCCACCTCTGGACCGCCTTTTTTCCCGCCGTACCCGGGCTACGTTGCCGTTTGGGATTCGTGTGCAACGTGTACTAGAGTCCATCGGTGTGGAGTCTGTACAACCCCAAATCCAAGGTTTTAACCGCCTGCCACCCTGGTTACTGAAGAGGCCCGGAGTGATTTTAGATTTATTGCAGTACAAGAGAGATTGCACTCCTGCCACCGTTTTCAATACAGCATTTTCTGCCATTTTATCTGAGCACCACGACTGTGTAGCTGTTTTTACGGATGGGTCGAAACAAGGGGATTCTGTTGGTTGCTCAGTTGTTTTTCCATATCGTGTCCTCAAGGTCCGACTGCCTCAGACTTTTACTGTCTTTGATGCAGAATTGTTTGCGATCTTGCGGGCACTGGAGCACATGAGACATTCTTCCTCTCCTAAATTTCTTGTCTGTTCCGATTCACTCAGTGCCCTTCAATCATTGCAACGTTTGTATCCGGCAGACAAAATTGTCCAGACCATCCAGGATGCCATCCTCCGACTACAGCGACTGGGGAAGGTTGTAGCTTTCTGCTGGGTTCCGGGGCATGTTGGCATTGCTGGGAATGAAAGGGCAGATCTCGCAGCCAAGGAGGCGTGTCTCGCCCCACAAGTATCTCAGTGTGCTATCCCCTTGCACGCACTCACCTCGCTGTTGAGCTCACGGGTCATGCGTCGGTGGGAGGATGAGTGACTGTAAGTGACTGACAATAAGCTCCGTATAGTCAAGCCCACAAGGCGTGTGTGGTGTACTTCCTTTCAGCCCCGTCGACGGGACGAGGTTCTCCTCACTCGGCTTCGAATTGGCCACAGCCCTATGACGCACGGCTTCCTGCTCCGGCGAGAGGACCGTCCAATTTGTGGTGCTTGCGGCGTCCAGGTCACTGTGCGCCACGTTTTATTGGATTGCGTTTTATTTTCTGACCAGCGGGTCGCGGCTGACTTGCCAGCGGACCTGCCATCTCTTTTAGGCAACACTCGGACGAATGTGGCTAAAGTTTTAATGTTCTGTGCCCTGTCAAATGTTTTTACAAAGATTTTAGGGAGAGGATTTTAATTTGCTCACTGTGTGACAAGCTCGCCCATACTTTATGTAAGTGGCCAGGCAATAACAATTTCCTGTGACATTCTTGTTGCTATGTTTCCCCTTTCCTTAGGTTTTACTTTCTTATGTAGCATTTTCCTTCTTTTCCTGCTTTCTTTGAGTGTGTGCTTTAGTTTTCTTAGGTCTGTCCACATTCGTTCCTTTTAATGTGTGTCAGGGCGCTGATGACCTCGATGTTGAGCGCCCATAAGCCCCAACACACCACCACCACCACACATCGGTAGTGCTCGGTGGTGTTCTTGGCTCCAATATATTAGGACACGTTTTTATAAAACATATCTGAAGACGGTCATTATAGACCGAAACCGGTCATCTACTGACATAAAAGAATGGTGGTCATACACATGAAGTAAACGAAAATTCATTCTGTTTGCGGATAACTGTTCAATTCGCGACCATGTCACCGCTTGTTGAATGATTTATTGAAGAAAGAGAGCTTTACAAACTAGGCACCTCAATAACGTGTGGGACCACCTCTGGCGCTAATGGAGGTAGTTATTCGGCTTGGAAATGATTGCTAGCGTTGTTTATGTCGTCCAGAGGGATATCGTGCCAAATTCTGTCCAGCTGGCGCGTTGGATGGTTAAAATCTCAAGCTGGTTGGAGGGCCCTGCCCATAATGCTCCAGACGGTCTCAACCGAGGATCTTGCTGGCCATGGTAGGAGCCGACAGCGCTGTGAAAAGCAGTAGTAACTCTCGGTGCGAGCTGGGAGGGGGGAGGGGCGGCTGAAATGTAAGCCCGGGCGTCATACTGCTGTGCTGTGTAAATGCCGCGATGACAACCAAAGATGATTATGATGATGATGATGTTTGGTATATGGGGCGCTCAACTGCGCGGTTATCAGCGCCCGTAAAATTCCCAAATCAATGCTCAGCCCAATTTTGTCACTTTCATGAATGATGATAAAATGATGAGGACAACACAAACACCCAGTCATCTCCAGGCAGGGAAAAATCCCTGATTCCGCCGGGAATCGAACCCGGGACCCCGTGCTCTGGAAGCGAGAACGCGGCCGCGAGACCACGAGCTGCGGACGACAACCAAAGAAGTCCTGCTATGAAAAGAAATGGCACCCCAGGCAAACGGGCCATCACACCCGGTTGTCGGAGCATAAGGGGGAGATCGCCAGGTTGGTATCCTACCTACCGTTGTCAGATGCGTCTCCAGACAGGTCTTCGGTCTGGAATCTCATTGACATGAGTAGAAATGTCTTCAGTGATCAGCCCCACTTCCAATGAGCCCCATTGACCAGAGATAATTCCTTTGTGGTGCGTCGCTATGTCTTAAGGTGTGTTTGTCCACTTCCTACCAGTGCCGTCTTGCCACCCTTGTTGTACGTGGAGTAACTGTGTCAGTTTTTGTTTAACGAAGAAACACATTGTTGTCAAATTTTATTTCGTGATATCGACTTACTAATCCCTGATGTCATCATGTGTAATTGAATTATAAGTGAAATATTAAACTGGATCTTGAATTCACTACTAGTGCTTAGAAAGTTTATCCCACATCATGAAAGGTACTCTTCGTGCAGGAACCGACAGCGCAGTCCATTAACTTGCGCCTAGCTTGATAGCAAACAAACAGTTAATATCCAGTAACATAACTACCGTTTCCATCGTGTAACACATTTGATAGTTAGCTGGGTTCATCTGAGCTCTCTGACACACGCTTTCGAGGCAGAGCAGACTCTTTTCATCCGACACCCTTTCATAGCTCCGATGGTACCTTGCAGCCAGTGTCCAGCAGCAGCTACTACATGGATGATGATGACGTTCATCAAATGGTACAAAACGCAGAGTGTCCCACGTACCTCACTCAGTGGGGAATGGTATAAATTACACTCCATAACTCCCATGGGCAAAAATGTTCCGGATTTGTAAATAAGTCATCCCATTAATGTCCGAATTAATTTTCTCTTAGTTTTTTACACTTATTACTTGTAGCTTGTTTGTTACATTGAAAACGAAGCATTTAAAATGGAAAATCAATATTAACTTCCTAGCTTTAATGTAATATACCGAACCATACATGCAACGCTAAGTGCAACTGAGAGCAAAACATACATTTATAAGAGAAGGTAGCACATTTTTGTACATAAGAAATGCCACATAGTCAAACAGTCGACGAAGTGACGCATCGTAAACAGAAATTCGCCGTATATTCCCAGAGTGACGGACAGAATCGTCGATATTATGTGCAAACATTGCGTAAAGGCTATTTATAAACCGACAAAGAACATCAAAGATTGAATCAAGTCGACAAAGGAGAAAAGACCAATTCGCAATGTCGAGAATACACCGCATACCTCGTACAAGCGGAAGAGTTTATATGCGAATTACTGGACAATCAATCAGCACAGATGCGGTATTGCAGGTTGGGGCAGGTGGAGAAATCGGCCGTGGCAGAGCACGCGCTGTATGAGACAGGCCGCATAGTAACATTCGCCGACGTGCAAGTTCCTGTCACGCCCACGTCTTCAGAAAAGCTGTAGAAATGCACAAACACGAGAAATATACAGACATGAGAATTTCAACAAGAAAGAAGAAAGCCCCAAAGTGAACGAGTCCTGGATACCCGTGCAGCGAACGACCGTTGCAGTAGCAAGAGTAGAACCGCACCGGAATGCCTACTGAAAAGAACTTGCAAGCGGTCTCGTCCTCGACTCCAATCCACCACCAACAATGGAGTGTGAAACTCTGACAGTGTCAGCTGCTCGTGCAGGCGAAACGTCACGACGATCATCAAACAAACGTCAGCCGAAGAACCCAAAACAGAAGCCAACACGCAGTTTGTCAACAAGTGGCCACGAAAGTTTAAACAGTTTGAATTTCAAACAGGCCTAGGAGCCTGAACTTAGTAACGTGTATCTTATAAGGATGTGGAGCTCAATCTTGTTTCTGAATCTTCGCAAACAATTGTTGCCGTTTTGAAGGCCTATGAGCCACGGCGCTTATTTCATTATTAAAACCTCGAATCCACTGATGCGTAATCTGTGCTGCCTTCGTCTCCACTACACAGTGGGGAATTTTTGATTTTCTTATATATCCAGGTTCCGTATGAAACGGTTTTATGTGGAATTTTATTATTGTTTGTCTAATTTCATTGTATACCACTGTGGTAGAACTTTTGTGACCGACACGACAGACACGGTTGCACGGAATAACGAAGCGTGTGCCTCAGCACACACAGCTGACCCACCGAAAGAAACGGTCCTCGCGCAATTGCCAGCCTTAGACGGGGCTTCCCGTAAGTGTAACAGTTAGTATGTGGAGAAGGACTAGTTACAGGAAGAAGCAGACAGAGAACATATGATTTATGTTAGTCAGCACAGTCACTAGAGTCAAGGTTTTATCATTTGGACACGTTATTAATCTGGTCAAGTGAATTGTGGCGTGATACCCTGAGGAGATCTGGTGAAACTGTAAATACTGGACGTGTCGCTTCCGCGTTTATCGAGTTTGTGCGTTTGTGTGTGTTTGTTCGAACCCTCTGTAGAAATAATCTAGGTGACAATGAGTGTATTGTTCGAAACCTGTGAAATGACTGTTGGTTTGTGACTTGTAAATTTTTTTCTTTACTTTTAGGGGACAATGTTAAAGACTGACTATAAGGGCTGAGAAACATTTATTCACTAATTTTAATGCACTGCATCAGCTGTTCTGCAAAACTGCTTGCTGTTGAGATGTCATATTTTATTTTGTCCTTCACATATTAATTCTAACACATGGCGTCAACGGTGTTAGTTTGTGAGCACTTGTAAATATGTCACATTTAAGATGAGATGGTGTTATATTTTGATCAGTTATGCTTGAGACAGCCTAAAATGATCTTACAAATACGATATTCATTTAACGACATGCACTTCATATTGTCCTTACAGTAGTAGAAATGCATGAGAAATTAGTTTAAGCTTTAGTAGTCACTTTTACATGTTCATTGGTTGAGAATTTAGGGTAAGCTTTAGACTCACTTTTACATTTTCATTTGTTTGTATGTGCTTTCAATGCTTTTACAAATTTGTTCTGCTACACAACCGTACAATACCACAAGTGCAGTTTAATTTTTTTCTGGTTGTATCTTGTTGGTTTTGAACATGTGTTTCTGCAATCGTCATTCCTTCATTAGTTGATGTGTTTTACTACGGATGTCTTTCTATTAATTATATCCTCATTGTTCAACATAATATTTTATGTATTAGAGTACGGTTAAAATGGAGGTTTGGTGTTGTGATGTCATGAGTGTAGTTAGAGTAATTAATTGTAAAGGGAATTCAGAATAAATGGACTAGCGATCTACGAATTTGTGGGGAAAGAGAAGTAGTACATATGCTCATTTACAAATGTCCTTCATTAACTTGTGCTGCCGACAGATCTTACAATACCCTCATGGGCACATTTTATTCCCACCGGTGAGTGATGTTACGTGGCGGGCTTTCTCTTAAAATGTCACGCAACATATTTCAGATTATTATATACTGTTCACTTTATCGACGTAGTTGTTGCCTTACCCCGTTCCACAACTCCATACCACACTCAGTATCATCAGTTACTGCCTATTTACTGCCTTCATTTCCCTTCTCTTTCACTACGGTAAAGGACTGCAGAATTCAGAGGCTACAAGCTAGCTGGCGAAACAAAGTTTTCTTAAAAGGAACTAAAATTGCCGCCCATGGCCGACTCTCAGGCTCAGGTAGCCTCGGCTTTTCGATCAATCCCACGCACTCTGATGGTTCACGGTACAGGCATCTGCAGAAGAAAATACAACATTGTTTAAACAGTCCTTTTTATAGGATGAAACTGTAGCCAGGAGTCGCTTCCCGGGGGTCAGTGTGTGAATCACTGATGTCTCAGCAACCACGCTACAGAATAAAGTTCTGTTTAAATGTCTAAAACATCCTTTCCATTGTTTCGTGGCCTTAGTTTTCATAGATTGCGCGTTTTCATGCGTGTCTACGTGGAAGGTCACTCATTTGTCAGCTACAGAATCGCATCATGGAATGGGAGAAGTCTCCCTGTTTCTTATTTGTGCCACTACAGTATTGGTTAACTATTACGAAAGACGCAAGAGTAGGAGTTTGTTTAACTTTACTACTAAAATGTCACCGGATGACGACTGACGGCATGCGCCCTCCTATCACACAAGAGATCGTCTCCACTGGAGGAGTGAGAACGAAGAGAGGGCCGAGCTGAAAGGCTACAGGCAATACCACCATGGACTGCAGCTTTCACACTACGCTAGTTACACCAGTTTGGTAAGGTGAGCCTTCAGTACAATGACTGATGCAGAAGGAATCCGAAATTATTCTTCCTCTTTAGGAGAAAGTTGTACAGTTTCAACGTTTCACAGCGAGGTAGTATCTTGCATTGTGCATTTTGGTGAGCTTTCTTGTATTCGAAACTATTTTTATGTGCTGTTCTTGCAATCAACTAAATTCCCTTACAGTCATTGCTCATACCCGAGAACAGCTTTCGTGATTATTCTTTTATAGCGCCTATCTGGGTGTGCCAAGATTAAATTTTGCAAGTGTAATCGCATCTCCCGTTCTTAAATGTTCATTCTGTTATGTTAGTGGGTAAATCTTATGTTAATGGTTACGATGATAATCCTGACTAATGTAGTGACCATTTGTTTCTGTTATATGTAGATAATCCTCGTTTCCATAAACAGGCAAGGGACTCTACTGCCCATCAACGGATTCGAACGTGGTTTCTCTGCTGGGCTTGACGAAGAGGATGTTGGGGGTGTGCCCACGGATGATTCCTGATGACGAAATAACAACATTCCCTGATCAACTGCAATGCATTGGTTGTTGGCCCTCGGATGGCCGGTAGACGCTCACACCCTCTCCCGCTGTTGCGGTTGTAGCTGCACTGGCTTAACTGGAATCCGCTACGGTCTTGCTCGAGCGTACCGCGGCCGCGGCGGCTGGAACCACGCGACGCGGGCCTCTGCTGAGATGACAGCTGGAGGGCGTGGCGGAGGCGGCAGTCTCTGTCTGGCTGTCGCAGCGACCATCCCTGTCGGCGGCTGTCTGAGGCAGCAAGCATTCCCGGACGATAGCGACAGTGTGTTACCACAACGCATCTCGGACGATGACCATTGCTACAAGTGGCTGCCTGCCTGCGGCATCCGACGATAGTGACGGTGATGACTACAGCTGTGGCGTCAATCTGGCTCCTGCTACGTGACGACCCGCTTCAGAGTGATGATTATCTTGATGACTGCGAAGACAGTGACGACTCCGAACTGACGGCGGCGCTGAGTGACACGCTCTGCGTCACTCCAATGCCTCATGATGGTCGCTAATGACGAGCTGGCTGCGGTCCTTAAATACGGCTTTCTGCCGCTGTTGCTTGTGGTTCGTGACCCCCAGTAGCTTGGTGGGATATTTTGGTGTTGCTCAGCTACCGTAACTGACACGATTACCGGCCTCCATGTTGAGCTTCTGGCGTGCGGCGAACTGCTTCTTGTCACATCCTCCACTGGTCAGTGACACATTGTTCTTCATGAAGTTGGTATCTGTACAGATATGACTGGTAATCTTACAGCTGTCCGTCGGGGCACACATTTTTCAACTGTCCCCGTTGAAATTTATCAACGCCTGTAAGCAGCTAAAGGTCTAGATTTCATTATAATTTCACTGTCCTTCACGTTGCTTAAGTCAACGGTCCACCGACCTGCTTGCATCACCGTACCATACCACTGAGCGGCACGACCGAATGTAACTCACATATGACTTCTAGCTCACTATATTCCTTCTCTCTGTACCTAATCTCATTACTGTAAACCCGTACCCTTACTCAAATTGATAGCTCTAATCATTCGACACTCTGTGTCTAATTCATATATCCACATGCTTGGCGTGGCACGCATATTTTCATGATTGATTGGGCAACACCTATTAATTATTATTTCACCTCCCTCTTTGGGATATCACCAGTTCTTTTAAATTAATTTGCGTTACGTTAGGATATGCTTCCTATATCTGTATGTCACCACAGATAGAACTATAACATCTAGGGCTAAGGTAAAAACACCCTGTAACATAATCGATTACGATTTCAGTGCCCGCAGGATCATCGAGATTTGACCGTAAATCAGTAAAAATGTGTCACCTAGTCTGCTGAATGACGTATTTTCCATTGTTTCTATTATCAAAACTCCATACTCTACAGCCTCACAGGTCTGCTGTACGTTACTAACTACTGGTACAGAATATCATAAATCACTTGGCTGATAAACGTCAACTGGAAAGAAATGCTACACCATTCCTTAGAGGCAGAAGCAGCTGCATTTTCGAGTTGACGAATAGGATTCGATGTTTTCCAAGTGTATTGCACAAAGCGTCAGGTCTATGGGAGAAAACGCGTTGGAAGTGACTTACATCATTTGTCCAACAATAGTGACGAATGAAGAACATAGTTCAAGCGTACATTATTTAGATGCATCAAACTGGTAGCTGACCAGAATAACGAAATGGATCATACCACCAGATTCACCCAAAAAATCGATGAATGCCAGCACTACCGGTTTACTACCACCACGCCAACTCGTAACAGCAAACGTAACACTACCATGTGGCTAATTTGCAAATTGCTTCACTTTGCTGCTCACTGATATCAGTAAAGCCATCCTATCTAAAATGCGGCCATTGTCCTGGCTGTGCTAAAACTCGGGTCCTTTTGGAAACAGTCTGAAATACTGTAACTGCTCTTTCAGTGTTAGAGGACGAAACCACTTTACTATTAAAATAACCTCTTGCCCGCGATGATTCCTTCATAGCACAGAGCTAAAGATAGAGAATGCAATTTTCACTCCGCAGCACCTAGACTCGTACTCTGTACGTTTGCCTTTGCGGGCAAGTGCTCTGCCGTTAAAGCACTTGCCCGTGAAAGGCAAAGGTGCCGAGTTTGAGTCTCGTTCCTGCACCAACCTTTAATCTGCCAGGAAGTTTCAGATCTGCAGATCTTCACATTTCGCTCAGTTTCCATCTCTCACTGATATGCGACTATAAAGTCCTCGAAGATCAATTATGACACTGGTCTGTTCACTTGCACGATAAACCCACTCCTTCATTTCCAGCTAAGCGAGACTGGAAAGAGGAAGCGAGATGAAGATGACGGCAGTTGTTATTCGATAACGGCGAAAGGTGAAACAAAAATTATTCCGTCCCAAGTCGTACGGCGTATATTTTATGACTGGTTTTCCAGAGAGAGCAGCTCCTACACGTTTGTCTTAAAAAAAACTGTTCACCGGACTATCACCTCTTCCAGATACGCAGCCTACGGTGTGGTGTAATCGAAAATGCTGTAGGACTATCTCTTTAAGAACGTCAGCTTTACGAACATACGGAAAGTTCCAGCGTTGTGCGGGTATATTTTAATTCCAGTCTTCTATTAATCCATCTCCTGGTTCCCTCTGTCTCTCTGTCACTGCCCACCTCCTTTTGTCTCTCCCACCGTTCATCTGCTCCTTTCCCTCTGTCCATCGGTTCCTTGCTCGTCTCAACATCTCCTCCTCCCCTCCTCCAAGTCCATCTACTCCCTCCGTCTCTCTCTGTCCATCTCCTCCTCCCCCCCTCTGTCTGTCCACCTCCTACCCCCAACCCCTTTCCAACCATCTCCTCCATCTTCTCTTTGTGACCTCTTTTCAAATTTCACGCCAGTTGCCTAAGAATGGTGCTACTAGCTCCACTACGTGAGTTAAAATCAGATCTTATTCAAACACTCAATGTGACGGTTGTGAGCCTTATTTTGAGATTGGACGTTGTGAATTGTTGTTAGTCAAAAATGCCTTTAAGTTGACAAAGACGTCATTACCAGCACCTTACTGAGAATGATCGAGATCGTGTAGCAGAGCTACGTAAAGCTCGATGTTTCTTCTGCGATATTGCAGAAAGGCTTAGCAGGAATGAAGCTACCCTACATCATTTCTGGCAGCAGTGGTCATGAGAATGTACGGTTGCAAGAAGATCAAACTTGCGACTGCCACGTATCACTAATGGAGAGGGAAGACCATCGGTTCAGCGTATGGCTCTGGCGAATCGTACAGCATCTGCAGGAGCAATCTGACCAGAAGTTGGCACAATAATGACACAACGAACTGCTGCAAATCGGTTACTTGACGGACAAGTCCGAACCAGCCACCCTGTAGTGTGCATACACTGACCCCAGTCCCTGCAATTTTACGCCTTCAGCGGTGTCAAGCAATAGCTAATTGAAGGCAAAGTGCAGATCTGTTGTGTTTTCTGATGAAACCTTTTTTTGCCTCGGTGCAAGTGTTGACCGTGTATTGTTCAGTTGAGGGCCTGGACCTACCTGCCTCCTGCTAGACACACTAGGTCTACAGCTGGAGTTATGGTTTGGGGCGTGATTTTGTGTGAGAGCACGAGCACTCTCGTGGTTATCCCACGCACATCTGTACGTCAGTCTGGTGATTACATCTGTCGTGCTGCCATTCATGAACAGCATTCCTCCAACAGGGTAACACATGCCCAAGCTGCGCTGTTGTAACCCAACACTCTCTGCAGAGTGTCGACATGTTGCCTTGGTATTTTCGACCACCTGATCTGTCTCCAAACGAGCGCCTATGGGATGTCATCGGACGACTCACGTGCAACCCACGAAAAACATTAACAGTCACTGTACTGACCGACCAAGTGCAACAGGCGCGGATTTACATTCCACAAACCGACATCCAGTATCTATTAAACACAACCCATGGACGTTTGCATGCTAGCATTCGAGATTCTGGTGGTTATACCGGTTAAAAGTGTACCAGCATTTCACATTTGCATCAGCGTACCTCGCACTTAGTTACCCTGTGATCATGAAACGTTAACCTCTTAAATATGTTACGTAGACTGCTGCAGGCACAGGCGTCTCGTAACACGCCGTGCACCTTGTTGGAATGGAGTCCTTCAGCGCGTGACCGCACCATGATTCCACTTTGACGCTATGAAGCAGTTAGAAACGATTGCAGTGGGCACGGAAGCATTTGACACGGTGGGTGCCCATTGCAATCTGTTAAGTTCCGAGCATAAGGAATGACTTCACAGACATGTTGAGCGACCCGAAGACTTCCTAGCAGCATAACCCAGCAGGTCGCCCTCAACGGCAAATGTTCATCACACACAAAGGCATCGTAAGGAGTGTCCCAGGGAAGTAAGATAGGACCGCTGCTTTTTATATATATATAGTAGATAAATGGTCTGGGAGACAGGATGAGCAGCAATCTGCTGCTGCTTCCTAATGATGCTGGGGTGTAGGGGAAGGTGTCGTTGTTGAGTGACCGTAGGAGGATACAAGATGACTTGGAAAAAAATTCTAGTTTGGTGATGAATGGCAATTATGTCTACATATGGAAAAATGTGAATTAACGCAGATGAGTAGAATAATATACACTCAATGTTTGAATACCCTATTAGTAGTATTCTGCTGGAAACAGTCAAGTCGATTGATTATCTAGACGTAACGTTGCAAAGGGACGTGAAATGGAACGATCTTGTAAAGATTGTTTTGGGGAAGGCGAATGGTCGATCTTGGTCTCTTGGAAGTGTTTAAAGACCATGTGGTTCATCTGAAAAGGAGACCACATAAAGTACACTAGTGCGACCCATTCTTGAGTACTTCTCTTGTGTTTGGGACCCACATTTAAAGTTAGAACACTTACTCAAGATTGCTGGATTATTTGTGTATGTATAAACTTTTAATTATAATTCTTGTTGATGGCCTGAGTGGGAAAGAAAGTGTGTAACATTTGTTTATATACATATTGTAATTTGTTCGTTTTATGCGGGATTGGCTCAAGTCGAGTTAAATCATGTCCGTAGAACATCAGCGACGTATTATTGCTGCGGATGGCATTGAACCAATGGAAAACCAGGAAAGACTCAAGTGAAGAAGAACACTTATTCGAGTGATGCTCAAGGGAACGGTTTCGTTTGGATATCGAAGAAGTCATTTTGTACCAAGTTCTTGAAGAAGACAGACCTGTCTGTGGAATCATGTAGCATTTAATCGTCTAGGCCCTGGTAATGAGCGGCCGCTGCAGTAATCTTTCTCTTACAGCATTACGAAATTGAGCTTAGGCAGATTATGAATTTCTACTCGTTATCTCAGGTGTGTTAATTTATTTATCATCATGTTGAACACTGAACTGTTTTGAAAAGGTGAATAATTCGTGTATTGTTATCACAAAATGAACTTAAGTTTTCGGGCGTTTCGGATGACTGTTAAGTTTGGGGATTCTGCTACTATTCACGTAACACTATCAACACAAATTTATTTTATTTGATAAGATTATTTTCTGCCTTTATATTAACTGACTCTCGTCAGGCCCAAGACTTCTTGCATATTATTATTATGATTACGGAGATGTTATCCCAACTAGATGCTCCACGAGTGGAGCGAGAGGGGCCCGTTGGTTGGTATGCTCGAAAAGAGCGTCTTTTAACACCTTCAACAGCAGGATACTCTCTACGATCCATCTATAATTTCGATATACATCTACATCTACATAGACACTCCGTAATCTAATGTACGGTGGGTGGAAGAGGGTACTCAGTATCACTACTTGTCATTTCTCCTCAAGCTGCACAAGCAAACAGAGCAAGGGAAAAACGATTGTATGTACTTTCCCGTATGAGTTCTAATTTTTCGTATCTTATCTTCGTGCTCCTTACGCTAAATGTACTTTGGTGGCTGTAGAATCCATCTACAGTCACCTTGAAATGCCGGTTCTCTAAATTTTCTCAATGGTGTTTCGCGAAGAGAAAGTCACCCACCCTCCAGGGATTCCCGTTTGATTTCCCGTAACATCTGTGTAACACTTGGGTGTTGTTCGAACCTAACTGTAACAAATCGAGAGGCCCGCCGCTGAATTGCTTCCTTGAATCATATCTGGTACGGTTCCCAGACTCTCGAGCAGCACTCAAGTATAGGTCGCCCTAGCGTCCTATATGCTTTATCGTTTACAGGCAAATCACTGTTTCCCAAAATTCTCACAATACACTGAAGTTGACCATTTTCCTTCCCTGCCGCATGTTTCACATGTTTGTTCCACCTCAGATCGCTCTGCAACGTTACGCCCAGATATTTAAACGACATGGCTGTGTCAATCAGGACACAAGTAATACTGTATCCGAACACTACAGGTTTGATCTTCCTAATCATCCGCATTAACCTACGATGTCTTGACACAAAATTGTAATTTCAGGTATGAATCAACCAAGAGAAGCTGATATACACTCGTTAACGAATACATATCAAGAAAAAATTACAAGGGGCAAGAAACACAATTAAAACCCACAAAAGTACCTTCAGCAATACAATAAAATGACTATAAAGTTGAAACACGTCGGAAGATCATGTCAACTTGCTAACATACTGACTAAACCACAGACTTGCAAATTGTCTGAATAATTAAGCTACGAATTACGGTATATTCTTTCATGGTGACTCAACAATACTTGCCTGGCCTTATTCTGATTATGAAGGCGATACCCAGCTAGACGCTGCACCAGTAGAGTTCTTACCACAAGCGGGTAACCCACACTCTGAGTCGCTGGTGTAACACCCCAAGAAACCCGAAAACCCAAATAAGACTGTCATGAGAATTTAAAGTAGGGAACAGTGTTATCCTGACAGGTACGACAAATATCAAACTAATATAACACCTTAAAGTTTTGATGAATATAACTTGCAGTAATTACTGAGTATGTCATGATATAAATCTAGAAAGAAAGAAAGGTTATTTTTAATTAGCTATCAAACATCTTAGTAATAACTGCAAATCAGTACGACGAAAGTTAAGTCCACAGTAATGTGTCGTTCAGAGATAACATTTAGTTGTAAACGCGGCGAAAATGAAATTCAATGCGTCTACAATGCTCGATCATGGAAAAGTCAGTCGCTTGCTAGCTTGCATACTATCAAGTCGAGAGAGAGCACCATTTGTTATAGTACTACAAACGGAACGCTACGAGATTGTTTCTATTCAAAAAAAGTAATATTGTGTGATAGAGATGCGCGGACTTTGTTCTCAGTTATTCTGACTTGAGAACTTGAACTAAAGTGATATTTTGATATTGTAATATTAGTTAATGAACTTTAATTATTGGAGATATTATTGTTGGACTCAACCTTCATCAAAGTGAACAGTTACAACGAAAATGGACATACTATCGAAAACTGCAATACCTGATTCACCTGGAGTAGGAAACATTAATACGACCACACGAAGATAATACAAATAGGCGGATTGTAAAAGTTGTCGTAATTGTCACGATCACCGAATTGGAAAGAATCGTAACTGATCTGATCCATCGGTGAGCGTGAGGTGTGATGATTATAAACTAATTGCTAATTACAGTAATGGAAATCTCACGTGTTGGCTCAATAATTGATTGAACTGTGTGATAAGTGATAATCAAAATTAATTTACTGTGAACATTTTAATTGAAAGAGTGACTTGATGAACATTGAGAATTGAAAGCAGTGTTTTGCCGAAATAATATCACGACGCACGAAAGCAAGATGATATTATACACTATCTCTGGATTTGCGTCGTGCTGTAGTGAACAATTCTGCCTAGCAACGTAACAACTACTGATACCGAACCGTAAATGAGTTTTTCCTCGCTTCAGTTGTGCTGGTGAAAGATTCACTCAATACTGCAATAACTAACTAACCGGGCATAGAAAATCATCATAAGACCATAATAGACAGTTATAATCAGCAGTTCACATTCCTTAGAAGACTGTGCGGACTCGCAAACGGACTTTAATACATTACGCGAGGAACAATTTTCTTTAGAGATTTTCAGGTGCTGTTCCACGTTATCCGACAGGGAGAACCATTACTACGCGTCGCGTCTCCATTCCACCGACCGAGCTGTAGCAGTAGCGGCTCAACATCAATAGCGACAACAAAAACGGGAGAGGGGACGTCACACTAGAAAAGAACGTCTTTTGACAACTTCACTAGCTGATACCGAATCCCGTGGCACCGACTGTTCCAACCGTTGTATGCTGCATTTGGCGCTTTGGATAAGAATCTGGAATTTCGGGATTGAATCGACCAGGAGATCTTTGTACTGACAATTAAGCCACCATACGCACGTCGAAGAATAGCCACGACGAAAAATTACAAGGAGCAAGAAACGTATGTCGGACGGCGACCTCTTGTAGAAAGTTTTTACTTTGAGTTATTGTAATTTTTACGTTTATCATTAAATTCTGAACAGTCGGTAAAAAAAGTAATTTCCAACTCTAAACCTGACTGAGTTACGACAGGCTTCATATTACACACAGGGTGAGTCACTAACTATTGCCACCTAGAATAACTCCGAAAGTATGATAGTAGCTGAAAAGTTCTTGGGACAAAAGTTGCATGAGACAACGGGGACCATATATGACGATGGTTTTTGTTGCTAGGTGGGGTCGCTACAGACATATGAAGGTCAACTTTGTTTTTTTTTTTTTAAATGGGATGCTACAGTTCATTACTTATTTTCTGATAGCGTCAATCGAAAAAAATCCAATTGTGTGTTGCAGGAAGGTCTGAATGTCAACGAAAGTCAAAAATGTGGCATTAACGATCATTTACTGAAGATGTTCGAAGTGATGACCATTGGTATCAATGCAGAGCTGCAATCTTATTATTATGGATTGAGTGGTATTTCTTATCACTTCGGCATTTATCGAGGCACATGCTCTGACAATTCTCTCTCGTATGTCGTGGAAATAGTAAATATTCGCCTATTATGGCATATCCATCTAACGTGCCATCGACACATAAACACCATTTGACGGTTCCGCAATACAACACTAATAGGAACGGCAAGAATAATATCGTCGAATCAAGCGAACGTGAATGATGTATTCCTACGAAGAACAAGTCGATATGCTTCTCATTTATGGAGAATGCCAAACAAATTCAGTGCAAGCTGGAGACATATACCCTGAAAGATATCCTCAACGTACTCATCCTACACGTCGTACATTTAAATATGTGTATGATCAATTGAGAACAACTGGATCTTTAACGCATCGAAAACATATCAGGCAAAGGAAAGTTACTACCGAGGAAACTGAAATTGGTACTCTTGCCACTGTGGTTGGAGATCCTTGCATTAGTTCTTGTGAAATCGCAAGGGAATCTGGCATGAGCCAAAGTAGTGTCGTTCGTGGTCTGCCTCGCCATAAATATAATCCTTACCGTATCAGTCTCCACCAAGAATTAAATGGTACGGATTGTATGTGTCGCATTGAATTCTGCCAATGGGTTTAACTTCAGATTCAGAGGGATGACACATTTATAAATTTGATTTTATTTAGTGACGGGGTTACGTCCACGAACCATGGAAATGTTAATTTGCATAACATGCATTATTGGGCAACTGAAAATCTACAGGGTTATTACAAATGATTGAAGCGATTTCACAGCTCTACAATAACTTTATTATTTGAGATATTTTAATAATGCTTTGCACACACATACAAAAACTCAAAAAGTTTTTTTAGGCATTCACAAATGTTCGATATGTGCCCCTTTAGTGATTCGGCAGACATCAAGCCGATAATCAAATTCCTCCCACACTCGGCGCAGCATGTCCCCATCAATGAGTTCGAAAGCATCGTTGATGCGAGCTCGCAGTTCTGGCACGTTTCTTGGTAGAGGAGGTTTAAACACTGAATCTTTCACATAACCCCACAGAAAGAAATCGCATGGGGTTAAGTCGGGAGAGCGTAGAGGCTATGACATGAATTGCTGATCATGATCTCCACCACGACCGATCCATCCGTTTTCCAATCTCCTGTTTAAGAAATGCCGAACATCATGATGGAAGTGCGGTGGAGCACCATCCTGTTGAAAGATGAAGTCGGCGCTGTCGGTCTCCAGTCGTGGCATGAGCCAATTTTCCAGCATGTCCAGACACACGTGTCCTGTAACGTTTTTTTCGCAGAAGAAATGGGGGCCGTAAACTTTAAACCGTGAGATTGCACAAAACACGTTAACTTTTGGTGAATTGCGAATTTGCTGCACGAATGCGTGAGGATTCTCTACCGCCAAGATTCGCACATTGTGTCTGTTCACTTCACCATTAAGAAAAAATGTTGCTTCATCACTGAAAACAAGTTTCGCGCTGAACGCATCCTCTTCCATGAGCTGTTGCAACCGCGCCGAAAATTCAAAGCGTTTGACTTTGTCATCGAATGTCAGGGCTTGTAGCAACTGTAAACGGTAAGGCTTCTGCTATAGCCTTTTCCGTAAGATTTTCCAAACCATCGGCTGTGGTACGTTTAGCTCCCTGCTTGCTTTATTCGTCGACTTCCGCGGGCTACGCGTGAAACTTGCCCGCACGCGTTCAACCGTTTCTTCGCTCACTGCAGGCCGATCCGTTGATTTCCCCTTACAGAGGCATCCAGAAGCTTTAAACTGCGCATACCATCGCCGAATGGAGTTAGCAGTTGGTGGATCTTTGTTGAACTTCGTCCTGAAGTGTCGTTGCACTGTTATGACTGACTGATGTGAGTGCATTTCAAGCACGACAGACGCTTTCTCGGCTCCTGTTGCCATTTTGTCTCACTGCGCTCTCGAGCGCTCTGGCGGCAGAAACCTGAAGTGCGGCTTCAGCCAAACAAAACTTTATGAGTTTTTCTACGTATCTGTAGTGTGTCGTGACCATATGTCAATGAATGGAGCTACAGTGAATTTATGAAATCGCTTCAATCATTTGTAATAGCCCTGTATGTTGGCTGCGGCACGTTGCACAACAAAAACCGTGGTCGTGCAGAACGTGGTATCAATACGATGGGTATCGGGCACATTTTTCGCTGATGGCTAGAAGTGAGTTGCAGAGACAATTCCCAAATCGTTGGATTGGACGCGAAAGAGATGTGTCGTGGCTGGCTCGTTCACCAGGCTAGACGCCTGTGGATTTTTTCATGTAGGGATTCGTAAAAGACATTGTTTATAAAGACGTTCCAATTACACCTGAAAATGTGCGATGGAGAATAGTCAGAACATGTGCTTCGATAAGTGCCTATGTGAAAAGAATACCACTCGATCCACTATTAGGAGATTGCAGTACTGCATTGATAGTATTGGTCATCACTTCGAACACGTTCTGTAAATGGACCTTCATGCCACCGTTTTGACGTTCGCTGACCTTCAAAGACCTTACTGTTACACACAATTGGATTTTTCTCGATTGGCGCTATCAGAAAATAAGTAATGAATTGTAGCATCCCATTTAAAAAAACAAAGTTGACCTTAATATGTCTGAAGCGAACCCAGCTAGCAACAAAAAACGATCGTCATATATGGCCCCCGTTGTCATGAAACAAATGTCCCACAAACCTTTCAGCTACTATCATACTTTCGGAGTTATTCAAGGTGGCAATTGTTAGTGATTCATGTAAAAGCGTGTTTTGAGATAACGAGTTTAAATGTTTCACTTTATTACGGTTGTTTAATTGGACATATTTCAGAAACAAATTTAAGAAACAAATTCTGCACATATATTACCATTGAAATGTCCTTCGATAAATGACACACGGGTTTTTAAGTTAACATTACATATTATGTAGTTAACCCCTTCACACCTGTAGCACACTGCAGCGCAAAATAAAGAAAACTGGCCCCAAATTAATGAAAATTAGTGAAACCTGCGCTTTTTGTGTCGGGGAAATATTATTATTTTTATTCTGTGTTACGGACAACTGGAAATCGGCAACGTACACAGCTGCGAGATTTCCAGGGAGAGCCTCTTGTCAGGTAAGTGTTATTTCCCTATAACGACAAGAGGACCGTTCATACAAGACTGACATCGAGTGCTCTTAATGATATTATTTACTACTGCAGGATTCAAACAGCTTTTAACATATATGGCCATGTACAGAATTAAGCAAATTGTTTTCATACACAAAAAAGAAAATGGATGTTTTAGACGTTATTGAACGTTTGTCTTGTACTGAAAATTTTACTACTTCGACAAGAGGCCCCTTTTCGCATTCCATCTCACATTCTGGAATTCCACGATAATTTAGTCAAGAACTAAACGGAACGACTATAACATTGAAACATGTGGAAGGATCGAGTCGAGTTGCTGAAACACTGACTAAACCACAGAATCGTAAAATGGTTGAAGAATTAGGAAGAAAATTTATTAAAGAAACGACCACATAAAGAAGATCACATCGTATTAAACTTGACGAAGAACCTTCAACAGGAAAAACCTAACATCATGGAGGCAATGAGGAACTGTAATAGATCCTTTGATGTACAGTACTCAAGTTACGTTGAAGGTTTCTCGGGTACCATCAGAACTACTCGCAGTTGATGCTGTTGTACACAACTAACTCCATACCTAAAGAAGTAAAGCAACGTGTAAAATGCAGTGAATATTTAAAATCCGGTACTAATTTAGAGCAATCGTAAAAGTGTCGAATTACTCACGATGAGAGAAGTCGTTGCATCGATCCAACAACCTTATTGGGGAATACCTACAGCCCGTGTCAACACTTTAGCACTGATGGATAATGCTGTGGGTCGAAATTAAATACGGTGAACGTATGAAGTCAGTTAATGTATAGGAGTTGGAAACATATATTAATATTACAATAAATAACTTGGCCGTATAAAGGTATTCTCTCCTTGACATAGGACTTTTCAACTTAAAGTATATGAAAAGCGGTCTTTCATAAAAACCATACATATACCGTATAAATTCAAACATGTGTTTAAAGAGGACAAGACAGGCGGTCGGAAGTATATAAGTTCAAGAAATGAGCCTGGAAATTTCCTGATCTTAAAAACAAGAAATTCTTCGACCAACCTAAACATTCATTCTTCCCAAACTGATGCCGGAGACTATACACAAGCAGTGCCTAAATCGGTTTTACCTAACGTGTAATGCTCATTTGTTTGTTCATACGTGGAACAAGTTAGTCTAATAATTCAAAAAGATAATAACGTACCATTTAGTTTCTTCATACTTGTCGCTGTCCACAGTCACTCGTACGTGCAGCGGACCCAGGGACTACGATTAAGCTGATGCATCGTTGCTACATCGGCAAGTCTTCCCTTCTTCATATCTGAAATCCTGGATCTGCATTCCGCTAGGACGACTCAGATGTCGTGCTGAGGGAGACTGCGAGTTATTAGTATCTGCTCCTTGGGTGTACGATTTACCTGCAAAAATCATTACTTTGGTGACGTATGTGATAAAGTAAAACTGCTGCACAAGTTGTTTCTTCTTTTATTAAACGGGACACTGAGCAACCAAGCAACTCTATAGTTTTTAGCATTAACTGCTAAAGACGTAGGCTTTGTTCCCTCTATAAATTAATGTATTCGAGTGCACAACAGATAGGTAGATGAACTAACCTGACTGTTTTAAATAGTTCCTTACAATGAAAGCGTTAGAACTTTTCGTTAGTATTTTAAAGCGCCCTGCTTGCAGCTTCACGAGCGTGCCCATGTTTTCTGCTTTTAATTGTCAGAAAACAATCCCATAGCAAAAAACTGAGTGTAAATAACAACCTACGTAATAACAAACAGCTAGCTGTTACGCATTATCGTCTTTGCTGGGATCTTCGTTTGTTTATTACATATCACTTGTCCTTCTTAATTTATCCTTACTTGTTTTGTGTTTTTTATACAGTGTATAGATTTATCATTTACCTTTAATGTGTCTGAGTTGTTTTCATTATTTAAACTGAATTCAATTCTTTTCGATTTCATGATGTTCACTTCAGAGTAATAGATGCCACCCAGGTGCAAACATCATTGATGGGTAAACAAGAGTGTTAGATTCGATTTATCTATCAGTTTAGTGATATCATAACAATCCAGAAAATGCAGCTCAAACAAAATACGAGAGTGACTGCAATGAAATTGCCCGTTCCCATGACACGAAAGTATAAACATCACATACATTCACACAAATTCGTAATAAATAACATTGAATCTAATCGTACAACAGCGGGAAATAGACTTTTGAGTGGGGAAAAAGTATAACAACCACAAAATCATGAAAATAATAAAATACACAAATCGAAAAATGCAGAGGAACTTGATATTATGGTTGATATCCAGGATGTAAAAAAAATGTAGAAAATTGGGGTCTAGTGTAGCAGGGAATACAATGACGTCACAAGTCGCCAGAGAGCATGTATTACAAAGATGAAAGAGCTGAGGAGAATTTTGAGAAACAAAGGGTGCGAGAGAGATAAACATTGATCTTGTCAAAAGCCGAGAAGCGATTCTTCTTAGTGTTGTAGCTCCCTTCAGTAGCTGATAAGTGTTTTTTTGGCTTTTAAAAAAAAAATCTCACGAGATAGAATAAACTGATCCTGCTTTATTAAACAATCAATAAAAAAACTAAACTAAAACATAACAGCAAAAGCTGTTATGTTTTAGTTTAGTTTTTTTTATTGATTGCTTAATGAAGTAGGATCAGTTTATTCTATCTCGTGAGATTTTTTTTTTTTTAAAGCCAAAAAGCACTTACCAGCTACTGAAGCATCTGTATCTTAGGATCAGTTTATTCTATCTCGTGAGATTTTTTTTTAATAAGCCGAAAAACACTTATCAGCTACTGAAGCATATTGGTGGAATAAGGAAGTGAAATATGGTAAAATAGTGAAATATAGATAAACGGTCGCTTTTAGATTCACATTCAATTATTTTAATGATAGCGCTTATTAGAACACAGAACTGCTTTATTATCTATGCCTCGAAGTGAAGACATTACTATCTACGACTAAGGAATGACGTCATTATTCAGAGCCGACGGGTTGTATCCCCTGCTACACTAGACCCGAAAATTGTTTCAAAAAAATGGTTCAAATGGCTCTGAGCACTATGGGACTTAACTCCTGAGGTCATCAGTCCCCTAGAACTTAGAACTACTTAAACCTAACTAACCTAAGGACATCACACACATCCATGCCCGAGGCAGGATTCGAACCTGCGACCGTAGCAGTCGCGCGGTTCCGGACTGCGCGCCTAGAACCGCTAGACCACCGCGGCCGGCAAAATTGTTTCAAACCGATTGTAACATGACGTTTATAGTATTTTCAAGTACTCCCAACTTACACAAAAATTGAAGAGTCGACTCCTGAGAACTATCAATTCCCGCCACAACGAAGCAGATGAAATATACCGGGAGGATTCATTTTGCAAAAATTACAGCGCAACGAACACGTTAAAGAAAGAAATAAAACAATGGTAGAAAACAAAGAGGCGACACTAAGAATTCATATGTTAATAGTACTGTTATACTGAAATGAAGTCCTAAACTCCGAAAGCAAATATTGCTCCAGGCAAGAATTGTATATTCGAAATGAAAATACATTAATCAGTAATTCCAAGATGACGTAAATTATAATCACAGTTTTCGCTCGTTATTAGGACAACCAAAGATAATGTTTAATATCTGACTGATTATTAGCTACAGACATACGTTACTGGACTGGGAATACGGAATATAATATATTAGTATTCTCACTGAAGCCAGCATTTCGTGCTCGCCGATATTTTACGATTCTAAAGGGCATGTAAACAACTGTTTATGTACCAATCACACAGATGCAGTAGAGGATACAGAAAAACCTCAGGGACGGGGCGCTAAAGATATCTTGAACTACCTTTACTTTGACCGCAATTCAAAATAACCCCATTACACGAGAATAATCAAGTCACATACAAAGCTTAAGAAAGTTTTATTTAAACTGAGTGTACACATATGCAAGACAATGTCAGCATATGAAATAAAAAAGTTGCAGCTTTCGTTATCTTCCTTAAATGATGAATTGCATGTGCCTATTCGTCCTGGCAAATTCATTCTTCAGTCTGCTTCTGAAAGTACACTAGCTTCCTATTCGGCGAATAATCCATGTTTATAACGCTAGGTATCGAAGGTTCTCTGTACAAGAAAACAGTAGACAAAGGATACGAACCAATAGAGTACGGGCTGACTGGCGGGGAGGGAGCGGATGGCAATGCGATTGGCTCGTAAGGGGGGAGGGGGTGATTCTACGTGCCCCCCCCCCCTCATCCTATATGTATCCACCACTGCACAAATGTAAGAAATAGGAATATACTGATATAAATACATTATGTTTAGTGATTTGACGTAATGATTAATACATACTCGTGTTTAGCTGTACTTTTTCGCACAGCAGACGGAAAATACAAGGAAACAAATATCCCTCAATGTATTCTTAGGTAAAACCATGGACCGTATAATTGCTTTTGTACTGCATGTAAGTCTGAATAATGACACTACAGTTTGTATTACCTGAGGTACCAGTTATTCACATAGTTTATGTATGTTTCAAGAGTTTCAATGAATCAATTACTGACAGACGTAGCATAATTGTGTGTTTTAAAAAAACGACACAGTCACCGTTACAGAGGTTGGCACCATCCCTTAACACCATCACCTAAGCAGAGATTAGGAGTGGGTCACGTGACTGGAGACGGACGTGTGTGTGGAATGAAGAGGAAAGTTAGTTACTTCTGAACGAGCACACATGACCGGTTGACGCTCTCGCCTTCAGCGACTGGGCTGTTGCCACCATGAGTCGCCCATGTTTCGGAAGAGACTGTATGAAGTTGTTAGATCTCTGAATTTCGTTGTGGTGTTCCAAAAGCAAGCTAGAGTGGTCGATACGAAGAATTTGGATATCTAAAAGTTAGGAAGGAATAACGTGTTGATATTGTAACAAAGTGGGACACATAAGTAGGAACTGCGACAATCGATAAGGGGTCCAGAGCTCCAGACAACTGCTGCAAGAAAAAGGGAGGAGCACAAGACCATCTGCACGTAGAAGACACGTGGCCTACAAAACGTACCGTTTGTACGTGCCACCACTAACGGCAACTTGCCTTTCCAGCTTTGTTAGATTGAAGGAGTGCCATTTCTGGAACAGATTTTGTTTAATTTTGTGAAAATAAGGGACCTCGTAAATGAGCGGGAATGACAGGAGATTGTATACATACAACGCTGTCAATCAGTCTAACGTAAAGTTAAAAATAGTAGTGCTGGTGAAGCTTCGGTTAAAAGATTTTACTTCGAAAGTGAGAATGCGAGTTGTTGACAAGCTGGCTACAAATTCTATTGTAGTGGTAGACATTACTGATAGGATTAGTCTCGTGATTGACTGGTCGGTAATTAGGTTTTTGTTCAATTTCAGGCTACAAGAAGTTTTTCTCTTTCGCGATCGTAAGGGACTTTGTGGCAACGTAATAGCCAGAAAATAGTGGACAACTTCTAGGAGAAGAAGGGAAGGAAGGAGAGGGCTTAGGTGTATAGTCGGAGCACATATATCCTGAGACGCAGATGGAAATAACAAGCTTACGTTCGGAATTTTCCGACCGTTGGACAGTTAAATTAGGGCTTGCTTCATTGATCGTATATAATCTTTAATTATAAGATGATATTCCGTTTCAATGATCAGCATATCGCTTCTCCTATCCTAGGATGATGATAATGAAAGAATATATATAACAGGTGCTGCAACAGGGAATTATTCGGCTTCCAAGTCTCCATTCACGGCTCGCATATCTTTCGTACTCAAGTCAAATGGAGAATATCGAACAATATTTGGTTATCGGTATTTAAATAGAAAGATTATTTTACGATCGGCAGAGCTGTTTGATCTACGTTCTTATTCGATTGGTTTCAGAATTTAACTAGGCCAGTCATACTGCCCAAACAAAAAATTCGAAACGCAGTGTGGAGTTTGCGACTGAATGGAACATCGATGAATTTAAAAGCTTACCTTTTCGTCTGTCTGTGGGTGCAGCAGTACTATCCCAATTGCTCGATGGGATTTTCTCCGATGTAGAGTATAAATTTGTGCACCACTATTCGGATGACTTGGTCATTTATACCAGTTCGGTTGGTGAGCACATTTAGCATTTTAAAGACGTTTTTGAGAGATTGAGAGGAGCAGAACTAACTGTTAATCCACTGAAGATAAAATTTGCTTGCATGTCAATACGGTTTTTATTGCATATACTTGCTCTGTAAGGGATAACCATCCATCCTCATAGGGAGCAAGCCAGTAGTTAGCTACTGGCTCCAAAAATATGAAGTTAATTTCAGAGGAATGGTGAAACTTTGTGTGTATGTGTGTGTGTGTGTGTGCGTGTGTGTGTGTGTTTGTGAGTGTGGGTGGGTGTCGAACCCACTGTAGAAACAATCCAGGTGACAAACAGTGTATTGCTGGAGTCCTGTGAAGTGACTGTCGGTTTGTGTTTTCTAATTTTTTCTGTACTTTTCAGGGACAATGTTAAAGGCTGACCATTATGGCTGAGAAACATTTATTCACTAATTTTAATGCATTACATCAGTGGTTCTGCAAAACTGCTTACTGCTGAGATTTCGAATTTTGTTTCGACACTCACGTATTAATGACATCGGCGCTGTCACAATTTGTTAGCACTCGTCAATTTTTCATATTTGAGGTGAGGACGTGGTATATTTTCGTCATTTATGCTTTTGACTGCCTAAAATGATGTCACACATACGATACTCGTTTACCGACATGTACTTCACATTGTCCATTCTGTAGTAGATACGCATGAGAATTTAGGTTAAGCTTTAGTAGTCACTTTTACATTTTCATTGGTTGACAATTTAGGTTGGGCTTCAGAGTCTCTTTTACATTTTCATTTGCTCTGTATATGCTTTCAATGCGTTTACAAATTTGTTCTGGTACACAACCGATCAATACCTCAAGTGTAGTATAATTTTTTGCTGGTTGTATCATGTTAGTTTTGGAGGGATGTGTTTTACTACATATCTGTTTCTATTAATGATATTCTCATTGTTCAACATAATATTTTATGTGTTAGAGTGTGAATAAAATGAAGGGAGTGGTTTGGTTTTCTAATGTCGTGAGTGTGGATGGACTAATTAATTGTAATGGGAATTCAGAATATGTGGACTAGCCATTTACGAATTTGTGGGAAAACAAGAATAGTACATGTATCCATTTACAAATGTCCCTCATGAATTTGTGCTGCTGATGAATCTTACAATAATTTCATCGGCACTCATTTTATTCCCACTGGGAAGTGATGTTACGTGGCGGGTTTTCCCTTAAAATGTCATGCAACGTTTTTCAGAATATCATATGCTGTTCACCTTATCGATGTATTCGTTGCCTTACACTGCTCCACAACTGCAGACCATATTCAGTATCATCAGTTACTTCCTATTTACCACCTTCGTTTCCCTTCTCTTTCACTATGGTAAAGGACTGCAGAATTTAGAGGCTGCAAGGTAGCTGGGGAAAGGGCCGATTCTCAGGCTCACGTAGCCCCGGCAGCCTTCAGGTTCGCTCGCCTCCCCCATCAATCCCACCGACTCTGGACGGTTCACGGGATAGGCAACTGCCGAAGAAAATACAACATTGTTCAAATAGTGCTTTTAGAAGGATAAAACTCTAGCCAGGTGTCGCTTCCCGGGGGTCAGTGTGTGAATCACTGATGTCTCAGCAACCACGCTACAGAATACATTTCTGTTTAAATGTCTAAAACAAGACTTTCCATTGATTCGTGATCTTAGTTGTCATGGAGAGCCCGCTTTTTCATGCGTGTCTACGTGGGAGGTCCCTCGTATGTCAGCTTCGGAGTCGTATCATGCAATGGAAAAAGTTTCTCAGTTTTTACTTTGCGCCACTACAATATTCGTAAACACCGGTTGTAAATTTTAATTAATCACATCTTCTGTTATGGTTTATTTCTTCTGCATAATATGTTTCTGTCACCAATGTAATAATGTAATCTCTGGTTCCTCGCACATATGAGTGCGACTTAACGCTCTGAACGGAACAACTGGTACTTGAATTAAAGTAGTACAAACTTTTCATCTTCTTCTCTTTCTTTCTCCAATATAATAGCATATCTACCTTCAGTAATATTCAAATGCCGCAGTCCAAACGCCGACATCTTTCAGCTTGTCATAGCCGTCGGCCTCATCTGTGTGGTGACCTACTTTCTTTGATAGCATACATTGTTGCAGAGAGTTTGCCGCTGTAGCTCGAACGTCCTCGATCCTATGTAACAGAAGGAAGCAAGTGTGCACACTACACACTCGTTCTAACAGAAAACTATAAATATCAAAGACATGCACGATTATGATATTATGAGCCGACGCAGCTTAACTGCATACTTTGTATATCCAGATATCTTATCATAACACAGCAATTGAACCGAGATACTGAAGGAAGGGAGTTCTGGCCAAGGATGTGCTGCATTCACTCATGAATATCACCACAGCGTACACTCGAAGTACCTGACACCCACAGTAGCTGACACCCACAGTAGCTGACACCCACAGTAGCTGACACCCACAGTAGCTGACACCCACTGTAGCTGACACCCACAGTACCTGACATCCACAGTACCTGACACCCACAGTACCTGACACCCACAGTACCTGACACCCACAGTACCTGACACCCACAGTACCTGACACCCACAGTAGCTGACACCCACATTAGTTGACACCCACAGTAGCTGTCACCCACAGTAGCTGACACCCACAGTAACTGTCACCCACAGTAGCTGACACCCACAGTACCTGACACCCACAGTACCTGACACCCACAGTACCTGACTCCCACAGTACCTGACACCTACAGTAGCTGACACCCACAGTACCTGACACCACAGTACCTGACACCCACAGTAGCTGACACCCACAGTACCTGACACCCACAGTACCTGACACATCCAGTAAATGACATCCGCAGACGTTGACACAGCAAGTAGATCTCATCTCCTGTAGCTGTCACCTCCAATTCCTGACATCCACATTTGCAGACACCGACAGTAACTGACACCTCCAGTAGCTAAGAGCCTTAGTAGTTGTTTACCCCTGTAGTTGACATTTCAGTGTCTGCCACAGTAGTAGACAACCCCAGTAGCTGGGACTTCCAGTAGCAGACACGCCACAGTAGCTGATATTCCCAATAGCTGATGGCTAATGGCCAGCCCGTGTGGCCGAAGGGTTCTGGGCACTACGGTCGCAGGTTCGAATCCTGCCCCTTGCATGGATGTGTGTGATGTCCTTAGGTTAGTTAGGTTTAACTAGTTCTAAGGTCTAGGGGACTGACGACCTCAGATGTTAAGTCGCATAGTGCTCAGAGCTATTTTTTATGGCTAATGTAGCTGACAAACCCAGTAACTGAAACTCCCAGTAGATGACACAACCTGTAGTTGACACGCACAGTAGCTGACACGCCCAGTAGGTGACCTTCCAGTAGATGACATCTCCAGTAGTTGACACCCTGAGTAGCTGTCACCTCCAATAACTGACTTCCCCAGTTGGAGACAGCCATGGTAACTGATACCTCCAGTAGCTGAGACCTGTTGTAGCTGCCACGCCCAGTATCTGATATCCCAGTGTGTGACACAGTTGCTGAAAACCCCGTAACTGACATCCCCAGTACCTAATGCCCCTAGCAGCTGACACATCCAGTAGCCGGCCGCGGTGGCCGAGCGGTTCTAGGCGCTCGGTCTGGAACCACGCGACTGCTACGGTCGCAGGTTCGAATCCTGCCTCGGGCATGGATGTGTGTGATGTCCTTAGATTAGTTAGGTTTAAGTAGATCTAAGTTCTAGGGGACTGATGACCGCAGATGTGAAGTCCCACAGTGCTCAGAGCCATTTGAACAATTTGAACCATTTGACACATCCAGTAACTGACAACCCCAGCAGATGACAGAGTGGCGGACATCCCCAGTAGATGGGTCCCTAATTGCTGAAACCCCTAGTGTCTGATACCCACTGCATAAAAACATTGTTAGCTATTGGATTTATAATACTGTATTCAGATCGATTAATGAGCACCCCCTGTCATGTGGAGACACATATTCTGACAGCTTCTTGTTTTGATCACTATTTGAGCTCTGAATGTCCGTTTGTATGTCTATCAATTGTGTCGCGGCGATCTTTTCAGTTTCGAGTGAACAGTGAGCACGTAAAGATGCGTAGGGAATACCTTCTCCCGCCAAGTATGAGGGACTGGTTAGAGATTTCATGCCACAACTCATGCCACAACTGTCGAGCAGGGGTTCCTGCAGCGGTTCCGATGAGAGGTGTTTGATCACCCACAATACAGTCCGTAATTGGCTCCCCCTGAGTCTCATCTCTGCTCACAAGAACCGCTGGCTACGAAGACAAAATTTTTCCCCAGCAACGAGCTGCAGACCAGTGCAGATAACTGGCCGAAAGCACAGGCGGCTGCTTTCTATGACAAGGATGTTGGAAAGTTGATACAACACTACGACAACACTCAAAGTTGGAGCGGCGACTATGTAGAGAAGTAAGTGGAGGGTGTACCTAACTGTTGCAAATGAAAGGTTTCTGGTTTTCTCTGTGGTTTCCGTTTCGTGGCCGATCTGAACGTAGTTTCTGGACAATCCTCGTATTTAATGCGAGCCATAAAGACTGAACTACAGTCGTTGACTAACCTATAATTTGTTTCAATAGTACCAATGTGTGAGCCACGCATATTTTGATGACTAATGCAGACAGTTTAGCAGCGGGAATGTTTAATCTTAGTATCCATTGTGCCAGTAAAGTGTCGTAGGTATATCGAACTTTGCTTGTCAACAAGTGCTGGTTGGCCTACAATTTTTTATCAGTAGTCATATACACGTCTTGTTTTTAATTTGTGGAACAACTAAGTAATGAGAGTAGGTCCATGTGTGTTGTGTTCCTGAAGTCATACATGCAGGGCGTCTATAACTGAAGTTAGAGTTTCAAAACGCTGTAGAAAGAGAACCACCGCTGGGAGTGACGTCCAATTCGAACAACATGTTGGCTACAAATGACAGACGAATCGCAATGCAATGGCTATGGTTTGAGTTGCACATTACACCGTCTGTAATGTTCAATGTGCATGACAGCACATGTTCAGCAGTGTCTCCCAGCTGTTGAGTACAAGGAGATTTGTTGGAATTATTTCACTCCATTTATTTTTACAGTGGCTGTCTTCAAGTTCGATGGACTCTCTCAATATACCCATCTGATGATGGGTGTTATGCTGTAGTCTGAGTTATTTTAGAACCGGAAATATTAACTAATTCATGGAACAGCTGTGACTGGAACTGTTCTCCTTGGCCAGTCACTATTGGGTTATTGCTCCAAATATAGTGATCCAGTAGTTATAAATTGCTCGTCACACTGTTTCTGTTCGAACATCACGTAATGGAATAACTTCTGCCCAATTACTGAGCCGATCGATGCACGTTAAGCAGTATATGAATGCTTCTGAGGGGACAAGGGGCCAATCAGATTTATGTGTACCACCGTTAATCGTCCATATGTGCTCAGAAACTAGTCAAAAGTAGCTTTAGCATGTCTAACCACTTTGAACTTTTGGCATGCTATGGACGATTTCGCCCAGTCTTGCATATCTCCTTTTATCTTTGAGCAAATAAATTTGCAGGTGAGTAATTTTACGGATGGCTTAATACCAGGATGTGCCATACTGTGGTTGTTGTTGTTGTTATGGTCTTCAGTCCCGAAACTGGTTTGATGCAGCTCTCCATGCTACTCTATCCTGTGCAAGCTTCTTCATCTCCCAGTACCTACTGCAGCCTACATCCTTCTGAATCTGCTTAGTGTATTCATCTGTTGGTCTCCCTCTACGATTTATACCCTCCACGCTGCCCTCCAATACTAAATTGGTGATCCCTTGATGCCTCAGAACATGTCCTACCAACCGATCCCTTCTTCAGGTCAAGTTGTGCCACAAACTTCTCTTCTCCCCAATCCTATTCAATACTTCCTCATTAGTTATGTGATCTACCCATCTAATCTTCAGCATTCTTCTGTAGCACCACATTTCAAACGCTTCTATTCTCTTCTTGTCCAAACTATTTATCGTCCATGTTTCACTTCCATACATGGCTACACTCCATACAAATACTTTCAGAAATGACTTCCTGAGACTCAAATCTATACTCGATGTTAACAAATTTCTGTTCTTGAGAAACGCTTTCCTTGCCATTGCCAGTCTACATTTTATATCCTCTCTACTTCGACCATCATTAGTTATTTTGCTCCCCAAATAGCAAAACTCCTTTACTGCTTTAAGGGTCTCATTTCCTAATTTAATTCCCTCAGCATCACCCAACTTAATTCGACTACATTCCATTATCCTCGTTTTGCTTTTGTTGATGGTAATGCTGAAAAAAGGAATATCTAAATTGTTTAGGAATTTAAGTACAAATGTTACGTGTTGTTAAATTACATTATAATTATCTTCTAGCACCAGTTTCAGGCAGTTTAAATTTTAATGAGGTATTAGGACTACAGCGAAGTTTCTCGAGTTCTTAGTCACTCACTTGAGCATCGGCTGTCTTCTCGTAATCAATTGGTACTACTTCTTCCAGTCTGGATAGGTTGTCACCCACACTATTTCGTTTTCCAGAAATGTGTCTGATATCTGTCGTAAATATGATATGAAACGTAAGTGACGGAATTGCATAGGGATAGGTTTATCGTCTCGTTGTTTAAGACCATATGTCAAAGGAGCATGGTCAGTATACACTGCAAATGAACGCCCTTCAAGGAGGTACTTGATATATCTTAGTGCCATGTAAATGCTGAGAATTTCCCTATCGTATGTTTAATATGTCTTCTGAGATGCCAGAAACTTTTTGGAGCAGGTACCAATTGGTTTCCATATGCCTTCATCTTTCTGTTGTACCACTGCACCGGCTACAAATAACGTAGTCCCATAGTTTACATTCGAGAATGTTAAAAGAGCTGCGTTTTACAGGACCATTTCCCACTTCTCAAACTGTTTTATTGCGTCTTCTGTCCACTGAATGCTTTCTTTGTCGTTTTTCTTGTATTCCTCAAGTAGTCTGTTTGAATAGCTTGATGTTCTGGGGCGCGTTCCAAATGCCTTCGGTAAAATTTCATTATGCCAAGGAAACGACGTAATGCTGAAGCAGCTCCTCGAAGTCTGAAATTAGTTCTCACTTCTACTCGTTTTGGGTCTTGTTTGGTACTTCCACAGTAATTATGTGAATGTTACCTCACAACAACAGTTGGGATAATTTTAAGGAAACACACATGTGAAGTGCATCCACATGTTCCATAACTTGTTTCACGGAATACTCTTTATTACTTGACTACAGTTATTATAATTGAAATTTAATTATACAGGTATTAAAACCAGGAATAAACAGCCCCAAAAGGAAGCAACAAATAAGGCCAACTAGGTGTTGCTGCAAGCGGGATCAGCAGTAAAATGAACCCTTAACAATCTATAATACTCAAGAAAATCCCCTAAGGAATAAAATAGACAATCCCCCAAAACACAAGAAAAGAGGGGAAGGCACACAATTTAAAATGAGACTCCCAGCTGGTACACATCAGGAGAAACACTGATTATGACACTTAAATAAATATACAATCGCCAAAATATAAGATAAGCTGGCAAACACAGCAGACGGCTATCACAGCCAAGAGGGAACAAGTAGGCATGTTTTACAATGAGTGGAGTTATCTAATGACTGTGTATAAAAAGCACAGAATCAACAGTTCACAGTAAGAGGTAAGAGGCTTTAAAACTTAAAGCCCTTTATTTGTTAATGTGAATTATGGAACACCCTTCAGAAGTGGCAATAAGGGTGCAAGGTGTAAACATGTATTTAAGTGCAGATATAAAGAAGAGGAACTTCATGCTTTCAGAATAAGGTTACCTGCTCACTGAATCCAGAGTATTAGATAGACCAACAGTTCCCGATTAATAGGTGACACTCCGCCGTGGCACGTACCAGACCATCAAATTTACTTAACATGAGAAAACACGTTGCGGTTGAAGAGGGGCCAGATCGTGGGCTAACGTAGACGTCGTGCGACGATGGAAGTGTCACCACAGCTGAAACAAAACACGTTCTTTCCTGCGTCCAGGAAACAGGAATGCGCCATCCTCTACCTAAACTACCCCTCCAACACACATCAGAAGGGAACAGTAATCTGCCCACAAAATGCTACAGAAGAGATTGCCTAGGACGTAGGCGATATTAACGTATGGCAGAAGCGACTACACATACAAGTTATAAACTTAACACCCCTTAAAATTATTCGAAAATTAAGAGCAGAAACATCAGCGCCTGTTAATCCAATAACTACTCATATACAAAGCGTGCCTTGCCTTCGACATGCACTGAGTTACAGTTTCCATTTTATCAACTCGATTTATAACAGGAAATGCTCGTACAATTGGACGAAATTACCCACAGTTACACTGACCGATGACCGTACACACAATCACTCGGATGTACGTTAATGTAAGACGTGCAATACCTCATTAACAAAGACATGCCATTGCGATACCACGTACCAATAAAAAAAAACAGGTGTGGAGGAGCTGTGAGTTCCAGAATTCCCAGCTGAGTAGTTGTTGCCTGCAAATTTTTGCAGGCAATCTCCAAGGTGCCAAAAAATTTAAGCTTGCAAAGTTGGCCGGGAACTTGATGACCGGGATGCACATGTCGTCCATTTCTCTTCCTGCAATTCCCAATGTCAATCCTTAATCCAGCCTGCATGGCTTGCCTCCGACCAACTTAACAATTCACGGCTCCTCAAGGCCCATACCAGTCAGCAGGAACCCTCCAAAACAAGCAACTTACCATCCACGTGCCTTCCAACTAACTGTCAGTAGCTGGGCCCGCCAAAAACCAACACATGCCTTGACGAAAGACCATAGCTCCCAACATACGATCAGGATCGATATCAGCAACCAAAGTAGTTATGGCGCGAGCTGGGTGGCTTGCCCGCCAAAATTAATGCCACCATGACTCAAACTCTTCTCCTTAAACTGTCCCCCTCGCCATGACCCCAACAAAATGCGTAGAGGTCCACTAACTGGCTTCATTTGACTAAGGTGGACTCTCGGGGTCTTGCTTGTCTGAATCCTAGACCAACAAATTAACTGGCCCCAGAAGCTTTATAATGGAACACAGGCCAATGAAGTCAGCAGATGAACTTACCAAGTCTAAGGCCACTCTGGGATCGCCTGTGTGGCTTCTAAGATATATCTTATCCAATACATTGACCTGGAAGGGATGCCTTCCTTGGTTACAGCTCTTCGCCTGTAGGCTATGGACCGGTTTGACATTGTTCCTAGTCCACTTCCAATTTTCCTTAAGCGTATGATTTGTATTTGGGGAAGAAGATCATTAATATTCCACAAGTTAGACATTGGAGAACTGAGGGGATACGACAACAGCTTTTGATCCTCCATGTTGAGTAATGCCAAGTGTATGATCCCATTTACTCAGGGACTTTTCATGATATATAATCACGGCTGTCTTAAGATTATTGTTCACTCTTTTGGCAAAGGACACCTGAGAATAATATTATGTGCAACTGATGTGCATATGGCATTGTGAACACAGAACTGTTTAAATTGCACGTCGGAACGTTATCGCTCACTAGAGTGTTAGGAAGGCCAAACCAGGAAAAGATGTTGGATAGGTGTGCAGCAGTAATGGTGTAAGTAATCCCTTGGTTAGGAATGAGCCAAAGAAACCTCAAAAGCAAGTCAACGACCACAAGGGTATGAAGGTTTAAAAAAAAAATTATGTTATCCATATGATACTGTCCACAAACAGATTGTAATAACCTCCTCGGAGCGTAGTTATTGTGTTCCCCCTTCTACAATAGCAGCACTCACCCACAAAACGCCACATATACCTGTACAGGCGGCCGGCGTGGCGGTGCGTATCTGGGCGCTACAGTCTGGAACCGATCGACCGCTACGGTCGCAGGTTCGAATCCTGCCTCGGGCATGGATGTGTGTGATGTCCTTAGGTTAGCTAGGTTTAATTAGTTCTAAGTTCTAGGCGACTGATGACCTCAGAAATTAAGTCGCATAGTGCTCAGAGTGATTTGAAACATACCTGTACAATGATGGCCAAGTGAATTGAACTACTATCTTCGCTAACGTCTTGTACAGGCCTTAAGTACCCAGCCACCAACGAATTGTGAAAGTAATGTGTGGTGTCACCGCCAGACTCCACACTTGCTAGGTGGTAGCTTAAATCGGCCGCGGTCCATTAGTACATGTCGGACCCGCGTGTCGCCACTGTCAGGATCGCAGACCGAGCGCCACCACAAGGCAGGTCTCGAGAGACGTACTAGCACTCGCCCCAGTTGTACGACGACTTTGCTAGCGACTACTCTGACGAAGCCTTTCTCTCATTTGCCGAGAGACAGTTAGAATAGCCTTCACCTAAGTTAATGGCTACGACCTAGCAAGGCACCATTAACCATTTGTAAAGTTGCGTACTTAACGCCAGACGGCGTGAGTTGACGCGTGCCCTTTCGGCTACTTCACTGTGGACTGGCTGCCTTAACAGTCCGCTACATAATGAATGATGCAGGTGAGTAACTCAAGAGACAAGGAAATCCTGAAATCCCGGGGTTCGCTGACTTGTTTACACAATATACCATTCTTCAGTGAAAAGGGCGACACCTCCTGCGCAGGCAACAATTGCCTCCTAATCGATCCCCACAACGCTGCTTAACGCTGCTTCATTTTAAGATCTGCAAATAATTGGTTCACTTCACTCAGAACAGTAGAATCATGACCATTGGAGACACGATCTCGAACTACTTCAGTGGTATCTCTTGCTCAAATTTGCGGCTGAGGGCATTGGCTACCTGATTGTTGGAATCTTTAATTTGGCCCAGCTTAAAATTAAACGCCGAAATCCATACCACCAACTTCGTGACTACAGGTTTTCCTGGGTCTGGTCAGGACCCAAATTAACGCCTGATTATCGATCTCTAAATCGAACTACCTATGTTGCAGATAGAACTTGAATTTTCTAGGGTGAGCAGAAAGGCCAATGCCTCACATTAACGCATCGAATAATTCTACTGAGGACTGGACAGCCTCCTTGATGCAAAAGCTATTGGCGTCTTTGACCTTGACTCCCATGGAGGAGAACCGCAGCAATCTCTGCATTGGATGAATTGGTCTGTACAGCAAATCTCATTCCTAACTCCAGCACAGCCAACATTGTGGGGTTCGTGATGGTGGGCTTAATAGCTTCAAAGACACACTGCTGGCTTTCACCTCGCACAAAATGTTCTCTCTTTCCGCATAGATTATTAAGGGGGGTAACAAGCTGAGAAAAATCGCGAACGAGCCTGCGGAAATAGTTCGCCATTCCAATAAAGCTAGGTACTACCTTCCTAATTCTAGCTTGCGAGAACCTCTTCAGATACTTAGTTTGTTCTTTTTCGATACTACTGCCATCCCCCAAAACGAGATGACCCAAAAATGAAACTTGATCTTGGGGAGAGCAACCTTGGTTGGCTTGATGGTTAACCCAGCATCACGCAGCTTCGACGACACCTGTCTACGATGGAAAATGGGTTCCTCAAATTAACCACTATAAGCGACCACATCTTCGAGGTATTTAAATACAAAGAAGAATTCGAATTCCCCCAAGATAAGATCCAACATTCGAGAGAGAACAGTGTCTCCGGTGACCAAACCATGGGGCACCCTATAAAACTCATAGACATTTCAGTTGGTGCAAAAGGCCATAACGTGCTTAGATTTTTCGGTGAGATGGATTTGCTAACGGGCTTGATTCAAGTCAAACACAGTTAACCACTTAGTTCCAGAGAACCACGTGAAATTGTTTTAAAGATCAGTCAAAGGGACTGAGTCTAAAACAAGGTTTTTATTTAACAGCTTATAACCTACGGCCGGCCTACAGTCGTTACCCTAAGCTGAGGGGAAAAGAATGTCGGTGAGTCATAAGGAGAAGTGTATGGGCTTATCACCTCATCCTGCAACATATTAGCCAGCTTATGCCCCACGGTTTTCATTTTGGGGGGCGAAATTCGATAAGAGATTTCTGAACAGGAACATCATCAATGAGGCATGCATCATATTGGATCACACCAGTCACTACTAGCTTTTTACACAAAACAACAGGAAACTTCCCCAACAGACTCAACAAGTGCCATGTCAAATTTCCCAGTAACGCAACTTACAGAATTAATCACGCCCCGGCGGCGACAAGAACAGAACGCTACGTTCTCTCCTGGTGAGAATTTAATGATGAAGTCACGACTAGTAAAATCAAGGACCAACTGGCCTCTTCGAATAAAATCGCAGCCGAGTAGCAAATTAAGTGTTACGTACTTCGAAATGAGGAGGCTAACTTGCCAGGAGAAACTGCAACTGGGCAAGCTACTGCACGTCTCTCCAATCACAGGTAACTCTTGCGCATTGGCCACACGACATCTCTGATGGCAGGGGTGTACGGGAGATACAAAAATGGACGAACTCCAAATACCAGACAGAGAGAGGACTATCGGGCTCTAAACATATGCACAGAGGTTCCTGTCCGACAAGGGCACAAACATAAGGGAGGGACGATTTCGTCGCTGCACGAGTATGTTTACACCTGGTGGTTGTGCTTCTCCGACATGTAATACACCTCAACCACCGCCACGGCACCAGATGTGAGCCCTGGACGCCCTCACAATTGGACACTACATGACGGTCACGCGCGCGACGACGAAAACAACGCTTGCGCGCGAGTGAATCAGATTTGAGAGGGGTTTGTCGCCCCCGGAAACTGAAGGCGCCGGTGCCGAACCTACATCTATCCCATGACGCTCATCAGACAAAGTGAGCCCCTCAGTACAATCTACTAGACCTTGCAATACATCAAAGTTTGTAGGATAGTGAGCAAACACCAAATGTGATCGATTCTCGGGGGGCATGCGCACTAAGATGTTAGAAATGCTATGAGACTCGGTAACGGACATATCAATGACTAACACGGCTATGCGCATTCGTTCTGTGTATTATATCCACATCTCCAAAGATGCCTGAACCTACCAACAATACTTCAACTCAAGCTCATGGTCCATACGGACCGACAACGTTCTCCTTATAAGAAAAGCCCTGACTTGTCCTTTAGAATCCTGACATCTCAGGGTTTCTGAAACCAAAGTATCCAATGACACTTTAACTAAAAGATAAAGCTAGGAGATGATCACGTGTTGTTGTATGCGTAATGCATCTGCATGAGACTCAAACAGCACGATCACCCAGAAGATTTTCTGCCCTTTACTTAAAATGTCAACAGAGAATTCTGAAAGACTGGTGAGGAGGCACGTAATAGGATTGAGTAACTTTGCAAAGCTATTGGAGGGCAAACAAGCTAGACTTCAGGCGTCGGAGCGATTATACTCACTGACCAGGAAAGTACTTGGGATCGAACAAACGGATCTGTACGTACGTTTGGTTACAGGACCATCATGTACCTCTGAGTGTGCTGGTGGGTGTCGTTTTTCTGCAAAACTCTGCAGTCATGCTCTAGATATCACTGTAGATGTAATTGTAGACGCCATACGCAATGCAGGAATCTTAACTATAAATGTAAATACGGAATGTCAATAAAATGCTCCGAGCAATACGAATGACTGCAAAATGTACAGTGAAGAAATGCAAGTTGATCGCATGGCGTATTCGCACATTCTATAATATCGGTGTTGAACGCCACGACAGTGACACTGTTGAAGTTGTTCACTGGTTCACCAATATCGTAGCCAGCGTTCTGCCACGCGTAACGAAGCATTGGTCTGTATACTCCCGCAGATAACTGATAGTAAATGACAGAATGCATATTCATGATAAAGAATCTGTCGTACAACTTCGGCTGCATATTACTGGAACGTAGTTTAATGAAGTCTGTTATTCTGTTGGCATATATTTTATATTGCCTGAAGAAATACACATCCAGAGGTTGTTCATATTTTGTAGTTTTACGCGGAATAATTTTTAAATCTACATGTCTTCCGTCAAGTGCTTCCAGTAGTACTCGTTCATCCTTATGTCCAGACCAGGAGTCACAAAGTACTAATGACTTTCTCGACAAATGTGGATTCAAAACTGACAGGAAAAACGTCTTCAGATGTTGTTTCGTCGTCTTCCCACTCACACTTGCATCGACGACGACATTTGGAAGGCGCCGCGTTTCTATTTCCCTTGACACGCGGGGTACAAAATTTCCACTGGATTCTTGGAAGCAAATATAGAGTTTGTCTGCCAATCGTCCGTCCATTGATATAGCAACATCGATCGTGTAACTATGTGTTGCACAGATAACTGATTGCAACGTCGCGACAGTGTTTCTCTCCCCTTTCATGGATAGTGTTCTGTCACAAGAAAGTTCATAATTGAACTGACTATGATCATAGTTCCATACAGAACTAATATCGATGTTTTCTCTCGTGATATGCTCATTGACGTCAGCAACAAACGTTTGAGCTCTTTCAATCAGCTCTTCTTCGTCATCCTTATCTTTTCGTGCTTGGAGCATAGTGATACGGCGTGATGTTATCCTAAACTCCTTTTTCAAACTAGTAATAAATCCTAGTGAAACTGTAAAGTTTGCACACCCGAGATTGCTGGCTACGTCCAATGCCCAATGTTGTAAATGCCCATAATGAACGGCGGAACCGCATTCTCGCGCTTCATCGAATTTCGCCATTACACGCTCCTTGATGGTCTTGAACAGCAGTGTTCGATTTCCTTTGAAAACTGTATTTCCTTCTTTTTTCTTTGTCACGTAATTCTGTATGTTTTTAATATTGCTGTTAGACTTCAGTTTAGGGTATCTTTTCAGAAGCTTGTCGTATGTGTCGAAACTTCTTACGTAATAATCATCGTACATGTTCTCCAGTGTGTTGTCATCAAACGCCGTGATAATATTTGCAACTTTAACCTTATTCTTGGCAGACGTTTGGTATTCACTGTCACTGCTTCCATCGCCTTTTCCCGCACTTGTCGTAGCACTACCGTTTGCTATGAGTTGTTCGTCATTATCATCCCTATCATCATCAGTATGTGTTAGTGTTACAACAGTACCTGTTTCTAACGTATGCTCATATTTCTGCTCTATAATAGATACCGGAAAACGCGAATGATTCGTCTTCTACACCAACACCATCTTCACGCAGAAGGCTTCTTCGTAACTTCATCCCAACCAATCGCAATACATTAGCAGGATTGATTAACAATCTCCTCGCCATCTGACGCTTCAATACACAAATAATGTCACAAAACGCAACTTCAGAGGCACACTGCACCGTCCCTACTGGTCCCGACTGGCGTACCGGCAGGTCAGTGTGCAATGCGGCTTGGCATTCGCAGAGGCCTCTAACGGACGACTGCAGAGTTTTGCAGATTCGGGAGTATCACTAGTGCAATAAGAGACCTTTACATTATTTCTCACATGATTTTGGTGTATTTGTGTTTGTTCGAGCCCAAGTAATTTCCTGGTGAGTTCATTACGGCTTGCAATATCCTGCCCGGAGCCTACATGCTTGCCCTCTAAAGTCAGGGATGCCACTTTAATCTATAAAAATATTTCGGGCGATGCCATGACGTTTGTCTAGCCTGAAAGTCTTCAAAAATTTTATCTTCAACGTATGACCCTCCACAGCTTTTCATTTTCCGAAGCAATTTACTGGGTTGCGTAACACCAAATTCTAATTCTCTAAAAAGTTGTTAATCTGGCGTTCCTGACTTCCCTTAAAAGTCATTATAGTCTTTTTCAGCTAAAAAAAACTTTTTGCTTTCATCACTGTTCATGACGTCCCGTATGTTTTCAACAAATCAGGGCTCTAACAGTGCTAAAAAATAATTGAATTTGGCTGCTTCAGTCTGTATTACCGTGACTCCAAATTGTGCTTCAGCGTGACAAAACCATATATTCCATTTTCCAGTCCAGAACGGAGGAATTTTCACACTAACTTTGTCCACTGTCTGGGACATTACTGTACCCTCTACGTGGCATCATATTTATTTCTTCTTTAGAATCACGTCGGAGTCACCATTTATTCGTCTTCTTGTACAAAAACACAGAATTTTAGATGCAAAATTATTATTTGAAAACTTTCTTTTTATTGCACGATTAATGACACACTCCAAAAACAAAACAACTGAAATCTAGATCTTATTCTGTTCATTTCAAAAATTTAATTTGTTCTGAAAACAAAAATAAAGTTAACACGAAGAACAATTATTTACAGAACTGTAGGTTATCAACATAAAGGTAACCCTACAATACCATAGTTCTAATCAATAATATTGCTTTCTTTTTCGAAAGTTCTTTTTCTACATAGAATTGAATCAACGCAAATAATTTGAAACAAAAAGGAGTAATTGCCAATCAGTACGTGGATCACATTTTTCTAGTGTAAAAGATGATGCATTATCTTCATTCCCCTAAACTGGTGGATGTTAACGGAAACAGTACTGAAAAAAATCTTGAAAGGTTCGAGTGATGAGAGTTTATTTTATGAATCACCAATAACTTAATATCAGACTGAAATTCCAAGCCTTTCGCATATTTTACATACGGAGATACCATTGTAACATTTGACGTTATAGATGTTGAATTAACATTATGACTTTTGGAAAACATATCATGAGAGTCCATTATGGCTTACACCAAGCATTGTACAGAGATCGAACTTGTGAACATTTACAAGTGTTGCTTAACCTGTAATGGCATAAACAAAACATACTGTTTATTTATGCGTGTGTGTGTGTTGCTGACATTATTTATATGCGTAAATACTACAACTTACACCACTTATGTTTAGGTAAATGCTTTAAATCATGGTACGATAATTTCAGATAGGTTGGATAGTTTTCAGCATGGTCCTCATGGCCAATATGTTTGGTCTGGGGTTACGTTGCGACTAGTTGTTTCATTTTAATGACCACTAAAATACTAAATTTTTATGGGTTGTTTCAATTGAATGACCACCATTGGTCCAAGATATATGGTGTCTAGGAATATGATTCACGCCATATATAAGAAAGGCGGGGCTGGTCACCTGAAGATATGATTGACAAGAAGAGCGTGACTTGGGTATACTATCATTATGCTGCAATCTGTGGGACAAAGTATGTATATCTATTACCCATATTATTCTGAATTATCACCAGACGATTGATTTTTGTTCCGTTAAGTCAAAAAAATGCATGGAATGAGACTTTCGCCATTCCGATAAACTGGTGAATACTGAATACATGGTCCCTATCGGAGCAAAATCAACAGATTTTAAAGTAAGTTAGGGAATACCCCAAAGGTATTGTGTTTCCCAAACTGTATACCAAGTAACCATTGACGGATTTGAAAGAAATTTTCGGGAATGGGATTAACTTTCAGTGTGCAGGATGTTAGTCACAACGTTCAGTGACGAGTTTTTTATCCTAAGTGGTAGTGGGGAAGAATTGCAAAACCTAACTAATGGAATCAGCAGCGTAATGCGCTGAGTACAGGTGTTCACGTCAAAACGCACAGAAACGTAAGTAGTCGGTGGTAACACGAAAGAGGTGAACGATATAATTATCATCAGTACCAGGGCCTCGCACTAGACGAAGCAAAGGAAATCTGTTACACTGGAAGCAAAAATCGTTCAAATGGCTCTGAGCACTATGGGACTTAACATCTGAGGCCATCAGTCCCCTAGAACTTAGAACTACTTAAACCTAACTAACTTAAGGACATCACACACATCCATGCCCAAGGCAGGATTCGAACCTGCGACCGTAGCGGTCACGCGGTTCCAGACTGGAGCGCCTAGAACCACTCGGCCACATCGGCCGGCCACTGGAAGCAAAATACAAGTATAGTTGGGGGTTAAAGAAGGAGACTAGCCCGGGCAACGAGGGATTTGTTCTCCAAAGGAAGTATAATTTTTTTTTTTATTTTTAATATTGGCAGACAACTCGGAGAATGCATGTCGGGAGCGGAGCATTGTGTGGAAGTGAATCACGGGCTGTGGGAAAACGGGGATAGAAATTGTTGAACCCAGCCTAGTCGTGAAACATGAGATGTCTAGGGAACCTGCTTTCTCGGAACGCTAGACAACATTAAAACAAATCGCATTAATGAGTTTTATTACAAAAGGAAAAGTTTAAAATACTTAACTTGCACTATTACACAGAAGTTCGCAAGCAAAGGGCAACATGCAAAACAGCAATGTTCTTCAGCATAAACAATCCTAAGTCGCTGCTATATAGGTGCCTAATACTGAAGCTACTATAGAACTCGATAAGCTTGAAGCTACTATTCGACTGGACCGCGACAAACCGGACTCAGCGTGTATGTCCTCTTCACATAGGGGCTGCTGCTGTCACGTTGTCGTCCTGAAGGGAGGTCTGGTCAGCGTGCGATTGGCTGACTTCTCACAAACATCTCTTCTCTATCGTTCCCGGCTGGCATGCCGGCGTTCGACTTTACGCCGTAACAGAAATGATGTCTACCAGCTGTATCCAGAATGGGTTCCTCATCAAACGGTCTCAACGCACTGGCTAATTGACGCTTATTGAAACTGTGTTTAGTTAGAAAAGGCATCTACCGAATTATATGAAAATTTTACAAATGAATAAAGTTCCGATTCCATCTCAGAAAGTTCGCTTAGGTCCTACAATTGTTTTTTACCTGCAACTGATCTCTGCTCTGACTTGTTTACCTCTAAAAATCTGAAGTGCTGAATTGCATGAGTCTAAAATAAACCACAGCGTGCCTACTTGCTTTAGCATTGTTAAGTATCTTTTGCTGAATGGGGATTCTGTTATCTTTAAAAAATGTACGCAATAGTGCAAGGCAGAGTAGTGCAGTAACGTTGCGATTTGCATTCAGACAGTAAAGATGCACATAGTGAAATGTTTGCAAATGGAAGAAAATTTGAAGTTTAAATTGTTGTGTCGGCTACTGCGGGAATCAGCACCGACACAAACAAGGAAGGAGAAAATTTGCAATGGCCGATTGCAGGAATACAAAGTGATCTGTAGATATCACGTGCAGATTAATATAACACTTTACTTCGAAAAAGAAAAGAACTTAACTTCTCCTGTTCTTCCTGTGCCTTGTACACACTGTCACTCTCTACTGCTCTTCGCAGAACGCATGCTAAGTAACGTCTACCTATTGCTCATTACTGATGCTCTCGAAGTCTGCGACCGAACTGAGGCCGACCAGCGATGGGCGGCTGGTTCAGTCAGCATTGACAGCTGGTGCTGAACTCTGTCTTCCTGGAGGTGTGGCGCCGGCCTGTCTTTCCATTGGCGCGTGAGTCAGCTGCTTTTGGTATCGTTTCGGGGCGCTACGCTGGTCGGCGTGCAGTTGATGTTTTAGGACTGCATATTCTCCCCCCCCCCTCCCCGCCCCCAGCCACAGCAGTCTTCCAAATGAATGCCAAACATTTGCCACGCCGGCCATTTGCGACGCCGGACATTTGTCACGCTGGACATTAGCCACACCGGACATTTGCCACACTAGCCACTTCGCCAAATAGCGATCCCTCAGGTAAGGGGCGCCCTTCCTTCTACTACTTCTGTCCGCTTTCAAACCGCCGTCTCCACATCTTACTCGATACAACCAGTACGTAAGGGTCCTTCTTCTTCGACATCTTGGCCAAATACAGAGCTTTATTCCGATATCGACATTCACTACTGGCCATTAAAATTGCTACACCAAGAGGAAATGCATATGATAAACGGACAAATATATTATACTAGAACTGACATGTGATTACATTTTCACGCAATTTGGGTGCAGAGATCCTGAGAAATCAGTACCCAGAACAACCACCTCTGGCCGCAATAACGGCCTTGATACGCCTGGGCATTGAGTCAAACAGAGCTTGGGTAGAGTGTACAGGTACAGCTGCCCATGCAGCTTCAACACGATACCACAGTTCATCAAGGGTAGTGACTGGCGTATTGTGACGAGCCAGTTGCGCGGCCACCATTGACCAGACGTTTTCAATTGGTGAGAGATCTGGAGAATGAGCTGGACAGGGTAGCAGTCGAACATTTTCTGTATCCAGAAAGGCCCGTACAGGACCTGCAACATGCGGTCGTGCATTATCCTGCTGAAATGTAGGGTTTCGCAAAGACCGATTGAAGGGTATAGCCACGTGTCGTAACACATCTGAAATGTAACGTCCACTGTTAAAAGTGCTGTGAATGCGAACAAGAGGTGACCGAGACGTGTAACCATCACGCCGGGTGATACGCCAGCATGGCGATGACGAATACACGCTTACAATGTGCGTTCACTTCGATGTCGCCAAACACGGATGCGACCATCATGCTGCTGTAAACAGAACCTGGATTCATCCGAAAAAATGACGTTTTGCCATTCGTGCACCCAGGTTCGTCGTTGAGTACACCATCGCAGGCGCTCCTGTCTCTGATGCAGCGTAAAGGGTAACCGCAGCCATGGTCTCCGGGCTGATAGTCCATGCTGCTGCAAACGTCGTCGAACTGTTCTTGCAGATTGTTGTTGCCTTGCAAACGTCCCCATTTGCTGACTTGCGGGTCGAGACGTGGCTGCACGATCCGTTACAGCCATGCGGATAAGATGCCTGTCATCTCGACTGCTAGTGATACGAGATCGTTGGAATCCAGCGCGGCGTTCCGTATTACCCTCCTGAACCCACCGATTCCATATTCTGCTAACAGTCAATGGATCTCGACCAAAGCGAGCAGCAATGTCGCGATACGATAAACCGCAATCACGATAGGCTACAATCCGACCTTTATCAGAGTCGGAAACGTGATGGTACGTATTTCTCCTCCTTACACGAGGCATCACAACAACGTTTCATCAGGCAACGCCGGTCAACTGATGCTTGTGTATGAGAAATCGGTTGGAAACTTTGCTCATGTCAGCACGTTGTAGGTGTCGCCACCGGCGCCAACCGTGTGTCAATGTTCTGAAAAGCTAAACATTTTCATATCACGGTATCTTCTTCTTGTCGGTTAAATTTTGCGTCTGTAGCATGTCATCTTCGTGGTGTAGCAAATTTAATGGCCAGTAGTGTATTTATAACTTCTGGGAAACGAAAGCAGTATCGATGATTATGTCAGTATGTAATTAGTTCTGCCAAGTACAAGTATAGATTCCTCTGTCTGTACGGTAGCTTCCTTTCACGATTACTGATTGCGATAGAAACAGTCCATCGTCATGTGAGCAACAAGAAAGGAACGATGTAAAGAGAATGCGAATTTACGCTAATCATTTATTTTTGATCACTGCATTTGTGCATACTTTAATTACTACAACTGCATGCCAAAAAGACAACAAGGAAAGAAGAAATGAGTATTTGTATGTTTGAAAAGAAGAACGACGTTCTCCATATTAATTTACTCTCTAAAATGCAATATCTGTTGCGGCGTAACATTAGTTAATAAAGTGTAGTGGGACAATGTTCAGAACATGACTGAAAATACGTTCACTAAATAGAGATAAGAACATCTATGATTGACATGTCATCTAAAGTCGACGTGCAATTTTAAAATGTTAGAAATAAGGAAATGAAGTAATACAGAATCCTATGCTCGTAACGTACGTTGTTGTTCTACATTGTTTAGCTCTGGTATTTACAGGGTCACAGATTAAACATCCTAGGTTTTGGAGGGAAAAGCCGTAATTGTAATGATCTGCACTACACCAGAAACAAGAAGCACAACTTAAGGAAAAATAATGTAATGTGTGTTCCAGCTCGCAAGCGACATTGAAGCAGAAAGTTCCTGTGACTTAGTATGGGCAGAGGTTATATTCGACAACCGGAATAAATTAGTAACTGGCTTCTTTTACGACCCCCGGTGTCAGATGAAACAGTTACTGAGCAGTTCAAAGAAAACTTGAGTTTCATCACAAATCGGTACCCTACTCATACAATTATAGTTGGTAGTGACTTCAATCTACCTTCCGTATGTTGACAAAAATACATTTTCAGACCCTATTGTAGATAGAAAACAACTTCCGCAATTGTTCTAAATGCTTTTTTTTAATTATTTTGAAGAATTAGTTCACGAGGCCATTCAGATTGTAAATGTTTACGAAAACACACTTGACCGCTTAGCCACAAATAATCCTGAGCATCACGACGGATTCAGGGATTAGTGAACACACGGTCGTAGCGAGGCTTAGTTCCGTATCAAAGAAATTCATCAAAACTAAACGCGAAATATATCTACACTCCTGGAAATTGAAATAAGAACAGCGTGAATTCATTGTCCCAGGAAGGGGAAACTTTATTGACACATTCCTGGGGTCAGATACATCACATGATCACACTGACAGAACCACAGGCACATAGACACAGGCAACAGAGCATGCACAATGTCGGCACTAGTACAGTGTAAATCCACCTTTCGCAGCAATGCAGGCTGCTATTCTCCCATGGAGACGATCGTAGAGATGCTGGATGTAGTCCTGTGGAACGGCTTGCCATGCCATTTCCACCTGGCGCCTCAGTTGGACCAGCGTTCGTGCTGGACGTGCAGACCGCGTGAGACGACGCTTCATCCAGTCCCAAACATGCTCAATGGGGGACACATCCGGAGATCTTGCTGGCCAGGGTAGTTGACTTACACCTTCTAGAGCACGTTGGGTGGCACGGGATACATGCGGACGTGCATTGTCCTGTTGGAACAGCAAGTTCCCTTGCCGGTCTAGGAATGGTAGAACGATGGGTTCGATGACGGTTTGGATGTACCGTGCACTATTCAGTGTCCCCTCGACGATCACCAGTGGTGTACGGCCAGTGTAGGAGATCGCTCCCCACACCATGATGCCGGGTGTTGGCCCTGTGTGCCTCGGTCGTGTGCAGTCCTGATTGTGGCGCTCACCTGCACGGCGCCAAACACGCATACGACCATCATTGGTACCAAGGCAGAAGCGACTCTCATCGCTGAAGACGACACGTCTCCATTCGTCCCTCCATTCACGCCTGTCGCGACACCTCTGGAGGCGGGCTGCACGATGTTGGGGCGTGAGCGGAAGACGGCCTAACGGTGTGCGGGACCGTAGCCCAGCTTCATGGAGACGGTTGCGAATGGTCCTCGCCGATACCCCAGGAGCAACAGTGTCCCTAATTTGCTGGGAAGTGGCGGTGCGGTCCCCTACGGCACTGCGTAGGATCCTACGGTCTTGGCGTGCATCCGTGCGTCGCTGCGGTCCGGTCCCAGGTCGACGGGCACGTGCACCTTCCGCCGACCACTGGCGACAACATCGATGTACTGTGGAGACCTCACGCCCCACGTGTTGAGCAATTCGGCGGTACGTCTACCCGGCCTCCCGCATGCCCACTATACGCCCTCGCTCAAAGTCCGTCAACTGCACATACGGTTCACGTCCACGCTGTCGCGGCATGCTACCAGTGTTAAAGACTGCGATGGAGCTCCGTATGCCACGGCAAACTGGCTGACACTGACGGCGGCGGTGCCCAAATGCTGCGCAGCTAGCGCCATTCGACGGCCAACACCGCGGTTCCTGGTGTGTCCGCTGTGCCGTGCGTGTGATCATTGCTTGTACAGCCCTCTCGCAGTGTCCGGAGCAAGTATGGTGGGTCTGACACACCGGTGTCAATGTGTTCTTTTTTCCATTTCCAGGAGTGTATTTATAAAAGCAGCTAAAAATTCGGTTAACGTCTTTCTAAGAGATAGTCTCCAATCCTTCCAAACTATTTAAGTAAAGACCATATGTGGTTTAAGTACAAAGGAATAGTATCATCAGCACTCGAGAGATTCATACCAAATAAATTAATAAGAAAGGGAACAGATCCCCCATGGTACACAAAACACGACAGAAAGCTGCTGCAGGAGCACCGATAAAGGCAAGTATAATTTAGACGAACGCAAAATCTCCAAGATTGGCAAAGTTTTACTGACGCTCGAAATTTGGTGCGGATTTCAATGCGAGATGCATTTAGTAATTTCCACAACGAAACTCTCTCTAGACATGTGGCGGAAAACCCAAAGAGATTCTGGTTCTATATAAAGTAAACCAGCGGAAAGGCTCAGTAAGCGATGGGGAGGAGGAGGATTAGGGGGAGACAAGGGTCCCAACCCTTCGGAGCAGGTAAAATCGTGGCAAATGTCCGGCGTGGCAAATGTACGCACACCTTACAAATACCGCACCGTTGTATAGGTAGCCATCCTGCAACAACGGGGTCAGCGAGGGGGCAGGAAGGTAGGTGGCGTGAGGAGTCGGGAGCCGCAACTGGGACCCATGCCGAACTCCCGGACACGCCCCGACATCCGTCCTGTGCTCAGAGGGCAACGTCGGTCGAAAAACTCCCCGGAAAGGAGCCCACCTTCTTCTTCAGCCGGTCCGATGGAGAACGGAGAGGGCGGCAGTGACGACAACGACGACGGCCCCGGGCACACACTGGCCCAAGATCCCGGAAGGATATGAATCTGTGGACAGAAAAACTGCTGAAGAATGTCGCAAACGACAAGCACGAATCTGGTTCTGATGGCGGCGCAGCATCCCAGCAGGACATTGAATTAAACGGACGCAAGCGCCCAAATTTCGAAGAATCGTTCCTCTCTCCCAGCGCCTGGTGCAATAAGATACTATGAAAATAGAATCATTAAGCGCAAAGCGATATTTGTGGAGCGTGGGAGGTGCCGGGCACTGTGATGGGACCACAACTGGAGCGGCGTGCTGTGGCGCCGGCGATGTAGAAGCTCCGCCGGCGACGGACCGTTGCGAAGAAGAGCAGCAGCGCTTGCTGCCGTGTATAGGAGGCACGTAGTTTGCTCACCTGTCGTTTGAACATACGCACAAATCATTCAGTATCCCCGTTCGACTGATGAGGAAACGGAGCAGTGGCAAGGTGAGTGATGCCACTGACTGCATAAAACTCTTCGAAGTCCAGATCCGGTCCGCAGCTCGTGGTCGTGCGGTAGCTTTCTCGCTTCCCGCGCCCGGTTTCCCGGGTTCGATTCCAGGCGGGGTCAGGAATTGGCCTAATTATGATTCATGGATTATACCATTTGATAATAATAGTTCAGGAAAAAAGAATACGTGGAGTATACAGAATGAAGTAAGAGGACCATTATTATTAAATAAAATATATTCACAAGGTATAGCAAGTCGGGCAGTTGATAATTCAGAAATTTTTTCATGGAATTACAAGCCACAAATAGGTATAATTAAAACAGCATGGTATTGGTTTAGCAGATGATACATATATGTTAGGTTGAAAGAATAGACCTGCTTTTTCAACTGTAATGAAAAATGTAAGTCCATCTGGTTTTGCAATGCAAGAAGAAAACGAAAAATTAAAACCAGTATCTAATAATATAACATTATTTGTGTATGGCCAGTGTATTGAAAAAGGTCAGGAAATAGGTAAGTTAAATGAAATTCATCAAGCACCTCAAATACCTAGTTTCAGTTTAGGTATTAATCCTGTACCAAATAATACTCCTACAGAAGGAAATTCATTTGTAAATGCTAAAATGGTAATTCAGATGACAACTAGAATTACTATAGGCACTAACTATGAAACATATAATTCTCAAACACGTACATTAAGTCATACTGACGAAATGTGGATGACTTCTTCTACTAAATCATTTGTAGATGATTTTAGAGGTGCTTCTTTTGATTCTAATGCAATGTATAGTACTGATATATTACCTGGGTCTTCTGCACGTGTTTCTAGTAATCTAAATGTACCAAAAAATAAAGAAAAAAAGGTAGTAGATCACCTATTTTAGGTGAAAAGGATGTTGAGGATTTACGATAAAAGATTATGTATTATTTTTGTAACAGTTTATATTCAATAAACAAATTGTACAAAGAAAATGGATTTCATCGTTTTTCTAATTTTATATCACATGTAGTCCAATAATATTTACAAATCCTTTGTTCCCATACATCCCCTTTAAAATATACAATATTAGAACATACAAATACAGGAGTTTTATCAAGAGTAAAATCTCCTTCAAACTTTATTTGAATATTAGTAGGATCACCACTAAAAATACATTTTAATTGTTCAAATGATCCTGGATCAAAATTGGGATCATCCATACATATTAATCGTTTATTAGCACATTCCATCAACCCAAACGTAAAATGTTGATTATTTTTATTACACCATCCTGTATTTATCATACCACTTGCTATTACATGAGCAAATGTAGATTTAAAACTATTTGGTGGACCTATTAACTGAATACAATTTCTTTTTCCATTTGTTTTGTTTAATACATTGTACAATGTACAGATAAAATCATAAATAACATCCCAGCCACCACCAAATTGAAATTCTAACAATTGTTTAATTATATCTAAAGATTGTTTTTCATTAAAATAATATGAATCAAATTGTTGTGCATATGCTTGAAAATACACTTCCTTTGCATTCAAAAGATAATTATACAATTGCCATAAGAAAAATCACTTAGCATAATTTGAATATGTTTTACAACATTTTAAAAAATCTTATCATTTAAAGTACATACAGAAATATTATTTCTCCAAAATAATGTATTTTGTATTTTGTTGATTGGAACAGTAACATGGTTTTCTACAATATTAACTAGTTCTGAAAACATGTACTTTTTTTAAATTTGGTCTGGATTTAAATAGTCCAGATAAATTTGTGTACTGGTTTTCAAATTCCAGACTGCTTGAGTCACTTTCGAATTGGGATTCTCCAAATTCACATATATTTGAATTTCTCTTAATTTGGCTTTGTACCAAACATTGTGGGGTAATGTTTTGATTTTCTGCCCATTGTAAAATTGACAAATCATAAATACATTTTCCGGTTTGTCCAACCATGACGAAGAAACATATCCATCTTGGTTTCTCAATGAAATACTTGAGGAGATTGATTTTTCCTTCGAAGTCATAAGGTCCGATGACCCTAGTAAATTTGGCCCTCCCAAAGATAGAAGTGATGCTGTTGTGGAAGATACATCTGCATGATCCGTTACGTCATTTACAGTTGTGAATGAAGTGGATGTGTTCTCTATTACTTCCTGCTTTTTCGAGAAAGAGAAAGACGAGTTGTCCATGTTTTGTGTTTTGTGTCAATTTTCTATAAAAATTTGTAATGATTTTATAATTGTTTTTATATTGGTTTTGCCTGAAGACGTTATATGACCAATTGCTTTCGAATTTGAACATATTGCAGAAATTAACGAAATGTTCTGGTTTTTGGAACGGTTCCACTTGTCTTGTTTGCAATTCACTATTTTGAATAGTGATACTCGTATATTTTTTGATAAAGTGCTTATATAACCATACAAGGAATCTATACATTCTTGTTCTGATAATATAATTTAACAATTTTAATTAGTAAAGTTATAATTTCTAAATATGGTACTGAAGCAGTACTGTCAGTGCTTTCAAGTTTCCTTTTTCTACCCCTTGTCTTAGGTGCTGAATTTGTATTGGCACCTTCTTCTTCTTCCTCTGCTTCAACAACTTCTAAATTTTTACCTGGGGTTTTAGGAGGTTCTTGGTCAGTAATGTCTTCAGTATGAGAATAGTCTGAAGAGGAAACAGTAGCACTAATTTTATTATTAGACATGATTTTAGATCCAAATAATTGGTTAATGTCTTTTTGATTTGGATGAAAATAATAAATGGCTTCTTTTCCTGTTTTCAGTAACCTAAAACATTTTAAAATTACACTTTAGTCTGTATTTGTGACAGATCATGATAAATATATCTATCAACAAATTTTGTATGTATTCTTTCTCCAAATGTCGCTTTTAAACATACATTGCAAAACAGAATTGAGCTAATATGCAATATTGTTTCAAACATATTTGTAATATCTTTACACCTAATTTCCATTGTCTGAAATGCATAATGATCTTGACTTGGAGAATAAGTTGCATAGATATAAGGTCTGCTGCCAACATATCAATGTACATTAGTTAATTCTTTAAGTGCTTCATTATCTTTCTTACTAACAATTTCATTAATATAACATTCAGGACATAATGCTGATAATAATTGTGGTTTATAAAGATTACTCTTATGTAAATTACAAGAAACATGTAATTTTCCAATATTACACACATAGTATATACAATTGACCAAAATAATTTCTGTAATTGGAAACTTACTTTGATTTGGTCGTGACCATTTTACACAACATATATCTGGTATTATAGACAAATATCGCATAAAATGATCATATCTTCTAAATTCTTTTAATTTCCAGTCAAAAGACCACTGAAAATTATTATCATTGGGATATATATCATAAGTTGTTTTTTCAATAACTTGACAAATGCGTGAATTAAAAACACATTTAGGCCATGTTAATTCAAAAGAATATACATCAGGTCGAGATGTAGTTCTATAGTTCAATGGATTTATACTGCGTATATCATGTGTACATTTGAAAGAAATATGTTTCAAACGTTCTTTTATTTGTGAATCAGTGATAGTTCTATTTGATTCTTCATCTGAGTGTGTAATAATATCATCAGATTCGTCTGAATCCCATTCTAACATTGCCCTTGCGTCTGATATACATAGATGGAAGAGAATCACTCGAATTGGTCTCCAAAGTTCCTACAGCTTCAAAGGATGGATTGTGTGACATTTCTAGAAATAAAATTAATAAATAAGTTAAGTATAGTAATAAATACCTGTTAGTGCTGTTACATAACATAAAGACTACTTGCCAGAAGAGATGGAGATCAGATTACTCCATGATAGTAGTACTGAACATCTGCTGTCTACTGCAGTCCTCTTATACCTACATCTGTTTGGATAGCCTTGACTGATCACTTGCCAACAGCAACCCACGACCCCCCCCCCTGCGGTTTCTGACGTCAGCAAGTGCGCTTTGCGCGTTCTTCGAACATTTGCTGACGTCTGAAACCGCAGGGGGGGGGTCGTGGGTTGCTGTTGGCAAGTGATCAGTCCAGGCTATCCAAACAGATGTAGGTATAAAAGGACTGCAGTAGACGGCAGATGTTCAGTTGTATTGCAGTGTCAATGGAAACATAATGCCTAAGTCGAAAACATGGAAGGACAAAAAGACAGGTGCAACTCGTTTTTTACCGTGGGCTGCAATAAGAAGAATTAATGCTTCAAGAGCAGCTACATCTGCGACGCGTGCTGCTATTGATACTGATGAGGTGCTTGGAGCCATTGTTGATTTTTTTTCTAATTTAGACGACGAACCACAAGAGCCACGAGACGTTATTCAAGAAGCGTCTGATAGTAGCGAATTAAACACTCCACCTATTGAGGAAACAGATAAACATTTTGGAATAAAACGGAAAGCAGAAGAAGATCTTCGGCCTGATTCAGCAGAACATAAGCAACCACGTGAGGAAATTTCAGGTAACGAAATAGAAATGGCTTAAGAATATACTGCACAAATTCGTTCTGTAAATAGTGACAATGGTACTGATGGTGGTACTAGTAGTGTGGATCAGTCATCAAAGTTTTTTATGTGGAAAAGTGTAGATGCTATTAAAAATGGTCATATACATTTTATTAATACTCATTTGTTCCAAGTATGGGGCTATGGACACAGCTGGCAAAATATTAAAGATGCTCAAGGTAATATTTATAGTAAACGTTATGTAACGTCTGCAGCTCAATGGTACTCTAATCAATTAAGTCAATTTTTATCTAAAGCTCAATTTCATAGTTTACCTGATTATTGTTATGTTAAATCTATATCTATTGATTTAATTCCTGTTGGATAAGAAGCTTCATTTTCCACAAGTAGTACATTAAGTGGATCAGGATCTATAACACATGTACCATTTATTACTTATAATACAGGTGGAAATTTAGCTGTTGCTCATGAAATAGTTGAAATAAGTAGCACATCAACTAATCCAATGTTAATTGGTAGTATTAAGGGAAAGAAAGATGTATCAAAAAATATGTGGGGAGATGGATATAACGATTATCCTTCTTGTACAACAGTAGGACTTAATTGGCCTAATTATGATTCATAGATTATACCATTTGATAATAATGGTTCAGGAAAAAAAAATATGTGGAGTATACAGAATATTGTAAGAGGACCAGTATTATTAAATAAAATATATTCACAAGGTGTAGCAAGTCGGGCAGTTGATAATTCAGAAATTTTTTCATGGAATTACAAGCCACAAATAGGTATAATTAAAACAGCGCGGCGTGCTCATGGTATTGGTTTAGCAGATGATACATATATGTTAGGTTGAAAGAATAGACCTGCTTTTTCAACTGTAATGAAAAATGTAAGTCCATCTGGTTTTGCAATGCAAGAAGAAAACGATAAATTAAAACCAGTATCTAATAATATAACATTATTTGTGTATGGCCAGTGTATTGAAAAAGGTCAGGAAATAGGTAAGTTAAATGAAATTCATCAAGCACCTCAAATACCTAGTTTCAGTTTAGGTATTAATCCTGTACCAAATAATACTCCTACAGAAGGAAATTCATTTGTAAATGCTAAAATGGTAATTCAGATGACAACTAGAATTACTATAGGCACTAACTATGAAACATATAATTCTCAAACATGTACATTAAGTCATACTGACCAAATGTGGACGACTTCTTCTACTAAATCATTTGTAGATGATTTTAGAGGTGCTTCTTTTGATTCTAATGCAATGTATAGTACTGATATATTACCTGGGTCTTCTGCACGTGTTTCTAGTAATCTAAATGTACCAAAAAACAAAGAAAAAAAGGTAGTAGATCACCTATTTTAGGTGAAAAGGATGTTGAGGATTTACGATAAAAGATTATGTATTATTTTTGTAACAGTTTATATTCAATAAACAAATTGTACAAAGAAAATGGATTTAATCGTTTTTCTAATTTTATATCCCATGTAGTCCAATAATATTTACAAATCCTTTGTCCCCATACATCCCCTTTAAAATATTCAATATTAGGACATACAACTACAGGAGTTTTATCAAGAGTAAAATCTCCTTCAAACTTTATTTGAATATTAGTAGGATCACCACTAAAAATACATTTTAATTGTTCAAATGATCCTGGATCAAAATTGGGATCATCCATACATATTAATCGTTTATTAGCACATTCCAACAACCCAAACGTAAAATGTTTATTATTTTTATTACACCATCCTGTATTTATCATAGCACTTGCTATTACACGAGCAAATGTAGATTTAAAACTAATTGGTGGACCGATTAACTGAATACAATTTCTTTTTCCATTTGTTTTGTTTAATACATTGTACAATGTACAGATAAAATCATAAATAACATCCCAGTCACCACCAAATTGAAATTCTAACAATTGTTTAATTATATCTAAAGATTGTTTTTCATTGAAATAATATGTTGTGTGATGTCCTTAGGTTAGTTAGGTTTAAGTAGTTCTACGTTCTAGGGGACTGATGACCATAGATGTTAAGTCCCATAGTGCTCAGAGCCATTTGTACCATTTGTCCAGAGCCGTGAACTGTGGTGCATTGCGTATAACCAACACTTCAGGCAAGCCTTCCAAGCAAAAAATAGGCGACAAAGCCTAGATGGTGCTGCACGATACAGGTGAGTTCATAAACACTGCAAACGTATATTCGCTAAAAGAGTACGCCACAATAAGCCAACGAGTGTTCCAAAAAGTACCAGCAAAGTCAACGTCCACCTGCTACCACGGCGTTGGTGTCTCTGGCCAAGCTGAAAACGTTCGCGGCGGAGCCGGTAGAGTTTCAGCACAAGCTCCTGACGTTATGTGTTCAATGTGGGCGTCCGTGTCCGTCCAAGTACAGTGCTGACGCGCTGTTTTGTGGGTATAGTTCCCAAATTTCCTTGGTGGAGCAATCGCAACACACTTTTTTTGCAACGCTTTAAGAAGAAGCACACGCGATTGTCCAGAGTCATTTTGAAGTAAAATTACACGGTCCCGGGCAGAAAGGCCGTGTAGACCAGCAAAATATTAGCACACAAAGAATTCTGTATATTTTTCACTGAACGAGGCCAAGCAGTACGGATGTAGTGCAACGAAAGTTTCAAATCAATGTCTTCTTCCGTGGTCTGTCCAATTTTCCTATACTCCAGTGGGAACGTCTGTAAAAGTTCAGTGACCAGTGTATCGATCTGACAACGGCAGCAGCGTCGAATTCAGAATCAGGAGAAACAATAATATGCGAAAGGGTGTCAGCATTTGCATGCTTCGGCGTGGGCCGGTACAATATTTCGTACTGATACTGTGACGACATGAAAACCCAACGTTGCAGCTTCTGAGACCGTAGGTGGCGGAAGAGGATTGGACGGATGAAACAAATACAGAAGTGGCTTACGGTTCGTCACTATTTAAAACTTCCGACCAAAGAGATAATGGTGAAACTTTGTCTCAGCGTGTATAATAGCGACAGCTTATTTTTCCATTTTGGAATAGTTACACAGAGCCTTTGTCAATAACTTTAAATTGAAAGCAAGAGGCCTGTCCTGTGAACCAAATCTGTGCGAGAGCTCAGCTCCAATTCCGTACGAAGGAGCCTCCACTGCCAAAACCACAGGCTTAGCGTAATTTAAATGAAAAAGGCATCTGTCAGTCATCAAGGCATTTTTAAGTTTCTGGAATGCATTCTCACACACTTTAGTACAAACAAAAGGCACTTTCTTCCAACGCAAACGATGTAACGGAGTCGTGATATGGGCTGCGTTCGATATCAACCTGATACAATATGTCATCTTCCCGAGAACTTGCTATAATTCCGTCACGTTTCGCTGGGCAGGGAGGTCTCTGATGGCCAGAAAATGTGACTGAAGGAGATGAACATCCTGGTTGTTAAGAACATGATCTAAGTTCTGTATTTCAGTCCGGGAAAAGGCACATTTCTCCAGGGGGCACTTCAAACCTGCAGCCTAAACTACTTGAAAAAGCATATGAAGATTACTGATAAGTTCCTCCAGTTTATGTCCGGATCCCACAGTGTCGTCCAAGTAATTTGAGCACAATGGATTTTTTGCTATAAGCTGTTCTAAGTAGCGCTGGAATACGGCAAGTGTGGAAGCCCTGCGAAAGGGTAAGTGTAAAAATTTCAACAATAATAAATGTATATTGACGTCAAAGACTTTCTGAAACTCCTCATTTAACATCGCTTAAGTCAGTTCTTGAAAAATAGCGACCTTCGTCAAGCTTGTCCAACAATTCCTCAAGGCGAGTCAAAGAACATGTATCAATTATGTTTGTGGTTTCACAGTGGATTAAAACTCAGCACAAAGATGAAGTCTTGCAGAAGGGTTTGGTAAGATGACCGAGTAAGAAGCCCATTGATTAGCCTGGATAGGAGAACTAACACCACAGACTTGCCATTAGTTAAGTTCACTTTCAACTTCGTCTCTAAGAGCGTGGGGGACGGGATGCACCTGAGAAAACTTCTGTTGTGCAGTGTCCTTCATTGTAATGTGTGCGACAAAAATACACTCCTGGAAATGGATAAAAGAACACATTGACACCGGAGTGTCAGACCCACCATACTTGCTCCGGACACCGCGAGAGGGCTGTGCAAGCAATGATCACACGCACGGCACAGCGGACACACCAGGAACCGCGGTGTTGGCCGTCGAATGGCGCTAGCTGCGCAGCATTTGTGCACCGCCGCCGTCAGTGTCAGCCAGTTTGCCGTGGCATACGGAGCTCCATCGCAGTCTTTAACACTGGTAGCATGCCGCGACAGCGTGGACGTGAACCGTATGTGCAGTTGACGGACTTTGAGCGAGGGCGTATAGTGGGCATGCGGGAGGCCGGGTGGACGTACCGCCGAATTGCTCAACACGTGGGGCGTGAGGTCTCCACAGTACATCGATGTTGTCGCCAGTGGTCGGCGGAAGGTGCACGTGCCCGTCGACCTGGGACCGGACCGCAGCGACGCACGGATGCACGCCAAGACCGTAGGATCCTACGCGGTGCCGTAGGGGACCGCACCGCCACTTCCCAGCAAATTAGGGACACTGTTGCTCCTGGGGTATCGGCGAGGACCATTCGCAACCGTCTCCATGAGGCTGGGCTACGGTCCCGCACACCGTTAGGCCGTCTTCCGCTCACGCCCCAACATCGTGCAGCCCGCCTCCAGTGGTGTCGCGACAGGCGTGAATGGAGGGACGAATGGGGACGTGTCGTCTTCAGCGATGAGAGTCGCTTCTGCCTTGGTGCCAATGATGGTCGTATGCGTGTTTGGCGCCGTGCAGGTGAGCGCCACAATCAGGACTGCATACGACCGAGGCACACAGGGCCAACACCCAGCATCATGGTGTGGGGAGCGATCTCCTACACTGGCCGTACACCACTGGTGATCGTCGAGGGGACACTGAATAGTGCACGGTACATCCAAACCGTCATCGAACCCATCGTTCTACCATTCCTAGACCGGCAAGGGAACTTGCTGTTCCAACAGGACACTGCACGTCCGCATGTATCCCGTGCTACCCAACGTGCTCTAGAAGGTGCTCTGGCCAGCAAGATCTCCGGATCTGTCCCCCATTGAGCATGTTTGGGACTGGATGAAGCGTCGTCTCACGCGGTCTGCACGTCCAGCACGAACGCTGGTCCAACTGAGGCGCCAGGTGGAAATGGCATGGCAAGCCGTTCCACAGGACTACATCCAGCATCTCTACGATCGTCTCCATGGGAGAATAGCAGCCTGCATTGCTGCGAAAGGTGGATATACACTGTACTAGTGCCGACATTGTGCATGCTCTGTTGCCTGTGTCTATGTGCCTGTGGTTCTGTCAGTGTGATCATGTGATGTATCTGACCCCAGGAATGTGTCAATAAAGTTTCCCCTTCCTGGGACAATGAATTCACGGTGTTCTCATTTCAATTTCCAGGAGTGTATTTGCTATGCCAAGTCTTTCAGGAAATAAATCAGGGAACTCCTTAATCAAATGAGTAACGCTGGCTTTTGGGTTGAAAGGAGAAACCGAAAGTACATTGTCCTTATTACGAAGACCAAATTAATCAAAAGAATGTAATCCAAAAATATTTTCAGTCTTGCAAATGCGAGACCGTAAATGTCACTGCTCTGGTGCGAGACTGGAGTGTGGCAGGCAAACTACACGAACTAAGCACTGGAAGTCCTGACCGTCATATTTAGTGAGTTGAGTGCAAGACTGTGTCAGCTGTGGCGAGCTCAAAGGTGCAAAAGTGGCGCGATTAAGCAATCTAACGGAGTACCAGTGTCTAACTGAAGTCGCACACCACTTGCAGTAATCACTGAGTTCACAAACACTTTGTTTGTCTGTCGTTGCACAGCACTAGGGTAGGATGAAGGCACATGCCGAATTTCTTCATTAGCAGTACTTGTAGCCAGTTTAGAAAAAACTACACTCATCAAGTGAGAAGGTGCTCCGCGCGTAGGAGAACGAACACAGGTAGACTTCCTTTTCCGTTGCAAGCGCACAGACTGTACATGGCCTGGCATTCCACAAGCAAAACAAGTCACATTGCGCAAAGGGACATGTTTTTAATGCATGGAAGAGCAGCGTGGACACGAGTTCACAGGAGACACATGCACTGACACTTGTTTACTCAGGCCATAGTGCGATGGCCAATTCGCACGCAGCGGTGAGGCTGCTTGTCACTTTGCGGTACACTGCAAATCGGAGCTACCTCAGAGTTTTCCGTGGCACTATCACATGAGTCCTGATATTCAATGATTAGTACTAACTGTTTTAAAGGAGGTTCAAAATGTTTCAGAATTGGTCCAGGAATCCTACTGTGTGGCACAGTGTATGTTATTGCATCACGAATCACTGCATCACTATGGTACTGTCCACAGCAACACTGCACACCACACTGTCATGTCGAAACCTTAAGTTCAGCCACGGGTTGTTCCTCTCCTCTACAAGCCCGGCCCTTTCCCGCGCCTTCAATGTTGTGTGCCCCCTACCCTCCATCTCTACACCCTTCATCTCCTTTCCCAAGGTGGCTCCCATCAATTCCCCCTCCCAGATGATGCCCTCTGTCCCTCTATTTATCCCTCCTATCAACTCTGATCCTCACCTCCCCTCCTTTCCTCTGTACTTTCCCCAGGCTCCCTCTTCCCCCCTTCCATACTGTTTTCCCCCCACCTACCCTCTCTCTGCCACCCTTCTCTCCACCCAACCCCCCACCCCCCTGAGTCCTTTTGCATTCCCCTCCTCTGCTTCCCCACTCTCAATCGTGTCTGCCAGCCTCCTCCCCCCTCTTATGAGTCCTCGTACTCGTCGGCTCCTTCCCCCTTCCCCCCCACTTCGTTTTTTCCTCTCCTTACCTCTTTTCTTTCCCATCATCTGTCCAGGTTCCCCCCATCTGCCCTCAGCTGTGGTGTGTCATATTTGTGCCATCTTTTTTGTGCAGTCTTCAAGTGAGTTTTCAGTGTTGTGCGTCTTTTGCACAGTGTTGCGAACAGAAATCATGCTGTCGCTGGGTGCGATTTTTATATCTCTTGCGAACAGAAACCAGACTGTCGCCGTGTTTTTTAATTGTCTATTATTTTACCTGCTTGCTTCCTGTGTATTTTATTAGCATCGCCAACTCTTCGTTTTATGTTTTAAGTTCCACAGTTTTCCGCCATTTTACCATTTAAGTCACAAATTTTCTTGCCGGCTTTTATTATTTATTGTCTTCATTTATTTATAAAAAATTCTGTAGGCTGAAGAGCGGCGTACTAAGCTGCTGCCAGCCCACCCCGTTCGGAGTGAGTCGAAATTAAATAAAGGGAAAAAAACCTGAAGTTCAGAGACCCACTAACGTTTCATTTGTTATGGCTTCTCCCACAATCGTAAGAACTTGTAACGAGATGCACCAACCTGTACCTGATCTTCATAATACTTAACGAGTGCGGAAACTAAATCTTCAAAAGCTAGCATCTCCGGCCTATTAGTCAGGAATAACTACTGAGCGAGGCGGTAAACTCCTATATCAGCTGTTGACAAGAAATAAGAACGTTTTACAGTACCTTGCACTTATTGTGTAGCACAGTGAGTGTTGAACTGAGAGTATTATTCGTTCCATTCCTCTTGATGTTCATGAGAAGCTCGGAACGGTGCAACGCATGGAGGCTGTGCCATGGACGTGGTTGTTGTTGTGGCGGAGTTGATGCAGCAGCGGCTTGTGCGTGAATGGGCTGCTGGACACATCAATTGCGACATTTGGTGGATCTGAAACTGAATGAATTGCATTAGACCAAAGCCAGAAACAGCCAGATCCGTAAGCATGGGTGGTGCAAATAGGAGGCAGGTTATAGGCCATTTTGATGGGAGGCGTGCCATAACGAAGTTATATAAACAACTGAAACGCCCAATTAGCAGCAATTTGTCTCTGAAAGAAAAGAGAGATATATTAGTGACACGCGACGAAGCAGCGTACAGAGAAGGCAGCGTTGGTTCCGGAATCATTGTCGCCAGATGTTGTGACGCCTACTGTGGGAATGAGCATCGACACTAACAAGGAAAGAGAGAAGTTGTGATTGGCAGTAGTAGGAATCCAAAATGATCTGTACGTATCACATGCTGATCAACATAACACTTTAATTCTAAAACGAAGAGAACTTAACTTTTCCCGTGCTTCCTGTGCCTCCTACATGTAATAACATTACTCGCTATTACCTCTCGTAGAATGCTCGCTAAACAATGTCTTCCTCCCGAAGTCTGCGACCGAACTGGGACGACCGGCAATGTGCCGCTGGTTAAATCAGCGATGATGGGGGGCGCTGAACTCTTGTCTTCCTGGAGGTGGGGCGCTGCCCGCTCTTTCCATTGGTGCTCGGGTCAGGCTTTCTTGATTCCATTCCGGAGTGCTGTTCTGGTCGGTGTGCAGTCAGTGCTTTAGGACTGTACAGAAAATTTATTAAAATCATTTTAGTAAAAGAGAAGAGACTCTTGCTAATGTAAGGCTATGATCTAGCTATACACTGTCGTACAGAATGAAAACTGATTCAGACAAACAGTATTTAAGTTTCAAATTTACTCTTTGCTTTTCTTATAACATACTTTTAACTGCATCTACATCTACATGATTACTCTGCTATTCGCATTGAAGTGCCTAGCAGAGAGTTCAATGAACCACCTTCAGGCCATCTCTCTACCGTTCCACTCTCGAACGGCACGCGGGAAAAACGAGCGCTTAAATTTTTCTGTGCGAGCCCAGATTTCTCTTATTTTATCGTGATGATTATTTCTCCCTATGTAGGTGGGTGCCAACAAAATGTTTTTGCAGTCGGAGGAGAAAACTATTGTTTGAAATTTCATGAGAAGATCCCGTCGCAACGAAAAACGCCTTTGTTTTAGTGATTCACACTCCAATTCACGTATCATGTCTGTGACACTATGTCCCCTATTTCACGATAATACAAAACGAGCTGCCCTTCTTTGTACTTTTTCGATGTCACCCGGCAGTCCCACATGATGCGGATCCCACACACCATAGCAATACTCCAGAATAGGGCGGACGAGCGTGGTGAAATCAGTCTATTTAGTAGACCGTTTGCACCTTCTAAGTGTTCTGCCAATGAATCGCAGACATTGGTTTGTTCTACCCACAACATTATCTGTGTGATCGTTGCAATTTAGGTTATTTGTGATTGTAATCCCTAAGTATGTAGTTGAATTTACAGCCTTCAGATTTGTATGACTCATCGCGTAACCGAAATTTAGCTAATTTCTTTTAGTACTCATGTGAATAACTTCACACTTTTCCTTATTCAGGGTCAATTGCCACTTTTCGCACCCTACAGATATCTTACCTAAATCATTTTGCAAGTCGTTTTGATCATCAGATTACTTTACAAGACGGTAAATGACAGCATCATCTGCAAACAATCTAAGACGGCTACTCAGATTGTCTCCTATGTCGTAAATATAGATCAGGAACAATAGAGGGCCTATAACACTTCCTTGGTGAACGCCGGATATTACTCCTGTTTTACTCGATTACTTTCCGTCTATTACTACGAACTGTGAACTTTCTGACAGGAAATCACCAATCCAGTCGCACAAATGATGTGGTATTCCATAGGCACGCAGTTTGGTTAGAAGACGCTTGTGAGGAATGGTGTCGAAAGACTTCCGGAAATCTAAAAATATGGAATCAATTTGACATCCCCTGTCGATAGCATATATTACTTCATGAGTATAAAGAACTAGTTGTGTTTGAAGAGAACGATATTTTCTGAAACCGTGCTGACTGTGTCAATAAATCGTTTCATTCGAGGTTCTGCATAATGTTCGAATACAGTACACGTTCCATAGTCCTACTGCAAATCGACGTTAGTGATATAGATCTGTAATTCAGCGTGTTACTCCTACTTCCCTTTTCGGATGTTGGTGTGACTCGAGCAATTTTCCAGTCTTTATGTACGGATCTTTCTAAAGTGGAGGGTGACGAATGATAACATAAAGATTCTGAATACATGACTGATAATTCTCCCTGGATGCCAAAACACAGATCTTCTAGAAACAAAAGTAATCTTAACCCTGCAATATTCTACAAGTAGCACTTCAGAGACAAAGACCTTTATTCAAGTTACTTTTTTTCAAAAAGTTTTGTCTCTGTATTAAGTCATCTCAGAATCATACTCTATCATCAGCCACTCACCTGAGCATGTCAAATACAAATTCTTTCTTTGTTTACCATGTATGCATTAAAATTTCCCCACTAACTGACGACTCAACACTTTCTCTCTCCACAGCTCTCCTCTCGAAGCAAAGGAATAACAAAACAATTTATTTGTCGAGGCCTCAATATACTCTCATAATAGGAAATAATCAAAACAAAACTGTCATTTCCAATGACTTGTGTGGTTCTAGAGGCAGCCACAATCGGTGAAACCGTAGGAAATGAAACAGACCGGAATATATCCAACTAATAACCGAGATCGTAAAGTGCAAGTGAAACTTATAGATGGAGAGGTTGGAAATATGCAAATGCTGCCGCGGATAATATGAGAACTCCATGATGCAGCAGACGGCCAATGGTATTGGAGTCTATAAGAAACAATCAGTTTAATAAGCCACGGCTGCAAAATACTAACACGAATTCTTTACAGACGAATGGAAAAACTGGTAGAAGCCGAACTCGGGGAAGATCAGTTTGGATTCGGTAGAAATGTTGGAACACGCGAGGCAATACTGACCCTACGACTTACCTTAGAAAATAGATCAAGGAAAGGCAAACCTACATTTCTAGCATTTCTAGACTTATAGGAAGCTTTTGACAGTGTTGACTGGAATACTCACTTTCAAATACTAAAGGTGGCAGGGGTAAAATAGAGGGAGGGAAATGCTATTTACGGATTGTGAAGAAACCATATGGTAGTTATAAGAGTCGAGGGGCATGAAAGGGAAGCAGTGCTTGAGAAGGGAGTGAGACAGGGTTGGGGACTAGTCCCGATGTATTCAATCTGTATATTGAGCAAGCCGTAAAGGTAACAAAAGAAAAATTCGGAACAGGAATTAAAATCGATGGAGAAGAAATAAAAACTTCGCCGATGACTGTAATTCTGTCAGAGATAGGAAAGGACCTGGAACAGCAGCAGAACGGAATGGACAGTGTCTTGGAAGGAGGCCAGTGAGAAAATAATACTAGGTTCAGTTTGAATATGTTTGTATGAATATCTAAATATCAAAGAATTGGCTGCTATTGTGAGAAGCAGCAATGAAACTTTTCCCACTTCATAATTTCAAAATTCCCCCATGAACCATGGACCTTGCCGTTGGTGGGGAGGCTTGCGTGCCTCAGCGATACAGATGGCCGTACCGTAGGTGCAACCACAACAGAGGGGTATCTGTTGAAAAGCCAGACAAACGTGTGGTTCCTGAAGAGGGGCAGCAGCCTTTTCAGTAGTTGCAGGGGCAACAGTCTGGATGATTGACTGATCTGGCCTTGTAACACTAACCAAAACGGTCTTGCTGTGCTGCTACTGCGAGCGGCTGAAAGCAAGAGGAAACTATAGCCGTAATTCTTCCCGAGGGCACGCAGCTTTACTGTATGGTTTAATGATGATGGCGTCCTCTTGGGTAAAATATTCCGGAGGTAAAATAGTCCTTAATTCGGATCTCCAGGCGGGGACTACTCAGAAGGACGTTGTTATCAGGAGAAAGAAAACTGGTGTTTTACGGTTCAGAGCGTGGAATGTTAGATCCCTTAATCGGGCAGGTAGGTTAGAAAATTTAAAAAGGGAAACGGATAGTTTAAAGTTAGATATAGTGGGAATTAGTGAAGTTCGGTGGCAGGAGGAAAGAGACTTTTGGTCAGATAAATACAGGGTTATTAATACAAAATCAAACAGTGGTAATGGAGGAGAGGTTCAATAATGACTAAAGAAATAGTAGTGCGCATAAGCTACTACAAACAGCATAGTGAACGCAAAATTGTGGCCAAGATAGACACGAAGACCATGCCTACTACTGTAGTACAAGTTTATATGCCAACTAGCTCTGCAGATGATGAAGAAATTGATGAAATGCATGATGAGGTAAAAGAAATTATTCAGGTAGTGAAAGGAGACGAAAATTTAATCGTCATGGGTGACTGGAATTCGAGAGTAGGAAAAGGGAGAGAGGAAAACGTAGTAGGTAAATATGGATTGTCGGTAAGAAATGAAAGAGGAAGCCGCCTTGTAGAATTTGGCACAGAGCATAAGTTAATCATTGCTAACACTTGGTTCAAGAATCATAACAGAAGGTTGTATACATGGAAGAATCCTGGATATACTAGAAGATTTCAGATAGATTATATAATGGTAAGTCAGAGATTTAGGAACCAGGTTATAAATTGTAAGACATTTCGAGGGGCAGATGTGGACTCTGACCACTATCTATTGGTTATGAACTGTAGATTAAAGCTAAAGAAACTGCAAAAAGGTGGGAATTTAAGCAGATGGGACCTGGATAATCTGAATAAACCAGAGGTTGAACAGAGTTTCAGGGATAGCATAAGGGAACAATTGACAGGAATGGGGGAAAGAAATATAGTAGAAGAAGAATGGGTAGCTCTGAGGGATGAAGTAGTGAAAGCAGCAGAGGATCAATCCTTGGGTAACAGAAGAGATACTGAATTTAATTGATGAAAGGAGGAAGTACAAAAATGCAGTAAGTGAAGCAGGCAAGAAGGAACAAAAACGACTCAGAAATGAGATCGACTAGAAGTGCAAAATGGCTAAGCAGGGAAGGCTAGAGGACAAATGTAAGGATGTAGAGGCATATCTCACTAGGGGAAGATAGATTTTGCCTACAGGAAAATTAAAGAGACCTTTGCAGGAATGAGAACCACTAGTATGAGTATCAAGAGCTCAGATGGAAACACAGCTATAAGTAAAGAAGGGAAAGCAGAAAGGTGGAAGGAGTATATAGAGGGTGTTTATAAGGGCGATGTTCGTGAGGACAATATTATGGAAATGGAAGAGGATGTAGACGAAAATGAAATAGGAGATACGATACTGCTTGAAGAGATTGACAGAGCACTGACAGACCTGAGTCGAAACAAGGCCCCGGGAGTAGACAATATTCCATTACAACTACTGACGGCTTTGGGAGAGCCAGTGTAGTGGGACGCGAAATTGAAGCGTCAGCCATCCACCAGTGTCAGCCCAGTTTGCAGGTGAATATAAGTTTAATTTAGTTTTGTTTATGAATTTTTGTAATATTTGTAATGGCTGTGAATTGTCTAAAGTTTTTGTATTTATTTTTTATGTTTCATGTACGGAGAGGGCGGCGCAACGAACGGAGACAGCATCTTCGCTGCCGGGACCAGAGAAAAAATTGCTGGCCACTATACGTCGCGGGTCGACAGCCAAAGAGCAACAGAAGATCCTGAAACCGAGTTGTTGCGTCGTGCTTCCAAAAATCAAATAATTGAGAATTTGTAATGTTTTGCTGAACAATGATATCATAGGAAGTTTAATCTTATTGAAAATGTTAGTTTTGTCTCGTCAAGGCTCAGGTTCACGTCTGTATGTAGGAAGATAATAAACTAGTGGATGCTATTAAAGTTGAAATACGTGTTCCGAGGATTTATTTATGAAGAATTATGTGAATGAATTAATAATATATTTGACAAGATTATTGAATTTTGACAGCGTTCATCGTGACTTTGAATCTCAAATGTTTATTCAATGTTGTTCTAATATCGATTAAATCAAGATAACGTGTATCAATATAATTTCTGAGGAGAAACAAACGAATTCTAAATTGAAAAGGTTTGCACAAACAAATTGGACTGAGTGACCAAATTCTGCGCATACGACTCAAATTATGATGTTTTACAGTTTCGTTCAAGAACCATTCAGAGACAATTTAAAAAGAATTTAAATAATTTTGAAGTGTGTTGTAACTGACGTAGGTGACGAAGTCTGCACATGGTCATATGTCTAAAGAAAATCATTTATAAGAAACTTACGTCGTTACACTACACCGTGGCGACCGTGACAGGACTTGTGTGCAACTAAGGCACACAGGTACGAAACAATTAAAACATCAAGAGTTCTTCGGAAGTCAACGCGAGTCTTCGTGGAGCCTTCACCAATGAGCGGCGACTTCGCGGGTGTGGGCATCTGACGGAGCGCAGCCAAGCAGTACGGTCACGCAATTATTCCACGAGAAGGCGCATCTGTTGGGCAGCAGCTGAACGCTGCAAACCCCGGCAACCTGTTTCTCCGTAAACTAACAGGCCCAGTGCGTCAGCTGGGAGGCGTTCCTCCGGCTGGTATTAGAGGTGTTGCTGAGGGCTTCGCCTGTCAAAGGTGGGCCGGGCGTGGTTGCAGCCAGTGACGTCTCCGGTGTTCGACTCAGCGTCCTGCCGGTTGCGGAAGCGGGGTCGCAGCATCTCAGCGTCTGCATCGACGGCTGTTACTTCTGCAGCCCATAGCAGCACACTGATCACCGAGAACTGCAAACTACAATATTAGTGTCCGGTGAGTCTGTTTCAAGTTGGAAGTGGAGTGTTGTATATAGGGAGTGTGCTTTTATAGGATTTTTGATTACAAGTCTGCGTGTGTAACTAGTTAATATCTTACAATAATGTCGGGAAGTGAAATGTCAGACGAAGAGCAGTCTATGTCGAATAGGAGCATGAGATCCCTTTTTAGGGCGATCGATAAATTAAAACAATCTAACGGGTTTTTTTAGCTGAATTAAAACAGTCTAATGAAGAATCTACTGCTAGATAAAAAGAGGAACTAAAACAGGAATTAAAACAGTCTAACGAAAAACTGCGGCTAGATTAAAAGAGGAACTTAAAGGGGAGCTGACAAAATCGATAGACAGGTTACAGGAATATCTTAATGAAACCAGTCGAGAATTAAGTGATAAAATAGAGGCTTCTAAAGTTGAAATGCAGGAAAAACTAGTAGGACTTAGTAATAAGATTGCGGATAGTTGTAAAAGGTTAGGAGAACATATCCAGGAATCGCATGAGGAAAAAGCTCGTATGCGAAATGATATTACTGACTTAACCAAGAGACTAGATAATGTCAATGTCTTACTTGTAAAAGAAATAGAGAAAAATAACGATAAGTTACGAGATGAATTTTCTAGGCAAGCAGAAACTGTTCGTAGAGAATTATTGGAATCTATTAAAGAGGTTTCTACCAAATCTGTAGAGTTTTCTTCAATAGATAATGTGGAATTAGAGATATTAACTCATCGAGTAGAAAAAGATCATACCGAAATAGAAAACATGAAATTTTTAAATACTGAAATATGCAGTAACCTTGAGACTGCCAAAGATAATAACATTGACGAAGGTACAGAGCGTTCACATCGTGAACACAGTGAAGAATCGATATTAGTTAATCGCGTATCCAATACAGAAATGCGAATACAGGAAATTACTAAACGGTTATCGGAATTAGATTATAATGAAAACATTTCCAGTAGTAGAAGTAATAGCGTAATCAGAGACAACAGTCGCATCATGTTTGCTAGCTCTGACGACAACAATATAAATAAAGAAATCACGGCAAGCCAATCCGATGCAACACCGTCTCTGCAATCTAAACAAAAGCCAACTATGTCTCTCGCAGAATGTTGGGATGATATAACGACAAATGCAAATGTAGCAAGTCGATTTCCTGTATTCAAACCAGGAGGCGAACTTCACCCTATAATCTTTATAAAAGCTTTTGAAACATCATTATCTCCTAAATGGAGTAATGAAAAACGGATTCAATTTGTAATAGGACATTTAGAAGCAGAAGCTGCGGAATGGGCAGTACTGCATAGAACTGAATTTAGGGACTGGGATGATTTTGTTAAGCAGTTTAAACAAAATTATTGGTCAAGAGGAAAACAACAACACTTAACTTTAGAGTTGTTAGACCCTCCTCCATATTCTAAACGCTGGGGAGGTTATAGGAATTATTTCGAATGGCATTTAAACCGTGCTAAATTAATTGAAGAACCAATTATTGGAAGTCACCTAATGCGAGTCCTAATTAGTAGGTTACCGTATTATGTAAAGGAAAGAATGATAGAACGAGAATGGTCACAACCTTGCGAATTATTAGGATATTTAGAACAGTTAGATATACATGACAGAGAAAGGGAAGACGAGAAATTTAGATTTGGTAGAAATGACAATCCTAGAAATAATAATAATTCAGAACCAAGAAAATTTAACAACAACAATCATAGCCGGTTTTGTTATATAAAACGTCAATCTAAAGATAATGAGAGCCAACAAAATCATGGTAATAACTCTAAAATGCGGAAATTACGCAGTAACGATAATGAGATAAATCATCCTCAAGTAATCAATGAAGGTCAAGTTGTAGGTGACGTTATCATAGAAAGTTCGGAAAACTAGTAAAGTCCTTTAGTACGGGTCAACTAAAGGGAACTGTTAGTCAAGATTATACAGGACCCAATCGCAATTTATCATTAAGCTGCCAAAAGGAAGGTGATTGGCAACAAGATTTACTTCAGGAAGACAATCAGATAAGGGAGAATATAACTTATTAACCCGTTATTAAAGGTTATATTAAAAATACGGAAGTAAATATTATAATCGATTCGGGTAGCGAAGTAAGTATTTTATCTAAAGAATTATTTCAGCTTAAAAGAAAATATTGGAATTTCCCAACCTTACCTGTAACTGGGGTGAAAATTATAGGAGTTACTGGTAAAAGAAGTCAAAATATTACTGAGGAAGTCAATTTAACTTTTGAAATTGCTAAACAATTAATTGCTCACTCTGTACTTGTCGTAGCCAACTTAAATGTGGCCATAATTTTAGGTATAGATTGGCTGTGTAAATATGAAGCTATATTAGATTTTAAAGACTCTTCCTTAACCATCCATAAGGTGGCATGTGCTTTTAAAGTGAGGTTTTCTGATAATCGAGTACCTGAAAATTTCTACGAATCCTTACAGATTAAGTACACACAGACCACGAACCTATTAACAGATTTTAGTGATCTTGAATATGAAGTATACCAATGTCAGGCTAGTAATAGTATCGAAACCGAAGTGAAAGAAAAATGTTATTCTACGAATTGTCGGGCGCTGATGACCTCAATGTTGAGCGCCCATAAACCCCAACACACACACACTCTACGAATTGTCTATCCGAACAAGAAAAGGAAGAGTTGGAATCTTTGTTGTTAGAATTTAGAGCCGTCTTCTCAGATGAACCGGGGAGAATTAAAGATTACGTTTGTAAACTTAAGATTAAAGATCAGAAACCATTCTTTAAGAAACCTTATCCTATTCCAGTACATTTCAAACAACCGGCTAGTAGAGAAATAAGTAAGATGCTAGAACAAAACATTATCGAACGATCATGTAGCGCTTTTAACAGTCCTTTGTGGGTAGTTAAGAAAGCTACTGGTGGGGTACGACTGGTTCTGGATGCCCGTGAATTAAATAAAATTATAGAGATGGAAAGAGATAGACCTATTCCTATGGAGGACGTACTTCTTAAGATTGCTGGTTCTCGTTATATGAGTACAATGGATTTAACTGCTGGCTACCATCAAGTAATATTACACCCGGATTCACGGCAATATACGGCTTTTCCTTTTGAAGGCAGATCATATCAGTTCCAAGTTTTACCTTTTGGACTTAATATATCAGTGTCAACTTTCATTAGGGCATTAGATTCTGCTTTGGGTCAGCAAGTGTTACAAAAGATTATTTATATAAAACGTGGAAAGAACACGTAACGATATTACGGGAATTGTTTGACCGTTTAATTGACAGAGGAATTACGTTAAAATTATCTAAGTGTTACTTCGGAAAGGAGGAAGTGAGATTTTTGGGGCATATAGTGGACAGTAAAGGTATTAGGCCAGACCCAGCACGTATTGAAGCTATTGCTCTATGCCCGAGTCCTAGAAATCGGAAACAACTGAAATCATTCTTAGGAATGGTAGGATTTCTAAGAAGATTTCTTCCAGGGCACGATGTTGTTAATCCTAAATTACTGGATTTATTAAAAGAGAAGTCAGTATGGCTATGGGGAAAAGAGGAAGAGGAAGTTTTTAATAAGACAAAAGAAGCGTTAACAGAAGCCAAAATGTTATACCATCCAGATTTCAAACAGGACTTTTGTATGTGTACGGATGCCTCTGATTATGGTGTGTCTTGCGTAATATTCCAAGGTGATCTGAGCAATGAAAAGGGATTATATCGGCCTATTGGATTCGCTAGTAGAACTTTAAATTAACATGAAAGAAATTATTTTGTAACCGAGAAGGAAGCTCTCGCAGTGGTATGGGGTTTTCAACGATTTAGAGGATTATTAATGGGAAGAAAAACAATTGTATATACTGATCATCAGGCTTTAATCTTTTTGAACAATTGTCGGTTACTTCACCGTAGACTATTACGTTGGGTATTATGCTTGCAAGAATTTCAGTACGAAATTAGGTATATGAAAGGATCTCAGAATGTAGTTTCGGATGCTTTGTCGAGACTTCCAGTAGGAATGGAGAATATTAACATTGCAGAAGAACCAGGAACAAATTACCATGTTTATTTCCTTTTAACTCAGGAGAACGAACGTAAGGTTAAACGGATAGTAACTGCTATTAGATGCAATCAAAGAAATGATGATCAATATAGGGACCTTACACAAAATCTTAATAATGGGGACGAAACAGTTAACACCCGAGGTGTGTGGTTATATTTCGACTTGTTGTATTGGAAAGCACAGAGGGAACACCAGAGATGGAAAATCTGCATTCCGAAAACTGTTGTGTACGAGTTAATTACTTATATTCATGAAGGTTGCGGGCATTTTGGAATTCATAAATGTATTAAACATCTAATGAAGTATTATTATTTCAAAAATATGTCCCGTATTGTGAGAAGTATTATTAGGGCTTGTGAAACCTGTCAAAAGGTTAAAGTTAACAAATCTAAGCGTTTTAAATTATATGCTGTAATTCCTCGAGGTCTGTGGGATCTACTGTCATTAGATTTTTTCGGCCCTCTGCCTCGTAGTTCAGGAGGATTTACTTATGTGTTTGTTGTAATGGAATGTTGGTCCAAACATGTGAAGCTATATACTTTGAAACGAGCGAATACAGCAAGCGTTATACGCTGCCTCACCCAAGATTACTTTGTTAACTGGGGCATTCCTAAACGACTTATGTCTGACAACGGTAGTGCCTTTATTAGTCAAAAGTTTCAAGATATGATAAAACAATATGGAATCAAACATATCTTAATTTCGAAATATCACCCTCAAAGTAATTTATTAGAAAGAGTCATGAAAGAATTAGGACGAATATGTAGAACTTATTGTGCACATAAACATACTCGGTGGGCAAAACTAATGCCTGAATTCGAGAAGATATTAAATGAATTGCCTCACCTAACGACGGGATTATCACCTATAGAAATTTTAGGCAAACGAATTATAGGCGAGCCTTTACTAGCTGCTCTACCTTGGCCACCAGTAAATGAGATCCAACAATGCATCCCAGACGAAAAAGTTTGAGAACAGATTATTAAAAATGCTGAACGGAGAATTAAAAGTTGTAATCAACATGCTATAGAACCCTCGTTTCAGGTAGGAGGTCTTGTGTTAGTACGATCTCATCCTAAAAGTTCGAGGATCAATAAGGAATGTAGAAAATTCTTCTTTATCTTTGAAGGTCCATATGTTGTACATAAGATTGTACATCCCAAAGCGTTACTTCTTATGGAACCTTCATCAGGTGTAATTAAAGGATTATATAGTGTCGATCAAATGAAACCCTTCATTCCTAGATAAGTTAATATTTAGTATATGTTACATACGGAAGAGCGTTCATAGTTTATTCATGTGAAGTTTTCGTGTTATTTTAAAGAAATAACAGAAAGTTTAAACAAGTGATCTACAATAATCTACCGGTACTTCAAAAGGAGAAAGATAACTAAAATGGGATTTATATGGAAGAAATTTTGTTATTAGGTCAGAAGGAATTTTGTATATTTTATAATTATTCGGATAGTGGGAACCAAAGGGGATGGTTAATAATTTTAGGGACCATGGGCGTCCAGAGCTATATGGCTCACGAGAACATAGCAGAGTGCCTTTAATAGAGATTTGTAATAGTGTTAATATAGAACACACCAAACGGGGCTCTCTCGCTTGGTTCTCCTAAATAAATTGCCATTACCCAACAGGGTGTCTGAAGGTAAAGAAAGCAGTGCCGAGATTCTAAAGAAAGTTTTGCTTGATTTCTTCTTGACCTCAGGCATAAATAGGGCATTAGGGAAAAGGATGACGTAAAGTAAATAGTACTGTTAGTTATTGTGAGAAACTCATATACATTTTTTGAAAGAATAACTCTAGTAAATGAATAAAACTGAAACTAATCTATCACAATTTGAACGCTCTGTCCTAATGTAACAACGTTAAAGAACGTACTAAATTACTATTTACTAGCAACTATTAAATGAAAAGGAGTAATCTCCATATATTCGGTTGTGAATTACCATAATAGCACAATTAAAAGTAAATGACAAATAGTCACAACAAAATTGTAGTAAAAGGATTAAATCTATCTAAGAGCAGGGACTCTAGATTACGTAAAATGTGAGAAAAATGTATTAACAGTTAAATATTATATGTAGAAAAAGTTTTATTTTCGGCTAAAACCTGACAAACTGAGCTCGTGGGTGGGGTATGTAGTGGGACGCGAAATTGAAGCGTCACCCATCCACCAGTGTCAGCCCAGTTTGCAGGTGAATATAAGTTTAATTTAGTTTTGTTTATGTATTTTTGTAATATTTGTAAGGTTGTGAATTGTCTAAAGTTTTTGTATTTATTTTTTATGTTTCATGTACGGAGAGAGCGGCGCAACGAACGGAGACAGCATCTTCGCTGCCGGGACCAGAGAAAAAATTGCTGGCCACTATACGTCGCGGGTCGACAGCCAAAGAGCAACAGAAGATCCTGAAACCGAGTTGTTGCGTCGTGCTTCTAAAAATTAAATAATTGAGAATTTTTAATGTTTTGTACAACAATGATATCATAGGAAGTTTAATCTTATTGAAAATGTTAGTTTTGTCTCGTCAAGGCTCAGGTCCTTGTCTGTATGTAGGAAGATAATAAACTAGTGGATGCTATTAAAGTTGAAATACGTGTTCCGAGGATTTATTTATGAAGAATTATGTGAATGAATTAATAATTATTAGACAAGATTATTGAATTTTGACAGCGTTCATCGCAACTTTGAATCTCAAAAGTTTATTCAATGTGGTTCTAATATCGATTAAATCAAGAGAACGTGTATCAATATAATTTCTGAGGAGAAACAAACGAAATCTAAATTGAAAAGGTTTGCACAAACAAATTGGACTGAGTGACCAAATTCTGCGCATACGACTCAAATTATGTTTTACAGGTTCGTTCAAGCACCATTCAGAGACAATTTAAAAAGAATTTAAATAATTTTGAAGTGTGTTGTAACTGACGTAGGTGACGAAGTCTGCACATGGTCATTTGTCTAAAGAAAATCATTCATAAGAAACTTATGTCGTTACACTGCACCAGTCCTGATAAAACTCTACCATCTGGTGAGCATGATGTATGAGATAGGCGAAATACCCTCAGACTTCCAATCCTAAAGAAAGCAGGTGTTGACAGATGTGAAAATTACTGAACTATCCGTTTAATAAGTCACAGCTGCAAAATACTAACGCGAATTTTTTACAGACGAATGGAAAAACTAGTAGAATCCGACCACAGGGAAGATCAATTTGGGTTCCGTAGAAATGTTGGAACACGCGAGGCAATACCGACCTTACGACTTATCTTAGAAGAATGATTAAGGAAAGGCATATCTACGTTCCTAGTAGTTGTAGACTTAGAGAAAGCGTTTGACAATGTTGACTGGAATACTCTCTTTCAAATTCTAAAGGTGGCAAGGGTAAAATACAGGGAGCGAAAGGCTATTTTCAATATGTACAGAAACCTGATGGCAGTTATAAGAGTCGAGGGGCATGAAAGGGAAGCAGTGGTTGGGAAGAGAGTGAGACAGGGTTGTAGCCTGTCCCCGATGTTATTCAATCTGTATATGGAGCAAGCAGTAAAGGAAACAAAAGAAAAATTCGGAGTAGGTATTAAAGTCCATGGAGAAGAAATAAAAAAGTTGAGGTTCACCGATGACATTGTAATTCTGTCAGAGACAGCAAAGGACTTGGAAGAGCAGTTGAACGGAATGGACAGTGTCTTGAAAGGAGGATATAAGATGAACATCAACAAAAGCAAAACGAGGATAATGGAATGTAGTCGAATTAAGTCGGGTGATGCTGTGGGAATTATATTAGGAAATAAGACACTTAAATTAGTAAAGGAGTTTTGCTATTTGGGGAGCAAAAAACTGATGATGGTCGAAGTAGAAAGGATATAAAATGTAGACTGGCAATGACAAGGAATGCGTTTCTGAAGAAGAGAAATTTGTTAACATCGAGTATTGATTTAAGTGTCAGGAAGTCGTTTATGAATGTATTTGTATGGAGTGTAGCCATGTATGGAAGTGAAACGTGGACGATAAATAGTTTGGAAAAAAAGAGAATAGAAGCTTTCGAAATGTGGTGCTACAGAAGAATGCTTTAGATGGGTAGTCCACATAACTAATGAGGAGGTATTGAATAGAATTGGGGAGAAGAGGAATTTGTGGCACAACTTGACAAGGAGAAGGGACCGGTTGGTAGGACATGTTCTGTGGCATCAGGGGATCACAAATTTAGCATTTGAGGCAACGTGGAGGTTAAAAATCGTAGAGGGAGACCAAGAGATGAATACACTCAGCAGATTCAGAAGGATGTAGGTTGCAGTAAGTACTGGGAGATGAAGAAGCTTGCACAGGATAGAATAGCATGGAGAATTGCATCAAACCAGTCTCAGGACTGAAGACCACAACAACAACAACAATTTCAAAATTATGCAATAGGATGTATTACATGTACAGTATTAAAATCTCTTTCGATATTGTTAGGTGTATACTTGTATATTTATACCTACATTTTTTGAATGCTTACGACATCCTACTAAATATTCTTGGTAATACAGAAAAATTTTGATTACTGCTTAACTTATTGTTTCACAAAATGAGAATCAATTATCATAGGCATATAGAACTGAATATTGGTTCTTATGTTTTGATAATGATGGGTGTAAATTATATTGTATTTTAGTGTCTTCTGTGATCTTTGCCATACTCTGGTTGGAGATTTCTGTGTCAGTTTGTAGTTGTGTTTATGTAGAGTGTTGTATCTATCATAGAACTTCTTTGACAATTTATACATGTTTCAGCTATGTGAAACAATATTACGATGTTGTTTACAATGTACTTGCGAATTTAAATAACTGCTGGAATTGTTGTTGTATGATGTACCGTAAATGACTTGGATCCATAGTTAGGATATGTAGGGTTGAATATAAAAGATGTGGGGAAACCCCGCAGCTACGGAAGAAGCCTGGCCGAGTGGTTCAAATGGTTCAAATGGCTCTGAGCACTGTGGGACAACATCTGAGGTCATCAGTCCCCTTAAGTTAGAATTACTTAAACCTAACTAACCTAAGGACATCACACACATCCATACCCGAGGCAGGATTCGAGCCTGCTACAGTAGCTGTCATGCAGTTTCAGACTGAAGCGTCTAGAACCACTCAACCACACCGGCCGGTTGGCGGAGTGGAATAGATGTGGTTCGCACACAAGTGGCACTTCTTCCTTTGTAACGGGTAAGGAGTCTGTGCTGAGCTGTGTGGTGGTTAACATGTGGCTAGCAGTAGCGGACCATGGTGCCTCATATTCCTGGAGTTCTGAGGCCAGAAGAGATTAAGGGCAGTTTTTATGGGCCTCGGATGCTGCATTTCGTGTTACCATTATCATGGTATGATTTTTTGGCCCTATAAATACAACTCTGACGTCAAGAAGACATGTAACAGGGGGAGGCCAACAGTACTGCTATGATAGCATCGCCGCCAGGTTAACGGCCACTGCAAATTAAGCCACCAGTACCAACAGCATTCTACTAAATTATTTGCACAGCCACACTTTTCAGTCGGTCAAAACACTGCTTATGAAAGCACATTTGTTATTTAAAGAGTTATAGTTTGTTGTGCTTTTTTAATTAATAATTTGTGAAACGAGTACTTAACATATACATACTGTTGTAGTGTTGTTAATGAGCATTTTTCGACAATCATGAAGTTTAACGGTCCTCGTGTAATAGGCTATTCAGTTAATGAAACAATGAAAAAGCTCCTTCAGAGCCAGTGTAGTTAAATTTGAATTCTGTTTCGTTACGTCAAACCGAGTTTAAGAAAGTACTTTTTACTGTTTTATCTTTTCTAGTGCACGTTGGTTAATGCACAGCCATAGAGACCCTGTACTAAGCAATGATTATTACCATTGTCAGACCCGCTGATTTAAATTCAGAATGATTTCAAGCTTTTCCCTTTTCAATGTTGCTACTAATTTATGTTTGTCGGTAATTGGTTTTATAAACTGTTATATCTAGTTCATTTAAGATACGAATTGTTGAGAGGCATATGTTACTGTTCACTATCTCATTAGCTATTTGCTTGTTAGTAGCACATTTATCTGCAAATTTAGGGTACTGTGTTGTAGTATGAACAGATATATGGAAAGAATTTATTGTGTGTGTCAAGGAAAGTTAGGTTAGCCATAGCCCTGCCTTCTGCTTCATCATTATGCTTGAGAACAGAATGCCTAATTATGATGGCGACCTGTTTTAATATGTAATGTTACAACTTGATTTTTTGATTGTTCTGTTTCCTTTAGGTTATCTCACGGTCAACTTTCCAAAAATTCCTCGCAGAACTATAAGGTTAGCATCGATTGGCGTTTTAAAACGATCGGTGTACCGTTACATTCATTGTCTACCATTAATGTTTTCCAGCTTATTTACAACTAACATCCATACAAGTTTACACGTACTTTGCTGTATTTTTTTTTTAAATTCTCTTTTTCGTGCAAGGAAACGAGGAGAACGAGTCTGATTACTAGGAAGTATTTCCTGGTCGCTTAATGGGAAGTGGAGGTCACATTCCACGGCCTGCAAGGTCACCTGGCATGAATCCCCTTGATTATTTCCTACGGGGATATCTAAAGTCACTTGTGTATGAGGCCCCAGTGGATACTTAAATGGGACTAGTTTCCAGAATTGTAGCTGACTGTGATGTGATTCGAAACACACCAGGAATGTTGTCAGAATTTTGACGCCGATGTCATGCTTGCATTGAGGTTGGTGGCCGCCAGTTTCAGCACATTCTGTAAGATACAGTACAAATGGTACGTTCATTATGTAAATGATAGCACCTGCAGTCAACTGTAACTAATGTAAAATCCATAGCAAAATGCATACGACAAGATAGTAATCAAATAATTTTTTTGCCTGCTATAGCATCTGGCAGTCCATATTTGCAAACAATTTAATACTGTATATATGTCACATTAATCAACTGTCTGTTAACTTTGGGTTTTAGCAGTCTGTTTCAGATATGTGTTCTTGCCCCACTTTGGCAAGTCGTTTATACTGTCCATTCTGTATTTATGACAGTCCACATTTCATTTCAATTTGGCAATTCAGTGTATGGTATCACATCTTTTATAATAATTTTTAGAATCTGAAACTTACAAGGAAGTATCAGCAGTTTTATATAGATATCATCATTTTTATAAAAACATAAATTACAGTTAATTACAGTACTATAACTTCATTCGGTAGGTATATTTACATTACTGTATAATATACATTTTTATTCCAGTATCATGTCTGAATATACTTCGTTACTCATTCCTAGGGAATTATGGTTTGAGCTCCACTATCTTATGGACACCAAGGGGCTTCTTCGATTTTGGTTAGATTAAATACTAAGCACTGTTGTGATGAGTATCTTGTATTATGAATGGCCTGTTTTGTATACCCTTAAATTTTGAAATTTCATGGTTAAGTTCACTTGATTTTTCATGAGTCTTCAGAACAACATAGTCAGCTCTAACGGTGTTCTAACGGTCGTAAAAGTTACATTACTGGCCATTAAAATTCCTACGCCAAGAAGGAATGCAGATGATAAATGGGTATTGATAGGACAAATATATTATACTAGAACTGACATGTAGTTATATTATCACGCAGTTTGGGTGCATAGATCCTGAGAAATCAGTACCCAGAACAACCACCTCTGGCCGTAATAACGGCCTTGATACGCCTGGGCATTGACTCAGGCAGAAAATTGAAAACCCGTCCTTGCAGCCCACTCCTGTAAACGCCGCACTGTTAGTTGCAACTGACGGCTCACTGTTGCAACACTGGAGGAGGAACAGAAAACAGTAAAGTCGTCCACAAATAAGGAGCACTGTACTGGACTCCTCACTGTAGACGTTATACTGTTGATGGCTATGGCAATGAGGGTAACGCTTAAAACACTGCCTTGCGGGACACCATCCTGCTCAAATCGATCGTACAGTGTGTTACCAACTTGGGTCCGAATAAACCGCTGCGACAGGAAAGACCGAATGAAAATGGGGAGGTGCCCACGAAAGCCCCATTCATGTAGCTGTGCAAGAATACGGTGTGTCCAAGTAGTATCATATGCCTTACCGATATCAAAGAATATGCCGATATAGTGATGCTGACGAAGGAAAGCCTGCTGAATAGCCGCCTCCAGGAGGGTCAAGTTGCTGACCGTGGACCGATATTTGCGGAATCCACACTGAGAGCCGCTAAGAAGTTACCTGGTCTCCAAAAGCCAGACCTGACGACGGTTCACCATCCGTTCCAGGGTCTTTCCCATACAGCTCGTGAGGGCGATGTTCCGATAACTACTTGGACATGTGCGGTCCTTACCTGCTTTGAGCAGAGGGATCAGAATTGCCTCCCTCCACGAGTTGGGGAAGTTACTTGTTTGCCATATTATGTTAAAACAGTCGAGGAGGATTTCCTGGAACGCTGCTGGCAAATGACGAAGCATGCAATACGGGATGTGGTCGTAATTTACTGATTGTTTACTAATAATTCTGTTTGCAGCATACTTTGCAGACAACATCCACATATACCACTGAATGTGCTTGCAAAATTACGTCTTTATAAAACACATATTTCAGGAGATGTGACGTCTTAAATACGGAGCTGTGTGTTAGACTCCTGCATCACACATGTCGTTTTAATTAATTAAGTCTTTACTACTAACTCTACACACAATTCATTTCCCAGGAAGTATCACATACGCCAATGAATCTACCTGCAAAGTTATATCTTTGCACTACGCATAGTAAAGAAAGTAATACGTCATAAACATTGAGCAGTGTGGAACCTAAACTGCAGAGTGAATTTCGCCACGGATATAGGTGAAATATATGTACAAATTCGTATGACATATGTGAAGCATATGTTAAACCCGTCAGGGAAGCCGAGAGCGCTAACGCGCTGCTTCCTGGACTCTGGTAGGCGCACTGGCCCCAGATCGAATCCGCCTGGAGGATTAACGACGAGGGCCGATGTGCCGGCCAGCCTGGATGTGGCTTTTAGGCCGTTTTCCAAATCCCACTAGGTGAATACCGGGCTGGTCCCTATGTTCCACCTCAGTTACATGGCCCGCAGACATCTTAACACTTTCGCACTAATCCATGGATTACACTCGACACAGACATTTGGGGTACACTACTTCCGTCCCGGGGGGGGGGGGGTATGTGGTGGCGGCAGGAAGGTCATCCGGCCACCCCTTGAACATTAAGATGCCAAATGCGATTAACGATGACTGCGGGACCAGGCTCAAGCGATAGATAGATGAGAAGTATATGTTAAATATAAGTGATACATGTGAAAAGGCTGAAGCCACAGGGAAAAGACTGTTCCTAAACTCTTGGATCGATTTCAACCAAACATGGTATAAATGTTGCTTACTGTCTGGAAAGAAACAGTATGAGGCTTAGAACCAACAGTCTCCTGTTGAGGTGGGAGTAATAACCAGAGAAAGGCAGTGAAGGAGATGGATAGTCAGAGAGGGGAACGAGTAAATGTTCACAAGTAAAGGGAGGATGGGATGGGCAGAGAGAGAGGAGAGGTGGACAGGAAGAGGAGGTGGAGGAAGTGGTCAGTGAGAGAGGGAGGAGACGGTGGATAGAGAGATGAGCGAGTATGAGGCGGCAAAGATAGGCGGAGGAAAAAATGGACAGAGAGAGGGGAGGAGGAAACTGGCAGAGAGAGGGGTAGGAGAAGATGCACAGAGAGAGCGCGAGGGCGGAAATGTGCAAGTAGAAGGTATACAGACAATAGAAGTGCATACCTCGGAAACGCCGGGTACTCAGAAAGCTACCCTATAAACCATATGAGAAATGTTCGTCAAACTCTTTAAGATGAGACAAACCAATGCGGCTATCGGAAAACAAATTGCTTAGAGCAATAAGTTTTCTTTGTCTGAGTATCAGGAACTGCACACTTGGATATGTTTAAGAGTTCGTTGCCGGTGGTTTGCCAGTTCCCTTTTTTATAATCCTCGCAGCATTTTCCGTCAGTTTCCTCTTCGCTGTTAACGACTCGGAATATATTGCCTCGCAGAGTCTGAGTCAATTTTCGGCACGGAACAGTTAATGGTGGATAAATACGAGACGCAGTTAGGACCGCCATATTCAGCAGGCGTGGCGCTCCCTCACTGTCTTTTTAAGGCTCGTTTACCGTTCGCTTTCCCAGCCTACAGCCGTAAAGGAGAACATTACCGCACTTTAACGACGACTGAAAAATGGCCGTGGTAATTGCTAAATCAAAGGAGCGCGTAAATTACTCATAACCGCATAACCAAAGGGACATAAATCTTCACATTATCGCGTTTACTCTATGACGTCATTTTGCGTGCATATTAAAATTGTAGGCTGTTAAGTCACCTCCATACTACAAAAGGATACATCCTTTTCATAAACAAAAAAGGATATTTGAGTTAACAACGTATTAAAATTAGGAACATCTTTTACATTTTTTCTACAAAAGTGTGGTGAAGAAGATGTTTCAGCAAAATTATTGACTCAACGAGGCAGCAGATTTCCGTTTTATAGTTCATTTTCTTAGAAGACGAAATTTTTTAAGTAAAAGATTTTTGAATATGAGCTCATGGCCTAAGTGGTTACAGAAGCAGTTTCAATGAGGCACGCTTCTTCGAGTTTGGTGGTTAATGCAGTTGAAGGTTCACTGCTTGCTTCAAGAAGTGGAATTGTTATTTGACACTTAAGTGACATAAGTCATGGGATACATCCTAATATCATAACAGACCTCCTTTTGTTTGGCATAGTGCAGTAGCTCGACATGTCACGCTCTCAACAAGTAGATAGAAGTCCACTGCAGAATTACTTAGCCACTCTGCCGCTGTAGTCGTCCATGTCTGTGAAAGGCTGCCAATGCTGGATTTCGAGCACCAACTGACCTTTCGATTCCGCCCATAAATGTTCGATACTATTCACGTCGGACAATCTGAGCACCAACCCCAATCGCTTGAATTGTCAAGAATGTTCTTCAAACCAATCGCAAACAATGGTGGCCTGGTGACATGGCGCATTTTCATCCATAAAAATTCCACCTTTTTTTGGCATCATGAAGTCCATGAATGGCTGCAATTGATCTCCAAATTGCTGAACATAAACGTTTCATGCCAATGATATGTTCAGTTGGATCAGAGGATCTAGTCCATTCCGCATGATCACAACCCACACATTTATGGAACCGCTACCAGCTATCACAGAGCCTTATTGACAACTGGGATCTATGGTTTCGTGAGTTTTACTACACACACAAACACTACCATCAGCTCTTACCAACTCAAATCGGGACTTATCTGACCAAGCCAGGGTTATCCAGTCTCCTACGGTCCAACTGATATGGTCACGAGGCCAGGAGAGGCACTCCAATCGATGGCGTGCTGTTAGCAACGGCACCGCGTCGCTCATCTCCCGCCATAGTCGTCAAATATCGTCGCACTTACGGATACGGTCGTCGTAGGTGTCCCACTGATTTCATCGGTTGCAACACGCGGCGTTGCTTGTCTGTTAGCACTGACTCTCTACCCAAACGGTGCTGTTCTTGGTCGTTAAGTGAAGGCGTCGGCCACTGCTTTGTCCATGGTGATAGTTAATGCCTGATATTTGGTACACTTTACACTGTGGATCTCGGAATACTAAATTTACAACAATTTCGAAATGGAATGTCCCATGCGTCTAGCTCCAACTACCATTTCCCATTTATACTCTGTTAATTTATGTCGTGTGGCAATAATCACTTCAGAAACCTCTTATCATGAATCACCTGAGTAGAATTGACCGCTCCGCGAATGAACTGCTCTTTTACACATCGTGTTCACGAAACTGCCGCCATCTGCATATGTGCATATCTGTATACCATGACTTTTGTCACGTCAGTCTTGTTGTTATTGTGGTGGTGTTCTGTCCAGAGACTGGTTTGGTGCAGCCTACTATGCTATCTATCCTGCGCAAGCTTCTTCATCTTCAAGTAACTACTGCCACCTACATCCTTCTGAATCTGAACAGTATATTCACCTCTTGGATTCCCTCTATGGATTTTACCCTACACGCTGCCCTCCAATATTAAACTGGTGATCCCTTGATCCATCAGAACATGTACTATCAACCGACCCCTTCATCTAGTCAAGTTGTGCCACAAATTCCTCTCCTCCCGAATTCTGTTCAGTATCTCCTCATTAGTTACATGATCTACCCATCTAATCTTCAGTAGTCTTCTATAGCACCACATATCGAAAGCTTCTATTCTTTTCTTGTCCAAACTATTTATAGTCGATGTTTAATTTCTATACAAGGCTTCACTGCATAAAAATACTTTCAGGAAAGACTTCCTGACACTTTAATCTATACTCAATGTTAACAAATTTCTCATCTTGAGATACGAATTCCTTTCCATAGGCAGTCTACGTTTTATATCTGTCTACATCGAAGATCATCAGTTATTTTGCTCCGCAAATAGCAAAACCCATCAACTACTTCAAGTGTACGTCATGTGAATTTCTGAATGTAACCCGCCAGGTTAGCTGAGTGCGCTAACACGCTGCTTCCTGGACTCGGGTAGGCGCGCCGGCCCCAGATGGAATACGCCAGGCAGATTAATGAAGAGGGCCAGTGTGCCGGCCAGCCTGAATGTGGTTTTAGGCGGTTTTCCACATCCCACTAGGTGAATACCGGGCTGTTCCCCACGTTCCGCCTCAGTTACACGCGTCACAGACATTTGCAACACGTCCGCACTATTTCACGATTTACACTAGACGCAGAGAGTTGGGGTCCACTGATTTCGTCCTGGAGGTACGGGTGGCGTCAGGAAGGGCATCGGGCCACCCCTAACACTGAGATTGCCAAATCTGTTGTAACCACGCCGACCCTGCGATCACTGCGCGACTATGGCGTAAGCAAAGAAAAGAACGAGAGAATGTGAAATTCTAAATGTATATTTTTTGAGGTCATGTTCAAGTGCATCAGCAGTTGTCTTTTGACAGCCAGAGCGAGAGCACCAGCAGCAGCGAGTACTGTTTGTATAAAGCGTTTATTTTGCATTTTGTTTACGACCTTCCACTAAGGAAGGGATTCTATTAGTGTTTATCTGCTCTGCATAGTACCTAACAGTTCTTGATAAAACTTTACGTAGTTTTCGTGTTAGATTTCTTAGTGTTTTCTTGATCGTTTAGAACAGAAAGCGCCCTAAAACCGTCTTTTGTTTGTTTCGCGGCCGTTAGCCACTAGTCACTTGAATCAGCAGTTGTCTTGTGACAGCCAGAGCGAGAGCACCAGCAGCAGCGAGTACTGTTTGTATAAAGCGTTTATTTTGCATTTTGTTTACGACCTTCCACTAAGGAAGGGATTCTATTAGTGTTTATCTGCTCTGCATAGTAACTAACAGTTCTTGATAAAACTTTACGTAGTTTTCGTGTTAGATTTCTTAGTGTTTTCTTGATCGTTTAGAACAGAAAGCGCCCTAAAACCGTCTTTTGTTTGTTTCGCGGCCGTTAGCCACTAGTCACTTGAATCAGCAGTTGTCTTGTGACAGCCAGAGCGAGAGCACCAGCAGCAGCGAGTACTGTTTGTATAAAGCGTTTATTTTGCATTTTGTTTACGACCTTCCACTAAGGAAGGGATTCTATTAGTGTTTATCTGCTCTGCATAGTACCTAACAGTTCTTGATAAAACTTTACGTAGTTTTCGTGTTAGATTTCTTAGTGTTTTCTTGATCGTTTAGAACAGAAAGCGCCCTAAAACCGTCTTTTGTTTGTTTCGCGGCCGTTAGCCACTAGTCACTTGAATCAGCAGTTGTCTTGTGACAGCCAGAGCGAGAGCACCAGCAGCAGCGAGTACTGTTTGTATAAAGCGTTTATTTTGCATTTTGTTTACGACCTTCCACTAAGGAAGGGATTCTATTAGTGTTTATCTGCTCTGCATAGTAACTAACAGTTCTTGATAAAACTTTACGTAGTTTTCGTGTTAGATTTCTTAGTGTTTTCTTGATCGTTTAGAACAGAAAGCGCCCTAAAACCGTCTTTTGTTTGTTTCGCGGCCGTTAGCCACTAGTCACTTGAATCAGCAGTTGTCTTGTGACAGCCAGAGCGAGAGCACCAGCAGCAGCGAGTACTGTTTGTATAAAGCGTTTATTTTGCATTTTATTTACGACCTTCCACTAAGGAAGGGATTCTGTTAGTGTTTATCTGCTCTGCATAGTAACTAACAGTTCTTGATAAAACTTTACGTAGTTTTCGTGTTAGATTTCTTAGTGTTTTTTGATCGTTTAGAACAGAAAGCGCCCTAAAACCGTCTTTTGTTTGTTTCGCGGCCGTTAGCCACTAGTCACTTGAATCAGCAGTTGTCTTGTGACAGCCAGAGCGAGAGCACCAGCAGCAGCGAGTACTGTTTGTATAAAGCGTTTATTTTGCATTTTGTTTACGACCTTCCACTAAGGAAGGGATTCTATTTGTGTTTATCTGCTCTGCATGGAAACTAACAGTTCTTGATCGTTAGGAGAGAAATTTATTTTGTACTTAATTGCTGCGCTTAGCTTTTAAATAGTTTTTCTGGGAAAACCTAGCGTAGTTTTCGCGTCTCGTATTTCAGTGTGTGTCTCTTGATTATCAGAGTAGCTCATCAGAAGATTATCTTGTGAATTTGTCACCGTATAGAGTAGGGTAAACATAGTCATGTGTAGGGACTGTGGTTGTTGTGAGCGGACGCAAGGAGAATTGGCCACTCTTCGGGGGCAGGTGGAGGCTTTGTCTGTTAGGCTCATCGAGCTCGAGGCGCAGGCGTCGGCTCGTAGTGGCGTTGGGGCAACTGTGGTGAGACCTATGCCTACTTCGGTGGCCTTGGAATCACATGGAACCCCTGATGTCGCTGCGTCTTCCGGCAGTGAGCATCTTACCGGTCAGCCATCACTCCAGGGTGAATGGCGGACAGTGGTGGGCTCGCGCGTGCCTGGCCGAAAGGCGAAGGTGGGATCTGGCCACGTGGCAGCTGCCTTACCCCTTTCCAACAGGTACGGGGTGCTTCCTAGTGGTGATGACATCGTTTCCGAGCCACCACAGGATGCCTCGCCTGTTGGGCCAGTGGCCGATTCTCCGGCAAGGTCCCGACAGTCACAGAGGGCGGGCCTATTAGTTATAGGGAGCTCCAACGTTAGGCGGGTTATGGAGCCCCTCAGGAAAATAGCGGGTAGGTCGGGGAAGAATGCCAGTGTGCACTCGGTGTGCTTGCCGGGGGGTCTCGTCCGTAATGTGGAGGAGGCCCTTCCGGCAGCTATTGAACGCACTGGGTGTGACCGGCTGCAGATAGTAGCACATGTCGGAACGAATGACGCCTGCCGCTTGGGTTCTGAGGCCATCCTTGGTTCCTTCCGGCGGCTGGCTGATTTGGTGAAGACAACCAGCATCGCACGCGGAGTGCAAGCTGAGCTTAATATCTGCAGCATAGTGCCCAGAGTCGATCGCGGTCCTCTGGTTTGGAGCCGTGTGGAGGGTCTAAACCAGAGGCTCAGACGACTCTGCGACCATAATGGTTGCAAATTCATCGACCTCCGTTATTGGGTGGAGAACTGTAGGGCCCCCCTAGACAGGTCAGGCGTGCACTACACACCGGAAGCAGCTACTAGGGTAGCAGAGTACGTGTGGCGTGCACACGGGGGTTTTTTAGGTTAGAGGGACCCCCCCTTGGGCGAAACGATAAAATACCTGACGGCTTACCAGAGAGAACATCATCATCGTTGATAAAGAACGTCCGTCCTCAGAGACCAAAAACAGGAAAAGTTAACGTAATATTGGTAAACTGCAGGAGTATCCAGGGCAAGGTTCCCGAATTAGTATCTCTTATTGAGGGAAATAGTGCGCATATAGTATTAGGAACGGAAAGTTGGTTAAAACCGGAAGTGAACAGTAACGAAATCCTAGACACAGAATGGAATATATACCGCAAGGATAGGATAAACGCCAATGGTGGAGGAGTATTTATAGCAGTAAAGAATTCAATAATATCCAGTGAAGTTATTAGCGAATGCGAATGTGAAATAATCTGGGTTAAGTTAAGTATCAAAGGTGGGTCAGATATGATAGTCGGATGCTTCTATAGACCACCTGCATCAGCAACCGTAGTAGTTGAGCGCCTCAGAGAGAACCTGCAGAACGTCGTGAAGAAGTTTCGTGATCATACTATTGTAATAGGGGGAGACTTCAATCTACCAGGTATAGAATGGGATAGTCACACAATCAGATCTGGAGCCAGGGACAGAGACTCTTGTGACATTATCCTGACTGCCTTGTCCGAGAATTACTTCGAGCAGATAGAGAACCAACTCGTGAAGCTAACGTTTTAGACCTCATAGCAACAAATAGACCGGAACTTTTCGACTCCGTGAATGTAGAAGAGGGTATCAGTGATCATAAGTCAGTGGTTGCATCAATGACTACAAGTGTAATAAGAAATGCCAAGAAAGGAAGGAAAATATATTTGCTTAACAAGAGTGATAGGGCACAAATCGCAGAATATCTGAGTGACCACCATCAAACGTTCATTTCTGAGGAAGAGGATGTGGAACAAAAATGGAAAAAATTCAGAAACATCGTCCAATACGCCTTGGATAAGTTCGTGCCGACTAAGGTCCAAAGCGAGGGGAAAGATCCACCGTGGTATAACAATCATGTACGAAAGGTGCTACGGAAACAAAGAAAGCTTCATCATAGGTTTAAGAGTAGTCGAATCATAGCTGATAAGGAAAAGCTGAACGAAGCGAAAAAGAGCGTAAAGAGAGCAATGAGAGAAGCATTCAACGAATTCGAACATAAAACATTGGCAAACAATCTAAACAAGAACCCTAAAAAGTTTTGGTCATATGTAAAATCGGTAAGCGGATCTAAATCCCCTATTCAGTCACTCGTTGACCACGATGGCACCGAAACAGAGGACGACCGAAGAAAGGCAGAAATACTGAATTCAGTGTTCCAAAACTGATTCACTGCGGAAAATCGTAACACGGTTCCTGACTTCAGCCGTTGCACGGACGCCAAAATGGAAAATATTGAAATAAACGATATCGGAATTGAAAAACTGCTATCACTTAGTAGCGGAAAAGCATCCGGACCAGACGAGATACCCTTAAGATTCTACAGTGATTATGCTAAAGAACTTGCCCCCTTTCTATCAGCAATTTATCGTAGATCTCTGGAAGAACGTAAAGTACCTAGCGACTGGAAGAAAGCACAGGTAGTTCCCATTTTCAAGAAGGGTCATAAATCAGATGCGAATAATTATAGGCCTATTTCGCTTACGTCAATCTGTTGTAGAATAATGGAACATGTTTTATGTTCTCGTACTATGACGTTCTTAGATAATACAAATCTCCTTCATCATAACCAACATGGATTCCGCAAACAGAGATCATGTGAAACTCAGCTCGCCCTATTTGTCCAAGAAATTCACAGTGTCGTAGACACTGGCGAGCAGATTGATGCCGTATTCCTGGACTTCAGGAAGGCATTTGATACGGTTCCGCACTTACGTTTCTCTCTCTCTCTCTCAAGCTCCGTCTTTAGGCCACAAGTGGCCCTTCCGGGACCGTCCGGCCGCCGTGTCATCTTCCGAGGAGGATGCGGATAAGGAGGGGCGTGTGGTCAGCACACCGCACTCCCGACCGTTAGGACGGTATTCTTTGACCGAAGCCGCTACTAATCGGTCGAGTAGCTCCTCAATTGGCATCACGAGGCTGAGTGCACCCCGAAAAACGGCAACAGCACGCGGCGGCGGGATGGTGACCCATCCAAGCGCCGGCCACGCCCGACAGCGCTTAACTTCGGTGATCTCACGGGAACCGGTGTAGCCACTGCGGCAAGGCCGTTGCCCTCCGCACTTACGTTTAGTGAAAAAAATACGAGCTTACGGAATATCGGACCAGGTTTGTGATTGGATTCAGGATTTCCTAGAAGAAAGAACACAACATGTCATTCTTAACGGTTCAAAATCTGCAGATGTAGAGGTAATTTCGGGAGTACCGCAAGGAAGCGTGATAGGATCTTTATTGTTTACAATATACATAAATGACTTAGTTGACAACATCGGTAGCTCCGTGAGGCTATTTGCAGATGACACGGTTGTCTACAAGAAAGTAGCAACATCAGAAGACTCGTACGTACTCCAGGAAGACCTGCAGAGGATTAATGAATGGTGCGACAGCTGGCAGCTTTCCCTAAACGTAGATAAATGTAATATAATGCGCATACATAGGGGCAGAAATCCATTCCAGTACGATTATGCCATAGGTGGTAAATCATTGGAAGCGGTAACGACCGTAAAATACTTAGGAGTTACTATCCGGAGCGATCTGAAGTGGAATGATCACATAAAACAAATAGTGGGAAAAGCAGGCGCCAGGTTGAGATTCATAGGAAGAATTCTAAGAAAATGTGACTCATCGACGAAAGAAGTAGCTTACAAAACGCTTGTTCGTCCGATTCTTGAGTATTGCTCATCAGTATGGGACCCTTACCAGGTTGGATTAATAGAAGAGATAGACATGATCCAGCGAAAAGCAGCGCGATTCGTCATGGGGACATTTAGTCAGCGCGAGATCGTTACGGAGATGCTGAACAAGCTCCAGTGGCGGACACTTCAAGAAAGGCGTTACGCAATACGGAGAGGTTTATTATCGAAATTACGAGAGAGCACATTCCGGGAAGAGATGGGCAACATATTACTACCGCCCACATATATCTCGCGTAATGATCACAACGAAAAGATCCGAGAAATTAGAGCAAATACGGAGACTTACAAGCAGTCGTTCTTCCCACGCACAATTCGTGAATGGAACAGGGAAGGGGGGATCAGATAGTGGTACAACAAGTACCCTCCGCCACACACCGTAAGGTGGCTCGCGGAGTATAGATGTAGATGTAGATGTAGATTCGAACTAGATTAGCAGTGACAAACCCAACGGAAATATAAAGGGCATATGCAATATAAAATAGATCCAAACCCTACAGCATATAGAAAGAAATCGTCGCAGTCGTAGACACTTCCTGATATTTTTCTTCCGAAAAAATGAGATACTATTAATGTGGTGTCACCGCCAGACACCACACTTGCTAGGTGGTAGCCTTTAAATCGGCCGCGGTCCGGTACTATATGTCGGACCCGCGTGTCGCCACTATCAGTGATTGTAGACCGAGCGCCGCCACACGGCAGGTCTACTCTAGAGAGACTCCCTAGCACTCGCCCCAGTTGTACAGCCGACTTTGCTAGCGATGGGTCACTGTTCACATACGCTCTCATTTGCAGAGACGACAGTTTAGCATAGCCTTCAGCTACGTCATTTGCTACGACCTAGCAGGGCGCCATATTCAGTTACTATTGATATTGATATTGTGAATCATGTACGTCCAAGAGCGACGTTCATCATTAATGGATTAAAATTAAGTATAAAACTAATTATGTCCGCTTTCTGAATTCTCATTCCTTGTCATGTTCCAGACCTCACGTCAGTATAGTTCTTCCCTCTTCACGCCAGTCTGCGTTAGCTAAAACGCGTGCATTTCGGCCTCCAATCGTAACACGGTGTTGGCTCTTCTGCCAACACAACAATTAACACGTAGATGCATTTTTCGTATGAGTATAGCGTCACGAATTTCATTTAGCTGCGCTACTCGTAATGCTGCGATCCCGTCGCTTGTGTAGTACGTACAAAATCGAAAATTCGTGTTGTTATAAATTCTGCGAACTGCAAAGGTATTATATACAGGGTGTTTCAAAAATGACCGGTATATTTGAAACGGCAATAAAAACTAAACGAGCAGCGATAGAAATACACCGTTTGTTGCAATATGCTTGGGACAACAGCACATTTTCAGGCAGACAAACTTTCGAAATTACAGTTGTAGTGTCGGCAGACTTGCCAACACTACGCACACTAATTGAAAGAGGTGGCCAAGATGCACGCGCTAACTCACGAAGGATGGAATGAGGTCTGAAACAGGAGACTTAATGAATGTGATAAAGAAAATACGTATCTTTGGAATATACTTAACTTTTAATACATCCTTGTATACATCGTTCTTGATGAGACATCTGGAGATTGTGGCGATACAAGTGACTCTTTATATACAAGCTATTTAAGGCTAATGGCGCCTTGCTAAGTCGTAGCCATTAACTTAGCTGAAGGCTATTCTAACTGTCTCTCGGCAAATGAGAGAAATGGCTTAGTCCGTATAGTCGCTAGCAACGTCGTCGTACAACTGGGGCGAGTTCTCGTACGTCTCTCGAGACCTGCCGTGTGGTGGCGCTCGGTCTGCGATCACACAGTGGCGACACGCGGGTCCGACATGTACTAATGGACCGCGGCCGATTTAAGCTACCACCTAGCAAGTGTGGTGTCTGGCAGTGACACCACAACAGTAGTTACAATTTTCAACAACAGATGGCGCTGCAAGTGATGTGAAAGATATAGAAGACAACGCAGTCTGTGGGTGAGCCATTCTGTACGTCGTCTTTCTGCTGTAAGCGTGTGCTGTCCACAACGTGCAAGTGTGCTGTAGACAACATGGTTTATTCCTTAGAACAGAGGATTTTTCTGGTGTTGGAATTCCACCGCGTAGATCACAGTGTTGTTGCAACAAGTCGAAGTTTTCAACGGAGGTTTAATGTAACCAAAGGACCGAAAAGCGATACAATAAAGGATCTGTTTGAAAAATTTCAACGGACTGGGAACGTGACGGATGAACGTGCTGGAAAGGTAGGGCGACCGCGTACGGCAACCACAGAGGGCAACGCGCAGCTAGTGCAGCAGGTGATCCAACAGCGGCCTCGGGTTTCCGTTTGCCGTGTTGCAGCTGCGGTCCAAATGACGCCAACGTCCACGTATCGTCTCATGCGCCAGAGTTTACACCTCTATCCATACAAAATTCAACCGCGGCAACCCCTCAGCGCCGCTACCATTGCTGCACGAGAGACATTCGCTAACGATATAGTGCACAGGATTGATGACGGTGATATGCATGTGGGCAGCATTTGGTTTACTGACGAAGCTTATTTTTACATGGACGGCTTCGTCAATAAACAGAACTGGCGCATATGGGGAACCGAAAAGCCCCATGTTGCAGTCCCATCGTTCCTGCATCCTCAAAAAGTACTGGTCTGGGCCGCCATGTCTTTCAAAGGAATCATTGGCCCATTTTTCAGATCCGAAACGATTACTGCATCACGCTATCTGGACATTCTTCGTGAATTTGTGGCGGTACAAACTGCCTTAGACGACACTGCGAACACCTCGTGGTTTATGCAAGATGGTGCCCGGCCACATCGCACGGCCGACGTCTTTATTTTCCTGAATGAATATGTCGATGATCGTGTGATTGCTTTGGGCTATCCGAAATATACAGGAGGCGGCGTGGATTGGCCTCCGTATTCGCCAGACATGAACCCCTGTGACTTCTTTCTGTGGGGACACTTGAAAGACCAGGTGTACCGCCAGAATCCAGAAACAATTGAACAGCTGAAGCAGTACATCTCATCTGCATGTGAAGCCATTCCGCCAGACACGTTGTCAAATGTTTCGGGTAATTTCATTCAGAGACTACGCCATATTATTGCTACGCATGGTGGATATGTGGAAAATATCGTACTATAGAGTGTCCCAGACCGCAGAGCCATCTGTTGTTGAAAATTGTAACTACTGTAATTTCGAAAGTTTGTCTGCCTGAAAATGTACTGTTGTCCCAAGCATATTGCAACAAACGGTGTATTTCTATCGCTGCTCGTTTAGTTTTTATTGCCGTTTCAGATATACCGGTCATTTTTGAAACACCCTGAATCAAATCGTACAGGGATCGCGCGCCGCACCAAAGATGGCAATGCGAATCCATACCATAGATATCGCCGAGGGCTAGCTGATGCGATGTATGGGAGGCGCTCCTAGAGACCACGCCTCCTGCATTGGCTCTGCAGCGCCTCATGCTGAGGTCAGTATAGCGTCGGGCGTGCTAGAGCTCGCCCAGTTCGTGATCTCATGTGAAGGAGGCAGCATCTCCGTATAGGTTTCTGATCGACTTGTCCATTTAGATGTGGAACATGGTACTGCAAGATAAGTTTGGTAATCTGTGCATCAAGTCAATTCTTAACAGTCAACAACGGTTGCTACTTATCAAGCAATCCGGTGGCAAAGATCCGTGTCAAATTTAAATAAATGATTTATTCATTTTTGTAATAAAGTGAACTAATATGTCATGTGTTCTAGTTTAATGTGCCACGTCAGCGAGCGTTTAAAGAACCAATAGCTGTGACTGAACGATTGTAATTTCTTGTTATCACAACATAGATTGTGTTACGATAAACGTTATGAGAAATCAAAAGAAGTAAGCAGTAGACATAAAAACAAATTACGGAAAAACTATGAAAAGAATATAACTAAGCAGCAAAAGGAGCCACCTTTATGATCCCCCATAACAAGTGTTACTATGAAACGTTAATTAAGCTGAATAACTTTTGCTTCTTCTGGATAAGAGCTTTGTGATCATCCCGGTTGTACGAGGATCGATCAATAAGTAATTCCCCAATGTTTTTTTTAAAAAAAAACCATTAATATACATAGACATACGTCATTATTGGTGTTTCACATTTGATGTATTCTATGTGCGCCGGTGAAGTTTCGAACCGTTCTGACAGGTGGCAGAGCTGTAGTACAGCGTCAAAATGGAGCCTACATACGACTCACGTTACAGTCAGAGTGTTGTTATTGAATTCTTGTGAGCAGAAAAAGAAATCGCGGTGAACATCCATAAACATTTGTATGCAATGTATGGCGATACTGCAGTTGATAGGAGAACACTTGGGCGATGGGTACAGAAAGTTAAAGCCTCTGAAAATGCAGAAACAGATCTCCGTAATCAACCAATCTGCCATGCTTAGGACTTCCTGTCACAGCCACTGCTCCAGACATGCTGAATCGTGCGCAAGCCATTATTCATGCCGACTGGCGCATCACAGCTCGACAATTGGCTCTACATTTGTAGGTCACATCGAGATTTTCGAATATTCAAAGAGGTGCTCACGATGGGTTCCACGAATACTCACAGCGAACCACAAGATTCAAAGAAAGGCTTTTTCATCTGTATTGTTGGTGCGTTTTGAGACCTACGGAGAGACATTTCTGTCACGCATGTTACTGGGGACGAAAGCCGGGTGCATCACTTCGCGTCGGAAACAAAAAGGCAGTCCATGGAGTGGAATCATTCACAATAAAAAAAAGAAGAAATTCAGGACAACTATGTTGAAACGTCATGGTGATGGTCTTCTCGGATTTTGATGGAGTTATTCTTGCGCGTGTGAAGCCGAGAGGGTCGACCATCAGTTCAGAGGCATACGTGAAGACTCTGAATAAACTCAAGAACCGTTCCCAATGTGTTTTATCGTACAAGAAACCGGCAAAACTCTTTCCCCATCACGATAATGCATCCCCACACACACAAGTCTGACAACCTGGGAACACATCGCCAAATTGGGTTGGACGTCATGGCGTCATCCACCCTACAGTCCAGACCTGGCACTCTCTGAGTTCCGTCTCTTAGGGCCACTGAAGGATTCGCTACGGGGAACACACTTTGAAGATGACGAGAGTGTCAGTCATGGAGGGGAATCATGACTACGCCTACAGAACAAGAGCTTGTACCAGTAGGTAATACATGCTCTTCCACAACGTTGGCGTACGGCCATAGAATGTGATGGAGTCTAAGTAGAAAAATTATACATGGACAAGACATATTGATGTACATTGTCACCAAATTCTGACTTTCTGACTCTTCACAGTAAATATGTTCTGAGAAAAAAAAGTGTGGGGCATTACTCCTTAAACTACCCTCTTACTTTGAGCGCTAATTGAGCAATTGTTTCTAAATGTTTATTTCAAGCTTGGTTTACGAATATTCACAATTTTCTGTTTTGTTTATACAGCAGCTGACGAAAAAAAGTGAAGCACAAAGAAGGCATAGTCTGATATCGATGTAACTTCGCAAATGTAAGCACCATGTGGACATGTAGATGATTAGAGTTAAAATGCTCTGTGACGCGCAAATGGCCACCAGACTACGAGGACCGTTGCTAGGTGTTTTGTCACCCTAGGCGAGAACTGAAAAATATCGCACCCTCTTTTTTACCACTATCGGTTTCCCCGACACACCCCACCCACTCCGCCACCACCGACAACATCCGACGACACAACAATGCAGACCTCCAACTACACTTTTAAACTAAGGTAAACAGGCGCTTCATTTTCTGTAGATAGTCCCCAATTTAAATGCTTTGTCATCAATTCCTTTAAAAGTGACTGAGGACAACAAAGGTCCTTAATTTCTTATTTCTATCCTGAATTTTTGAAATTTCCCAGAATAACTGAAATAGGAAGAATATGCCGAATATATTAACTAGAACTCAACTGAGTATTCCAGTGCTGCCAAATTTGGCATCCATTACTTATTTTATGTATTTGAAAGAAAATGGACTTACAAGGGTTTGGAAGTATTTTCGGGTACGAATGAATTTTTGCTTCAATTTAGAAATCATGCTATACTGACGGGAGATAGACTAGGTCGTTTCTACGACGTTGTCGTAACTGATGAATTTTATTGGCGTTTGACTACGGCGGCCGGAGTGGCCGAGCGGTTCTAGGCGCTACAGTCTGGAACCGCGCGACCGCTACGGCCTTAGGTTCGAATACTTCCTCGGGCATGGATGTGTGTGCTGTCCTTAAGTTAGTTAGGTTCAAGTAGTTCTAAGTTCTAGGGGACTGATAACCTCAGAAGTTAAGTCCCATAGTGCTCAGAGCCATTTGAGCCATTTTGACGTTTGACTAATCAATCAATAACTTCGTGAAATTTTTGGATGAGACGGAAAATTTATTTATAATTTTATCATGAGAAACAACATCAGAGATATTGAAAATATATGTTCATCGTGTAAGATTATGAATGCGTCTAAGAGTTCTTGCGCTACCAGTGCACGATGCCTAATCTCTATACGCTTTGAAGCGTGAAATGTCCCTTTCCTACGTTACTTGCAACCGTCAGCAAAGTGCAGCATCCAACATAGAGATTGCAGAATTGAGTAATGTGTAAATTATACTGAGACAACAGTTTTCAGGCACGAGGCACACAATTTCTACCATTTTGCTCCGTCGATATCAAGTCATGATACTCTCTTCCTGGTTATCATTTGCGTATACGTCAAATTTTAGGAATAAGGCAGCTAATTAGTTTCAGAAAAGACAGTATGGTCCTTTTCGCGTTCCACGAGTCTCAGAGACTGACCTACAGACAGACAGAAACTCATTTTAATGTATAGGTATGATCAACTAAAGTATGATGACGGTTGGAAAAAATTCTGCAGAGATAAAAACAAAAAGAGAGACTGAAGGAGGTACGGTATCAAATCCGAACACGATCACAAGCCAGCGCACGTGCTCTGCTCCAGCGCTCTACAGGGATGAATCGAAGTCATGTTTGTTCCCGTTTCACACTTAGTAGCGGCTGTTTTAGTCTGGAGACAATGTGTTTACTTTCATCAAGTAAAGTCTCATAATTATTCCGTAATCCTTTGAAAACAATTCGGTGTTTCAATTTTACCTCTTTTTCAATTTTTCTACCTATTTGCTCAATTTTTTCACTGTTTCATTTCAAATTAAATTGTTCCATTCCTTGCCGCTCCATGCCTATTAGAGCCCCCAATACACAACTACCGCCTACGCGAACGCCTAGTCTTTTATTCATTCTTCCATTATGAACCACAATGTGGCAGTCGCTCCTTCGGTACCTCCTACTAACTACTCTATAACTCACATTCAACAGTTCGGCAGAGGATTCACAGAACCACTTTCAGACTATTTATCGGCCGTTCCACTCTCGAATAGCACATGGGAAAGATAAGGACGAAGATTCTTCCTTGGAAGCTCTGATTTCTCATTGGGTTAGACATTTCTCTCTATGTAGGTGGGTGTCAATTAAATACTTTCGCATTCGGAGGAGAAAGCTGGTGATTGAAAATCTGTGAAAAGATCTCGCCGCAAAGAAAAATGCCTTTGTATTAATGATTGACTCCGCATCTCACGTATCGTACCAGTGACACCCTCTCCCCTATTTCGGTGAAAATATGAAACAAGCTACTCTTGTTTTCACTTTTTCTATGTCCTCCGTCAATACCGTCTGATAAGGATCCCATACTGCGCAGTAGCACTGTTGAGGGGGACTGACAAACATAGCGTAGGCAGTTCCTTCAGTCGATCTGTGCTATCTTGTGTTCTGCCGATAAAACACAGTCGTCTGTTCACCTATAACACAAATTTTCTCTGTGATGTTTCCCATTTACATTCTTTGCTGTAATCCCCAGGTATTTAGTTGAATCGACAACCTTTGAAACAGAAACGAACTAATATGGCTGCTCAGATTGTCTCCTAAGTCGTTTATGCAAATTTCTTCGGGAACGCCAAATACCACTTCCGTTTCACTCCATCATATCTTCCCGTCAGTTACTAAGAACTGTCATTTCTAACAGCAAATCAAGATTCCAGTCACACTACTGAAACGATACGGGATGCAGTTTGATTAGAAGCGCCAAAGAAACTGGTATACGCATGATTATTCAAATACAGATATATATTAACCGACACAATATGTAAACACTGCCGCTACAATGGCAGGTTATCAAGATTTTCAACGTGGTGCTACAGTCGGCGCAAGAGCTATGTGACACAGCATCTCCGAGATAGCAATGAAGTGGGGATTTTCCCTTACGACAATTTCACGAGTGTGCCCCGAATATCAGGAATCCGGTAAAACATCATATCTCAGACATCGCTGTGGCTGGAAAAAAATCCTGCAAGAACGGAATCAACGACGACTGAAGAGAACTTTGAACGTGGCAGAAATGAAACCCTTCCGCAAATTGCTGTAGATTTCAATGCAGCGTCACCTGCAATTGTCGATGTGCAAAAAATTCAACGAAACATCATCGATATGGGCTTTCGGAGCCGAAGGCCCACTCGTATACCCTTGTTGACTGCACGACACAAAGCTTTACGCCTCGCCTGGGCCCGTGAACACTGCTTGGATTGTTCATGACGGGAAACACGGTGCCTGGTCGGACGAGTCTTGTTTCAAATTGTACCGAGCGGATGGACGTGTACATGTATGGAGACAACCTCATGAATCCATGGACGCTGCATGTCAGTGGGGACTGTTCGAGCTGGTCACGCCCTCGTACTCTTACGGATTTATGGACATCCCTGCAGAATTCATGGTGTCAGTTACCTCCAGCACTACTTCAGACATTAGTCGAATCCATGCCATGTGCTGTAGCACTTCCGCTTGCTCGCGGGGGGCCTGCACGATATTAGGTAGGTATACCAGTTTCTTTGGCTCTTCAGTATATATGCAGTGGATCATTTTGAGATACTCTGTCAATCGCCCTCATTACTACTCGTGAATGAAGGGCCAGCTGTGATTAACAAGAACAATATTTTCTGAATTCTTGCTGTGTGTCAATGGAGCGATTTCCGTATTGGAATGTTGCATGCGCGTAGCTCCGGCTACATTTCCGTGTTCAGAGAATGTTAATTCACGTCACGCGGCCATAACCACGTCGGAAACTATTTTACGTGAAGCACATGAATACGAATGGACGCTCCGCCAATGCATTACCCTTTTGTAAATTGCGTACGCGATGCTACCGTCATCTACGCATATGCATATGGTATTCCATGACTTTAGTCACCTCAATGTATGATGATTAATCATCCCTTCACACAGTTTTGAGACCACCTAAATAGAGTGTTACAACTCCGACACATTCCTGTTGCTCCGATGGTATTTTATCCACTACTGCTGACTATTATGAGCACCGTCCAGCTGACGCTCTGGCAACTGCTAGGGAAAGAATCACTTCACGGTTTTACGCATTACTTCCACACCATCTTCTTCTCCCTCACGTGTCGTAATTTGGAAAGGTTACTGTCCACTGAACCGAACGTCGATTTACTCCTACTGCTAATCGGTCGACACCGCTATCCTCCTGTTCCCGATTCTTTTTAAATTAAGCGTGTTTTAAAATTCTCGTCTTTTTGAAACTCAGTGATTTTTGGGTCCGCAGTAATATGTGCGCGGTTGAGGAGCCTGTCGTCCAAGCTCTAAACACATTTCCTACTTTGCTACGTTTGAAGCGATGGATTTGGTGACGCGTCGATCGCGCTATTACACTGCTGGCCACCGTAAATGCAACACCAAGAAAGACAAGAGGTAGCACAACAAGATTTATTTTGTAGATAACATGTTGACCAAGTATCAAATTATTACGTTTACAGACGTCTGTGACATGTGGTTCCTGCAAGAATCAGTAGCCAGAGTAGCCGCCATTGTTGGAGATCACCGCTGCCACACGTCTCGGCATTGAGTCAAAGAGACGTTGGATGTGTTCCTGGGGTACAGCAGCCCAAGCAGCTTCCACACGTTGCCAAAGATCATCTGGTGTGGCAGCTGGGGATGTAATCTCGGTCACTCGTTGAGCAACCATGGACCACATGTTTTATATCGGCGAAAGATCCGAAGAGCGAGACGGCCAGGGAAGCAATTCAATCTGGTTATTGACGAAGAACCTCTGGACAATGCGTGCCACGTGTGGTCGCGCATTATCCTGTTGAAATATGGCTGTGGCCGAGCCCTGAAGGTAAGGAAGGACAACTGCCTCCAGCGCCGGCTATTTAAAGTACCGGCAATGCGTACTAGAGGCGTGCGAGAGTAATATCCAATACCGCCCCATACCATAATACCCGGTGCAAGACCAGTGTGGCGGTGCATAATGCAGCTGTCCAGCATCCTCTCTCCACGGCGTCTCCACACTCGAATCCGACCATCGTGGTGCTGCAGACAGAAGCGTGCCTCGTCAGTAAAGACAACGTCATTCCATTCTGCCGTCCACATCCGTCTGTCATCACACCATTGGCAACGGAGACATCTGTGGTTCTGCGTCAATGGTAGACGAAGGAATGGACGTCTTGCGGACAGACCACTCTGCTGTAAACGGCGTCGAATGGTACGCGCAGACACTGGATGATGCGTTACAGACACAATGTGCTGTGCTATGGTTCGGGATGTCACTGAGCGATCCGTCACTGCCATGCGCACAATTTGCCTATCAGCACGTGTAGTGGTGCACCGAGGTGAATGCGATCGACCACGTCGGTCCGTCGTACCCTCCTGCATCCAACGGTCACATATCCGCATTACAGTTGTTTGGTTTCGTCCAAAACGACTAGCGATTTCTCTGTATAATAATCCACAATCTCGGTAAGCCACTATCCTTCCTCTGTCCAACTCGGATACTTGATCAAAAGATGTTCGCTGTTGTCTACGAGGCATAACTGATCGTCGTGTGAAACAACCACAAGGTAAACACACGTGCCGAACGTACACTCGTCGAAATCGCCAAGCCTTAAATGGCGCTATGAGGTGGCGCCACAGGCGCGCGTGATGTGCGTCTGCGCTGAAATTCTAATCAGTTGCACATCTCATCGCTGCAAACCCATGGTGTAAATTTCGCTTGATTCGGATGCTTCCTTCAGGGTGTTGCATTTACGGTGGCCAGCAGTGTACATGGACATATGCGTTTTTGGTAAAACGAAACTTGCAGTGTAATATCTTGTCACGAAGTCTGAGTATAGTTTTCCTTTTGTGTATTATAAATTATTCTGTTGCCTTATGCATCATATTGTCACCGTCCTCCGTCATGAAACTTCTTCTGCTGCCCAACAATGACTCTGCACCTGAATATAATGAAAGCAGGTAACTCGGGGGTTTTACTTTGAACAAACGGCAGGTTTGAGTTTAATCTTAATTGAACTCCTAGTGATATACCTTCCTCTGTTATGCTTCCTCTGTGGTCACAGTTCTGTACCGCGCTTACGAAGAATTAGCAATTTATATCCTTTTTTCTCTTGATGTCTGTAAAGGCTACAGTACAATCGTTTTCGAACCGACGGGCGCATCTTGAGAATGCTGTTCATGTAAAGGCGAACAGCCGTCTGTAGATGAACCTGCCGTTTTGAAATCGAGAATGGCGCTATTTCTATAAATAAAAGCATTGTTTACACTCGATGGTTGTTGTACACTTCTTTCCAAGAATCAACATGTATTTTGCAGACAAGCGAGTTCAAAAATGTCTGTTTTCGGAAAAACAGCATGTTGAGCCCTGTCTTGTTTTCAACTGTGGGGAGTCTAGGAAACCTGCCTTCTTGGATCGCTAGACAACATTCAAACAGATAGCATTAATGATTTTTTATTGCAATAAGGTAAATGAAAGTACTTCGTGTTAAACAGATGTGTCGCAAGCAAAGGGCGACAAAGAAAATTAGAAATCTTTTTAGTATAACATTTCCAAGTTTGAGGCACATGGAATCAACGGCCTTGCCGCAGTGCGTACACCGGTTCCCGTGAGATCACCGAAATTGATCGTTTTCGGGTTTGGTCGGCACTTGGATGGGTGACCATCCGGGCCACCATGTGCTGTTGCCATTTTTCGAGGTGCACTCAGCCTCGGTGATGCCATTTGAGGAGCTACTCGAACGAATAGTAGCGTCTTCAGTCAAGAATATCATCATAACGACCGGGAGAGCTGACCTCACGCCCCTCCTATCCGCATCCTCCACTGAGGATGACACGGCGGTCGGATATTCCCGGTAAGCCACTAGTGGCCTGATGACGGATTGAACCACATGGAATGTACAACCAAAGTAACGAGTGTGGACGCCTCTGTGCTAGTTGCTGGTCTTGCTGCTGTAGAATTGGGCCGCAGCCAGCCGGGCGAGGCTCTTATGTTCTCTTCGCCAAGAGGCCGTGCTGTCTCGTTGTCGTCCTTGAGAGGGGTCGGTCAGCGTCCTATTGGCTGTCGTCTTCTCCACAGACCCCTCTGCTCCCTTGTTCCGGACTGGAGTGTCGGCGCTTGACTATTACGCTGTAGCACAGCAGGTACAAATATTTTGTTCCAAATATCATTAATACTGGGGCACTATGTTTTATTTGTCATAATACAAATACAGAAACACAACATTAGGTTCTTAACTAGAAGAACTTCAGTAAAAATAAAAAAAAGTTCTCGCATTTTTAAATTTCCGTGTTGCAGAAGGAAGAAAAGCTTGCTACAAAGACCGTAGATCAAATCTTATCGAAGGTTTGAAAGTCATTCTCCGTGGTTTGGCACCTTGACTAGTCTAGGGACATGCAACAGAGTACCGAGAACACAACAGTGCTGGAAACGCGTTCTGTGAAAAGAACAGCGCATATGAAGTTTTCGATTTCCAGTAGTGCAATGTGAGTACCCGGGCCCGTTACAAAAGAAGAAAGGGCCCAAGGTGGAACCTTGTGGTACACCGCCGTCGTGACGAGAGTTAGAGCAGTGGGCGGACGTTACAGTCGGTACAGCAGGTACAGAGAGCTCCGACGACCGGCGCTGACCCCGGGAGCGTCACGCGGCGCCGCCGAGTTGGGCCGACGCCCGGCGTCGCCCGGCGCCGCGACGCCCCGCGCCCGCTCCCGCTCTTGGATATTGAAATGCGGCGCCGCGCGGCCCTGGCGTCGGTGCCTGGACGCCGGCGCCCGCAATTTCCTGCGCCGCTAAACTCCATCACCTGCCGCCGCCGCCGCCGCCGCCCCACAATCTCGAAAGTTTCCCGTTTCTCCCTTTTTCCCCACTTTCCCCTGAGAAACCGCTCAGTGTGCCACGCGATCAGAAATTCTGCGGTGCGGAAAGGGGACCGGAGTCCGCGGGTAACTCGGTCAGGCGGCCTCCACGGCGCTTTCTTGCTCGGGGACTGCCTTACGGCAGAGAAGGCTGCAGCAGCTTTCGCGGAATACTCTGAAAACTGCCTCTTGTAGTCTACTCCACAAGATAAATCTAACATCCTTTTACGAACAATTGGTTGCGTGTGTTCGTGAAACCACTGAATATTTTGACATGAATAGATAATAGACGGTCCAGAGACATTAATGAGACCACCGCCTGCATTCGACAAGAACGTGCGCTAACCACTGACAGATAGGAGCTGGCGGCACAAGCAGTGGAGAGTATATAAAGCGCGGAAAATGGTGCGGTCGTTGTCATCATGCGGAGGGATTTATCTGACATCCGAATGGGCATGATCACTGTCTTTCGAGCAAACGATGGAAGCATTCCGAAACAGATAAGTTTGTAAACTGCTCGCATGGCGCCGTTTTTAAAGTATAAAGTGGATGGCATCACTCACAGGAGCCTGAAAATCGAACTCGAGCGCTGCACCGAGCGGCCGAAGAAAAAGTTTGAAAGATGCCGGAAGCAGATTGACAAGGTGATTCCCGACATGACACACACAGTGGTTAACCTCACTGAACGACAACTGACCGAAGAGGACGTGTCTGTTCTTCAAAATGGAGGGACTTTCGCTGTCATCCGAGAACTATACCTGTGAAGGACATGATTGCCAACACCGAAGCGGCCATTCGGACCCTTCCTTGTGAAAGGGCAGAGGAAATACATACTGAAACAGCCAGGATACTGCGCCGAGCAAAACCGAAAGCTTGCAACCTGAATAAAGGAGAGGTACAAGTCATTAAAAATCTCAACACCGACAAAAGTATATTGGTACTGCCTGCCGGTAAGGGGAATGCGACCGTCGTAATGAAGACCGAAGATTATGAGCAAAAGATCCGAGACCTATTAGATCCGACGACGTACCGTAAACTAAGCGCAGATCCGACGCAGCGTATCACCCGGAATACGAATGGATTAACCAAGGCTTCTTCTCTACCGGCGGACATGCAGAGAAACCTACGCAACACAGAAGCCCTACCACCTACGCTGTATAGATTACCCAAGATCCATAAGAACAGCGTTCCACAAAGACCGATTGTTAGCGGTCCGGGCTCACCGACGTATAAACTGGCAAAAAATCTGGCCTCTCTGCTCTAGCCACACTTGGAGAAGAACGGCACATGCATAAAGGACTCAGGACATTTCATTGTGAAGCTGAAGTAACTGAAACTTGCACGAAACGACATCCTGGTCAGCTTCGACGTTGTTTCTTTGGTTACGAAAGTGCCACTCAGTGACGCTCTGGAGCACATCGGCTCCATTTTGTCGCAAGACATCACAAAGCTCTTCCGTGCGTGTCTCACCACGAGTTATTTCACGTGGAATGGCGACTTCTACGAACAGCCTTTAAGGCGTCTCCATGGGTAGTCCTCTTAGTACAATGGTGGCCAACTTCTTCATGGAACAATTCGAAGCACAGGCACTGGAATTGGTGACTTGCAAACCTAAGGTGTGGTACAGGTACGACGATGATACTTTCGTTGTGTGGAGCCATAGTGAAGGACAGCTCGGTGACTTCCTAAGACACTTGAACAGCCTCCATGCCAACACGAAATTTACCATGGAAGTAGAAAAGGACAAAAACTGGCATCTCTAAATGTGCTGCTCACAAGGGATTGTGAAAACCTGTGACACAGCGTGTATCGAAAACCGACACACACGGACTGATACCTGCACAAACTATCAAACCACCACCCGAGCCAGAAAAGAGCCACGATTAATACGCTCGTAACGCGAGCAGGACGAATATGTAAGCCGCATCACCTCAGACGCGAAATGCAACACCTGGAAAGTGTTCTGAGGAGCAATGCGTACTCCACAAATTACATTAGAAGTGTAACAGAGCCGCCCGCGGGAGTTGCCGAGCGGTTCTAGGCGCTACAGTCTGGAACCGCGCGACCGCTACGGGCGCAGGTTCGAATTCTGCCTCGGGCATGGATGTGTGTGATGTACTTAGGTTAGTTATGTTTAAGTAGTTCTAAGTTCTAGGGGACTGATGACCTCAGCAGTTAAGTCCCATAGTGCTCAGAGCCATTTTTTTTTTTTTTTTTGTAACAGAGCCAAACACTCGGCGAAGTAAGGAATCAGAAAAAGAAATGTGGGTTACGGCCTTTCTGCCGTACATTCCCACAGTGACGGACAGAGTCGGCCGTATATTGCGCAAACACGGCGTAAAGACGATTTTCAAACCGACAAGGAAGATCAAAGAGTGTCTTAGTTCGGCAAAGGAGAAAAGGGAAGCACTTGCAATGTCGGGAATATACCGTATACCATGCACATGCGGAAAAGTTTATGTCGGAATGACTGGACGATCAGTCAACACCAGGATCAAAGAACATAAGCGACAATGCAGGTTGGTGCAGGTGTAGAAATCGGCAGAGCACGCACTATGTGAGACCGGCCACGTAATAAAATTAGCCGACACGGAAGTTCTGGCTGTAGAGAAGCACTATCAGACGAGCTTGTTCAAAGAAGCTGTAAAAATACATTAAACAAGCTAAAAGTTTCAACAAGAAAAAGGAAAGCCTTAAGGTAAACGGATCCTGGCTTCCGTACTGCAGCGAACGACCGTTGCAGTTAGCAAGAGGAGAACCGCACCGGAAATGACCGCGGAGAAGCCCTCGGACGATGGCGCGCCAGGTACATATAATCTGCGGCCGCGAGCTCGGCTCCAGTTCACCACCTGCAATGGAGGGTGAAGCTTTGACAATGCCAGCCACTCGTGCTGGCGAAACGTCAGTAAAATCAGTAGACGAACGTCGGCCGAAGAAACCGAGACAGAAGCCAATAGGCAATTTGTCGACACGTGGCCACGAAAGCCTTAACAATTTTGTATACCGTGGATGGCAAAGTGGTGCTACCCGAAAACGGGCGGCGGGGCAGTTGTACGCCACTGGCCTTTCATGACAGACGTGAGCTGAGATATGTAGGGGCGAAAAGACGTGTAACTGCTGAGCAACTAACCGCCCATGTGAACAAAGGGACTACCAACAGTGTCTCCTCAACGACCGTTCGTCGAACTTTGCTCCGTATGGCGCTTTGCGGGAGGTGCCTGGTTCGTGCTGGCCGCTGTTTATCGATGAAGAGGTTTGGATTTTGCACGCCAGTATCGCCACTGGACGACAAGTGAATGGCGACATGTGGCCTGTTCGTGTGAGTCACGTTTTATGCTCCGTCGGACAGATTACAGTTGCGGGTGCGGAATGAAACGTCTGAAAGAAAACACCCTGCAACGATCGCCGGAAGTCTGTAGGACGCAGGAGGCAGCGTTATCGTCTGGGGTGTGTTTGCGTAGCATTCCCCGCGTGATTTCGTCATTCTGGAAGACACAGTGGATCAACACAAGTATGCATCTATCCTTCGGGACCACGTCCACACTCACGTGCAGTTCTTTCTCGACAGGAGAATGACGAGAATCTCGAAGAACTTTGCTTGTTACCGGCATCGGTAGAGGTAAGATACCGGTCCCAGGAGTTCCAATATATTGGAAAATACGTTAATTTTATATTCGAAGTCGGGTAGCAGATCATAAAAGGAATCTTTTTGTGAGACGTAATTGCAGATAAAGAATTTTCTTATCTATCTTTTACTTGTACTGTGGAACCTTGCTTTCTGCTAAATTTCATGATTCTAGGTCAACGAGATGTATGTGATAAGTTTTAATTAGTGAGTGTGCGAGTATCAAAATATGTACCACATATTCCGTATCTTTTGATTGTTTTAACTTAAAAGTTTAACCTTTTTGCACATTTGAGGGACCACGGCTTTAGTATGTGATATATATTTTCACTCGATATACATACCCATTTCAGAGAAAGAGAGGTCTTAACGGACAGGCGCACAAAAAGACAGTCGGACAACAAATGAAAAAAGATTTACATTTCATGCGATATAATTACAGATTAACACATATCGGATTTTTTCCTTTTATTTTATTGTAAAATCTTGTCTGTTTCCAAATTTCATGATTCTAGTTCAAAGGTGTACCCTATAGGTTTTAATGAGTTAGTTTGCGAATATCAAAATGTGTCACACAAACGGCCGTATCTCTTGCGTGATCTGAGGTTTTCCCGGCACACAGAAATCTTGAAAATTTCTCGGGTATTCAGCCGGGTAGCGTCGTCCAAAAGGCGCGATATTTCGGCAAGCCGACTTCTTGCCATCTTCAGGCGTTCTTGGTGTCTCAAGAACGCCTGAATATGGCAAGAAGTCGGCTTCCCCGAAATATCGCGCCTTTTGGACGATGCTACCCGGCTGAATACCCGAGAAAATTTCAAGGCTGCATCTCTTAATTTCACTAATTTACAAGCTTCAACTTTCTAAGCCGCTAAGGGACAATAATACACCTTGGGTATGTGGCATAAATTTCAAATTGATACACTATGTGATCAAAAGTAGCCGGATACCACCAAAAACATACGTTTTTCATATTAGGTGCATTGTGCTGCCACCTACTGTCAGGTACTCCTTATCGGCGACCACAGTAGTCATTAGACATCGTGAGAGAGCAGAACAGGTCGCTCTGCGGAACTCACTGACTTCGAACGTGGTCAGGTGGTTGGGTGCCACTTGAGTCATACGTCTGTACGCGAGATTTCCACTGTCCTAAATATCCCTAGATCCACTGTTTCCGATGTGATAGTGAAATGGGAACGTGAAGGGACACGTACAGCAAAAAAGCGTACAGAGCGACCTCGACTGTTGACTGACAGAGACCGCTGACAGTTGAAGAGGATCATAACGTGTAATAGGCAGACATCTGTGCAGACCATCACACAGGAATTGAGCGCATCTAAAGTTTCAATTGATCTGCAAATCTGAATAAATTCTTTTGAACAGTCCTTTTATTCTGTAGTGATTCTAACATCTATCTTCTACTATACAGACATATATGAAACTCAGAACTGACTAAAACAAATGAAATATACAAAAATTATTACATTACCATTCACCATTAACAACACATAGTGATAGAACATTACATATTAAATTTTGCAGTAAGTCTTCAACACTTTACTGAAACTGCAAAATCATTCATCACACTCACTACTAATGTCTTTTTCATCCAAAACTGTTGGCTTTAGTGACAGGAAAAATCCATGGTGGACAGGAGGTATATAATTTAGGAGCGACAGGACGTCAGCAACTTTCTTCTTTTCAATAAGCCTTGGTCCATTGTATTTAAGTCGAAGCGTAGGAACTGGTCCTTACCTTCCACGTTTCCTGCCAAATGTCATGACAAAATGTCTCGCTGATGAATAAAGATGATGGATATCCGGAGGTCACCTTCCACCTACATACTTTCCTTAGGTTGACATCTCGACCACCAACCGTCTTCTTTCTGAAGACAAACGCTTCTTTAGAGTGTCGTATTTGATAGAAATCCTCTCTTTTCATATTGTATACAACCAATGGATTCTTCTTGGCCGACTTCTTGATGATCTTACACCACTGATCTGGACTGTACACATGTTGTACTTGTCGGCGAACGTAATTTTCAATTGTACTTCAGGAACATAATGGTATGTACATGCACTTACCATTATGTTCGTGAAACGTACTAAAGACAGTATATTTACAAAATAATATACCTCTGAGTCATCTGAATCGTTAGGAATGTATTCTGGATCCCTCTAGAAGATATTAGTATCATTGTAAGTATATTCCTCGTCTTCTGCCATGTTCACTGTTGCCATAATCTCGGAGAAGTTTTTACTTGCCGCCTTTCTCTCAGTCACTTACCATTACGTTTCCGCAACAGACGGACAGTGGCGCTTACCATTAAGCTCCGCCCTGATATCTATTGAGTGAATTTGGAACTACTAGTAAGTTTACTGCATTGTGCATCCCACAGGTGGTGTCATTAGCCATCTACCGCAAAATACACGGCGATGGCGCTTACCATTGTGTTCCCCCGAGCAGCTCAATTCCAAACTGCATCAGGATCCACTGCAGGTACTATGACAGTTACGCGGGACGTGAGAAAACTTGGATTTCATGGTCGACCTGCTGCTCATAAGCCACACATCACGCTGTTAAATGCCAAACGCCGCCTTGCTTCGTGTAAGGAGAGTAAACATCGGACGATTGAGCAGCCGAAAAATTTTGTGTGGAGTGACGAATCACGGTACACGATGTGGCGATGCAATGACAGGGTATGGGTATGGCGAATGCCCGGTGAACGTCATCTGCCAGCGTGTGTAGTGCCAACAGTAAAATGTGGAGGCGGTGGTGGTGTGGTGGTGTTTTTCATGGAGGGGGCTAGCACCCCTTGTTGCTTTGCGTGGAACTATCGCAGCACAAACCCACATTGATGTTTTAGGCACCTTCTTGCTTCCCACTTTGTACAGCAATTCGGGGATGGTGATTGCATCTTTCGACACGATCGACCACCTGTTCATAATGAACTGCCTGTGGCTGAGTGGTTACATGACAATATCATCCCTGTAATGAACTGGCCTGCACAGGCTCCTGAGCTGAATCCCATAGAGCACCTTTGGGATGTTTTGGAACGCTGACGTCGTGCCAGACTTCACCGAGCGACATCGATAGCTCTCCTCAGTGCAGCACTCCGTGAAGAATGGGCTGCCATTCCCCAAGAAAGCTTCCAGCACCTGACTGAACGTACGCCTGCGAGGGTGCAAGCTGTCATCCAGGCTAATGGTGGACCAACACCATATTGAATTCCAGCATTACCGATGGAGGGCGCCACGAACTTGTAAGTCATTTTCAGCCAAGTGTCCGGATACTTTTGGTCACATCCTGAGAAAAGGGTTATTAATAGTCGGACGGACAGACAGACACACAAGAAAGTGATCCTGTTAGGTCATAACATGTAGTCTTTCACGGCAGGCGTATTCATTAATTAATCTTCCGGGAGGAGAGGCCGTGGTCGATCTGTAAAACTTTTTCTTCCTGACGTTTCATTGCCAACTGCGGGCAATACCTCCCGAGGTGAGTCAACGACTGGCCAATCGTTGACTCACCTCGTAAGATGTTGCTCGCTGTTGGCAATGAAACGTCAGGAACAAGAAGTTTTAAAGATCGACCACGGCCTCTCCGCCCGGAAGTTTCATCATACGATACTGTAAGGGTTCCATCTTTACTAGTTGAGGTACAGAACAAAAATAAAAGAGTTTCAACCAAAATCTTCCATAGATAATTGACTTGTGATCTGATTTAAGTCACATGTGCCAGTACAAAAAAAATAAAATTAGCTTGTTGTAGGTGCCGTTTCCAATCACTCGCTATGAACGCTTATTCGCGCTGTCTATAGATAAAAGCATTGGTAACTTGATGGTCACTGTTGCATACTTGTAGACTAACTAATAGCATCACTTTCCATAAATGTCACGTTCAGCGTGATGTACGTTATCTGTTTTAGAGACGCGCACTGTAACGAGAGTCACGCAAATGACTTTATCGCAGAAGGTAAGCGGCAAACAGCAGCTCTTCGCTGTGACAGACAGGAGGTGAGGAGAGAGAATGGCGCCATGCGGTGTTGTCGACAGCCGGGAAGCAGCTGAGTACCTCATTTCGGAACACAGATTTGTGTATAAGTGATTTACGATGGTCACTCCAAAAGAAATGCACACTATTTTTGTAAAAATACAGTTTTCATTCTGCACGTGTGAATGTCTTACAGTGTGTAGATACATCCTTCCCTCTTGTTTTCAAACTTATTTCAACCGGTTCCCGTAAGTGGCGCCGTCACAGCATATCTTCAAGATGGCTGCTACACCTGGCATTCGTCAGAAGCAACGTGCTATCATAGAATTCCTGTGCTGTGAAACCTAGGCAGTGGGAAACATCCAAAAGAGGTTGAAAAAGGTGTATGGAGATGCTGCTGTCGATCGCAGTACAGATAGTCGGTGGGCAAGCAGGTTACGTGACAAAAGCGGACACTGCAGTATTGAGGATTGTCCTCGCAGCGGCAGGCCTCGTACTGCACACACTCCAGACAATGTGCAGAGAGTTAACGAATTGGTGACTGCTGACACACGCATCACAGTGAACGAATTGTCACGCTACGTTTGGATAGTGGAAGGAAGTATTTGCAGATTACTGAAAGTGTCGGCGTTAAAAAAGCTTTGTGCCAGGTGGGTTCCCAGGATGTTGACAGTGGCTCACAAAGGAACAAGAGAAACGGTATGCAGTGAACTTTTCAAACAGTACGAGAATGGTGGAGATGAATTTCTTGGAAGATTTGTGATAGGCGATGAAACATGGCTCCATCATATTTCACCAGAGATGAAGAGGCAATCAGTGGAGTGGCATCACGCAAATTCACCCAAGGACAAAAAAAATTCAAAACCGTATCTTCTGCTGGAAAAGTTATGGCTACGGTGTTTTTCGATTCCGAAGGACTCTTGCTTGTGGACCTCATGCCAAGTGGAACAAACATAAATTCTGATGCATATATGACGGCACTGAATAAACTTCAAGATTGACTGAGTCGTGTTCGACCACATCGGCAAAAGCAGGATGTTTTGCTGTTGCACGACAATGCACGGCCACATGTCAGTCAAAAAACCATGGACGCGATCACAAAACTCGGATGGACAACACTGAAACACCGACCTTACAGTCCTGACCTGGCTCCATGTGACTATCATCTCTTTGGGAAACTGAAAGACTCTCTTCGTGGAACAAGGTTTGAAGATGATGACTCCCTTGTGCATGCTGCCAAACAGTAGCTGCAACAGGTTGGTCCAGAATTTTTCTGTGCGGGTATACAGGCGCTGGTTCCAAGATGGCGTAAGGCAGTTGAGACGGATAGAAATTAGGTGGAGGAATGAAGAAAATATTGTTCCTAAAGGATGTATCTACACACTATAAAACTTTCAAAAATGTAGAATAAAGGATGGATTTAAAAAAAGTTGTGTGCATTTCTTTTGGAGTGACCCTCATAAAAAGGGATTTTGTTACTTCAGTTTCAAACACCGTTTGAATATTGTACCTCACACTAACTGTCCCTTACATAAGACAATGACAGTGAGTTGTTGATGCATTTCAATGTAATGAGCCTAACAATCTCAGGTCAGTTGGATTTTTCTAAGAGGACACATATTTAGTATTTGAATGCATTGGAATTCCTGCAAGTATCTTAATTCCATGTAGAGTCTGTTGTTTTTCTTTCCTGCAATGTTGAAAGGTGGAATTCCCTTTTGGGATTACACCTTACCAAGTAGGGATTTCAGTTTATTTTTTAGGGAGTGCAAAATGCATTTCATAAACATTAGACGGAACCCATGAGACGGAGCAAGCTGAGTATCCAATCTCATCTTCTACGTTTTTCTGCCTTCCAAGATTTTCTCAATTGTAAAAATGACAATATGATATAGTACCTCGTACCCAGTGAGCGCTTAGTAATTTCCGATTCATAAATAAGGTTTTATTGTATTGCATGGAACTGGGGACCTTGAAACGACGGAGAGACTTCGTCCCCGCTGTAGCCCGCAGTGGTTCACAATCGCACAACAGGCTACAGCAGTCCACTCACCCCACTGCCGCCCCACACTAAACCCAGGTTTATTGTGCGGTTCGGGCCCCAGTAGGGCCCCCCTTCCCCCCTCCACCCTCCCCCCCTCCTCCATGGCAACATCTCACACCAGACGAGTGTAGCCCCAATGTTTACGTGGTAGAGTAATTATGGTGTACGCGTATGTCGTGGGGACAGTGTTTGCGCAGGAATCGCCGACATAGTGTAACTGAGGCTGAATAAAGGGAACCAGCCAGCAGTCACCGAGGCAGATGGAAAACCGCCTTAAAACCATCCACAGAGTGACCGACACATCGGACCTCGACAGTAATCCGCGTCAGACCGCACGGCTAACCGGGCGGGCTATAAATAAGCTATAAATAAGCTTAGTACTATTGAATTTCATTGCTCATTACAAACTACTTGATAATATACGCTAGTGTCTACAATAAAAGCAACAAACCGCTATTTCCCTGTTTTGTGTCTGTTTCATAGTAGAATCATACAAACTGTCATCAGATGTCCGTACAATTGAGTTTTGCACAGAAAATGGCATTTCGGTAAACAGACAACCACGTTAGCGACGCCGTCAGGGCACCTATCAAACGGAGTAGTATTTACCAGGTAGTCAGCAATGTTCAACTGCTGTCAGGTATCATAATGAGATGTTGGAACGTCATGTGCGGCTGTTGCGAGTTGATGAAGGCCCAGACTTCATACTGATGGACGATAACAAACGACCTCATAAAGCAAGAGCGATTGACGTTGTCATGGAAACGGAAGGTGCCGCACGCATGGTGTGGCGTGCTCGCTCTCCCGATTTGTATCCCACAGCTCAAGTCTGGGATGTACTAGGGAGGCAGGTTGCATCATGTCAGCATCCATGAACCCCCCTCCAAGACTTGCGAACAGCTCTCCAGTAAGAACGAACATCATTGTCTCAACGTGAGATTGATGGTACCATTCACAGCATGCCTCGTCGTTGTCACGCATGTATTGCTGCCAAAAGTGGTCACACCGCATACTGAGCACATTAATCTGTTGTCAGAAGGTGTGTGCAAATAAATTAAGTTGGAAAAAACGAAGAACATTTTTGTCTACGTTTACGCACATTGCAGTTGTTCACGTCCTGTATTCTGTGCATTGTTTCTACTTTACTATCACCTGTTTATACTGTTTTGTGGCAAAATAAACACAACCGTGCAAAATTTCCGTTTGTTGCTTTGACTTTGGACACCAGTGTAGTTGCAGTGGTATAAATGGATCACTTAGAAACTTTGTTAATTATGAAACATTTTTGACTGAGAAGATTCGTACAGTACGACACTACACACTTCGTGCGCGGTAGGAAACATATATTTGCTCACTAACGCGTATCATTTGAAAGTACATATCTCCGCTTTTCCGTAAGGTACCTAAAATTGTCCGAAGCTAATTACATTCCGAACTAATGAACATTAAAGTTTCAGACCATTGCTATCTACAGTTACAAATTATGTCAAAGCTACTGAAAGATTCTGAACTTTGGCACTGTAACTTTAGTGATATATTCCTTATGTGGCATTTGATATGCATCAGTTGTTAATTAAATCACTACATAGAAATTCCAATATTTTCAGGGCCACTAAATATTTTATTTATGGCGGCTGCGATAAATAACTTGTGTAGAACATATTGTTCATAGGCGAAATTTTATGCAGACCTAGGACATCCGAGTTAAGCAGTCTGCAGCTGAGAGTAAAGTGAGCAACACCTGTGTCTCTTGTCCTGAGCAGTGTGCTGTAGTCCTGAAACTTTCTTCCTGAAATATTCGCATATAATGCGTACAGTTCGTTTTCTTCACTAGTGGGTTTGATTTATAACTTGTATGCCGAATGGGAACTTACTAAAGGAACGCAGTGATTATTGACTCCCATGAGCAATGACTGGTTAGCAGGACAGTGCTGATGGACTTACTGATCACTTTTGTGCACTATCTAAACTGTTTAGAGTTCCTTAAATTTGTATGAGGCCAGTGGTATGGTGAACTGATACGTTAAAATTTTGCAAAATGTGCATCATTTTGAACAACTGGGCGGTGTTGTGTGATTACTGCACTAGGAGAATTTAACAGTCTGTGAACTAGAGCAGTAGGTAAGAATCTGCGTTCCTCTAAGTCGAAATATAAGTGGGACTCCAAACTGGTAACATCAGTGAAAACTTTGCCCCGAGAGTGTAATAAAAGTATTTTAAATCCGTCTGTGGTGTCGACCGTAATATTTCTATAGACTATCGGCAGAACTGACATCTTTCAGTCAGGTTTGGAGTCAGCGCAGCTACCGAGAAGAACAGAAAGGCTTATGGAGCAACCAGGTTTGCTTTACCGTGAGCTATGACCTTGTCGTAGCGTTGGAATAGACTCTGTTTGGAAATTTACGGCAGAGTAGAGTTCCGTGTGTGCTACCGGATGATTGAAAAAACTTATAAATAATTAGGTTGTAACTTTTAGTTACAGTTGTGGTGTCACCGCCAGACACCACACTTGCTAGGTGGTAGCTTTAAGTCGGCCGCGGTCCATTAGTACATGTCGGACCCGCGTGTCGCCACTGTGTGGTCGCAGACCGAGCGCCACCACACGGCAGGTCCAGAGAGACTGACTAGCACTCACCCCAGTTGTACGGACGACATTGCTAGCGACTACACGTAAGAAGCCTTTCTCTCAATTGCCGAGAGACAGTTAGAATAGCCTTCAGCTAAGTCCATGGCTACGACCTAGCAAGGCGCAGTTAACCATATCTGGAGAGAGTCTCACTTGTATTATCAAGAGAAATGTACCACAATGAATTAAAGTTAAGTATACGAGAAGCTCCGTTCTTTTCTTTATAGCATTCACTAAGTATCCTGTTTCAGACTTAACGCAAGACGGCGTGCGTTGACGCGTGCCCTTTCGGCTACCTCCCTTGTGTCTAGACTGTCTTGTCTAGACACAGCATAAGTGGCGACGAGAGTAAACGTATTCTTTCTCCTTGCTTAAATTATTTGTGTCATGGCTTCGCCACATTCTCCAGATGTACTGTCCGAATTTTATCGCTTGCAGAATCAGCAGACGCAGGCGTTATTGGATGCCCTTGGACAGCTCGTCCAGGGTCAACGTGCGCTGCAAAACGATGTGGCCGCCGCCGCTTCATCGCTACCGCAGCCACACCATGATGTTGCACCTCAATTTAGGCCCTACGAGGCGGCCAAGGAGTCATTGACGGAGTGGTCACGACAATTTGGATTTCATCTCGCCGCCTATAGAATTCAAGGTAATGAGCGGCAGCCGTTTTTGCTTTTGTGTGTAGGTGTGTCCACCTACCGTGTGATAGTGAAATTGTTTCCCCGACACGACGTCGCAACTCTGTCATACGAAGAAATTTTGTCTGCTTTAGATGCCTATTTCAAAGAAACAGTCAATGTCGTTGCAAAAAGGTATACGTTCTTTCGTACAAAATGTACGGCCGGTCAGACTAATCGGGAGTGGGTTGCAACATTGCAAGGCCTTACAAGGGATTGTGCGTTTGAATGTGAATGTGGACTCCCGTATTCAGATACTATGGTGCGTGATGCAATAGCACAGAACGTTTCTGATGTTCGCATAAGGGAACAGATTTTGAAACTAGTAAATCCCTCCCTTCAACAAGTGATAGACATATTGGATAGGCAAGACACACTTGACTTTGCTCAGGAACCATTTGCAACTTCGCCAGCCGTGTGTCACATTATCCGGCCCGCCGGGCCCGCTGCACGGAACGCTAACCTGCCCTTGCGCACGTCCGCGCAGCTGTGGCATAGCTCTCAAACACGTGTGACGCGTAGGCAAGCAAATGCAGTGAAATCATGCCCGCGGTGTGCCACTAGACATTCGCGTGACAATTGCCCGTCACGCCAAGCTATTTGCTTTTACTGTCATAAGAAAGGACATGTTCAAAGTGTTTGCCAGAAAAAGCTCAGATCAGACAATCACAACCATTCCAGGCCCTTTGCTTCGCGCCGGAATCGAACCAAGAATACTCAGGCTCGTGAACCTTCGCCCATGGACATTCATGTAGTTAGTGCCACTCCGCCCAGTGTTCCTCTCGCTAACAGTGACTGTGTTCGTCCCACAAAGAGTGTGCGTCGACAACGACGCAAATCCCGTCACGTCGCACGTGATTCTGTACCAGTGTCTGTTCACGTTGCACAAAACAATCGCTCTTGTCGTCAGCAGGACAATAAACTTTTTGTAGATTTGGACTTTGCCGGACAAGTGATACCGTTCCAGCTCGATACCGGAGCTGCAGTTTCATTGCTCAATCACGCCACGTACAAACAAGTGGGCACACCTCCGTTGCGTGCCGCAAATGTTCAGCTCACGAGTTATTCGGGACAGAATATCCCTGTGTTAGGACGGTGCACTCTTCTTGCAACATACAAGGGACAAACAAAACTTGTGTCTTTTTACGTCCTTCGTTCTTCTTCTGCAGTGAACTTGTTTGGTTTAGATTTATTTCAGTTGTTTAACATGTCTATAGTAAATCAGGTCCTATCAGTGAACGAGACTGTGCCTTCAGACAGTGTTTCGCGTCTGTGCGACGAATTTGCAGACATTTTTGCACCGGGCCTTGGTTGCGCTACGAGCTATGCAGCACATTTGGAACTGAAAGTCGACGCGCAACCAAAATTTTTCAGAGCACGCAATATTTCCCACGCATTGCGTGATGAGGCCGCCAGAACATTAAACGATTTAGAATCGCAAGGTGTAATTGAACGTGTGCAGGCTTCTCTCTGGGCCTCACACTTAGTTATTTTGCCAAAACCTTCCGGAAAACTGAGACTTTGTGTGGACTTCAAGGCAACTGTGAATCCACAACTTGTGACTTCAACTTTTCCTTTGCCCCGCCCGGAAGATCTTTTTAATAAACTGTGACCGGGTCAATACTTTTCGAAGTTGGACCTAGCGGATGCGTACTTGCAGATACCAGTGGACGAAGAATCCCAGCGCATCTTGGTGGTTAACACGCATCTTGGGTTGTATCGCTTCAAAAGACTGCCATTCGGGTGTGCATCCGCCCCTGCGTTGTTTCAGCAATATCTGCAAACTGTTTGTGCGTCGGTCCCTACTGCAGCAAACTATCTGGACGATATTGTGATTTCCGGAAAGACAGCAGCCGAACATTTAGCCAACCTACGCACATTATTTCAGGTCTTGCGACACAATGGCCTTCACTTGCGGAAGGACAAATGTGTGTTTTTTGCTCGTGACTTACCATATTTGGGACATGTCATCAATGCCCAAGGCATACATCCGAGTCCAGAGCACCTCCGTGCCATACAGGACTTGCCTTCGCCACAGAATGTGAAGCAGCTACAGAGTGTGTTGGGCAAAATTAATTACTACCATAAATATGTTCCCCATGCCTCTTCCATTTCAGCTCCGCTTCATCGCTTACGCCGTAACAGTGTTCCGTTCGTTTGGACGACGGAATGCGAACGCGCCTTTCGCCAGTTGAAATCGGCGTTGCTTTCAAATACTTGCCTTACGCCATTCGATCCCCAGAAACCCCTTTTGTTGATGGTAGATGCATCGGATTTCGGGATCGGTGCTGTGCTTGCGCACAAAGATGAATTACATGATCGCCCTATTGCCTTTGCGTCAAAATTGCTCTCTTCTGCGCAACGAAATTATTCACAGATCGAGAAAGAAGCTTTAGCTCTCGTGTTTGGTGTTACTAAGTTCCATGATTTCTTGTATGGTCGTCATTTTACCATCATCACAGACCACAAACCTTTGACATCGCTTTTTCATCCGAACAAGCCTGTTCCTCCACGTACAGCACAGAAATTCATTCGCTGGTCAATTTTCCTCTCGCAGTACCGCTACGATATCTTGTATCGGTCCACTGCTAAGCACGGCAACGCTGATGCGTTGTCCCGTTTGCCTGTTGCTGCGGATAAAGCATTCGATTCTTCCGATCTTGCTTGCATGTTCATTGATGCGGAAACCGATAACGTGGTCGACTCGTTTCCGATTGATGTTCGTCGTGTCGCTACAGCCACAGTTTCTGACCCTGTCCTTGCTACTGTTTTGCGTTTTGTTGCTATGCAATAGCCCTTGTCAAAGTCGCGGATCGAGGATCCGCTGGTTCGCCGATTTTTTGCTCACAAGGAGAGACTTTTTGTACGACGTGGTGTTTTGTTGTTGCGTTCTGATAATGATCAGTCCAGAGTCGTGGTCCCACGTTCGTTACAGTCCTCTGTCTTACGTCTTCTTCACCAAGGACATTGGGGTATAGTGCGAACGAAACAACTTGCTCGTCAGCACTGTACTTGCTTCGGAATCGATGCTGCGATTTCGAATATGTGCTCTTCTTGCATGGCGTGTGCCGAACAACAATCCGCACCGCCGCGGAAATTCTTTGCATGGCCGAAAGCCACTTCCCCTTGGCAACGCTTGCACATCGATTTTGCTGGTCCATTCTGGAATGTTCGATGGCTGGTTGTGGTCGATTCTTTCAGTAATCTTCCTTTTGTTATCCGGATGTCTTCCACGACGTCATCTGCCACCATACAAGCATTATCCGCTATTTTTTGTGTTGAAGGTCTTCCGCAGACTATTGTTTCCGACAATGGCCCACAATTCATGTCCGCAGAATTTCAGTCATTCTGCAAGGTCAATGGTATTCAACATCTGCCATCCGCGCCGTTTTCGCCTCAGTCAAACGGTGCCGCTGAACGATTGGTCCGGACTTTCAAGTCACAGATGTTGAAGTTGAAAGAGTCGCATTCTCGGGAGGACGCGTTATTGCTCTTTTTGTCCTCGTATCGCTCTCAGCCCCGCGATGGTCGCTCGCCGGCTGAGTTGCTCCACGGTCGTCCTCATCGAACCTTGATGTCTTTGCTGCATCCGCCACATCAGGTTCCTGTGCAGCGGCAGACTCCTGCTTTTGCTCCTGGCGACGTTGTCTTCTATCGCACCTATCGAGGTTAACGGCGTTGGCTCGCAGGGCGCATTCTTCGCTGCCTCGGCTGCGCGATGTATTTGGGGCCTCTGTTGAGGTGCGTCGGCATCTCAATCAGCTGCGCCTCTGTCGTCGCCTGGGTTCTGCCGCTCCCCGTCTGCTTTCAGCGAGGGTGCCGTCCAGTCAGCGCCCAGGGGACCCATCTACTGGCTCGCCTCATCCCCAGGTGTTGCCGACGATGCCTTCCATTTTGCCTCATGGCGTCGCGCCGCCGCCGTAGCCGCCGCAGCCGCCGCCGGCGCCGCCCGCGGTGCACGCTTCGCTGCCGCCGCCAAGCGCCTCCCTGGGTCACGCGCCGCCGCTCGCTTCCCATGACCAGCTGTCCTCCGCCATGGAACTCTTGCCCGCTCCGGACCAGATGTCGTCGCGCGTCGGATACCCCGACGCAATGGAGGTCGACCCTTCGGCCTCTCCTGTCTCATTGCGGGAGCATACACCGCATGTTAACGTGCACCCTCGACTAGGTTTTCAGGCGTTTCCTAGCTCCCCTCGGACCAAATGGCCGGGTGCGTGTGGCACAGCCTCGCCTGTTGTTCGGCTCCCCACCTCATCGCATACGTCAACATGGGGTCCTCCCCACAGCGGGCGGAAGCCATATAACACGGCCGTTCGCCGATTTGCGGGGGAGGAACGTGGTGTCACTGCCAGACACCACACTTGCTAGGTGGTAGCTTTAAATCGGCCGCGGTCCATTAGTACATGTCGGAACCGCGTGTCGCCACTGTGTGATCACAGACCGAGCGCCGCCACACGGAAGGTCTAGAGAGACTGACTAGCACTCGCCCCAGTTGTACGGACGACATTGCTAGTGACTACACGTACGAAGCCTTTCTCTCAATTGCCGAGAGACAGTTAGAATAGCCTTCAGCTAAGTCCATGGCTACGACCTAGCAAGGCGCAGTTAACCATATCTGGAGAGAGTCTCAGTTGTATTATCAAGAGAAATGTACCACAATGAATTAAAGTTAAGTATACGAGAAGCTCCGTTGTTTTCTTTATAGCATTCACTAAGTATTCTGTTTCAGACTTAACGCAAGACGGCGTGCGTTGACGCGTGCCCTTTCGGCTACCTCCCTTGTGTCTAGACTGTCTTGTCTAGACACAGCATAAGTGGCGACGAGAGTAAACGTATTCTTTCTCCTTGCTTAAATTATTTGTGTCATGGCTTCGCCACATTCTCCAGATGTACTGTCCGAATTTTATCGCTTGCAGAATCAGCAGACGCAGACGTTATTGGATGCCCTTGGACAGCTCGTCCAGGGTCAACGTGCGCTGCAAAACGATGTGGCCGCCGCCGCTTCATCGCTACCGCAGCCACACCATGATGTTGCACCTCAATTTAGGCCCTACGAGGCGGCCAAGGAGTCATTGACGGAGTGGTCACGACAATTTGGATTTCATCTGGCCGCCTATAGAATTAAAGGTAATGAGCGGCAGCCGTTTTTGCTTTTGTGTGTAGGTGTGTCTACCTACCATGTGATAGTGAAATTGTTTCCCCGACGCGACGTCGCAACTCTGTCATACGAAGAAATTTTGTCTCCTTTAGATGCCTATTTCAAAGAAACAGTCAATGTCGTTGCAAAAAGGTATACGTTCTTTCGTACAAAACGTACGGCCGGTCAGACTAATCGGGAGTGGGTTGCAACATTGCAAGGCCTTACAAGGGATTGTGCGTTTGAATGTGAATGTGGACTCCCGTATTCAGATACTATGGTGCGTGATGCAATAGCACAGAACGTTTCTGATGTTCGCATAAGGGAACAGATTTTGAAACTAGTAAATCCCTCCCTTCAACAAGTGATAGACATATTGGATAGGCAAGACACACTTGACTTTGCTCAGGAATCATTTGCAACTTCGCCAGCCGTGTGTCACATTACCCGGCCCGCCGGGCCCGCTGCACAGAACGCTAACCTGCCCTTGCGCACGTCCGCGCAGCTGTGGCATAGCTCTCAAACACGTGTGACGCGTAGGCAAGCAAATGCAGTGAAATCATGCCCGCGGTGTGCCACTAGACATTCGCGTGACAATTGCCCGTCACGCCAAGCTATTTGCTTTTACTGTCATAAGAAAGGACATGTTCAAAGTGTTTGCCAGGAAAAGCTCAGATCAGACAATCACAACCATTCCAGGCCCTTTGCTTCGCGCCGGAATCGAACCAAGAATACTCAGGCTCGTGAACCTTCGCCCATGGACATTCATGTAGTTAGTGCCACTCCGCCCAGTGTTCCTCTCGCTAACAGTGACTGTGTTCGTCCCACAAAGAGTGTGCGTCGACAACGACGCAAATCCCGTCACGTCGCACGTGATTCTGTACCAGTGTCTGTTCACGTTGCACAAAACAGTCGCTCTTGTCGTCAGCAGGACAATAAACTTTTTGTAGATTTGGACTTTGCCGGACAAGTGATACCGTTCCAGCTCGATACCGGAGCTGCAGTTTCATTGCTCAATCACGCCACGTACAAACAAGTGGGCGCACCTCCGTTGCGTGCCGCAAATGTTCAGCTCACGAGTTATTCGGGACAGAATATCCCTGTGTTAGGACGGTGCACTCTTCTTGCAACATACAAGGGACAAACAAAACTTGTGTCTTTTTACGTCCTTCGTTCTTCTTCTGCAGTGAACTTGTTTGGTTTAGATTTATTTCAGTTGTTTAACATGTCTATAGTAAATCAGGTCCTATCAGTGAACGAGACTGTGCCTTCAGACAGTTTCGCGTCTGTGCGACGAATTTGCAGACATTTTTGCACCGGGCCTTGGTTGCGCTACAAGCTATGAAGCACATTTGGAACTGAAAGTCGACGCGCAACCGAAATTTTTCAGAGCGCGCAATATTCCCCACGCATTGCGTGATGAGGCCGCCAGAACATTAAACGATTTAGAATCGCAAGGTGTAATTGAACGTGTGCAGGCTTCTCTCTGGGCCTCACCCTTAGTTATTTTGCCAAAACCTTCCGGAAAACTGAGACTTTGTGTGGACTTCAAGGCAACTGTGAATCCACAACTTGTGACTTCAACTTTTCCTTTGCCCCGCCCGGAAGATCTTTTTAATAAACTGTGACCGGGTCAATACTTTTCGAAGTTGGACCTAGCGGATGCGTACTTGCAGATACCAGTGGACGAAGAATCCCAGCGCGTCTTGGTGGTTAACACGCATCTTGGGTTGTATCGCTTCAAAAGACTGCCATTCGGGTGTGCATCCGCCCCTGCGTTGTTTCAGCAATATCTGCAAACTGTTTGTGCGTCGGTCCCTACTGCAGCAAACTATCTGGACGATATTGTGATCTCCGGAAAGACAGCAGCCGAACATTTAGCCAACCTACGCACATTATTTCAGGTCTTGCGACACAATGGCCTTCGCTTGCGGAAGGACAAATGTGTGTTTTTTGCTCGTGACTTACCATATTTGGGACATGTCATCAATGCCCAAGGCATACATCCGAGTCCAGAGCACCTCCGTGCCATACAGGACTTGCCTTCGCCACAGAATGTGAAGCAGCTACAGAGTGTGTTGGGCAAAATTAATTACTACCATAAATATGTTCCCCATGCCTCTTCCATTTCAGCTCCGCTTCATCGCTTACGCCGTAACGGTGTTCCGTTCGTTTGGACGACGGAATGCGAACGCGCCTTTCGCCAGTTGGAATCGGCGTTGCTTTCAAATACTTGCCTTACGCCATTCGATCCCCAGAAACCCCTTTTGTTGATGGTAGATGCATCGGATTTCGGGATCGGTGCTGTGCTTGCGCACAAAGATGAATTGCATGATCGCCCTATTGCCTTTGCGTCAAAATTGCTCTCTTCTGCGCAACGAAATTATTCACAGATCGAGAAAGAAGCTTTAGCTCTCGTGTTTGGTGTTACTAAGTTCCATGATTTCTTGTATGGTCGTCATTTTACCATCATCACAGACCACAAACCTTTGACATCGCTTTTTCATCCGAACAAGCCTGTTCCTCCACGTACAATGCAGAAATTCATTCACTGGTCAATTTTCCTCTCGCAGTACCGCTACGATATCTTGTATCGGTCCACTGCTAAGCACGGCAACGCTGATGCGTTGTCCCGTTTGCCTGTTGCTGCGGATAAAGCATTCGATTCTTTCGAACTTGCTTGCATGTTCATTGATGCGGAAACCGATAACGTGGTCGACTCGTTTCCGATTGATTTTCGTCGTGTCGCTACAGCCACAGTTTCTGACCCTGTCCTTGCTACTGTTTTGCGTTTTGTTGCTATGCAATAGCCCTTGTCAAAGTCGCGGATCGAGGATCCGCTGGTTCGCCGATTTTTTGCTCACAAGGAGAGACTTTTTGTACGACATGGTGTTTTGTTGTTGCGTTCTGATAATGATCAGTCCAGAGTCGTGGTACCACGTTCGTTACAGTCCTCTGTCTTACGTCTTCTTCACCAAGGACATTGGGGTATAGTGCGAACGAAACAACTTGCTCGTCAGCACTGTACTTGCTTCGGAATCGATGCTGCGATTTCGAATATGTGCTCTTCTTGCATGGCGTGTGCCGAACAACAATCCGCACCGCCGCGGAAATTCTTTGCATGGCCGAAAGCCACTTCCCCTTGGCAACGCTTGCACATCGATTTTGCTGGTCCATTCTGGAATGTTCGATGGTTGGTTGTGGTCGATTCTTTCAGTAATTTTCCCTTTGTTATCCGGATGTCTTCCACGACGTCATCTGCCACCATACAAGCGTTATCCGCTATTTTTTGTGTTGAAGGTCTTCCGCAGACTATTGTTTCCGACAATGGCCCACAATTCATGTCCGCAGAATTTCAGTCATTCTGCAAGGTCAATGGTATTCAACATCTGCCATCCGCGCCGTTTTCGCCTCAGTCAAACGGTGCCGCTGAACGATTGGTCCGGACTTTCAAGTCACAGATGTTGAAGTTGAAAGAGTTGCATTCTCGGGAGGATGCGTTATTGCTCTTTTTGTCCTCGTATCGCTCTCAGCCCCGCGATGGTCGCTCGCCGGCTGAGTTGCTCCATGGTCGTCCTCATCGAACCTTGATGTCTTTGCTGCATCCGCCGCATCAGGTTCCTGTGCAGCGGCAGACTCCTGCTTTTGCTCCTGACGACGTTGTCTTCTATCGCACCTATCGAGGTTCACGGCGTTGGCTCGCAGGGCGCATTCTTCGCTGCCTCGGCCGCGCGATGTATTTGGTTTTGGGGGCCTCTGTTGAGGTGCGTCGGCATCTCAATCAGCTGCGCCTCTGTCGTCGCCTGGGTTCTGCCGCTCCCCGTCTGCTTTCAGCGAGGGTGCCGTCCAGTCAGCGCCCTGGGGACCCATCTACTGGCTCGCCTCATCCCCAGGTGTTGCCGACGATGCCTTCCATTTTGCCTCATGGCGTCGCGCCGCCGCCGCAGCCGCCGCAGCCGCCGCCGGCGCCGCCCGCGGTGGACGCTTCGCTGCCGCCGCCAAGCGCCTCCCTGGGTCACGCGCCGCCGCTCGCTTCCCATGACCAGCTGTCCTCCGCCATGGAACTCTTGCCCGCTCCGGACCAGATGTCGTCGCGCGTCGGATACCCCGACGCAATGGAGGTCGACCCTTCGGCCTCTCCTGTCTCATTGCGGGCGCATACACCGCATGTTGACGTGCACCCTCGACTAGGTTTTCAGGCGTTTCCTAGCTCCCCTCGGACCGAATGGCCGGGTGCGTGTGGCACAGCCTCGCCTGTTGTTCGGCTCCCCACCTCATCGCATACGTCAACATGGGGTCCTCCCCACAGCGGGCGGAATCCATATAACACGGCCGTTCGCCGATTTGCGGGGGAGGAATGTGGTGTCACTGCCAGACACCACACTTGCTAGGTGGTAGCTTTAAATCGGCCGCGGTCCATTAGTACATGTCGGACCCGCGTGTCGCCACTGTGTGATCACAGACCGAGCGCCACCACACGGAAGGTCTAGAGAGACTGACTAGCACTCGCCCCAGTTGTACGGACGACATTGCTAGTGACTACACGTACGAAGCCTTTCTCTCAATTGCCGAGAGACAGTTAGAATAGCCTTCAGCTAAGTCCATGGCTACGACCTAGCAAGGCGCAGTTAACCATATCTGGAGAGAGTCTCAGTTGTATTATCAAGAGAAATGTACCACAATGAATTAAAGTTAAGTATACGAGAAGCTCCGTTGTTTTCTTTATTGCATTCACTAAGTATCCTGTTTCAGACTTAACGCAAGACGGCGTGCGTTGACGCGTGCCCTTTCGGCTACCTCCCTTGTGTCTAGACTGTCTTGTCTAGACACAACAACAGTAATCATCGAAAAAAACTCCGACTGTAATTCAGATTTATATCAGCAGATGGATAGACAAAGAATAAGCGTTGTGTGCCTCGACTGGTTTCATCGTCAGCTAGAAAAATAACTATTAACTTGTAATAGTATTTGGAGAGTCGAAATTGCCATCTGAATTGGGTCACTTAAATTATAAGAAAATGAATTAATTTCTCTAGCACATCGACCGATATGAGTACATTACATCTGCAATGCGGTACTTGTCAATCTTATGTCAATTTTAGGTCCCTGATCCTCGAAGACAAAATTGTAGTTTCTCACAGATCATCCTGCAGTGCAAAAAAGATACCTGCTTCTCGCATCCTCTTGCATCTTTTCGGTACTCCATCAGTCACAGCGATGATGTGCGAAGACGAGGATACTGAGCTGCATCGTGGCCGGTTGATCGGTTTCTAGCAGACGGCTGCTGTTTCTCGCAGCTGGCGGTCTCGGTACGGCTCCTACAGCGGCATCTACGCTCCCCATTCCGCCTTACGCCGTGATGGAGGGTACTTCTGGCATTTGCAACGTACGCTTCTGGAATTGCAGTTGAAAATGTTTCGGTGGTGCACGCTACCTCCCTTGCTGCAATTGCTAGTAGAGTTTGTCGAGTACCTCCATTACGCTTTCTTGCTTATTAAACATTCCAATAAAGAAACACGGCGATTTCATTTCATCTACTCCGCCTCTTCTACTAATCCAATGTTGTTTGGTTTCCAGACTGATTAACAATACTCAAGAATGGGTCGAAAGAGTGTTTCTTAACCAAGTGGTTTCGTGGTTGTGTTACATTTCATTACGAACTCTAATTTGTCTCAGGCTCATCCGCTTTGTTTTGTGTAACCATCCATTTCAGATACGGCCAGGTGCTTATCCCAAGTTACTGTACGGATGTTACTCTTTACACTGATTTATAGCTTATTTGCAGGCAATATGTTACATATATTCAACAATGAGTCCGTCCACCAATTGTCGCTTCTCTGTGGGTCTTCCTGCAGTTTTCGGAAGGAAGGAAGGAAAACGGCTTTAACGTCCTTTGGACATCGAGGTCATTGGGACGGAGCACAAGTTCGGATTGTGTTAAGGAGAGTGGAGTAAATGGATCATGTCCTTTCGACTGAATTATCCCGACATTTGACTGGGGCGATTTAGGGAAATCAAGGAAAAAGCGGTATTCGGTACGGTCTTCAGATGTTCCATCCTTCCTATAGGCAACAATATCATTCGCCAACTGCCATATGGAGTCTCTCACACAGTCCACGGAACCTTTCGTATTTTGCATTTTGCCTACCTCTTCATTTTAGAGTTTCATTTCCACCCTGTGATCTTGATTATTTGTTGGGTATATTCCAATCTCTGTGGTCCCATACAGTTTCGCCCTCTGCAGCTGCCAATGTCACATCAGAACTTAAAAGGTTTATACAGGGTGTAATGGGTATAAGTGTATATATTTACATTTGTATGACACCTTCATTTATACAGAGATCAGTGTGTTGGTTGTTTGATCTCTGCATCTATTCGCCTACATGCGACATAATTTACTACCTGATATTTTGGCACGGGCGTAACTGTTCCACTAAGCGGCCTACCCCTGTCGGTATTAGTGTGTACACATCCATTAATCTATAAATAGTATTCTGCAAAAGGTACAAATACTGGTGTAATGTTATTCAGAACACCGTCCTCAGTCACCAACAGAAATATCTGCACTTACACCCAATACACTCTCCGAGAAATGCCAGTTTCGTTTGGAGGATTTGTTTGTGCGAGCATCTTTGGATCCATAAAAGCACAAATGATATGTTAGTCTTTGGCTATCAGAGATTGTATTACGTGTAGAAGACAGAGAGAGAGAGAGGAAGTCTGCTGCGGAAGAGAGAGGGTTGCGTCGTCGGGGAGCGAAGAGCTTTGATTGCAGACGTGCTGAATGTAGAATGAACGGTTATTTGAGGTGCTCTCAGGTAAAACTGTGGATAGAGGATGATTTTGACATTATTTCGAAGAGAAATGACACATTTGGAAGAAAGATAACATGAATGTAGTTATTATTTGCTGCAAGCTGCAAATATGATGCGATGGTGTACAATATAAGAGATGTCAGACTTAGAGAACAGATTTTGAAACATTCAGAACCATTAATTCAACACGCAGTGCAAATTCTGGATCAGTATGATTCAGGTGCAGTAGCATAAATTTGAGCAGCCACGCATTTGTCGGGTTGCATCGCCCCTTGCTCACGACCCGCCAAGTAGTCAGCGACAAAACGCGTGCTCCAAGCCTCTTAAACAGTTGTCTAAACAGCGAACTGAATTGAGTCATGCCCTCGGTACTATTCACGGCTCCAACGCCAGTATTGCCCGTCTAGACACAGTGTTTCGCTTGCTGCAAGAGAGGTCACGTACAATCCGTATGTTTGCAAGGAAAAACATAAGAATTCTGCCAACTCACATAATTCTCGTCACACAGCCCATGTAAACAGTGCACTGTGTTGAAGCCCTGCTGCACTCATTAGGTAAACTAGCAAGCAAACAGTTTCTTCAGTGCTACGCCAGTCCAACAAACGTTTTGTTCATTTGCATCTTAGTGGAAAACGTGTGAAATTTCAGTTGGACACCCGTGTCTCTGTTACATTGCTAGGTCGTAACACACACGAACTGTTAGGCTCCCCACACCTGTCTAAAACTAACACGCACCTGATGGCTTATAATGGACAAGACATTCCTGTCCTCGGAAAATGTACTTTGCCTGTCATGTATCGCTTGCATACGCGAACTGTTACTTTCACTGTGCTGAAATCACGCGATTGTGAGAACATATTTGGCCTTGATTGGTTTGATTGATTTAGTTTTCATATTCAGGACTGTGTGTTTGTCATTCAGTGCTAAAGATAGTGTAGTTAGTTTGCTGAAAGAAAACAGTTTAGGCAAGGCCAAAAATTTGTTGCATATATTACTATGAAAGACAACGTTCACCCGAAATTTTGCTGGAGCAGTAAATTTCTCAATGCATTATGGGACTAACTGACTGCTGAACATAAGGAATTGTAAGATAGCGGAGCTATGGCGCCCATACAAGTTAGTCAGTGGGAAAATCCACTGGTTTTGGAACCCAAACCTTCAGGTCGCATTCACCTCTCTGTTGACTTCAAGTCTACAGTCAACCCACAAACTGTGATTGATACTTATCCATTGCCACGCCTAGAGGATCTCATGGACATATTAGGTGCTGGTCACTACTTTTCAAAAATTGATTTGCGTGACGCATATCTTCAAAAACCACTAGATGAAGAATCTCAAACCGTGTGTGTTGTGAACACTCATTTGAGCTTGTTCGAATATTAACGTTTGCGTTTTGGCAGCCATTTTCCAAGGCTGACTGCTCAAGTATCAAACTGGTCATGCTACTTGGACGATATTGTCGTAGCATGTCGTACACTCGAAGAGCACATTGCAAATCTGCGTGCTTTATTTCATGTGTTATCTGATGCAGGACTAAAGTGTAGACTGGACGAGTGTGATTTCTTTAAACCTGAGTTGCAGTATCATGGTCATGTCATAAACAGTCAAGGTGCACATCCTCTTGAGTCGCATTTGTTAGCCATAAGTGACTTGCCAGTTCCTATCAATGTCACAGAATTGCAGTCAGTATTAGAGCAAATGAACTGTTATGTTCAAATGTGTGTGAAATCTTATGGGACTTAACTGCTAAGGTCATCAGTCCCTAAGCTTGCACACTACTTAACCTAATTTATCCTAAGGACAAACACACACACCCATGCCCGAGGAAGGATTCGAACCTCCGCCGGGATCAGTTGCACAGTCCATGACTGCAGCGCCTGAGACCGCTCGGCTAATCCCGCGCGGCTGAACTATTATGGCTCAAATCACAATTGGACAACATCAGAAGTCAACAGTCCCCCAGACTTAGAAATACTTAAACCTAACTAACCTAAGGACATCACACACATCCATACCCGAGGTAGGATTCAAATCTGCGACCGTATCAGCCACGTGATTCCGGACTGAAGTGCCTAGAGCCGTTCGTCCACAGAGGCTGGCTGAACTGTTATATTCCGTTCACACCGAATACTGCACAAATCGCAGTTCCATTGCATCGCTTGTGTCGCAAGAACGTCCTTTTTGAGTGCCAAGAAGCTTTTAAAAACCTTAAAGACGCATTGCTGAGTTATCGGTGCTTCGTTCACTTTGGTCCTGAGAAACCAGTTGTGTTGCAAGTTGACGCTTCCTCTTACGGAATCGGTGCAGTGCTTGTGGCCAGATTTGGTGATGAAGACAGACCTATTGCTTTCGCATCAAAAGTGTTGTCGAAAGCTCCGTGTAACTACTCACAAATAGAGAAATAGGCATTGACTATTGTGTATGGTGTCACCAAATTCCACCAGTATTTGTATGGCAGTAAATTCTTCTTACTAGCGGACCACAAGCCCTTGCAGTCCTTGTTTAATCCGATGAATCCGGTTCCTGTACGAACTGCAAGAAAATATCGAAGATGGGCTTTGTTGTCGTCTCAAATACAATACGAATCAACATGATAAGGCGGACTCACTTTCACGTCTTCCGATTGGCCCTGATTGGTTTGGAGATCCAAATTGAACAGATGATGTCACAGTGTCACGTATGTGCATAAAATCAGTCCGCTCCGCCACAAAAATTCTCTGCTTGGCCTAAGTCGCAATCACTATGGCAACGTGTGCACATAGACTTTGCGCAACCTTTCTGGAATACTCGTTGGTTGATTGTGGTAGACTCTTATAGCAAGTTTCCTTTTGCTGTGCCAATGAACTCGACAACTCACGTAGGAAAATTCATTCACTGTCCACTATTTTTTGTCTCGAAGGTTTATCTGAAGACATAGTGTGGGCCAGCAGATCTCAGTTCTGTGAACGCAATGGCATACGGCATTTCATTACTGCACCGCTCCATCCAAAACCCAACGCACGAAGCGGAACGTTTTGTCAGAACAGTCAAGCAGCAGGTGACCAAACTTCGACCGCACTCACCAAGGATCAAGCAATGCAACTGTTTTTCACCTCCTAGCATTCGCGTCCACCGGATGGACGATCTCCTGCGGAATTGCTTCACGGGCGATGGCGTCGGACACTGCTCCCCATGCTCCAACCTCCTCAGCATCCGGCACCGAAGGAAATCCGCAGCTAATGCTTCGAGCCGCATGATATTATGTTTTTCATGGTTTTTAGCTGCAGCAGACGGGGGGCACAAGGCGAGACCCTTCCTGGACTTGGCGCATGCACGTATCTCACTTGAAGCCCAGACGGATTGCAGCGCCGATATCACACTGAAATTCGCCGCTGTCATGTGCACGGTGAGTCTTCTGTACCTCTTCCCCCAGATTCACGAATCCCAGGATAGCGTGGCCACAGCGGCCAATAGACGGTATCATCGCGACACCGCGGAATGACCCCATGGAGACGGAGCCTTCACCTCCTCCGTCTCCTCTCGCCCCACCAATGGAGCTGGACCCGCCCACGCCCCAGCGGCCTACATCTTCCACATCATGGTACCGGCTTCGAGAAGTTAACGCATACCCTTCTGGGAGTATTCTGGGGAACACGTCCACCAGATCGAAGGCCGGATGATGGTGTACAACCGGTAGTCTGACGTCCCCTGCAGCCACAGCTCCCGATCCATCAGAGCGTCCACACTGCTGCCTTCCCTCCCGTTGTGGTTCCCCATATACGACGGCGGTCCTTCGCTCTTGGGGGTACGAAAGTTATGGCGTAAATTCAAGCGGCGGCACGAAAGTCCGGAGCGACAGAGAAGATATGGCTGTGAGACGAAGACAGCCAATCGCACGCTAACCGGACCGGACCTATCTCTAGTGTAACACCATAGCTCTAATACTCTACTGGTTTATTTTGCTTTTGTTTTATTTAATATTACATCGTTGAGCTTCTGTATATGTGTTTGTTTGAATCGATAACATAAAATTGTATACTCCTTTCTTTGTAAGAACTTTGATGTCTTGATTTGATTCTATGCAATGTAGTATATCTGTCATTTAAATTCTTTGTCCCATTTGGAGGGAACAAAACTTACTATATATAATTGTAATTTCTGAATGAATAATTTTTTGTAGAAATGTCAATATGTGCAAATGTTCTGTTTTATTTAATGTATTTGGTTACTGTTATGTAAACTGCTGATTCTCACTTAGGGTTTTTAGTTAGTTTGTATGTAAAATGTGTAGTGGTTCCCCTCAGGAACGGAACTGTGTAGCGCGCGCAAAATGTGGTTGGCCTAAGTAGAAAAGGTGGAACAAGAGTCAGTCGCGGACGAGCTACCAAACTGTGCACTGCCATGTAAAAATTGCATATTGTGCTGGTCCCGAGAGAGGCTTTTCTGCTACTTTCCAATACCTCGGATGGATGGATAAATAGCTGGAACGAATCTGGATTTGGTATTCATCATCGCCACCAAGAAGGGCCAGAGTCCAGCAATTCTATCTGCGAATCCACCTACCAACATGCAGTTGCCACCACGTTGCGCAATCACTGTAACGTAATACTATAATGATGTACAGTGAAGGATCAGCTTAATGGATGTTTTAGTGTGCACAAATATAAGGTAACTCATAACTGAATTTATGTACCTACCTTCCTTATTTCCTTATCATAACACCTCTCAGGTTCCTCTCCGTTTGAACTAAAGTGATTACCGAGTGTCCGTACTGAAAGAACATTAAAGACCAGTGTTTTGCTAATTAATGCCTCTTGAACTTAGTAAAAAGAAAGTTAAAGTTAATGTGGCAAGAGAGTGAGTTAAAGTCAATGATGCTTACTGAAAATAATTTTCTTATTAAAACAGCTTATTAAAGTGTTGTTGTCAACTTCAAAATTAAAAGTTCTTAAGACTGAGTCTTATAAAGTTTTGCTTAGTAAATGATCACATTGCTGCCTGTTATAAATCACAGAAGGTGATTCAGTTTCATGTAAATTTGTCAACTGTAAATTTGTCACTGCAACAAAAGTCGTGAATTGCATTTGTGGAAAGTTATATTAGCTTGCTAAGCACTTGTTTCCTTCGGGTATTGAAACTGCATAGTAATAGTGTAATAAGATCCACAGGTTATCCTTTACTATTATTTATGAAAACAGTAATATCTTTATTCAAAAGACAGTGAGAAGTAACCTGTTAGTGAATTCCAATTAACTTTCATTTTAAATAGTAAAGTATTTAACTGAGAGAGACTTAACCTATATCCAATTAATGATTCTGTAGTGAATAGTAATAATAACGTTATAAAAACCATTCAGTTTGAACAATCCCTGAAAGTAATAGTGTGTTCCGGTATCTGTTATATTTTTGCCAATAGTTTGTGCTGCTCTAGCTGCTAGCTTCAATCTTCCTGTAAAAATAAGTATGTGTCAGAGTTCATTGCACTCGCGTGTGGTCAAGTCTAGGTTGTGTTTATCCGTTAATGTTGCTCATACCTACTTTCTTAAACGAGAACGTTAATCTTTCTCGTGCCTAATTAGGCTGGCGACCGTTTTCCTTATCCTTTAAACAGTGTAGCTAGGCAAAAATATTGTTTGTTACTGTTCGAATATTTACGTAATTCTGACTTTCATGTGCGATAAGCCATTTCCGTTAGGTACAACACGATCAACCTAGCAAAATTCCTCTCAGAGGGTAACACTGCTCTGTTGCGTTATACCATAATTGCTTGAGTAAGATAGTTTTATTTCACAACCTGCCTCCAACTTTAAGGTTATGGTATAGCAGTCGCGGACAGGAGTGTTATACTATGACGACAAAGCGACAGCAGCGGCCGCTATGTAAAGAGGACGTAAGGGCCGCGACCGACTGGTGACCGCACAGTTGAACAGCAGCTTCAAGATTAGCGACTTCGATAGCAGCGTTAACGTTAGTTACTTTGCTTGTACTCTCTACGTAGCAGAGTTTTGGGATCGTCTATACTGAAGAAGACTGGTCTTTTTGTACGTCGCCCTTCGCTTGCGACACATCTGTGTTACATGAGAGTTAAGTATTGTATCCTTTATTTTTGTAATAAATCTATTTAATATGAGTTGCCTCACTGTTTGTCTAGCAAACCGAGTATTACAGCTCGACGAAACCTCAATAACATCTTTCCCGGACATTGGATTGGACGCGAGGGCCTACCAGATCACCGGGTTTAAACAACCATAATTTTTAGTTCTGGGGCATATGAAAATCGTTGCTTATGCTTAACCAGTTCCTGTTGCGCAGATCCTTTAAAATTGTGTTCACAATGACCATGATGGTATTCGCAAAGAGGCCAGACCATGCAAAAGAGTGAAGCAGTCAATGATACGATGTATGAACGTGTACACTGCATCCCATGGGGCCACTTCGAACATTTGTTGTGACTTGGTTGCGATGCATCCCTCAACTGTGTTCCAGGAAGATGCACTTTGTGATCAAAAGTATCCGGACACCTGGCTCAAAATGAATTACAAGTACGTGGCGCCCTCTGTCGGTAATGATGGAATTCAGTATGGCGTTGGCCCACCCTTAGCCTTGATGACAGCTTTCGCTCTCGCAGGCATACGTTCAGTCAGGTGGTGGAAGGTTCCTTGAGGAATGGCACCTCATTCTTCATGGAGTTCTGCACTGAGTAGAGGTATCGATGTCGGTCGGTGAGGCCTGGCACGAAGTCAGCGTTCCAAAACATCCCAAAGATGTACTATAGGATTCACGTCAGCACTCTGTGCAGGCCAGTCCATTACAGGGTTGTTATTTTCGTGTAACCACTGCGCCACAGACCGTTCATTTGGATAGGTACTCGATCGTGTTGAAAGATGCAATGGCCATTCCCGAATTCGTCTACAACAGTTGGGAGCAAGAAGGTACTTAAAACGTCAATGGAGGCATGTGCTGTGATAGTGCCACGCAAAACAACAAGGCGTGCAAGCCCCCTCCATGAAAAACACGACCACATAATAACACCACCGCCTCCGAGTTTTACTACACAGGCTGGAATATGACGTTGACTGGGCATTCGCCAGACCCACACCCTGCCATCGGATCGCTACATTGTGTACAGTGATTCGTCACTCCACACAACGTTTTTCCACTGTTGAATCGTCGAATGCTTACGCTCCTTACACCAAGCGGGGCGTCTTTCGGCATTTACCGGCATGACGTGAGGATTAGGAGCAGCCGCTCGACCATGACATCCAAGTTTTCTTACCTCTCTCCTAACTGTCATAGTACTTGCAGTGGATCCTGATGCAGTTTTCAGTTCCTGTGTGATGGTCTGGATAGGTGTCTGCCCATTACACATTACGACCCTCTTCAACTGTCGGCGGTCTCTGTCACTCAACAGACGGGATTGGTCTGTACGCTTTTGTGCTGTGCCTGTCCCTTCACATTTTCTCTTCACTGTACTGGGATTGTCAGCTGCTGGATACATCAGCTACTGAGTGTGCAAGCTACTGAATTTGTTAGCTACTAGGGGTGACAGCTACTGGAGGTGTCAGATACCAGGGGTGTCAGTTACTGCTAATGCCGTCTGCTGAGAGTGTCAGGTACAGGGTGTGTCAGTAACTGGGGGTGTCAGCTACTGTGGGTTGCAGCTCTGGAATTGTCATCTACTGGATACATCAGCTACTGAATGTGCGAGATACTGAGTGTGTGAGCTGCTGAGTGTGTTAGCTACAGGGGTGTCAGCTACTGGAGGTTTCAGTTACTGGCGGTGTCAGCTTCTTTTGATGCCATATGCTGAGAGAGTCAGCTACAGGGGGTGTCAGCTACTGGAGACATTAACTACCATGTGTGACAGCTCTTGGGGTTTCAGTATCTCGAGGGTGTCAGCAACCATTAACTTCGTTGACCATTGATGGTAGGAGAGATGACATCACAGTTACAAGTTGTCTGCATAAGCCAGTTATGTTGACCACTCATGCATCATATGTATGGATAGTGGTGACCCTGTAGCATCAACTGAGGCCGGAAGATGGTCCATTGAGGCGCAAAAACTGGTAGCTACACACTAAATGACATTGTAAGGACGGCTGTAGCTGTTTCATTTTCGTATAATCTGCACATTGCTCGATTGGAGTAGGCAGCCAAATGGCGACCCACAATCAGGCTCCCCTTAAACTCAGCCAGTTGCTGACAACACTGTCTCACACGAGTATGCGGCATCCCCATTACCTTCACAATGATTTCTCAACGCCTCACGCTGTTCTCGCCCCTTGTACACCCTAATAGACCTGGAAACAACCCCAAACACTAGCAGCATTGTAACACGGCCATTCTACCTGTCAGAGGAAATAGGTTATTTGATTGTTTCCTGGAAAATGATGTCATTTTTCCTCATGAACTGCAGTATTTTTTCTTAAAGGAAATGAAATTCAGATATTTTGAAATCCAGCTAAAACGCTCCATTCCAGTTGTTTGATCCCTGTGACTTCCGAGCACACTGCTCCTACTCTTGTAAGGCTCAAAGTGATATTTGCTTTTGGGATTTGAGTCTAAAAAAATGATATGTTAATGATGTATCGTACCAAGTCTTACAAATACGTCTATAGAAGCTCATGAAGAATAGTTTTTGAGTGTCTGAAAGAATACGAACACGCGTAAAATGTAGGTGCAACTCTCCTGTAGAGATCAAATTCGGATAGTGGTCAGTTCATGTGTCTTATACCTAAGAACAGCTATTGTATTCAAATTTAATATCGACAAAATCTTGTCAGTACTGTATTTAATGGTCTATCGGTTACACTATTACTCTGCTACATGCCAACAATCAGTACGTAATGTTAAGTTAAATGAAAGTATTATCAGAACACAGGTGCAACTTTATACATTTCGAAACAAAAGTTTTTGGAAACGAACACAAATTTTCATATCGAGGCGGGTAAAGCTATTAAGACATTAAAGAAACTCGGTTCACTTGCAACCATCACATGTTCCATGGCCAAAACGTCTTTCGGTCTGGGCAGAAGATTGTTCACGACTTATGAATCATACATTGCGTACATAATTGTAAAAACGTGTAGAATTAGAAAAGGTGCGTCAGTGGTACGGGCGATTTGGCATCCTCGGAAATGGCACTCTACGTTAGGAATCAGAGAGCGGGAGTGGTGCCATTGGGAAACGAATTTCTATCATTGACTCTGATATCGATGCTCAGTTGAGATGGCCTCGGGGACCGGCGAACAACGTGCTGTTGCCGTGAAGGCGTTTTACAAAACCGACAACAGCTACGTGTATTTCGTGCTCATCACAATCTTGCACAACATGCCACAGTCCCGCCGACCCAAACTATCGAAGTATGGGTAACGAGCGCTCGATAAAGTGCGAAAGAAGTGGCTGTCAGAGAATGTAGCAGGAGTGGAATAAGCCTTCAGCGGAATCCCCAGGCGTTCTGCATGCAGGCATGCGCCGAAACTGAACATATCGGACAGAATGTTGCACAAGGAAGTGCAGTGCCACCCGTGCAAAATTCAGACTGTGCAAAAAACTGAATTCGGACGTCCTCGCAAAGAGACTACACTTCTGCAGGGATTAGTTCTAAATTAAGAACGACAACCGTGGGCTAAGTGGGAACTTGATCATGAACGATGAGACCTATCAGGCATTGGTAACATGCGAAACTATATACTGGTGACGTGAAAATCGCGAATTGCTTCATGAAACGCAGCTACAGTCAGAGAGAGATAGTGGGGTGCGGCATGTCATCCTTTGGAACCAGAGGGCAATGCGATAGAGTGTTACGCTTACATGTTTGACTAGTCCCTAGTGCGACAGCTTGCTGATCTCCCTGTAACGGGAAAGACATTATTTCTATAAGACGGTCCCACCTGCTATATCTCGTGGCATTCCACTACCGCACTAAACAACTTATTTCCTGATCATCACATCTCCAAGAACGAGGACAGTATCTTGCCTTCAAAATCCTCCGACCTTTTAGCACGTGATTTCTTCCTTTGGGGCGATTTGAAATCTTAGGTCCTCCAGAGTGACCCACCACATACCAAGCAGAAACTGAATGGTCAAATTCAGGAGGGAGTTAATCGCATTTCAGTGTAAGTCTTGCAAGATGTGATGTCTAATGTCGGGAAAATGTGCGTGAAGGAAAATGGCGGCCACCTACCTGATGCATTTGCAAGTGATGGGCATTTTAAATTGCACGAATGATGTCACGAATGATGATGATGAAATAATGAGGACAACACAAACATCCAGTCCCTGGGCAGAGAAAACAAATTGCAAGCTCTGTATATTCATGTTGTATGTATTTTATATCGCTCAAAATAAATTTGCAACACTAGCAGAGGTTTCAGAATCGCCTGTTTCACTGCCGCACTCTTTACCTGACATAATATTCTATAAATGAAGATTTAACATTATATCCCAAATACCTTTAATACATTATACAGTACATAAATGCGTTGAACTCAGAATAATTACATAAGCTGCACAAAACACAACATCATCTATCGCAACAAAAACAGTAAAAAATGTAAGAAACTGCTTATGATATTTTCTTGGACATATTCCATATGTTGGTTGGTTGGCTGATTCGGGGGAGGGGACCAAACAGCGAGGTCATCGGTCCCACCGGCTTAGAGAAGAATGCGGATGGAAACCAGCCGTGAACTTTCAAGGGAACCATCCCGGTATTTGCCTTAAGCGATTTTGGCAAATCACGGAAAACCCAAATCAGCAGCGGCGGACGCAGTTTTGAGCCGTCGTCCTCCCGAATGAGAGTCCAGTATGCCAACCACTTAGCCAACTTTGTCGGTATTCCTTTTGTGATTGTGAAATTTATCACTGCGTTGAACCACGACCAAAAAACATCACGAGTTCCTGTGTACACTATTATGAAGGTGCACTGCTCTCCCCTACGAAACTGTACTATTTGCAGGACATGAGGCTGGTCAATTACAAGAGCTGTTGGGTTACACTTTATGGTTTTGGCACTCTCTAACAACCCTACCACAACTAAGGTCAAAAATTAATTATGATTTTAGTGTTGCTCAAAAATGGCTCTAAGCACTATGCGACTTAACTTCTGAGGTCATCAGTCGCCTAGAACTTAGAACGAATTAAACCTAACTAACCTAAGGACACCACACACATCCATGCCCGAGGCAGGATTCGAACCTGCGACCGTAGCGGTCTCGCGGTTTCAAACCGTAGCGCCTAGAACCGCACGGCCACTACGGCCGGCTGTAGTGTTGCTCATGCTGCTAAATATTGCATTTTCGGGCAACACTAAGTTATATTATGTGGCAGGTGTCATTAGAGCACAGTTAATAAACTCATTTCTTGAAAAAATAGATAAACTAGGCACTCATCTTTTCGTGTTTCCCACGCTGGTCTCGTTGTGAACTCATGACTCAATCGTCGAAAATCTAGGTAGTAATGATTCCAAGCTCGGATGCAAAGAGGTTAGTGTTGTTTTTTAACGTCTCGTCGACAACGAGGTCATTAGAGACGGAGCGCAAGCTCGGGTTAGGGAAGGATGGGGAAGGAAATAGGCCGTGCCCTTTCAAAGGAACCATCCCGGCATTTGCCTGAAACGATTTAGGGAAATCACGGAAAACCTAAATCAGGATGGCTGGAGACGGGATTGAACCGTCGTCCTCCCGAATGCGAGTCCAGTGTGCTAACCACTGCGCCATGCAAAGAGGCCTAGGTGATATTCTGCGATATTCAAAAGTTTTATAGATGTGTTTCATAAACCATTCTTGAAGATTAAACTTTTGCAAGTTAAGGACAATGGTGAAGTAAAAAAGTAATCAGCACTTCGAATTTAAGTTACACTTCTTTTTTATTACTTTAGTTGCAACATCACTTCACAATATAAAACATACTTCAAAATATCTTCCTCACTGTTAAAAGTTCACATTTCATAAACTGACTACAATTTGCGTCTTCTCAACATGACGACCAAGACTTGACTCTCTAATAACCGCTTACGCCCCAAAAAATCAAAGTACGCCAATGATCATAGTGTCAATAGAAAGAATACACATGAGAATAGTATCATTGCAATATAAACATATCGATGTATCAAAGTACCTCTACATTAATGAAATCAAATCTGAATGTTGTCACAGAAATATGTTAACTATTTTACAGAAAGACAGTAGAATATTGCTGGTATCGAGAGGTTGAGGTGAGGTGCCGTAATGGTTACATAATTCAAGTACCATTACACACTCTTTGGAACTTAACACATGAACGAAAATATTATTTACATATAGCGACAGCAAATACTTTTTCTACCTTTCGACACAAAACTGAGAACATTTCTTTCTTAGCTTTTTCTCTCGTTACAGAGCTGCTGTGAAGGAAAATATCTTGCAAGCTACAGGGGACAGTACTAAGTTCCTAGTTTAGAGTGTAAGAAACTGACTGTAATATGAATTGTACACTTGTCTCGTTTCTAAATAACTGAACGTGAAGTTATACCCTTGCCGCGGTGACGACAATTGCTGCCAGGAAAGTTCAGGTAGCGTGAACGCGGAACTTCCGCCGGTAAAGTCCAGGGCAGAATTGTACCACAACTAGCCACAGAGTATGCTTATTACCATACGGGCATGCAGTTATTGTTACTGTGCGCGCCGTGGCGAACACGCGAACCATAGCCGCCGCATTCCGTTCCCTGCAGAGCAAGGGGCGTGGCGGGGATTTCCCAGACGACGCGCTGCGCCGACTTCCGCGGCGCGCCTCCAGGGCGGCCAACTTGTCACGCAACTGCAATTAGTTGCCAACTTGGCGAATACTTGGGGCGATTTACTAGAGGCAGCCCGCCTGCCCGCTGGCTACGCAGCGGAGTGCTAGCCGCAGCACTGCGGGCTGCCGTCTCTAAATGATAACAACTCCAGGGCGGACAGCGTTCAGTCTTCGAAACCGGCAGGAACAGTTTTGCTAGAATCTGGAGCAAGTACAATTTCCAGTAAATTTCACTGGATAACGTCAGTTATTTTACCTCGTATCTTATGTCTCGTAAAATCTTATAACAAAGTGCTAATTTAAGTCCTACAAATAAATATATTTAAATCAAACTGTAGCATCTGAGAAAATGTCGTAATTGACGTGCTGATGTGGTAGGATTCCCGAACGTTGAATATGAAATCCTGATTTTCATTATTGAATAGTGAAAAATATTTTGCGAAGTAGAATAGTGAATATCATCACAGTTAAACTTTGTGAAACATCCCCTTAGAAAAATTTATAAATGACAGTGCTGGAAAAACCTCTTACGGTATTTGATTTTCAAACAGCTGAGATAAACTGAACGTACTCAGACATTTCTCTCTTCACTTACTCTAAGCATTACTAAACTGACACACAATACTTTTAGCGAAACGTACTCTATCTTTCAATAATCCCCACAACACAATGGCTCTGACTAACAATAATCTATACTTTTCATGAATCACTTACTTCACAAAAATTTTCGTTACTCGAACTACTGCAATACAGCGAGCGCCAATACTGCCAGCGAAATAAAAGATTCTAATTACTGAAGGCACTAACTACTGATAGGCATAGTTAGCAAATGAAAGATTTTGGTAGAGAACATATATATCAGGTCATGACATCCAGTCTTACAAATTTCCTTTTTCTGACGGACACAAGTCCAGATCGTCCGCTCTAAAAACTCTTCCATCTCTCTCCCCACATCCACCACTGCTGTCGGCTCACCTCCGACTGCACAACGCTACACACTGTTCATATCCAACTGCCCAGCACTACAACTACAATAGTGAATATTCCAACAATGCCAACCAGCCATAGACTGCACACAGCACAGTCAGTGATTTTCATACAGAGCGCTACGTGGCGTTGTTGTTGTTGTTGTTGTGGTCTTCAGTCCTGAGACTGGTTTGATGCAGCTCTCCATGCTACTCTATCCTGTGCAAGCTTCTTCATCTCCCAGTACCTACTGCAACCTACATCCTTCTGAATCTGCTTAGTGTATTCATCTCTTGGTCTCCCTCTACGATTTTTACCCTCCACGCTGCCCTCCAATGCTAAATTTGTGATCCCTTGATGCCTCAAAACATGTCCTACCAACCGATCCCTTCTTCTAGTCAAGTTGTGCCACAAACTTCTCTTCTCCCCAATCCTATTCAATACCTCCTCATTAGTTACGTGATCTACCCACCTTATCTTCAGCATTCCTCTGTAGCACCACATTTCGAAAGCTTCTATTCTCTTCTTGTCCAAACTGGTTATCGTCCATGTTTCACTTCCATACATGGCTACACTCCATACAAATACTTTCAGAAACGACTTCCTGACACTTAAAACTATACTTGATGTTAACAAATTTCTGTTCTTCAGAAACGATTTCCTTGCCATTGCCAGTCTACATTTTACATCCTCTCTACTTCGACCATCATCAGTTATTTTACTCCCTAAATAGCAAAACTCCTTTACTACTTTATGTGTCTCATTTCCTAATCTAATCACCTCAGCATCACCCGATTTAATTTGACTACATTCCATTATCCTCGTTTTGCTTTCGTTGATGTTCATCTTATATCCCCCTTTCAAGACACTGTTCATTCCGTTCAACTGCTCTTCCAAATCCTTTGCTGTCTCTGACAGAATTACAATGTCATCGGCGAACCTCAAAGTTTTTACTTCTTCTCCATGAATTTTAATACCTACTCCGAATTTTTCTTCTGTTTCCTTTACTGCTTGCTCAATATACAGATTGAATAACATCGGGGAGAGGCTACAACCCTGTCTCACTCCTTTCCCAACCACTGCTTCCCTTTCATGCCCCTCGACTCTTATAACTGCCATTTGGTTTCTGTACAAATTGTAAATAGCCATTCGCTCCCTGTATTTTACCCCTGCGACCTTCAGAATTTGAAAGAGAGTATTCCAGTTAACGTTGTCAAAAGCTTTCTCTAAGTCTACAAATGCTAGAAACGTAGGTTGGCCTTTCCTTTATCTTTCTTCTAAGATAAGTCGTAAGGTTAGTATTGCCTCACGTGTTCCAACATTTCTACGGAATCCAAACTGATCTTCCCCGAGGTCCGCTTCTACCAGTTTTTCCATTCGTCTGTAAAGAATTCGCGTTAGTATTTTGCAGCTGTGTCTTATTAAACTGATAGTTGGGTAATTTTCACATCTGTCAACACCTGCTTTCTTTGGGATTGGAATTATTATATTCTTCTTGCAGTCTGTGGGTATTTCGCCTGTCTCATACATCTTGCTCACCAGATGGTAGAGTTTTGTCATGACTGGCTCTCCCAAGGCCATCAGTAGTTCTAATGGAATGTTGTCTACTCCCGGGGCCTTGTTTCGACTCAGGTCTTTCAGTGCTCTGTCAAACTCTTCACGCAGTATCTTATCTCCCATTTCATCTTCAACTACATCCTCTTCCATTTCCATAATATTGTCCTCAAGTACATCGCATTTGTATAGACCCTCTATATACTCCTTCCACCTTTCTGCCTTCCCTTCTTTGGTTAGAACTGGGTTGCCATCTGAGCTCTTGATATTCATACAAGTGGTTCTCTTCTCTCCAAAGGTCTCTTTAATTTTCCTGTAGGCAGTATCCATCTTACCCCTAGTGAGACAAGCCTCTACATTCTTACATTTGTCCTCTAGCCATCCCTGCTTAGCCATTTTGCACTTCCTGTCGATCTCATTTTTGAGACGTTCGTATTCCTTTATGCCTACTTCATTTACTGCATTTTTATATTTTCTCCTTTCATCAATTAAATTCAATATTTCTTCTGTTACCCAAGGATTTCTATTAGCCCTCGTCTTTTTACCTACTTGATCCTCTGCTGCCTGCACTACTTCATCCCTCAGAGATGCCCATTCTTCTTCTACTGTATTTCTTTCCCCAATTCCTGTCAATTGTCCCCTTATGTTCTCCCTGAAACTCTCTACAATCTCTGGTTCTTTCAGTTTATCCAGGTCCCATCTCCTTAAATTCCCACCTTTTTGCAGTTTCTTCAGTTTCAATCTGCAGGTCATAACCAATAGATTTTGGTCAGAATCCACATCTGCCCCTGGAAATTTCTTACAATTTAAAACCTGGTTCCTAAATCTCTGTCTTACCATTACATAATCTATCTGATTCCTTTTAGTATCTCCAGGATTCTTCCAGGTATACAACCTTCTTTTATGATTCTTGAACCAAGTGTTAGCTATGATTAAGTTATGCTCTGTGCAAAATTCTACAAGGCGGCTTCCTCTTTCATTTCTTCCCCCCAATCCATATTCACCTACTATGTTTCCTTCTCTCCCTTTTCCTACTGACGAATTCCAGTCGCCCATGACTATTAAATTTTCGTCTCCCTTCACTACCTGAATAATTTCTTTTATCTCGTCATACATTTCATCAATTTCTTCATCATCTGCAGAGCTAGTTGGCATATAAACTTGTACTACTGTAGTAGGCATGGGCTTTGTGTCTATCTTGGCCACAATAATGCGTTCACTATGCTGTTTGTAGTAGCTAACCCGCACTCCTATTTTTTTTATTCATTATTAAACCTACTCCTGCATTACCCCTATTTGATTTTGTATTTATAACCCTGTAATCACCTGACCAAAAGTCTTGTTCCTCCTGCCACCGAACTTCACTAATTCCCACTATATCTAACTTTAACCTATCCATTTCCCTTTTTAAATTTTCTAACCTACCTGCCCGATTAATGGATCTGACATTCCACGCTCCGATCCGTAGAACGCCAGTTTTCTTTCTCCTGATAACGACGTCCTCTTGAGTAGTCCCCGCCCGGAGATCTGAATGGGGGACTATTTTACCTCCGGAATATTTTACCCAAGAGGACGCCATCATCATTTAATCATACAGTAAAGCTGCATGGCGTTACCAACATAAAAACTTAGACAGCTTACTGACAATTGGTTGCCTCTATAGTGGCCAAAAGGCGAACAACGATAGCTTAAAGAAGGAACAGCCCATGTGTCCACTGGTACTCCACAAATTCCACTGATATCCAGATTTGTAGTCAGAACCTCAGATTCCATATGCCACCTGTAACCTTCGTGCTGATGTCTTCGACAGCAGGCACTGTGAGGGACGAAAGTTTCACGACCGGATGACATAGCTGCTCGTAAAACTTTCGCGATGTGAGGTCGTGGTACAAGAAACTCTTCTCTTCCTGACGTTTCGTCCACGACTGCGATGGACACCCTCAGAGGCGCTCCTCTGCTGAGTCTTGCCGACTGATCGGTAAGACGTCTGAGAGGAAATGAAACTTAGTGACATACGGACAGTATCTCTTCAGAATCGCTTGACAGTTTTATCCTAGACAAGACGACAAGCGATAGTTAATTTTTATCGCTGACAAGGACTGTCTCTGCTCATCACGTGTTACTTTGACCACACCCCCTTTCCTACATTATTTATGTCGCTCTCGGACGTCCGACCGGTCATTCGGCAAGACTCAGCGGAGGAGCGTCTCTGAGGATGTCCAGCGCAGTCCTGGGTGAAACGTCAGGAACAGAAGAGTTTCTTGGACCACGGCTCCACATCCCAGAACGTTTACCAGTAGCTATTGTGAGGGACCTTTCTGTTCATCTTTGAACCAAGGCTATTTAGCTTAACTACAGAACACTCCCTTTGCTCGTCTCTGTTCTCTTTGCTTCTTAGCAACCATCAAATACGAGTGCAACTCAAAAATCTACTGAGCGCCAGAAAAGTACGGAACTGGGTTCAGACGTACACCAGATTCTGCAGCAAAGCACGATCGAGAAAGTCTATAATTGCCTCACCAGCTAGGCGTTTGTCCCATACTACCAAATCGTGCAAGATATTTACCCTGTGTCTGAGACTCTATAGGAATCTAAACAGTCACAGTACTTTTACAGTTCTGGATTACATTCATTGTGGAGAGTCGTGCAGTTTACTGGCCAACTTACAGTGCCATCCACTGCTGTTATTTCCAGCCCCCCCCCCCCCCTCCACTTGTCATAAGTGTTCAGTATGCAGAGTAGCTAGCATCTGTACCCATTTGTATTGGAGTCGGATATCTTCTTAGCCTCTTCAGTGCTCTGGCTGCCCAAAGAGCCCGGTGGTGGTTGCTCTTAGGGCACGCAAGGTGATTTAAGGTACCCCTTTTTATGATAAGTAACTAATTCTGTTACTATATTTCGATTATCTATGTTATGTTGGGAGTTTACTTATTTATTTATTTGCTGCCATGACCGGCCTCCTTGTTACTAAGACAGGTCGTACGTCGCAACACGAAATTTTACATGTACAGAATGTGATATTTATTTGTAATATCTTGTTTTTAATAAGGCTTAATAATACTGCAGATTTAAATACTTATAAACTTGAAAGTAATTAAGAAACAAAAACGTTTATATTACCGATTTATGAATGGGAGATAGAAATTTATGAAGACAGACAAGAGGTGATGCATTATTATAACTTTCAGATATATTTTAAATTCGAAAAATTTTTTCTAAAATAAACAAGATTCTTGCATTTAGGATCGAAAGATAACATGCATTTACATATACACTCCTGGAAATTGAAATAAGAACACCGTGAATTCATTGTCCCAGGAAGGGGAAACTTTATTGACACATTCCTAGGGTCAGATACATCACATGATCACAATGACAGAACCACAGGCACATAGACACAGGCAACAGAGCATGCACAATGTCGGCACTAGTACAGTGTAAATCCACCTTTCGCAGCAATGCAGGCTGCTATTCTCCCATGGAGACGATCGTAGAGATGCTGGATGTAGTCCTGTGGAACGGCTTGCCATGCCATTTCCACCTGGCGCCTCAGTTGGACCAGCGTTCGTGCTGGACGTGCAGACCGCGTGAGACGACGCTTCATCCAGTCCCAAACATGCTCAATCGGGGACCCGGAGATCTTGCTGGCCAGGGTAGTTGACTTACACCTTCTAGAGCACGTTGGGTGGCACGGGATACATGGGGACGTGCATTGTCCTGTTGGAACAGCAAGTTCCCTTGCCGGTCTAGGAATGGTAGAACGATGGGTTCGATGACGGTTTGGATGTACCGTGCACTATTCAGTGTCCCCTCGACGATCACCAGTGGTGTACGGCCAGTGTAGGAGATCGCTCCCCACACCATGATGCCGGGTGTTGGCCCTGTGTGCCTCGGTCGTATGCAGTCCTGATTGTGGCGCTCACCTGCACGGCGCCAAACACGCATACGACCATCATTGGCACCAAGGCAGAAGCGACTCTCATCGCTGAAGACGACACGTCTCCATTCGTCCCTCCATTCACGCCTGTCGCGACACCACTGGAGGCGGGCTGCACGATGTTGGGGCGTGAGCGGAAGACGGCCTAACGGTGTGCGGGACCGTAGCCCAGCTTCATGGAGACGGTTGCGAATGGTCCTCGCCGATACCCCAGGAGCAACAATGTCCCTAATTTGCTGGGAAGTGGCGGTGAGGTCCCCTACGGCACTGCGTAGGATCCTACGGTCTTGGCGTGCATCCGTGCGTCGCTGCGGTCCGGTTCCAGGTCGACGGGCACGTGCACCTTCCGCCGACCACTGGCGACAACATCGATGTACTGTGGAGACCTCACGCCCCACGTGTTGAGCAATTCGGCGGTACGTCCACCCGGCCTCCCGCATGCCCACTATACGCGCTCGCTCAAAGTCCGTCAACTGCACATACGGTTCACGTCCACGCTGTCGCGGCATGCTACCAGTGTTAAAGACTGCGATGGAGCTCCGTATGCCACGGAAAACTGGCTGACACTGACGGCGGCGGTGCACAAATGCTGCGCAGCTAGCGCCATTCGACGGCCAACACCGCGGTTCCTGGTGTGTCCGCTGTGCCGTGCGTGTGATCATTGCTTGTACAGCCCTCTCGCAGTGTCCGGAGCAAGTATGGTGGGTCTGACACACCGGTGTCAATGTGTTCTTTTTTCCATTTCCAGGAGTGTACAATAAACATTTACGAAATCTAGAACATTTTAGAAAATCAAATTATAACCCACAAAAATACTTTTTGGGAAGAATAAAAACAGAAATAGGAAAGGTGGCAGTGGAAGTGTGTCCCTTCACCAAGTCTGCATGACGGTGTGTGTCTTGGTCCATGAAGCCACCGACCGCCACCACATCTCCTCATCTAACATCTACTCTAGATTTCGTAATTACTAAACCTTAACCTCTAGGGGGAGCTACACCTAAAATAGTTTCGTCATAATTTCTGTAAATAAACGTACAACGTGAAGAGATCCCAGTGCGTGTTCACCATGCAATACCGGTTAACCGATTGTCTTCCAGCGTCAGCTAACAGTAATTGAAATTTTTGAATTATATATTCTTATTTTTACTTCTTTTCAGGCTGACATGGTGAAAAATAAGGACAACGTAGGAGATAATGGGACGAAGAGTTCACGATAATGGGTGCGACTAAATTTATGCCTAACGAAATGACCACAAGGGAGGCAACTGAAGGTTTTGCTGAACATCGAAACACACACTTGAAGACAGGATAAGAAGGAAGAAGCACGGTAATTCCGTAGCATTAGAGCCTCAGATTCAGGAACACTTTTGATGAAGTAATGCAAAAGCATTATTGTATGAAATGACATTTAGATAATAAGTTCGTAGTCCTAAAACAAAATGAATCCCTTCAACTTGAATTTGCTTTGGCTGAATTTCTGAAGGTGCCTCACCAGTTCAACAAAATAGAATGAGTTTTATGGGAGGCAAGGTTACTATCATTTTACTTCGCAGTACCCTGATCTGCCTCTAAGAAAGTCAGAATCTACAAGCCTCCAATGAGCAATAGGTTTCACCAGGCCCCAAGCCAGCTAAACACTGTTGAAATCAACTGAAATAGTAAAAATGTGTTGCCATGCTTATGTCTTCTATTCTTATTCAATAAGTGTCAGCGCAGTGTATCACTGACAACCGATATTATGCAAGAAAGGACCATGGACGATATTACAAGTCACTTACCACAAGCCTTGTAATGATAGCTTTTTTAAATTTCTATGAATTAAGTACTTTAAATTCTGAAAACAATGTGGGACGTACGACGAACGTATCCTGTAGGACAGTGCGGCGAAAAATGGCATTAATGTGCTATGGCAGCATATGACATACGCGAGTGCATTTGCTAACAGCAATTAGACTGTGCGATTCATAGAACATGTATTCAGGTAAGAGAATAGAACACTGAAGTAACAAAAGTCATGGGATGGCAATTTGTACATATATAGATGGCGGTAGTATCACGTACAGGGGGCATAAATGGGTAGTGAATTTGCAGAGTGCACATTTGTACTCGTAATTCATGTGAAGCGTTTTCCGCCGTAGTAGCGGCCTGACGATGGGATTTAACAGACTTTGGAAGCGGAGTGGTAGTTCGAGCTAGAAGCATGGGAAACTCCGTTTCGTGAATCGTTAGGACATTCAATATTCCGAGATCGACAGTGTCTAGAGTGTGACGAGAATGCCAGATTTTATGCAGTACCTCCCACCATGGACAACATAGCGGCTGATGGTTTGCACTTAGTTACCTAGAGCAGCGGCGATTGCGTAGAGTTGTCAGTGCTAACAGACAAGCAACACGGCGTGAAATAACCACAGAAATTAATGTGGGACGTAGACAAACACATCGGCTATTTCAGTGCGGCGAATTTGGCGTTAATCGGTTATGCTGGCAGGAGACTGACGAAATTCCCATTGCTGTCAGCACATCGCCTACTCTCCTGAGAATGTGACCACATCGGTTGCGCCCTTGACGGCTGTAAAAGCGTGACCTGGTGAGATGAGTCCTGATTTCAGTTGGTGACAGCTGACGGTACGGTTCGAGCGTGGTGCTGACCCCACGACGCCATGGACTGAAGCTGCCAACAAAGCACTGTGCAAGTTGGTGGTAGCTCCACAACGGCGTTGGCCGTGCTTACATTGGTCCTCTGGTCCAACTGAACCGGTCATTGATTGAAAATGGATGTGTTCGCATGCTTGAAGACCATTTGCAATCATTCATGGACGAACACTGTTGTGACAAAATAAATGGGTTAGGGATTTGCGCATATACAGATGGCGGTAGCATCGTGTACACAAGGTATAAATGGGCAGCGAATTGGTGGACCTGAATTTGTATTCAGGGGACTCGTGGGAAAAGCTTTCTGACGTGATTGGGCCCGCACGACTGGAATTAACAAGCGGAATCCTAGTTGAACCTATATGCGTGGAACATTCGGTTTCGGAAATCATTAGGCAGTCCAATATTCCAAGATGTCAGTGTCAAGAGTGACTGAGAAAACCAAACTTCTGGCATTAGCTCTGACCACAGTGGCAGACGACCTTTACTTAAAGACTAAGAGTAGCAGCATTTGCGCAGTGCTAATAGACGAGCAACAGGGCGTGAAATAACGGTAGAAATTAAAGTGGGACGTATGACGAACGTATCTGGTAGGTCAGTTCGGCGAAATTTGGCGTTAATGTGCTATGGCAGCAGACGACTGACGCCTTTGCTAATGGCACGAAATCACCTGCAATGAATCTGTTGTGCTCGAGACGATATCGACTGCAGCATACACGACTGCAAACCATGGCCTGGTCAGATGAAGCCCGATTTAGTTGGTAATAGCTGGGGTTTCGAATGTGGCGCAGACCCCACGAATCCGTGGACCATCTGATGATGGCTATATAATGATGTGGGCTGTTTGCATGGAATGGGCTGTGTCCTCTTTCCCAGCTGAGCCAATCTTTGACCGGAAATGGTTATGCTTGGCTGCTTGGAGACAATCTGCAGGCATTCATGAGCAAGATATTGCCAAACAATGATTACATGTGACCGGGCCAAAACAGTTCACAATTTGGTAGAAGAAGATTCTCTGCAAACCAGGCGAACGATTTGGCCAACCAGCTCACCCGACGTGAATCCCATCAAACATTTACGGAATTTAATCGAGATATCAGTTCGTGGACAAAATCCTGCACTGGAAACACTTTCGTTATTCTAGACCGCTATAGAGACATCATGGCTCAGGTTTTCTGCAGGTACTTCCAACGACTTGCTGAGTCCATGCCAGATCGACCTACTGCATTAGGCCAGGTAAAAAAAGGTTGGATCCCTATTAGGAGGCATTCCATGACTTTAGTCGCATCAGTGCGTATTTATATTTCGACAGACCACAACAGGTACACAGAAAGTCATAAAACCTAAACTAGCCGATCTGTACGTCTCTCCACTAAGAATTCATTGTTCCTGATGATCAATTTGTGTGTTGGTGTCTCTGTTCTAACTTTAGACACTACCTTTCTCTACCTACACTACATTTTGCACGACTACACTGGTCTTGCAGTATAATTCCAAAGGTTACAGGGGAGTGTAAGTGTACAACCTGACAGCAATCACTTCAACCTGTAAGCCTTCTATTTGTCCACCTAGCCATGCATCTGCTAAATGATTCTGCCCTCTGACAGGGGTTGTTATTGCTAGCTTGTGTTGGTGGGTATCACTTTTGTCAAAATCTTATATAAAACTTGAATGCTGAAATGATTTAATGAAATGGTGGCAAGTCTTTATCGTATCAATTATTGTTGGATGATTGATATGTCAGCATGGAATAATCTTTCATAAAAAATGGCAAACTTTTATTGATCAAAAATAGGACACACAACACAAGATAAGTGAGGTGACAAATAAATTATGAACTCTTGGCAACACAAATAGAAGCAACAAATAATCTGCACTCCGCTGATGAAGTTTGGGTGGCAAAGATTAAGGCTTAACTGTTTAACCTATTTACCCTACTCAAAGGATGAATAATGCAATCTGAAATTGCCGAATTGACTTTGATGGATTTATTCTACACAGACGTTATACTACGTTGGTGCTGCTGAGAACAAGTGATGGAAATATGATTATGTTTGCCCTAACAAGCCAGAGGAGCAATACTATATCACTTTCTTGATGCATAGCACTATCTCAGGTGACACAGGTGGTGCAAGCGTCTGCAAAGTAGTTATGTGCGGCGCCTGTAATTCGTTGTTGTGGGCACGAAATATGCTAAGTTGTGGGCCGGCAGTCTGTTAAATGGGTAGCAATTACTCTATGATGGAGCTCTGAAATCTCGACAGATTAGAATTTGTGACGCTCCCGTTCGCCAGTCATACTACGGACGAGTTTGACTCACCTATATGACAGTGCACACGATCAGTTGTCAAGGCGGCAGACCTGATATGAATAAGATTTCCCTCAGCTTAGGGAGTTGTCCAAAGTGATGATGTCTAAACTGACACTACAGCGAAGACATCGCCACAGGCTCCCCAGTCCAAACCAGAGCCAGTGTGAAGTCACGCTCAGGTTGAGTGTCCAAAGTGCAACCCACTCATAACAAGCATAACGACGAGTACCTCCTTTACGGACCGAAGTCTGAATCAGAAGACTATGTTTCTCTGCTCCTTCCCTTACACTAAACCTTGGTAATCTAGGAAAGAGCGCTCACACAAACACCCCCACAAAGATTTCGTGCCAATCACAAGACTTTCCCCTTGCTTGTCTGCTCTACTCTTTGGCCAATCCTAACCTAACTTAATAATATTATTTTCGCTGCTGGAGAAGCAATTAAGGTACTAGCCTGAGTGTGGAAAATCTCCAGTATTTCACTTTTCCTTAAACCCATCAAATTCATGCTACTGACCAGTAAACATGTCTCTGTATTTAGTAACCACCTTCTTCCATTGTACCCACGAATGCTTAGACCAGCCGTCTCTCTTCCTGCTATGTAGTGTGATTACAATCCCATCTTATTCCTGAGAACTAATTCCTATACTTCTGCAACCCCAACAACCAAATTTCCACACGTCTTCCATTTATCTGGACACTGATTTCGATAAAGCACACTAATGTACATACATGGAATTTCTGATCTCGATCAAGCATATCGATGCATGTTGGATTTCATATTTTACATTGTACGCACTTACAACCGTTTTACATCTGTCTTACCCAATAGCCAGTCTGCTGTCAGAAGAACCAATATGTGATGCGAAATTAGAGATTGCACTGCTGTCATGATCCAATGCTCTGTAATATCTTCTCCCCAACATGTAGGTTTTAAGCTGAGAGGTAGATGAATAGCATTCTCTGAAAGGTAATCCTCATGTACTGTTTTCCTAATAACTCATACTAAAACAGCTCAAGCATTACCCATTAGGAAGCCTAACTTACTAATCATCCAACAGAAGTACTACAGTGGACTACGACTCCTAGCTCATTAATGAAAGATGTGTGCCTACAGATTCATGATCCTACAAACCTTTGGTCAGACTTATGTCTATTTCAGATCCCCCAACAGTTAACACTTGCTACAAGTTCTTGACTATTTTGTATCTACCTATTATTGGGAATTCAGTTACCCTTCCATACGTGATTCGTATACAAATTTACAACATTCTGTCTTCTCCTTTTCCTTTCGGCACTGCAACAGATTTACCAGAACATTCTGAACTACGAAATCAGTACTGTCTTATCTATATTACACTACTGGCCATTAAAATTGCTACACCTCGAAAATGACGTGCTACAGACGGGAAATTTAACCGACAGGAAGAACTTGCTGTGATATGCAAATGATTAGCTTTTCAGAGCATTCGCACAAAGTTGGCGCCGGTAGCGACACCTACTACGTGCTGACATGAGATAAGTTTCCAACCGATTTCTCATATACAAACAGCAGTAGACCGGCGTTCCCTGGTGAAACGTTGTTGTAATGCCTCGTGTAAGCAGGAGAAATGCGTAGCATCACGTTCCTGACTTTGATAAAGGTCGGATTGTAGCCTATCGCGATTGCGGTTTATCGTATCGCGACATTGCTGCTCGCGTCGGTCGAGATCCAATGACTGTTAGCAGAATATGGAATCGGTGGGTTCAGGAGGGTAATACGGAACGCCGTGCTGGATCCCAACGGCCTCGTATCACTAGCAGTAGAGATGACAGGCATCTTGTTCGCATGGCTGTAATGGATCATGCAGCCACGTCTTGGTCCCTGAGTCAGCATCTTATCCACATGGCTGTAACTGATCGTGCAGCCACGTCTCGATCCCTGAGTCAACAGATGGGGACGTTTGCAAGACAACAACCATCTGCACGAACAAGTCGACAATGTTTGCAGAAGCATGGACTATCAGCTCGGAGACCGTGGCTGCGGTTACCCTCGACGCTGCATCACAGACAGGAGCGCCTGCGATGGTGTACTCAACAACGAACCTGGGTGCAAGAATGTCAAAACGTAATTTTTTCTGATGAATCCAGGTTCTGTTTACAACATTATGATGGCCACATCCGTGTTTGGCAACATCGCGGTGAACGCACATTGGAAGCCTGTATTCGTCATCGCCAAACTGGCGTATTACCCGGCGTCAAGGTATGGGGTGCCATTGGTTACAAGTCTCGGTCACCTCTTGTTCCCATTGACGGCACTTTGAACAGTGAACGTTACATTTCAGATGTGTCACGACTCGTGGCTCTACCCTTCATTCGATCCCTGCGAAACCCTACATTTCAGCAGGATAATGCACGACCGCATGTTGCAGGTCGTGTACGGGCCTTTCTGGATACAGAAAATGTTCGATTGTTGCCCTGGCCAGCACATTCTCCAGATCTCTCACCAACTGAAAACATCTGGTCAATGGTGGCCGAGCAACTGGCTCGTCACAATACGCCAGTCACTACTGTTGATGAACTGTGGTATCGTGTTGAAGCTGCATGGGCAGCTGTACCTGTACACGCCATCCAAGCTCTGTTTGACTGAATGCCCAGGCGTACCAAGGCCGTTATTACGGCCAGAGGTGGTTGTTCTGGGTTCTGATTTCTCAGAATCTATGCACCCAAAATGCGTGAAAATGTAATCACATGTCAGTTCTAGTACAATATATTTGTCCAATAATTAACCGTTTATCATCTGCATTTCTTCTTGGTGTAGCAATTTTAATGGCCAGTAGCGTAAATAGAGGATTAATTTGAAATTTATGTGTCATTTATATGATTTCTATACAAATGGCTTTGAACTCGTCAATTGAAATGCAATGTTTGCATTGTTAGTTTGAGCTAGTATTTATGTGGTAGCCATTCTCAGCTTACTAAATGGCAACTGAGGCTTAACTTTATTGGAAATGAATACAGGCATATAAATTGATCCAGGTAAGCTGCTCACCTGAAAAGTTTCCTTAACAGATCAGGATAATGTATTTCAGTTTTCATCCAGATTGATTATGGATAACTCCTCACTAAATTAAGAACACTCTCTTTTCATTGCTGTATTGATCACTGAGGTGTCAGTATCAGCTTCACTTTTGCAAATAACTCCTGTATCTGAAATTTTGTACTTGCCAAACCCCTCACTGATGCAGATATTTCTATATTCAACTACCGGTCTCGATAATTTGATCATCTTCACACTGATCTAAATACAGAAATTTGCACAAGTTATAAAAAAAATGTTGATAGTAGTAGATTATCAACTGCCATAAGCAGTATCATAATTAGCATAAACTGGAAAGAGAGCATACATACTTGTCTTCATGAAGTTAACAGAGTAAAACAATTATAATACCTAGCCATAATTGCCGTTGTCATAAAGTAAAATCGTTATAAAACAGTAACCACACATGTCTTGCACTGTCGGATCGTCACTCTGGTACTGTTTTACAACACCGGTTCAGCTGTGGGGTGTGACCGCTATATATAGTTGGTCGAATACAGTTTGCAACGGCGTAATACAAAGTTGCAAATGTAATCTTAGAATACGTCTGCAAACAACACTGGCTAAAATTGAATCCATTAGGTACCGGTGGTGCTCAACGATCGTTGAATACTCATTTGTGAACAAGACCAACAGCCAGTCGCAGTCATTGCAGATCTAAATTTCGACTATAGCACAGACGTCATCGGTGCTAAAATACGAAGACAGGAAGAATCAAGAATAGGTGCAAAAAGTATATATATATATATATATATATATATATATATATATATAACGCAGTTATACAAAACGATGTAAGTGGCAACACAGCGATAACATACCATTACCGTAAAAGTCATATAAGCATAACCATGTCAGGCCATAAACATGTGATAACTGATGTTAGCATTTGAGTGGGAGAAACAAAAGTGGTGCCGTTGCTTACAACCAGCACAGACTGTATGAATATGTGTCATCGAGGACCAGTAATGTTTTGTATTGAACCATATATCCGAGAAGCTATAGCTCAATCTCGTTGAAGACCAAAATATTTAAATAAACATATCCTGATATTGATCAAACTCTGCAACATGTGGTTAGATCGACACACAAGGTGTATCCCGAATGACGTAACACCCGAGAATGATTCACCAGTTAACTGCGGTAACAGTTCTTCACATATTCTGCCAGAGCTTTGAAAGAAAAGTGCACGTCAAAACTGACTAGATATGTACAACAGTAAGCTGGGATACAAATGTAAAATAATAGTTTCGTCTCGTAAGTCTAATGTCAGCATACACACTTATATTGCAAGACTGCTTTCTCAGTAGGAACCAAAAGGAAATTGTGAAAGGATATGGCCATAAATAATTTCATTGATAACATCAAGTTTGATTCTACCTCAAACTCAATGTCCACTGGTGTCCAATCATACTGAAGTGCGGGCCAAATTGGCAGCGTCGTCGCGTTCTGCAGAGACGCATGTGAGGTTGTCTGGTTCCCTGCAGCAACAACGTGCTACCAAAGCAAAACTACGAAGCACGTTTGGCTCATGGGAAAGGCAAATTTCTACTTGTAGAGATGATCTTTGAATAATAGTTACTCAGGGGTGACGACGCAGTACATATACTTCTCCAGTACAAGAACTGTCTGTTACGTTACCATTCGTTATATATATATATACAAAATTCTTTATTTTTAATTTTATCAGGTGAATTTCTCTTTCGTTAGAGCATGATTCTTTCTCTCAGGGATATTATCTTATCTTATCACTTTTACTTACGTGCATAAATAAATATGAAACGGGTTCTGGAAGGGCCACTGTTATTCATGTACCAGCTTTAGATTTTGAACGTGATGACTAAAATATAGTTGCCGTTAGCTGAATTGAATGTAATTTTGTCAATTTATATTTATTTATTGTAAAGCAAAGCTCGAGAGAAAACGATTGTTGCCGTGTAGCGGCCAAGATAAAACTTAGTGAACTCATGGAATCTGTATAATTTAAAAAAATGAACTTTAACGTAAATTAATTACATGTTGCAATTTAGAAAGGTTCTTACAAAGAAATCTCTCGCATTTTTAGTTAATGTTAACACTCTGAAAAATAAATTAATACTTCGGCGGGCAATGGCCCACCAGAGGCTGCATCGGAAGATGAGCTTCCCGCAGCGCAAATTACTGAAAAAAGTTCTTATTAAAATTAATTAGCGGCTGCGACCATTTGAGGTGACAACTATCACAAAGAAATTCATTTTGTGATATCAATAATTAGTTTATTTTAGCAGAACACCAAATAACTAACATAAAATATGTGTAGCCGCTCAATGGCTGCCTTCCGTACCGCGAAAGAAAACAGTGTGAGTACCATAAAGTATGTCCTTCCTCCTCGGCCGTACAATCACGTCTCTTTTCGATCCTTTTTTATTTTCATACAAATGTTTTCAATAAAGATGCTATTTTTAAATTATCGCTGCATATCAGTTGTTTCAAGAACATTAACTGTACCTTTTATACTGATTATGTTCATAAAATACGAATACATAAAACACAAATAATTTTTGGTTCACCATTAACAAAATTGTTCACTGTTTACCACCGACATAAATGTTAATATTAATGTGACATACCGTCACATATCTTTCGTTTTATAGTAAAACCATATTTCATTAAAATTTTTGAAAGAATAGGGTGGCTATACTTAAACCATCGTTACTTGAATGGGCACTCATGTAAAACGAGTGTCGAGGTATCTAATGGTTAATGACAGTATAGATGCTATTCCAAACAGCATCCCATACAAGCAAACCAGTCGCATCCTTACCTGTGGTTACTCGTACTTTAGGTACTTGGGCTGTACACGGCTCTGTTTGAAAAGAACAGGTATACAGGGTGTTACAAAAAGGTACGGCCAAACTTTCAGGAAACATTCCTCACACACAAAGAAAGAAAATATGTTATGTGGACATGTGTCCGGAAACGCTTACTTTTCATATTAGAGCTCATTTTATTACTTCCCTTCAAATCACATTAATCATGGAATGGAAACACACAGCAACAGAACGTACCAGCGTGACGTCAAACACTTTGTTACAGGAAATGTTCAAAATGTCCTCGTTTGCGAGGATACATGCATCCTCCCTCCGTCGCATGGAATCCCTGATGCGCTGATGCAGCCCTGGAGAATGGCGTATTGTATCACAGCCGTCCACAATACGAGCACGAAGAGTCTCTACATTTGGTACCGTACCGGGGTTGCGTAGAGAAGAGCTTTCAAATGCCCCCATAAATGAAAGTTAAGAGGGTTGAGGTCAGGAGAGAGTGGAGGACATGGAATTGGTCCGCCTCTACCAATCCATCGGTCACCTAATCTGTTAAGCTCCATCGTGCATGAACCACATGTTGTGTCGTACTTGTAGAGGCACATGTTCTAGCAGCACAGGTAGAGTATCCCGTATGAAATCATTATAACGTGCTCCATTGAGCGTAGGTGGAAGAACATGGGGCCCAATCAAGACATCACCAACAATGCCTGCCCAAACGTTCACAGAAAATCTGTGTTGATGACGTGATTGCACAATTGCGTGCGGATTCTCGTCAGCCCACACATGTTGATTGTGAAAATTTACAATTTTATCACGTTGGAATGAAGCCTCATCCGTAAAGAGAACATTTGCACTGAAATGAGGATTGACACATTGTTGGATGAACCATTCGCAGAAGTGTACCCGTGGAGGCCAATCAGCTGCTGATAGTGCCTGCACACGCTGTACGTGGTACGGAAACAACTGGTTTTCCCCCTTAACACTCTCCATACAGTGACGTGGTCAACGTTACCTTGTACAGCAGGAACTTCTCTGACGCTGACATTAGGATTATCGTTAACAGCACGAAGCATTGCCTCGTCCATTGCAGGTGTCCTCGTCGTTGTAGGTCTTCCCCAGTAGCGAGTCATAGGCTGGAATGTTCCGTGCACCATAAGACGTCGATCAATTGCTTCGAACGTCTTCCTGTCGGGACAACTTAGTTCTGGAAATCTGTCTCGATACAAACGTACCGCGCCACGGCTATTGCCCCGTGCTAATCCATAAATCAAATGGGCATCTGCCAACTCCGCATTTGTAAACATTGCACTCACTGCAATACCACGTTCGTGATGAACACTAACCTGTTGATGCAACGTACTGATGTGCTTGATGCTAGTACTGTAGAGCAATGAGTCGCATGTCTACACAAGCACCGAAGTCAACATTACCTTCCTTCAATTGGTCCAACTGGTGGTGAAACGAGGAAGTACAGTACATACTGACGAAACTGAAATGATCTCTAACATGGAAAGTAAGCGTTTCTGGACACATGTCCACATAACATCTTTTCTTTATTTGTGTGTGAGGAATGTTTCCTGAAAGTTTGGCCGTACCTTTTTGTAACAACCTGTATGTTGTCACAGGGTCTGATTTTATACCCCACAGCTAATTCGCAGCAAATAATAACCTGTAACTGTGATCCTGCAGTCAAACAGTCCATGTAGTGATGTTACATTGAGAGCATTACAAGAATGGTAATACAATCCCGAAGCAGAATAGTCATCAAGGATACGCGAAAATTAAGTCCATTTCGTGATCACACCACGCGAAATATTCATCAGGTCAAAACAGTTTAGAGATCAAAGTGATGATTCACAAATTGACACATGCGATACAAAGAATAGTTACTCACACCCTGTCTACCCTCAGTTCTGTAATACAAGTGGAAAGACTTAGAGCAAGGCATTCAGAATTTTGGAAGTTAAAATACGACAGTGCCCTTTCACGACCAAATCATGTACATTACCTCAGGCAGATCTGCCGTCTTCAAGTACTCAAAGTGCACAGAAGCGCTGTCTTGAGCTCTTCACTCGGAAAAGTCCCACTCTACATTTAACTCCCTTAGTCTTCCGCTATTGCCTGGTTTTCCATTGGCTGAAGGCCATCCCCCCTCAGACATGCATCGTTCTTATGCTCTATGGACGTGATTTGACTCAACATGACCAGTTACCAGTGTGGCTAGTTCATTACAATAATATTTAAATAAAGAAATGTCATAAACATTCGGCTGCAAAAAATGGTTCAAATGGCTCTGAGCAATATGGGACAACATCTGAGGTCATCAGTCCCCTAGACTTTGAACTACTTAAACCTAACTAACCTAAGGACATCACACACATCCATGCCCGAGGCAGGATTCGAACCTGCGACAGTAGCAGCAGCGCGGTTCAGGACTGAAGCGCCTAGAACCGCTCGGCCAAAACGACCGGCCATTCGGTTGCACACAGGTCATTTACAAAAGATTTAGGTAGTAGTTGGTTCATAATAATAAGCCAGTATTCTTGTGCAACCTGGCTCAAGATAAATTACAACCGACGAATAACAACATATTTTCGTTACATATTGTTTAAACAGTTATTTAGACGTGCTTGTCAGAAGTGTGTTTCGGTACTCTTTTCTAAAAGTGGTGTCAGATAACACATGCGACTGACCACTTTTTAAATTACCATGATTTTGTATTGTTATTGTTGTGGTCTTCAGTCCAGAGACTGGTTTGATGCAGCTTTTCATGCTACTCTATCCTGTGCTAGCTTCTTCACCTCCCAGTACCTACTGCAACTTACATCCTTCTGAATCTGTTTAGTGTTGTCATCTCTTGGTATCCCTCTACGATTTTTACCGTCCATGCTGCCCTCCAATACTAAATTGGTGACCCCTTGATGCCTCAGAATATGTCCTACCAACCGATCCTTTCTTCCACTCAAGTTGTGCCACAAATTTCTCTTCTCCCCAATTCTGTTCAATATCTCCTCATTAGTTATGTGATCTACCCATCTAATCTTGAATATTCTTCTGCAGCACCACGTTTCGAAAGCGTCTATTCTCTTCTTGTCCAAACTATTTATCGTCCATGTTTCACTTCCATACATGGTTACACTCCATACAAATACTTTCAGGAACGACTTCCTGACACTTAAATCTATACTCGACGTTAACAAATTTCTCTTCTTCAGACACTCTTTCCTTGACATTGCCAGTTTACATTTTCTATCCTCTCTAGTTCCATCATGTAACTTATTTTGCTCCCCAAATAGCGGAACTCATTTACTACTTTAAGCCTCTCATTTCCTAATCTAATTCCCTCGGCATCACCAGATTTAATTGGACTACATTCCATTATCCTCGTTCTGCTTTTCTTGATGTTCATCTTATATCCTTCTTTCAAGACACTGTCCATTCCGTTCAGCTGCTCTTCCAGGTCCTTTGTTGTCTCTGAAAGAACTACAATGTCATCGGCGAACCTCAAAGTTTCTATTTCTTCCCTATGGATTTTAATTCCTACTCCGAATTTTTCTTTTGTTTCCTTTACTGCTTACTCAATATACAGATAAAATAACATCGGGGATAGGCTACAACCCTTTTTCACTCCCTTCCCGACCACTGCTTCCCTTTCATGCCCCTCGATACTTATAACTGCCATCTTGTTTCTGTACAAATTGTAAATTGCATTTCGACTCCTGTATTTTACCCCTGCCACCTTCAGAATATGAAAGGGAGTATTGCAACCAACATTGTCAAAAGCTTTCTCTAAGTCTACAAATGCTAGAAACGTAGGTTGGCCTTTCCTTAATCTTTCTTCTAAGATAAGTCGTAGGGTCTGTATTGCCTCACGTGTTCCAACATTTCTACGGAATCCAAACTGATCTTCCCCGGGGTCGGCTTCTAGCAGTTTTTCCTTTCGTCTGCAAAGAATTCACATTAGTATTTTGCAGCTGTGACTTATTAAACTGATAGTTGGGTAATTTTCACATCTGTCAGCACCTGCTTTCTTTGGGATTGGAGTTATCATACTCTTCTTGAAGCCTGAGGGTACTTCGCTAGTCTCATACATCTCGCTCATCAGATGGTAGAGTTTTGTCAGGGCTGCCTCTCCCAAGGCTATCAATAGTTCTAATGGAATGTTGTCTACTCCCGGGGCCTTGTTTCAACTCAGGTCTTTCAGTGCTCTGTCAAACTCTTCACGCAGTATCATATCTCCTATTTCATCTTCTTCTACCACCTCTTCAATTTCCATAATGTTGTCCTCAAGAACCTCGCCCTTTTATAGACCCTCTATATACTCCTTCCACCTTTGTATTACGAATTTTAATAATAGTTAAATGAAGTACTGCAATAAGAGTAAGCTGATCATTAAGGAAATGCACAAGTATTATGAAATGTGGGGTATTCACGCTGTACAGTTTGTTGTGTAGTTGTGGAGTATATGGCATTCTGAGAAACATTTGTCTGGTGTCAGAAGGGGCAGAAGTTGAATGTGTACCATAGGACATTTACCTGGGTACCCACTAGGGGTTCCTGTGCTCTGGCGCGCGCATGCGCCGTGCGAGTGCGCCACTCTCCGTGCCACGTGAAGTCCGCAGCCAATCACGTTTTCCGCCGTCATGTAAACTACTGGCCATTAAAATTGCCACATCAAGAAGAAATGCAGATGATAAACGGGTATTCATTGGACAAATACATTATACTAGAACTGACATGTGATTACATTTTCACGCAATTTGGGTGCATAGACCCTGAGAAATCAATACCCAGAACAACCACCTCTGGCCGTAATAACGGCCTTGATACGCCTGGGCATTGAGTCAAACACAGCTTGCATGGCGTGTACAGGTACTGCTGCCCAAGCAGTTTCAACACGATACCACAGTTCATCAAGAGTAGTGACTGGCTTATTGTGACGAGCCAGTTGCTCGGCCACCATTGACCAGACGTTTTCAGTTGGTGAGAGATCTGGAGAATGTGCTGGCCAGGGCAGCAGTCGAACATTTTCTGTATCCAGAAAGGCCCGTACAGGCCCTGCAACTTGCATTATCCTGCTGAAATGTAGGGTTTCGCAGGGATCGAATGAAGGGTAGAGTCACGGGAAGTAACGATTCTGTAATATAACGTCCACTGTTCAGAGTGCCGTCAATGCGAACAAGAGGTGACCGAGTCGTGTAACCAATGGCACACCATACCATCACGCCGGGTGATACGCCAGTATGACGACGACGAATACACGCTTCCAATGTGCGTTCACCGCGATGTCGCCAAACACGGATGCGACCATGGTGATGCTGTAAACAGAACCTGGATTCATCCGAAAAAATGACGTTGTGTCATTTGTGCACCAAGGTTCGTCGTTGAGTACACCATCGTAGGCGCCCCTGTCTGTGATGCAGCGTGAAGGGTAACCGCAGCCATGGTCTCCGAGCTGATAGTCCATGGAGCTGCAAACGTCGTCGTACTGTTCGCGCAGTTGGTTGTTGTCTTGCAAACGTCCCCACCTGTTGCCTCAGGGATCGAGACGTGGCTGCACGATCCGTTACAGCCATGCGGGTAAGATGTCTGTCATCTCGACTACTAGTGATACGAGGCCGTTGGGATCCAGCAAGGCGTTCCGTATTACCCTCCTGAACCAACCGATTCCATATTCTGCTAACAGTCATTAGATATCGACCAACGCGAGCAGCAATGTCGCGATACGATAAACCGCAATCGCGATAGGCTACAATCCGACCTTTATCGAAGTTGGAAACGTGATGGTACCCATTTCTCCTCCTTACACGAAGCATCACAACAACGTTTCACCAGGCAACGTTGGTTAACTGCTGCTTGTGTATGATAAATCGGTTGCAAACTTTCCTCATGTCAGCACGTTGTAGGTGTCGCCACCGGCGCCAACCTTGTGTGAATGCTCCGAGAAGCTAATCATTTGCATATCACAGCATCTTCTTCCTGTGTGTTAAATTTCGCGTCTGCAGGACGTCATCTTCGTGTTGTGGCAATTTTAATGCCCAGTAGTGTACTCAGGCGGCCACTGTCGTTGTTCTGAGTGTTCCGGTGTTGTTGCTGTCTCGTCGTGTTTATCAGCTAAGTTCTTGCTTGCTTGCCTCGAGCTGTGTCCTGTTCGGTCGTAGTGTCTGTCGTCCCCTACTTGTTCATCTTTCCTTTCTGTTCGTTGTTAGAGATACCTCCAGTGCCTCCCCCGCCATTCATTGTCTTCATTCATTGTCGTGCACCACTCGCCGGTGGCTCGCGGCTATAACAATTTGCATGACAAAAACGTTGTAAAATCAGTAAATAAAATAGATACAGATGAGTCACTTTCAGGGATGAGAGCTGTAATGAAATGCTGTCTTCTCATATATCATTTGTTTAAATCACATGAAACGTTTATGAGTTTCTAGTTCAGAGGTGCATTGTGAAGATGTTTATTTAATGTGAAATGAAAACTTCAGTACTTTTAATGATGCAGAAAATATTATAATTGATAGAAAACTGCCCTCGGTCACTATTTTTAACAAATTAACCGAGTTTCGGCATTAACCCTTTTGGCATATTTATTATTTTATAAATGACATATAAGTACTGCCAATCTTTCACGATGATTCTGTATCATACGTTTTTAGTCATAATTCTGTGACCATGTTATAGAGCATTGTTTGATATAAATTCTGAGGAAGACACTCCTAGCAGTGTCGAAACCCGGTTAATTCGTTAAAAATAGTGACCGAGGGCTGTTTTCTTTCAATTATAACTATTCACGGTCTCTTAACGTGCAGCCATGTACAAAATTTTGACAGAAAATATTGTTGTGTCATTGGATGAGCGTCAGATTTTATGAGATCGCTAACATATTCAGATTTCCTTTAAAGCTTGACTGTAAATTATTACATATTTTCGAAGAACTGTGGAAGAACTGTCTGACACTCGGACACAAAGGCCATGCGAGTAACAGCCGCTCCAATTCCCGCCTTTGGGATTTACCCATTTTCGGCGACGCACTTCGTATCTCTGCAACTGAGTTCGCGTGGGGCAGTATCGGGGACGTCCTCATCCCTCCGACTCTCGCACCCAGCCAAGTAAGCAAATTCAGCTCTAGTTAAGACCAGCCGTAAGTGGACGAATATCTCGCCTACGTACTCGTAACTTTATTCAAAGTACAGAGGACATCCAATGTGAGGACCATCTACATCCATGACAGCCTGGAACCACACTAGAGATTGCACTACTGCTGCCCGAATCTTGACGGGCATTATCTTCATAATCCAAACTGTGTTAGTGTCCCCCAATTAAACCCTGTTCTTCATGTAGCCCATAGGTAGATATCTCACGGGTTCAAATCCGGTGATCTTGTAGGAGTTGCAATGTGGAACGACTGGCGAATAATTTGGTTTTACTTAAATGTATTAGAGAGTTACTAAGTAACCCTCATGAAGAATGTGAGGTGGACCTCCATTGTGCACCGAAACAGTTGAGTCGACAGAACCGTAGAGCAACAATCAGATGTTCTTGGGGTCAGAGATCCCGAAAGGGAAATAGAACGATCATTAATCATGTCGTGAAGACTAACAAACAGTGATCCATTCATATGTTAAAGGTCTCATAGCTGGGGACCCCTCCCAATCACAGCTCAACGTCTAAATACCTCGGGGTTGTTCTTGACAAGAATCTCACGTTCAGGGAACATTGCGACAGTGTCATAATGAAGGACATATCACGAAACACGATCTTTAAAAAACTGAAAATCGCAAGATGGGGAGCAAGACCATATGCACTTCCGAAGTCGGTGCTAACCTTGTGCTACTCGGCAGGAGGAAATGCTTCCCCTGCGTGGTATGAATCCTGCCACTCGAAAGAGGCTGATGTTGCTCTCCACCAAACTTGCCGCTGGGTGATCGGGTGCTCGACACAAACCACAGTCGTGAAGATACAGGTTCTGGCCAGAAAAGCTCCACTTGATATCAGGGCGATACTGACAGCTAAATCCGAAAGGAGCAACGTTAACACTGATAACAGACGTCCAATCCATGGGCATGAACCTGTTGCTCAACGTCTTGACATTAGGAAAAGCTTCATCTGAAGCACCTCTCCTTCAGTGAAGTCGAAGGCGGATAATAGGCTTTAATACTGGCAGGAAATGATCGAGAAGTGACTGGGTACCAGCAGAAGAGCACACCAGGAAACAGCTTGTCATGGCTAACATGGAGATAAGTTGTCTTTGCATAGGCACTGGCCAAAGTGTAACAGCCATATGAAAATGCGAACCGTGCTGTAGCGAAGGTGTATCCTGTGCGTGTGTGGTGTTGAGCAGACGATGCTCTGCCCTGAAACTTCCTGGCAGATTAAAACTGTGTGCCGGACCGAGACTCGAACTCGGGACCTTTGCCTTTCGCGGGCAAGTGCTGTACCATCTGAGCTACCCAAGCATGACTCACGTCCCGTCCTCACAGTTTTACTTCCGCCAGTACCTCATCTCCTATTTTCCAAACTTCACAGAAGCTCTCCTGCGAACCAGCATCATTCTGGATGTTCTGCCCTATTTACACAAGCTCCTCAAGCAGTGTTACGCAAGAGGATCTGGCAACAGGAAGCCCAAAAGCAGAGGACCTTGCTGAGCACTGCACTTCATTTAAATGCTTGTCATTTATACGATAAGAGGAAGAATGAATCGACCACATCGAGTGACCATATAATATCATCAGTCGAGACTCTCATCTACAGATCTGCAGTGTAGTAAGGAAATCCTTAATAGACAAAAACTTTTGGAAGGAAATATTGGAACCATATCAAATAATGGTTAATTATATGCACCCGCGAAATGATTCTGGTATTGTCCATTTTCGTGGAGGAGATATAGAACGGAACATGAGTGGAAGAGATGCTTTCGAACACCGACAAACAACGCTTGTAGGCATTGATTGATTTATGCCTTTCCTGGCTCGACCGTAGACGATATCTGAAACAATCAAGAATTAAGTGTAATTATTAGTGGTTACAACAAGTCTTTCCAAGAAGGTACATCATATATGATGCATGTTATTGCAAAACATAACACGCGCGTACAGGTCTACCACTCCGACGGTTTCGTACAAACTTAATTATGTGCATAGAAAATAACTTCGCGTGGATCAATTGTTTGGTGGAAGACTTTCTATTGGACGGCACTATGGTCATTATGGTGCCACAGCCTACTCCAGTTATCCAACCAGGCATATGACACCTATAGTTTAAGGCTACACGGAAAAGATCTGCGGCCCGACAGAGATTCTATCTCTCCAAAAATCAGACTCCAGACACACGTTTTACCTCTAGACCACCAGGCGAGACATGTGTATACTGATTGTTCACCTACATTTTTTGATGACTGAATTTGCCAGTGCCAAAATATGTGACATACATGGCAGTACCTTTTGATTCAATTGACTTAGAAGCTTCAGTAATTTACACCGCCAAGGGACTGTAGATCCAAGTGACTGATATGAATTTCAACCTGATATGTTTACGTGTTCCTTAGAAAAAGGGGTTGTAACAGATAGACAGACTGATTGCCAACAAAGTGATCAAATAAGGGTTCCGTTTTTACCGAATGAGGAAAAGAACCCTAAAAAAATGACGTATTTGTCTTACGGGATACTCTCAGCATGTACCAGTCAGATAAATGAAAACTTAATAATAAAATTCATCATCCTTAACCGAACTATGACTATTACACTTTACAAAATTCAACAACAGAGATTCGAGATTGAAACATGAACAATATTATGAAAAGAATAGATTGATACTTGCAAAACATTGTTTGTTTATGAAATGATCCTGGTCTCAACGTAGGGTAACCTGCTGTCCCCACACACTCCGGACACCTTATGTCCCATCACCTACTCCTGTTTCACGTCTCCTCACCTTTACTGTGTTTCAGTCACTGCCAACGCACCCACTGGTGTTTTCCCCTTCTCTGCGTCTCTCCTTTTCTGCTCCCCATTTTTCTCCTCTATCCCCAACAGCTTCCCTACGCCTTGTCGGGGCGTCTTTTTTCAAACATCTAGCAGTCCATACACGCTCCATTAGGCTCGCTCTGACTTCTCTCTCTCTCTCTCTCTCTCTCTCTCTCTCTGTCTCCCCCCCCCCCCCCCACACACACACACTCGAAAATCCTGTCATCTCTCCACCTTCCCCGACCCATTCGTTCTACCCAATACAGCAGCATTCTGTCTGGAGTGGTTCCTTTGTGATTGAGGCTTTGGCCAACAGCTCGATATGTAACAGTTTTTTCTGTTATGCCTGTCTGCAACCCAGTGTGTCATCGGTACGGTGAGAAGCCGTCTATCCTTTGTGTAATATTGTTGGATTACCAAAGTAAAATTTTTAGGTAAAAATTCAGAAGCTTTCGAAATAAAAAGGAAGGGGTGATGGAGTGTCCCCGTTATTACCTAAGTACGTTTTTAGGTAAGTAGTACAGGCATTGAGAAAAATAACAAAAGAAGAGGGTATAAAAGAAGTGAAAGTTGGAAGAAAGAGAGAGTACCTTGAAACTGACTTGCTGATGATTTAGCAACCTTAGTAAAGAATTTGTAAGACTGAACGAAACAGATAAGTACTCCCCACGAGGTGGTAGGAAAACTGAAAAATATCACGTTAGAAAAAATTATATACATGTGCAATTTGAAACGTGCAACAAAATATATGCTTCAAAATATGGAAAAATAAGATAATTTCGTTATTTAAGTACTAGGGAGAAATTATCTGACCAACTGCTCCGAAGAAAGCAACTAACATAAATAGGGTCAAAAAGTGGAAACGCCTTTCTACTTAACAAAAGAAAACTTACAATAAAAGATCCAATTCATTAAGATGAAGTTGACGCAATACATTTTTGTGATTAAAAGCGGGGTTTTTATGCTTCTGAAACCTCGCCATAAACACAGGTAACGATTAAACGGTTTGAAGAAGAAAGAAGGAAGAATAATAAGAAAAAAGTTATGTCTAAGATGTGAAAACGAGATTTAGAAGTAGTGACGCAACACGGAGGTGTATGAAACTGCTTAGGATATCCATATAGAATGAGAAAGCGATTGATTGCATTTTATGGTGACATAAAAATATGGATCGGGAGAAGCTGATAAGAAATATATTCAACGTCCCTGTAAAAAGTAAAGAAAGTTTCGTCGTCTATAGAAGTTAAGAAATAAATATGAGTTAGGAAAAAAAGAAAGAAACAGAAAAAATATGTATATTCAGGTAGAAGGTACAAAAATGTCAAGTATTTGTAGAAGAAAACGCAAGAGAGTAGGAACATGGATAGATGAAAAAACAGAACAACAGAGAGCAGTAATGAAGAAGTATTTGGAAGCCAAAAGGAGGTTAAGAATATAATGTCATAGATCACCTGTTTCTGGTGGTTCTGAGTTAACCAAATTCGAATAAGGAACGCATCTATTTAATTTTCAGTGTTAATTTAATAGGCTTTTACACTCACTACTTCATTGTGAAGTCATATACAATGATAATCACTTTCAAATACGTGTTACGGATGTGATGATCTTGCTGTGAAGGTCCTTACATAAAAGCTGAAGTCATAATGATGGAACTGAGGTTTCTAAACATGCATCAGCAAAGTATAAACGATATTCCGAATACAGCAGACACCTTTCATTACTAAGGTTTCCATAAAAAACGTACACGTAGGTTCAAATAACGAAAGTTATCAAAACAGGGCTACTGCATCTGTGTTGAACACTATACCCTTATATTGGAGCTATTGAGTCAAAGTTGATTGGCCCATCCCACACGAACCTCTTCCCCTCCGTAGTTTTTATACTCTGTACGTCGGCCTGGTGATATTGGAGACCCTGGAGGAAATCTCCTTGCTGCCTCCCGGCCCTACTCCGCATTCCTCGGGGGCCGGCGGACACATTCTGTGCCGGAGACACGGGCAGCGTATCCCGGAGGGCAGTCTTTATGCGATGTAAAATGCGGACTAACAGGGGTTATTGCCGGGTGACTCGGGCGCAGGTACTATATAATCTGTACGTACGTCCGGTGAAATATCGTCCTCATAACGAGATAAATCCGTTTTAATAAGCGCGGCGCCATAAATCCCGCCGCCGATGCGTTGCGCCGCAGCCGCCCGCACACCAGTGGCCTCGCGCCGCGCCGCGCCTTCCGTTCTGCGCATGCGCGCGCCACCGCCGCCGGACCACAGCCATCGCTCGCACTTCACCGAGTGGGGCCGAGGAGGAACACGGGGCGCTGCCGGCGCCATCCAAACTAATCCACGGACTTCCGGTACGTTATAGTACCAAGCGTTAGTTCCCAGGTACAGATTCCACTGCGTCTCCAAGAGGCGCTACGTAAACAGACACACAACAGGCACTGACATCTACGTACACTGTCGAGGCACCTATTATTCGCGATTACTGAGCAGTGTTCCCTCTGTAGATTTTCTTGACCGTGAGAGTAATTCATTCTAGTTCGGTCACCTAGTGTGTAGACTGTTTGCCGTTCAGTCGTCACGGACCGTTGTCCTGGGTACACCGTCTTGGAGGTCGTCTACAAGTCAATCTACGAGTAAATCGTACTAAATAAACAATGGCCTCCCACAGGGATCAGTGTTGGCTCCCCTTCTCTTCAACCTATACACGAGCGACATGCCCACAACTAAATCGCAAAAATTCGGCTCTGCAGATGACGCTGCAACAGCCATCCAGAGCAAGACATTCGAGGAGGGGGATGCTACTCTGTCAACGGACATTCAACTTCTTAACCAGTATTATACGAAATAGAGGCTGTGCCCAAATCTAAATAAAACTGAGGTAACTGTATTCCACCTGAACAATCATGAGGCAAGAAGAGAGTTACAAGCAACATTCTGCAATGAGAGATTGACGTACAACAGTCATCCAAAATATTAGGAATCACTCTTCACCCGTGACTAACCTATAGAAAACACCTACAAATGACCAGTCAAAAGATGGCGTTGTTGTTGTTGTGGTCTTCAGTCCTGAGACTGGTTTGATGCAGCTCTCCATGCTATTCTATCCTATGCAAGCTTCTTCATCTCCCAGTACCTACTGCAACCTACATCCTTCTGAATCTGCTTAGTGTATTCATCTCTTGGTCTCCCTCTACGATTTTTACCTTCCACGCTGCCCTCCAATACTAAATTGGTGATCCCTTGATGCCTCAGAACATGTCCTACCAACCGATCCCATCTTCTAGTCAAGTTTTGCCACAAATTTCTCTTTCCCCAATTCTATTTAATACCTCCTCATTAGTTGTGTGGTCTACCCATCTAATCCTCAGCATTCTTCTGTAGCACCACATTTGGAAAGCTTCTATTCTCTGCTTGTCTAAACTATTTATCGTTATCGTTTCACTTCCATATATGGCTACACTCCATACAAATACTTTCAGAAACGACTTCCGGACACTTAAATCTATACTCGACGTTAACAAATTTCTCTTCTTCAGAAACGCTTTCCTTGCCATTGCCAGTCTACATTTTATATCCTCTCTAGTAAGACCATCATCAGTTATTTTGCTCCCCAAATAGCAATACTCCTTTACTACTTTAAGTGTCTCATTTCCTAATCTAATTCCCTCAGCATCAGCCGACTTAATTCGACTACGTTCATTATCCTCGTTTTACTTTTGTTGATGTTCATCTTATACCCTCCTTTCAAGACACTGTCCATTCCGTTCAACTGCTCTTCCAAGTCCTTTGCTGTCTCTGACACAATTACAATGTCATCGGCGAACCTCAAAGTTTCTATTTCTTCTCCATGGATTTTAATACCTACTCCTAATTTTTCTTTTGTTCCCTTCACTGCTTGCTCAATATACAGATTGAAAACATCGGGGAGAGTCAGAAGATAAAAAATCGATATAACATATTAAGAAAGCCGACTGGAAACTCCTGGGGAGCTCAAGCTAACACCATACGCACCGCACACAATCTGTTGTTTACTCGGTGGCAGATTACTGATCCCCATTCTGGTACAAAAGCACACACACGAAGAAAAAAGACGTCCAGCTTAATACCACCGTGAAGATTGTCTCAGGAATTCAGCAATCAACTCCACTTCCCTGGCTTCATGCCCTTTGCAATATAGCTCCTCCCTCCCTCGTAAGGCATCAAGCAGCTATCCGAGAATGGAAGAAAATTAATGACCCCTCTGTCTCTGGAGGTATACCTATCCGACAAATATTGGACCCGTCTGAAATCCAGGAAACCTATATGGGAAGAAGTCCTCAAATTCGGATAAAGGTACGACACAGCAAGGGAATGGAGGCAATAGTGGTCGCTGAATAATCACCGTCCCCTCATCACTGATTCTGATCCTTCGACACCGGTGGAAGGAATGCAGATGCCCAGAAGAACTTGGTGCAGACTTAATCGTGTGAGGACTAACCACGGCAGGTGTAAGGCCATTCTCCACAACTGATGACCCACGATGCGACTATGGTGCAGAAGAACAAACAATCCCACGCCCGATCTTCGAATGTCCTGCGAGGAGGTTCGAAGGAGGATGGAGGGATATCATGAATGCTACTCCACGTGCTGCTCAGTGGGTGACCTGCTTAGATGTGGACTTGTAATAGCTGCAGTGGCTGTCTCCCTAATCTTTCGCATATAGTTGTTTGCTATCAATCATTTAATAATATATTTGTAACTCGTGTAGTACATTAATTAATAGTATGTGTGCAATTTTACTCAGTAGATACCATACGCTAAATAAATAAATAAAACAGAGCATTGTGTCAACCCTTCGCCTTTATGACTGGTTGAACTCTTCTGTGGATGCTCTCAATGAGGTGCGAAACCTGAGTTTCTCCTGGCATAAATGAGGAACGACCCAAAAGTTTCTGTTTGACGGCGCTGCTGCAGTGAACATGCAACCTAGAACGACTCCGATACAGATATGTAATCACCGGCACGCAGGCAAGGAGTTAATGTGGCCTTAGTGTCTTTGTGACGTGCGTGCAGTAAAAGCGGAAACGTAAACTATTACGAATGTGGCGTCACCTAGAAGCGTATCTAATGTATGACGCGATTTATTCAACTGATATGAAAGTTATGCAAAACAAAAGAATAGTGCCTGTAATACTATGAGTCATTTTGTCGAGTCCGATAATATTTTGTGACAAATATTGTAAATACTTTCCATTAATGGCAAAAATAAAGAATACGTCAGTTCAATACGTTCCATGAAAGTTCAAGTTCCACTTCAAGTGTAATATACAGGGAGTAAATTTTAAGTTGACAAACCAGAACAACTCGAAGTTTCACACGAAAAAATGTGTAGAATCTTAAGTTGGCTATTTTTCAGGAGGACACCTGCTAGTGCTAAAATTAGACCGCCACTCCAACCCCCTGGGGGTGGGGCGGGAGGCAATTTTAAAATTTCAAATGGAACCCCATTTTTTATTGCAGAATGAGATTCTACATACAAAACTACGTACATTTTGTCTTAAACATTTGTTTTGATTCTTGGTAGTTGGCGCTTTAGTTCAAGTAAATCAATGTTCTAATTCTTGCGTGGAAAATGGTTACGGATAAATAAAAAATACTAATTTACTTCGTAATTTTTGATTCGCTAAAACTAAAACCCTCCCTCTCTCCCATAGGGTGGGGTTTGAGAGAGAGGAATTAGAGTTTTACAAATGTCGACCGGGAAACAAACAAAACTTATCCAAATCTGCGGAAAAAGTTAATATCAGGGTCAACATTTGTAAAACTCTAATTCCTCTCTCTCAAAGTCCACCCTATGGAGAGAGAGGGAGAGTTTTAGTTTTAGCGAATCAAAATTTACGAACTATGTAAGTATTTTTTATTTATCCGTAACCATTTTCCACGCATAAATGAGAACATGGATTTTCTTGAGTTACAGAGCCAACTACCAAGAATCAAAACAAATGTTCAAGTCAAAATGGACGTAGTTTTTTTATGTAGACTCTGCTTCTGCAATAAAAAATGAGGGTTCCCATTTGAAATTTTAAATTTGCCTCGCGCCCCACCCCCAGGGGTTGGGTTGTCGGTCTAATTTTAGCACCAGCAGATGTCCCCCTCGAAAATAATCAACTTTAGATTCTACAAATTTTTTCGTGTGAAGCTTATTTTTCGAGTTATTCTGGTTTGTCAACTTAAAATTTACACCCTGTGTATACACAAGAGCCATGTTGCTAGCGCCCTGTTTGTTCTCCGTTTCTCGTCTGTTCGTTCGATCGCGCCAGTGGGAACATATACGTATAAGTCACTGTCTCCATAATTGTATGATATTTAATGTATTCGTAATTGAAAGTATCTTATGTTTCTTTTCAAAAATACCTCTCCCCTTACGTGAAATTTATTTAAAGATAATAATTATATTGTTGTCGATTGCCCATTTGGCTTCGACTGTTTCGGTGGCGCTGAGCCCGCCGTTACGTATACTAAAGCATATTTCATTGTTTGAGAGCTTCACTCGCAAAGCAAAATAATTCTAAGTGGTCTTATGAATTTTTACAATCAGTTTTCAATATTAAAAGTAGTTACTATTTTTGATTACTAAATTTATTCAGAGATTTAACCCCGCAAGGCTTAGGTGAGGCTTAACCTTTGGTTTAAAACAGTATCAGTTAATTCAAAGCCTCGCGGGATTAGCCGAGCGCTCTAGGGCGCTGCAGTCATGGACTGTGGGTCTGGTCCCGGCGGAGATTGGAGTCCTCCCTCAGGCATGGGTGTGTGTGTTTGTCCTTAGGATAATTTAGGTTAAGTAGTGTGTAAGCTTAGGGACTGATGACCTTAGCAGTCAAGTCCCATAAGATTTCACACACAGTTAATTCAAAGGATTAAAATTCAACTCAAATCTTGAAGAGATAAACTGGTTCAAAAGGTTCTGAGCACTATGGGACTTAACACCTGTGGTCATCATTCCCCTAGAACTTAGAACTACTTAAACCTAACTAACCTAAGGACATCACACACATCCATGCCCGAGGCAGGATTCGATCCTGCGACCGTAGCAGTCGCGCGGTTCCGGACTGCGCGCCTAGAACCGCTAGACCACCGCGGCCGGCTTGAAGAGATAAGGTTAAAGAAATCCTGTGCAATTGTTTCAGCAGTACGCAGGTGTTTGTACCATTCTTTCTTTCTGTGTAACATTAGATAAATTTGCTGGGAAAATAAAACATTTCATGCTCTGTATTATCGGTGGGTCAGTTGCAGTGACGTTACGTTGAAAGAGAACGTAACATTTTCATTAGAAGTAAATAACTTTTTGCCTGCGTATTGAGATTAACTCACACTACATATATTTAAGACATATTTACTCGTGCTCAAACTATACGTGGCTTTCCGTAAAATAGTATTCAGAATTCAAACTGCTACGTTACATTAACATCGCTCTAGGTTGCAACTGACGCCTGCGCGAGTGTTTCAAGCCGTACGTAGCAATCTGCACTGACTTATATGAAATAACTAACTTAACTCATCACCACAACAACTCCGCAGAACGGAGGTAATGGTTGTTGTTGTTGTGGTCTTCAGTCCTGAGACTGGTTTGATGCATCTCTCCATGCTACTCTATCCTGTGCAAGCTTCTTCATCACCAGTACCTACTGCAACCTACATCCTTCTGAATCTGCTTAGTATATTCATCTCTTTGTCTCCCTCCACGATTTTTACCCTCCATACTGCCCTCCAATACTAAATTGGTGATCCCTTGATGCCTCAGAATATGTCCTACCAACCGATCCCTTCTTCTAGTCAAGTTGTGCCACAAACTTCTCTTCTCCCCAGTTCTATTCAATACCTCCTCATTAGTTATGTGATCTACCAATCAAATCTTCAGCAATCTTCTGTAGCGCCACACTTCGAAAGCTACTATTCTCTTCTTGTCCAAACTATTTGTCTTCCATGTTTCACTTCCATACATGGTTACACTCCATACAAATACTTTCAGAAATGACTTCCTGACAGTTAAATCTATACTCGATGTTAACAAATTTCTCCTCTTGTCTTTCCTTGCCATTGCCAGTCTACATTTTATATACTCTCTACTTCGACCATCAGCAGTTATTTTGCTCCCCAAATAGCAAAACGCATTTAATACTTTCAGCATCTCCTTTCCTAATCTAATTTCCGCAGCATCGCCCGACGTAATTCGACTACATTCCATTATCCTCGTTTTGCTTTTGTTGATGTTAATCTTATATCCTCCTTTGAATACACTGTCCATTGTTTTCTTGGCTGCCAAGGGACATACAACTGTAGACATACATCAGTGAACGGAGAATGTGTATGGGGCAGCGTATCTCAAAAACCACAGCTGTGGAATGCTGCACCAAGTTTCGCGCTGGTTGCGATAACGCACGTCCCCATACCGCAAATGTCATAATGCAAGAGTTAGGCCAAGCAGTTCACAAACATTCGAGCACCCACCGTATGGCCCTGACTTCTCTCCGTTGTATTATTACACCTTAGGACCCTTCAAAAACGCCGTTGAATGACGGACCACTCCTGTCGGATGAGGATGTGCAGCATGCAGTCAAAGACGTCTTCGCTCACCAGGATGTCTTGAGCCTGGTGCATCGGTGGGACCATCGTGTCAGTGCTCGCGGCTATTTTGTCTGATTGACGTACCGATTCTGCACTGTAAGGCCACCAAACGGAAACTGTTTGATCGCTCCTGATGCAGTGTTCAGATAGCTTAAGCGACCGCAATCGGGTGACGTTGTCCACAACCGAAGATGTTTCGATAAGTCACAGCCTGTCATTTTAAAGCTCAATCTGCAGCAAATGAGCGCTCTGCTAGCGAATTTAAAATTTCGGTTTGCGCAACAGTTCTGAGCAGATTAAACACGTACACACGCACACTGTAGACACTAGCGCCATGACACAAGTAAAGATGACTTAAGTCAGAGAATTTGTCTATGGTGAAAATTAATAATCACATGGTTGCTTACTAATTTTCAGTAATTTTTCACTATCATGGCATCTGACGTCGGTCATCTTCCGTTGTGTGGTGTCTCTGTTGTTTTCAGTTTGTGTGTATGTGTGTGTGTTGTAAGGAGAGTGCCAGAACTCTCCATTACATTCATTAAATATTATATTGTCTATTGAAAACGACGTAGCCAACTTAGGGCTATTCTTCGTATTGTGTAAGATTGGAAACAAATAAGCACTGAGAGATCGATCGTAACAATCTGAGGACGAAACATGGAACCGCGATTTTAAGCACTGTTGTGAAACGAATCAGTATTGTTGGTCGAGACCTCGGAGACAGAAGTCGTGTCACGCTGCCCTCACGTCGATGACGGCAGATCTTACCACACTCAGGGCCTGATTTGGTTCATATGGCCAGGAGAGATTTAGACGGCTTAACTACGCTTCAACATGGAATTCAAGGTAAGATTCGCAAGCATAGCGGAACGCACAAATGCTGGGCTAGGCTCGTGATGGTTAGTTCGAGTTTGCAATAATCCCATGTTTTGCTTGTCAGTTAAAGAAGTCTCCTTATCCTGAAAATAATAATAATTATTCTCCACATGTAATTCACAAAAATGCTGTGTTATTAAATGTTAATATGTCTTTGAAATTGAAATAATTTGTTAATCTGGTATTCAGCCATTATTGTTACTTACGTCACTGTCAGGCAATTCGCCATTATTGATACTTATCAAACTAGTATTGGTCGTATATGATTTCTGAAATTTTTAAATAGATTTAATGTATGAAGTTATTAACAGGATCGAAGCAAACTCCCTTTTATTAAATTCATTCTTAGTTATAATAAGTTTTAGCTACTGCTGCTGCATGCTGCTACGAATTGCTGTAAACCACTTGGAAAAAAGGCAGTCATCTAAAGAAGTGAGTGCAAACCTTAGGGCCAAAAACAGAGACACTGAAACACCACAAAATGTCATGTACTATAATCCAATAAATTCCGTTGCTCAAGCCAGATTCTGTATCACTTGTATATTCTTATTGAAACACGAAGTCAGATAGCTTACCCAAATCTAGTTTTAAGTTTTTACGCAACGATCTGTTGACGACTTAAATGGCAGAGAAACTGACACGCATACAATACCATGTCACGCAGGTTAGATTCAGATTACTGATAGCTCAGGTTGCTTATCGGGCCGACCGCTGTGGCCGAGCGGCTCTAGGCCCTATAGTCCGGAACCGCAGGTTCTAATCCTGCCTCGGCCATGGATGTGTGTGATATCCTTAGGTTAGTCAGGTTTAAGTAGTTCTATGTCTAGGGGACTGACGAACTCAGATGTTAAGTCCCACAGTGCTTGGAGGCATTTGCATTTGCTTACCGGGTCCGTTTTCACAAGCAAAGGTAGGCATTATTAGTTGCAGGTACGTTACAGGGTGATTGTGTTACTACTCCGGAATCATTATGCAAATTGAGGTTCTGCGTCACTCTTTAGACTTCCTCAAACGACTTTTAGCACTCACTAAAGAGATATGTGTCTTATGCCGAGATGACTGACCATTGTACCCTGTTATTTTCAACTTCGTGCTCACAGGCATTGGCTAACTCGACTTCTGGTAGGATTTAAGAAATTCAGGAGTGATTCCTCTTGCTGCTCCATGCTATTTCATACTACCAACCTCCGCAGTGTACTCGAGGTCCGCCTACTCTTGTTTTATCTGTGCTGTTCCTTCGCATTTCTACTTCACAGTCACATCACCAACAGTCAACTTGACACAGGCACAGGGGGTGAAATGTCTCTAATGAATGTGTGACATCCACAGAGCAGTCGACGCCCGAAATCACTGGGCTTTCCTGAGTGATCCCTCGTCCGGTCACTACTTCTCTACTGACCACACGATACTCCCCGTCTGCTTTTGTACTGGCAGGCCCGCCTCTAGTAACATGCAGGGTGATTCAGGAAGATATGCAAACATTTTAACACGTTATTCTACAAGTAAAACTAAAGAAAAAACTTCTCATGAACAAAGGTCCGTAAATGCTTAGTTACAGAGTTAGGCTAATGAAAGATTTTGCCTGAAATTTAGCAACTCCGCTAGTATGAAGCCATCGCAAAACTGTACGAGGTTAAAGTGAAGCAGGATTTCCATTTATTTTATTGTTATTGGTCTGGTGAATCTGATAAAACGTGTCCTAGAGGTGTATCTGCATTGCTTGCCCGCATAATGAATGCAATAGACGAAATTAAAATCAACCCTGTGAAACTGAAACGAGCAACAAAATCTGTTCATACACGTGCAGTTAAACATATTGAACTTGGTGGAGATACTGTACAACTTCCTTAACACTGAGCTTGGTTTTTTCTGGTTTAACATGAATTCACGTGTGATATGGTATTAATAAAAGCAGATTATCTGACACATTCACGCAGAATCAGTTAACGTTATCACCATCATTTTTCCAAATTTAAATTCTCTGGTTGAAATATTTGTACAATTATCTGCCATAAAAAAAAAATTGGACCAAGTAGTTAATAAATTAAAAATTTTAAGAAATTACGTCCCTGCTTTTCTGGAAGTTCTAGGAAACTACTAGCGATTCAAGTCTGGGACACGTTTTATTAAATTCACCATATCAATAACAACAAAATAAATGGGAATTGTGCTTTACTTTAATCTCGTAGAGTTCTGCGATGGCTTCATATTAGCGAACTTGCTAAATTTCAGTCAAAACCGTTTATTAGCCGTAACTAAACATTTGCAGACCTATGTTTATATGAACTCTTTTCTTTAGTTTTACTTGTAGAATAACATATTAACATATCTGCGTATCTTGGTGAATCAAACTGTATAGTGGTCAGGGTTTCGCATTACATACGTTTTCCGCATATTTTTGATCGTATAGGGTGTGCTTCTTGGAAATGCCGCTAATAACAGCTCCCACAACTAGCATAATAAATCACGGATCCCGTGGACACACGAGGCAAGTCCCGACAGCAACAACACTAGTTTCTTTAAAAATCGAGACGGCAGTATACTCGTACTAGTACACAAATTCACATATCTACATCTATCACTATTTTCCCACGTAGTCGCGTTAGTCCTAAATGTACTTTGTGAGCCGAGGGACGAGCTACCTGATACCTTCGTCAAAAACGTCTCCAGCGACTGTTTAACCTACTGTTCCACGTGTATAGTTCAATACTGAGCAAGAATTATGCCGGCCAGCCTTTTACGTTTTATTTCTTCCGCTGGCCTTTCCTCCCCAAATTACTCCTCGATTTTTCTTTACCGTTTGCTTACTCTACAGACTGGATAACATCAAATATCGAGGACAGGCTACAAGACTTTCTCATTTCCCTCTCAGCTACTGCTTCCCTTTCGCGTCTGCCCTCTCTTGTAGCTATTGTCTCGTGTTTGTATAACCATTCGTTGCCTGTGTCTTATTCCTGCTGTCTTTGTCATTTTCAAGCTTTCTCTGAATGTACGATGATGTGATGAAAAGTAATTTCTCGGAATTTCTCATGAAAAAAACTCTTAAGGCTTGTTAAACAAAACAAACTTTATTAACATTCTGCATATTTATTTTTCATGCCTACGTATTTATTTCTCAAGACAGTCACTCTTCCGAGGAACACAATTCCCCCAAACGAGAGATCATTGTTCATACCGTCACTGTAGAATTTTTGACTTTGTTGACAGGGTTACAACCTCACCTCTAGTTCTACCACTCCATCTCTATGAAAGCCAAGCCCTTTGAAGTCGTCCCTTACGTTTTGCAAATAGTAGAAAATTGGATGAGGCCAGGTCGGGACTGTATGGAGGATGATGTGAACCCAGTGAACCCAGGGCGCAGGATTACTGCAGATGTTGCTGCACAGCTTGCCATGCTGAAAGAGAGGGCGTGCCGTGTGCGGACGAACTCTTCGAATTCGAAAAGCTGCACGGGGTAGCTGCTCGGTCTAGGGCGCCTTGTCACGGTCCGTGCGGCTGCCACTGTCGGAGGTTCGAGTCCTCCCTAGGGCATGAGTGTGTGTTCTGTCCATAGTGTAAGTCAGTTTAAGTTACATTAAGTAGTGTGTAAGCATAGCGACCTTCCAAGGTTTACTATGACATGAATACCAATAATAACAAGTAAAAACCGCGAATATGTCAAGATGTTTGATGTGGGTCCGTACCAGATAGGGTTGATAGAAGAGATAGAGAAGATCCAACGGAGAGCAGCGCGCTTCGTTACAGGATCATTTAGCAATCGCGAAAGCGTTACGGAGATGATAGATAAACTCCAGTGGAAGACTCTGCAGGAGTGACGCTTAGTAGCTCGGTACGGGCTTTTGTTAAAGTTTCGAGAACATACCTTCACCGAAGAGTCAAGCAGTATTTTGCTCCCTCCTACGTATATCTCGCGAAGAGACCATGAGGACAAAATCAGAGAGATTAGAGCCCCCACAGAGGCATACCGACAATCCTTCTTTCCACGAACAATACGAGAGTGGAAGAGAAGGGAAAACCGTTAGAGCTACTCAAGGTACCCTCCACCACACACCGTCAGGTGGCTTGCGGAGTATGGATGTAGATGTAGACAATAGATGTAGATGTAGAATATTTTGAAACTGCCAGACAATCTGAAAAGCTAGTTCACTTTCTTTACCCCCGTCACTCTGTCCAGGACTTATTCTCATTTATCTTCGGTTACGATTGGAGCATTCTCCATTCTGGTATATAGACTGAAGTGCCAAAGAAACTGGGTTAGGCATGCATATTCAAACACAGAGTTATGTAAACAGGCATACAACAAGACAACAAGTGTCTGACGCTGTTGTTAGATCGGTTACTGCTGCTACAATGGCAGGTTATCAAGAATTAAGTGAGTTATTCAAACTCCGTGCACCAGCGATGGCACACACCATATCTGAGGTAGCGATGGAGAGGGGGTTATCCGGTACGACTATTTCATGAGTGTTTCGTGAATATCAAGAATCCGGTAAAACCTCAAATCTTCGACATCGCTGCGGTCGGAAAGAGATCTTACAAGAAATGAACCAACGACGACTGAAGAGAATCGTTCAATGTCATACATGTGCAACCCTTCCGCTAATTGCTACAGATCTTAGTGCTGGGCCATCAACAAATGTCAGCGTGCGAACCATTCAACGAAACATCATCGATATGGGATTTGGGGCCGAATGCCCACTCGTGTACTCTTCATGATAGCACGACGCGAAGTTTTACGCCTAGCCTGGGCCCGTCAACGCCGACATTGGACCGGAAAAATATTACCTGGTCGAACGACTCTCGTTTCAAATTGTATCGATAGGATGGACATGTACGGGTATGGAGACGACCTCATGAATCCATGGAGGCCACATGTCAGAAGGGGACTGTTCAAGCTGGTGGAGGCTCTGTAATGGTGTGGGGCGTGTGTAGTTGGAGTGACATGGAATCCGTGATAAGTCTAAATACCACTCTGACGGGTAAGAACCCTGTCTGATCACCTGCGTCCATCAATGTCCACTGTACATTCCGACGGAATTGGGCTATTCCAACAGGAAAATGAAACACCCCACGTCCAAACTTGCTACAGAGTGGCTCCAGGAACACAGTTCTGAGTTTAAACACTTCAGCTGGCCACCGAACTCCCCAGACATGAACATTATTGAGCATATCTGGGATGTCTTGTAACGTGCTGTTCGGAAGAGATCTCCACCCATTCGTTCATTTATGGATTTATTGACAGCCCTACAGAATTCATAGTGTCATTTCCCTCCGGCACTAATTCAGCCATTAGTCGAGTCCATGCCACGTTGTGTTGCGGCACTTCTGTCTGCTCACGGGGGGCCCTACGTGATATTACGCATGTCTATCAGTTTCTTTGTATCTTCAGTGTATGAACTCTGAACTGAACTCCGTCCGAACAGCCTTCGGCAGGCCCAAAGGTACCAACTGACCGCCGTGTCATCCTCAGGCGTCACTGGATGCGGGTCGGGAGGGGCATGTGGTTGGGACACCGCTTTCCCACTCGTTGTCAGTTTTCGTGACCGGAGCCACTACTTCTCGATCAGACAGCTCCTCAACTGGCCTCACGAGGGCTGAGTGTGAGGGAAGCCCGCTCGGAAGACGAGGATGGTCACCCACCCAAATGTTAGCCGAACACGAGAGCGCTTAACTTCGGTGATTTGACGACGATCGGCGTCACCTCTGCGGCAAGGTCACTGGCATTCTACTACATAATGCACAACGATTGCCTGATATGTCACATGTCGGAGTAGTTTTCCTTTCAATATTATGACAATATATGGTTGCAAAGCTGCAGAAATGTGTCATGTGCAAACTTCCTGTTTCTAACTATCTATGAAGCTTTTTGTGTCTACTGAACATTTCCCTTTTGCTAGAGATGCTGTTTCTACACTTTATACTTTGGTTTTAGAAGAGTTTTATTTATATTTCGCGTGACAGGTTAAGAGAGCAAGCAGATTCTCAAGCGAAGGAAAATGGCCCCAAGATCAACAGTCAGTTACTTGTTCTACGAGACAGAATCAGCTGACACTAAAATTTCCTTTCGGAGACGGTAGCCTATTACATGTTTTCAGACCAATTCAGAGACAGACCTGGAAATGAGATAGGAGAGGGTATATAGTAAATCCGACACACTACTGCAAAATTTGCCTATAGTTTTCTGCTCCCCTATGTCAGAGTCTTAAAGGGCTGTAATTATTTTAGCTTCTCATCACAAATAATTTATTAGGTGCCATCAGAGAAAACAGATGCAAGGAAGAAAAACAATTGTGGCAAGCTGCTGTAAGCTTCAGTGTGCACACAGTTTCACTTTTGATGTACAGAATCTAAATGTATGTAGAAATACACCACAGAAATAAAATGCAAATGCATGAAGTCGCACTCCAAAAAGAACTCTAGGTGTAGAAGTGACATAATCCTTTAATTACGACTATCAAAGCGAGACAAATACGCTTAACAAGCGCTCTTCATTTAAAACACGCTGAAAAGGGTTAACTACACAAACCGTTGCTGCCTGTAACAGTACACGTAAACGCAGCAGACCTGGAGAGGCAGAAAACATTTTGTGTTTAAAAACACAAAAACAAAAGCTTCGACTGAAGACGACAAAGAGTAATTTTGCAGTTACGTGAAGCTCAGACTCTTTTCTACGATGTCTGCAGTGCATGGCTTTTTTCACATACGTTTGTGAAACGGGACGTGGTAGCAATGAAGTCATAAATCAACAGCTTTCAAGTGATGTGACGTTAAGAACTGCATCATTTTGTGAGTTTCTTTTTTCCTTCATGGTATTAAATACTTTCGTCGGTAACTGGGTGCCGTCTGTAGGAATCTGTGTGGTTCGTGGAACATTCTTGTGACTGAATTAGTCAGTTATTGATGTTCTATTTTCATTGAAGTTTCAACAGTGCACTCGGACAAAGAACTGTATCTACATAGACCTATATTCAGCATTTTGTAACTCAGGATTGCTCTCAGAAGGATTGTATTATGTAAGATTTATGTCATTTTATAGCAGTGAAGAACTAGTTGAGAAGGCATTTAGAATTATATGTTAAACCTTCAGCTGCTAATATAGCTGAAAAGTGGTACTCCTTTCAGTGATTGAGGCAGAAGAATTTAAAGTAATTTGTCTATACTTTGGCTTTTATTCGGCAGGAGCTAACGTATCTTGAAAATTCACATTGTCGCTTCATAGCAACTACGCCCATAAATTTCCAACAGAACAAGCTGAATAGTCCACAGGAATGATACGTACGACATTGCGATGTATGTCTTATCCTTAATTACGGTCCAAAGATCTTTTGGACATGCATGCATCTCCGAAGGTACTTTGCATCGTAATTCAGAATAACACAGGCACTACAATATCGTATTTATCTGCCGACACAGGGCATGTGACTCTCAAATAAAATATATACATAATGGATGCACAAGTACAAGATGTAGACGCATGGTTGAGGACATATGGAAGTTTGGGTCAGGCCGTCAGTCGGGCACGAATAGCCAAATGGCGACCGCCAGCGACGAGCGGAAAATCCGGGTTCAAGTCGCGGTCTAGCACAAATTATCACTGTCGTCATTCCATTCTTCAGCTGATCGTTGTCCATATTCGCAATTTCGAATACATTTGATGGAATGGTAAGTAATTGAAGGAGATTAATTTTGTCACCACACGTCAGATGTCCGTCACCACACGTCAGATGTCCTACAGGGAGCATACACATGGTAACTAGAAGGTCCAATCACATTAAGACTACCTGTGAGACGCATGAATAACTACCTCTGTCAGCGCAGACGTGCAGGGAAACAGCGAGGTTCGGGGAGGTACCGACAGTAATGTATAGCCATACCGACTCAAGTGCCGTGATCAGTTGCGCCAGGTTCCATAGCAGAGGATCCAATCGAGATTCCCAATTTTGGCTAAATCTGTTTTTTTTTTGGGGGGGGGGGGGGCGAGCTTGTGACCCGTTGCGTTCTCTTTATTACCAGATGCCTTCATGCCAAGGAAAAACAAACTGCATGTAGGGGTGGACACTGTCCAAAAGGGTAGATCCATACTTATGCTGATCCACTGTACCTTTCAGAATGACGGGACCATTCAGGGAATGTCACAAAAACATACCCCAGACAATAACGCTCTCTTCTGCCAGCCTGGACCATTCCGACAATAGTTGCAAAGGGGTACATGCCAATGAGCAGCTATCCAATGGATCATAAAACGTAATTCATATGAAAATGCTTCCTGTCGCCACGTAGTGAACGTGGAGTTACGGTATTGGCATGCATGGTCCAGCCACCGTCGCTGATGACGGAAGTCATCAATCGTGCACGAGCCAGTCAGCTACTTTGGAGGGCCATACACAGTAAAGTTCCGTGTTCTATCATTAAAGAGATACTTTTGAGTAATATGAATGGTCAGTTGCTCAACAGTTGCACATTTGTTAGCCCGTACACATCTCCGCATCTGTCTTGAACCTCTGTCATCTATGGTCCGTGGTGCCACACAGTTACTTCGGCGCCGGTTTGGGCTGGTTCAATTGGCCCTGAGCACTATGGGACTTAACATCTGAGGTCATCAGTCCCCTAGAACTTAGAACTATTTAAAGCTAACTAACCTAAGGACATCACACACATGCATGCCTGAGGCAGGATTCGAACCTGCGACCGTAGCAGTCGCGCGGTTCCAGACTGTAGTGCCTAGAGCCGCCTGGCCGTAGAGGCCGGCGCCGGTTTGGGATCGAGTCGTTTTGCCATGCACGGTGTACTTTAACCACGACGATAAGCGAACAGTTGACGAACTTAGCCGTTTCGAAAATGCTTCCACCCTTGGCCCGGAAGCCGATGATAGTTCCGTTTTCCACGTAAGAGAAATTGCTCCCTTCCCGCATTACGACAATGGCTGCACTGTTTTCCGCATTCCCCCTAAACGCTCTGTTTACCCTCCACCCTTAGTGCTGCCATCTGTGAGTGGTTATTGCAGACTGAAGTCGAATGTAAACTGTGTTCACATTAATGTGACTGCAAACTACAGTATTGAAAACTCATGAGCACCGCATGCACGATTCAGCTATAAAACTGATAGTCGATAATGAGTGTAACAATAGAAGTGGTCCTGTTTGTAAGAGTAGGTTAGTACCGATGAGGTTATTGCCGCAGTGAGCACGCACGAGTACAGTAATTATTAATTTACACATCCTGGAGTCGTGAAAGTGAGCGGAAGCCTATTTCTGAGCGGAGATGTGTGACATGTGTGCACATATTTTAAGAGAAAAACTGGTAATTTAGCACTGTAGCAGTCGAATGTGTACTATAGCTGGAGCTACGTCTTTTATGAAACGAGTAATGCATCACGTTCGTTAGCGGTCGGCCCCTCGCGATAGGTTTCGCGAGAAGTCTACACTCATGTTCAGGTTTAAGTACACTGCTGGCCACCGTAAATGCAACACCAACAAAGACAAGAGGTAGCACAACAAGATTTATTTTGTAGATAACATGTTGACCAAGTATCACATGATTACGTTTACAGACGTATGTGACATGTGGTTCCTGCCAGAATCAGTAGCCAGAGTAGCCGCCATTGTTGGAGATCACCGCTGCCACACGTCTCGGCATTGAGTCAAAGAGACGTTGGATGTGTTCCTGGGGTACAACAGCCCAAGCAGCTTCCACACGTTGCCAAAGATCATCTGGTGTGGCAGCTGGGGATGTAATCTCGGTCACTCGTTGAGCAACCATGGACCACATGTTTTATATCGGCGAAAGATCCGGAGAGCGAGCCGGCCAGGGAAGCACTTCAATCTGGTTATTGACGAAGAACCTTTGGACAATGCGTGCCACGTGTGGTCGCGCATTATCCTGTTGAAATATGGCTGTGGCCGAGCCCTGAACGTAAGGAAGGACAACTGGCTCCAACACCTCGGATATGTAGCGCTGGCTATTTAAAGTACCGGCAATGCGTACTAGAGGCGTGCGAGAGTAATATCCAATACCGCCCCATACCATAATACCCGGTGCAAGACCAGTGTGGCGGTGCATAATGCAGCTGTCCAGCATCCTCTCTCCACGGTGTCTCCACACTCGAATCCGACCATCGTGGTGCTGCAGACAGAAGCGTGCCTCGTCAGTAAAGACAACGTCATTCCATTCTGCCGTCCACATCCGTCTGTCATCACACCATTGGCAACGGAGACATCTGTGGTTCTGCGTCAATGGTAGACGAAGCAATGGACGTCTTGCGGACAGACGACTCTGCTGTAAACGGCGTCGAATGGTACGCGCAGACACTGGATGATGCGTGACAGATGCAATGTGCTGTGCTATGGTTCGGGATGTCACTGAGCGATCCGTCACTGCCATGCGCACAATTTGCCTATCAGCACGTGCAGTGGTGCTCCGAGGTGAATGCGATCGACCACGTCGGTCCGTCGTACCCTCCTGCATCCAACGGTCACATATCCGCATTACAGTTGTTTGGTTTCGTCCAATCTCGGTAAGCCACTATCCTTCCTCTGTCGAACTCGGATACTTGATCAAAAGATGTTCGCTGTTGTCTAGGAGGCATAACTGATCGTCTTGTGAAACAACCACAAGGTAAACACACGAGCCGAACGTACACTCGTCGAAATCGCCAAGCCTTAAACGGCGCTATGAGGTGGCGCCACAGGCGCGCGTGATGTGCGTCTGCGCTGAAATTCTAATCAGTTGCATATCTCATCGCTGCAAACCCATGGTGTAAAATTCACTTGAATCGGATGCTTCCCTCAGGGTGTTGCATTTACGGTGGCCAGCAGTGTAGTTCTAAGTTCTGGAGGACTGATGACCTCAGATGTTAAGTCCCATAGTGCTCAGAGCCATTTCAACCACGCGCCGATGAAACCCCGTGAGCAGCGTCCATATAGGCCGTTCGAGCTGCCTCGATCTCAGCGCGTCGCATCGGGACGGTTGGCACTGCACCTCAATACGTTGTGCTGTGCTCTAGTGTTCCACAGTGATAGTCGTCGCCTCGCACCTTAGCCAGCAGTGAGGGAACGTTAGTCATTGTATATAGTTGTGATATGGACACTGACGAGATTCCAGAATTAGTGCATGTTACTTGATTGCTGCTTTCCACAGAACTTCAGACTGGATATCACTGAAGTTAAAGGGGGGTAGGACGTCAAACGGGCTGACTTGGAGCAGGAGAGGCATCACAGGACATTTTAATTTCCAGTGTCTATACTTTTACAAATAAATTCATAAACGTTTGTCAGCATCACCAGGAAGGATTCAGGATTCACACTCATTGCAGTGGAAGTTCGAAAACATAACAAAATAAATTTGTTTTACGTGTGAAATTTCATCATTTTTTCACTTATTAATGGCTGCATTTGTTGATATAGGTACACCTTTCTTCATAAGTTAGAGAGATCCTTCCCTGACTTTTGCACATCGTACATACCATACTCACAGGTGTATGAAACTCTAGAATTTATTTAATTTATGAAAACACCAATGAACTGATATATTTTAAACTTGATGTTTAGGAAAAACACAAGTTTTACAGTCAATTACATCAATTTTTACCACAGTTTTAATAGATTTCGAAAATTCTAGAGTTTCATACACCTTTGAGTATGGTTTGTATGCTGTGCACAATTCATCGAAGAATCTCTCTTACTTATGCAGAAAAGTGTACCTATAGCATCAAATACTGCCATTAGTAAGTGAAAAAAGTGATGAAATTTCACATGTAAAAAAATTATTTAGTTATGTTTTCGAACTTTCATTGCTATGAGTGTGAATTCTGAATCCTTCCTGGTCATGCTGACCAAGTTTTATGAATTATTTTTGTAAAATTATAGGCAGTGGAAATTAAAATGTCCTGTGGTGCCTCTCCTGTTCCAAGTCGGTCCCTTTGACGTCCTACCCCCCTGAAGTACTCAATTGGTTCCTGTAATAAAGTGTATTTTAACCACGTGTGAATTTTGTTTTTTGTAGTGACATGAAACCGGCCACCCAACTATCGTATAATCCTCTCTTCATGCAGCCAGGAACCATAAAACATTACGAGAGGGCACAGCCACATCAAGTGGCAATCAGTCTGATCAACAAGTTTTGTTTGCTTTCCATCTGTTCTAGGTTGCTACAGGGGAGCTGTCGTTACAGTGATTCTATTTGCTTATTTGTTCTTGTTGTTGCATGTATTACAGGAGGGGAGCTGCAGAAATAATCTATTTATGTATTCCGAGGTTTCGCACATTGCTTTTCTATTTGAATTTTCATAGTTTGCTGCAATTTGTTGGCGTTAGAATGGCTACCCCGCCCCCTCCACCCCCTGCGCCACATCCGCAGACTGCTCCGACTCTGGAACTAAATCAAATTTTTCAGTTTCAGAACCAGTGCATTGCTCTCTGCTGTACAGCAATTGCTTTCCCCACAAGCTACGTCGGCTGCCCAACCAATCAACCAACCAGTACAAGAAGTGGCACCAAACAACATTCCGCCGTTTCGGCACTCCGATGAAAAACGTTACGAATCGCTGGAATATTTGACACTGTTCGAGGCTCACTGTGAAGTCCATCGAATGCAGGGTACTGTGAAATCTCGTTATTTCCTGGCCATCGCGAGAACCCCTGTGTTTCGCTTAGTTCAAAAATCCTTTCCTATGTCGTCTCCCGACGCACTCTCCTATGATGATGTAGTAGGAGCATTACGTAAGTATTTCAAACAGCAAATTCAGGTCGCAGCAGCCAGATTTCAGTTCCTTAGCCTTAAGAAAAAGCCGAAACAGACGTATCGCCAGTGGTATAACGGCTTACAGGGTCCCATTAGGAATTATAATTTAAAGTGTACTTGTAGCAACTTTTATAGTGAGACGTGATGCGATCACATACAGTGTCACTGATACGGAATTGGAGAACAGATTCTCCAGTACTCAGATCCTTCTTTCCATCAAGTGTTCCAAATATTAGAACAATTCGATTCTGGCGCCATAGCCACCGATAAATTTGATAAGGTCACGATTAGTCGGGTCGAGCCGCCCCTTGCCCGCGGCCGCCCCACTCAGCCGACAGAACGAGCGCGCACACAAACGCGCAGACAGCCTAGTAAACAAGCAGCCATGCCTGTAAATCTAGTGAAGTCTTGTCCTCGCTGTTTTGCTTACTATAAGCGACAAGATTGCCCGTCGCACAACGCGACATGTTACTCATGTGGAAAGAAATGTCATGTCCAGGCAGTTTGCTTGCAAAGGCAAAAGAACGACAATTCTGCCCGCTCTCGCAACAACAGGTCTCATGCACATTCTGTGAATGCAGTGTGTTCAAAACCGACTACAGGTTCTAACAATAACTCAAGTAAGATTGTGCGCTCATCTCGCTCCAGTCCAGTGAGACGTCATTCCAACAAACTATTGGTAACACTACAAATGGCTGGCCATCGTGTTTCCTTTCAATTAGACACAGGTGCTTCTGTAACTTTGCTTAATCGTGCCACGTACGTTAAGTTAGGCTCACAATGTCCGTCAAAATCCAGTATGCACCTCATGCATAAAAAGGACAGGAAATCCCAGTAGCCGTGCTGGATTAGCCGAGCGGTCTGGGGCGCTGCAGTCATGGACTGTGCGGCTGGTCCCAGCGGAGGTTCGAGTCCTCCCTCGGGCATGGGTGTGTGTGTTTGCCCTTAGGATAATTTAGGTTAAGTAGTGTGTAAGCTTAGGGTTCAAAATGGTTCAAATGGCTCTGAGTACTATGAGACTCAACATCTGAGGTCATCAGTCCCCTAGAACCTAGAACTACTTAAACCTAACCTAAGGACATCACACACATCCATGCCCGAGGCAGGATTCGAACCTGCGGCCGTGGCAGTCGCGCGGTTCCGGACTGAAGCGCCCAGAACCGCTCGGCGACCGCGGCCGGCTGTAAGCTTAGGGACTGATGATCTTAGCAGTTAAGTCCCATAAGATATCACACACATTTGAACAAATCCGAGTACTTGGACATTGTACGTTTCCTGCCACTTACAAATCTCACAGTAGGACAATGAAATGTACTGCGTGGCAAATATTTTTGGCTTAGTTTTGTTTGACTTGCTCGGCCTTGTACTTTCAGTGACTGCCTTTAATCGAAAAGTCAGTGTAGCCAGTTTGCTTACGGAATTTCTTGAACTCTTTTCTGATGGCCTTGGAAAAACTAATAATTTTGTAGCACACATAACCCTGAAACTCAATGCAGAGCCTAAGTTTTCCAGGCTTGGCTCGTTCCCGTTTAGCAAATAAAGTAGCTATTGAATTAAAAGAATTGCAAGACAATGGTGTGTTTCATGCAATGCAAGGCAGTGGGCAAGTGTCCGCCTTGCGTAGCTGTGTGGTAAAGTGCTACCCTCCCATGCAGTGGGCCCGGGTTGGAGATTTTCTCCGTGCGTGGATTGGATGTTATGTTGTCCTCATCATCATTTTATCCTCATCATCGACCGGACGTCCCCCAATGTCTGAAATAATACTTGCACATGGCGGCCGAACCAGAATGGGACCTCGCGGCCAACAATCCCATACGATATTTTCATTTAGTTGTCAAATTCATTGATTTTGATGCCCAAGCCTCCTGTTCGTATTCGCAATTTGTTTTAACTTCAGAACTACAGTCAATTCACAGACAATAACTGACACTTATCCATTGCCACACTCTGAGGTACATACCGACAGGCTTGGCGCATTCCGTTAATTTTCTAAAATTGATTTGCGTGATGCGTATTCGCAAATACCACTAGATGAAGAATCACGGAAAACGTTTGTTGTTGATACACATGTAGGACCGTTCAAGTATTTGTTTGCCCTTGGGCAGTGCTTCCTCACACACCATTTTTCAACGTTACTTGGAACAGCGGACTGCTCAAGTGCCGTTCTGTTCGAACTTCGTTGACGATATTGTCGTCTCAGGTCGTACGCCAGAGGAACACACTGCCTACCCTTCTTCGAGTGTTGTCAGATGCACGGTTCAAGTGTCCTCTCTAAAGTGTGACTTCTTTCAGACTGACCTACAGTACTTAGGTCAAGTGATAGAGAGTAGGTGTGCAACCCCTTCACTCTCATTTCTTGCTATCCGTGACCTGCCTGTTCCGTACAATATGTCTGAACTGCAGTCAGTGCTAGGCAAGTTGACATACTACATTCGTTTCATTCGGAACGCTTCACAGATCGGGGCCCCATTGAATTGCTTGCGAGAAAGAATCTGCCTTTCGTGTGGACTAAAGAGTGTCACTACGCATTTCATAAAGTCAAAAATGCCTTTCTCAGTAACAGATATTTAGTACATTTTGATCCTGCCAAACGAGTGTTTTTGCAAGTAGACGCTTCCTCTTACGCAATCGGCGCTGTGCTTTCGTACAAAATTGGTGCACAGCACTGTCTTATTACTTTCGCCTGGAAGTTGTTAACTCAAACTTAGTCCGCAGCTCGTGGTCGTGCGGTAGCGTTCTCGCTTCCCACGCCAGGGTTCGATTCCCGGCGGGGTCAGGGATTTTATCTGCCTCGTGATGACTGGGTGTTGTGTGATGTCCTTAGGTTAGTTACGTTTAAGTGGTTCTAAGTTCTAGGGGACTGATGACCATAGATGTTAAGTCCCATAGTGCTCAGAGACAACTCAAACTAAATTCAATTATTCACAAATTGCAAAAAGAAGCACTCGCTGTTGTGTATGGTGTGACAAAATACCGTCACTATCTGTTTCGTTCCAAGTTCTATTTAGCGACAGATCAAAAGCCTTTGCAGTCCTTGTTTCATCCGTCAAAGGCGGTTCCTACACGTACTGCTCAAAAAATGCAACGTTGGGTTTGGCTTCTATCGCAGTATCAGTACAAAATTGTGTACAGACCTATGGTAAAACATGGCAGTGCTGACACCCGTTCTCCGATCGGCTTCCGACTCTGATTTTTATTCCTGTAACGCCTCTAGTTTCCAGATCGATGCGGAGGACTCTCAACTGCAGTAATCTTTTCCACTAAAAATTGCACAGGTTAGGAAGCGAACCCTGATCTGAAGACTTCGTTGCATTACATTCTCACGTCTCGGCCTCGCTCATTGAACAGTTTTCAGAACTCAGTAGTGAGACAATACTTTGCTCGTCGGCATAGCCTTTCAGTACAAGGTGTGACCTTAGTAAAATTTGACAGTGGACAACCGCGTGTACTCAGCCCCTCTTTCTCTTTTCTTTTTTTTTTTTTTGTCATCAGTCTACTGACTGGTTTGATGCGGCCCGCCACGAATTCCTTTCCTGTGCTAACCTCTTCATCTCAGAGTAGCACTTGCAACCTACGTAATCCAATCGCTGTCTTCCTCTACAGTTTTTGCCCTATACAGCTCCCTCTGGTACCATGGAAGTCGCTCCCTCATGTCTTAGCAGATGTCCTATCATCCTGTCCCTTCTCCTTATCAGTGTTTTCCACATATTCCTTTCCTCTCCGATTCTGCGTAGAACCTCCTCTTTCCTTACCTTATCAGTCCACCTAATTTTCAATATTCATCTCAAATGCTTCGATTCTCTTCTGTTCCGGTTTTCCCACAGTCCATGTTTCACTACCATACAATGCTGTACTCCAGTTGTACATCCTCAGAAATTTCTGCCTTTTTTGCCATAGCGAGTGTGCTTTTGATGTCCTCCTTGCTCCGTCCGTCATTGGTTATTTTACTGCCTAGGTAGCAGAATTCCTTAACTTCACTGACTTCGTGACCATCAATCCTGATATTAAGTTTCTCGCTGTTCTCATTTCTACTACTTCTCAATACCATCGTCTTTCTCCGATTTACTCTCAAACCATACTGTGTACTCATTAGACTGTTCATTCCGTTCAGCAGATCATTTAATTCTTCTTCACTTTCACTCAGGATAGCAATATCATCAGCGAATCGTATCACTGATATCCTTTCACCTTGTATTTTAATTCCACTCCTGAACCTTTCTTTTATTTCCATCATTGCTTCCTCGATGTACAGATTGAAGAGTAGGGGCGAAAGGCTACAGCCTTGTCTTACACCCTTCTTAATACGAGCACTTCGTTCTTGATCGTCCATTCTTATTATTCCCTCTTGGTTGTTGTACATATTGTATATGACTCGTCTCTCCCTATAGCTTACCCCTACTTTTTTCAGAATCTCGAACAGCTTGCACCATTTTATACTGTCGAACGCTTTTTCCAGGTCGACAAATCCTATGAAAGTGTCTTGATTTTTCTTTAGCCTTGCTTCCATTATTAGTCGTAACGTCAGAATTGCCTCACTCCTCCCTTTACTTTTCCTAAAGCCAAACTGATCGTCACCTAGCGCATTCTCAATTTTCTTCTCCATTCTTGTATATTATTCTTGTAAGCAGCTTCGATGCATGAGCTGTTCAGCTGATTGTGCGATAATTCTCGCACTTGTCAACTCTTGCCGTCTTCGGAATTGTGTGGATGATGCTTTTCCGAAAGTCAGATGGTATGTCGCCAGACTCATATATTCTACACACCAACGTGAATAGTCGTTTTGTTGCCACTTCCCCCAATGATTTTAGAAATGCTGATGGAATTTTATCTATCCCTTCTGCCTTATTTGACCGTAAGTCCTCCAAAGCTCTTTTAAATTCCGATTCTAATACTGGATCCCCTATCTCTTCTAAATCGACTCCTGTTTCTTCTTTTATCACATCAGACAAATCTTCACCCTCATAGAGGCTTTCAATGTATTCTTTCCACCTATCTGCTCTCTTCTCTCCATTTAACAGTAGAATTCCCGTTGCACTCTTAATGTTACAACCGTTGCTTTTAATGTCACCAAAGGTTGTTTTGACTTTCCTGTATGCTGAGTCTGTCCTTCCGACAATCATATCTTTTTCGATGTCTTCACATTTTTCCTGCAGCCATTTCGTCTTAGCTTCCCTGCACTTCCTATTTATTTCATTCCTCAGCGACTTGTATTTCTGTATTCCTGATTTTCCCGGAACATGTTTGTACTTCCTTCTTTCATCAATCAACTGAAGTATTTCTTCTGTTACCCATGGTTTCTTCGCAGCTACCTTCTTTGTACCTATGTTTTCCTTCCCAACTTCTGTGATGGCCCTTTTTAGAGATGTCCATTCCCCTTCAACTGTACTGCCTACTGCGCTATTCCTTATTGCTGAATCTATAGCGTTAGAGAACTTCAAACGTATCTTGTCATTGCTTAGTACTTCCGTATCCCTCTGCTTTGCGTATTGATTCTTCCTGACTAATGTCTTGAACTTCAGCATACTCTTCATCACTACTATATTGTGATCTGAGTCTATATCTGCTCCTGGGTACGCCTTACAGTCCAGTATCTGGTTTCGGAATCTCTGTCTGACCATGATGTAATCTAATTGAAATCTTCCCGTATCTCCCGGCCTTTTCCAAGTATAGCTCCTCCTCTTGTGATTCTTGAACAGAGTATTCGCTATTACTAGCTGAAACTTGTTACATAACTCAATTAGTCTTTCTCCTCTTTCATTCCTTGTCCCAAGGCCATATACTCCTGTAAACTTTTCTTCAACTCCTTCCCCTACAACTGCATTCCAGTCGCCCATGACTATTAGATTTTCGTCCCCCTTTACATACTGCATTACCCTTTCAATATCCTCGTACATTTTCTCTATCTGTTCATCTTCAGCTTGCGACGTCGGCATGTATACGTGAACTATCGTTGTCGGTGTTGGTCTGCTGTCGATTCTGATTAGAACAACCCGGTCACTGAACTATTCACAGTAACACACCCTCTGCCCTACCTTCCTATTCATAACGAATCCTACACCTGTTATACCATTTTCTGCTGCTGTTGATATTACCCGATACTCATCTGACCAGAAATCCTTGTCTTCCTTCCAATTCACTTCACTGACCCCTACTATATCTAGATTGAGCCTTTGCATTTCCCTTTTCAGATTTTATAGTTTCCCTACCACGTTCAAGCTTTTGACATTCCACGCCCCGACTCGTAGAACGTTATCCTTTCGTTGATTATTCAATCTTTTTCTCATGGTAACCTCCCCCTTGGCAGTTCCCTCCCGGAGATCCGAATGGGGGACTATTCCTTAATCTTTTGGCAATGGAGAGATCATCATGACACTTCTTCAATCACAGGCCACATATCCTGTGGATACACGTTACGTATCTTTAATGCAGTGGTTTCCATTGCCTTCTGCATCCTCATGTCGTTGATCATTGCTGATTCTTCCGCCTTTAGGGGCAATTTCCCACCCCTAGGACAAGAGAGTGCCCTGAACCTCCATCCGCTCCTCCGCCCTCTTTGACAAGGCCGTTGGCAGAATGAGGCTGACTTCTTATGCCGGAAGTCTTCGGCCGCCAATGCTGATTATTTATCAAAATTTAGGCAGTGGCGGGGATCGAACCCGGGACCGAAAACGTTTTGATTATGAATCAAAGACGCTACTCAGCCCCTCAGTGTTGCAAAAATATGTGTTTCAACTGATTCATCAAGTACATTGGGGAATTAATCGCACGAAACAGTTACCGCGCCCTTTAGTGTATCTGGCAGGGCATAGACGCCCACATTGAACAGGTGACGTCACAGTGTCGCGCATTCGTTTACAACGAATCAGCTCGAACACAGACACTCGCAGTTTTGCCTAAGACTCAATCACCGTGGCAATGAGTGCACATTGACTTTTCAGTACCATCCTCTAACCCTCGTTGTCTTACTGTGGTAGACTATTTCAGCAAGTTTCCATTCGCGGTGCTATGAACTCTACCACGTCACGTAGCACTATTCAAGCGTTGTTCTAATTTTTTTCATTGAAATTTCCTGAAGTCTGTGTTACGGACAACGGACCTCAGTTCATGTCACACAACTTTGAACAGTTCGTGAACGAAATGGCATTCTTCATCTAACAAGTTCTCCGCTTCACCCCTAGTCCAATGGAGAAATGGAACGTTTCGTACGTACTTTTAAACAACAGATGGCCGAACTTCGCACCTCCCACACACAGGAACAGGCACTGAAGCTCTTCCTTGCCTGCTATCGCTCCCACCCAAGCGACGGACCATCACCGGCGGAACTTTTGCATGGTCGCCACCATCGGACGCTGCTTTGCTTGCTCTACCGACCGCAGCATCCGGCGCTGCCGATGATCCGCAAGTATCGCTTTGCAACATGAGATCTTTTTCTTTACAGGTTTTTTGGCAAACGTCAGTGCTGGGAGCGAGACGCGATCTAGAAACGCATTGGCTCATACATGTACCTAAATGCAGGCCTCGATGATTTGCGGCGCCATCGTCAGAATGATATTCGCATTTGAAGTTTGCCCCGTGATTTTTCTGCTTTTCTTCCTCCAGATGCACGGCCTCACGGGGCCACGCGACCTTCGCAGCCGCCAGCTGGTGCCGCAGGACAACCCAGGTCGAGCCGATGTATGTCGCGCCCTCGCCTCCGCCGTCGTCGCTCTCCCACCCAATTGAACTGGCTGGGCCCGACATCGACGTCGCCGTCGCCGTCATTAGCCCAGGAGACGCCCTGAGGACTGGACGTGTACCTTCGACGGTGTTTTCCGGAGGACCTTCCTCTGCTCTCGCATGCCAGATGTTGGGTTACGGCCGGGAATACGCAGCCCCTACAGCTATCAGGTGCCAGGTTGAGATTCATTGGGAGAGTCCTTAGAAAATGTAGTCCATCAACAAAGGAGGTGGCTTACAAAACACTCGTTCGACCTATACTTGAGTATTGCTCATCAGTGTGGGATCCGTACCAGGTCGGGTTGACAGAGGAGATAGAGGAGATCCAAAGAAGAGGAGGATATTAGTGTTTAACGTCCCGTCGACAACGAGGTCATTAAAGATGGAGCGCAAGCTAGGGTGAGGGAAGGATGGGGAAGGAAATCGGCCGTGCCCTTTCAAAGGAACCATCCCGGCATTCGCCTGAAGCGACTTGGGGAAATCACGGAAAACCTAAATCATGATGGCCGGAGACGGGATTGAACCGTCGTCCTCCCGAATGCGAGTCCAGTGTGGTAACCACTGTGCCACCTCGCTCGGTATCCAAAGAAGAGCGGCGCGATTCGTCACAGGGTTATTTGGTAAGTGTGTAGCTTTACGGAGGTGTTTAGCGAACAGTGGCAGACTCTGCAAGAGAGACGCTCTGCATCGCGGTGTACCTTGCTGTCCAGGTTCAGAGAGGGTGCGTTTCTGGATGAGGTATCGAATATGTTGCTTCCCCCTACTTACACTTCCCGAGGAGGTCGCGAATGTAAAATTAGAGACATTCGAGCGCGCACGGAGGCTTTCCGGCAGTCGTTCTTCCCGCGAACGATACGCGACTGGAACAGGAAAGGGTCCCGAGTTCGAGTCTCGGTCGGGCACACAGTTTTAATCTGCCAGGAAGTTTCATATAAGCGCACACTGCGCTGCAGAGTGAAAATCTCATTCAGGAAAGGGAGGTAATGACAGTGGCACGTAAAGTGCCCTCCGCCACACACCGTTGGGTGGCTTGCGGAGTATAAATGTAGATGTAGATGTACTGCTCCCGACTCGTCTGTACGTCCAGCTTTTTTGCCTGCCCCCCCCCCCCTCCCGTTGTCATTCGCATCTCCAGTACACGACAACGGTGCATCGTTTCTGGAGGGTGGGACTGTACTGACGTACGCCTCCGCCGGCACACCGATCGGCACTAGGAAACAGTGTATACAGACGCTGAACTAAGTGCGCCTATGACACGAGAAAACCAATACACGCCCCCAGGCTACGCACTCATAACGCCCCCTGACAGCGTGCATATAGGCCACCGCCAGCGACCGAGCCGTCTCAATCTCAGTTCCTCACTACGGCGCATCGGTACTCAGTTCACATTGCACCTCAATACATCGTACTACTTCCACAGTTATAGTCGTCGCCTCGCACCTTAGTTAGCTGTGAGGGGGCTTTAGTCATTGTATATATTTGTGATATGGAGACGGACAAGATTCAAGAATTAGTAGATGTTGTCATGTTATTTGATTGCTGTTAACCACAGAACTCCAGATTGGACATTATTGAAGTAAAGTACTTAACTGATTGCTATAATAAAGTTTCTGTTAACCACCTGTCCATTTTTTGTATTATAGTGAAAGGCAACCTGCCACCCATCTATCATACCACCCTATTTTCATCGAGCCAGCAATCACAAGGGATTACACGAGGGCACAGTCACAACAAAATCAGTGGGTCAGTCTGGCCTTAGCAGACGTGCAGGATGAGCGAACCGTACCCTGAAATCAGTGATTTCGAAAGAGAGTGCATTATTGGCACGACACAACGTGAAATTGCTGCTCGTGTCGACGAAGCGTTTCGGCAGAGCAAGAAGTGTCAGTATAATGGTTCACTCAAGGCCCTAGACGAGGACGAGATGTCAGGTCGCTGCACCCAGCACAACCCCAGAGAAAATCGACACCTCATCCGAATGGCATTTCAGGACAGATCGGCGTCCTCATCAGCTCTGGCACAACAATGGAACAGTGGAACACATCAAACACTATCTGGGGTAACAGTCCATAGCTGTTTATTACGGCATGGATTAAGTGCGCCTCGTCCACTTCTCCGCCTACCTTTGACCAATGTGTGGCTGATGGGGCTGCTGAGTGCTATACCACCTACTGCACTCGCCTGACTTAAGCCCTCGTAAGTTCAACTCGATTTCTAATCTGAAGGAAACACATCACGGCATTCGCTTCAGAACTGCCACAAATTCAGCAATGGACTGCGCCGCTCGAACCGTCAACACAACTGGCACTGCTAAGAGTATCCTACGACTTCCACATCGCTGTGAACGAATTATGCACAATGCTTATGACTACGTTGAAGTTCAGTAAAACTTTGAAACACATATCTATTTCGTACGAGCTGTAACCTTATTGCAGCTAGTTTTGGAGCATTTATTTTCATTATGTCTTATATTGACATATACTACACTCCCGGCCCAAAGTAACGTAAAGTATTGAAAATATGAGGACTTCAACAACACTAAGGTAACGGATACAGGAAACAGAAATAAAACACCAACATGAAAAAGGAATGGCCGTTTGCTGGCAGTTTAATTAGTGCACGAATGTGTCAGTCATTTTACAATAGAACCAAGACTTATTATCTTTTACGATGTCCAATTTTAAATTATGCTTTGAAAAGGAGTTCATGTCTGAAGCAATCGTGTAGATGTAGGACCAGATCTTGCAATCGATCTTTGACTGACTAAAAGCGCAGTTAATGCAGCACAATTATAGAAGTTCAACCTGAGACTTATAGCGATCAGTGCAGATCTATGTAAGATACTGTTTGTTTAACGATCTCTTCAGGAGGACTTACACCATTCTCTACTGAAGAGGTATTCTAAACATTTTTTATAAAGTACGACACGTTTGTCTGGGAAAGGTGGAAGTATGTCTACATTGATGTTACCCTGTCTTACGTACTCTGGGAATGAAGTGATCTCTACCTCAAACGTTACTAAAAGTCAGACAGCCCCAATAGCCGTCATGCCTTCACACAATTCTTCAACTGTAGGAACGAACTTTTTCATACAGAACATGTCGAAAATAAGCTCGCATAAAGACGAACTGCTAATCAACGAATTCCACCGGTAAGGAGATACTGCTATACGTTAGCTGGATGTCTTCATGGCGTCACCGTTTGCATTTCCGTTAACATATATATTTAAACTAGCTGAGTACCATAAGTTGCCTGGATATGTTTTTATTCCAGTCTTCTATTACTCCATCTCCTCCTCACCACATTCTGACAGTCTCCTCCAAACCACTCTGTCCATCCCTTCAACTTTCTTTTCTGTGTCCGTTTCCCCCTCCCCCTCGGTCTGTCCACCGCTTCTTACTCCTGTCGGTCTCTACCTCCCGCTTTTCCTCTTTGTCTCCTCCTCTGATTTCTCTCTCCTTGTTATCACACCCACCTTAACAGGAGGCTAGTTTTTCTTACACCAGCAGGATTTATTTCCAGATCGTAAGCAATATGTATATCAAGAGATTGTTCCAGGGGTTTAGAAAGAGCTTTTCACCCATGGGCCTTGTCCATGTACGCCCATGTCAAATTCATTTCACATATGTTTAAAATATATGAAGAATAGGTCTACAGATATTTCACATATTTAATTTTGACCTGTAATTTCGTTTTCTCGCAGCCCAATAGTTATGACACAGAATCTCCGGAACTATGTGTAGTATAACGATATAATTTTGTAGGCACATCCAGCCTTTTATTTGTCTACTGTCTGGGAATTTTTTTTAAATCGTGTTGGTAGAAAAAAGTAATAAATTAAAACGTCATTTATGATAGGGCAGTTCTGATGCATCTCGGTGTTCGACTGCGCATCTCATGATGTGTGTCTCGTACAGTGATATACTTTTGTACGTACGTTCGGCGGTTTACGTGCATACTGTTTGCGTAATGTGTTGCGAATAGAGTTAGTAGCAAAGATGTAATAAATTTACCCGTTTAGTATGATGAGTCGGTTTTCCTGTATCTCTGTGTACACTACGTCATACCTCTTGAACTGTATGTTATACAATGACATAATTTTCCTGGTAAACTAACTGTTATATACGAATGCTGTCTGCAAAAGTTAGTAAAGAAGTAACAAATTGAATCATCATGATTCATGCGACAGTTTTACTGCATGATAGCGGAAGTGTAGTATGGGATGACCTTTATTCCTTTCATAATTTTGTGACGCTTATCAGCGAGAAAATGTTTCGTCAGAGTTTGAAATGATTTGTGAAGTTTGTTGCAAGTGACTGAGTGCTCTCATTCTCAAATACTAGATGAATATAACATGGGCGTCTTCGCTTCGTGGGGGTCACTGCTCTTTCACCCATACCTCAACCCTTTGATATGTAAGTGTTACATATCATCACAACGAATACGTGTACTAATTTTTAATTGAAATCAGTCCAGTAATTAAGGAGGTGATGTGGAACTCAGATACATACATACATACGTGCATACATGTCTATAATGTGTAAGAATGTATATATATATATATATATATATATATATATATATATATATATATATATATATTAAAGGGACATATCTCATTATCAATAAATTTTTCAGGATGCATGTAAACTGTGCAAGACCAACATAAGAAATAAGTTCCCCCTTTAGTGTGGATTATGTGATTGGTAAGCTAGAATTCTGAGATTATTTCAAACAGATCTTCACCTTACGTAATTATTCAATGTTTTATTGAACTAAATTCTTAGTAGATTCATGCCCTTTAAAAAAATACAAACCCTACTTTTTAAAAATAATGTTATAATTAACTGAAATTAGCTTGGTATTTCGAATTTCGTGTAATGCTTTTCACAGGTCTACAAAATATTATTAACAGCTGTAAATTATGTTGAAAATGACAATAATTAGTTAATAATATACCACCAATTCTGTTACAACAGGTTTATGTCTTGATGTGATCTTTTATGTTATTTTTTTTAAAGGCGAAGAACGGTGTAATATGCAGCTGTCTTTGAACTAAGACCCATTAAGGTGGTATAGTGTACCGGACCGTTTATTAACAAATATCCCTTAATGTAATCCTTTCTTTCATGGGAATAGACAGAGGGATAAAGATTACTGACTGGAAAGTAAATTCATTCGTTCGTGGGTTTGCTATTTGTCTCATCAGAGTTAGCAGACTTCCTGCAGTGCAATTTCCACCTGCTTTTTATATCCATAAACTGTATGGTTGCTTCTTCTTTCACTACTAATTTTCCTTGTACATAAGTCTCTACAATAGGACGAGTAACCTAATGGAATGAATGATTCTATCTTTTTTAGGAGCTGTTTAGTGAGCATTCCAAAACAATGGTCATAAGGAAAAATTGTTGGATTTTCCTAAATTGAACTATGTCAGTGAGTGAAAGAGGATAGCGAGGAAGTGTCGTTCATTTGGTCCGCACAGTTATCAGAACACATACAGAGTTCTGCTTCTATTTGAGGAACGTCTTTTATACAAACCAATAAAAAACAAAAGACCTCAACCAGGGACTTTGTGCCATTCCCTTCACAGTAAACGTACGGAGTACCCCTGTCCTCTTTAATGTCACTGATGCAGAATGTAATAGTAAAAAGCTGTCTTAAATAGGAAAGCTCTTGAACTGAAATCATTGTTAAAGTTATATTCTGCATTCTGTCATTTGCGATAGACAAAACTGCCTTTCTTCTCGTCTTTAGTATATAAACTCTTCAGTTCATCATAATACGTTCTACTCCTGCGTTTATAGATTAATGGTTCATCTTTGGCTGTCCTTTTAGCTACCTCATGAGGATGGAGGGATTTAATTTTGAGCTTAATTGCAACACATATCTACTTGAGGCCTAACAAATCTATAGCCAAAATTCTTAATAAATGATTCCAGGTCATTTCGTATGACACTATTCTGAATTTAGTATATTTAGTTCCGGACAGTTTCCACATTGATTTTACTAATAACTGAGAGCTCAAGTAGTACATTTTTACTCAGAATAATTCGAGTCGTACAATGGGAAATATCTAATATGATCATGAATAACCTAATGAATTTCAAGTGAAGAAGCTGTAAATCCTCTGCTTCTATTTACCTTCTGGAAAAAAAATACAACAATTTTTAGGGCTCTGAAAATTGAAAAAGAAATGCTTTCATGCTGATCTTCTCTCGAACAGTTCCTATAAGTACGCGATAAGAGACAGTTAGCCGGCCGCGGTGGTCTCGCGGTTCTAGGCGCGCAGTCCCGAACCGAGCGACTGCTACGGTCGCAGGTTCGAATCCTGCCTCGGGCATGGATGTGTGTGCTGTCTTTAGGTTAGTTACGTTTAAGTAGTTCTAAGTTCTAGGGGACTGATAACCACAGCAGTTGAGTCCCATAGTGTTCAGAGCCATTTCAACCATTTTTGAGAGACAGTTGCTCGGTCCGCAACTGTGGCACTGTTTTTGTCCTCTTATTTTTTTCTGTTTAACTTCGCCTGCATAAAAAAGAACCTTGTAGATACAAATCTTGGGCATTCTTACTAGGAATATTGTATTAATTTTGAAAATACGTTAGGACAGATGTCTTCTCACAGATTTTCCAAGCACTTTCTTTTACAGCTAACGAAAGAAAGAAGACGAAAGTAGCAAAAGAGTGATTATTGCTACAGTAAACACAATGCGAGTTCTCTTAGAGAGGGAGAAAATCATTTTAAAAACTGTGGTTACCACTCAGTAATATCTATGTCAATTGTTTTGATTATTAAATATAGCTTTAAACCGGATAACGTGTTCATAAATCATTAATGAGAAAAACGGAATGAATCAATGGGAGGAAAATAGCTTACCTCCAACAGAGATCAGGTTTTTCAGCCTCAACGATCCGTCGTTAACTTGACTTTCACCTTTAACTCAGGCTGAGTTTGCTTTGCCTACCTTGTACAACGAAAGTTATCCAGCACGATTTCTGTTACATGATTGTTCCAGGTGCTGTTTACAGAACTATCAAACTTTTTTGACACGCACCCATTCAAAAACAGTTAACCTCAGTTTCTTGCTCAACGAGAAGCACTATAAAAACGTTTTACAACGTATGGGTTGGCTTATCCAAAGACTCTACGAAACGATAAAAATAGCTGAAAACTGACCGCACGATCAGTTAACCTCTTTAAGAAATCGATTCATGTAGGATATCACAATCGTCTACACCATCCCACCAACCTTTTTGTGCAGAAGCAAAACAAAAATTGGAAGCTGCGTGTTAAATTACGCTTCCAATCTTGCTACAGATTTGTTTTCTATAATTGGCTATTTGATCTTTGTAAACATTTATAAAAACATTCACTACCCTTTATCGATAAGGCACACTCTTTCAGTGTGAGTCAATGAGATGTACCATGTGTACACTCGGTTGAGTTCCGGGAAGCTTCCAACGAGTCAGAGAGCTTGGAGAACTGCTTGGCCATTCTCTAGAGAGACTTGAAACCAAAACTTGTTCTTGTCCGTCTAGCGAGAAGCTGTGGCACTTCAGAGATGGCAACAGATAACTGGAGACTTGGTGAAGTAATTTCATATATTTACAGTCACTGCTAATAAGCAAGTTTTTGAATTGCTTCATTCCTATGATATTCGTACTGCACGGTTTATTTTGCTATTATGTCGTGTGCTGAACTTGAGGCGAACAGATATGCATGAGTGAGACCTTCTGAGATTCACGCCCTTTGTGTTTTTCGTAAGTTGGAAGCTGGTCATTAGATCGTGTGGTAGTCATTTAGTCTGAAGCATTAAGAACACAGTCATGTGGTAGTCATTCAGTTTGAAGTATTAAGCACTTAGTACCTCAGGCTGAATGTCTATCACACGATCTAATAACCAGCTTCCAACTTCCGAAAAACTCATTGTAGTTCTAGGAAGCCTGCATTCTCATATCGCTAGACAGACAATCAAACCAGTCGTATTAATGAGTTTTATTACAAAAAGAAGATTTCAGTGTTTACTTTTACAGCTGTAAAGATGTGTAGCAAGCATAGGACGATACACGAAATAATAAATCTTCTTCAGTATAGACAATCCCAACTCTGAGCTACGTAGAGAGTAGAATCGAAGTGACTAACGTTGACGCTGCTAATCTTGTAGCTGCTGTTGAACTGGTCCTTCAGCAATCGGTCGCGGCGCTTATGTGCTCTTCACACTGGAGCCGCTTCTGTCACGTTGTCGTCCTGGAGGGAGGTCTGGTCAGCCTGCAATGGCTGACTTCTTCTCACAGCCTCCTCTTCCCTGTCGTTCACGACTAGCGTGCCAGCGCTTGACTTTAGGCCATATCACACAATGACCCTGAACCTCAGAATGTCTCACTCTTGAATGTCTGTTCGCCTATATAATTCATCACTATATTCTTTGAAGGCCAGTATAAATAGTGGATCGAATATTCCTTAATGTGAAGGATATATGTATTTAATCTAAACATGTAATTATTTATTTCTAGCCCGCATCTCGTGGTCGTGCGGTAGCGTTCTCGCTTCCCACGCCCGGGTTCCCGGGTTCGATTCCCGGCGGGGTCAGGGATTTTCTCTGCCTCGTGATGGCTGGGTGTTGTGTGATGTCCTTAGGTTAGTTAGGTTTAAGTAGTTCTAAGTTGTAGGGGACTGATGACCATAGATGTTAAGTCCCATAGTGCTCAGAGCCATTTGAACCATTTATTTCTACCTTTCCTACCTCATTTACTACATGTTTATCTCCTCCTCACCCCTCACTCTGTCCTCCTTCTCCCCTGTCTCTGTCCAGCTCTTTCTCTCCCTCTCTCTGCCCATTTACTCCTCCCCTCTCTCTAGCCGATCTCCCTCCTTTGCATGTCCATCTCCTCCTTCCACACTCTTTGTCCATCTCCACATCCCATTTATCTCTGCCCCTCCTGTATGTCTATATCTTCCTCTCCCCTGTCCATATCCTCCTCCGCGTATCAGTCTCCAACATAACCTCCCCCCCTCTGCCTTTCTACTTTCTCTTCGCCCGTATCCTCTCCATCTGCTCCTTATCCGTTTCTGTCTCTCCATCTCCTCCACTTTTCTCTGTCAATCGCCCCCATCCCAATAAGAAGTGGCTAACCTCACAGTACATCTTTCCAGATAATAAGTAATATACAGGGTGAAGCGAAATTCATGCACTCGGGCTTCGCAGCGCGACGCCTCACAGGCCAACGATACAAAAATGTCTGTCACAAAATTCGTCCGATGAGTCCCTCCGGCAAAAAAGGACGTTAAAGAGTGACAATCTAACAACACTTTAAGCACTGTCGGCAGTGGTGCAGTGGATAGAGTTTTTTGTTAGCATGCAGGCGGTCGCGGGTTCGATCCTTCTTTGGGGCGCCCTTATTTTTATTTTCTAATTTCATTCTTACATCTTCTACTGTAATATGCACCGTTTCTTAGGACATTTTACGACATAACAAATACGTAATTAGACAAATAAGAAATATATGAAGACAGTAACTTCTTCTCGAAAGAACAGTTACTGTTGATGACCGTGCAGCTTTTCCCTGGACTAAATGATGACTAACTGACAACCTCAGCTGCCGACAGGTGGTGTTGCTATACCTCGATAAGGACAGCTGAAAATGTGTGCCCCGACCGGGACTCGAACACGGGATCTCCTGCTTACATGGCAGACGCTCTATCCATCTTTTTTTTTCGCGGGCAAATGCTCTACCAACTTTTTTTTTTGTTTTTTCTTTTTTTGTTGGTATCCAATGTCAGGCTTACCACGTTTGCTGACATACATGTTGTTGTACTATCGCATAAATAGTGTCTACAATGTCCATATGTTGACAAATAGTGGCTAATTAGAAAATTAATTAATTAAGGAAATGAATAAAACTGAAAATGCCCAAATGAAAGACATGAAGACATTGCGGATAGTACAAATACAAAAGAAACATGCTCCTGTAGCAATGAAATGAAATTCGTGTTGAGGGCGACACCTGCTCACGACCCGACGTTCGATAGAGCAAGAGCGCCATCTATCAACTCGTTCTCCAGACGTTGGTGTAAGACTGGGTCGTCTTCTCGAAATTAACTAAGGGTCCGTAAGTGTGATCGATGTCTATCTCGGCTTCTTCGTCTATCTCATCTCTCACCCGTCACACCCCATCTGGCCGGCGGGTCGGTAAATGTAAGTCGCAAGTAATTAGCGAAGTCTTGCCTATATTTCTTATGCTGTTGCAGCTTCGTGTGTCCATCCAGGAGAAAATGCCAAAAATCAATTTTGTCCTTTTCCGATTCGTTATACACGTAGCGCACCACCATTCCCCGCACCCATGTACTTGCATTGGTTTTTTGGACCGGGAAATAAGATTCTTAGGGGAAAAAAAGTGTGTCTGATGAAATTGTGTGAGGGGCGGAGCGTAACAGGAACGCCAATATCTGTTGTGCCAAGTGTCACACTGAAGCCGTCCCACTACATGCTAAACGATGTTCATCAGTGTCCCCTGTTGCGCAGCCTAAACATAGTGGAGTGTCTGCCAAATGAATCGCGTGCCGCCGTTGATTCGTTGCGAACTTCCTATTTAGCACCACATACCATGTTGAGCGTACCGACGTTGGGAGGTAAACGTTCCGTATAACGCGCCATATCTGTCGCCAGTTCTTGTCTGGGTACTTCTTTTCCAGGGTATTCCTGGGGCACCGGCGCAGTAAGAGTTGGTATACGTCTCGCGTCGTCGGTAGTCGTGTTGTTGGGAAGGAATCTCTGACATAGCTAAGCTCCAAAAAAAAAAAAAAAAAAAAAAAAAAAAAAAAAAAAAAAAAAAGACTTGAAATGTGACAGCTTCGGTGAAATATGGCCCACATCGACTGTGGGCAGCATTGAAGTGGGCGCTAGTACATCGGCCAACGCACCCGAGATATTGCGAAATTGACCGCGCCACTGTCGGAAAATCGTACTGACGAATAACGCCCGTGCGTTTACTAGACCAAATCCACCCTCTCCAGGTGGTAGCGTAAGCGTTGTGTATCGGATCTTAAACAGGTGTCCCACACTCACGTAGGTTCCGAAAGTTGCTTGTATCCGTGATGCCATTGTGCGCGTTAAAGGCAGGACATGCGCTACGTGAGTGAGTCTCGGTGCTAGGTATATGTTAACATAGGTCACCCTCTGAATCATATCCAACGCTCTTAATTTCTGTAACAGCACCATTGTCCGCATCAGCTTCAATATGCGTCGGTAGTTATCCGCTGCTGTCCGCTGCACATCCGTGTGAAACGTAATACCTAGGCATTTTATGGTCTTAACTAAGATGAGCGGGCCTTCCTCCCCCGGTTGTAATCCTCGACCGACATTCATGCAGCGTGATTTGTGTAGATCAAGCACGCTTCCTGCCGCCATCCCGTATCGCTGTATCCATGCCAACGCCGTACGTACTTCTTCGCCTGTCCGTGCCACCAGCATCACATCGTCAGCATAAGCGCGGCAATGAAAGGTCAGCCGTGGCAACGGCACTCCCTCCAACCGTCTTCGGAGACCATATAGACAGGGTTCCAAAGCCTTTGCATACAAAAATATCGAAAGGGGGCAACCTTGACGAACTGACCTTGAAATAACAATGTAGTCAGTGCCCCGCCCATTCACCGAGACCTTTGATCGTACGCCGTGTAACAGTCGCATGATCACTAGCATGAAGGCCTGTGGGATTCCCAATCTGCCCATCACCGCATGCAAAAAGGTATGATCCACTCTGTCGAACGCATGATCGAAGTCAATAGCGACGAGTGCCCCACGCACTCGGCATGCCGCTGCTAATGCGATGATATCTCGGTAGTCACTGAGCGCCGTATGTACGTTACTCTTACCGACGAGGCAAGTTTGATCTATGAGGAGTCTATCAGAAAGTGAAGACCGCAGACGAGCCCCAAGGATGCGCGCGAAAATCTTATAGTCGCAGTTCAAGAGAGTGAGTGGTCTATAATCTCCTGGATTTCTGCCACCGCGTGGTTTGGGTATTGGGATGATGATACCCTCCGTGAATTCGGCAGGTATCTCAGTCTGCGGTAACAGGAGTTCGTTGTACATCTGAATCCAGGTCCGTCCCATGAGGTATGCAAATGCGCGGTAAAATTCAATTGGGAAGCCGTCCTGTCCTGGGGACTTGTTCGGAGCCCCCCTGGCAATTTCGTCTGTCAGCTCGTCCTCTGTTATCGCTGTGATGAAAGTCTCTGCATCCAGTGGTGGTCCTCTATCTGGCATTTCCGAGATGACATCATGTAGTGTCTCGTGGTTCACATGTACAGGTCCATATAACTGGCGGAAATAGTCGGTAAACACATGCGCAATATCACGCTGGTGCACAACTTGCTGGCCAGTTTCAGAGATTAGTTCCCTGATCAATGTCCTGCATCGTCGTTGGCGTTCACGTACCACGTGGTGCATGGAGGGGGTTTCGGCAGCAACTGTGTCCGCCAATCTCGCCCGGACCATTATACCTTCCATTCTTAGTCTCGTCAGCTGTAATAACTTGACTTTTATCCTGCGCATGGCCGTGTGCCTTTCCGGCCATGGTTGTTGGGTCATCAGCTCCCTCAGGGCTGTAAAATAAAAATCAGCCGTTGTGCGGTTCCACTGCGATTTGTCCTGCCCGTATCGTATCAACGTTCTCCGTAACGTTGGTTTTGCGCATTTAATCCACCACTGGAGAACCGAGGTGTATGCTCGTTGGCGGCGACCGCTGGTCTCCCAGGCCGCCTCTATTGACCGGTGACATTCAGTGTCACGTAAAAGTGCACAATTCATTTTCCAGTGACCTTTACTCCGCCATATCTTCTGACGCGTTAGTGAAATCGTACAGACGTACGCCATATGATCCGTAAAAGCGGCTGGCCAGATTTCGGCATCCAGTTTCGTCGTCCGTAGAGCTCGTGTCACGTACACTCTATCAAGTCTACTCGCCGAGTGTCCCGTGACAAACGTATAACCCGGTCTGTCACCATGCTGCAGTTCCCAGGTATCCAGAAGCGCCATTACGGTAATCAACGCACGCAGTTCCATGCATGGCACATAATGAGGTACTTGGTCCTTTTTGTCGACGACACAATTAAAGTCGCCGCCCACTATATACACTCCTGGAAATTGAAATAAGAACACCGTGAATTCATTGTCCCAGGAAGGGGAAACTTTATTGACACATTCCTGGGGTCAGATACATCACATGATCACACTGACAGAACCACAGGCACATAGACACAGGCAACAGACCATGCAAAATGTCGGCACTAGTACAGTGTATACCCACCTTTCGCAGCAATGCAGGCTGCTATTCTCCCATGGAGACGATCGTAGAGATGCTGGATGTAGTCCTGTGGAACGGCTTGCCATGCCATTTCCACCTGGCGCCTCAGTTGGACCAGCGTTCGTGCTGGACGTGCAGACCGCGTGAGACGACGCTTCATCCAGTCCCAAACATGCTCAATGGGGGACAGATCCGGAGATCTTGCTGGCCAGGGTAGTTGACTTACACCTTCTAGAGCACGTTGGGTGGCACGTGATACATGCGGACGTGCATTGTCCTGTTGGAAAAGCAAGTTCCCTTGCCGGTCTAGGAATGGTAGAACGATAGGTTCGATGACGGTTTGGATGTACCGTGCACTATTCAGTGTCCCCTCGAAGATCACCAGTGGTGTACGGCCAGTGTAGGAGATCGCTCCCCACACCATGATGCCGGGTGTTGGCCCTGTGTGCCTCGGTCGTATGCAGTCCTGATTGTGGCGCTCACCTGCACGGCGTCAAACACGCATACGACCATCATTGGCACCAAGGCAGAAGCGACTCTCATCGCTGAAGACGACACTTCTCCATTCGTCCCTCCATTCACGCCTGTCGCGACACCACTGGAGGCGGGCTGCACGATGATGGGGCGTGAGCGGAAGACGGCCTAACGGTGTGCGGGACCGTAGCCCAGCTTCATGGAGACGGTTGCGAATGGTCCTCACCGATACCCCAGGAGCAACAGAGTCCCTAATTTGCTGGGAAGTGGCGGTGCGGTCCCCTACGGTACTGCGTAGGATCCTATGGTCTTGGCGTGCATCCGTGCGTCGCTGCGGTCCGGTCCCAGGTCGACGGGCACGTGCACCTTCCACCGACCACTGGCGACAACATCGATGTACTGTGGAGACCTCACGCCCCACGTGTTGAGCAATTCGGCGGTACGTCCACCCGGCCTCCCGCATGCCCACTGTACGCCCTCGCTCAAAGTCCGTCAACTGCACATACGGTTCACGTCCACGCTGTCGCGGCATGCTACCAGTGTTAAAGACTGCGATGGAGCTCCGTATGCCACGGCAAACTGGCTGACACTGACGGCGGTGGTGCACAAATGCTGCGCAGCTAGCGCCATTCGACGGCCAACACCGCGGTTCCTGGTGTGTCCGCTGTGCCGTGCGTGTGATCATTGCTTGTACAGCCCTCTCGCAGTGTCCGGCGTTAGTATGGTGGGTCTCACACACCGGTGTCAATGTGTTCTTTTTTCCATTTCCAGGAGTGTAGTTATCAAAGCGTCCAGCGAACAACGGTGCTATCTCTTCGGTGTAAAAAGTCGCCCTTTCTCTTCGTTGTGTGGAGCCAGATGGTGCGTATAAATTGATGAAACGAACGCTGTCGACAGTGATCGCTATGCCGCGTGCCGAAGGGAGAGACCTGACGTCCTCCACTCCTATTCCTTCTCTGGTGAGAATCGCCACACCGCATGCACTTTCATCGTGCACTGAATAATGTGCCTCGTAACCGTAGAACTCTGGCGGCGATGTGAAACGCACTTCTTGTAGGAGTACAATATCCAAGTCCGCAGCGCGTAACATATCTTTCAGCATTTGAATTTTAAGCGGTGTCCGTATGCCATTAATGTTTATCGTGGCAATGCGGTACGCCTGGCTTGTGTTCATAAGTTGTAAGGCGGTGTCATTAAGCGTCCATCTGCACCCCCGGCGCTCCTCAACACACTAAGTTGGTCAACATTTCCCGACCCCTCCCGGCCTCTGGCCAGGACTGTCCTCAATCGTCGCGTTCGTATTTTCATCCTGCTCCTGTTGGTCCATTTCTCGCGCCCAGTCCCCCAGCATATTTCCGGAACTGGTCTAAGGATGGGAGGTAACGTTGTCATCGCTCTGATGTTGGACAGTTGTCATCTCCACTTCCGCCTTCCGGTCACCAGAAGGAGAGTTCAAGTTATCGTCGCTGTGTAGTTCCTGCATCGTCATCTCGGTATCTGTTGAATCCACTGGTCTCAGGTCGATACTGTCGTTGTCGTCCAGTGTCCCCTCGGGACTATGGCTATCGTCAGCAGAAGTCAGTCGACGCTTCTTTCTTCTCTTCGGCGAACGCTTTTTCCGTTGCCCTGCTTCCGCATCGGCTGTTGGGGTTGCGTATCCTCCGTCTGGGGCCTGGCCTATCACGCTCTCGGTGGAAGCACTGGCAGCCACCACGGATGAGCCTGGAGCGGCCGTCAGCTGCATCTCTTCTGTGGTGTCCTGTGTCTGCTGTGTTGGATCCGGTGGTCGGAGTTCCAGTCCGTTGATGTTCTCTATAGGGGGCAGCTGCTGGTGCCCATCGGAAGTCTCCCTCACGTCGCCTCTCAGGGCTTCCACAAAGGTCTACGGTAAGACAGTCGTCGGTTGTGGCGCCTGAACGTCATCCCGTGGAGTTTGCACTAAACGTCGCTGGAGGCATTCCGAGCGGACGTGACCTTCTTTCCCGCACCCCGAGCAAGTGCGAGGTTGCCCATCATAGATTATAATCGCTCGACAACCTCCTATGTACAAATAAGAGGGGACGTGCTTGCGCAGTTCTATCCGTATTTGTCTAACCCCATTTAAAACGGGGTACTGGTAAAACTCGTCCATTTTTCGGCCACATGGGATAGAACTGTACCGTATGGTCGAAAGGCGTCGGTAACAAGTTCAGACGGGACCTCAAACGGAAGTTCGAAGACTCGAATAGTGCGGATCCCCATTCCCGCGTGATCGACTGTAACCGCACAAACCTTCCCGTCGGCATGACAGAAACGATACCCGTTCGGTGATCGTTGTAGAAGTCTGTCGCAAGCAGCCTCGTCAACAAGCTTGACATAGACGACGCTTGAAACGAGCGATAAATTGATGCCCACGATTTCCTGTGGATCGATTTTTACCTCTTCTCTGAAGAAACGTTCAGTCTCGTGTGCCTTTGGTCGTGTATAGTCGTTCGCAAAACTGAACTTCAAAGTCGTTTTTCTGTACGAGTGTGCCATCTCGTTCTAGACTCACAACACCGCACACGCGAAGCTGCTCCGGCGTAAACAAACAGGCGCGTGCACCACAGCGCGGCCGGCAGGCAACACGGTCCGCACTGTGTCACTGCCGAAGGCAGACTATCCATCTGAGCCACCGAGGACACAGATGAATAGCGCCACTGCAAGGACTTATCCCTTGCACGCTTCCCGTGAGACTCACATTCCCAACTGTCCACAATTCTACACATGTATTGTACCTTATAGACATTTGACCACCCACTCATTACTCGCGCGCGCTTTGGCAATTCCCGTAAGAGTTTGAGCAACCTGTGCGCATTCGCACAGACGAAGGTCAATGGCTGGATAGCTTTTAAGTATATATATGAAGACAGTAACTTGTTCTCGAAAGAACAGTTACTGTTGATGACCGTGCAGCATTTCCCTGGAATAAATGATGACTAACTGACAACCTCAGCTGCCGACAGAAGCTGTTGTTATACCTATATCCTTGCAGTCGCACTATTCACCTGTGTCCTCGGTGGCTCAGATGGATAGAGCGTCTGCCATGTAACCAGGAGATCCCGGGTTCGAGTCCCGGTCGGGGCACACATTTTCAGCTCTCCACATCGAGTTATAACAACAACACCTGTCGGCAGCTGAGGTTGTCACTTAGTCATCATTTATTCCAGGGAAAACTACACGGTCATCAACAGTAACTGTTCTTTCGAGATCAAGTTACTGACTTCATATATATAGTTAAAGGCTACCCAGCCATTGACCTTCGTCTGTGCGAATGCGCACAGGTTGCCCAAACTCTTACGGGAATCGCCAAAGCGTGCGCGAGTAATGAGTGGGTGGGCAAATGTCTATAAGGTACAATACATATGTAGAATTGTGGACAGTTGGGAATGTGAGTCTCACGGGAAGCGTGCAAGAGATAGGTCCTTGCAGTCGCGCTATTCACCTGTGTCCTCGGTGGCTCAAATGGATAGAGCGTCTGCCACGTGAGCAGGAGATCTCAGGTTCGAGTCCCGGTCGGGGCACACATTTTCAGCTGTCCACATCGAGGTATAACAACAACACCTGTCGGCAGCTGAGGTTGTCAGTTAGTCATCATTTAAATAAGAAATATACAATTGAAACAAATAACCGATCAGAATAGCTCAGTTTCGAGATGTTAAGGGTGATAGCACAATACAGTAGCACAACGTCTACTTGTCGTTTATACTAGATGTAATATGAGCGCTCAAACGTCGTACATTGGCAACCAGTGACAATAGTAATGTCCATATTAATGACCGCATGACCTTCACAATAGAATACGTTGTACTCAGAACAACAGAAGCTAAAAGCGACCTCCCTACACGTCCAAACATTGCGCAACCCGACGGATCCTACAGCTCTGGACCCTTTGCATCAAGGCTGCGTCCACAGTAACAAGAGCAGCAAGAACACATTCTTCCGCATGCATAGGCAGAGTAGAGTACAAGTGCTCGTTCAGGTGTCCCCACAGGATGAAACCCAGAGGATTTGTCACGTGACCGTGGTGGTCATACAACTGGACTTCCACGTCTACACAGTTTCCTTGGAAATATTCTGTCCAAATACTATCGCACATTAATTCCAAAGTGTGTAGGTGCATCATCATGTTGGAACCATTTCCTTTGCCGAACATGCAGTGCAACATCTCCCAGTGCATCAGACAGATAGTTTGAGACAAAGGCATGATACCTTCGCCCAGTCAACCAGTCAGGCAACATGGGGCCCAAACACCTCTCGGCCAACATTCCGGCCCAGACGTGGATAACAAATCGATATCAGCGGTCGCGGGTGACATGCAGGTTAACCACACACCAATGTTTGGCATTGTGCATATTGAAGACACCCTGACGAGTGAATGCTGCTTTATCCGACGTTATTACGGTGTTCACAACGTCATAGTTGGCCTCCTGTTGTTGTGGGAACCATTCACAGAAATACATCAGCTGATGGCGATCTGCAGGATGCAAGTGTTGCGTGAAAGCATAACCATAGGGGTGCAGCCCACGCTCGTGCTTCACGTTAACGACTGTGCATTGCGAGACACGCAGCTCTCTTATTATGCTGCGAGTATTTCCCTGAGGTTCTTGGTGTATGAACTCCAAAATAGCTTCTTCAGTAGCTGGAGTATGGCGAGTCCGTGGATGACCAAAGCGCAGCTCCAGACGACGAAACATATTTTTATGTGGTTACGAGACTGAATGCTGTCGCATTCGGGAGGACGACGGTTCAATCCCGCGTCCGGCCATCCTGATTTAGGTTTTCCGTGATTTCCCTAAATAGCTCCAGGCAAATTCCGGGATGGTTCCTTTGAAAGAGCACGGCCGACTTCCTTGCCCGTCCTTCCCTAATCCGATGAGACCGATAACCTCCCAGTTTGGTTTCTTCCTCCCAACAACCCAACCAAACTGAATGCTGAAAGGCATAATTAGTGGGACCATGGCGATAATACATACAAATAGTTACCAAGTTTGGACATTTTTCGCCGAGCACGTTCGTACTAGGTTTCGCATCTAGTAGATGAAGTGGTGCGAATAAATTCACACCTTCGACGTGGAAAGAGCTTCTTTCAAAGCTGACCAATCATCCATTTCTACGACTACAGTATGTAAGTGCAAATGTTTTCGAGAGGACCAGCTACAATCGCTACCACATTTAGCTAATAAAAAACATATGCCTCGACCCAGGATCGAACCACTGACATCCTGACATCCTGCATGCTAACGCAAAACTCTAATACATGTGGGTACAGTGTCACCAGATTGCCACTCTTTAATGTCTTTTTCCTGTCGGATGTACTCGCCATATATATATATATATATATATATATATATATATATATATATATATATATATATATATATATTGTTGAGAACGATCCATGGGCTCAGGATGAACTTTTTACCCCTGGCTTCCCCCGGTATGTACGTGTCACATATATTTCACATACGTTTAACGAGTTTCCTGTATCTCTCGAGAATTTAGTTCTGCATTTTCGTTTTCACACAGCTCAGTGTTTATTTACTGTACTATTTGTCACAAAATGATGTAATTTGGCAGGTACATATAATGGCATATGTAGAAACTGTTACTGAAAAGTTTTGAGAGTAGAATTAGTAGAAGGAAGAAACAAATTAAAGGGGGCGTCTGCGAGAGAAAGATTCGTGAAGGTATGAAAGTTTGCTACAGGTGTATGAAGTTTGCTGTAAGTGACTAAGCGCCTTCATTTTCAAATACTGGATGAATAAAGTGCAGGTAATTGCGCGTAGTGAACTAAATTGCTTTTTCACCCCATCTCAAGCTTTGGTAAGTAGGTGGCCGTCATCTCAACAGCGCTTCTCTCCAGAGAGTAAGTACCATCCAGTAATTTAGGAGGAGATGTGGAACATACACACATAGATCCGTCCATTTATGTATGTATGTTCTGATGTACGTACGTTTTCTGATTCCAGAAGGCTGAAGTGTCAAATTTTCTCTACAGTCTCTCTTTCTGCCCTTGTTTCCACAAAATAACTGGCACAGAGCATAATACTGACCGTTTCAACATTCCACAATAGGTCATACAAATTTAATCTTTCGAATCATATTATTACTCGAAGAATTTGGAAAAGTTTTGTGTGTAATTAAATATTTCAAGATCAAGCACTGTGTTTACTGTCAAGGGATGCGATCTCGTTACACTACGTTAACATTCTATACACTATACAGTTTTTATGGGATCTTACGAGTGATTTCTACAATATTTGAAGTTCAACTACAGAAAGGATGCCTTCCAATCTCTAGATGGGCGATTTATTGTTTGTGGGTGCTACTGTAACTATTCCTTTTCTATTTTCGACGTCTGAAGTCATACAGCGACACATAATTTATCATAAGATCATGTGTTTTTTTTTATTACAAATATTTCAGTTCCACTAAATCAGAGTCTAAATGTGCTACTAGCTTTGGTAGTTCTGTTTCTCAACCCTTGGACCCTACATCAAACAACAACCAGGAAGACATTAGTGAGCACGACTGGTTTTCTTGTAAGCTTGTGCTCATACAAAGCTTCAGTTTGAAAGCAAATGACATAAAGACGGGCGTATAATTTCCCTTGAGTTTCCAGCTGTTTACTGTCAACTCCAGCAAATGGAGGAGTTACGTTACCCGTATACCTGCACTGTTTGCTAATGCGTGAGAGCCAAGTTACGTTTTTCGTAACGTCCTCTTCACTTGAATAGTACCACCAAGTACTTTTTTGAATAGGACATAAGGAGAGAAAGAAGAGTACCGAATACAATACGCAAGGTGCTATTTGCAAAAGGCTTACTGCGGTTCACGTCTTCCTGACGAAGAACGTAACACAGCGCCCAACCTCGAGCACGTGACATAGGGCAAGGGCAGCAGAAGCGAGTGCAGAGTTCAGACCAGCAAAGGGCGACGACCCTTGCAGTGGACTGGGTAGAAATCGGCCATTCATAAAAGATATTTTGATACTGACAAACTCAACCATGAAAACCTATAGCGTACTTCTAATTGACTAGAATAATGTAATTTGGGAACGAGCAAGGCTTTACAGTAGTCAAAAGTCCTAAAATTGTTAATTCGTAATTATGTCACACGAAAAAACATTTTTACTTCCATTTGTTATCTGATTGTCTCTCTGTCCGCCCCTCTATTAAGACGACTTTTCTCGTAAACGGGTAAACGTATTAAGCTATAATCTGTGTCACAGGAGAAGTTCTTGGTCCCTTGTCTTCCAAATAATTGTACTTAAAAGATACAGTCTTTTATGTCACATATATTGATCGTCAAAAACTAACTGATGAAAACTTATAGGATCCTTCCTTTTCGCATAGAATCATGAAATTTGGCAGAAAACAAGATTTAATGGTACAAGTAAAGGAAAAATTGAAAATAATTAATTTTTAGTTATATCAGACGAAGAAACTTGTTTGTCGATTTCTAATCCCTCTGCTAAGACCCTTTTTTTCTCAGGAAGGGGGAGACGTATGATGTTGAAATGTGTGTCGTGTACTAAGTTCTAACGTCCCTTTAGGGTGCTAGGTATCAGTGTCGATAAGAGGCAAAAAATCCTCAAGATTCTCTTCTCCTGGGACGGATGAACTACACTTTTGCTCATAAACTAAGGATAATGTTGTTACGTGGTGAAACAACGCTCTGCTGGCCGGTTTGCGGGTTTAAATCATCTTGGGGTATGACCATGCCGTGCATTTGACCTGCGGTCGTCGTACGGTGGCGCTGGCAGGAGTCCACATACGCAGAGGTGTGTTGGTGCATGTAAGAGTACGGTGCAGCGAGTAAGTGTGCAGACGTTTTCAGACGTGCTAATGGTGACTGTGTGTTGAAAATGACTCAAAGAACACATATTGATGACGTTGTGAGGGGTAGAATACTAGGGCGACTGGAGGCTAGTCAGCCACAGCAGGTCCGTAGCACGGGCCGTCAGTGTGCCACAAAGTGTGATATCAACAATATGGTAACGATTTCAGCAGACAGAAAACGTGTCCACGCGCTTCACTACGGGATGTCCACAGAGAAAAACACCACAAGAATACCAATATCTCACCATCAGTGCGCGCAAACGGCCACGGAGTATTGCAGGTAGCCTTGCTCGGTATCTTGCCGCAGCCACAGTAACAGTTGTCTCCAGACTCGCAGTCTACAGACGACTGAACAGACTTGGTTTACTTGCCTGGAGGCCTGCAAGGTGCATCCGACTGACCCCTGGTCACAGGAGAGCCCGTAAACCATGTTGTCAAGAACACAGTACATGGTCATTGGAACAGTGGTCCGAGGTTCTGTTCACGGACGAGTCCAGGTATAGTCTGAAGAGTGATTCTCGCCGGGTTTTCATATGGCGTGAACCAGGAACCAGATACAAACCCCTTAATGTCCTTGAAAGGAACCTGTATGGAGGTCGTGATTTGATGTTTTGGGATGGGATTATGATTGGTGCACGTACACCCCTGCATGTCTTTGACGGAGGAACTGTAACAGGTCTGGTGAATCGGGACGTCATTTTGCACCAGTATGTCCGCCTTTTCACGGGTACAGTGGGTCCAGCCTTCCTCCTGATGGATGATAACGCACGGCCCCGTTGAGTTGCCATCATGGAGAAGTAACTTGAGACAGAAGATATCAGGTGACTGGAGAGGCCTGCCTGTTCTCCAGACCTAAACCCCATCGAGCACGTCTTGGATGCTCTCGGTCAACTTATCGCTACACGTCTTTAAACCCCTGCGACACTTCAGGACCTCCGACAGGCGCTGGTGCAAGAATGGGAGGCTATACCCCAGCAGCTGCTCGACCACCTGGTCCAGAGTGTGCCAAACCGCTGTGCGGTCTGTGTACATGCGCATGGTGATCATGTCCCATATTGACGTCGGAGTACATGCGCAGGAAACAGTGGCAGTTTGTAGCACGTGTGTTTCGGGACGGTTTTTTCAACTTATCACCAATACTGTTGACTTACAGATCTGCGTCGTGTGTGTTCCCTATGTGCCTGTGCTATTAGCGCCAGTTTTGTGTAGTGCCACGTTGTGTGGCACCACATTCTGCAAGTATCCTTAATTTATGAGTGTATATACATACATAATTAAGTTCACACGAACCGTCACATCGAGAGTCGTATTAGCACATAGCGATTTTTGTTGTTCTTGCAAATAGTGTCCCAGCTGCAACACAACACCTCATATCGCATTTTCCGCGGTTCACACCTTCCTCCGCACGGTGTTAACACGTACCAGCTCGTACGGCCGTGCCGACAGATTTGTCGAAATAAATAACACGGTGGACGGACGGTCGTATCTTCACGCTCACCGGCATGTGCCCGTATTGGATTCTTGTGCCCGCACTCCGATATGAGCGACAGCGCTTTGGGGAGGTGGGGGGAGGGGTGGGGGGAGGGGTGGGGGTGGGGGAGAGAGAGTTCGCCTGCCGCGCTCCAGGTATATTGCACGGCTCGTTACAAATACGTCAAAACCATTAATTTGTTTTTCAATTACACGGAATGAATGACATTCACTTTTATCGGAGTATTAACAGCTACATGCAGCCGTTGATTGCAACAAACGCCAAATTCATTTCCGGCGAGTAATTCAGACGTCATGGTTTGTGTCTGAAAGTGACGCCTAGGGCTCCCTTCAACAGCCGATCTCTCCAAAATGCTACTTTTTTTTTTCTTTCCAATCACCACCTAGGCTAAGACGGTAAGAGCACTTTTACGGCACTTCATGCTTGCTGTTTTCATGTAGAGCAGATATACTTAATAATGTGTTTAGGCCCATTTATCGAGTTGTGACGCTTTATCAGTAAGTGTTGTCTACTATTAGAATTTACTGCTTGCACCAATATCATACAGGGACGTACATTACTTCAAAGGTAGTTACAAGCAAAAGTAACTTAAAGCATATATATTTTATACAGTTATTTTATCGTTAGCAGAAAAATTCGCATTTTTACACTTCATTTTATATAGCAATTCTTTGCCTTTATCTGTAGCACTCTCTCACACAGTTTCTTTCTGTCCTGTAGAGCCGGCCGGAGTGGCCGAGCGGTTCTAGGCGCTTCAGTCTGGAACCGCGCCACCGCTACGGTCGCAAGTTCGAATCCTGCCTCGGGCATGAATCTGTGTGATGTGCCTAGGTTAGTTAGGTTTAAGTAGTTCTAAGTTCTAGGGGACTGATGACCTCAGTTGTTAAGTCCCATAGTGCTCAGAGCCATTTGAACAATTTTTTTTTGTCCTGTAACAGCTGTTTTAAAATTACAGCTTCGGGTAAAAGATGTCATTAGTGCTACACTGTTACTTCACTATTGGACTGAAGAAATCATTGCACAGCAGGCAAGAGCTCCACAATGAAGGAAGTAGATTTTCCCCAAGGTCGGATCATAGCTCCTCACGGCGGTATTTTTTTTTTTGTATTTTCTCTTCGCTTTCCTACCGTGACGGTCTTGAGTGACAACTGAACATTGCAATAGTTTCCCTTCTCCTCTACATTAGTAGCTGAGTGTCATAACTAACATAGTGTTAATTTTTTGTACGTGGTTCTCCGCCGACATACCTTCAGTGTACTATGCATAATCTGTGACCAAAAATTTACATGGAATATGGAAATGTATAAACTTGTTGAGAACCGAGCGGGGTGGCGCAGTGGTTAGACACTGGACTCGCATTCGGGAGGACGACGGTTCAATCCCGCGTCCGGCCATCCTGATTTAGGTTTTCCGTGATTTTCCTAAATCACTCCAGGCAAATGCCGGGATGGTTCCTCTGAAAGGGCACGGCCGACTTCCTTCCCAATCCTTCCCTAATCCGATGAGACCGATGACCACGCTGTCTGGTCTCCTTCCCCAAACCAACCAACCAACCAACTTGTTGAGATCTGGTCCGCATGGTTGAATTAACAAATACTGAAAGGCTGAAATGGTGATTTTTTGGTCAGCGTGTGGATAATCCCGTATGATTGCAACATGTTGCATATAAATTGTTGCGCATGGAGGTTTTGAGTATGACTATGATGTTCAACAAAAGGTTGCAGTAAAAGAGAACAGTAAACGTCACTTTCGTTGGTCTTCAAATCACCAAACAACTGCCCTCATACTTAGATTACAATTAGTGAATTTTCTATTTCATGCACCACTGAAGGCTTTATACACCGCCCAGTCACATTAACATGACCAGTGCCTATCTTTGACGTCAACATACAATAATCACTCACGGACAACAGGTGGCAGCACCAGCAGTGGAGGGTGTATAAAGCGAGTCGGGGGACTGCAGTAAACAGTTCAGTCGTGTCGTGTGCCGAAACGGAGCTATTCTTCTGATGTAAAGAAAGGGCATGATCATTCGCATCCGGACCATGGGTGGAGCAATTCCGAAACGGCTAAGTTTTTAAATTGTTCGCGTGCCACTGTGGCTTAAGTATACCGTGGATGTCAAAAGGTGCTATCCAAAACCAGTGCCAAGGCAGCTGTAATGCAGTGCGGGCCACAGATGACAGAGTTGAACGATGTCTGTGGAAATTTCCATCGGCTGACAGACGTGCAACCGCTGAGCAAGAGATCGACACGACTAGCCATGGGGCTACCAACAGCGCCTACCCTACAACTGTTCAGAGAAAGTTGCTGTGTACGGACTTTCTCAGCAAGATACCGGTTTCTGCACTCATGCTTTCTTCATCGACGACGAACGCAACTGGACGCCAGTGAGTAGCGACAGGTAACCATTTCTGATGAATCACGTTTTGTGCTTCATCGCACAGATGGCCATTGGAGTGCACTGCGTGAAACACTGCAATAATCGTATATCGCAACAATCGTCGGAACGGTTCTGGCCGAAGGGCATTCCCTGAGCGGTCTTGTCAGACTTGATGGCACAATGGATCAACATAACTATGCATCTATCCTTGTGGACCATGTATACCTCCCCCCCCCCCCTTCCTTCACTGGTCAAGTCATCCTGGGAGGCACAATGGATCAATACAACTATGCTTTTATCCTTGGCGTCAATGTACACCCTACATACATTCTGTTTCTCCTCTACAAGATGGCACCTACCAGCAGGACAATGCAGTGCGTCTCATAGCCCACAGTGTACATGTCCGTTTCTAAGAGCAGCGGGATGAGTTCACCGTACTCCCCTGGCCATCAAACGCCCCGAACTTAGAGCCAATTGAGAACCTGTGGGACCACCTCGATCGGGCTGTTCGCACCATGGATTCCCAACCGAGAAACCTAGCGCATCTAGCATCGGCATGAGGGTCTACAAGACTCCATCTCCCTATCGGTGCCATCCAGCACGTCTCGCAGCAGCCCGCACTGCACAAGGTGTTTAGTGAGGCGTTTGACAGGTAGTCACATTAATGTCACTGGACAGTGTATTATACAATAACAAGCAACTTGTTGTCATCGTTTCCAGTCTTCTAGATGCATTCACATTTCTTCAGGGCTACTTACCTGAGACTACGGAATGTCCCTGTGAACTTTGTATATAAGGATCTATGGGGTTAAGTTTTAGCCTTCTGGATATTTACATTTCAATTGTGTAAATCATTTTATTGTAGTTTGATTTGAACATAAATTTAAAGAAGCATGTGTAATAATAAGTTATGGATAGTACCTATAATGTTACTGTGCAAAAAACAGTAAAAATCCTTTTTATGTTAACTAACTATGGTGTGCGGGCGTTATACAAAACACTACTAACTGAAGTCTCATCTGTAAATGAAGAGTAATATCAAGTGCAACTGTAGGAATTTTGATATGGCTGTCATTTACAGATTAATTCGAGAGGAAGGTTTGTGTATATCACTACATGTTATAAGCAAGTCGTCAGTTTAATAATTTATTTATCTACACGTCAAGTTCCGTGGGACCAAATTGAGGAGCAAATCTCCAAGGCTATGGAACGTGTCAGTACATGAAATTACAACATAAAAACAATAATAGATAAAAATAAAATTATGGTTATCCATTACGGATATTTTAGAACCGTGACTGTATATTGAATGAAAATAAATTACACAGAACTGCAACCAGTCACTTTTTTGAATTATTATGTTTTATTCCATGAACTGGTTTTCGAACCTTTTCAGGTTCATTCTCAGATGGTTTCAGAAAGTTACATCATTACTGCTAGCATTATGTTGTGTGCTGGCTTGTGACAGTATAGGCGGCTTTTTGCGGTTAGTGTCCATCTGTCTGCCTTCATTTTGATGTCCAGTAGTAATATCAGTACACACACTTCAACACAAACTATATTAACCCTGCTGTTCTGTTCGGGTCTATATGACCCGAAACGAATATGAACGTTATTTTACATTATGTAAATACCAATATATATTTATGAAACTTTGTGACTTTGTCTGAAAATGGATGAGCAGCATGTGTTTTAAAAGGTTTTAAAAAAGTTTAAGAAGTTTGGGCTTCAACTGTAATAGTTGCATATGTAATGTTCGGGTCATAATGACCCGACACAAATATGTTTAGTGTAACTCGTATTTATTTCTAAAATCTGGAAATGGCGAAAATTATTTTTGTTGTGTTGTGTGGGAATAGTGACTGCATCATTCCAACTTACTCTCAACAATCACCTAAAGCTCCATGCGTTCACAACAATGGGCTTGTTTGTTGCTTTCCCCAGGAAATAATAATTGGCAGTTCTCAATAATTGGAATGCTTTGTTTCTGCCCAGTTTGACTTGTGACACCATGGCGATGAGACCATTGAATGATCGTGAGTTGGAAGAAATAGTAAATGCCTCACCAGATGAAGGATCACTTTCTGAGTTTGAAGATCACATCAGCAATGCATCTGAAAGCGAGTGTTCCGATGACAGTTACGACAGTCCACAGCCCATACAAAATAGTGTAGAGACTTTTCTTTCTAAAAATGGGAATATAGAATGGCAGTTGCATCCACCAGCACAACATGGTCGCCTACCAGCTTCGAACATCATCAAGAGTACCCCAGGAGTTACCAGGTATGCAGTCAGCAGAATATCTGATGTAAAATGTTCATTTGAAGCAGTATTTCACACAGCGCTTCAAAATGAAATAATAGAGATGACAAATATTGAAGGGCAGCGAGTTTATGGTGAACAGTGGACAGATATTGATGGTTCTGTTTTCCATGCATACTTAGGACTCTTACTCCTAGCGGGTGTATATCGATCTCATGGGGAGTCTACAAAAAGTTTGTGGGATAAAGATACTGGGCGAAACATATTTCGAGCAACCATGTCTCATGAAACATTCTGTAAGATATCACGTGTCCTGCGATTTGACAAGAAATCTACTAGAGAGGAAAGACGACGTACTGACAAACTTGCCGCAATTCGTAGTATTTGGGAGAAGTGGGTAGAGGTCCTTCCTAAACTGTATAATCCAGGAGAAAATGTTACTGTTGACGAGCAGTTAGTAGCATTTAGAGGTCGCTGTCCATTCAAGCAGTATATCCCAAGTAAACCGGCAAAATATGGGATCAAAATATGGACCATGTGTGACAGCAAAACTTCATACGTACTGAAAGCCCAAATTTATACAGGAAAGGTGAGTGGAGCGGCACCAGAAAGAAATCAGGGAATGAGGGTGGTATCTGATCTCACTTCTGAGTTACGTGGTCAGAATATCACGTGTGACAACTTTTTTACGTCGTACAATTTGGGGCAGCTGCTTCTGAAAAGGAAATTGACTATGTTGGGAACTATACGGAAAAATAAGCCGGAGCTTCCACACAAAATGACCAACAAGGAGGTACACAGCTCTTCATTTTACTTCACAAATGACACTACTGTGGTTAATTATATTCCTAAGAGACACAAGAATGTTGTACTTATGAGCACTCTCCACCATGATGCGGAAATCAGTGACAGGGCTGATAAGAAGCCAAAAATGATTTTGGACTATAATTCAACCAAAGGTGCTGTAGACACGCTTGATCAGTTATTAGGTACATATACATGCAAACGAAAAAGTAATAGGTGGCCAATGATAGTTTTCTACAATATTCTTGATGTTTCTGCTTATAATGCATACGTTTTGTGGATTTCGGTTGACCCTAATTGGAATGCAAGCAAATTGACTAGAAGGAGAATATTCTTGGAGGAACTTGGAAAGTCACTGATAAAAGAACATATTGCATCAAGAACGCATTTCCCAAGAACAGAAGATTCTTTGAGAATGGTCACAAGCATCCAAAACCCGAATGATGTGGGTGGTGTGTCAGAATCGGTAACAACAAGAAAATCTACAAAACGTGCACGCTGTAAGTTCTGTCCATCAAGTAATGACAATAAAACAAACATGGTGTGTGGAAAATGTAGTAAACATATTTGCAAGAAACATGTAACCTACTTGTGTCCACAGTGCAAGCAGTAAGAAAAGAACTGTAGTATTTTATAAGATGATTGTATTGAAAATTCTGTTGTTTCAAATTTATGTGAATACTTGTGCCTAAACTACAATCAGTAAGAAGAGAGGATTCTAAAGTTGTAGTGCTTTCTATGTTGGAATGTAATAAAAAAACTGTAGTGTGTTCTGTACTGTAGTGTGCTCTAAGATGAATATCTGTAATGACAACTGTCTGTTGTTAGAAAATGTCAATACTTACGTCTAAACTGTCAACAATAAGAATAGAAGTATGGAAAAACTGTAGTGCTTTCTAAGTTGAATGCCTGTAATGGAAACTGTCTGTTGTTTCAAATTTATGTGCATATTTAAATGAAAAATATCCCTCAATAAAGTTGTATGCATTGTTATTATTATTATTATTACCATTATTATTATTATTATTATTATTATTATTATTACTAACAAGGTACTGGAATAGAACAACAATGTCGATAGCTAAAACTGTACCAAAATTTATGTTTCTAAAGCATTTTGATATGTCGGGTCATATTGACCCGAACAGTATATATGTCAAGTAAAAGTGAACAGAACAGCAGGGTTAATTTACACTCTGACAGCGAGACTTTTCCAGCATCCAGCATGCGCTTTACAACTGTTGCTTGTAACAAAGATCTTGACAGAAAAATATGGCATAGGCCTTCTTTGTACAAAGATGTAATTTGTTAAGTCGATATAAGGCCAAGTATTTTAATTACAATGGCGATAACATGAGAGCACAAGATAAAATAAATAAATTACTACAAGAACAAACTTCAGGTGATCTGATATCATTTCTCTTTGTATGTTACAGGCAGTTTATAGCAATTTTTATTTTATTTATTATGATTGGCATTAACATGAATACCCAGGAATCAATAATACAGAGTTATTGCATCTGCAGTGAGATGGAGCTGACTGTATGACTAGGACCTTTATATTTCAGTTAATAACTAATCTTCAGATGAACTGTTAACTTATTTCTGTAGTTATCTTAACATGATGTATGGTATTGTCAAGAGTAGATTCTGTTTATTTTATCTAAAGGTATATGTATAAAAGTTATAGTGATTGTAATGGACTAAAGTTGCTTGTATGGCTGTACACTCTATATTTAAAATATCATGAACTAGAATTAATATGTATAGAAGTACTGGTTTATGTTAGCAGTAGAGATCTTTAACATTTAGAAATATAGTACAGGTTTTATTCTGTGGTAGGATATTACACTGACACCAGTGTAGTTAGGATATAAGGAAAGGGAGGGGGGAGGGCGTTGGGAGGAGGGGGGTTGGGAGAATGTATAGGGTTCGTTGTGTGATTACTTGTTTTGAACTAATAGATCTTAATAGTTCTGAAGGAAAAATTTGTTTCTCAGTTCAATTTGATCTTTTAGTAGTAGTCAGATGCTGTATTTGTGTAGATAAATATTTCAATTTCTTCAAGAAGGTCAAGTTTGTGCCTTTGTTGGCAAAATGGAGTATTTGGAGATTCTTTTGTATGTTGTTCGCAGAATGATTGTGTTGGCCAAGATGTGAGGCAAAGGTGGACTTGTTCATGTTGTTAAGATGGAGTGCATCTATGTGTTCTCTAAATGTTGTTGTGAAGCTTCTCCCAGTTTGTCCAATGCAGAAGCTTGGACATGAGTTGCAAATGACCTTGTATACACCTGACTTTTCATACTGTTGTATGGTAGTTTTGGTGCTGTATATGACTTTATTTTGTATTTTGTTGTTAGTGAAGAAACTTATTTTTATGTTGTATGTCTTAAAGAGATTGGCAATTTGGTGAGAAATCTTCCCTAGGAAAGGCAGGCTAATAAATGTGGTCTTGTTTGTGGATGGTTGTTCAGCAGTTTGTTGAATTGATTTTGCTGTATGGATTAGTTTATCTATTATTGCAGGGTTGTACCCATTGGTGGAGGCAACTGATTTAATAATTTCTGTTTCTTTTGTCTTTCACTTGTGTCCATTGGGATTGTAAGCAAGCAACTAACAAGTTCTGAAGAATTCTTTTTCATTTTGGTCTGGATGGCAAGAGGATTTGTGTATGGCAAAATTGGTGGTTGTTGGCTTTCTGAAAATTTGAAATTTATACTTGTGATTTTTATTTGAGATTGTTAGATCAATATAGTTAATGCCTCCTGGTGTTTCATGTTCTACTGTGAACTGGATTTTATTGTGTATTTTGTTAAGTTCTTTGGCTAGATTATCTATTTCTTCTGTCGCTCCACTGAACAGAATGAGTGTGTCATCAACATAGCGTTTGTAATAAAGCAGCTTATCTTTTAGTTGAGTTTGGGAACTAAAATGTTGTTTTCAAGTTTATTTGATTTATATATGTCTGCTAGCAAGCCTGCAAGACTACTTCCCATTGCCAGTCCATCTTCCTGAATGTAAAACTTGTTGAACAGCAAGTAGTTGTGTGACAATATAAGCTCCAGGATCTCTATGATTTCAAAGATTTTAGCTCTACCCATTGTCCCATGTTTGAATAAGTTATTTCTTATTAAATTAATTGTGTCCTTGACTGGTATGTTTTTATATAGGTTTACTATGTCAAGAGATGCAAATTTAGCTGTGACTGGGATGGGGATATCTTTTATACTATTGATGAGCTCATAACTGTTTTTAATGGAGAAGTTATTTTCAAATACATATGCCTTGTAGCTCATTAATTTTTTTTTGTGATTTTATAGCTTGGGCTATTGATGGAGTTCACAATGGGATGTATCGGACATTCTGGTTTGTGGATCTTAGGCTGTGATCTCAGTTCTGGTGCTGATGGGTTCATCACTATACAGTGTTTTGCTTCTAATGGTGTCAACAAGAAGTCGCAGGTTTTAAGCAACTTTCTCATTTTATCATGGAATTTGGGAGTAGGGTCATATGCTATTTCCTTTATGTTATTGTTTCTGAAGAATTCACAACTTTTGCAATTATAGTCTGATTCATATATGACAACAGCTGTGTTACCTCTGTCTGCTTTGACAACGAGTGGATTTTCAGTTGTAAGTTTCTTATTTATGTCACATAATGTCTTATGTTCAATATTCATCTTATTGCACATTTTGTTCTGGTGAATGCTTCTCAGAATGATGTTGTTTGCCTTATGTGCTATAGCATTTTGTTCATTGTGTTTTAGTTTAGCTGCTGTGCATGCAATTTTTGTGCTAACTATGAGTTCTTTAAGGTTGCTTTTATTTAGTGAGGGGGTAATGTTGTGCTTAAGGCCTTTGTTTAACAGCTTTAATTCATTACTACTGAAGCATACTTCTGTAGTATTTATCACTTTATCAAAAAACTTATGTTCTGTTTGAGAAGAGATACTGAGGGACTTCACTGCATTCTATGAAATTAGAGCATTTATCTTTTTCTCGTGTCTATGTGTGACGATGATACGTTCTTTGTTGACATATACATAGTGTATGTCCAGCATCTATTCCTATAGCTCTGAATCGATTTCCAACAAGTATGAAGCCCATAAAGCTTAAAAAACTGGTTAGAAAGTTCCAGCCCTCATAGAAGTGGAAATAGAAAAACCGTTTTTTAGCCATTGATTTATAGTTTCCTCTGCACAAAGGCGTGTTGTGTGTGAGCAGTACTGGCCTTTCTTATCGAGACGCTTTGCAGAACATCTTATACATCAGTGCCAAGAAAGGATTTTAAAGCCCCTAAAGAATGTGATGATCTGCAAAATAGGCATATTGTGGCAGTAGTGTCAGCCTGCTTCATCGATCTGTTTTCCAAATGCTACAATTGAGGATGGACACAGCTAGAGAAAAGTTGAAATAGACAGAGAAGATGAAAGACAGTGAGAGGGGCCAGGCTGGGATAGATAGGGAAAGGGAAGCTGGAAGGGACTGTGAAAGGGTGGTGTTAGGAGGGGATAGATTGGGAAAGAAAGGGGAAGGAGGGGAGACAGAGATGGGGTAGGAGGAGGAAGATTTGAAGTTGGGAGAAGGAGAGATGGATAGAGTTGTTGGGCAGGAATGAGATGAATAAGAGGGTGGGCTGAAAGACATGAATAAGGAGGGGTGGGGTTGTTTACAGAGACCGGATATGAGTAAGAGATGGACTGTGGGATTGAGGACTAGCAGTTAAAGAGAGCCTAGGGGACAGAAGAGAGAGTGGAGGAGGAGGAGGAGAAGACAGAGAGAAGATGGAGCAGGATGTAGGAGGTATGATGGGGAGCTTTAGTCAACAGGAAAGAAAGGACGATGATGTGAGAATGTAGGTGGAACAGAGAGAGTGTGGAAGATGGAGAGGATAGGTGGGAAGGCAGTTGTTGAAGAAGTATCTGGAAAAGGAAATACGAGGGCAGTTCAATAAGTAATGCAACACATTTTTTTCCTCGGCCAATTTTGGTTGAAAAAACCGGAAATTTCTTGTGGAATATTTTCAAACATTCCCGCTTCGTCTCGTATAGTTTCATTGACTTCCGACAGGTGGAAGCTCTGTACGGAGCTGTTAAAATGGCGTCTGTAACGGATGTGCGTTGCAAACAACGGGCAGTGATCGAGTTTCTTTTGGCGGAAAACCAGGGCATCTCAGATATTCATAGGCGCTTGCAGAATGTCTACGGTGATCTGCCAGTGGACAAAAGCACGGTGAGTCGTTGGGCAAAGCTTGTGTCATCATCGCCACAAGGTCAAGCAAGACTGTCTGATCTCCCGCGTGCGGGCCGGCCGTGCACAGCTGTGACTCCTGCAATGGCGGAGCGTGCGAACAAACAACTCAGTGCTCAACTTGACATCTCTGTTGGTAGTACTGTCACAATTGTTCACCAGTTGGGATATTCAAAGGTTTGTTCCCGCTGGGTCCCTCGTTGTCTAACCGAACACCATAAAGAGCAAAGGAGAACCATCTGTGCGGAATTGCTTGCTCGTCATGTGGCTGAGGGTGACAATTTCTTGCCAAAGATTGTTACAGGCGATGAAACATGGGTTCATCACTTCGAACCTGAAACAAAACGGCAATCAATGGAGTGGCGCCACACCCACTCCCCTACCAAGAAAAAGTTTAAAGCCATACCCTCAGCTGGTAAAGTCATGGTTACAGTCTCGTGGGACGCTGAAGGGGTTATTCTGTTCGATGTCCTTCCCCATGGTCAAACGATCAACTCTGAAGTGTATTGTGCTACTCTTCAGAAATTGAAGAAACGACTTCAGCGTGTTCGTAGGCACAAAAATCTGAACGAACTTCTCCTTCTTCATGACAACGCAAGACCTCACACAAGTCTTCGCACCCGAGAGGAGCTCACAAAACTTCAGTGGACTGTTCTTCCTCATGCACCCTACAGCCCCGATCTCGCACCGTCGGATTTCCATATGTTTGGCCCAATGAAGGACGCAATCCGTGGGAGGCACTACACGGATGATGAAGAAGTTATTGATGCAGTACGACGTTGGCTCCGACATCGACCAGTGGAATGGTACCGTGCAGGCATACAGGCCCTCATTTCAAGGTGGCGTAAGGCCGTAGCATTGAATGGAGATTACGTTGAAAAATAGTGTTGTGTAGCTAAAAGATTGGGGAATAACCTGGTGTACTTCAATGCTGAATAAAACAACCCCTGTTTCAGAAAAAAAATGTGTTGCATTACTTATTGAACTGCCCTCGTAAATAAATACCCAGGCAAACCTTGAGTATTCAGCTACTATATGATAATACTGATGACATTATGAAACGTATAACATATTTTAGACTGCTTGCGCATTAAATGAGACATTCAGTCATTGTGTAACCAGTTTCAGTCTGTGATTTTACACAAAAAATAGTGGTTTTATAGGAAGGTCTCATCAGTACTGGATTAGATAATATCTTTCTCTATTAGACAAGCATTTCTTTTACATAAAATGCAAACATATATGAACCCTTGTCAATCAACATGAAAATTTAAACTGAGCACAAAGAAAATAAATAACTTTAAAGGGAATGTCATCGGCTTGTTACTCAATAAGGGATTGGGGGAGGGGTTAGTATATACGAAGAAAATGAACGGCATTGGCATGTATGGATATTCTGTTCGTTTCGGAGCCACTGCTTTATCTGGTGCACAAAGAATTGAGTTTCGCTTTCAATCGGAATGTAAGGTAGAGGCAAATGTTTTACCAGACCTAGCCAAGAAAATAGACTTCTGTTACATGAATGTAGCGAATTATATGTGCAGTGCATTGATTAAGCCAATAACAAGTAGCGATCTCACCAACAGGTTTACAGCAGCGTGACGTGAAACAGCAGCCTGCCATAGTCTGAGAAACAGGGGCCCACGCCTGCCGAATTCAGAACGTATCCTGGTGGCAAGCTATCTGATTGGCTACCACAAACCAAAGAATCCACCCAGCATATGACACGCGTTCGTCTAAGCCAAAGAGCTGCGCAAGGCAGTACATTTTCAATTAAAGTGAGTCTACAGCCGGGTCTCTTTCGATAAAGACACAGTAGTGTTATCTTAATATAACAGTGAAACCAGTAGAGGTGAAAGGTAGGTGCATTTCAGCATGTTACCAAATAATGTACTGTATTAATTTCTGGTTCTAGACCAAAGTGAAGTGAGGATGCGCATGATGCAGTTGTGTACCGGAATAGTTGCCTGTGTGTAGGTGTGTGTGCGTGCGTGCGCGTGTGTGTGTGTGTGTGTGTGTGTGTGTGTGTCTGTCTGGATGGGTGCCTACGAGTGAATGTAGGTACACGGAGGGACGAGAGCAAAGCCCTTGCACTTTGAGGGATACGCCACAAGCAACAGGCATCAAGTGCTCACAGCATGTGATGCGGGTAGCAGAGCGCAAGGCGGCCGCGCATACGCGGCGTCCTTCGGCACGGCGCGGATAATCCCCGCAGCAGCGGCAAACAAGTAGTGTAATTACCGGCCGAGATAATGGCGGCTGGAACAATGTGGCACAGTGGTGCAGGCCCGGCGTGGACTGCCCAGCTCGCAGCTAGCGGGCCTCCTGGCCCCTCCGCGCCTCACCTCACCGCACCTAGCCTCACCCAAGCAATTCGGCAAATTCGCCATCCCCTGCTGCGCACAGCCACGCCGCCCTCTGCATGTGAAGTGGACTAAATGCAATTATGTTAACCGTGCATTCAACATCGTTAATTCGCCCCCGCAGCGGCGCAGGTTCTATTTGCCGAGCACTCGTTCCTTCCGCAGCCGGAAAGTGGCGCGGGGTAAAAAGAGAGGGAGAAAGAGAGGTGGGTTGGGGGAAGCAAAAAAGGAAAAGGAAAGCATTGGGCTCTGAGAGAACGTTGGTGGACAGATGCGTAGAACAGAAACAAAGGGAGGGGGAGAGAGAGAAATAGACTGAGCTGCTGAGACTGAGCTTTATTGACGGTGTCTGTAAAGGGTGCCTCGTACTGTTGGGAAGAGGCAGTTATGGTGCAAAAAAAGGCAATGAAACTGTTAAAAGAACAGACATTAGTACAGTCTGCTGATGTCGGGCGTCGGTAACGTTGAACAAAGTGCCGTAATCTTCAGAGTCAATATGTGATATACTGAACGAGTAAACCGCCGATTCTTTAAAGAATGGAACTCCCGAGAATAAGAAAGCTTCAAACGTCTGATTATTTTACCAATGAGTTAACCCTAGCAGTACTAACGCATTTTGGATAACGCGCTTTACAAAATCCTCATCCTAAAATATTTTGAAAGAAATTCGTTAATTGTTGTTGAATTATTTTGGCTACATTTTTTAAAGAGGCACCGATTTACAAATAGGATCCAGTGTCGGAAAATAACTGTTAGTACACTCTTAGTAATATGAACACACCTCCAGTAACGTGTACTACTGAGGGCGGAGGGCCGGGTACATTCTGACCACCACAAAAAATAAATGTAAATTTCGTTCATCGTCATTGATATTTACTCTCAAGATACTTTTTAAGAGATATTGTAAGAGACAGCGCAAGTAAGGCCCTGAACCTGGAAATATTGAATATGACGCTGATTAGAGAAAGCGAAATCTACTACTAAGTGTTAAATATTTCTGTCAAGTTTAACTGAAAACTTTAAGACATATGAAATAAGGTAGAACAATTCATTAAAAAAATGAAATGATGCATAAGTGCAGACTGAAACGAGGAATGAAAATTTGTACCAAGTTTGAGATTCGAGCCTGGGTCCACCATCGAAGAATGCTTTGCACAACTGCGTGGTCTACCCTAGCACGTTTCCCTCCTCATTCCAAATTCCCATTCTCGCCTCTGTCCACTTGGTATTCCCCCTAAACTCAAACAGCATCGCAGACGCTCTCCAACTACATTGGAATTACACCTCAACATCAAATCCTGCATGAAATCCAGGCTTCGGTGCTTCAACCAAATGAAAGTATGTGGTTCCAGACTTTTTCGAGTCTCAGACACCTATGGTTCATATATGCAGACTTGAAGATCCGACTGAAAATTTATACCAAGGCCAGGATCCAAAACATACAATTTCATTTCATTAAAGCATCAATGTATGGGCTTCAGGAAGGATTACCCGTTTTATTCGATAGTGATGTGTTATTCTACTACATCTGGAGAGACTCTGCTTTGCTGTTCGTGTTTAGGAGGGAAATAGACAGGGTTGAGGCGTGAATGGGAGTTTGGACTGAGGAGGGAAGTGTGCTAAGGTAGTCCGCGCAGTTGTACGAAGCCCCTCTGCCAGGCTGGCGTTGTGGTTAGCGCATCTGCCTAGTTAGCAGGAGACGTGTTCGACCGATGGTTTTGATATAAACGTGTGTTCGTTCCTTCAGTCTCTATAATGCGTCATACATGTTCATGATATGAAAATGTCTCTGAAACGATAAAATTCCATTGGATAATATTTGCTTTTCCATAGTTAAAGTGTTGATTAACTATCTATACTACAATATTTCCGAAGATGGACAAAGGTACTCCTCCCAATCGCACTAATATTATTTGGGTTTAGTGTGATAAATATTTGACATTGACGTTCCATCAGGCACATCCAGAGAGTGACAAACTTCTGCCTTCGTTTACTTTTTCATTTTACTTATTTAGTAATATTAAAGACATTAATTAGATCAAAGTAAAATTACAAATGAAAATAAAATCTCATTGTAAAAGCCCAAGTGAACAAATACCAACCCATTCAAAATGATTTCAGCAAACAAACAATGTCAAACAATCAAATAACACAGAATTTTACATTTATTATTTCTGACTAACTAATAAAATTGAAGATGGTACCTGTTTTTTTATTAGAAAAATAAAAGAAACATTATTTAATCATTAATACGGGGGGAGGGGGGTGGAATTATGGTGAACACTACAAGAATTCCTCTAATAAAAGTAAATATCGTATCATAACCAAAAGAAAAAATTTAAGTCAATTAAAATGTGAATGAAATTTGTTCATGTGTCTATCAATAACTAATAGAGACATGGACATACATCGTGGGTATGATCCTTACAGCTGAATTTCCTACATTTTAAGCGCCCTTACGAGAAGACTTATTTTCTGCCCTAGGACAACTTTCACCGCTTCTCGCAGGGCTTGCAGATTCTGTATGTGGAGATGGAGTAGGCATTTCAGATTGGGAAACTAGGAAAAGTTACTTGGTATAATGTCTCAGGCTTGGAGGAAGTGAAGGAATACGTGCCCTTTTTTCAATATCAGGTTTGACCAGCTCACAGCCTCTTGCTTCGAAAAGAACAATTCTTTTGAGTTTTGCTTTGTCCTAATGACATGACTGAAACATATACATTGCGATAAAGGGGCCTAAGTTAATTCACTGAAGGTCAGACAAACACTGCCTTAAACCTCACAAACCGGGAGGAAACTATTAGATTCGATACATGTCCGTGCCAATTTACAGTTGGAAGGTAGTCATTAGTGTTTGCATTGGCTGTAGCTGTAGACTGCGCGAGTAAAGTAGGGTTAAGTCTGTAAGAGAGAACAAGTTTCGAAAACGTTAGAAATTATGCTTAAAATTTGTTCGAATTCGCTAAGCGCGCTCGTTATGAAATACTGGATGAATATAATGTGGTTAATATGTTAAATTACTTCGTTTTATGCAAATGAAAGTTTTTCACCAATCTCGATGTCCATGACGTGGTATCTCCTACACTATTGGTCGTAGGACGATACAATTTTAACGGCACATGCAGTGGTGTATGCAGGTATTGTCTGCAAACGGTGTTGCGAATAGAATGGGTATTAAAGAAGTAATAAATTAAAACGTCGTACGAGAAAAACTTTCATGAATATTTGAAATTATGTGTAAAGTTTGTTGGAAGTCCCTTAGTGCTCCCATTTTTAATTGCGGAAGAAAATTTGGGTACTTGTGCGCTGCCAGTTACCCTGCCTCACGACGAGCACAGATATTCTAATTGTGGTACTTGTCTTATTGCATTAAACTTTAAGCACGAGATTGTACCTCTTAATTAGCAGAATTCAAATTTTTGAAACTCGGTCAATAATTACGCGAAATATTGAAGATCAAATTATTTTGGCAACTATAAGTTGTTAGGTAGGCAAGCTGTAACTAGTATCAAATTGCGGTATCCAGTGTACTAGCTTTGTAATATACAGGGTGAGTCACCTAACATTACCGCTTGATATGTTTCGGAAACCACATCAAATACTGACGAATCGATTCCATAGACCGAACGTGAGGAGAGGGGCTAGTGTAATTGGTTAATACAAACCATAAAAAAATGTACGGAAGTATGTTTTTTAACACAAACCTACGTGCTTTTAAATGGAACCCCGTTAGTTTTGTTAGCACATCTGAACATATAAACAAATACGTAATCAGTGCCGTTTGTTGCATTGTAAAATGTTAATTACATCCGGAGATATTGTAACCTAAAGTTGACGCTTGAGTACCACTCCTCTGCTGTTCGATCGTGTGTATCGGAGAGCACCGAATTACGTAGGGATCCAAAGGGAACGGTGATGGACCTTAGGTACAGAAGAGACTGGAACAGCACATTACGTCCACAAGCTAACACCTTTTTATTGGTCTTTTTCACTGACGCACATGTATATTACCCTTAGGAGTGAGGTACACGTACACACGTGGTTCCCGTTTTCAATTACGGAATGGAATAGAGTGTGTCCCGACATGTCAGGCCAATAGATGCTCCATGTGGTGGCCATCATTTGCTGCACACAATTGCAATCTCTGGCGTAATGAATGTCGTACACGCCGCAGTACATCTGGTGTAATGTCACCGCAGGCTGCCACAATACTTTGTTTCATATCCTCTGGGGTTGTAGGCACATCACGGTACACATTCTCCTTTAACGTACCCCACAGAAAGAAGTCCAGAGGTGTAAGATCAGGAGAACGGGCTGGACAATTTATGCATCCTCCATGTCCTATGAAACGCCCGTCGAACATCTTGTCAAGGGTCAGCCTCGTGTTAATTGCGGAATATGCAGGTGCACCATCATGCTGATACCGCATACGTCGACGCTTTTCCAGTGGGACGTTGGCAGATCATTCTGCAGAAACGCGATGTATGTTGCAGTTGTTTGGGCACCTGCAATGAAGTGAGGACCAATGAGTTGGTCGCCAATGATTCCGCACCATACATTTACAGTCCACGGTCGCTGTCGCTCTACCTGTCTGAGCCAACGAGGATTGTCCACGGACCAGTAATGCATGTTCCGAAGATTCACTGCCCCGTGGTTTGTGAAACCCGCTTCATCGGTAAACAGGTAGAACTGCAACGCATTCTCTGTTAATGCCCATTGACAAAATTGCACTCGATTATTGAAGTCATCACCATGTAATTGCTGATGTTGCGACACATGAAACGGGTGAAAGTGGTGACGATGCAGTATGCGCATGATACTACTTTGACTCAGTCCACCGGCTCTCGCAATGTCCCGTGTACTCATGTGTCGGTTCATGGCAACAGCAGCTAACACACCAACAGCACCCGTTCTCCTGTGACGGGCCTGTTACGCACCCGTTTGCGTGCTACGACCATACCTGTTGCATACAGTTGGCAGTAGATGTTTTGCAATGTGCGGCACGTTGGATGCTCTCTGTCCGGGTACCGTTCTGCATACACCCTGCAGGCTTCAGCTGCATTTCGTCGACACTCGCCATAGATGAGTATCATCTCCGCCTTTTGAGTTCGAATACACCATGGTCACAGTTCCTACTACACTAACACAGACGTCGGGTAACACGGTGTACTACAGTTGGTATGCGTGCGGAGACGAATGCAGAATAACAATAGCAGCAAGCGCTACATGCGGACACTGCGACAGCTAGACCAAACCACAACAGTGCACTACAGCCACACTCGTAAACACGGTCGTCATCGTAAACATGTCCCTGCAGATGCTGCTCGCCGACCGTGGCCCGTGTTTGTTACAACACGCAACTGAACGTCGGAGATTTCAAGCGTCAACTTTAGGTTACAATACATCCGGATGTAATTAACATTTTACAATGCAACAAACGGCACTGATTACGTATTTGTTTATATGTTCAGATGTGCTAACAAAACTAACGTGATTCCATTTTAAAAAACGTAGGTTTGTGTTAAAAAACATACTTCCGTGCATTTTTGTATGGTTTGTATTAAACAGTTACACTAGCCCCTCTCCTCACGTTCGGTCTCTGGAATCGGTTCGTCAGTATTTGATGTGGTTTACGAAATATATCCAGTGGTTACGTTAGGTTACTCACCCTGTGTATCACTGAACTTCAACCTAGTGATGGACAAGGTCATCAAGGAATGGGAAAAAGAGCTGCAAATACAAGGCCATTGAAAGCCAGTGTGACTTGGACGACCCAAGGACAACCTGGAGCCGGCCGCGGCGGTCTAGCGGTTCTAGGCGCTCAGTCCGGAACCGCGCGACTGCTACGGTCGCAGGTTCGACTCCTGCCTCGGGAATGGATGTCTGTGGTGTCCTTAGTTAGGTTTAAGTAGTTCTAAGTCTAGGGGACTGATGGGGTGCTATACGCCAGAGAGGCACTGATGTTACACACAAAGGCCGACCTTGAGAACGGTCTCACACGGGAGGAAAGAAAAATCATTAGGAAAATTGTTGGGCCAAAACTCACGGACGATGGATATAGGCTTCACTGCACGGACACCAGAAGGAATCCTTCCAACATCGCAGCGGACTTTAGAAAGAGGCGACTAAACTTTTATGGACACATAAGCAGACTCCCACAGGCCAGACTCACCAACAGAATCCTCTGGTACATCCAGAGACTCAAGATCACTACACCCTGAATGACACAAGTCAAAATTGATCTGGAAAGAGCTCAGATAGATCCTGCGGACGTCATGGACAAAGGCGTCTATACACACAAGGTGTACAAGTGGGAAGTGATGTCAGAGGAAACAGCACCTAGAGCCCAAAGGCCAGAGTGGACGGAAGAAAGGAAGAGAGTCTTTAGTGAACGAATGAAGGTGTACCGTAAGAACAAGCAGAACAAGTAATCATGAATGTTTCGCGGGGTCTGATAAAAGGCCTGTAACGCGTGTAATAATAGTATATGAATATATGAGGTTTGTGCCGGCCGAAGTGGCCGTGTGGTTAAAGGCGCTGCAGTCTGGAACCGCAAGACCGCTACGGTCGCAGGTTCGAATCCTGCCTCGGGCATGGATGTTTGTGATGCCCTTAGGTTAGTTAGGTTTAACTAGTTCTAAGTTCTAGGGGACTAATGTCCTCAGCAGTTGAGTCCCATAGTGCTCAGAGCCATTTGAACCATATGAGGTTTGTCCCTTCAATTTATGAATCCCAATTATCTTTCAAACAACATCACTTAAAACTGCTTCAATCACTCACTTTTCTTGGTATTACTTTTTTCTCTTGCTTAATTTAACCCTCTACTGTCCTCACCTTTCTATCTCCTCCTACCCGCTATACCCAAAGCTAACTAATCATCCGTTTTATAGCACCATCATGTTCACGACCGTCTCTAAGTACCGGACGTCAATTGCTAAATAAAAGCCTCCTGCGTAACATGGTCTTCAGGTGTACTCATTCGCGTTACCCCTGCAAGTGGCCTACCAGCTGGACGTGGCTGATCATTTTAGTAGCCCCCTTTTTGCTAAGTCACTTTCTTGTCTGTTTGTTAAGCACAGGCCGGCCGAAGTGGCCGCGCGGTTCTGGCGCTGCAGTCTGGAACCGCGAAACCGCTACGGTCGCAGGTTCGAATCCTGCCTCGGGCATGGATGTGTGTGATGTCCTTAGGTTAGTTAGGTTTAACTAGTTCTAAGTTCTAGGGGACTAATGACCTCAGCAGTTGACTCCCATAGTGCTCAGAGCCATTTGAACCATTTTTTGTTAAGCACACTTTTTCAATTGATTTCAGACAAATTTTCGGTTGAGCTAGAGACTTGAAACCTTCAACATAGCTCAGAACTCGAAGACAAAAAAGTATTAACCCATTATCATATCTAGTGTGTGACGGAGGGCACTTATATACCACTGCCATTTCTCCCTTTTCCTATTCCTCTTGCAAACGTTTCATGATAAGAACGGTTGCTGATAAGTCACTGTGTTGACTCTATTTTCTCTAATTTTTACCTTCGAGGAATTTTAGTGAAATAATCATAGGAGGAAGCCATGTATCTGGTGAGTCAGCTGAAGTGAAGCTGAAATAATACTGAAATTTAACACATGTGTTTGTTACAATCTTATCAAAAGCCTTTGAAACCGATTGAAAAATTCTACACACACACACGATTAAACTGCAGAAATCAATTATTTAAATGAAATACTTTTTAATATAATACGCTTTTCAAACGGACTAAAAAGTGTAAAATTATTTCTCCTACTTCCATACAAATTCCTAATCTCATACAAAATGCCATAAAAATCTGTGCTTGTGCATTCTTAAAAGCTATGAATATAATTCAAAAATTTTAAATGTAGAACATATGGTGTATGCAGTACGTAACTGATGCTTGAATAATTTTCCTTCTTATTGTTATCTATTGAATACGCCGCAAATTTTTCTTGTAAGTTGTACAAGTATTTTCATTACTATTAAAAATTCACACACACAACTTTTCAGCATTGTCTTTATGGGGTTGGGAATCGGTATGAGTCTAGGAGAAATTATTTTGTAATTTTCGTCCATTTCAGAAACGTTTTATATTAAACAGTTGTTTCATTTACATAATTATTCGTTTTCCTTTCTCTCCTTGTAATTTCTTCGCACCTTTAGTTTTTAGACCGTTTTCGTATGCCGCACAAATGATAGACGTGGTTGTAATATTTTCTTTCCTTACGTATCAGAAGTAATGTGTTGGAAGTCGTTCTCTAGTTTATTGAAATTTTTACCAGTCATTTTCCTTACTATTCTATTTATTTCTTTTTGATGTAAATACATAACATCGATTTTATGTGATCTGACATTTATCTACTACTACAATACCTCACATCACTATTAGCTTCTATTAAAAACACAATCACAATGTACTTTTACGTCACTATTTCGTCTCTTCAGCCTTGTTTAGACTGGAAAAAGCTTCAAGCTTATTCCTTTGGAAATGCAGCTTATAACAAATTTTTACATGCAGGGATACTTTACGCTGTTGCTCGTAAATGACTATCTTGCTGTATGACAGGATTATCGTTCTTCTCTGTTTCTATGTAATTTCCTATTACGGAGTAAGTTTGTATATCAAATTCGCTTCCACTTTATTCGATTCACCATTTTAATTACAAAGATTACATTACTTTTGAAGTCATAGGCTATAAAATCAAAGATGCCGAAATGTAATCGCACTGTCTTCAGAATTTTAGACCGAATAGTTACTTGAACTCCTGCCTGTGTTTCCGTGGGACTAGACCAGTAAGTGGCTTTTAGATACAAACTATGTAGGCTTTGTACGAACCATTGCTTGAGCCGGACTTATACTTTTCCTTCTGTCAGCTGATGCGTCGAGGGAAGAGAAAGTAGACATTATGGTGGCGTAAAAGTAGGATGTCAGTCAACAGTGACGATACTAACTGATGTCACTGTGTATAGAGTTACGTTACATGCAGTACATGGAAAACGTGTTGAGGAATTCTCCGACTAGAACGTTTGGTTTTGTAGACGTTCAAGATGAAGAGAAAACCAAGAGATCAGTAACATGGGCACAGATAATGTACTCTTAAAACAGTCCAGAAGAGAAACTCTCCTAGTTTCCTGCCCCAGTACAGGAGCATCGCCATGCGTTGAAACCACTCCTACTGTAATTATATTTCGTTACTCCTGGTCTATTTTAGACAAAGTCTAATGTATGGGAAGGCAACGAGTGGTCACACAAAGAGAACTACGCACCAACATGTGTTCAAGAAACGAATTAAAAGCTAACACACTACCCGACAAAAAAGTGTGGAGTACAAGTACAGGGCTATTACAAATGTCTGAAGCGATTTCATAAATTCACTTTAGCTCCATTCATTGACATATGGTCACGACACACTACAGATACGTAGAAAAACTCATAAAGTTTTGTTCGGCTGAAGCCGCGCTTCAGGTTTCAGCCGCCAGAGCGCTCGAGAGCGCAGTGAGACAAAATGGCGACAGGAGCCGAGAAAGCGTATGACGTGTTTGAAATGCACCCACATCAGTCAGTCATAACAGTGCAACGACACTTCAGGACGAAGTTCAACAAAGTTAACTCCATTCGGCGATGGTACGCGCAGTTTAAAGCTTCTGGATGCCTCTGTAAGGGGAAATCAACGGGTCGGCCTGCAGTGAGCGAAGAAACGGTTGAACGCGTGCAGGCAAGTTTCACGCGTAGCCCGCGGAAGTCGACGAATAAAGCAAGCAGGGAGCTAAACGTACCACAGCCGATGGTTTGGAAAATCTTACGGAAAAGGCTATAGCAGAAGCCTTTCCGTTTACAATTGCTACAAGCCCTGACACTCGATGACAAAGTCAAACGCTTTGAATTTTCGGCACGGTTGCAACAGCTCATGGAAGAGTATGCGTTCAGTGCGAAACTTGTTTTAAGTGATGAAGCAACATTTTTTCTTAATGGTGAAGTGAACAGACACAATGTACGAATCTGGGCGGTAGAGAATCCTCACGCATTCGTGCAACAAATTCGCAATTCACCAAAAGTTAACGTGTTTTGTGCAATCTCACGGTTTAAAGTTTACGGCCCCTTTTTCTTCTGCGAAAAAAACGTTACAGGACACGTGTATCTGGACATGCTGGAAAATTGGCTCATGCCACAACTGGAGACCGACAGCGCCGACTTCATCTTTCAACAGGATGGTGCTCCACCGCACTTCCATCATGATGTTCGGCATTTCTTAAACAGGAGATTGGAAAACCGATGGATCAGTCGTGGTGGAGATCATGATCAGCAATTCATGTCATGGCCTCCACGCTCTCCCGACTTAACCACATGCGATTTCTTTCTGTGGGGTTATGTGAAAGATTCATTGTTTAAACCTCCTCTACCAAGAAACGTGCAGAACTGCGAGCTCGCATCAACGATGCTTTCGAACTCATTGATGGGGACATGCTGCGCCGAGTGTGGGAGGAACTTTATTATCGGCTTGATGTCTGCCGATCACTAAAGGGGCACATTTCGAACATTTGTAAATGCCTAAAAAAACTTTTTGGGTGTTTGTATGTGTGTGCAAAGCATTGTGAAAATATCTCAAATAATAAAGTTATTGTAGAGCTGTGAAATCGCTTCAATCATTTGTAATAACCCTGTGTGAAGAACATGGACGGATGACAAAGTAGCTTCATGTAGGTACACAAAATTGGCGGGTATTTAAATTATTAGGTTTACAATTCTCTGTAACAGACAAAACGGACACCAGGGTGCATTAGAGTTGTTCGTGTTTAGTGTTCATGCCAGGCCTAGAAGACCACACACCGAGGTGACAAAAGTCATGGGATACCTCCTAACATCGTGTCGGACCTCCTTTTGCCAGGTGTAGTGAATCACCTCGACGTAGCATAGACTGACAAATCTTTGAAAATCCCCTGCAGAAATACTGAGCCATGCTGCCTCACAGCTCTCCGTAACTGCGAAGTTGTTACAGGTGCAGGATTTTGTACACAAATTCTCGATAATGTCCCACAAACGTTCTTTGGGATTTGTGTAGGGCAATATCCGTGGTCAAACCATTCACTGGAACTTCCAGAATCTTCTTCAAACTAAACGTGAAAAATTGTTGCCTGATGACATGGCGCATTGTCACCAACAAAAATTCCATCGTTGTTTGGAAAAATGCAGTCCGTGAAAGGCTGCACCATTACCAATCCACCACTAGCTGGCAAATTACCTTATTGACAACATGTGTCTGTAAATTCGTGAGGCCTGCACCACACTCGAATCCTAAAATGGCTCTGAGCACTATGGGACACAACATCTGAGGTCATCAGTACCCTAGAACTTAGAACTACTCAAACCTAACCTAAGCACATCACACACATCAATGACCGAGGCAGGATTCGAACCTGCGACCGCAGCGGTCACGCGGCTCCAGACTGAAGCGCCTAGAACTGCTCGGCCACTCCGGACACCTCTAGAATCCAGCTATTAAACTAAAACTAAACTTGGAAGGCCCAACGGTACCGACCGGCTGCCCTGACATCCTCAGCCAACAGGAGTCACTGGATGCAGATGTGGAGGGGCATGTGGTCAGCACACCGCTCTCATGGCCGTATGTTGGTATACGATACCAGCCAGAGCCGCTACTTCTCAGTCAAGTAGCTCCTCAGTTTGCCTCGCAAGGGCTGAGTACACCCCGCTTGCCAACACCGCTGCGCAGACCGGATCGTTTCCCATCCAAGTGCTAGCCCAGCCCGACAGCGCTCAACTTCGGTGATCTGACGGGAACCGGTGTCACCACTGCGGCTAGCCCCGTGGCCACCATCAGATATTACGAACTGAAATCTGGTCTCATCTGGCAAGGCCACGATTTTCCAGCCGTCTGGAGTCCAACAGACATAGTCACTAGCCCAGGAGTGGAGTTACAGGCGCTACAGTCGTGCCGGTCTTCTGCTGCCATAGCCCATTAACGCCAAATTCCGCCGCACTGTCCTAGTACATATGGTTATCGTACGTCCCACATTGATTTCTGCGGTGCTGCTTGTCTGTTAGGACTGACAACCCCACATAAACGCCGAGCTCTCTGCCATTATGTGAAGGTAGACGGCCACTGCGTCGTCCATGGTGTGAGATAATGCCTGAAATTTGGTTTTATTGGTACGTTCGTGACACTGTGGATCGGAATATTGAATTCCATAACTTTTTCCAAAATGGAATGTTTCAAGCATCTAGCACCGACTACCATTCCGCGTTCAAAGTCTGCCAGTTTCCGTCGTCTGCCCATAGTCAGGACGGAAACTTTTTCACAAGAATCACCTGAGCACAAACGAAAGCTCTGTCACTGCACTGCCCTTTTATACCTTGCGTGAGTGATACTTCCGCTAACTGTGTAAGGGCTTGTCGCTATACCACGACTTTTTGTAACCTCAGTATATAGGGGGTGTGAAGGGCGTCAGATGTTGAGCTTATCAGTGTGAATGAGATGGAGACACCGCGTATTTGTTTGGGACAGAGTGATCAGCACGTGACAGAACTGGAGAAGTATCATTGTGGGCGTCAGTATGGCGTGCTGGTCGAATTGTGGAATATCCAGGTATGCTAGATATTCAGATCTAACATTATCCCAGTGTTGGCCTGCATTGGATGTGAGTAAAAAACCTAGTCAGCGTTTCGGTCGACCACTGTGTCCACCATTAGAGAGGGTCACAGTATTGTGCACCAAGTACATTGTAACCACTTCACGTTTCTGCCATCCGAGAAACGAGTGATAGACTCCTTGTTTCAGTATCGTAACGCGCCACAGATCGGAGATTAGCAGGAGCAGGATCAGAGAATTACCGTCCGATGCGTAGGCTTGCGTTAACACCACACGGAAACTGCTCCGTCTGTAGTGACGGCATGGACGGGAAGCATTGACTGCTAATGAATGGCGTCGCATTGTGTTCTGCGACCAAATGCGGACGAATAGCTAATGTCGAATGATTCAATTCTTGAAAGATTTTGGAGAGACACAGTGGTTTTGTCATCACGGTGTATGATTTCAGGTCATGCTGTCAGTGGTTAAGGGAATTCTGACAACACAACGTCACGTCACAGATGGCCTGTATTCTTATGTGTTACCTCTAATGCTACGCTATCGTAGTGCCCCCTATCCACATGAAAACGCTCGTCCACACGTCGCGCGTGTCTCTATGAAATAGTCGCGTAATGCAGAAGCTTTCCCAAGGCTGCAAGACCGGATAGATCTCCAAGAGGGCTTATGAGGGGCCAGCTCGGATTTCGACGCTGCCCTAGAGCCAGTATCGAGTATGTCAAGACAGAGCTGTAACAGAGCAGGGTCAGCTCGATTTAGTAGAGCCGTGTGGAGTGGCCGCACGGTTTGAGGAGCCATGTCACGGATTGCGTGGCTCTTCCCGACTTCGCGCATGGGTGTGTGTATGTTGCTCTTAGCATAAGTTAGTTCAAGTAGTCGATAAGTCTAGAGACCGATAACCTAAGCAGTTTTGTCCCTTAGGAGTGCTGTCCGAGTGGTTCTAGGCGCTTCAATCTTGAACCGCGTGACCGCTACGGTCGCAGTACCGATTAGTGCCTTGGGCATGGATGTGTGTGATGTCCTTAGGTTAGTTAGGTTTAAGTAGATCTAAGTTCTAGGGTACTGATGAACTCAGATGTTAAGTCCATAGTGCTCAGAGCCATTTGAACCTTAGGGGTGCACACACATTTACACATTTGCTTTAGTAGAGGATACAACGGCCTTACGGCCACTTATAAATACAGTTAGTGCATGCAAACGTATGAGAGGGGTTGTAACGCTGTATTGAAAAGGGGGTCAAAGCTGCCAAAATCCTTGTAAATTAGATGATGTTGAAATTACTGAAATACCATCACCAACCCTCTCAACCGGTGACGTTTCATTTATCTACATCTATATCTAGATACATATTCCGCAATCCACCATACGGTGCGTGGCGGAGGGTACCTCGTGCCACAACTAGCATCTTCTCTCCCTGTTCCACTCGCAAACAGAACTAGGGAAAAATGCCTATATGCCTCTGTACGAGAGCTAATCTCTCTTATCTTATCTTTGTGGTCTTTCCACAAAATGTAAGGTGGCAGCAGTAAAATTGCACTGCAGTCAGCCTCAAATGCTGGTTCTCTAAATTTTCTCAGTATCGATTCACGAAAAGATCGCCTCCTTTCCTCTAGAGACTCCCACCCGGGTTCCTGAAGCATTTCCGTAACACTCGCGTGATGTTCAAACTTACCAGTGACAAATCTTGCAGCCCGACTCTGAATAGCTTCTATGTCCTCCCTCAATCCGACCTGATAGGGATCCCAAACGCTCGAGCAGTACTCAAGAATAGGTCGTATTAGTATTTTATAAGCGGTCTCCTTTACAGAAGAACCACATCTTCCCAAAATTCTACCAATGAACCGAAGACGACTATCCGCCTTCCCCACAACTGCCACTACATGCTTGTCCCAATTCATATCGCTATACAGCGGAGTGTGCGCTGATATGAAACTTCCTTGCAGATCAAAACTGTGTGCCGCACCGAGCCGCTAACTCGGGACCTTTGCCTTTCGCGGGCAAGTAGTCTACCAACTGCTAGCTTGGGTAGCTCACTTGGTAGAGCACTCCATTGTGGAGTGAAAATTTCATTCTAGAAACATCCCCCAGGCTGTGGCTAAGCCATGTCTCCGCAACACCCTTTCTTCCAGGAGTGCTAGTTCTGCAAGGTGCGCAGGAGAGCTTCTGTGAAGTTTCTAAGGTAGGAGACGAGGCACTGGCGGAATTAAAGCTATGAGGACGGGGCGAGGGTAATGCTTGGGTAGCTCAGTTGGTAGAGCACTTGCCCGCGAAAAGCAAAGTTCCGAGTTCGAGTCTCGGTCCGGCACACAGTTCTGGTCGGCCAGGAAGTTTCATATCAGCGGAAACTCCGCTGTAGAGTGAAAATTTCTTTCTTGTACACACCACTTCTCTTCGTCCACCTTAGTTTCTGTCAACAGTGTAATATACCCGATCCGGTCACACCGATGTGACCACTGCCCCTGTTCGACGTCAATGTGCTGCGATCACTCACAAATGACAGGTGGCAGCACTAGCAATGGAAAATGTGCAAGCCGGCCGAAGTGGCCGTGCGGTTAAAGGCGCTGCAGTCTGGAGCCGCAAGACCGCTACGGTCGCAGGTTCGAATCCTGCCTCGGGCATGGATGTTTGTGATGTCCTTAGGTTAGTTAGGTTTAACTAGTTCTAAGTTCTAGGGGACTAATGACCTCAGCAGTTGAGTCCCATAGTGCTCAGAGCCATTTTTGAAAATGTGCAAACTGTGTCCAGGGGACATGGAAAACAGTGCAGAAACACAGCCATGTGTCTGATATTGATAAGTGCATGATGATTTGGGGCTAAGGGCGGAGGAATTTTCGAAACAGCTATTCTGTAAACTACATTAAATTTATTCGCAGTGGCGCATATAGAAAGCCACCAGCTCCATTATTGATCGACGAGAATGTAAATTTGTGCCGGACCGGAAATGGAAGCCGTATTTCTCGCTTGCAGCGGGCAGTAGCCTTAGCATTTGGCTAGTGAAGCATAACTCACGTCCAGACCCAAAGTTCCATATGTCGTCAACGATGTTTCTACAACCTGCGCTCGTTCATACTTTATTTAAACTGCCATACAGGAAAGACGTCAGCTTGAAATCGCTTGCCTGGTGTGTGCAGACGGAAACGATATTGCAATGCTTTTGTTATTACGAATTGCGACGCAAAGTTTCTTTAGAGATCAATGCATGTCCGAAAGCCGTGCGGGGTAGTCGCGCGGTCTGGGGCGCCTTGTCACAGTTCGCGTGGCTCCGTCTGCCGGAGGTTCGGAGCCCTCCTACGTGCATGGGTGTGTGTGTTGTCCTTAGCGTAAGTTAGATTAAATTAGATTAAGCAGTGGATAAACCTGGGGACCGATGACCTCAGCAGTTTGGTCCCGTAGGAACTTACCACAAATTTTCAATTTCCATGTCCGAAAGAATGTTGCACCGTAATCCGGAATAACACACACACTGCAATATCGTAAGTCTATAAACTGTTCGCGTGCCTCTGTTGTTAATGTGTAAATTAAGGTTCACAGTAAAATAGCGTTGTTCAAAACAACCACTGAGGCAATTGTGGTGGACTGCTGGCAACAGATCAAGTGGTGAATGGCAAGTGCGAAAAATTTTTCTACGGGCGAATAGACATGACACTTTTGAGCAACCGACCAACCAGACGAACCAACGGGCTACCAATATTTTCTCCTCATAATGGTTCAGTGAACATTGCTAACTACGGGCCCCTGCAGCAGCCGCCTGGTTCTGGCACCGATGTTTAGCTGTTCATCGGCAACGAAGGCTGAAATTTGCACACTCATACGCAACTGACGTCCACTGAGTGACGACAGGTGGCCTTTCCGGATGAATCCGTCGGACAGATCGCCTTTGGCGTGTACAGCGTGAAAGAAAACACCCTGCAACAGTCGTTGTAAGGTTCTAGGCCAGACGTGGGAGTGTTGGGGTCTGCGAAATGCTTTTATGACATTTCCTGGGTGATCTCCTCGTTCTTGAAGTCGCAATGGTTCAACACAACTTTGCATGTGTCTTTGGGGACCATGTCAACCCCTACTGGCAGTTCGTTTTTCCTCGCCATGGTGGCACCTACCAGCAGGACAAAGCAACGCAGTGTACGTGCGTGATTCCAAGGACGAGACGATGAGTTTATTGTACTCTCCTGGAGTCCGCATTTATAAGCCCAGACCAGAATCTGCGGGTTCTAGGCACTTCAGCGTGGAATGGCACGATCTCTACTGTCGCAGGTTCGAATCCTGCCTCGGGCATGGTTGTGTGTGATGTCCTTAGGTTAGTTAGGTTTAAGTAGTTCTAAGTTCTAGGGGACTGACGACCTCAGATGATATGTCCCATAGTGCTCAGAGCCATTTGAACCACTTTTGAGAATCTGCAGGACGACCTCGATCGGGCTCTTCGCATCCCCAACCGAGAGTCCTAGCGCACTTGGCCACGTCACAACAGCGAGCATGTCTCACCATTCCTGTCGATACCTTACAGAACCTCAGTGGCTGTCTTTTCACAAGTCTCGTAGCAGTCCACCTTGCAAAAGGCCTACGACAGGTGGTCGCGCTAATGTGACTAGAAAGTGAATAATCGTAAGTCTAATAAACACAAAATTAATGACGGAATTCCTGACACATCTGCCGTGGTACTGTGTGAGTGTCGGTCCCACACGACGCGTTGCATCCGAGACACGTCCTGCTGTCGTCGAAAGACGCGGTAGCCAGCGGGCCGCTGTGTGGGGCGGCTGAGCCGCTGTGCCGCTCCGGCGGACGCCGTCTATCGATCTGGACGGAGGCCACGTGCGATGAGGCCTGTTTGTACAGCACCAGCGGCGGGCGCGTGCCCGCCTCTCTCCGGCCGCACTCGTTAAAACGGACATCAAAAACGCTCGCCGGACAAAGCGCTCGCCAAGTGGACAAAGGCCGCTGGCAAACAGCCGCCACCAAATTAGGAGTCTCTCTCTCCACGTTGCCCCTACCCTGCCCTACTGTACTCTCCTCTCTTCTGCTCGCCTTAAAGGCTTCCAGCTAAACGGAATGAATTAGCACACCTGGAACAGTGGAGCCTCGGACAGCATCGACAGAAGCCCTACGCCACTTGCTGTCAGCTGCTCGGCACACGTCGCTCAGTTGCTGAGAAGAAGTTCCGCAAAATCCGTGTTATTATTATCGTACGCATCAATTACAGTTATACACATTTAGCAAAACAAAGAAATACATATATAAATGAACATGTGGAATTATATACAGTAGGCCAGTTTTAAAACGGCTCAGACTACACTCGGATGTTGATGGACTCTACCCAGCGGAGTGCCTCGTGGTACGCTTGATGGAGCTTCTCAATACCTCCAGGAAATCGTCTGACTGGACATTCTTTCACAATGTTGCTCATTGTTTGGGTGTCAGCACAGTCGTACACTCTGTCACTTGAAAAGCCCCACTTGTGCATGTTGTATTTGCACCTAACCTCTTCAGTCCAATATCTGTTTAACTGCACCCATACCGCCCTTGGTTGGTAGAAGCCTGGAACTGGAACTGTTGGATTGTCTACGGGTTCGTGGTTTCGGGTTCTTGAAGCTTGCCACTCACGTTTCCACACTGAGTCCTGGTCTAATCCTGTGCATAGCATTTGGACTCCCATTTCATATGGTGGTCTTCTAGATTTGAGGCGTTTCCTGGCCAGTGATAGCAAATCGTCATGAAGAGGGATCGAGCTGTTTTCAGAAACTTGCTGACAGAGGTAGTAAAGAGCAGCCTTTCGACGGAGGTATGGTGGACAGATGTTTGGTAGCCAGCAAGTAGGTGCAGACCTGACTGTACCACTAATTACTCTCATAATTGAGTGCAGTTGGACGTCTACTTTCGCTACGTGGAAGCTTCGGAGCCAAACTGGTGCACAGTATTCTGCTGCAGAGTATACCAGTGCGAGGGATGCCCCTCGGAGGACAGATGTGGTTGCTCTCCATGTACTGCCTGCTAGCTTTCTCACAAGGTTCACCCGTGTTTGTATCTTCTTGGCCAAGTTGGAAAGGTGTTTTTTGTATTTTAAAGTTCTGTCCAGAGTGACTCCCAGGTATTTTGGACTTTCGTTGTATCTGACTGTGCCAAGAGGGCAGAACTGTGGGCTGAGCTTTGCTTATGAAATACGATTAGAGAGGTGGAATAGATTTACCCCGGTTTTAGAAACATTTGGTCTCAGTCGCCATGTCTCAAAAACCGTTACGTAGAAGGGTAATGAGACTTCGAAATAACACTTTTTGTTTTACTGTCTCATTCATCGTCAGTGTCAGGGTACAGAATTGTTTATACGCCTTGACTTTCGAAATTTTGTTTCTTGAAAGCAACATCGCGAAACTAATTTCGTAACTCGCTGTCAACACAACGATATCAGTACCGAAACACTATTTTCGTTTCTGGAATGAATACTGTTGCAGGTACATTGATGGTGACGGAGTTCATACTGTCTGTTTGAAAGCTGTACAAAACAGAAGAAGAACAAACACGCCGCAATTTCGTTACTGTGTAAAAGCAAGAAGCAAACTCTGTTAGACAGAGACGAAATTTTATCAGAGAACTACAGACACTATTTCATCCACCCAAGAATGACGTAAGAACAATTCACGACTCTTAATAGAGTTCAGTTTACGGTAAGGACGGAAGGTACACCAACGCGTGAATCATTCTCGTCAGAACTGAGCCACAGAACTTACTGTGTGGTTTTAATTAATACAGCTATTGACAGAGGTTGAAAGGAGGCTACATTGATTCACAGCGCCAGAGATTGCGGCAAAGATAATTATTCAGCCGCCTCCACTGGCGCAGTAGTAGTTCAGAGGATGTCGAGGGCAGTCGTTGTTCTGTTGGGCGAGAGAGTAGACGATCTGAGCGTTGACTGAAATGTTGCACAGATTGGTTGGTGTAATGTATAGATGGAAGAAGATGCCATTATCAGAATATATTTGTGAAAGGAAATGGGCTTTTCATTTATGATGCTGGTGTAATGGAATATTTTCGTCAATATATAATGAGATAAAAAGGTATCACAGTTTTCTTTAATAACAATCCCTCTTGCTCACAGGTACAGTCAACAAAGCATCTGTCTCGTGTTCATTTATTAGACTTGTAATTCTGGTTTCTATGTGCATTATACAATTTATGGTTTTCCAATTAGTTCATTGTAAATGGTGTTTAAAATATTTTCTCGTATTGAGAAAGAAGCGAGCCAGATACATGTACGTTGAGTCACACTACCACACACAGAACAGTTACACTTGTGCTTTGTTGTTTCGTAGCATTTATAGTTGCAGGGGACTTAATTAATCAATTGTGTTAACGGAAATTACTTGTGATTCTTTATTTTTAATTTATGCAATCAGATTGCGTCCTAATAATAGTCAGGGCCAACCGGTTACGAGACTTCGTAACCTAGTAAAATTATGGCATTTATTCATTAATATTAGTCTTTTCTTTTTAATTAAGCCCCCATGCAAGATCCATTATGAGTTGTAATTACAGTATGACAGCGAAACTCGGTAGATATTCTAATGCATTAATGCGGGACCGATTTACGCTCGAGAAAGTTAGTTCCAATTATAGCCACCAGGCGCTAATCTAGCACTGTGTATCCAACAAAGACGTACAGGATAATGGATTAGGAACGGGACGACGACAAAAAACCTCAAAACGTCAAATAAGTAGGAAGGCATAATGTTGATTTTACTGTTAACGGCCACCAACACAATTTTTTTTTTAATACAAGCACTGGAGACGTCGACGAGGTGGTGCATCTGTACAGCGACATGATCGACACCTGCTCGAAGCAGCTCCGGTGCAATCAGATCAACGTGTTCCTCTATACCGACCTTCAGATCAGGTAGAGACCGAACGAGTCCCAGGTAAGAGGGTTCTTTTAGATATCCCCACAGCAGAAAGTTACTTGGATTTAGATTAGGCCACCTTGCGGGCCATGCATCTCGAATACGTCTGGAGATAACACTTTCGTGGAAGGTTCCAGTAATCACATCTTTCATTAGGTGAGCGACGTGAGATGTTGCCCCGTCTTGTAATAAAACCGTTGTTTCCACACTCTTGCGCTCTTCCGAAGCAGGAATCACATGCTGTACAAGGAGTCTCGATAACGTATATAAGTCACGGTTCACCCGACAGGCTAACTGGGTGTATTCTCTTCAAAAAAGGATAAACCGAGAATAAAAGTGTCTGTGAACCGACACCACACAGTCACATACGGTGAGTGCAGTCGCTCCCTGTGCACAACATGCGGTTTAACATTACCCCAATTTCGGCAGTTCTGTGTACATGCAGTGCGCTGTGTAGTGTGAAATGTGCCTCGTTACCCCATAGAGTATGGCCCGGAAACATGCCAGCAATTTCGAACCGTGTCTGAAAACGAAGAACTAATCCAGCTCATCGCTAGGTTTCAGTCGCTGCATTGACCGCAAAATTTCGTATACTGTTCACCACCGGTTTGACAATATCGTGACACTGCACGAGCAGAACCACTACCAGGCGCACGTGCACCAACAGCAACCTCATCAATAACTTCAATTGGGATAAGACTCCTTTCTATACCGGATACCACAGCATACTCACAAGTGTTTTCGAATTTTATTATTATAGTCCTTAAACCATTTAATGGTATCGGGGGTCTCCTCAGGCCTTTCAATCGGCGATACTCTCTCAATGCAGCACTGTAGTTGCTGAAGTTCACGTAAAACAGTTTCACGTATAGCGCACGCTCTCTCTTCTCGGCAGCCTACTTTTCACTCACGTTATGTCTCATCAAATGACACAATGGATGTCATGCCGTCAAACAAACAGTGTACAGCGTCAGATTTGTACGTGGTGGCCACAAATGAAACAAATGTTTTTTTTTTCAGCCTAAATCGGTTCCACAGTAATCATACATGTAACAAGTATCGCTGCCATACGATAACTACATCCGTTAGTAGCGCACCTTTAGTTGCAAAATATAATAAGGGTCACTTTTTTTCAAACACCGTAATACTCTCCCATTGCTGTGAGTAAGTATGAAATTACGCTCGAAATTCCTCTGTAACCGTGCAAAAGCGTGTCGCCCTGCGATTTGATCCTCGGGATCTACGAATCAACAAACAACAAAGTATCGACACAAGCGAAGAAAGCGTCAGAGCTCAGAGGTTGACGTGAAGTATAAGGTTGGTTAATGACGTCACATTTGCACAAAATTTCACCAGTGAGACCGTGGACACGTCACACGATAAGAAGGTCATCACAGTTCCTCTTACCCACATTTCACAGCTTCTTTTGCTGTCTGTGCGATGGAGGTCGGTACCGCGACACCCAGTGTTGAAACGACGCGGTTTCCTTAAATGTGGCCGAGTCGCCCAGAATCGCCTGAATGGGTCTGAGAGGGTCGCAAAAGCGCGTCAATGACATCAGCCCCCACTCTTGAAGCTTTGATTCCCACACATTTTTCCATGAAAACGACAGTTCCCATTGTGATGACCAAAAGAGTCATGTTCCTGAGAACCTTTGACACAACTGAAATCCCCAGACTTTCCAACCTCTCTCTCAGGAAATTGTAGGCCTGCCTCCCAACTGAACATTGATTGCAACCTTTAGGAGTACAGTACAACCACTTAGTATTCTCTGATGTAGAATGTGGAACCACTAGGGACCGCAGAAAACCATGTGAACACGACCAAAACCATATGAGCCGTGACGGATTACTGGCGTCGCCTTTCGAATTCCTGGCGCCACTACCTGGATCTGTCATGTTATGTCCTTCTGGTATGAGGCCACTAAGATATTTGGTCGAGGTAGTTGATCGGGATTGGGGGGGGGGGGCCGTGGGGAATTGGGGAGTGGTAACGGAGCGCGGAGGAAGCTGTGAAGTTCCGCCCAAGGAGTAAGGCGAGCATCTGGGCAAGGGTCTTTCGCATGGAGTCCGGCGAGTGGTTGCTGGGCGTATTTGTGGGGCGATTTGAATCCCTGGCTGACTTCGTGTGTAGCCTGGCCTGTCAGCTCGTGTACGTCGCACACCAATGAAAGAGTTGAAACCAGTTTCGCAGTCCTGAATTCTTGGCCCCTGTGAAACAGGAAAGCTTCAGCTTCAGTTCATGAACTTAAGGTTTCGTATCCCACCTGGAAGGCGGCGCCTGGGTCTGCTCCTGATATCTGACAAAGAGGCCGAATGAAAGAAGTGAGTAGGAGTAGGTTAGGTAAATCACGTCGGTAGTGCAAGTAAAAGAGGTTTTTACTGTAGTATAAACATATGCAAACATATTACATAACTTTAGGTGATGAGCACGTAGGTGTGCAGCCAAAGTCCAGATAAGAAAGTCTCAATAGCGAGTTAAGCTAAAGCGATGGTTCTCGGCCGTCTGCTCTTCATGAACTGGGTGAAAGTGGAGCGGCGCTCGTAGAGCTGCATAGCGTCGGCTAGAGGGAGCTGCGGTCGGCGAAGATCTTCCGCTCTCGTAGTGCCAACCCACGCTGTGGCATCAGAACTATCGATACCACATAAGGTAAATTTTTGACTTTCAGGTCTTCGCACTTGAAGTACTGCCTATTGATATTTGATAAATTTCACTTAACTGACTGAAGTCCTGGCTGCGCGGATTGGAGACGACATGTCTCGGATTGCGCGGCCACTTCCACTGGAAGTTAGAGTCCTCCCTCGGGCACGGGTGTTTGTGTTGTTCTCAGCATAAGTTAGTTTAAATTAGTTTAAGTAGGGTGCAAGTCTAGGAACCGATGACCTTAGGAGATTGGTCTCTTAGGAATTCACACACATTCGAACATTTCTGACGTCCTGCCTGGCCGGTCGGAGTGGCCGAACGGTTCTAGGCGCTAAAGTCTCGAACCGCGCGACCGCTACGTTCGCAGGTTCGAATCCTGCCTCGGGAGTGGATGTGTGTGATGTCCTTAGGTTGGTTAGGTTTAAGTAGTTCTAACTTCTAGGGGACGGATGACCTCAGAAGTTAAGTCCCATAGTGCTCAGAGCCATTTGAACAATTTTTTTGAAGTCCTGCCTGTTGGTATTTGGTAAATGTCACTTAGCTGAAGATGTTGGAGGCCTGACTGTATTCTATTTGGTAATTTTACTTCTCTGAAGCTGTTATTATTGCAGAACTGCCTATTGCCCTTTTAACTAAATTAAGAGCCATTTCATAATTTGGGTCAGCTGAAACTCTTATTAATGAAGGCCTGTGTTTTTTACTGCCGTGTTATTGAGATTTGATATCTTACTTAATCTGTGTTGTAACCAGCTGAAATTGTGATGGCCAAATGCCTACCTATTTCAGAGGTATTTATGTCAATAAGATGGTAACAGAAAATGACACGTGATGGTACCTGAGCCCTAACCTTTCACCTTACATCCCTCATCCATAATTGTAGGTTTCAGCAGCGAACGCTGGTTACGCATTTTGAGACCTCCTGTTTCTCTCTGTATTGTGGCGTGATCGTGGAAGGGTGTGACATTGACAGAGATATGAATAAAATGACAAAGAATCCCTCTAAGACCACCCAGTTACCAATTACTCTAGGTGCACCTGCCTACATTTGTTGACCAATTTAAAAATGTATATACGAAGACAGTAACTAGTTCTCGAAAGAAAAGTTACTGTTGATGACCGTGCATCTTTTCCCTGGAATAAATGATGACTAACTGACAACCTCAGCTGCCGACAGGTGTTGTTGTTACACCTCGATGTGGACAGCTGAAAATGCGTGTCCCGACCGGGACTCGAACCCGGGATCTCCTGCTTACATGGCAGACGCTCTATCCATCTGAGCCAACCGAGGACACAGATGAATAGCGCGACTGCAGGGACTTATCCCTTGCACGCTTCCCGTGAAACTCACATTCCCAACTGTCCACAATTCTACATATGTATTGTACCTTTACACAGAACACCTGCCAAGTTGCCCTGGCAGTTGGATGTAGACAACCATCTGAAACCATTCTGATGCCAATTGCTAGCCTGCAGGCGCCTAGGCCCACTTCACACGTTTTGTATGTAAAGGCAAGGTTTGAATATTCTTGACAAATGTGAGCATGTGCCACAGAGGATGTTGCCAAACTTAGGGATCTTTAAGGGAAACTTCGGCATTCTATTCACACTTGTTTCGCTGTCGCACCCGTCCATGATCATATCACAGAGGGTCGCGAAACAGGAGAGCTGAAAAAGCGTAAGCACATTCTGGTGCTTCAGGTACAGTTCAGATTCCTCCGAAATAACTTGAACGGTCCCTAGTCATTCAACACTGTACATCAGAGCAAAAACTGCAGTCGCATTGCATTCCAAAAGAGTGTGGTCACGCTCAATGGGGTTGCTATACCACAGTATTCTTAGCGAACGGTTGTCGAGTCTGTGAGTTGTCAGCAATGTCAAAGATACTCGAAAACGTCGTTTTGTTGATCATGGCGCTGCGAACTTTCGTCTTTGGCTACTAAATACGGGGGAATCAATGCCTGAAAAGTATAGGTGGTTTCCCTGAAAGCTCATTATGCCATTCTCTGAGACCTTTCCGAGTCCATTCTGCGCGCTGCGTGTCTGAAATGTTTTCCATACGAAAATCACGTAGTTTAAACGACGGGCGTCTCCGTTCTAATACGCATTCGGAGATTCGTCATAAGAAGGGGAGAAATGTGCGTAAGGCTGCATGCGACGAACTTCCCATTGTGCGACATGTCCGCCGTGGCGTCGGGCAGAATAGTGGAGAAATTTGGTGCAAATGTGACATCACTAACGCATCTTACTCGTCACACGAACGTCGGAGCACGGGCCTTTCTTTCTTTTCCTTTTCGAAGCAAGTATGACGTACGAAGATCTCTTCTACCATTAAATAAAAGTGATACCCTTGCAGTTTAGCGAACGGTTTTCGCGTCACTCTCAGTCTCGCACAAACATCTTGGTTGCCTCAAACCAAAGGGACATCACACGTCAGATCCAACTAGTGGTGCCAGGAATTCGAAAGGCGACATGCTTTTGCACCGTTACTGAGGAATGTTGTAGGAAAATTTCAAACTTACGGAGTGCTTGTTACAGATATTTATGATGGTGCCATTTGTCTTTCAGACATAAGCTTTCCGCTTCGTATATATTATATATTCGTTTTCCTCCGATATCTCTCCAGTGTATACTAGGGACAGCTTCCGCATTTTCGCAATGCAATATCTCATTTTTTTCACCCTCCAGAGAAGAAACAGTCGGAATCGCTATCATAAGAAAGTTTTATACTGCTCTCCGGTCGTTCATTCGTCTCCGCCTTCGCCCAGGAAGACGAAGTTACAGAGATAAATTAGTCATTTTTTCTTTTTGAAGCATGTAAGACGTAAGAACACCTGTTCCGCCATTAAATAAAAGTGACACCATTGCTTTTTGGTGAAACATTTCGGCGAATGTTACGATCAAATATGAATAAATATTTACTCTGTACTTTGTTTCAAAAAGAACTAAATAATGAAGTGTAGAAGACATCCTCTATTTATAGTGATTTCCGTGTTATTAATCAAACAGACCTTTTATGCTACAGAGTAAAACTCTAAAATATTTAATATCAACATCACATAAATTCGTCAGGAAATGTCAGAATTCTTATCGTACTCCCTCAAGATAAAGCAATTTATATGTTGCGCTCTGATCAAGCTGTAGAAGAAACGAAAACATAATCAAAGATAATAAGAAACATCAATTTAAAATACGCAGTGGCCGTGCTTCAGTCTCTTCAGAATGGCTTCGTGTTGACCTAAGATCGTCTACAGATATTTTCAAATGAAGAATTCTATCTTCACTAATTTTACATGCCTTATTTCCTACAAAATGTATTTTGGTCCGTAACAGTGGCATTTTGCGATACTCGTATCATGAAGATATGTCTAAAGAGCAGCACTGTGTTGCACTTTGTTCTTGTAATGATTATCATTAACGTCTTGCAAGCGCCTATGAATAGTGTAAACTTCCCCAATACTAAAATTTTCTCAGATCTCCACTACATGTCGCGTTTATTGAAGCGACACCTAACCCAAAAGAACTGGCGCAATGATAAATTCGTGTCGCGGAAGTTGGAAAGTCCCAGACTGAGTAGTTTCGCCAATGACTTTCGCCACTACGGACCACGCTTGTGCAGTGTCAATTAGGACTAATTGGAAACTTAATTTCGCAACGTAACGTCACCGATAAACTACGGTTAGCATATGTCACTATATTACCCACACATTACAATACTCTGAAGGAAAACGAAACGTAAACACTTTGAAGTTGTTATTCCATATGAATAAGGCTTTCTTCGAATACAATCGATTCCGACTAGAAGACATAGAACTGAATATCAAAACGTTTCCAAATGCATTTCAAAAGGCGGAACTGACACACGCTCTCTAAGAAGCGGAGCGGTATTTTACATAATGGAACTTCACCGCCAAGAATTCTCAGGAAGTAAATCTTGACACTGACATTGGTCCGGCTACAGTGGTCTAGTATGCTGACAAAGGAACCTAGCCGACTCTCGCCAGTCTTACTCAAGTCGTAATGTTCAATTTTCGGTTTTAAGTGTTCTCAATCTGTATTTCGATCTTTACTTTGTTTCCGTACCCCATGGAGAATGATTCATGAGGATGAGGATATTTTGCCAATGATTGTTCTTACACAATAGAGGCCAAATAGCTGAAAGCTAAAACTGAATTACGTTTTACCAGACGTACACAAACAGAAAACACCATACTCTGCATAAATAAGAATGTAAATAAATGAAATTACCAGCTATATTGAAGGAGAAAATTCTATTTTTTAATTATTTGGTACTTGGAAAAACAACACTATGAAGATTCAGTAGAAATAATCATGTCAGCAAATTTTTGTGTAACTTTAGAAAAGCGATTTTAGTGTTTGCACTGCGATTACATGAACATAAAATGCGTTTTATTCCTTTAATTAAACATCGAATGTGGAAATAGAGCTAATGGCATTCCGAATATTAAACAGAATGAACTAATGTTCCAAAATATAATAAAACGTCAGTCTCGAAGGGGGAAAACAGGTAACTCAGCAAAACAGAGGCAACAATTCTTTTCCATGCAACTCCCATCCCTCCTCTCACCAGAGGGCCCTTAACCTTTTATTCCTCTTGTTGTATCCTGCCTACTCATCAAATATGAGGTGTCTAGGAAACCTTCTTCTCGAATCGCTACACAACAACTGAAGCAAATAGTATTGAAGAGTTTTATGACAGGAAATAAATGACAACACTTTGAGAAATACAGATTTGTTTTGCCAGCAAAGGGCGAGATGCAGTGTAATCTGTGTCTTTCAGTATAACGGTTCCTGTACAAGTGAAGTAATACAGTGGATGCTTCTACCCACATCACTTGCCATGAAAATTCTGCAGAACTGGCCGCGGCCAGGTGGCACTGCGCTCATGTCCTCCTCGTGTAGAGAGCGCTGCCATTGCATTGTCGTCCTGGAGAGGGGTTATTCAGCGTGAATTGGCTGACGTCTTCTTCACAGTCCTCTCTGCTCTAACATACCCTACTGAGCCGCGGGGGATAGCTGTGCGATCTGAAGCATCTTGCCACGGTTTGGGCAGCTCCACCTGTCAGAGATTCGAGTCTTCCCTCAGGCATGTGTGTGTGTGTGTTGTCCTTAGTGTAACTTAGTTTAAGTTGGATTAAGTAGTGTGTAAACATAGGGATCGATGACCTCAGCAGTTTGGTCCCGTAGTAATTTGCCACCTTCCGACTACCAAGTTCCCTTCTGGCATGCTGGTGCTTGACTTTATACTGGAACACTTCTAAGTGGTTTCCACCAAACCACTTGTCCCACTGTGACGGGCTATTGTTCTTCTCTACTCTTCCCTCAGCGAAATGTGACGCTTGTTCAGTTCTGAGTAACTTGTCGCTCTTCTGGGAAATCCCCCAGCTCTCCTCTCCTATCCAGACTACCCCTGTCCATTCCAACATCTGGAAACTGGCAGGAAAAAGATTCAATATACTGGGGAGGAAGGTCGTAAGGTATAGCCCTTATTTATTTACTTTACTTATTTTCGAGGGTGTGGGATTGTCCTCCACACTCCACTGCCTTCCACCCTCTCTTTCCATCACACCCTCACTCTCACCTTCCTTCACCCACCCCCCACCCCACCCCCACTGTTTCTGATTGTGTGTGTATATGTTCACCTTGATGTTTGAAGACTGACTACTCTAGTCCAAAATATCACCATCTACAGCTATCCCACTACCCCACACTGTCCAACTCCCCTGCCCTCACTTTCTACCGCTCCCCATCCCCACTTTTCCCGATCGCGTTTTTATGCATTTACCTTGCTGTATACCCTAATCCACAATACGACTAGAAATTGGCAGTACGTTGCTAAAACGACAGCTGAAATAGTCCTATAAAGTGGTCTAAACGTTGGAAAATTTTGTAGAAATTACAGGGTGAGAAATCGAAGACTGCAACGGAAGTTAAAATTGAACTATACATACAGAACCTCATAAGTTCACCACTCCTCAGTTGTCCATCGTAAGAAAAATCGCTGGAAACTTTTAACATTGAAATATGGTCTCTTATATGTACTCCCTGTCGTCTTATTTGGTGTTATGCCCTGAACGAGCGTTACTTTGTGTTAAGTATTCCATAAAAATTTCTCTGAACCGAAACATACCTTCATCTACTCTTTGCTGCTTCTCACTGCTGGCAACTTTTATGGTCTCTCGTTCATCGGATTTATTATCAAATGAGAGAAGTTCACACTAACGCTTTCGAGAAGAAGATGAATGACAGAATGCTACTTAGCTGTATACCCTTGTCTGAATTATATAGACGATGGGTTTCACTCAAAAATCCTTCCAGAAAGTGGCTACAAATCGTCCGCAAAGATTGCAGAGCCACGTGTGTGAAGCTGCATGGCCGAGTCCGTAGCAGCTAACCACACAGGTATGTATGCTGCGCAAACTCGCAGTCAGGCGGCCCAGAATATCAGCCATGAAGAACCTCATCTTCGTATCGTAGTTCAAGTGATAAAAATCTCCGAAAAATTCGAACACATATATTCCTTCAAAGACTCTACAGCCTTGGTTCTCTAAACGACGCTTTCTGGCGACTTCATCATATTCCACTGACCTAGAGAGCTAGCAGAGCGTTAGTTCAACATACAGCCTTTGGGAACCTCGTCTACTAGGATACGCTCTAAAATTACAGATCGTATAACTGAACTGGCGAACAACCTTTTTGGTCAAAACATACAGATCACGTTGCCACGACGGATGGAAAATGCATCAGCAAGATCATCTAAATCAACCACAACTCTAAACTGTGACGAGAAACCATTTTCATCGTTATACACAGCACTAATATCCGAAATCCACCAAAACATCGTAAAAATTCACGAAAACTCACTTTAATAGGAAATCCTTCAGCTAGAAGAGTGGAGGCAGCTGTGAGTGTTCACTTGGGCGTGTCAGAGTACCAAACCTCTGTCTTCAAACAATGAGGGGTACATATACACACATATATGGAAAAAGTGGGATTGTGGGGTGACAGAAAGTGGAGAAGTGTGGTGGATAGTAAGGGTGTGGGGTGGTGGAATCCGAAGGACAATCCAACAACCTAAAAAATAAATAAATAAAGACACTATCTTATGTCCTTCCACTCCAGCTGTTCAGTACATCCTGAGTCTTTTTTCTGCCAACATTCAGATGGGAGGGTGAGAGATGGGAAGTGTGGGATGGGAGTGGAGGGCTGGGGAATTACCCAGGAGGGGTACATGTGGCTCACAACTGAACAAGTCTTTCATTCGCCATTTGAGAAGAGGAGCGCTGAACAATAGGCCAGTGGAGGGGGAGGAAGGAAACTACTTAGCAACACAATGGGTTAAGGAACCCCAGGGTCGAGGAAGGTTGGGATTTACATGAAAAACTTTTTAGTAGGACAATAAGTTAGCGGGAGGGATAGGGGCTGAGGTGGTTTAATTGTTCAATTTATTAATTAGCATATTAATTTGATATCAGAAGTTCACCAGCTCACTGTTTGCCCCACTAACCAGGGATATGATTGCAATGATGTTCCAGAATAAGAATATCTAGGAAAAATGGGCTCTAAAAAGCATACATTAACATGTCTGAACACTTATTCATCTTCAATACTGCAAACAAAAATTCCTCCTCTGCCAAGAAAACTGTCTAACAACGTGGGATATAATGTCCACATCTTAAGGGGTATGATAATTTTATCATCTTTGCAACGTGAGGCACGTCTTCTGTTCTGAAAGAGTTTCCTTCAGCTCTTAGGTATACATTTTAGAGTTGATGTTTTTCCTGAGAGATTTTTCTTGTTTTTCTACACACCATTTCGTCCCAATATACAGATATCATATAGCTGGCAGTGGAAGATATTTGTTTCACAGTATCGAAGATGATGTGCTGATAGCTCTTAAAGTATATATTTTGGAGCTCACGTTTACTGGACTATTTTGTTTCTCATGATCGTTCCTGTCTTATCCCTGAATATTGTCTATTCCTCTATAGATATCCTGCACACTGCTCTGCACTGTCCTCGTCCAAGGACAGTGATTAAATGTAAAGGAACGAAATCACTTCATTTGCACCCTTTTCTTAAAGCATTCAAGATAAACCTAAAAAGGGATTCGCCGGTTGCAAATACAAGGATATTGAACGAACACATCGAAAATTGCCGCTTAAAATAAACGTCATTGGGTTGCTATAGATGACAGGAATGCATTCCTTTGAAAAGTCTATGCAGACAGCCACCTTGTTTTAGTTTTTCCCGTCTTCCAATTTCCTGTGGTAGCGACTGCAGAAGAATCACCACTAAGTTGTGTGCTTCTTTCTCCCTACAGCTAACACATCTGGACTCGCTTTTCTTCCAGTTCTAGCCTATAAACAGATGCGTGTGATCACTCCATATCGATCTGTAGCAATATCTCAATTTCGAATAGAATTGTACTTACCTGCGTTTATTTTTCCTTTGAACCTTGTGCTCGTACACAAAAGAGAAACTAAAAGGCGCAATGCATTGTCTCTCAAATACAAATACTGCTAGGTGTGTGCCTGTAAAAGGATTTTACCACATTTCGGTAAGGCTAATCTCTTTCCGTGTACGGGAGAAGTGTGCTTGTGTTACAGTCCGTGTCCTTACGCAGGTGTCGCCGGCGGGCCTTTGAATCTCGGAGCAGCCTTTCTGCAACAGTCCGACAACGACGCGGTCGATTGTTTACGCTGCTGGCAAGTCGCTCCCAACCCCCTACTCCACCCACACCTCCCACCCCCTCCTGTGCCCAACATGATACAGAAGGCTGGCTGGCTCTCCCGTCTTAGTGCTTCAAAGGCTGTTTGCCGTGCTGCGCTGCAGGAAAAGCCCTTCCTTCGATTAACAAGATACGATGACACTCCTATCTCGATTACCTCCTCAATAACGTAAGAGGGTCGTTCAAGAGGCAATGGCCTACATTTTTTTAAAAAGCTGCTGATATTCATAGACAAACGTCCTTGATGGTGCTTCACATTTGATGTTTTTTCTGTGCACAGGGGAAGTTTCGACCCGTTCTGACAGCTTGCAGAGCCCTAGTACAGCGTCAAAAGGACTATAAAACTATTTGTTTATAGCTCATCTACATTTTTTATAATTTTTTGCTTTAAAATTATCGCATATTGTTAGTATGTTTTCTGTATATGTAAAAAGAAAGCAGGTGTTGACAGATGTGAAAATTACCGATCTATCAGTTTCATAAGTCACAGCTGCAAAATACTAACGCGAATTCTTTACAGACGAATAGAAAAACTGGCAAAAGCCGACCTCGGCGAGCATCAGTTTGGATTCCGCAGAAATGTTGGAACACATGAGGCAATACTGATCCTACGACTTATCTTAGAAAATAGATTAAGAAAATGCAAACCCACATTTCCAGTAATTGTAGACTTAGAGAAAGCTTTTGACAATGTTGACTGGAATACTCTCTTTCAAATTCTAAAGGTAGCAGGGGTAAAATACAGGGAGCGAAAGGCTATTTACAATTTGTACAGAAACCAGATGGCAGTTATAAGACTCGAGGGGCATGAAAGGGAAGCAGTGGTTGGGAAGGGAGTGAGACAGGGTTGTAGCCTGTCCCCGATGTTATTCAATCTGTATATTGAGCAAGCAGTAAAGGAAACAAAAGAAAAATTCGTAGTAGGTATTAAAGTCCATGGAGAAGAGAGAAAAACGTTGAGGTTCGCCGATGACATTGTAATTCTGTCAGAGACAGCAAAGGACTTGGAAGAGCAGTTGAACGGAATGGACAGTGTCTTGAAAGCAGGATATAAGATGAACATCAACAAAAGCAAAACGAGGATAATGGAATGTAGTCGAATTAAGTCGGGTGATGCAGAGGGAATTACATTTGGAAATGAGACACTTAAAGTAGTAAAGGAGTTTTGCTCTTTGGGGAGCAAAATAACTGAGGATGGTCGAAGTAGAGAGGATATAAAATGTAGACTGGCAATGGCAAGGAAAGCGTTTCTGAAGAAGAGAAATTTGTTAACATCGAGTATTGATTTAAGTGTCAGGAAGTCGTTTATGAAAGTATTTGTATGGAGTGTAGCCATGTATGGAAGTGAAACATGGACGATAAATAGTTTGGACAGTAAGAGAATAGAAGCTTTTGAAATGTGGTGCTGCAGAAGAATGCTGAAGATTAGATGGATTGATCACATAACTAATGAGGAGGTATTGAATAGAATTTTGGAGAAGAGGAGCTTGTGGCACAACTTGACTAGAAGAAGGGGTCGGTTGGTAGAACATGTTCTGAGACATCGAGGGATCACCAATTTACTATTTGAGGGCAGCGTGGAGGCTAAAAATCGTAGAGGGAAACCAAGAGATGAATACACTAAGGAGATTCAGAAGGAAGTAGGCTGCAGTAAGTACTGGGAGATGAAGAAGCTTGCACAGGATAGAGTAGCATGGAGAGCTGCATCAAACCAGTCTCAGGACTGAAGACAACAACAACAACATATGTAAAGTAAAGTGTGCTACACTGGAGGTTGAAGTTCTTTGCGTTGTATACTTATGAAGTACCAATTTAATATAAAGAGGCACCATATAAATTGTTTTTGTGTAAATAGTGAGATATATACTTGAGGTGCTAAATGCAGTTATAATAAAATTAAATGTCAGTAGTGGAAGGGTGTAAACTGAATAGAGTGAATTTAAACGTAATTATGCATCATCAAGTTAAAGAGTTCATAAATATTTTCGTCTTTAGTAATAGTTAAAGAAAAGTTGCTTTAGTTGTTTCACTGAAAGGCGTAATGAAAAATTTAGCTAAAGTGATAACACGTCCATGCTTTAGTACATTATAAAGAATTTAAGTCAAACTATTTTGCTTTAAAATTTCCTTAACTATTTCAAAGTGTTATAGTAAAAGTTTGCATACCTAAAATCAGTCAGAGTGAAGACAAGTTACTAGAATCTGTTTAAATGACTACACAAAGTTAGTTCAAATAGTAATAGCGTTTGAAGTAAATTGCAATAAGGAAGAGGTTCTGTTGAAGTGAAATGTTCAGTATAAAAAGTGTTTTAGTATCTAAGTGTTTAAGTTTGTTGGTTGTGGAAAGTGCTTTTCTAAAGGTCACCCTCGACAAATTCTTTTTGCTTCCTTGAAGTAATCCACTGTTTTTTTTCTTTTAGAAACGTAATGCATAAGGTTGTATTAGTCTGCCAATTCCAGTGTCTGCACCAACATTGTTTGCGTGCAGTAATATTTATTTGAAGAAGCAACTTAAACGATTACAATAAAGTGGGCCTAATTCATACTTCTGCTTTTCCAATGCTTCACTGTTTCATTATCTGGATAGGCTGGCGACCGTTAGCACGTATTTTAAACCACTAAGTGAACTTGGAACTGAGTTATCCTAACTTCAATATAATACTATTCAAATGGCGTTTCTTTCTAACCGCTTGGTTAGATCTTAGGAAAAGAACTGAACAGTCTGATTTACTTATCCATTAAACACAACACATGCTCAAATCCCGTAAAAAGGTTATATCTATTGGTTAGCTTTTCCTATTAACAGGACTATCCTCCCATAGTGTACTTTATTTTGAAACTAAACTAAATTTTGTAAGAGGATTATACGTGGCTACATAGGGTTTTCTGTTATTTGGGTATAAGCATACTAAATCAGAATAGTAGGTGTAGGGTTATATGGCGTTTACGTACGACTCATGTTACAAGCAGTGCCCTGTTATTGAATTCTTGTGTCCAGTGTATGGCGATGCTGCAGTTGCCAGGAGTACAACTGGGCCATGGGTAATAAAACTTACAGACTCAGGGAATGCAAAATCAGAGCTCCATGAACAGCCACACTCGGGACGTCCTGTCACAACCTCTGCTCCAGACATGCTGAATCCTGCGGATGCCATTATTCCTGCAGGCCGGCGCATCACAACTCGGCAATTGGCTCTACAGTTGTCGGTCAGCACTGGAAGTGCGTCTGCAATGGTAGAGACTCCAGGATATTCAAAGAGGTGCTCACGATGGGTTCCATGAATCTCACAGCGGACCACAAGTTTCAAAGAAAGACAACTGAAGTCTTTTCGAAGTCGCACATATGTTTTTCCACGAAGCTGTGACCGGCCAACGAATATTTTATTTTGCTATACATGTCTTACGCTGCATATAAGACAGCGCTGCGTTTGCCCGATGTAAAGCAGAAGTTCCTAGCCTGGTGACGCAGTTGTCAATTAATGGTATTCCACGACCAAATTATACTTGTAGGGCAAGTGGAATCAACTCTCCGCAGTTAAGAAAATCAAATCGCAATAATATAAGGTACATGACTGCGGTACTGTCGATACTTAATAAGTAAATTATTCTTAAAGTTAGCCACTGTGCAAATGGACATTGGTGATACAGCGAAGTTAAGCATCTAGTTACACTCCTGGAAATTGAAATAAGAACACCGTGAATTCATTGTCCCAGGAAGGGGAAACTTTATTGACACATTCCTGGGGTCAGATACATCACATGATCACACTGACAGAACCACAGGCACACAGACACAGGCAACAGAGCATGCACAATGTCGGCACTAGTACAGTGTATGTCCACCTTTCGCAGCAATGCAGGCTGCTATTCTCCCATGGAGACGACCGTATAGATGCTGGATGTAGTCCTGTGGAACGGCTTGCCATGCCATTTCCACCTGGCGCCTCAGTTGGACCAGCGTTCGTGCTGGACGTGCAGACCGCGTGAGACGACGCTTCATCCAGTCCCAAACATGCTCAATGGGGGACAGATCCGGAGATCTTGCTGGCCAGGGTAGTTGACTTACACCTTCTAGAGCACGTTGGGTGGCACGGGATACATGCGGACGTGCATTGTCCTGTTGGAACAGCAAGTTCCCTTGCCGGTCTAGGAATGGTAGAACGATGGGTTCGATGACGGTTTGGATGTACCGTGCACTATTCAGTGTCCCCTCGACGATCACCAGTGGTGTACGGCCAGTGTAGGAGATCGCTCCCCACACCATGATGCCGGGTGTTGGCCCTGTGTGCCTCGGTCGTATGCAGTCCTGATTGTGGCGCTCACCTGCACGGCGCCAAACACGCATACGACCATCATTGGCACCAAGGCAGAAGCGACTCTCATCGCTGAAGACGACACGTCTCCATTCGTCCCTCCATTCACGCCTGTCGCGACACCACTGGAGGCGGGCTGCACGATGTAGGGACGTGAGCGGAAGACGGCCTAACGGTGTGCCGGACCGTAGCCCAGCTTCATGGAGACGGTTGCGAATGGTCCTCGCCCATACCCCAGGAGCAACAGTGTCCCTAATTTGCTGGGAAGTGGCGGTGCGGTCCCCTACGGCACTGCGTAGGATCCTACGGTCTTGGCGTGCATCCGTGCGTCGCTGCGGTCCGGTCCCAGGTCGACGGGCACGTGCACCTTCCGCCGACCACTGGCGACAACATCGATGTACTGTGGAGACCTCACGCCCCACGTGTTGAGCAATTCGGCGGTACGTCCACCCGGCCTCCCGCATGCCCACTATACGCCCTCGCTCAAAGTCCGTCAACTGCACATACGGTTCACGTCCACGCTGTCGCGGCATGCTACCAGTGTTAAAGACTGCGATGGAGCTCCGTATGCCACGGCAAACTGGCTGACACTGACGGCGGCGGTGCACAAATGCTGCGCAGCTAGCGCCATTCGACGGCCAACACCGCGGTTCCTGGTGTGTCCGCTGTGCCGTGCGTGTGATCATTGCTTGTACAGCCCTCTCGCAGTGTCCGGAGCAAGTATGGTGGGTCTGACACACCGGTGTCAATGTGTTCTTTTTTCCATTTCCAGGAGTGTATATAACAGGCTAGTCCCGTAATCAGTAAAATTTGCAGTACAGGTTAAAGGACCTTGTAATTTAAATAAAATCTGTCGGTAATATTATTTGATTTGTTTTACGTATTTCATGAAATTAACAACAAATTCACAGAGAGCAAAGTTACCTGAATATTTTGTTAAATTTACCAACAATGACGCTAACACTGTGGGAGGTACCAAAATGTAACGAGAATTCTCACGCAGAATAGAGCACCAAGATTCTTATCTGTACAGCTCGCAAATTAAAAGCTAAACAATACTAAAATAACAGTTTGCAGTACATCAAATCAGCAACACAAGCTGCGTAGAGACACATAAGTAGGCGAGCTCTTCAGAATATGGATCGCGCTAACATAGACATCGAACCTACGTTCCCTCAATAATGGCGAAGTGCGTCTGACTGCACCAGACAGTCACTGTGAGTGGATCCCTCCTTTGTCTGCAGACATTTGCTAGTCAGCGATTGATGCTAAGTTCTTTGCTCCTTACGATTCAGTGATGTTGCCAATGTGACAGACGAGATTAGATTCTAAATTCATGGAAAAGCCTGGGATAGAGTAGGGAACTTCCCGTCGTGGGAATACAGTTCTCTAGTCTCTCTCATTGGCTTCTCCTTCATTACTCTGTTTATCGCCATCGCCTTCTCAGTGTCTTCAGTTCTGTAGACGTTGAGGTAAAACTGTTTTCTACACAGCCCAGCTCCTTAAGTAAATTGCTGGCCGCACATATGACCTTCGCTATGTACACCAGCGTCATCAGATAGTTTCGTGTGGGTTGGCTTCCTGTATACTCCATGTCCTAGATGACATCAGGTTTCTTCTGCACACTGACATGCAGGTGCGAGAGACAGTTTTTCTAATAGTAAATTTAACGTTATTGATTGGCGAGTCCATGGCGTATTGTGTGCACCACGACCAAATAGTGGATAGAATTGGAAGGAAAATCAGCATTGGCCGTATTTTGTTGTTTTATTGTCAGCAAAATCGATTTCCGGTCACTTAGTGACCACAGTGCTGTAATATACAATTAAAATTGGTATCCACTGGTATCAAGCTATAACCACAAGCTTATAGCGATCACATAAAATATAAACTTGTGGTTATAGTTTGATACCAGAGCCTACCAATTTTAATTGTATATTACAGCACTGAGGATGGTCATTAAGTGACCCATAATATATAACCTTGTGGCTATAGCTTGATACCAGTGCCTACCAATTTTAATTGTGTATTACAGCACTGAGGATGGTCACTAAGTGGCCGAAAATCAATTTTGCTGACAATAAAACAACAAAATACGGCCAATGCTGATTTTCCTTCCAAATTTAACGTTGTGATAAATCTTGTTGAGGTTGTCGACGTGTTCGTCTAGAGTGTCCCTTCCATACTGGTACTCGAGGAACATGTACTTAACGGATGAGTAGGACTGTGTACGTGTGCGAGGCGCTGTCCTTAGCACAATCTCTCCAAATTATTCCTTGTAAAATGTGATTCAAGTATGTCGTATTAGCCATATGTGCACCGAGTTAGGTGGCAATTGCACCGAGCGTTCTGGATTTTCGAAAGTCGCACAAAGGACCGCTATGTGACGCTATTGGGAGGTGAAATTGCTGTTAATATAAGGCTTCTCGTCGCTGTTAAAACAATGGCAGATCATAAATTTGACGAGTACTTCGTTTACACCGAGCGTTTAAAGAGAGTGGGAATTTCATGACATGGGCTTTTGCTGAATAATTCTTTTAGCATTACTCTCATGTGTTCTGCAGAAAATATGGGACACAGTCCTACAAAGAAAAACGCCGAATTATCTATGACTAAGGCTCAACTGACCTCACGCAGCGCGCAAAGACGATTTTATGCTTCTGGCTAAGTCACACAAATACTGGGGATTGGAAAAAATATGGAAGTATCAGAAAAGTATAAATTACCTTTCCTAGTGCGGAGTAGGAAAAAACACAATGGATACCGAACAACTTCCAGTCGTCTCAGAGTTGATGACTGCCGGTCCTGTATTATTTTCGAAGGAATATTATACCACAATTCTTGCTGCAAAGTAGTGGGAAGTGCAGATGTCATTGATGGAGGGAGATAATATTCACGCACCTTTTTATCCAATGTTGTCCACAAAGACTTAAAAATATAGAGATCTGGTGACTGCGGTGGCCGTGGGAGATACTAAAATTCATCCTCGTGGGCACAAAACCTGTCCTGGACTATATACGAGCTGTGTGAGCAGGGGTTCTGCCGTCTTGGAACAAGCATAAACACCGTGGAATAATCTTTGTACCACGGGATGGACCTCACGAGCCAAAATTGTTCTCTAACCCTCGGCAGTAACGCCACCATTCATACTAATCATATCGCTCATGAAATACCACGATATGGCTGCGCAAATCATCACCGAACCGCCGCCATGTTTCGCTCTTGATACGTAAGCTCAAGAAGAATTTGAAAAGACCAAATTACTCTCTTTTATTGCACCAGAAATGCAGATGATAAACGGGTATTCATTGCACAAATATACTAGAAGTGACATGTGATTACATTTTCACCCAAGTTGGGTGCATAAATCATGAAAAATCAGTACCCAGAAAAACCACCTCTGGCCATAATAAAGGCCTTGATACGCCTGGGCATTGAGTCAAACAAGACTTGGATGGCGTGTACAGGTACAGTTGCCTATGCAGCTACAACACCATACCACAGTTCATCAAGAGTAGTGACTGGCGTATTGTGAGGAGCAAGTTGCTCGGCCACCATTGACCAGACGTTTTCGATTGGTGAGAGATCTGGAGAATGTTCTGGCCAGTGCAGCATTCGAACATTTTCTGCATCCAGAAAGGCCCGTACAGGACATGCAACATCCGTTCTTGCATTATCCTGCTGAAATGTAGGGTTTCTCATGGGTTGAATGAGGTGTAGATCCACGGGTCGTAACACATCTGAAATGTAACGTCCACTGTTCAAAGTGCCGCCAATGCGAACAAGAGGTGATCGAGACGTGTAACTAATGGCACCCCATACCATTACGCCGGTGATACGCCAGTATGGCGATGACGAATACACGCTTCGAATGTGCGTTCACCCCGATGTCTCCATACACGGATGCGACCATCACAATGATGAAAACAGAACCTGGATTCATCCGAAAAAATGACATTTTGCCATTCGTGCACCCAGGTTCGTCGTTGAGTACGCCATCGCAGGCCCTCCTGTCTGTGATGCAGCGTCAGGGGTAACCACAGCCATTGTCACAGAGCTGATAGTCCATGATGATGCAAACGTCGTCGAACTGTTCGTGCAGATGGTTGTTGTCTTGCAAACGTCCCCATCTGTTGACTCAGGGATCGAGACCTGCACGATCCGTTACAGCCATGCGGATGATATGTCAGTCATCTAGACTGCTAGAGATACGAGGCCGTTGGGATCCAGCACGGCGTTCCGTATTATCCTCCTGAACCCACCGATTCCATATTCTGCTAACAGTCATTAGATCTCGACTAACGCGAGCAGCAATGTCGCGATATGATAAACCGCAATCGCGATAGGCTACAATCCGACCTTTATCAAAGTCGGAAACGTAATGGTACGCATTTCTTCTCCTTACACGAGGCATCACAACAACGTTTCACCAGGTAACGCCAGTCAATTGCTATTTGTGTATGAGAAATCGGTTGGAAACTTCCCTCATGTCAACACGTTGTAGGTGTTGCCACCGGCGGCAGTCTTGTGTGAATACTCTGAAAAGCTAATCATTTGTGTATCTCAGCATCTTCTTCCTGTCGGTTAAATTTCGCGTCTGTAGCACGTCGTTTTCAAGGTGTAGCAATTTTAATGTAGGAATTGGTTAATCTTTCGTGACATTGTATCAATACTTTACTTACTTGAGTGAGTGTTGTCGGTAGGTTTTCATCGTGTGAGACGTCTTTAGCTCAATGGACCAAAGGCCTCAGAACAGACATTTTCTGCGACGGGTGGTCGTAGCTTGTAGCGTGCATGTATCAGTCCTTATAGGTACGCTACCGGCAAACGCCGTGGGTGATGAACGTGTTCACCTTTCCTGTGACGAGGACGTCAAGGAACGGAAAGTGACATTAGATTCAGCCTCAGTCGGGAACATCATCTTGTCATGGATGTTGTTCTTGTAGCTCAAGAATTCTCCCAGATGTTGATGTCCATGAGACCAGACAACGAATGTGTCGTCGACGTAACGACAAAAGCAACTGGGTTTTGCAGAAGCTGTGGCCAGGGCCGCGCTCCATAAAGAAGCTCGCTATATCTATCTGGAGCTAATGGGCTCCCCAATGTGACGCCGACCGCCTGGCTAAAATGTTCTCCATCGTACAAAAAATACCACGACGTCGGAGTACTCTTCAATAAATCAACACTGGTGTCATCAAATAGCTAGGAGAACGAATCTAGTGAATCCTTGATTGGAACACGAGTGAATGATGACGCCGCATCAGATCTGACCATCAGTTTCCTTTTACAAGACGCTAGCATTTAATTCGACTCCTAAGGTTAGTACCATAGGCGATATGCTGCGCACAGGTACCAACGGTTTGCCAGATGTTTCGCGAGTCTTTCACTTGGTGATCCAACGGTTCTCACGGTGGGATGTAGGACTGTGTTCCTCTTGTAATCATTTGGAAGAGCTTACAATTTAAGTGACCAAGGTGCCTGACGAAGAAGATTTTTAATTGCATTCTCTTCCAGTGTAAACCACTTGAGAAGCTCCAACGTCTTTCTCACTATGAATGAGATTTTCTCTCTGCAGCGAAGTGTGCGATGATATGAAACTTCCTGGCAGATTAAAACTGTGTGCCAGACCGAAACTTATTCTGGAAACATCCCCCAGGCTGTGGCTGAGCCATGTGTCCGCAATATCCTTTCTTTCAGGAGCGCTAGTTCTGCTAGGTTCGCAGGAGAGCTTCTGTAAAGTTTGGAAGGTAGGAGACGACGCACTGGCGGAAGTAAAGCTGTGAGGACGGGGCGTGAGTCGTGCTTGTGTAGATCAGTTGGTAGAGCACTTGCATGGACAGGCAAAGGTCTCGAGTTCGAGTCTCGGTCCGGCGCACAGTTTTAATCTGCCAGGAAGTTTCTTCCTCACTATGATGGACAATGGGTCCCTTGATTCGCATATAACATTTGTTTAAGAAATATTGCCGCAACTGCCGTGATAAATGTGTTTGATAAAAGCATGTCAAATCATTTGTTTTTCTTCTTTTTGGGATCATATCACACTTATCCATCAGACGTCTCTAACGCCAGAAGTAGGCAGAAGTATCTCAGCAGTTGTTGTCATACAAATTTGTCTGCCGTGAAAGAGAGCACCAAAACATAATCCGCTCGTGCCACTGATCTCGCAGCATGTTCTCAGTGTCTGGACGAAAACTGCCAGACAACTCTCGTTTGATGTACTATCTAGGTCATCGGACACAGGCAGACGTGTAACGAAGTACCACCCTCAAACCATCCGTTACGTACCGTACATGATGTATGGATCCCAGGAACGGGACCCAGCGTAGCCCTTTGGAGCGACAGATACCGCAGACGGATAACAGTTTATGTGAGTGCCGCGGGGTCACGGACGGCGGCTACCCACAATCCCCCGCGTGCTGACGGACCCTTTGTCGGCGCCTCGCCGCTGCCCCCCAATGCTATTGACTGCCAGCCACGGCCGGCGTACACTTGCGTAACTTCCGTGCGCCGAGCAGATAAATCTTCTGACGATGATAAATTACCGACGGTTTACGGAAATCCGTTCGTCCGAGGCTCGGGCGACTGAGCTTCGCCGCTCCAAGTTTTCCTCTGGCTTCCTAATTACGCCCAGAACTTCGTCTCCAGTTCAGATACTGCGGAATTATGCTTCGAAAAATAATTAAGTCCCCCGTGATTACAAGGTGTTTTGTTCCTGTGAGGTCATATTGTGTTTACATCTCATCCATAACAATATCCCAGCACTCCTGATATCTTTATTTCATCCCGAATATTGTGGTGTTCAGCAGTCAGTGACCGTGTCGTCACTGTGAGGATTCACATGGTCTGAACAACACGTAACAGCCTTGCTCACGTACGGCATTGTCGACAAACCAGGTACAAGTTTCTATCGTTCAAGAGGGTGAATTACAGATTCAACATTTCCTGCAACCTTCGTAACAGCAAGAACGTAGTCAAAGGGGGAGCCCCTGTCACATCAGTTAGTTTGCATGCAACATAGTTGCCATGTAGTGAACCTGTAGGAGATTTTGGTTTTCAAACATATGACGAAACAAGTATACGCACTTTCAACAATTCTGAAAGGCCACAGATACATTAAAACTCTTGATATGTTGACAACATTACTCACTGTCTCTCATACCTACATTTGCCTTTCATGAGCTCATTAGCGCTAATATCAGTATATGCCGTCTTTCATTTACAGCAGATGGTATCTTAAACTTCATGCCAAGAGAAGGAAAACAAAGACGTTTACTGTGGATATGAAATATAATTCTGTGGTACTTGTAGGTGAATATAAACAAATTTAATGTTATTTAAGACAATTAGTGACAAACATCAATACAGCAAACATATTTGTAAGTAATTACTTACGTATGAAGTCTATCATTCAAGTAAAACAAATGGTTGATTAGTTGCTATATGCTTTCAATGTTATATATTTTTCTTAATATTAAAAGTACCTCATCTTCAATCAATAGGCTGGTGTTACGTAACATGGATAGTGCGAGGAAGTAATACTTTAATTTCATTGTACTACATTAAAATATTTTAAGGTAAATTGGTTAACTCTGTTTCAATTTCCCTATTGCTGTCATGTGAAGGCATTCACGTAACGATTGGTGTGACTGAACTATAGTTTAAATATTGCCTTAATCTATTTAAAATTATTCGAATTAATTATTCTTACTTGTATTCTTTTGTTTTGTAGCTTTTATTCTTTTCCACTGTTCTGTTATTCTCTTCAAACCGTAATGTTTATGAGTTGTGGCAACAATGACAAAACAATATTTTTTGTTGCTTTTCTAAAAATATTTATCTGAGGAATATTAATTTATTTTTTTTGGCTGACAGTATTTAATTTTAAAGTTGATTTGCGTAATTTTTGTTCATGTATGTAGTTAAGCGATATTTACTTTGAAAGGTAGCTAGCGATAGTAATTTTGTACTGTGTCGGATAGCTATACGTAATATCTTAAAGTTTTAGTACAAGAACTGTGAAATATTTGATTCATAATAACCTTGGAACATTGAGTCCAACGATCAGAACGCTAACGTAATTCTAAAGCAATGTCATACAAACAAGAACATGTAACACATTAGCGGGAAAGACTGTAGAACCATATCATCATGGACAAATACTAACTCATTTATGAGGTTTCATATATCAGACATCTAGCTGAAATCAGTGCATGGATAGATGTTAAGATCCAAAAAGTGTAGCTCGTAATATTCGTGTATTCTCTTTTGTTGTATAAATAAACTTGGTTGCTATAGTTGAAATAATAATTTTAATAATGTTCTTCATCCGGTAAGGAAACTGAAAAATTTCAGTTGGATGGGAAATTAATAAAATTTGAGACTGTATTCACGGACTTGGGATGCTTTGATGTACAGAAGAATTCTTACTTGGTTCCACTTAAGTTTGCTTTCAGATTTAAATAGAGTATTGCTGTAGGAGAAAGGCAGACTCTTCGTGAAATAAGATTTGAACATTTGTAAGTTATTTACTTCAACATTAAGATTCCTGTACTCTGCAATGGTGAACCTGATATTAGAAGATGGAGCTCTGTTTTGTTGGCAAAGGGGCAATACTTTTTATTAGATTTATAATTCGTTTGGCAATAGAGTGAAGTTACCATATTTTCAATAACGAAATGTTTAATTTTGCAATAGGGTATTTCTCAGACATTTTCTGATAAATCTGTTTTAAGAATAATTGAAAAATATGAGCTATTTTGAGATCCTCTTTAACAAATCAGACCCCTCCCGCCCTCTCTTTGACCAAATCCTGGCTGTGTCCTTGGTAGCAGATTTTCTCCTCTACAATAGTAACTTGCTGTTTGTAACTTACTCTTCTATTTGACTGGCTATAAGTAGCACAGTCATTACATAAGCCTAGTTCGATATGGAAGTGTACACAATCGTTTTCGAAATAAAAACTAATCAGTGTGGAAAGTGTAAAACAAGTTACTTCTATAAATAAGTTACTCCCTCCTCTTGTTACACAAATTTTGAATTATCATTATAATACAGTGAAAATCATGCACAAGGAAGACAATGGAAAGCAGGAATATTTTTGTGTTACTCACAGGAAATCAGAGCAGATATTTCCAAATTCCAAGCCCAACTAGACAAACTCTGTTAGAAGCGAGTTGGTTATCGGAACTGAAAACTATTGATAACTTTTCTGAATAAACCTAAGCTGACGAAAGAGTCTGCATACGAAATCAACAGAAACGATTCACAAAATATCAAGGTCATTTATTAACAATGATTTTAAATTACTGAAGAAAAAGAAATATGAAAAAATGAGTCAAATTATTGTTACAGACATGGTTAAATCGTTGGATCTCTGTTTTAAAATTGAAACTGCGTTACGTGACAATAACATTTAGGTGCACAGGCTAAACTCATAACATTTCTAAAAGGATATTACAGAGTTTCACTATTTGTAACTCTCAGCATCAAATAATGACAACTAAGATACAATGTAGTTGCAACGCCGAAATGTGAAACACCAAACAAAGAAACAGAACATCCATAACATCAGTCACGAAGTGTAACGTTTAAAAAAGTATATGTTGAATTTTAAGTCTTACTGCATTTAAAATATTTTAATATCACTTAATATCACATTTTCTTTGATATTTTAATATCTTTAATGTCTCTTCAGTATACTGACTAATTGATTACAACGTTATTTCTGAAACATTCTGATCGTTCCGCAGCAAAACAAAGTTAGTGTAATTTTGAAGTAACTTCTTCCTTTAATTGGTAGATTAGGCAGTTAATAACAATGATCTCTGTTACAATAGGTAAGATGCGAAATACTAGTCCAATTAAGAATGAGTGAGGGTAATGCCAAGCCAGAGGGGTTCTTCAAAGAGAAAAATTGATATAACTAGCATTATAATTTGCGAAACAGTTCTCAGTGAAGTTAAATGCTCTGCCTGACAAAAGCACGAAGGTAATATATTGTGAAGGGTCTTACAGACTATAGATGCTGCTGAGACGACGAAGTTGGCATATCAGTGCACCACTAAAACGAACTAATACAAGACTGCTTTACTTAAATGCAGACGATTGAAGCGTTTAGATTTATAGGTGTCCAAGTCCCAAAATCTTGAAGAAAATGAGGAGAAAGGAACTGAAAGGTAAATGTGAGACATTATTTTAGGATGTTTTATTTAGACAGTTCTTGTGTAAAGTTCCGAAATTGTCTTAAGATGATCAGTGTAACACTTAGCGCAAAAAACAAATATTTGCCAGTTCTTACAACATTTTGGGAAAAGTGAATGGCAAAAGGGTCTTCTTGCTTATATGGCAGCCTGATGTGGCCGTAAACAGATTAGAAACTTTTAAAATAATATTTTAAAGTAATTAAGAATGGAAATCATAAACCTTTACATTCTTAGTTATCCTAAAGCACTTAAGAGACAAAATATATGAGAAATGACATCTTGTCTTACAGTGTATTTAAACACCAGTTTTATAAAGGACATACGTTATAAATAATAAAGATGTTCTAATAAAGGAGTCAACTGAACATCTCATGAATTTATTACGATTGTACAGCATTGGTTGCCAATTATTCGCAACTGACTTTGCTTCCTCTGCATTAGGACTCTTCTGAAATGTATTGGCCTAGGTATATAGACCCAGTTAGCATTATCAGCTGCAATGTCATTATTTTGGAACTCGGACCCTTATAAAACTAAGAGCTTCAGGTATACGGCAGGCTCTTATCGTTATTTGGAGATTAATTCTTGTAAGATATGACTTACCCTCACACTGACAACCACGCGACACTCTGTAGTGGCTGGTGTTAGGGTGGCCGGAGTACGTTGTTTGGTGTAACAAGTCAAAGCATAGAGGCGTTTCTACATTCAGAATCTACTCTCCGATAAATGTGAAAACCCTAACTTTAAAATATTTCCCTACCGACATAACCCAGGGTAATACTGAATTACATAGCGTTCCTTAGGATGTTAAAGATCATTTTAAAAAGTGCATATTAATAAGGAGAAACCTAGTTAAGCTCAGAGGCGAAACTTCAAAGCTACAGAAAAAGTTAGTACAAAATTGGCTGACAATTAAGAAAAATATTGAAAGAATATACTTCAGAAAATTTATAATCTTACAACTTACAAGATAGGAGACAAATGTTAAGACATGGAGTCGTCGTGTATTTCAGACGACAACGAACTAATTTGGCGTTTTCCGCGTAGCTGGGTATACGTATACAAATTTAAAGGTTGTATGAAACATTCTTAGTTGATATATTCATACAGTAGTATAAGACAGCTAGTTTTCAGAGTGAAACGTCTACAACATATGACAGACATTGATTAATACGAGACGTGTGATCAAAAATCAAATGTAACAGAAATTTTTTATTTCGCGGGCCTTATAAATCCTGTACACTTGTTCCTTACTTATGATTGCATTTTCAGCTGTTTTAAATATTTAGTTTGTACTCGACAGACGTGGTTACACGTGTTTTCGAGAGATCGAAAATTTTTACTTTCAACAAAGATGCATCTAGACATATGCTATAAATTTGGCTTTAAAAATGAAATAAAGCGCGGCATCACATTCGGGTATAAAAGTTTCGGTGAGGGTCGAAAAGACGAAGACGACGACCGCCCTGGGAGAACTAGCACATCAGTTACAGATGCCAGTATGGAAGAAGTAGGGAACCTGGTTCTGTAAAATCACCGAAATATCATGACTGATGTTTCTGATGACGTTGGGATAACCTGTGCCTCAACCAAAGCAGTTTTTCGGATGTTTCGGACGTGAGACGTGTAGCAGCAAAGTTGATTCCAAAGTTGTTGAATTTCGACCAGAAATGACACCGCGTCGCCATTGCCCAGGAATTGCTGAAAACAGTCTACAACGATCCGTAACTTCTAAAGACGGTTATAACAGGCGACGAAACATGTGTATACGGGTAAGATGTAGAAACCAAGGCGCAGTCGTACAAGTGGAAACTGACTAGAGAGCCAAGACCGAAAAAAATTTGGCAAGTTCGATCATATGCGGAGGTTCCTCTCACTGTTATCTTTGATTACAGTGGAACAGAGCATTATGAGTTCCAGGTTTATGGTTGTATGGTCAATAAGGAATACTGATTGGATGTTACGTGCCGTTTGCGTGAAGCTATCCGAAGAAAACGACCAGAATTGTGGCAAAACCACTCGTAGAAATCGCGTCACGATAATGCTGCCGCTGACACCTCAGTGCTTGTTCGTGACTTTTGGCAAAAAACAAAACCTTTATGTTGCCTCAGCGTCCGTATTCGCTGAACATGGCCCTCTGCGCCTTCCATCTGCTCCTGAGACTGAAAAGAACAATGAAAGGACGTCGTTTTGCCACTTTTGATGAAATAAAAAAAGAACCACAGAAGGAGCTGAACGTCATAACGAAAAGTGAGTTCCAGAAGCGCTTCTAAGATCTGAAAAAGCGCTGACACAAATGTGTTTTATCTAATTTAATGAGGAAAAAAATATTTATTATGTAAAAAGAATGGATGAAAATGGGGAAGAAATGGCTTTAAATATTTTTGTTATATACTCTTTCAGTACGAACTTTGTTGTAGAACCCCTTATTTACGTGTGGTAATAAAAATTCATTTAGACAGAATTAAGCACATTTAAAATTACGTGAACCTTAGCAACCCTCTCATGCTGATAAATTCAAAGTAACTGATTACTAACATTTATGACTTTGAAAATTATTTAAATTGAATTTTTTACGTATTTCGGACTTGGCACGCATTTTCTAAATGCAGTGGTTTTTTAAATATTTACTGAATTCTTTCCCGGCGTCAGCTATGGAACACAAGACCGTCTCTGTTAGCATAAAGTGGTTAAATATTGCCGACCTGAACGTTTAATTATCATTGACAAAACACATTTCACTATACGTTTAAGTTATTTGCTTTAGAAATTGAAAGAACCAACAGATTAACAACTTCAAAGTTAATTATCCACCTATGAATGCACAAATGTAAACCAGTAATAAATTCAGTAAGCCTGAGGATCGCTGTAAAAGAAAAATATTTCGTAATTCACTGCTAATTTTACCTGCTCCCGATGTACGGGTTTGGTTAATTTTATAGCGGAAGAATTTTTTAAATGTGCCGCCGCTGCAAATCGTTCGGTCGCGGCACAGCCCAGCAACACCAGCGATATACGCTAAAAGTGCTGAAAATTCCTTAAAGAAATATTATAGATGACATGGGCAAGCTAATTTACATTAGTAATACACAATTTTGATAAATTATAATATATTTTGACCATAACAATAATTAAAATTACACACCTTTATAATTTCTCCTCTAATGGCGGCTAAAGATAGACACAGTCAAAAGAAGTCTACTCATTTATATAATGCTACGTCACAGGTTCCTCTCTCTCTCAGCTCTCGAGGGAGACGACAAAGAATGCACATTATGTAGTGCTTTTTATAGAATTGCTGATAATGAATATCTCTTTGTAATCTTAGAACATTATTTTCCTCTGTGGTTATATTTTACATTTTTTTTCATCGCAGATATTAACATATTTCGTAATTACATTATGAATATAGAAATATTACAATCATAAAAACATCGAGAATATTATTACAGAAAATATTAGAATAATAACCAACGTCCTTTACACAAAATTAAATAATATTTTTTGTTAAACAATTACAGTACATACGAATTGCTTTTTTGTTGGTATGAACTGTACGTAGTGTTCTCATTACCGTACACGTTCCAAATAGGCGTGCCACAGTTGTTGTTAAGCGTTTGCAAATGTGCACGCTCGAGTTCAGCAATTCTGTGTGTCATTTCATTTTATTAATAGTGTGTGTGCTGCCAGGGAACGTTACACTAAGGAGATTACTTTGTCGGGGCAAAGTTGATGTTGATGAATAAATAAAGATTCCGTAAGAAAAATATAAATGCCCGTTTCTTTTCGATCACACTTCGTACGTCAGCTAAATGGCACCTACCTCTTAGAGATATCTTCTGCTGTGAGACGCTAACATCACCACAGCCCAATCTTATGGTTACCATAGAAGAAGAACTGGCAATAGCCTGGTGCTAGAACCTATTCGTAAATGACCACTTTGAACTTTCATTTTTCCTTCACCACTGTGTTCGCACTCTTTTATTAGTAAATTGGTCAAAAAATTTCTTATCAGTTCTTACTGCTGAACTAGTGTACACTTGCTGCCCCATTTTTTTTTTCATTTCTATGCTCGTCTTCTGTTGGTTACAAAAAATTTGTCGGTCTCTGTTCGTGCGTAAGTGATCAACGTAAATTCTAGTTTCATCCACCCAGCAGAGATCTTGTATGTAGATTGCATTTTAGCACTACGTTTAATAAGGAGCCAACTTTTTAGATCTTGAGTGTATCATAACACAGCCCTGAGTGTCATCTTTCACTAAAGGGTGCTATTACCACTGGTTCTGCATTACACTTTTTAATTTGCAGTGATGTGCTCTCATTCCATAGGTGTTTTTTGGAGCCTAAGTTTCCATTAGCACTATTTCGGCTTTGTAATTTTCGCTGTTTGCACTTATTCCCTGGATATTTTATTGAAGCAAGTGTTCTGACGCTTAAAACGTTCATCTTGCTATGCGTAAATACCAAGTTTGGCCATTCTACGATCAGTATTTTGAGAGGTCACGCGGTTAATCGGTTCCAGCTAGAACATTCTCTCTAGGGTACGAAGTGAGTAACTGATAATGGAAACCTGTTCTTTTTTCTCTCTTTTGTACACTTCGTATTACGAGCATTTTATAAAAACACTTTTTATATCCAGTACAGATTATCACATGAATATGTGCCTGTAATGCTTTCAAACTGGTTGTTTTGCCTAATAAAGGAACTTGTTTACGAAAAATGTGGCCTTGAAAAAATACAAGTTTTTTTAAGATTATCTCAAGAATTTTTGGAAGTCTCTTTGTAGTAAGAATGTTAACCTTCGTGATTCATATAAATGGCTAGATATTTCCCCTTAATTTATAATTGAACTAAACATGATATGATAAAAGTGAGACCGATTGATGTTGAGATAATTAGCTTCTAGATAAAGCATATAATCCTATTAAAATGGTGATTCCGTGGAAGCAGCATCTTGGTATATGTGATGTGGGACATATTTTAAAAAATGAAACTGTGTTTGGGAAATCTTCTCCAACAAATGGTCAACGGAGATATTTAGAGCTTCCAAAATGCAAAGATAAAGCTCAAGAACTTACATCTTAAGACACAGTGAAAGTGAAGAAATTACTGGGAGCTTTTCACACAACAGTTACAGAAAAGCTCATAATCAGAAGTGTTTGTAGTAGTGCATCTCATAAGATGTGGATGAACAAAGATTTAGTGAAATGGCTCGGTTTTCCATCGTTGCGCAACAGTTGGGTGAACGCTCATTGTTTGGTGTACAGCAGAACAAGAAAACCTCAGAGAGTGCAGTAGCTTAACATGGGTGCTAGGAAGTGCGTCAGAGGTGCTATTGGTATTCTCGATAAGTTACCAGTTGAATTGCATATCCCTGGATGCAACTGCTGTGGAGCTGAAAAGAGTAAACGTCCAGCTTGGAGAAAAAGGGGTTTAATCTAGGTAGACGAGGCACGCAAGCAACGTGATTTCTCTGACTGCCAATCGAGTTTTGGCTAATACAGCCAAAGAAATATGTCGAAAGGACATTGGTATATGACAGTGTATTGTGGCAGTGCAAGTCAAACTTAAATTGCATTGTGGGATAAATTTCAAACAAATTATGAACACATAATAATATACTAAGGAAGAAGATGATAAAACTTGTAGGTTGCTTAAAAAATTGCTTCCAATCTGCACTGTCAACAGAAAATGTGCCTTGAAGCAGAAAGGAGTAAGAAGAATACGAAGAAGATATTTTATAAAGCTAAGGTTCCTGCCAATACCTCAAACATCTGCTGGAAATATCCCGTTTCTACTGCAAGTGGTTGCAGGAATACCAGCGACTCATTCATTAGCAGGAGGGATGGCTACCATATCCCGAATACTGAAGAATACACAAAACGCAAAGGATCAACTACAGGAAACTAAAATGATTATGAAGATAGTGGCTGTCAGTAAAGGACTGTATGTAAAACTATACAAGAAAAGACTTTTACTGTTTATTCCTAGAAAAAAAAAAGAATCCCCTAACTATAGTACCAGAATGAGCGGTTACAAATACAGGACTTCTCAAATTTGTCAAAACACCCAAAATCCCAACATTTTGAGGAGTATTCATATAGACTATGTTGTCAAGGATGATGTGGGAATCAAGTGAACGTGTAATTGTAAATTTAGATGTTTCGCGAGGATCTGGAATGGACTGAGCTGATAAAATGTGAACAGAATAATGTGTTGTAGATCGGCTCGTGTAGGGATTTACACCTGTGTATTAATACATACATTATCGGATTCTTCCCTACAGTGGGACTAGGATATAAATCCGTTGAGGTGCTGAGCACCCTTATACAGATCCCAGTGACTACTCAGACATTAGACCATCTCCAGTTGAACATTGTGGATCAGGAAAGGAATCTATACGATTTTCGAGGAAAGAACCTCGTAGCACAGCTTTACTTGAAGCAGCAGCGGCATGATTTAAAAAAGTACAAAGCTGAGGCACACAGTCACCAATACTCCACTTTGCAACACAAGGACAACATGATAACATGTGAGAATTACTGTTAATTAAATCCGTAGTATTGAAACCTTACGATGACATTATTCGATATAGCTCCAGTTCAACGTGACGAACAAATCACTGATCCGGAATATTGCTCCCACAACCACTTGCCTTTTGAGACGTTTAATGATAAGTATTTTCATTCAACATCAAGATTCTTTAACAGCTCCGAGCGGCAGTTTCCTATGTTTGGAAGGTTCATTTATCAAATAGAATGGAAGCTCTTCAGCAGCATGGTCGCAACTTATACATAATACATTCACTTTTCTGTCTCAAGAAATAAGCTACGAATTTAATGGTGTTGAGGCTGCGAACACAACAAAAGACTGGAATCACATCGACACTCAAACCGTATACCTCCGCATCCACTTTCAATCTGAATGCTTTACAAAATAAAGCATGGCTCACACGCAGATATATGTGGGACCACTTTAGTCAGTGTATCCCACTCAAAATGTTTGTGACGTTCTTTGAGCATAAT